>NC_137834.1:63990996-65266830 GCF_948465745.1 Chenopodium album | reverse complement strand
TACATAGGTTGTTAACGGAAACTTCGACGGAATGTCAAATTCAATTAAGACTTGATCGAAACATGTTTATTCAGCTACTGAACTTGATGATTGAAAGAGATCTACTACATGACGCTAAATATATGAAAGTAGCGGAACAAGTAGGCATATGTCTATACATCTTAGCAAAAGGACTTTCATATCGTGATGCTTCCGACAAATTTAAGCATTCTATTTCTACAATATGCAAGTATCATAACGAAGTGTTGAAAGGGTTGGTTAATTTGTCCTTCGATATCATTAGACCACATCGTGACTTATCCGAGGTGCCTCTAGAGGTAGCTAATGGTACAAGATATTGGCCTTATTGGAGCTTTGGATGGAACTTTTATCGATGCCATTGTAAGTGATACCGATGGTGTGCCATTTCGTGATCGACATGGAAAAAAAAGTTGGAATGTCTTGGCTTGTTGTTCGTTTGACAGAATTTACACATTTATTAATGTCGGCTTGGAAGGAAGTGTGCATGATACCACGGTGTGGAAAGACAGTCTGGGCAATCCAAAATTTAATTTTTCTCATCCACCTCCAGGTACACTCTAATTGTTAAATTACGTATTAAATATATATTTTTATTTATTTCGTGTAAAATATTCTGAGTATTCTAAAATCTATATAATTCAGGAAAATATTATTTGGCGGACTCAACATATCCAAATACTCTTGGATATATGACGTCGTACATCGGGGGAGTAAGAGTACACATGCCTGATTTTAGAACAGTGCCACCTAGAGGATTAAAAGAACATTTTAATAAGCTACATTAATCATTAAGAATGAAGGTGGAATGTTCGTTTGGACAGTTAAAAAAAATGTGGAGGATATTACATAACATGCCAGAGGCGTCACAAAAGAGTCAAATGTCAATTATTATTGCCACATGCACACTACATAATTTTATTTGGATGGATAAGCTTGGCATACCAATCATTCAACATGATGCGAATATAGGAGCTGCAGATTTAACTATGTATGCACAATGGTGCAAAGATAGTATGGACATAGTGAGACATGATATAGCACTTAGAATTTGGAGGGCTAACCGATCGGAAAGCGACAATGAAGGTGATAAAAACCAAGATCAAAGCAACAATAAAGATGATGAGAATGCCAATAATATGGAGGTGGATGGTTAATTATGCACGATGTTAGACGCTAATTTAATTATATTCCTATTTTGATATGCGGTTGTAGTCATTTGAAAATGTTAAGTTGTACTGTTTTATCTTTCTACTATTAACATATGTTAAATATGATACACATTTATTTATAATAATAATAATAATAATAATAATAATAATAATAATAATAACAACAACAACATTGATAATAATAATAATAATAATAATAATAATAATAATAATAATAATAATAATAATAATAATAATAATAATAATAATAATAATAATAATAATAATAACAACAACATTATCAATAGTAGTAGTAGTAGTAATAATAATAATATTAATAATAATAATAATAATAATAATAATAATAATAATAATAATAATAATAATAATAATAATAATAATAATAATAATAATAATAATAATAATAATAATAATAATAATAAAAACAACATTAATAATAGTAAAATTAATAATAGTATTAATAATAACACCATTAATAATAGTATTAATAATAATGTTGAAATCTGCTCTGCTCGGCTCTGCTCTGCTCTGCTTAAAAGAAATCTGCTCTGCTCGGCTAAAATTTAATCTGCTCTAATCTGCTGACCCCTGCTCTGCTCTGCCCAGAAGCTCAAAAGAACAGGGCCTTAATCCTGTTAAAAGCCTCAAGACACTCGTCAGTAAAAATAAAAGGGGCATCCTTGAGTAAAAGCTGAGTCAGTGGTTTAGCAATTTTAGAAAAGTCTTTGATAAAGTGACGATAAAACCCCGCATGACCTAAGAAACTTCTAACTCCCTTGACATTAACTAGGGGAGGTAATTGCTCAATCACTAAAATATTAGCTTTATCTACTTGTATGCTCTTGTCAGATACAATGTGATCTAGAACTACTCCCTCTGTCACCATAAAGTTACATTTCTCCCAGTTTAGTACCAAATTGCATTCTTCACATCGTTTCAAAATTTTAGCGAGATTTATTAAACATGAATCAAATGAAGAACCATACACGCTACAATCATCCATAAAGACTTCCATAATAGACTCTATGAAGTCAGAAAAAATGCTCATCATGCAACGTTGAAAGGTAGCGGGGGCATTACATAAACCAAAAGGCATCCTACGATATGCAAAAGTGCCACAAGGGCATGTAAAGGTAGTCTTTTCCTGATTTTCAGGGTGAATTGGAATTTGGAAAAATCTCGAATACCCATCCAAATAGCAAAAGAACTTATGGTTATCTAACCTCTCAAGCATTTGATCTATAAAGGGGAAGGGGAAGTGGTCCTTTTTAGTGGCGGTATTTAATCTATGATAATTAATGCACATACGCCACCCTGTAACAGTTCTAGTGGGGATTAATTCATTTTTCTCATTAGTAATCACAGTCATCCCACCTTTTTTAGGCACTACCTGCACAGGACTTACCCACTTGGAGTAAAACATAGGATAGATAATACCTGCGTCAAGTAATTTCATAACCTCTTTCTTGACTACTTCTTGCATATTAGGATTCAATCTTCTCTGAGGTTGAATGCATGGCTTATAGTTATCCTCTAAATGTATCCTGTGCATACAAAAATCAGGGCTAATACCCTTTAGATAATCAATACTGCACCCAATTGCTTTCTTATGGGTTTGAAGGACCCCTAGAAGTTGGAAAGTTTGTAGGTCATCAAGTGCAGTACTGATGATCACGGGGTATAGTTCCTGCTCATCTAGAAAAATATATTTTAAGTGACAAAGGAGAGGTTTTAGTTAAGGTTTCTTGACCTCTGCAGGTTTCGATTCCTGAACTAAATTTACTACCTTCATTATCTCTTTGGGGTCTAACTCTTTTAGGGAAAGAGCTCTTTCAATATCATGTACTTCATTACCCCAGACGCTTGCATTATCCGCAGATAAATTCCCACAAAGAATTTCCTCCAGGGGATCCCTTGTAAGAACCTATGGCAAGCTATCATCACAAATACCATCCATTATATCAATTACATAAATATGATAACAATTTTCCTCTAGCATAGGTCCTTTCAAAACTTTCCCTAAATTAAAAGTAACATTATCAACACCAACAGAAAAGGTTAGTTTACCATTTTTAACATCAATAATGGCTCTTGCAATATGGAGGAAAGACCTACCTAATATAATGGGAATTTGTGCATCCTCAGCCATGTCTAAAACTACAAAATCAACAGGGATAAAAAATTTACCAACTCTGACAGGGACATCCTCTAAAATACCTAGAGGGTATTATACAGAACGATCTTCCATGCAAAGTTATATTAGTAACTTTTAAATCACCCATATTAAGTTTAGCACAGACAGACGATGGCATAACACTTACACTGGCACCCAAATCACACAAAGCTTTATCAATAAAAACATTCCCTATATTACAAGGGATAGAAAAACTATCAGGATCCTTTAATTTAGGAGGGGATTTATTTAGCAATAAAGCACTACATTCCTTTGTAAAAGCTACAGTTTCTACCTCATTAAAGGCCCTTTTCCTAGTCAGAATGTCTTTCATATATTTAGCATATGCAGGAACCTGAGTGATTAAATCAGTGAAAGGAATTGTTACCTGCAAGTTTTTCACAACCTCCAAGAACTTACCGAATTGTTTATCAAACTTACTCTTAAATTATCTATTAGGTAATGGTAGTTTGATAACTGGGCTCTACACATATCCTCCCTTATCTTGAGATTTACCCTGCAAAGAAACATTAGAAGGGTTAGTAACTGTTTGTAACCCTGCAGAGTTAGCAGGATTAGCGTTTGGTATAGAGGAATCTGGCTCAGGAACTGGTCCATCTTCCTTTGGCATAGGAGGTCCATCATAATGTGAACCACTCCTTAGAGTGTTGCATTGGCATGATTTGTGGGATGGATTGGTTGTGATGGTAGAGCTCCCTGCTGACAGGTTTGTAGGGCATGATTATCCATTATTTTATTATGGGCTAAAATTGAATCAATTTGCGCATCCCTACTCTCCATATGCTTTTGCATGTTAGTAAGCATTGCTCTAATTTCTGTCATAGCAGGGTCTGAAGATGATGAGGGTTGTGCTTGGTTTTTCAGGCCAGAATTAGGATGGTAATATTTCTGTTGTGGTGGAGGTTGCTGTTGTGGTTGTTGTGAAGGTGGAGGGTTTTGTACATTGGTACTCCGGTACGAAAGATATATATGGTACCGGTAACCAGGATTATAAGAGTTGGAATATGGGTTATTTTGCCTATAGGTTTGGAAGGCATTAACTTGTTCCATGGAACTCGTACAATCTTGCTCCCAATGCCCTACAATTCCACAATTTTCACAAAAAGCTTCATTGTTAGCAACAGTAGAAACATTAGCTACAGAGTTAGGAGTAGCAGTAAGATTATCTAATTTCTGACAAATAGATGTTAATTGAGCTTGCAAAAAGGATACGAAATCAACATTATGTTTTCCTTTATTCAATAACCCTCTCGGATTCCCTTATTAAGAATTGTGTATTGCCATATCTTTGATAGCCTATCCGGCATCGTCCACATTTAAATTCATGAATCTTCCACTAGCTGCAGAATCTAGAACTGATCTAGATGAATTTCCAAGTCCATTGTAGAAATCTTGGATCAATTGCCATTATGCCAGATTGTGGTGGGGACATTCTCTCTGTAGATCCTTAAACCTCTCCCAAGCCTCATATAAAGTTTCATCGGCCTCTTGAGCGAAAATCTGAATAGCACTCCTTAGTACAGCTGTTCTCTCTGCAGGGTAATATTTATTATAAAAATTCAAGGCAAGAGTTTCCCAATCAGTAATACCAAGTGCAGTTCTATTCAAACCATTAAACCATAATTTAGCTTTGCCACATAATGAAAAGGGGAAAAGAATCTCCCTGATTTGGTCCTGTGTAACCCCGACTTGTCTAATGGTGTTGCAATATTGGCAGAAATCTGCAATGTGAAGATTCAGATCTTCACCCTTAGCTCCACTAAATTGCTTCCTATCTATCATAGTGATAAATTGGGGCTTGATTTCAAATTGAACTCCATCAAGGGTTGGCGTGGGAGTAAGCTGTGGAAAATCTATGAGCTTTGGCTGCGAGTAGTCACTGAGCTTCTTTTGGGCCGTCATCTCTGATTCTGTATCTGAAGGAATTTCTGAGTCACTAAGAATCAGTTGGAGGGTCTCTTTGATTATTGTTTTCCTCAGAACCCGCCAGGATTTGTCTATAAAGATTCCTTTGCCTATGAAATGAGCGCTCGATCTCAGGATCGAATGGGATGTAACCTGATCTGGAACACCTGGGCATAAACAAGGAACTAAAAGACAAATATGAGAATTGTCTCAAAGAACTAACGTTCTCTAAGACAAGAGGGGATAATCTAGACTACAAAAAAATAATTAGAAAATAAAAATAAAACCGTTTCCCCGGCAACGACGCCAAAATTTGACAGGCTCAATTCGTATTCACCTAATCAAAAATAAAACCTAAATCCACTAACTATGTAGATAGGGAAGAAGGGTCAAACCAAAGGGAAACAAGTCAATTTATTCCTAATTAATTAGAAGCAATCTAAATTATCAAGTAACCAAATTATTGTAAAAAGGTAATTAAACTACTAAAGGTAAGAGTAGGAAGAGAATAAAATAAGAGGTAAATCAATGAAAGAAAAGCCTAGGGCATAGGTTCACTAATAAACAATATTCCAGGGTAAATCATAATAATAAGGAATCATCAATGCATCAATTAATCATATTAAAAGGGCTTCACTACGTATTACAATCACAGAGTTAATTTACCGGTATTAAATCTCATCTCTCGAATCTTGGCTTAACCATTTATAAATTAGTCCGCCTGTTGAAACTAAGCCTAAACATCAATTCTCATCTCTCGAATCTCGAATTAATATTGCTAAACTCATACAATTAAATCTGGCCAAACCTAATTGCATAGCATTAAATCAATCAATAGGAAAATAATCAAGCATTGATAATCAACAATCACAAATTACCACTTCATATTATTTATTAGATCCCCATAAACCCTAGAAATAAAACTACTCACTCATAATTAAATCTAAACTAATCAAAACAATAAAATAAGACATGATGAAAGAATTAAAGAAAATAACTAAAATTAAAAGAGAAGCAATTGTTACCAAAAGAAATCTGGATTAAGGAAAGAAATTAAGAACAAAGTTGACAGAGTTTTAGAGAGAGAAAATATTCTAAGTAGAGATAGAAAGTCTAAAAGAGAAGGCAATAATCAAAATTACGTACAAAAATCGTACTTAAACATCCCTAAAACAAATCATAATTGAAAACTAAAATCTGGGCAATCAGATGCCTCCAAAAACATGCGCCCGATTGGGCCCGCCTTTTTCATCAAAGTCTTCTTGGGCAGCCGCGCCCGATCGAGCTAATGCTCACCAAATTGTAGACCTGGAAAATGGGTCATTCGGGTCCGGTCATTTCAGGTCGGGTCAAGTTAGGGTCAAAAGGTTATCGGGTCAAGTTCGGGTCGGGTCGGATCATTTCGGGTTTTGGGTTGATTACGGGTCGACTGATAATCAGGTCGGGTCGGGTATAGGGTCAACACTTCGGGTCGGGTCAAGTTTGGGTCGGGTCAATTTTCGGGTCGGGTCAATTTTCGGGTCCAATTTTTGGGTTAACTTCGGGTCGGGTTAACTTCTAGTCGAGTCATATTCGGGTAATTCATTAGGTTAAATTCAACTTTGTATATGTATTTATTTATTTTTTTTATGACGAAAAAATCACTATATTTATTAAGGCTATTTTTTTTATGGATTATAGTAATTGTTTTACTTTTATTAACTTTTTTTTTGTGTGTGTTTAGACAGAGAATCACTTTCAAGATCTCCTGAAACTAAGAGGGATGCTCTAACTAATTGAGTTATACCTCACTCTCTCATTGATCTTAGTTTTAATACATACTCTTATTATCATTGTCATTGTTGTACTAATTTCTTTGAATTATTCTTATACTCCCTCCGTTCCAAATTACTCTTAACGATTTGACATTTTGCACTATTCACACATCTCACTTTGACCATCTTTTTTAGCTATTATATGAAAGTCAATGTAGTCATGTAAGATGCTGTTGGGTCTATTTTAATGTATAATTTTCTAATATAAACTTTTTATAACTTATATAATTATTTACTAAAAAAAGTTAAAGGTCGGGTAATTTTCGGGTCGGGTCAACTTCGGGTCTCGGGTCAACTTCGGGTCGTGTCGTTTCGGGTCTCGGGTCAACTTCTGGTCGGGTCATCTCGGGTCGGGTCGTTTCGGGTTGGGTCATTTCGGGTTTCGGGTCAAGGTTGGGTCAGTTCCACTTCGGGTCGGGTATGGGTCAAGTCGGGTTAATTCGGGTTTTAGGTCAACTTTGGGTCACTGGTTTCGGGTTGATTTCGGGTCATGGGTCGGGTCATTCGGGTCGGTTCATCGGGTCTGGGTCGGGATTGCCAGGTCTACCCGATCGGGCGCGCCTTCTGCTGGTGCTCTCTTCTGTGCGCCCGCCCGATCGGGCGGAAGCTTGCCCGATCGGGCCCGATCTTCTCCTCGAGGCTTGGACTTCGATTGAGCTTGATTCTTCGGTCAAATCCGGATTTCCTCTTCGGGTTTTGAATACTTGGTCCAAATGCCTCGGTATCACACACCGAGCCCTTAATCACCGGCTCTAACCGGTCCTGGGCTTCAAAGATGGTCGTGTCCTCCTAATGCTCGTAGTTGCTCCATGAAAAACCCGGAAAACGCTCCAAATGAGCAATTTCCTAAAAAACTCAAGCAAAACTACAAAAACACTAGAAAACACCAATTAGAAATAAAAGTGGCTCTAAAGAGCCAAAACAATACTAATTATGACCAAGGGACGTGGGTAAAACACTATATAAATTGGACACATCAGATTGAATTCATCAATCTTTCCATGTGGGATCTTTTTGTGAAAAAGTCCCACATTGAAAGATGAGTGGAATTCATAAGCTAACCTTCCTTATAAATAGCCAAAGCATGGCGTGAGAATTCCTTGCTTGAGTAGGAGTTCAATAGAGCATTGCATTAGCAAAAACTCTTAAACTCATATAATACTCGGGTTTTGGTTGGACCTCGCTAACCTCGAGGTAACGGACCTAAAAGTCGCTAGTAGTTTTTGCGGGTGGATTTCCGTTGGAGGATCTCGTGTTTTCGGGGCTAAGCTTTCAAGTAAGAGCCCATTTGGTCGGGCGAAGCACGCTTCAAAGGTAAATTCCGATTTTATCCTTTTATGTTTATTTGTTATGCTTTATGGTTTTATTAATTGCAAGTGGTTTTTTGGGTCGGGGTTGTTCCCGCGGTAAGTTGCACTTACCAAACCCCAACAGCGGTATCGGAGCCACGCTCGTTTATTTTTAAAATCATAATATTTTTTCAAGGTGTTTTTTATGGCTTAATTTTCTGGTCTTGAAGTGCTAATTAGATTAGTAGCTCGTTTTATTTATTTTAACCTCGTATTTAAGCTATCTTCAGCCCCGAACCAAGATTTCGACCCAAATATAGTGAATTTTGGGTGGAAAAGGCAATCAGGAAATGGTTTTTCCCTTTTACGACTCGGTTTTTAGCCAAAAAAACGACCAAAAATGCACTTTTTGAGGGATTTTTCGTTTTTACGAAAAATTTTAAGTCTGTCTAACCTTGAAAATTAATTGCATATTGATGGTGGTTATGTAATTTGTTCAATACATATTTTATATGCAATTTTAAACCTCTTTAGGCATGATTACTTGGTGGTAATTTGTGTTTGAAAGCTTGGTTTTATTTTTCACATAATTGCAATATAATTGCATTAAGTGTGAAATTGTTGTTCTTTGAGGCTTCCAAGTACTAAAGATTCAATCTTTAATTATGTTAACTGATTGAAACTTTATGTGGGCTTCGTGAGAATACTTGATCAAGAATACTCAAAAGGACTTTACAAGTGCCTTAAAAGAGAATTCATTTCTCACAAAACTTTTGAAAAGTTGGAGTAAGATCAAGAATGTCAAAGGGCTTTGGAAGCGCTTTGAAACTCAGTGTTTGATGCAATAACCCCGTATAGGTATAGAATTCACCAAAGGCTTGGGTTGAATCCTATAAATTTTCTATTAAGTTAGAAATAAACCTAAGACTTACAAGCATACTATTTATTATTAGATAGTAAAGGAATAATGTCTTGTAAGATAGCTACGACAAATCCAAATTCCGAATAATGGTTAGAGGCCATAAAAAAATCCGAGATAGACTCCATGTTTGAAAATCATGTTTGAAACTTGATTAATTTGCATAAAGGGTGAAAGACCCATCGATTACAAATAAGTTTTCAAGGAGAAAACTAACAAATGTGGAAATGTATATGCATACATAGCTAGATTGGATGAAAAGGATACAATTAAATTCACGGAGTTGATTTTAATAGAAACCTATTCACCAATTGGAATGCTAAAGTATTTTAGTGATTGTTTTAGCAAAATTGCTCATATGAAATATGGAAAATTAGATACCAAAACCGCCTTCCCAAAATAGGATTTTGGAAGTGACTATGGAATAGTCTAAGGGTTTTGAAAATCTAAATAATGCTAGTTTTGAAAGCAACCTCAAGGAATCCGTTATGGGATTTAAGGAAGCATTGCATATAGGAATTGGAACGTGTTTTCTCATAAAGTTTATAAGAGGATTGGCTTATGGAAAAACATAGAAATTCTGATGAATAAGAAGTTTAGTGGGAGCAAAAGTAAAGGTCCAACGATAAGTTTACGATCACTATTATGAAATAACTATCAAATGCTAAATGCTTAGATTTGAAAGTATTTTCGACAATGGACCAAGAAAAAGACGATACTTAGTACGTATTGGGTATTAAGTTCTATTGTATAGACTTGATAAAATTTTTGAACGTGTAAAGGATATTACCGTGTTAAACATGAATTGAAGGACTTTGAAAGACTTTCGACCCATATGTATAAAACTAAGTAAATGTTTGAACTAAGTATAAGCTAGGCTAAATACTAAGTCAAACATGAAAGACTCTAATAGAGACTTTAAACCATATCACACAGCAAACTATTTAGCAAAGACTTGGCGAAACTGAATGAGCTAAAATGACAAATTGATGAAATAAGATTGAGAATTACTCTGCAATTTAATCCATCATGTACGTTGTGATATGGAATCGTCGTAGGACTTACTTGCTTAGAGCATGTGAAGTATGTATGAAGCACCAATCAACCTGAATCTATGTATTAGATCGTTAGATTATGGCTAAGAACATCCAAAGTACTTGGATAAGTAACAGGATGAGTTCTTGACTTGTGGAAACAAATACAATTTGAGAATTGATGTTGCAAGCACAAGCATTAACAAGGAAGCCGTTTATAAGCACGAGCTAACAATAAGTCGTGGCTTGAGAATGGTAACATGGACGTGGATCCATGTGTAATGTGCAGGAATTTAAGGAAAATTTCCATGATCACAACTGATTAGGGTATCCCAAATCATTGTGAGCCGTTTGGAATTAAACCCAAGCAAAGCCTCATCAAGAAGTGTACTAAAATATATGTTGAGAATATTTTTGCCTTAATGGCGATAATAAAGAAGATGTTCTATGGAAAGTTCGTTGATAAACATTAATGATTGTAGGCTGTCAAGTTGAAGGTCTCAATCATGAAAATGAGTGGGAGCCATCACTTGGACAATAAATCCTAAATCACATATAATCCATGAAACTCTCAAATTTTATCATCTTATTATGAAAGTGATCAGTAATGAAGATGCTAAGATTACCAAAGTAGTTATAACTAAACCTATGCAATGACATTCACAATTGCATGAAAGAAATCAAGCATATATATTAGATATTGGTGTGATTTTTATTATGTTTTATAAAGAGTGATACTCTTAAAAAATTCGGAAAAACCATTTATCATAAGATGAACTATTCAGGTTTTGGAGTAATTTAAAATTTCATGCAATTTTATCACTCCGTTTGCTATTTAATTGTGGTTTAGAATTAAATAATGAGTCCATTCGATTCTTGGAATATTCAAAATAGGGTATCAAGACCAGTCTTGGTAAGGAAACACTTATTAAGTGAATGTTGAATATTATAATTGAAAATTATCCCTAATCGAGGTCATTTAAACGATAGACGATTAATGACCAATTGAGATTAGTGTGTAGTCTGATTTATAGCAACGTTTCTTGTGCAAAGAGGACATGAATGTCAGAAATCATTTTCACAGGTATTGGTTTAGAACCATACTGGATTGACCTATGAGAATACTTTAAGAGATTAAAAACGTCATAAGTATACTTCTCATTATGGCTATCGAAACCTATTTCCTCGACCATGAGTATTGTGAGTTCTCTTGTCTGAGTACTAGTCCGCTTTGATGTTGTCAAACGCCTACCGTAATAGGGGATTATAACGGCAACACTCGGGCGGCTAGGTCCTCTCAGTAAGAGGAGCTACATTACAAGATTGGGAATGTCTCCCTACTAAAATAGGGAAGATTTGTTGTATACAAGGCCTCTCGTAGAGCGAGACTGCGAAAAAGCATGGCCGTGCTCGGATGGATTTTAGAAATCATCTGTTTATTGACAGTCGGACTCAGAATTGAGAAACACTTCTGGACGTAATAAGGATGACAAAATAATCTTACCTTATAGTTCATGAAGAGACATTAAGCAACATAGGAAAAAGGTTGTACACTAAATGCGCACTTGTCTGGAAGGACAAGTGGGAGATTGAAAGGAATGGTGTCCTTCGAACAAGTGTACTATTCCGTTGATGGGTTCAGAATTATTAGAAAGATAATATATTCAGTAAGGTCAAGTGATCGGCATGCCTAGATGGAGGCCGCTTCCAATCAGTAATATTAATGCATAATTAATATTACATCTTAATCTTGACTGAACCCTTCGGGTCACACCCTTAGCAGTAAACGAACCAACTTGACGAATTAAATCGGAAGAAATTAATTCGTCGCCCGAGTATTAAATATTTAGACGTCGATAATTCGAGCTTGAAGCGTCGAAACCGAGCGTCGGAGAATCTCAAATGTCAAGCCAAAATTTAGGATTTGGCAAGACAGGAAAATGCTTCAAGTAACAAGTAAAATCATAGCCACTCGAAAGGCTAGGAAAGCACGCCCAATAGGAGCGTGCCACATGGCAGCACACATGGCAAAACGCCATGTGGCTGCCACGTTGGCAGCCACCAAGTGGCAGCGTGCCATGTGGCAGCGCGCCACTGTGGCGACACATGTGGCAAGGGCCGTGGACCCGGGGCAATGGGTCATGGACACGAGCCAAAATAAAATGGCCCAACCGAACCCAACTTCGGGCTCAAGGTTGGGTGACACATGGTTAGTTCACATTACATGTGAAATGCCTTGGGGACCAAGTGCGAAAGTGGTCCTCACCTAACCATGTGACACTTGTTACTTGTTCCTTGGTTTGTTTAACTAAGGATTGAATTCATCAATCTTTCCATGTGGGATCTGATTTGGGTATTTTATACCCGGCCAGGTGGCCCAATCAGAAAGCGCCACGTGTCCTCCGTATAGGTGACATTTGGACCTATGGAATGATGACACGTGGAGGGTGGACTCTTCTCCATCCTACGTGGACTGAAGGTCCAGCAGGGACCATTCAGGTGGCGACACGTGTCACACAAAAAGTGCTTCAAAATCCTTTTGGGCACAGGGACACGTGTCACTCAGGCATTGGCCCTAGGATGGCGGCCTTCTAAGGCCCAAATCCCGAGGCACCGCAAAACGGCGTGACCTAATTCCTAGGTCACCAGATCCTAGGAAGGCACACTTTTCAAAAGGACCCTATAAATAGGGACATTATGTCATTTATGACAAGAGAGAGAATTTTTGACACGCTATACCAGACAATACGTCACTTACCACAGAGCTGTCGTTTTCAAGGAAGACACAGCACTTTACCTGAGCTTGGAATCCAAGCAGATAACTTTACTTCCGCACGTTTTATTTCCGAATGTTTACTGACTTAATCTTCGGAGGCGGACCACCGACCATCCGACGGTCCGTTTGCTTTGCAGGTACAGGCATCCTCAGTTGAATCCAGTTTCAGTGTTGTAACTCTCCCGAGGGACAAAAACCCCCGAAACATTTGGCGCCGTCTGTGGGGAGAGTACCTCTGAAATGGCTTCACAAGAGCTTGTACCAAATCCGGAGGCCATTCGGCCTCCAAACGATGTACTAGTCCAAACGGACCATGACTCAGGTGACGACGTTGATGTCGAAACCTATGTGAATCCAATGGATCCCTCATTTCTAAACGCATCCGCAGTAAGGAACGGCGAGAGCGTCCCCATGTTCAGGCAAGACCAAGCAAAACTGCTGGTCAGCCAAAGAAGCCCTCGGGGCGGCCGGTTGATCCTTCCCAGGCGACAGGATCAACTCCCGTCACTCGGGATGAGCTAATGTCACTCCTGAGCAGCCTCAGGGGTGAAATCAAGCAGCTCGCCTCAAAGAAGTCGCCTACTCCTAGAAAGGAGCAGTCGGCCAAGAAGCCAGCCCAAGCTGGCAAACAGAAGTCGGTCAGGGACCGTCAGCCGACTCCTTATCCTGCTCCTAAGGAGAAGGCCAGGCCCCAATTTGACCTTAATCGGCTCCGTTTCCCAGAAACAGGCGCAAGAAAACCATCCGGCACATACAGCCGGATGGTAGCAAGAAAACGTTCTCTGACGCTCGGCAATACATTGAGGAGAGGAGAACCCAACAATCAGAGTCGGCTTCAACGTCGACTTATCATGATAGCTTTCGGAATACCTCTGTGAGGTGTTCCCAGTCTGTACATGAGACCCCAGCAAGCAGCCAAAGGGTTCAGTCGGGGCCGCATGTGATTCAGTCCGCCCAGTACATGGCACAACCATTTTACCAGGCGCCAGTTGTACCTTACATGCAACCTAAACTCTATGGAGGACAGGCGGCATACGGCTATCAGCCGATGGACTGGCAGCTTAGGCTGCAACACCTTGGAGATCAACCCTCTGCTTTCTCTAGAGAAATAACTGAAGCCGTGCAGCCGGCTAAAGTTAAAAACGTTCTGGTTGGAGCCTATGACGGGACCTCCAACCCAGAGGACCACCTGTTGGCATACACCCACCTCATGTATTTACAGGGGTTGGATGATGCCGCATGGTGTCGTTGCTTTCCAGCCACCCTGAAGGGCATAGCCCAGCAGTGGTTTGGCAACCTGCCGGCTGGCTGCATAAATAGCTTCAAGACGCTTGCGTTCTTGTTTGCATCAAACTTCTCTATGAACATCCCTGCCAAAAAGACAAGTCTTGACTTGGGCAATGTACAGCAGGGAGATAGAGAAGGTTTGTGATCCTACGTCAGGCGGTTCAATCTGGTCCGAATCAAGATTCATGGGCTGTCTGATGAGGTCGCCTTCACAGACTTCTTTAAGGGTCTGAAGGACGGGTCTACTTTTAAGTACGAACTCGTCCGCAAACAAATCTTTACCCCACAAGGAGCCTTGCGAGAGGCGGAAGCCTACATACAGGCGACCGAACTCTGCTCCTCCAATAAGCAGTTGGACCATAAGAAGTCCGACCGGCAGAAAGAGAGTCGGCCTGCTCAGCCGGCTCCTAAGCCAGAAGAGAGCAAAAAGAAAAAGCAAGTCTGGGCCATTGATAACTCTGATCAACCGGCCCAGAAGAAGAAAAAAGAGTGGAAACCGTACGTCCCAAGGTACGAATTCCACAAGGACTGCTGCTCCATCCTTTTAGAAATTAAGGATCGGCTAACTCTTGAAAAGCCGACTGCTATGAAAGGTTCCGCTGAAAATCAGAACAAGAACAAGCATTGCCATTTCCATGAGGATGTTGGCCATGACACGAACGACTTCTTTAGTCTCAAGCGGGAGCTCGACCGTCTGGCCGACAAAGGACAGCTGAAGTCCTATGTGAAGTCCAAAGTGACTTCAAAAGCAAGTCTAGAGCAGTCCAAGAAAAAGACTCCCCAGCCTGCTGTGAGTGCCGAAACTGATGAAGAACCGGTGTACACCATAGCAGGCGGATTTGCCGGTGGTGGCCCGACCATTCGGGGTACCAAGGACCATCTAAGAAAGATGGTCAATTCTATTGAGGAGGGGGATACAGCTAGCACATCCACCTTCCCTAAAGTTGTCATCACCGAACAGGACAGAGGCAAAGTCCGTCGGCCGCATGATGACCCTGTTGTCATTGAGTGTAAAGTCGCCAACCAGCTGGTTGGCCGAATTCTGATTGACACAGGAAGTTCCTCTGACCTCATCAGCCTCAAATGCTTGTCCAATCTCAAGTACAAACCGGATAGCATGATGGAGGTCACCCACACCTTAGTTGGGTTTGGGGGAGGACTTGTGCACCCAGTCGGACGAATTGACCTACCTGTCTGCCTGGGAAGCAGGGGAGACGGTCGGCACATGACCATCCGTTTCCTAGTGGTTGAAGAGCTCACGGCTTACAACCTCATCTTTGGCCGACCCACTCTTAATGAGTGTAAGGCCGTCATCATCCCTGCTCTCATGCTACTCAAGTATGAGAAGGATGATGGAACAGTTGGTTCCCTTAATGGGGACCAAAAGACGGCTCGAGAGTGTTATCTCTCGGACGTCAAGCCTGCGGCCGCAGCATCCGGCTGGGGCAAGCAAATGATTGACCTCGACGATGTCGAGGAAGAACAGTCGGCCCCACCAGCCGGAAAGAAAAGAAAGATTGATCAGCTGGTGGTGGTCAAAAAAGAAAAGCAATAGCAATCACTGACCGGGGAAAGGTCGGATGATCTTCGTCCCCAGCCTACTGGTGAGCACATTGATATCCCTCTGGATGATAGCCGTCCAGAGCAGACTGTTAAGGTGGGGACGATTGCCTTTGCAAAGTTGGGTGAAAACCTTCACCAGCTGCTCAAGGAATTCAAAGACATCTTTGCCTTTGAAGTGGAGGAGATGTCAGGCATCAGCCTGGATCTCGCTGTCCACAAACTCGCCGTGGATCCTAAGAGAAGCCCATCCGGCAAAAGAAAAGAAACCACGGCGAAGAAAGAAGTCAGGCGGCAGCTGCCGAAGTAAAAAAGCTGTTAGATGCCAAGTTCATTCGGCCGTGCAACTTCCCTAAGTGGGTAGCTAACGTTGTGTTAGTAAAAAAGCCGAATGGAACTTGGCGGATGTGTGTTGATTACACAGACCTCAACAAGGCATGTCCAAAGGATAGCTATCCACTGCCTAAGATCGACAGTCTGGTCGACTCAACAGCCGGACATGCCATGATGAGTTTCATGGACGCCTATTCAGGTTTCCATCAAATCCCCCTGTGGAAAAAAGATCAAGAAAAGACGGCATTCGTCACTGATCAGGGGTTGTTCTGTTATACGGTGATGCCGTTTGGTTTGAAGAATGCGCTTGCTACCTTCCAACGAATGATTAATACGGTCTTCATTAATCAAATCGGAAGGAACGTAGAGGCGTACATTGATGATATGATAGTCAAATCCAAACAGCAGGCGGATCACCTTGCTGATCTCCGAGAAACATTCGCCACACTCAGGCGGCACAAGGTCATGCTTAACCCAAAAAAGTGTGTCTTTGGTGTTGATTCTGGGAAGTTTCTCGGATTTTTGATTGACCAAAGGGGAATAGAGGCCAACCCTGAGAAAATACAGGCGGTGATAATGCCCTCAGTGCTGTCCTCTTAGCTGAAAGAGACGGCATCCAGCTCCCGGTGTATTTCATAAGCCATGTTTTGAGAAATGCGGAGCTTCGGTACCCCATGGTTGAGAAATTCGGCCTTGCCCTTTACATGGCCATCAAGAAGCTTAAACCTTACTTCTTGGCGCATGCGGTAGAGGTCTATACTGACCAACCGATCAAACGGCCACTCACAACCTTGGAGTCTTCTGGACGAATGCTCAAATGGGCGATTGAAATGCAAGGATTAGAAATCACTTACGAACCAAGGAAGGAAATAAAGGGACAAGCATTCGCTGACTTTATTGTCAAAATGACAAGGCCGGTTGTTCTAGACAATACAGACCAGGTTTGGAAAGTGTATGTGGATGGGAGCTCCACTGTGAACGGCTGTGGTGCGGGGATTATCTGTCAATCTCCTGATGGAGATAAGTACGAATACGCACTACGGTTCAAGTTTCAGGTCTCTAATTATGAGGCCGAGGATGAGGCCCTGCTGGCCGGCATCCGGTATTGCAAGGCGGCAGGGGCGAAGAAGATATCCGCCTGCTCTGATTCTCAACTGGTCGTACTCCAAGTTAATGGAACGTACGAGGCCACTCATCCGGCCATGATAAAATATTTGCAGGCGTTAAAGAGTGAAGTTGGGTCACTTGAAGAATTTCTTCTAACTCAAGTGCCCAGGTCTTCAAACAATCAGGCGGATGCTCTGTCCAAGTTGGCATCATCCGCCTCCTGTGAAACGCCTCGGTCAGTCTTCTGGGAGGTCATGGAAAAAAGAAGTATATCTGAGGAAGACCCCATTGGAATTCTTGACCGAAGCTCAACCTGGATGGACAGCATCCGGGCCTATCTTGCAGACGGCACGCTCCCTGACTCACCACGGGAGGCGGCTGTTCTAAAAAAACGAGCAGCTAAATTCGAGTTGCGACAAGGAGAGCTCTTCAGGGCTGGCTTTTTGAAACCCCTGTTGAAGTGTGTTACCCCTGAAAAGGGGAAGGAAGTTCTCGAAGAGTTGCATTCGGGATTCTGCGCCTCCCATATAGGCGGCAGATCCCTCGCGGCCAAGGCCAGGCGGCTTTACTTTTGGCCAACTCTGGAGTCGGATGCCATGGAAATGGTGAAAAAATGTGACAAGTGCCAAAAGTTTGGCAAGCTCATCCATCGTCCGGCTACAGACCTAACGGCCATCCACAGCCCAATACCCTTTGCCAAATGGGGCATGGACATTCTGGGGCCATATACAACTGCACTAGGCGGCAAGCGCTATATATTGGTGGCTGTGGATTACTTTACCAAGTAGGTAGAGGCTGAGGCAGTCAAAAACATCAAGACTAAAGACGTCATTTCCTTTATCTGGAGGAACATAATCACTCGTTTCGGGGTGCCCATGTCTATGGTTTTTGACAATGGTCCTCAATTTGAGACGCCTCAACTCAAGACTTGGCTGGGAGACCAGGGGGTCTCAAGCTTCTTCGCATCAGTCGGCCGGCCGCAAGCAAACGGCCAGGTCGAAGCCTTCAACAAGTTAATCTCAGACGGGATTAAAAAGAAAATTGAGCGGGCTGGTGGCCTTTGGGTGGATGAATTACCACACGTCCTTTGGTCCATCAGAACGACTGCTAAAGGGGCAACGGGAGAAACCCCATTCCTAATGGTGTATGGTGCAGAAGTTGTTCTGCCCATTGAGCACTATGAGCCGACCCTTCGAATCATGTTGTATGATGAAGAGGCAAATTGGGAGGCCATGCGCCTAGCATTGGACTCACTTCCAGAGCGCAGGGGCAATGCTGCCTTGCGTCATGAGATATACCGTCTGAGAATGACTCAGGCTTACAACAAAAGAGTACACAAGCGTCCTCTCAAAGTGGGGGACTTTGTGCTACGAAAAATGGAGGCAGTCGGTAGGGCGAATGAACAGGGAAAGCTAACCCCAAATTGGGAAGGCCCCTACCGAATTTATGAGGAGGTAAGAGACGGCACCTACCGCCTGGAAGAACCAGATGGCAGGCAGCTGCCCAGAACTTGGAATGTAGACAACTTGAAAAAGTACTACTTCTAAGTACGAATGTAAAGACCTCAATTTGGTAATCTCAAGTTTTGTTAATGAGAATATGCCTTCATTTCCCAACTTATCTTTTTATTTAAGTTTTTTAAGTGTCGCCTGTACCAAATACAGACGGCCAATATGTTTGGAAAGCGTCTGTCCCAACAGCAGACGCCCCAATCCCTCTGAAGGAGCCGATTGTTTTAGAACAATCGTTCCTACTAAATTCATCAAGTTTACACCAACACTTGACGAATATTTACTTAATCATTTAAGAGGCCTAAGGCCAGATAAAATCATGATGAGGCCCATGGCCAGATGTTAATAAACAAAAAGAGACCGAATGGTCACAGTCTGCTCCAACATGAGCATGACCGTCTGCTCCAACATGAGTCAGATAACCGGCGACGTCCATTTGGGCGAATTCGTCGAGGAGAAGCATCTCCCATTTGGGTGGCACATTGCTCTACGAATATATCAAGCGGCCCTACCGAATGCTAAGGCAGCATTCGCAGTCGTTTGTTTTAATCGAAAGTGAAATCTAAAAGACCAGAATTTTCTATCTAGCGCAGTTCAGAAATGGTCACTGTTTCATAAGTAGAGGCTAAGCGAGGCATAAAGCCGGATGCGCCTGTTATTGCTCAAGGGCAAAACAGGCGGAATATTTGATTAATATACAAGTTAAGTTAACTACTTAGCACTTATTGAGGCTATTGGCCGGATGACGCCTGATCCTTGCCTATGGGGCAAGACAGGCGGACAATTATTTTTAAAGAAAATTGGTTAAGTTACAAACTTAGCATTTTATCTCAAAGAGGCCTATGGCCGGAGGCGCTTGTTTTTGCTTATGGGGCAGAACAGGCGGAGGTTTACCCTTAGCAAATTAGCTAAGTTGGAAATTTGAGTTAGTTCGAGCCAATGGCCGAATGAACACTTATGTTTGCCAATTCTGGATGGACGTCTGCCGCGTGGTTTGGGGCAATCACCATAGTGATTGATTGACTTAGAAACCATGCATACTCTTCTAAGTATCAAAATTTTCTAAGTCAATCAATCCAATAAATCGAAACCACTCGACATCCGTCCAGGGGCAAGAACATTCGCATGGTAAACAGGTTATAATACTTAGCCAAAAACATGCAATGAAAAATTAAAAATGCAAAGGACAACGATATGGATAACTTCAGCCAAATGGCCGAATGATTCAAATTAAAAAGACCAATCGTCACCAGACGATTGGTTAAGATTGTTATCTGGCAAAGCCAGAAAGATTGTCAAATTACCCGACCCCTTGGTCGGTAAAGATACAAATACTCGGCACGCAGGTCGGAAAAGAAAAGAACATGGCCATTCGGCCGCAGAAAAGCATAAAAGCTTAAGTGATCAGGGGAGAGCCTCTTCAGTGACAGCCGGCCTGTCGTCCTTCGGCTGCTCTTCATCCTTTTTCTCTTGCTCCTCCGCCTGATCCTCCTCCTCGCCACCAGAGGACGACTCCCCAAAAGAGTTGGACCCAGAACTTTCCTCGGCCTCAACATTCTCAGCCTCTTCAATAAGGCGAGCGTCGTATGCTTTGCTGGCTTCGTCAAATTTGGATTTCCAAATCTGATAGTCCGAGTCCGGCTGTACAGCCGCCCAAGTGTCCCGCATGATGGCTTCATAATCGCTCATCATTTGCTTAACAAGAGCCTCTCTCTCTTGATCAGCCATGGACTCAAACTTGGACTTCAGCTGATGCTCCTGGTTGCTGAGGCGCTGCTCCAGGCGGCCCACCTTCTGCTTGGCTCTCTCGGCCTCTTCTTTGGCATCTTGAAGAGGCTCGAGCTTCTCCTTAAGAGTTGTAATCTCTTTCTTAAGGGAAGTGATACGCAGGCGGGCCGAATCCAGGTCCTTCTTCACTTGCATATTGGCTTCCGCCTGTGAATACATCATATCAAGCGTCAGATACTCATTCTGAGCAATATCAAATTGAGCTCGATCCAAGGCGGACTCGGCCCGAGCTTTAGCGACTGTTACCTCTTTGGATTTCTCCTTGAGGGGTTGCCTGAGCCCTTGGACGCGCAGCATGGCCTGCAAAAGAGCCGAATGGTTAAAACCAGGCGGAAAAAGAAATAATACTTAAAAAAAAAAAAAAAAAAAAAAATTTGAGCTAAGACTCATACCTCGCAGAGGTTCCCCAAGATGCCATCCAAGTCAAGGGTGCCGACTCCTCTGACAGACGCCTTGTCGTCAGGATCAACCGCCCTCAGCATGGACTTAGCCATCTGGACTACAGTCGGCCTCTGCACAGGAACTGAGAAGGAGAGAAAGTTAGAAAAATAACTCAAGTACATCTAAATGGAAGAACAATAGAGGCGAATGGATTTTACCGTCGTCCTTCTGTTCCTCCTCTCTCCCCAGGCTCCTCTTCTCTCCTGCTGAGCCGACAACAATGGTGGGTTGCTTAAAGCCACCCTTCGATGCCCTCTGGGCATCCGGTTTGCTGATCTCCTTTTCAGCTTCGAGAGAAGAGGCGTCTGGGCCCTTCTTGGGCCTATGAGCAATGTGCTTCCGGCCGCCCTTGCCGGATGCGCTCACATCACCCGCCCTAGTCTTTTGGATTTTAGGGTCGGATTGTTTTGAAGGAGATATGGAAGGCGCACCCTACATCAACACAAGATAAACGCAAGTTAGAAATCATTCGGGCAAATTTAATATTGGTCAGAAATGAAAGTATAACAATTTTCTACCTTGGAGGTGCCGCCAGTTTTCTGCTCGTCCACTTTGTTGTAAGTGGTTACTTCTTCCCTGTTTAGGACATTCGACCTGTATCGAGCAGCAGATACAGCCGGCTTCCTTGTGGCCGAGAGCTTTTCCATTGCTTTGTCTGCAAAAATGAACAAGTGATTAGCATCATTAAACAAGTACTGAAAAGCAAAAGTAAATTGCATATAAAACAGACGGCCGACTACCTCTCGGCATCTCAGAACTTAGCCCACAGGCGGCTTAGAATGTCCCTTCTTCAAACCACTTGTACAAAGGGAGATAGCATGAGGGGTGACCTCCTTGTCCCCCTCATCATTCGTCCACACGGACACGGTAAACAACCCCGCGTCCATGATCTCCTCCTTTGCCCGCCTGGGAATAGGCGGCAATGCGCTCCTGCCTGCTAGGAGAGGTGGATCCTTATTCCACCTGTTATACTTTTGGTTCAGGCGGCTTTCGGCAGACTTGACTATGTAAAACTTAGTCCTCCAGTCTTTCCACTTGTTCTCTTTGCCAACAGCCATCATGTACCCCTTGCAAGTGGTCAAGGTGTACCAGCCTTCACCACCCCTAGCAGGCGCCCTGCTCAGATAGTGCATGTGGGCAAACGCTTCAAAGCTCGCCTCCACCTGCAGCATCTCACAGGCGGCAACGTACCCTAGAATATTGATCCAGGAGTTGGGTACAAGTTGTCAGATACCCAGTTGGTATCCGTCCAAGATCCTCTCCACGGCCGGATAGAGAGGGAAACAGAGGCCAGCCTGGAAGGTCGCTTCATAGCAGCCGAATGCTTTGTCTTGATAGCTGGCCAAGCTCGGCCATGTTATGGTGTCGCCCTCATTAGGGACCGACAAAGTGTAGCCATAGCCTAGGACGACCTTGCGCCTAAAATTGGCAAGGCCGGATGCCATGGCGCTCCGCCTGCCTGGCGGAACATGCTGATAGTAGGGGGCTCTCTCCAAGCGCCTGGAAGCACTCGGCTCGGCCCAGCTTTCCCCCCTATCCACTGCCAGGGACTCTCTGGCAGAATCTATGTTTGATCTAGCCTCCTCTGAAGTTACGGAGGCATTCTCTGAAGAAGATGACGAGGCCGACTCGTCATTAGAGCTCTCATCAGAGCTAGGGGACCGCCGACTGGTGCCAGCGGGGTCCTCCCCTAGACTCTCTTCCGGCGCCTGTCCAGAAGGCCCGGGTTGATATTGTTCATCCGCCTCCCCCAGGATTCCATCACTGGGAGTTCCACTAGATGTGGGCGAATGGTAATAGGTGGGGGTTGGAGGAAGATAGGAAGGGCTGTCAGGGTGTTCCGACAGCTCACTTCGAGGCACTCTTATTGAGCCGTCTGAATAAACAGTCGACCCGTCTGAATGGTAGAAAACTCCATCGGAGCTACACTGTCTTGCTGTTCTTTTGTTCCTGGCCATAGTGTCCTGCACAGACACGGAAACGGTCGGATTCGGAGAAGTTCGCAAAGCAGGGTCTTTGGCCAAGCATTCGGCACTGCTAGTTCTAGATTCAGCCGTCCCCGGTGACCGGCTGATCACTATCCTACACCGTGCCGCATGCAATTGGGGAGCCATTTTTTTAAAAACAAAGAAAAAATGAAGAGTAAAAAGAAAATACAGGCGTTACCTTTAGAAGAAGGGAGAAAGACGCCTGGTTGACTAAAGAACGGTCGGACTCTTGGCGAGTGTCGGATGCTTGAAAAACGCTTAGGGAATTTTGAGATTCTTTAAGTCAAAAAGTCCAAGATTCTCCAGAGATTCGCCAAGGTGTGAATCCAAGGGGGGGGGGTCAAACCTTACTATTTATAGGGGGGTAAAACCCTAATTTTTTCCCTCCAATAATTTTTGAATCTGACCACTCAGATACTGACACCTGTCACAGGAGTCACGTGCAATGCACGTGACCCCTGTGAGGGGCAAATGATTTGGGTATTTTATACCCGGCCAGGTGGCCCAATCAGAAAGCGCCACGTGTCCTCCGTATAGGTGACATTTGGACCTATGGAATGATGACACGTGGAGGGTGGACTCTTCTCCATCCTACGTGGACTGAAGGTCCAGCAGGGACCATTCAGGTGGTGACACGTGTAACACAAAAAGTGTTTCAAAATCCTTTTGGGCACAGGGACACGTGTCACTCAGGCATTGGCCCTGGGATGGCGGCCTTCTAAGGCCCAAATCCCGAGGCGCCGCAAAACGGCGTGACCTAATTCCTAGGTCACCAGATCCTAGGAAGGCACACTTTTCAAAAGGACCCTATAAATAGGGACATTATGTTATTTATGACAAGAGAGAGAATTTTTTACACGCTATATGAGACAATACGTCACTTACCACAGAGCTGTCGTTTTCAAGGAACACACAACACTTTACCTGAGCTTGGAATCCAAGCAGATAACTTTACTTCCGCACGTTTTATTTCCGAACGTTTACTGACTTAATCTTCGGAGGCGGACCACCGACCATCCGGCGGTCCGTTTGCTTTGCAGGTACAGGCATCATCAGTTGAATCCAGTTTCAGTGTTGTAACTCTCCCGAGGGACAAAAACCCCCGAAACAGGATCTTTTTGTAAAAAAGTCCCACATTGAAAGATGAGTGGAATTCATAAGCTATCCTTCCTTATAAATAGCCAAAGCATGGCATGAGAATTCCTTGCTTGAGTAGGAGTTCAATAGAGCATTGCGTTAGCAAAAACTCTTAAACTCATATAATACTCGGGTTTTAGTCGGACCTTGCTAACCTCGAGGTAACGGACCTAAAAGTCGCTAGTAGTTTTTGCGGTTGGATTTTCCGTTGAAGGCTCTCATGTTTTCGGGGATAAGCTTTCAAGTAAGAGCCCATTTGGTGTGGGCGAAGCACGCCTCAAAGGTAAATTCCGATTTTATCCTTTTATGTTTATTTGTTATGCTTTATGGTTTTATTAATTGCGAGTGGTTCTTTGGGTCGGGGTTGTTTCCGCGGTAAGTTGGACTTACCAAACCCCAACAGTTGGTAACTAAAGTATCAAGAAACTAGATAAATCAAGAAATTCAATGTGCTAAACACCAGGGATATAGGTTCCACATGCAAGCTCAATGATTATGCTAATTGATAGATCACTCAATTGATTCAAACATTACAAGGGACAAACAGTAGTTGCAATAAAAATGAATCAAAAGATATCTCCTATAAGCCAAGCTAGGGTTCACTATGAATGGCTAGCAAGGAAAATCACAATCAAATTCAATCAATTAAAGCAATTCTCAAATCAAGTTTTCATGTCATTGAAATTTGCAATGCAATCTAGATTTATCTTATAGGTTGATCACTCCTAGTCTAATTAATCACATGCACAAATATGTCAACCAATTTAATTGCAACAATTCAATCAATCAATGATCATCAACTAGCAAAAATCATCAATCAAGCATGCTTCCCCTTCTCCCTATAAACTAATCTACTCACTAATCATGGTGAAATTTAAAGACAAAAAAAAAAAATTCAATCATGTATTCATTTCAAGTTTAATTAAGAAAGAATTCAATCATTCAACAATTTCTCAAACCTAAACCAAACTTCAAACCAAACATTCAAGCATTAAAGGAAATTGCAATAAAAGTAAATTCAAAGGAAAGAAATCTCACAAACTTTCATTGATATGAAGAAGAAATCCAAACTTGATTGAACCAATGTTGTAATACAAATCAAAATCCAAGAATTTCTATCTCTACTTTCTCTCTAACTTCTCTCTAGTTTCTCTCTCTAAAAACTAAGCAAATGAAAATTATCTAAAAGTTAGCTTTGACAAGGAATTACAAGAGTATTTATAGGCAAAGAAGAAAATCTGATCGGTCGCGCCCTCTCCAAGAATATCCCGCGGGCGCGGAAAAATGGGTACAGAACCCATAACTAACTCCGCGGGCAATCTGGGCAATACCCGCGCCCGCGGCTTTAAGGCGCGGCAAATGCTCTACTCCCAAGTGTTATCAGGGGCTCGCGGTCTCTCCAAAACATCCGCGCCCACGGCTAGACCGCGGCCAGGGAAAAAATCTCCATTTTCTTGCACTTTTACCGCACCCGCGACCTTCCAGACTCGCGCCCGCGGCCTTTGGCAAAGGCTATGCGTCCTCTCCAAGCCCTCTTTAGGGAGCTTGCTTCTTATTTGCTTAGCCCTTTTTGCTCTTCTTGATCCCTTTGTAAAGCCAACTCCTTAAGCACCTACAAAAGTAAACAAAGAGATAGAATATAAGGGAAAAAGAGCCAAATAAAAGGGAAACACGAAGAAAACCACATAAAAGAAAGAAAAATACGAAGAAAGAAATAAATAGGGAAACTAAAGGAGAAAAGACCTAAATAATAAAAGAAAGCTATGAAAATAGTGTGAAAACATCCTAAAAGACTACCCTATGAGTGCCATAAATGACACTAATAAAATTCCCCCAAGCTAGACTTTTGCTCGTCCTGAGAAAAACAAAAGCTAAAAAGGAATAAGAAGGGCTTATTTAGAAAAGAAAGGAAAAAGAAAAAAAAAGAATATACACTAAGACTCACTAATGTAGGAATCACGGTTGTTTTTAGCTACAACAAGCCCTTTAAACCCCAAAGTCGCCTATGAGGACGAGTGAGGTCTCGTAAAGGTTTCCTAAGAGCTTAACCCATAACTCTTTGAAATAAAACGAGGCAAAATCATGTAAAAGAAAAGAAGGTAAATCAAAAATTCAAACAAATAGCTCTTGATAAGGACCTTCACAAACGGTCAAATGCAAGTGAATGAACACTTTTCTATATGATAGGGGTATGCATGTTTCAAGATATCCACGGTTGATTGAAACATAAGGTATTCTAAGCGTAGAGAACTAATGAGGCGCAATCCACTTTCATCCCAACCAATCTAACCGCTTTCTCCCAATGGCTTCAAATCATTCCTTAGTAAGCGTCTGAAAAGAATAAATTTGAGGGTTCTCGACATCTTGACCTTGTATCCCTTTCCTTAGGCTTTAACTCATAATTCCCTCCCTCGGTATATGACTCAACCACTAGATCTAAAAGACTTTCCCAAAGGTTGTAACGTAAGGGCAAAAGGTTAGGGGTAGGCCTAAAATTTAGAATTTGGTGGTACACCTAGGTTATGAAGCAAAGATTGGCAAAACCTCGACACCAAAACCAAGAAGTCACCAAACAAAAACAAACTAATACCCCCAAGCTTATTCAAAGCTATATCCACAAGCATATATACAAAAAGCGTAAACGCTTCTCCCCCAAGCTAAAAGGAAGCATTGTCCTCAATGCTTGAAAAGGGAAAAGAATCACATCAAAATATTTTTGAATTTTCTCATTATCACCCTTTTTGTTTTTTGTAATGTCATTTTTTCAAAGCAATGTCCTCGCCTCTTTTAATTTTGGACAACTTTTTCCATTTTGCATTTATTATGTCCTTGCCTTTTTTTTTTTTTTTTTAACTTTGGACGACTTTTTCATTTATTCATTTGCCATTATTCACTTTATATACAAAAGACGAGCTTGCTAAATAAAACCAATATCCAACCTTTTAGACCACAAACTCCAAAAGCATGACCATTTGCTTCAAAAAAACAAAAAATGGAACAAAAAGAAACAAAAGGCTCAAAATTCTAAAGATGTGGCTTGAAAAGAAAGGGAAAGGCTCAAATGGTTAGCAAGAAGGCAAATATAAACCAAATGAACTAAAAAGAAAGAAGAAAATCCTAGAAATAAAAAATTACCACCCCGAAAAGTTGCCTTTGTCCTTCCTAGATGGTTCGGTCTCGTGTTTGAGAATTACGAGTCAAGATTCAAGATTAGGTATGCAAAGGTCAAGGATCCACGCCGCACAATCAAAATATGATGAAGGCTTGAAAAAGAAAAATTCTCACACGGTTGTAGCAAAAACTTACTAAAGTTGTCAAATCCACCAAAGGAAGTAACTCTGTCTTACCACAAGCCAAAAGAATCCGGCTTCAAGGCCCCAAAAGGTCTAAACTGCTACCTTAGCATACCTTATCCTAGAGTCAATCGTGAATACTCTCAAAGCATGCACACCGATAAAACATAGGAAAGCATACATTCAAAGGCAAAATTCCGAAATGAAAAATGTCCAAAGATAAGAGCTAAACAAGAAAAAAGAAAAGTATAGCCTTAAATATGAAATTTTTTTTTTCAAAGGAAAGAAAAGAAAACTTAGAGAGAAAAGCACAAGAATGAGAGCAATCACAAGTAAAACCCAATAGTCAAACAAGCGGTCATTCGGCAACAACGCCAATGACCCCAAACACGCTAGGTGTTACAAGACAAACATCCTCGAACAATTAACTCATCCTAAAACTAATCCTAATCTAAGTATCCAAGAAAAGTAAAGAAATAAAGGTGAAAAGATAAAATATGAAAGGTCTCACCGAGCGTCCAAGCTATGCTATAATAACCAAGGTGAAAGAAATACCACCTTCATGAAGCTCCCAAAACCGTAGCACAAGCAAAACAAGGTGAGAAAGAGAGAAAGACTATATACAAAAATGAAATTGTTAGTAACTTCTAAACAAAAACAAACAAAAGAAAAGTTACTGGAAAACTATGTACAAAAACCTAGAAAAACCATTATCATCATCATTGCTAAAAATCCCAAAACATCATCATCAAAATCAAGACAACATAACAAACA
This sequence comes from Chenopodium album, assembly GCF_948465745.1. Taxonomy (NCBI): domain Eukaryota; kingdom Viridiplantae; phylum Streptophyta; class Magnoliopsida; order Caryophyllales; family Amaranthaceae; genus Chenopodium; species Chenopodium album. The sequence continues at coordinate 65,238,490 of NC_137834.1, read as the reverse complement.
ACATACCAACTAGAGTACCAAAAAGCGAAGCAAGAAAACCCACCAAAACCTTTTTCAAACATATCCCCATAATTCCAAGGTGCCTCCCCCTAAACCTACCCTAAAACACCCTTTTAGACTCCCCCCCCTCCTCAAAAAATAAATGCATCGACCGCGATGCACACAAGCAAGTAAAACTAAAGGGGAGGTATTAAAAAGGTGAAATAAACAACCCAAGGGGGACTAATGGCCACTAGGGCCGACACCACCATCACCCGCATCCCCATTATAAGAGAAGCCCGATGGGGGGTCATAGGGATCCAAACCACCGGTATAACCGTGTGGCCACCCATAATGACCTTTGAAAAGGTCAAGTTGGGATGCGGTCAACTGGTCATATGGCTTGGGTAGAACGCAATGCTCGGGGTGAGTGGAGTGAACATAGGGGTAGTTGGGATCACCCCTATAGTCACTCCCTTCCAAAACCCAGTAGTCATAATGACCGAACTCGTCGGGGAAATCGTGCCTAGGCTCGTTGGGCTTTAAGACCCCTTGCCAATAAGGGTACGTAGGCAGGTTGTCACCAACCCAAGATGGCACGGGCCCTAATTGGGCCGGCACATACGGGTAGTTAACTGGAGGAGTGACCTCCCCCCTACGTACACTAGCATCATACAAGGCGCTAGTTTGAAAAGCTAAGTTTTGGTTGCCGGCGTACATACCTTGCATGCTTAATTGCATGCGCTCCATTTGCTCTTGCATGGCCGTCATCTCCCGAAGATAGGGATCTTATTGGTTGTCATGTTGTTGTTGTTGTCTTCTTCCATGTCTTTATTGATTGAATTGTTGTTGTTGTTGTTGTTATTGTTGTTGTTGTTGGTCCTCTCCACCACCATTATCACCATCACCATCCTCCTCATTCACATCCTCATCCTCCTCCATATCAACTACCACTTTCCCTATATCCTTAGGGATAACCCAAACATTCCTAGCCTCCCTACTAATGAAAGTTGCGGCCGGGTTTGGAAGCAAGCAATAGTGCTCATTTCGCATTAACCAAGAATATACATTTGCGTTCCTCGTGCTAGTGATGAAGCGTAATGTGTTGAGTTGCTTCAAATCTAGTAACACGTGTTCACTCCCTCCAACCGGAGTGCAAGACCTCAAGGACCCCTATCGCCTTGCAACACTCCATAAAAATGTACCCAAAATTCACCCTAGGCCCAAAATCCGACTTGGTGGCCATCCAAAGAACCATAATCTCTTCCCTTGAAAGTTTCCCAAGGTCTTGCTTGTTAAAAGCGGCATAACCAAGAACCTTATGAAGAATCTTAAGGGGCGGGTGAATAATTTCACTACAAAGCGACACCTTGGAGTCAAACGTTCTCTTATTAGCAATGGTTCTCCACCATGCAACCTCATTATAAGAAGCCGGGTTGAAAAAGATTGGCTCAAAAATATCGGCATGAGGATTGAAACCAAGGGCTTCATTGAATTCGTAGAGGGTTAATGTACGATTGACATTGAACAATAGGAAAGAGATGAGAAAATCAGTATCCCCCACCCTATTGTATTCAAATGTAGAGAAAAACTCAATGGTGGGTTCCAAATATGTTCTAGGAGAAGATTTAACAAACTCGTCCAAATGGAGGTTCCGGAGAAGGATGTCAACATCGGAATCAGTTCCTAACTTGACTATATCGACATGATGATAATTTCGAGTTGGCCTAAACTTTCGGGTTTTCATTTTGTTGTATATTGGAGCTTGTTTAGACCGGTTATAAAATTTGAGAGGGGGTAGAGGTGGAGGTGGGGAATTATCTTGAGGAGTGGGGTTTGGAGTAGGTTGGCTATGGGATGATTGGCCATGGGAGTATTGGCCTTGAGAAGATTGACCGGGAGATTGGTGAGAACGCTTCTTGCTACTCTTGCTCTTTCTTAACAAATCCATAATCACCAAATCAAATAACACCAATAACTCAAAGGAATTCACACCAAAAACTACTCAACACTAATACTACCACCAACACTTCACACAACTTCACAACACCACCCAACACTATAAAGTACCTGTTTCAAACAAGACAACCAAAATCCAAACAACAACCAACAAAATTAATAATCAATATAAAAAATAAGCCCAAATCACTCAAAACAATCCCAAAATCACCATACAATTAATCATAATCATCATATTCATACTTAACCAAGGTAAATCAAAATCAATGCACAACATCAATAATAATTGACAAAAATAGAGCAACGATTAGGATTATACCAAAGTTGAAGACACAAATGAAGCACAAGAACACAAAAAATGGACCAAGCACGAATCAAGCGTGGACGTGCTTTAAGAAACCGATTTTTCCCGAAAAACAACGAGATAGATGATCCAAATTTGATGAAAATGGAGAAAAGTAAAATGTTTTGATGAAAATTTGAGTGAAATTAAGGAAAATGATGTGAGATTGATGGGTTGGGGGTTAGAGTTTGAGAGGAGGATGAGAGAGAAAGAGGATAAAAGTTGAGTGTAAAGAGAAATAAGAGAGGAGAGAGAAGGAGAGGGGGCACGGTTCAAATTAAACCCAAAATGCCGCGCCCACTCTCGTATTCTCCGCCCCCGGGTGAAGCAACTCCCGCCTGCGGGGCAACATCGGCTACAAATTGCAAGTTTATTCTAGGCCCGCTGCCTCTCCAGAATGTCGCGCCCTCTCCAACTCTGCCGCGCCCGCGGGGCAACTGCGGCAACAAACTGATTTGATTTTCCACATTTTACCTCTTTGCTGAGCCGTGCCTTCTCTAGGATGCCGCGGCCTCTCTTTTTCACCCGCGCCCGCGGCAATAAACTGATCAAAATTTCAATTTTTATCAATCCAAGGCACAAAACACCCGCGGCCTCTCCATGGCCGCGGGGTGCCTTCTCCCCTGCTTCACAAACTCTTCTTGTACTCTCCTCATCAATCACCCTAAATCCATAATTTATGATGGAATTTAACCTACAAAACAAATCAAAAACAAGAAAAAAATAGTAAAAACAAAGACTAACAAATAAAAATAAAAGAAAGAAAGGAAAAGAGAAAAGAAGTTGAGAATCCGGGTTGCCTCCTGTAAGCGTTTTTGTTTAACGTTGTTAGCTCGACGATTACCACCCATTCAAGATGGTTGTCGGAGAAGCAATGTGTGAACGGGCCAACAAAAGCATATCAAAATAATTCTTGAGACGATGGCCATTGACCTTAAACGAAGAAGAAGAATCCATCATTAAGACTTCTACAACACCACTTGGAAAAACACTCTTGACCAAATAGGGACCGCTCCATCTTGACATGAGATTTCTGGGAAACAACTTCATTTTTTAATTGTAGAGAAGAACTTTATCACCAACACAAAAATCTTTCTTCTCAATAAGATTGTCATGTGTTTCCTTGGAACGAGCGTTGTACACACCTCTTCTAGCTCATGAAGATCTAACCACCTCTTCTCCCCCGCACTTGCCGAGTCAAAATTTATCTTCTTGATTGCCCACAAAGTACAGTGTTCAATTTCAACCGGGAGATGGCATGACTTGCCATAGACTAGGCGGTATGGAGTGGTACCTATGGGGGTCTTGAAAGCCGTTTGATAGGCCCAAAGAGCATCATCCAACTTTTCCGACCAATCTTTTCGATTTCTCACAACCGTCTTTTCAAGGATGAGCTTCATTTGATGATTAGAGACTTCCATTTGACCGCTCGATTGGGGATAATATGGGAGGCCAAATCTGTAACACCCTAGAAATTCCTTTCCTTTAAATACACACTTTACTCTTTTTAAAATACGTTTTAGGAATATCTAAGACATTACCGCCACCGTGAAAACGGCTAAGGCAACTATCAAAGATACACAGCGGAAGACTTGAAAACCAAAACTATTTAAATAACACAATTTAAAAACCAAACCAACGAAAGTAAAGTTGAAAATCAACAAAACCAAAGTCAAATAAAATCCACTACAATTTGGAACCATTTAAGGCCCTTATTCAAAACCGAAACAACCAAACTTTTGTGTTAGTCCATAAAGTAATATAATAGAATATTCAATGCATAAAACACATCATATCCTAATGGAAGCTAGCATGGTTCTCTCTTCACTCATGCCCCGTCATGAACATGCTTCAATACCTGAAAAGTGTATCTCTACTTGCCCCCACTACTCTCCATTAAAATGGATCATCGTAGGGCCAAGATAAAGACATGGCCAGACACAAGCAACACACGCAATCAGCAAAGCTGAGTACATAAGCGTAATTAAACACACTAACATGCATTCTCCTATCATCACACACACTTACCTCATTGCACCTGTTTACAAGCACACACAACAATCAACAAGACAATTTAACTAGACACTAAATAATTCATTTAGCGTTGATTACGCATCGAACGGGTTTCCAACTATACCTCCCCCAATAAATTGAGGTTAACTGACACGGGAGCTAACCGTGCCAGCAACAAACCTGTGCCACACATAGGTGGCGGAATTCCAGCGCATAATAATAATAAAAAGGAATATACAGCGTCTTGTACTCCGTTAGAAGTTATTATCAAATATAAAGTCACATAACTCCCCCCATATGTTCAGACTCAAGGTATATACGTTCCAATAGTTTTGGTGCGTAATCTCTTTCACTTTACGTTATTTACATATTATTAGACTTGGTGATGACCCTCAAAGCATAACAATTCAATCATCAATAATAATTCAATCACTCAAACATACCAATTTAATTCTTGAATATTTAATGACCACATAATATTAATGTTGAACCCTTTTTAATTCTACCTCAGTGTCAAAGACACCTTAAACGCATAAAGCGCCAAAAATCCTATCCCTCGGTGTTAAAAACACCTTAAGTGCACATAAGCACCAACATACAATTTACTCCTTGTGTACATAGAAATTTATATAGCTCCTTTCTCATGCTTAAAGCATCAATAAAAATTATATGAACCATAATAAAATTTCTTTTCAATGTTCCAAACATAATTAAACAATTAATTTAATTAAACATGCTCTCTATCATTCCATAAATAAATATGTAGTCCATATAATCATGCCAAAATATAATTTTCCAATTCATAAACCATCACAAATAATTCATGCTTCACAATTCAATCACCAACACCAATAATTCACAATTCAATACATAAACCTTAGCATGATACTACTTGTAATTGATTGAAATTAAACCTAGCATGATTCTACATCATCAAAATATGCTAAGTACGCGAACGTACCTTGAGTACGTTATTAAAACTGCCACAACTAGTAGAAATCGCTTACTTCAAAGTCTCCTACACATTAAATCCATAATAGAGTATTAATATTCACTCTAAACAAATTTCCAGCAATATATATTATTTTAAAACCCTTCATAAATAAATTAGAATAAGCAGAAATTATATTTAAAACACCCTAAATTAAGTCCCAATTAATGGGTAATTAAAATTTCTTCAAGAAACCCAATATTAAGTGTTCTACATAAAATTTCAGCACTTTATTATACTTAAAACTTGCTGTAATTTGGTTTTAAAACACTTAAAACAAAGGCCTACCCTATTATACATCATAATCTTTCAATAAATCATGAAACAAGAACCTAGGGTTTCAAAAATTGGGGCTTTTTAATTAAAAACCAAATCTGAAAATTAATTCATACAATTACAATTATAAAACATCAAAATTAAACCCCCAAACTCATAATTTATATTTAGATCCAAGAATAGATTAAATTAAAACGAGAAAGCTTAGTTTATATATATATATATATATATATAGTTCGAAAAAAGAAAGGGGGACAAAGAGGAGGAAGAACGGTAGCCACCACCGGCTGTCGGCTGCTGGCGGCTTGCGCTGCTGGCAGCGGTGGTGAGGGAGAAGGGCAGCCGAAAAAAATAAGGGGAAGGGGAAAAAGAAAAAGAAATAAAAATAAGGAGGAGAGAGAGAGAAGTTTACCTTGGGTTTTCTCCACTCTGGGCAAAGTTTGATTTGCCTCATAAGTGGGATATTTATACCCCTTCTCTACTAACCCTCTTCCCTAAACTTTCCTCTTTTAGGTTTTCCTAATTCCTTCCCTAATAAAACTTGTTGAAAATTAAACTTTCCTAAAATAAAACCCCAACTTTTAAATAAAATAATTAAATAAACTTTCCTTTAATAATAATATTAGTTAAAATACTTTAATTAAAATAATTACAACTATTTAAATACTTTATAAAATACATACTTTAAATAAAATACGTATAAAAATACGGGGTATTACAAAATCTTTGATGGACTCCATGCTTCCTCAACATTTTTTGAAAGGCATGGTGAATAAAATGAGAACCGTTGTCGCTTATCACCGCCTTTGGTACCCCAAATATTGGAAATATTATCTTCTTAAACAACTTCATAACCTCCTTATGGTCGTTAGTTAGGGAGGCAATGGCCTCGACCCACTTAGACACGTAGTCGACCGCCACAAGGATATATTGATTTCCGAAAGATGAGGGAAATGGCCCCATAAAGTCAATACCCCATACATAAAACACCTCCAACTCGAGTATGGGCTGTTTAGGCATTTCATTTCTCTTGGAGATGTTCCCAACTCTTTGACATCGGTCATATGTCTTTACAAAGCCCCATGAGTCCTTAAAGAAATGTGGCCACCATAGACCGCATTGAAGGAACTTAGTGGCGGTCTTAGAGACACCCATATGGCCCCCGCTTGGATCCGAATGGCACATTTTCAAAACACTAGGCACCTCTTCGTTTGGCACACAACATCTAAGTAAGCCATCAACCTCTTGCTTGTAAAAGATGGGATAATCCCATACATAATGCTTTGCCTCGCTCTTGAGCTTCTTTCTTTAGTTCTTAAAAAAGGAAGGAGGAAAATCCCCACATGCAAGAAATTTCACTAAATTGGCAAACCATGGGAGCATATAAGAAGTCATCAAGCATCCTATCCTCAATTGGAAAACCATCATCATGAGTTTGAGAATCTTCTAAATGAGAGAGATGGACCGCCACAACGTTTTCCGCTCCTCTCTTATCCCTAATCTCAATGTCAAAGGTTTGGAGCTCAAGAACCCACCGGATAAACCTTGGCTTGGACTCTTTCTTGGAAAAAAGATACTTGAGAGCCGCATGATCTGTGAAGACAATGGTCTTGGAACCCAATAGACAACAACAGAACTTCTCAAAAGCATGAAATATAGCAAAGAATTCCTTCTCCGTTGCAGTGTAATTCCGTTGAGCTCCATTTAGAGTCTTGGATAGATAATAGATCACATGAGGTTTCTTGTCAACTCTTTGACCCAAGACACCTCCTATTTCCGAATCACTTGCATCACACATCAACTCAAATGGTAAATCCCATCTTGGAGCCTGAACAATAAGAGTAGAGATTAGAACTTTATTCAACTTATTGAATTCCTCCAAACACATATCATCAAATACAAACTCGGCATCTTTTTGAAGAAGGTCATTGTAGACACCTAAAAATGTCTCCCTTAAACCAAACCCGATGATGAACAACCTTTAACTGCCATTATTGGTCGGGTTGAGTATTTAATCTTGGAGTGCTTAAATCCATATTTCCATTTCATAAAATCAACCCAACTCCTATCCCATTTTCCCAAACCATAACTTATTTTATTCTTTTCTTGCCTTTAAACCCAAAATAATTCATTTCGTGTCCTTTTTATAAAAACGTTTAATCCATTTTACTTTTGTCCATAATCTGGGTCCAATGATTTAATAATAGGATAGGAATTGAAAAGAGCTTTCCAAGGATATATTATAAGCCCAAATCCGAGTTATAACGAATAAGTTATGGCCAAAATATTAAATTGAGCCCAAACCGAACCTAAGCCCACCTTACCTACGACCCAATGATCACGTGGAGGGTCCAAATTATTTAATATCATTCCTAAATCAATTAGGATTAATTAGAAACTCTTATAAGTTTCTAAAATATCTTAATTATCCTTTTTAAAAAGATAAAATTAAAGAGTTTGAAATTGAATAAAACTTTTCTTTTTGATAGTCCTAATTCTAGCCGAATTGAATGTTTTTCAAAGATAGACAGATATTATTTCGTGATTCATAGTTTTTATCTGAATTTTATATGGTTGGATAGCCCTTGAAATTATCTTTCCAATGATATATTATAATATCAATTCCGAGCTATAACGGAAAAGATATGAATAAAATGTCAAACTTTATCCAAAACTGACACCGTCTCACTATTTCGGCCATATCTTTTGTTCTACAAAATATTTTAATCTCATTTAAATTTATTTGGAAAGTAGACTTCAAGATCTTTCCAACTATATCTTATTTATCTTATTACGATTTCTAGATCAAAAGATATGATAAAAACAAAAACCGCAAAACTACAGCCTATCGAGTTTTATTTCGATTTAATTCGGATCTTATCTTGTTTTTTCGACCCTTCTTTTTTCTCTATAAATAGAGGTCATATCTCCCTTTTTTTTAGGATCAACAAGCTTGATCATCAAATCATGCTCTTCTCCCTCTTTAGCCTAAACACTAGCCTTCCCATTCTTTCACTATTCCTTCCTTTAAGCACTCTAAGGAGTCCATACAACACCCGAAGTTCTATACATAAACCAAGGCGTGAAAGGTATAGTAACTGAGGGTTTGGACCAAATCAAATCTATATTTATTTAATTTGATTTATATTTTTATTGAAGTTACTAACAATTTATTCATGATGTAGCAATTCAAGGAATGCGCGGAATGTGAGTAATTAATTTAATTACTTATTTTTATTTTAATATTGCTAATATCATGATTAGGTTTATTATTATTTGATTTGACTAACTCTATTATTGTTAAATTGCTTCCAATATTAATGTTAATTCTATTATTATATTTATTGATCACCATATTGCATGTTTGAAGGGAATATGTAATTGAAAATCACGCCTAATAAGATAATTTGGACAACCGGCTTAGGTATCTTTTTAATCTTGTTGTTTAATTAAGTGATCCCAAATATTTTAGAATTATGTGGTGCATTAATATTAAACCAATTTAGCTTAATAATAGTTTGGAGCAAATTGAATATTTTGTTTGTATGCCTTTGAGATCGCAGGACTCACTTTTTACTATAAGAATCGAGTAGAGGCCAATACGGGCAAATGTGACTCCATGACTCACTTCGTACCATCATCCCCGATCCTCCTTTTGTGGTTCCGAACCATATGGAGTTAGTAATATCATGGATTATGAATGGGGTGTAACCTTCATGGGTCAATCGTTGTTGCCTATCGTTGTCCCTTTATCGTGGTTGCCTTTTATGATCCGTGAACGGTTTACAAGTTACTTAAAAAACTTGTTGGTGGCTCCCTACTTTCCTTGTCCCTAATCGTATTATGTTAATTCCCACTTCCTATGGGTGCCAAGCATATTCACCACATGCTTTTACGTAGGCGCACTTCGAACGACGCCTACAGTAATTAAGGGGATTTACAATGAGCGAGAAGTCCTTGATGAATCTTCTATAAAACCGGGCATGCCTTAAGAAAGATCTCACTCACTTTACATTCACTGGAGGTGGAAGCTTTTCAATGACTTCAATTTTAGCTTTGTCCACCTCTATCCCTGTAATACCCGAATATTTTATGATTTTATATATTATATTTTTTTTAAAAAATAGTTATTTTTATTTATTATATAACTTTTCTAATCTAATAATTTTATTTAGAGTTCGAAAAGGTTTAAAACCCTATTTTAATTTAAATATGACTCTTTATTTTTAAGCTTGTATAAACTATTTTAACCCTAATAAAATTTTGATATATAATATTGTGCAGCCGTTTGGATATCAAATCTCTCTCTTATCTTCATATTATCTTTCGTGGGTTTATGGCATCAAGTATATTGTTTTCCATTAATCTTCATTATAAGTCAAATAATTGTCTCCATATAAATTTGTGCAAACTAACCCATTAATTTTTCCAAAATTACAAACTCATGTGTCTGACTTGTTAATCGTGAGGGTGGAGTATCTATTGCTCGTCAAGTTCGTGAATCAGTGGGGTACCTTGCTCTAATATTTGCTTAATTGTTTCCCAAAGGTAATCACACTTTATCAATTTGGAGATGTTTGATTGTATTGTTTATTATTTGTACTCTTTGTATATATGATTAATTATTATGGTATTATATGATTTGATTAGATTTGAGTACCGTATTATTTACTTTTGTTGTATATAATTTATTGTACAATTATTTCTAGGGTTTTAATGTTGTTGTTATAGGGAGTATTGTTTTATCAAGGTTTTAGGTTTGTTAATGCAGAGTATTATTTTTGGGTTGAGATATGATTACATTTTGGTAACTAGTACGATTTCCCTATAAGAGTTGAGATATACTATGATTGGATCGAGTTCAAATTATTATATTATTTGGGAACATGTGCCAATATTGAGAATTTATTATCATGTGAAAGATTATTTGATCGATGTATGAGATCAAAAGGTTGAGATTATTATTTTGTTATTGGTTTGAGGCTCGGCGTTATAGACCTTAGTCCTTGACATGTTGGTAATGAGATAATGATCATAAGTTAAGAATGAGGTACAATCTTTATTAATTATTTTTCTATGGTCCCCTACAGTGGGAATTGGCCCGTATGTGGTCTGGTTCAAGGTTTTTTCTGGTTATTGGGAGTATTCAAGTTTTTATACTTGTTGGTTTGATTCGAACTACCCATGTCCAAGGCTAGGTATAAAACAAAGCGCATGGCACACTTATGGGTTATATAAGTTAATTGAGTAAAAGTTCGTATTATTATTCGAGGTTGAATCGATGAAGGTTATTTTCATAATACAATGTGTAATGTAGTTTCGAACTACATTGTTTAATTGATCTAGTAATTTTAATTATTATATTATTCTTTGTATTCTGATATGTGGTGATTACTCAGCTTTTTGCTGACGTGTGTGTTATTTTGTTATGCTACTTGTGTTTGCGGTCATGTTTTTTTCTTATGGTGGCCCTGCGACGATCTATTTTGGAATTTGTCCTTAATGATGAGCAGTCAAGTTTGTATAAGCAGGTTTGATCAAGTGATCGTACTAAAGGGAGCTCAAGTGATCAATTAATATGCTATAACGAGTTCGTAAAGTTGTAAATAGCTCACCTAGATTTATTGGGATTTGTAAGCCTTAACACTTGATAGGTTGTTGAGTGTGGCAGTAATACCTCCGATTTCGGAGTATGCTTCCGCAATTTTATTTAAAGGTTGTTTATTTTTCCTTTAATTCTTATTTATTTTCAGTTAGGAAATCGGGGGTGTTACAAAATGGTATCCAGAGCCTAAACGCTCGTGGGGTTTACGCAGGGATCCTCATATCCCAGCGTGTTTTGGTTTAGGAATGAACCTGTTAAATAAGAGTAGGATTAAACTAAACATATAGGCTAAGCCGTTTCAAGAGTGTTTCTCTCCACATGCTTGTGCTTGTTATGTGTTTTTTATGTGACTAGTTTTGAGTTCGAGGACGAACTCCTTTTTAAGGGGGATAGTATATAATACCCCTACTATTTCATTACTCTATCTATATATTTTATACAGAAAAGTTTGATTTAGTTTTTACTTACTTTCAAATTTACAAGTAAGTTATTTATTAATTTTAAATTTCGGGACAAAACTTGTATTAAGGAGGGTAGATTGTAATACCCTAAAATTTTCTACTTTAAGTTTCGGGACGAAACTTGTTTTAAGGAGGGTTAATTGTAATTCCCTAAAATTTTCTATTTTAAGTTCGAGGACGAAACTTGTTTTAAGGAGGGTAGATTGTAATACCCGAATATTTTATGATTTTATATATTATATTTTATTAAAAAAATAGTTATTTTTATTTATTATATAACTTTTCTAATCTAATAATTTTATTTAGAGTTCGAAAAGGTTTAAAACCCTATTTTAATTTAAATATGACTCTTTATTTTTAAGCGTGTATAAACTATTTTAACCCTAATAAAATTTTGATATATAATATTGTGCAACCGTTTGGATATCAAATCTCTCTCTTATCTCCATATTATCTTTCGTGGGTTTATGGCCTCAAGTATATTGTTTGCCATTAATCTTCATTATAAGTCAAATAATTGTCTCCATATAAATTTGTGCAACTAACCCATTAATTTTTCCAAAATTACAAACTCATGTGTCTGACTTGTTAATCGTGAGGGTGGAGTATCTATTGCTCGTCAAGTTCGTGAATCAGTGGGGTACCTTGCTCTAATATTTGCTTAATTGTTTCCGAAAGGTAATCACACTTTATCAATTTGGAGATGTTTGATTGTATTATTAATTATGTGTAATAAAACTATATTTTTGAGATGTTTGTATTTTCGTATTGTCATGTGTGATATGATTTATTATTTGTACTCTTTGTATATATGATTAATTATTATGGTATTATATGATTTGATTAGATTTGAGTATTTGTATTATTTACTTTTGTTATATATAATTTATTGTACAATTATTTCTAGGGTTTTAATGTTGTTGTTATAGGGAGTATTGTTTTATCAAGGTTTTAGGGTTGTTAATGCAGAGTATTATTTTTAGGTTGAGATATGATTACATTTGGGTAACTAGTACGATTGCCCTATAAGAGTTGAGATATACTACGATTGGATCGAGTTCGAATTATTATATTATTTGGGAACATGTGCCAATATTGAGAATTTATTATCATGTGAAAGATTATTTGATCGATGTATGAGATCAAAAGGTTGAGATTATTATTTTGTTATTGGTTTGAGGCTCGGCGTTATAGACCTTAGTCATTGACATGTTGGTAATGAGATAATGATCATAAGTTAAGAATGAGGTACAATTTTATTAATTATTTTTCTATGGTCCCCTACAGTGGGAATTGGCCCCGTATGTGGTATGGTTCAAGGTTTTTTCTGGTTATTGGGAGTATTCAAGTTTTTATACTTATTGGTTTTATTCGAATTACCCATGTCCAAGGCTAAGTATAAAACAAAGAGCATGGCACACTTATGGGTTATATGAGTTAATTGAGTAAAAGTTCGTATTATTATTCGAGGTTAAATCGATGAAGGTTATTTTCAGAATACAATGTGTAATGTAGTTTCGAACTACATTGTTTAATTGATCTAGTAATTTTAATTATTATATTATTCTTTGTATTCTCATATGTGGTGATTACTCAGCTTTTTGCTGAAGTGTGTGTTATTTTGTTATGCTACTTGTGTTTGCGGCCATGTCTTTTTCTTATGGTGGCCCTGCGACGATCTATTTTGGAATTAGTCCTTAATGGTGAGCAGTCAAGTTTGTATAAGCAGGTTTGATCAAGTGATCGTACTAAAGGGAGCTCAAGTGATCGATTAGTATGCTATAACAAGTTCGTAAATTTGTAAATAGCTCACCTAGATTTATTGGGATTTGTAAGCCTTAACACTTGATAGGTTGTTGAGTGTGGCAGTAATACCTCCGATTTAGGAGTATGCTTCCGCAATTTTATTTAAAGGTTGTTTATTTTTCCTTTAATTCTTATTTATTTTCAGTTAGTAAATCGGGGGTGTTACAATCCCCTTGTGAGAGATCTTATGGCCAAGGAATATGCCTTCCTCCACCAAGAAGTGGCATTTCTCCCAATTCAAGACCAAGTTCACCTTCTCACACCTTGCAAGACATTTTTCAAGGGTTTCAAGGCATGCCTCAAATGAAACACCTCCTACGGAGAAGTCATCCATAATAACCTCCATCTCCTTTTCTAACATATCTCCAAATATGCTCATCATGCATCTTTGAAATGTCGCGGGAGCATTGCAAAGGCCGAACGGCATTCTCCTATAGGAAAATGTACTATACGGACAAGTGAAGGTTGTTTTCTCTTGGTCATCCGGGTGGATAGGGATTTGGAAAAATCCTGAATAACCATCAAGAAAACAATAGAACTTGTGCCTTGTTAGTCTCTCAAGCATTTAATCAATAAAAGGAAGGAGGAAAAGGATCTTTCTTTGTAGATGTGTTTAGACGTCTATAGTCTATACACATCCTCCATCCTGTAACCGTCCTCGTCGGAATGAGCTCACCTTTCACATTTTCAACGACGGTCATACCTCCCTTATTTAGGACAACGTGAACGGGAGAGACCCGCCTAGAACTAGAAAAGGGGAATATGATTCCTGCATCCAAAAGTTTGGTGATCTCCTTCTTCACTACCTCTCCCATTTGGGGATGTAGCTTTCGTTGTCTCTTAATAGAAGGTAAAGCACCCTCCTCCAAAGTTATGTGATGTGTACATAAAGTAGGGCTTATAACTTTGAGGTCATTAATGGTATAACCCAAAGCACTTTGGTGATTCCTCAAAACACCACACAACTTTTGAGCTTGGTGCTCACTCAAAGAAGAGCTAGCAATCACGGGAAAGTGGAGTTGGGTCCTAATAATTCATATCTAAGGTGTGATGGAAGAGTTTTGAGCTCAACCATTGGTACACCTTTACCTTCCTTTGAAGTGGCATCTTGCAAAGCCTCTTGGCTTGAGATATTCATGCACATATGCTCATCCACTTCCTCGATGCTTTCATTTAGCAAATCCTCATACATTACCATTTACTTGATAGGAGCACCTATCTTATCCTTATTCAAAAAGACATTCTCAAGAGGATCATTAGAAGTGAGCACGTGCTCATGCATGGAAGACACAACATGATCAAGAGAATTAATCATCATGCAATTTTCTAAAGAAGAACATGGATACTTTATGCTTTCATTCAAGTCAAATTCAATGACCTCATCTCCTACCTTAAGTGAAATTTTTGCACTCTTGACATCAATCTTGGCACCCGAGGTAGCAAGAAAAGGTCTACCAAAAATAATAGGAATGGTAGAATCTTTATCCATTTCAAGAACCACAAAATCCACCGGAATCACAAACTTCCCTACTTTCAAAGGAACATCCTCCACCTTACCCTTTGGAAATTTAATTGACCTATCGGCTAATTGCAATGTAATGTTGGAAGGCAAAAGTTCCCCTAAATCAAGTCTTTGATAGACCGAATATGGCATTAGGCTAACACTAGCTCCTAAGTCACATAAGGCATTATCAATTTGCATCTTGTTAATGGCACAAGGGATAGAGAAGTTTTCGGGATCTTTCAACTTGGGTGGCATCTTGTTCATTATAATTGCACTATAATTCTCGGTCAAGTTGACCGTCTCCACAACATCACAAGTTATTTTCCCACTCAAAATGTCTTTGAGGAATTTTTCATAGTTGGGCATTTGGGTGACAATTTCGGTAAATGGTAGAGAAAGGTGAAGTTGTTTGAGAATGTCAATAAATCTGTCAAATTGTTCATCCGACTTATGTCTCATGAATTTTTGTGGATAGGTAAGCTTGCGTTTCACAATTTTTTTCTCTACTCTCACCTCACTAGGTGTCTCAATCACAACCTCACTTAAAGATGCACCATCTCTCTCATCTTCTATCAAAACCTCCTTGGGGACTTCCTTAGTTTCACTCTTCTTAGGCAAACTCTCCTCAAGAACCTTACCACACCTTGTAACAATAGCATTCACGGGTCTCTTGGGATCTAACCCTTGAGAAGGTAAAGAAGAAGGACTAGCATGGTGTTAGTTTCAAAGCATTGACAAGTTGAGAAATTTGATTTTCAAGCATCTTATTATGAGTCATCATTTCACTGAATTTCTTGTCACTTACGGCCATATAATTGTTCAACAAATTTGTTTGATTCTAAATGATTTCCTCCAAATTAGTCCTAGAGGAAGAGGATTGTGAATAAGAATTATCACCTTGAGTTTTTGGAGCAAATCCGGGTGGAGGGCCTCTTTGAGCATTGTTTTAAAAATTGCCCAACCTTTATTGTTCCAATTACCCCTATTTTGATTTTGACCATAACCTTGATTACGGTTACCACTACCTTGATTATGATTTCCATAACCTTGGTTTTTATTACAATAATTTTGGTTATGATTTTGGCTACTATAACCTTGATTGTTATAGTTACCTCGAGAACCTTGGTTCCTATAACCACCACCTTGGTTATAGCTGTCAAAATTACCTTGGTTTTGGTAATTTCTATTCCATTGACCCCTTTGATTATCAAAACTTTGCACATTATTATTATTTGACACATAGTTGACATGTTCACTCTCATTGTTATCAAAATCATCATTACTATTCGGAAAAGCATGAGGGCAATTAAAAGCATCATGATCATATGAACCACACACATCACAAAACAAACAACCGCTAGGCATGTTACTAGAAGAAGGAGGGGGATGAGAGTTAGAAGATGTACCTCTCCCCTTAAATTGGGAGGGAAGATTTGAAGCTTAGGAAGAAGAACTCTCCAATTTTTCCTTGATTGCAATCATTTCCTTCCCCAAGTTCGTCATTTGCGAGGAGAGATTGTTGATTGCATTTAGATGATCAACCGAGTACACCGAAGAGCTACTCTTGCTAGTTGAATCCCTCTCACCATCTTGCCAATCTCTTTAGTACCCCACCACATCCTCAATGATGTCTACCACTTCTTCCTCTGTCCTATTCATGATGGGACCTCCGGCTCCCCCATCAAGGCATGACTTGCCTTGGGGACTTAGGCCTCCATAGAAAATTTGAATAATTTGATAGGTTGGAATTCCGTGGTGAGGACACTCCCTTTGATACTCTTTGTATCTCTCCCATGCTTCATAGAGGATCTCACTTGGCTTTTGTTTGAAACCTTGAATCAAAGCTCTAGCCTCCGCCATTTTCTTTTGTTGATAGAAACAGGATAGAAATTCCTTGGTAACCTCGTCCCATGTCCTTAGAGAATTCGGCTTAACATCCTTGTGTAGCCATTCCAAAGCACGCCCTATGAGAGAAAAGGGAAAGAGCTTGAGGCGGATGAATTCTTGGGAAACTCCATTCACGTTGATAGTATTGCAACATTTTTCGAACTCCATGAGATGATTTAGTGGGCTTTCATGCTTGGCCCTACTAAATTGTCACCACTCTGTCAAAGTGATCATTGTCGGCCTAATTTCAAAATCATTTCCGGTGTTGTAGGTGGAGCAATTCCACTCTCAAATCTATATGCACTGGAAATCCCCAATTCTTTCAATGCCACTCTCGGATTTTCTCCCATTCTTGCTTGTTCTTCTAGTATTAGTTCTTCCTCACTTGAAGTGCTAGAGATCAAAGATCGTCTAGCAACCTTTAATCTTGTAATAGTCCACTCAATCTTCGGATCGAATGGCACTAGTGAATGGCTATGTCCTCTACGCATACAACTTCAAAAGAAATTATTAGTATCACGGCTACAAGTGTAGCCTAAAAGAGAAAAATATTTTTGTTGTTTTTTCAATTAAGAATGAAATACACACAACAACTATAACAAAGAAACAATATCACTCCCCGGCAATGGCGCAATTTTGACAAGAGGAAAATGTAGGTCGTTATCTACCTCTCCCTAGAGCCAAACCTAATTTTTAAACACTCGACCAACCTAATAAAAGTATATGGTAAGTCAAGGGTCGAACCAAAGGAATGAGAAGGTACTATGCTATAGTCTATGTCAAGCTAATTCGAAGAATGTAAATGGTTGTGATTGGTAACTAAAGTATCAACAAACTAGATAAATCGAGAAATTCAATATGCTAAACACTAGGGATATAAGTTCCACATGCAAGCTCAATGATTATGCTAATTGATAGATCACTCAATTGATTCAAACATTACAAGGGACAAACAATAGTTGCAATAAAAGGAATCCAAAAGATATCTCCTATAAGCCAAGCTAGGGTTCACAATGAATGGCTAACAAGGAAAATCACAATCAAATTCAATCAATTAAAGTAATTCTCAAATCAAGGGTTCATGTCATTGAAATTTGCAATGCAATCTAGATTAATCTTGTTTTGGGTGTTTTTGTCCCTCGGGAGAGTTACAACACGAAGTCTGATCCGGCCGAGCTGTACCTGCAAAATAACGGAGACTCCAGGTGGTTGGAGCTCCGCCTCCGACGATCAAGTTAGTAACTTGAAAAGGAATAAAGAGGACAGAAATTTAGGTGGGTATCTGCTCGGATTCCAAACTCAGGTGTTTCTCTGATGTGAGAGAATGCTAGTGTAATAAATGGTAAAACGTGCCCTCAAAATGAGGGACATCTCCCTATTTATAGGGTCTTTGGGATTTGTGCCCTTGATTAGGTCACTGAACCCTAATCATTGGTGGGCTGCGCCGTTTTGCGGCTTTCTCGGGATTTGGGCCTGAAGGCCGCCTTTTTCCCTTATTTTCTGGAGTGACACGTGTCAAGCAGGGATTCGTCCATTTTGGGCCATCCTTAGGCTGACACGTGTCATCCCTTGATTGGACCACGTGGCGGGGTAAAATTACCCTATACATTTGCCCCTCACAGATGTGACGTGGCACGCCACGTGGCATCTGTGACACATGTCACGCTCTGGTTTGCGGTAATTTTACCATTAAAGAGTCACCGTTCACCTTCCGAGTAAATTACGGAAATGCCCCCGTATTTACCCTCTATATATAGCCGTTTTACCCTCATAATTTTGTACGTTTACAAAAATCTTCTAGAGAGAAAACTTTGAGAGAGCAAAAGTCATCCGCTTAAGTCAGACGCAAGTAAGAAAGTTTGTTCTACATCAACCCAGCCGGACCCGCCTACCTTCATGTATCACATCCAAAGGTAACGTCTTTGTCTCTCTCAGCTCTTTTTCTTTTTTCACCGCTTGTACATATTTCTTGCAATAAATGGATGCATCACCAACACACACGGCACAGCCTAGGTTAGAGTCCAGCCGGTCACCAGAGACGGCTGAGTCTAGTACTGGGAGTGCCGTCTCGGGGTGTTGGGACCACCCATTGCCTTGGATTCCGACCAGTTATGTGTCTGTGCAGGGCACCATGGCTCGGATAATGCTGACGGCAATTGATCCAAATTACAAGAGCGAAGGCTCAGGCGGCCAAACGCCTGAGGGAGAAACGTCTGGTCAGGGAGACCAGACGGCTCTGGAGAGATCCCCTCCGCGCGCCCCTTCAACTCCTGCTGATTCCTTCTTGGAGGAATGCGACCAAGGCGGCGACGAGGCCGTCTCTGCCCCCTTGAGTCAAAGTGAGGAGGAGACGGAGAGCGACAGATCCGCCTCTACCTCTGAGAGCAGTGATGATTTACCCCCGCTTCCGGATAGCGAGGAGGAAGAAAGGAAAAAGTGGAACGAGAAGGATGATCCCTTCAACATCCACGTCTCCTCCAAGGACCGGATCCAAATGGAGGAATGGCACCGTCGCCTGGGAGGACGATCAAGAGAACGCCAACAGCTATTTTGGCTGTTATGAGGCGGCGTTCAAGGCTGGTCTCCGCTTTCCCCTTCACCAGGCGGTGAAGGCAATTTTGAGAGGCTACGGCCTCGGAGTCTGGCAACTTACCCCTAACTCTTGGACAAACATTCTGGGGTATGTTGCCGTCTGCGAGTTCCAGGGGCTTAACCCCGGCTGAGAAGCTTTTGCTAGTATGCATTATCTTAGTAGAAGCCCAGGCGGCAAGAGGGCGTGGTACACTCTAACCACACAGCCCCAATATATGATGACCTTGGACAAGGTCTCGAAATTCGACGGCTGGGCACAGGTTCTACCTGATGTCAGCTCCAACCAGACGGGAGAATTATGAATTTCGTCTGTACAATAAGAAACCCGACTTGTTGGGCCGGAAGTGCGCTCTTCCCCGGATCCCAGAGGAAGACTTTGACAAGATCATTGAGGCAGACTTTTTTGGCCTCACATACGCGACCTTGTCAACCGGGGAAACAATAAAAGTCCCCAAGAACTGGATCCCCAAGAGTGCATGGTTTAGGGACGAGTGTTTCCTAGCCGCCTGCGGGCTAGGGCACATGTTTACCAAACGTATGCGGCTGAGTTTATTTCCGTCTGTAGTATTTTCTTATCGAAATTGATTTATGATGTTAACCAATTTCCTTCTTTTTGCAGAAGAAGCATTAAACATGTTGCAGACGGAGAAAACCCCCAAGCGATCCTCTGCTGCCATCCGCAAGGCGTTTGCGGAAAAGGCTGCGGCTGAGGTCAAAGCCAAGGTAACAAACGCCTGACCCTTTCATAAGTTGAACTTTTAAAATTATTTTTCCTAGATGCTAACCTTAACTTTGGTTATTTTTGCAGGGAGGAGAGGTTGGAAAGTCGTTTGAGAAACAACTCAAACGGGTAAGGGAGGAGACCCCCGTCGTTCTCAACAAAATCAAAAAATCCACCTCCGCATCAACTCCAGACGCCTCAGCCGGGCATCAGCAGATGCGGATAGCGGGGCGAAACGAGAAGATAGGCGACAGCTTGTGCCTTGATCTCGTCAACCCCTTAACAGCTGCCGCGGGATTCACCAAGCCTGAAAGCGGTTCCCGCTTGGCTGGCTCTGAAGGTAAGAACCCTTTTGAATCCCCGCTTGAGTTAGGGTGGCCTTTGCGGGTGAAATCCCACTCTCAACAGACGTCATTTTCAGACGGTTGGCAACAAATAGGTGCTGCCTTAGTTTCGCACTCATCACGTATTGATTGTGGTGCAGATCAATCTCCCCGCTGGCCAGACGTCCAGAAGCATGCCAAGGCCATGCTGGAAGCCGTCCGGAAGAGGGATAAAGACAGTATCCCTGGGATAGAGACGTTCAATCTTGAACGCATTCTATCCCTTCTGGCTGAGGTAAGAAACTTGTCAATTCAATTTTATTTTTTCAAGTGTTTTATCCCGCCTACAATACTTATACCGCCTGCTTTTTTGCAGGCTATGCTGCGGGTGGACGGGCTCAAACGTCCTTATTCCCGCAAATGAGAAGAGGTAAAAAGGGCCAAGAAGTCCGCCATAGACGCTGACAATATTGCTTTACACTCCACTATCGTAAATGAACTTGAAACTAAAGCAATCATAATGACACAGGCGTCTAGAATCCAGCAGCTGGAGGCGGATCTGGAGACGGCCAAACAGCAGGCGGGTGATGCTGAGACGACCAAGAAGAAGGCGGAGGCCCAGAAAAAGGCGGATGAGAGCGCCAAGAAGGCTAATGAGGAGCTCAAGAAGGCTCAGGCGGACCTTGGCACACTTCAGGGTGTTTCTGAAGAGAACACCAACCTGAAGACCAAGGTTGAGAAGCTGGAGAAGGAGGCTACTCAGGCTCAGATAAACTTTGCAGCAACCCTGGAGGCGGAGCAAAACCGTCTAGTTGCTGAGAGTGACGCTGACAATGACGCCCGAATGAAGATCGCATGGGCTGCCTTGTACCCAGACGCGGATTATGGCGTCTGGGCACTGGCTCACAGGTACGCCGAGGACGTGGTGTACTTGAGAGAGAGGGGTGAGCCAGAGCCCAAGTCCTTCGACGCCTGGGTTAACGCCAACAATGTGCCCCTCGTGCCTCAGCTACCTAGTCCGGGTGAAGCGCAAGAGATTCCCTCAGACGGTGAGGAAGAGGACCAGGAGGAGCCGCCTGCAGGCCAGAAGTGACTTTTCAGCGGCAGTATGCCAATCTCTTTTTTATTTTTTCTTTTATTCAGCGGCAGTATGCCAAAACTTGTTTTCCCGGCCTGCGTGTCGAGTACCTTTGTATTTACCGGCTAAGGAGCCGGGTTAATTAACAATTTCTCATTTCTACCGGACGAGGTCCGGTTAACACTTTATTCCACCACAACCGTTTGGTTGGGTGGACTTTATGAAATGCACCGACTGAGTCGGTTTTGATCATCTTGCGTTTGCGTTTGAATTTCAATTTTTGCGAATTTTAATTTTTCATTTTTGCCTAACTTATCAAAAGCATGCGGCGATTTTTTGCCTAACTAATCAATAGTCTGGCTGTCCTTACCCCTGGACGGCTGTGTGATTGGTTTCAAATGGAGTTGGTTGATTGACTTGAAAACGTCTGATGCTTCAAAGAGCATGATAAGTTTGTAAGTCAATCAATCACAGTAGTGATTGCCCCAAACCAAGTGCACAGCCGTACACCAATAGGCGCTCCAATCACTACCCAGACGGCGTTTGTTCGTCTTGGTAGAGATTTCGTAGCCATTGAACAACTCTTTTGCCCCAATTGGGGTGGGAAGTACAATTTTTATAATAAATAACCTAAGTGAGAACTTCAGCCGGTGATCGACTGATGCCTGTGGGCATCCGATATCTGGAAACTTTATCGTTCTTCATAGGTCATATTGGTCAGACGGCTATGAGTTGACCAATTTGGTCGTTCAATTTTTGTCGTCTGCATGGGTACGTAGAACCGACAATTAGTCTGTTCTCTGCGACGATTGCACCCGGAGGGGTGTCGCCGGACGCCTTTGACCATGTTGGGACAGGAGATTTTATAAAATGAGCAACCATCCGGCCATTTTAGCCTTTGGTCTTGTTTAGGACCGTTTGTATAGCCACCAAGCGTTTTTGTGCTTAGCTTTTAATCAGTTAATTTACACTAAGTGTCGAACTTAGTTGGTTAAACCAAAAATCCCGTCTGGGTATTACCCAGACGAACGGGTAATTATTAAATCATACCAAGTATCAAACTTAAGTAAATAAACAAAGGATCTATCTGAGTATTACCCAGGCGGTCAAGCAAACCAACTAAGTATCAAACTTATTTAGGTAAGTGAAGAATCCGTCTGAGTATTACCCAGGCGGATAATAAAAAAGCAACAAAACAATTTTGCAAACAAAGTCTGAATCTTTATTAACTGACTGACTGTTTACAAAAAACTTACATTCTTAGAAGTAGTACTTTTTCAAATTGTCTACATTCCAAGTTCTAGGCAGGCGCCTGCCGTCTGGAGTTTCCAGGCGGTAGGTGCCGTCTCTCACTTCCTCATAAATCCGGTAGGGGCCTTCCCAATTTGGGGTTAGCTTTCCCAGCTCATTTGCCCTACCGGTTGCCTCCATTTTTCGTAACACTAAGTCGTCAACTTTCAAAGGACGCTTGTGTACTTTTTTGTTGTAGGCTCTAGTCATTCTCAGACGGTAAATCTCATGACGCAAGGCGGCATTCCCCCTGCGTTCTGGGAGTGAATCCAATGCCAGGCGCATTGCTTCCCAGTTTGCCTCTTCATCAAATAGCATGACTCTGAGAGTCGGCTCGTAATGTTCGATGGGCAAGACGGCTTCAGCACCGTAAACCATGAGAAATGGGGTTTCACCAGTTGCCCCTTTTGCTGTTGTCCGGATGGCCCATAGGACATGGAGTAACTCTTCTGCCCATAAGCCACCGGCTCTTTCTATTTTCTTCTTAATGCCGTCTGAGATGAGTTTGTTGAAGGCTTCAACTTGGCCGTTTTCTTGGGGCCGACCAACAGATGCAAAATAGCTTGAGATCCGCTGATCTCCCAACCAAGTTTTTAGCTAAGGCGTCTCAAACTGAGGACCATTATCAAACACCATAGACACAGGTACCCCATACCGGGTGATAATGTTCTTCCAAATGAAGGAAATTACGTCTGAGGTCTTGATGTTTTTAACCGCCTCAGCCTCCACCCACTTGGTGAAATAATCCACAGCCACCAAGATGCAGCGCTTTCCGCCTGGAGCAGGCGTGTAAAGACCTAGAATGTCCATGCCCCATTTTGCAAACGGAATTGGGCTGTGGATGGCCGTCAGATCAGTAGCCGGACGGTGAATGAGTTTGCCAAATTTTTGGCATTTGTCACATTTCTTCACCAATTCCTTGGCGTCTGCCTCAAGAGTGGGCCAAACATAATGTCTTCTGGCTCTGCGGCTAGGGACATGCCGCCTATGTGAGATCCGCAGAATCCCGAGTGCAAGTCTTCGAGCACTTCCTTCCCCTTTTCAGGGGTGACGCACTTCAATAGGGGCTTAAGAAACCCCGCCTTGAAGAGTTCTCCATTTTTCAACTCGAAGCTTGCAGCTCGCTTCTTTAGGACGGCTGCTTCCTGTGGCGAATCAGGAAGTGTGCCGTCTGAGAGATAGGCCCGGATGCCATCCATCCAGGTAGAGCTTTGGTCCAGCACTCCAATGGGATCTTCATAGATGCTTCTCTTTTCAAGAACTTCCCAAAAGACAGACCGAGGCGTATCATGGCAAGCGGAAGACGCCAATTTTGACAATGCATCCGCCTGGTTGTTTTCCGACCTAGGCACTTGATTCAGCCGGAATTCCTCAAGTGCCCCGGCCTCTTCTTTGACTGCCTGAAGATATTTGATCATAGACGGATGAGTAGCCTTGTAGCTTCCCTCATACTGGCTAACAACCAATTGGAAATCAGAGTACGCGTCAATTTTCATGGCCCCTGCCGCCTTACACATGCGAATGCCGGCTAGCAGGGCTTCATATTCCGCCTCATTGTTTGAGGCCTGAAACTTGAAGCGTAGTGCATACTCAAATATGTCCCCTTCAGGAGACTCATAGATTACGCCTGCACCACAACCGTTCTTTGTAGAGCTTCCGTCTACGTACACTTTCCAAACCTGATCAAGATTATCCGGAGCCACCGGACGGGTCATTTCAACAATGAAGTCGGAAAACGCCTGACCCTTCACTGCCTTTCTTGGTTCGTAAGTGATTTCAAGACTTTGCATTTCAATAGCCCATTTCAACATTCTCCCGGATGAGTCCAAGGTAGACATTGGCCGCTTGAGTGGCTGGTCAGTGTAAATTACCACCGGATGAGCCAAAAAGTAAGGCTTCAATTTTTTGAATGCCATATACAAAGCAAGACCAAAATTTTCAATCATGGGGTACCGGAGTTCAGCATTTTTAAGAACATGGCTAATGAAGTAAACCGGGAGCTGCACGCCGTCTCGCTCAGCAAGGAGAACGACACTGAGGGCATGATCTGAGACGGCTAAATACATGTACAACGTCTCCCTAGGCAAAGGACTGACCAACCTAGGTAGAGAATGTAAATGCTCTTTCAACCTCTAGAATGCCGCCTCATCATCATCCCCCCATTCAAATCTGGTCTTCTTCCTGATTGCTTGGAAGAAGTAGAGGCACTTGTCGCCTGACCGGCTGAGGAACCTCCCCAAGGCGGCCAGACAGCCGGTGAGTCTCTGCACTTCCTTGACAGAACGGGGTGACTTCATGTCAATCACCGCCTGTATCTTTTCGGGGTTAGCCTCTATCCCCCTTTGATCAATCAGTTATCCGAGAAACTTCCCAGACAAAGCACCAAAGACGCATTTCTTAGGATTTAACATAACCTTATGCCGCCTGAGGGTGGTGAATGTTTCTCGGAGATCAGCAAGGTGATCCGTCTGTAGCTTGGATTTGACTATCATGTCATCAATGTACGCCTCCACATTCCTCCCAATCTGATTAATGAAGACCGTATTAATCATCCGTTGGAAAGTGGCAGGCGCATTTTTCAAGCCAAACGACATCACAGTATAACAGAATAACCCCTGATCAGTGACAAAGGGCGTCTTCTCTTGATCTTTCTTCCACAGGGGTATCTGATGGAAGCCGGAGTAGGCATCCATAAAGCTCATCAAGGCGTGACCGGTTGTAGAGTCGACTAGACTGTCGATCTTTGGAAGCGGGTAACTGTCCTTTGGACACGCCTTTTTGAGGTACTATTTGGTTTCTTAACAAGGACCACATTGGCCACCCAGTCGGGAAAATTACAAGGCCGAATGAACTTGGCGTCTAGCAGCTTTTTGACTTCGGCAGCTGCCGCCTGACTTCTTTCCTCACCGTGGTTTCTTTTCTTTTGCCGGATGGGCTTCTTTTTGGGGTCCACGGCGAGTTTGTGGACAGCGAGATCTGGGCTGACGCCTGGCATCTCTTCCACTTCAAAGGCAAAAATGTCTTTGAATTCCTTCAGCAGAAGGTGCAAGCTTGCACCCAAAGTAGCATGAGCAACTGTCCCAACCTTTACAGTACGTTCTGGACGACTGTCATCCAGAACGAGATCAATGCTTTCACCAGCCGGTTGAGGGCGGAGCTCATCTGACCGTTCACCGGTCAGTGATTGCTATTTTTTCTCTTTCTTCACCTCCACCAACAGAGGTGCCTTTCTTTTCTTCCCGGCTGCTGGTGGGACAGGCGTTGGGTCGGCATCCTTGACATTGTCAAGGTCTATTGGTTCCTGGCCGTCTGGGGCCACAGTGTCTCTGACGGCTGAGAGATAACACTCTTGGGCCGTCTTCTAATCCCCATTCAGGGAACCAACAGTGCCGTCATCCCTCTCATACTTGATGAGCATGAGAGATGGGATGATTACTGCCTTGGCTACGTTGAGGGTCGGCCGGCCAAGGATAATGTTGTAGGCAGTCAACTCCTCAACGACCAAGAATCTGACGACAATATGTCGTCCTTGGCCCTTCTCTCCTAGCCGGATGGGTAAGTCAATTCTTCCGGCTGGGTAGACCATCCCACCCCCAAAACCAACCAAGGGGTTGGTGACCGGATGCATGCTGCTGACGTTGTATTTCAGCTTTTGCAAGCACCGGAGGCTGATGATGTCTGATGAGCTGCCGGTGTCTATAAGGATTCTTCCAACCAGTTGGTTGGCAACCTTACATTCAATGACAACCGGGTCATCATGCGGACGGCGGACACTGCCCCTATCCTTCTCAGTGATCAAGACGTCTGGGAAGGAGGTGCTTGCAGACGCCTGCTCGTCATCATCCTTGTCCATCTTTCGAAGATGGCTCTTGGTGCCCCGGATGGTAGGGCCACCACAGGAGAACCCGCCTGCTATTGTGTAGACCGGCTCCTTGTCGGTATCCGAGCTACTAGCAGGCAGGGGGTAGTCTTGGAGGACTGACCCTTGTTTTTCTTTTTTTCCCCGGCTGGGGACTTAGAAATGTAGGACTTCAACAGCCCTTTGTCAGCCAGACGGTCCAACGCCCGCTGAAGACTGAAGCAGTCGTTGGTATCATGGCCGACCTCCTCATGGAACTGACAGAATTTATTTTTGTTCCGTTACTGGACATAACTCTTCATAGGATTCGGCTTCTCAATGGACAGCCGGTCCTTTACCTCCATGAGGATGGAGTTGCAGTCTTTATTAAACTCGTACTTGGGGACGTACGGTTTGAACTCTTTCTTTTTCTTCTGGGACGGTTGGTCAGAATCATTAAGCGCCCAGATTTCTTTTCTTTTCTTGCTCTCTTCTTTATTTTTGGCCGGCTGAGCAGACCAGCTGTCTTTCTGTTTGTCGGACTTCTTGGAGTCCGACTGGTTACCAGGCGAGCAGAGGTCGATAGCTTGAATGTAGCTTTCCGCCTCCCTCAGGGCCGCTTGTAAGGTGAAAGCCCCTTTTCTGACTAGGTCGAACTTAAAGGTCGACCCGTCTCTCAGACCTTTGAAAAAGTCTGTAAAAGCTACCTCGTCAGACAGTCCTTGAATCTGAATTCTTATCAGATTGAACCGCATGACATATGAGCGCAACCCTTCTCTCTCCCCCTACCTAATAGTGCTGAAATCAAGGCTTGTTTTCTTAGCAAGGATGTTCATTGAGAAGTTGGAAGCAAACAGGAAGTCGAGCTTCCTGAAGCTATCGATGGACCCGGCTGGCAAATTGTCAAACCATTGTTGGGCAATGCCCTTCAATGTAGCCGGGAAGCACCAACACCAAGTGGCATCATCCAACCCCTGCAGATACATGAGGTTGGTGTAAGCCATGAGGTGGTCTTCCGGATTGGTGGTACCATCATAGGTACCAACCAACACATTCTTAACCTTGGTCGGCTGGGCCGCCTCGGTTATCTCCCGGGTGAACGCAGAAGGCTGTTCACCCAGGCGCAGCAGACGAAGCTGCCAGACCAATGGCTGGACATTTGGATATGCCGCCTGACCTCCAAAGAAGGTCGGCTGCATGAAGTGAGGGGGATACTGTCCGTAAGCCTGAGTAGGCACATACGGTACAACTCCAATCATGTGAGGGCCAGAATGGACGGTATTACCGCCTGTCTGGCTCTCATGAAAGGAGGGTGCACTCCCTGCAGAAATGTTGTTGATGCTGTCTGGAAAGTTTAACGTTGAAGCCGACTCAGACAGCGATTGGTTTCTCTTCCGGTTGATGATATCCCGGGCATCAAGAGTTGATTTTTACTTCTCACCGGCTGCTGAGTCCGGCGAGTGTTATTGGTGTTCTTCCTAGGAAGGAGAATTTTTTACCAATCAATGGTCCGGCTGCCTTCTCCTTTGGATGAGGAGTGGGCTGCCGATCTCTGACTGACTTCCCCTTCTATGGAGGAGTCTTCTTCGCCGACGGACCTTTACTTAGGCCAGCCCGGCTTTTGGTGATCAGCTCTTTAATTTCACCCTTGAAACTTGTCATGAATCTCATGAGTTTGTCTCGGGTGACAAGGGTTGATCCAGCGGCCGTTTGGGTTTCCCCTTCCGGCTGCCCAGTGGGTCGGCTTGGACCCGCCTGGGAGGCACCCCGCTCCAGAATATCTCTGGGCCGGATGCTCTTGATTCTGAGCGAGCCATCCTCGGTTGTAAAGGTTTCGAGCTAAGGATCCTCATCCTCCTGGTCTGTAAAGACTTCTGGGTCTTCGCCCAGACGGTTAGGAGGTGGTACAGACTCTTGAACCATCTTCGAGGTACTCTCCCCACAGACGGCGCCAAATGTTTTGGGTGTTTTTGTCCCTCGGGAGAGTTACAACACGAAGTCTGATCCGGCCGAGCTGTACCTGCAAAATAACGGAGACTCCGGGTGGTTGGAGCTCCGCCTCCGACGGTCAAGTTAGTAACTTGAAAAGGAATAAAGAGGACGGAAATTTAGGTGGGTATCTGCTCGGATTCCAAGCTCAGGTGTTTCTCTGATGTGAGAGAATGCTAGTGTAATAAATGGTAAAACGTGCCCTCAAAATGAGGGACATCTCCCTATTTGTAGGGTCTTTGGGATTTGTGCCCTGGATTAGGTCACTGAACCCTAATCATTGGTGGGCTGCGCCGTTTTGCGGCTTTCTCGGGATTTGGGCCTGAAGGCCGCCTTTTTCCCTTATTTTCTGGAGTGACACGTGTCAAGCAGGGATTCGTCCACTTTGGGCCATCCTGAGGCTGACACGTGTCATCCTCTGATTGGACCACGTGGCGGGGTAAAATTACCGTATACAAATCTTATAGGTTGATCACTACTGGTCTAATTAATCACATGCACAACTATGTCAACCAATTTAATTGCAACAGTTCAATCAATCAATGATCATCAACTAGCAAAAACCATCAATCAAGCATGCTTCCCCTTCTCCCTAGAAACTAATCTACTCACTAATCATGGTGAAATTAAAAGATAAAAAAATTCAATCACAATCATATTCATTTCAATTTTAATCAATAAGGAATTCAATCATTCAAAAATTACTCAAACCTAAACCAAAATTCAAATAAAACATTCAAGCATTAAAGGAAATTGCAATAAAAGTAAATTTAAAGGAAAGAAATCTCACAAACTTTCATTGATATGAAGAAGAAATCCAAACTTGATTGAACCAATGTTGAAATACAAATAAAAATCCAAGAATTTCTATCTTTACTTTCTCTCTAGTTTCGCTCTCTAAAAACTAAGCAAATGAAAATCATCTAAAATTTAGCTTTGAAAAGGAATTACAAGAGTATTTATAGACAAAGAAGAAAATCTAATCAGCCGCGCCCTTTCCAAGAATATCCCGCGGGCGCGGAAAAATGGGTATGGAACCTGTAACTTACTCCGCGGGCAATCTGGACAACACCCGTGCCCGCGGGTACTATAGCCCGCACGCACGGCGAAGACCCCCGCGCCCGCGGCTTTAAGGCGCGGCAAATGCTCTGCTCCCAAGTGTAATCAAGGGCCCGCGGTCTCTCCAATCGAAGCGGTCTCTCCAAAACATCCGCGCCCGTGGTAGATCGCGGCTAGGGCACGAAGAGTTTCTGCCAAAAATCTCCATTTTCTTGCACTTTTACCGCGCCCGCGGTCTTCCAGACTCGCGCCCGCGGCCTTCCAGACCCGCGCCCGCGGCCTTTGGGAAAGGCTATGCGCCCTCTCCAAGGAGCTTGCTTCTTCTTTGCTTAGCCCTTTTTGCTCTTCTTGAGCCCTTTGTAAAGTCAACTCCTTAAGCACCTAAAAAAGTAAACAAAGAGAGAAAATAGAAGGGAAAAAGAGCCAAATAAAAGGGAAACACGAATAAAACCACATAAAGGAAAGTAAAACACGAAGAAAGAAAGAAATAGGGAAACTAAAGGAGAAAAGACCAAAATAATAAAAATAAAGCTATGAATAGGGTGAAAATATCCTAAAAGACTACCCTATGAGTGCCATAAATGACACTCATCACCTTCGTATAAAAATCCTATGTTTTTTACTCATTACGGATGGTCTTTCCAATGAGAACCTTTTTATGTTTATGTCAATAATGTCAATCAAAATTACGCATGTGAAAAAATTAGAACTTTTCGAGTCTCATCCACTCATTCTAAATCATTGCCAAAATAAATTTTTAGGAATTAAAATAGAAATCCTCCCCACTGGAGTAACAAAAAAACTGTAGGGAATATTTCAAACCATCCCACACTTGAGCCCCACTGTGACCATACACTTAAGCATGGTGACGTCCAAAGGGAAGGAAACTAGAGCAAAAGAGACACCAACAAGTTTTAGGAACTTGTAAACCGTTCACAGGGTGAATGTTACATCCCTTAATGATCCAGGAGATCGTTATCTCCAATAGGTCTGGAAGCATGATTGGAAGTTCGGGGATGAAGGTACAAATCCAACCTAAAAGAGATTGAACCTGACCTAAAAATAGGCCTCTAATTTATTCTTCTCATATTCATGTGTGCTTTCTGACTAACATGCAATCAATAACTTAACCCTAAACCTGTTTGATTTATGTTGGTTGAATATTGTAGGCGTCGCTCGAAGTGCTCCTACGTTGAAAGCATATGTGAATATGCTTGGAACTCATAGGAAGTGGGAATTGACATATACAATTAGGGACAAATAAAGTAGGGAGCCGCCAACAAGTTTTTTAGGAACTTGTAAACCGTTCACGGATCATAAAAGGCAACCACGATTAAAGGGACAACTATAGGCAATAACAATTGACCCGTGAAGGTTACACCCATTCATAATCCAAGAGATTACTAACTCCATATGGTTCGGAACCACGAAAGGAGGATCGGGGATGATGGTACGAAGTGAGTCATGGAGTCACATTCGCCCGTATTGGCCTCTACTCGATTCTTATAGTAAAAAGTGATTCCTGCGATCTTAAAGACATAAAAACAAAGATTCAATTTGTTCCAAACTATTATTAATCTAAATTGGTTGAATATTAATGCAACACATAATTCTAAAATACTGTGATCACTTTATTTAACAATAAGATTAAAAAGGAACCTAAACCGGTTGTCAAAATTATCTTATTAGTCTTGATTTTCAATTAAATATTCCCTTTAAAATGCAATATGGTGATCATAATAACAATAGAATAAACATTAATATTGGAAGCAATTTAACAATAATAGCGTTAGTCAAATCAAATAATAAATAAATCTAATCATGATACTAGAAACAAGAATAAAAATAAGAGTATTTAAGTGATTAATTACTCACTTTCCGCGCTTCCTTGAATTGATACATCATGAATAAACTGTTAGTAACTTCAATAAAAATATAAATCAAATTGAAATAATTAAATTTAATTAAATTAAAAGTAGAGTTAATTTGGTCCAAACCCTCAGTTATTTGTACCTTTCACACCTTGGTTTAAGTATAGAACTTTGGGTGTTGTATGGACTCCTTGGAGTACTAAGGGGAAGAATGGTGTAATTAGGAATATAGGTTTAAGGCTTAGAATATGAGAGAGAGAGAGAGGGAGGGAGGGAGAGAGAGAGAGAGAGGAATGATTTTTGGTGTCAAAGAGAGAAAGAGAGAATGATTTGATCATCAAGCTTGTTGATGATTGGAAAGGGGTGATATGTCCTCTATTTATAGAGAAAAAAGAAGGGTCGAAAAAACAAGATAAGATCCGAATTAAATCGGAATAAAACTCGATAGACTGCAGTTTTTCCGCTTTTTGTTTATATCATATATTTTGATCCAGAAATCGAAATAAGATGAATAAGATATCGTTGGAAAGCTCTAGAAGTATAATTTCTAACCCAATTAGAATTAGATTAAAATATTTTATACAATAAAAGATATGGACGAAATAGTGAGACAGTGTCAGTTTTAGATAGAGTTTGATATTTTATTCATATGTTTTTCGTTATAGCTCGGAATTGATATTATAATATATCATTGGAAAGATAATTTCAATGGCTATCCAACCATATAAAATTTGGGTAAAAAATATGAGGCACGAAAATAATATCTGACTATCTTTGAACGTCTTTCAATTCGGATAGAAATAGGATTTTCAAATAATGGAGTTTTTTTCAATTTCAAATTCTTTAATCTTATCTTTTCAAAACAGATAATAGTAGACACCTAAAAATGTCTCCCCAAAACCAAACCCGATGATGAACAACCTTTCACCGCCATTATTGGTCGAGTTGAGTATTTAATTTTTGAAGTGCTTAAATCCATATTTCCATTTCATAAACCAACCCAATTCCTAGACCATTTCCCCAAACCATAACTTATTTTCCTCTTTTTGTGCCTTTAAACCCAAAATAATTCATTTCGTGTCCTTTAAAATCATTCATTTCGTGTCCTTTGTATAAAAACGTTTGATCCAATTTATTTTGGTCCATAATATGGGTCCAATGATTAAATATTTGAATGGGGATTGAAAATATCTTTCCAACGATATATTATAAGCCCAAATCCGAGTTATAACGAATAAGTTATGGCCAAAATATTAAACCGAGCCCAAACCGAACCTAAGCCCACCTTACCTACGACCCAATGATCATGTGGAGGGTCCAAATGATTTAATCCCAATTCTAAATAAATTAGGATTAATTAGAAACTTCTATAAGTTTCTAAAAGATCTTGATTATCCTTTTTGAAAAGATAAGATTAAATAGTTTGAAATTGAATAAAACTCCTTTTTTTGAAAGTCCTAATTTTATTCGAATTGAAAGACATTCAAAGATAGACAGATATTATTTTCGTGCCTCATATTTTTTATCCAAATTTTATATGGTTGGATAGCCCTTGAAATTATCTTTTCAATGATATATTATAATATCAATTCCGAGCCATAACGGAAAAGATATGAATAAAATGTCAAACTCTATCCAAAACTAACACCGTCCCACTATTTCGGCCATATATTTTTTTTCTACAAAATATTTTAATCTGATTTTAATTGGGTTAGAAAGTAGACTTCAAGATCTTTCCAACCATATCTTATTCATCTTATTCCGATTTCTGGATCAAAAGATATGATAAAAACAAAAACCGCAAAAACTGCTGTCTATCGCAAGAGTTTTAATCCGATTCGAACTCGATCTTTAATTGATTCTTCGACCCTATTTTTTCCCTATAAATAGAGGTCATATCACCCCTTTTTCAATGATGAAGAAGCTTGATCATAAAATAATTCTCTTCTCCCTCTTTAGCCTAAATACTAGTCATCCTATTTTCTTAAAATACTTCCCCTAATTAAGCACTCCAAGCAGTTCATACAATACCCAAAGTTCTATACTTAAACCAAGGCGTGAAAGGTATAATTGACTGAGGGTTTGGACCAAATCAACTCTACTTTAATTTAATTTCTTTTTAATTTATATTTTTTTATTGAAGTTACTAACAATTTATTCATGGTGTAGCAATTTAAAGGAACGCGCGGAATGTGAGTAATTAATTAATTTAATTACTCTTATTTTATTTTCTTATTGCTAGTATCATGATTAGGTTATTATGTATTTGATTTGACTAACATTATTATTGTTAAATTGCTTCCAATATTAATGTTTATTCTATTATTATTTATTGATCACCATATTTCATGTTAAAGGGAATATGTGATTGAAAATCACGCCTAATAAGATAATTTGGACAACCGGTTTAGGTTCCTTTTTAATCTTGTTGTTAATTCAAGTGATCGCAATATTTTAGAATAATGTGTTGCATTAATATTAAACTAATTTAGCTTAATGATATTTTGGAGCAAATTGAATCTTTGTTTGTATGCCTTTGAGATCGCAGGAATCACTTTTCACTATAAGAATCGAGTAGAGGCCAATACGGGCGAATGTGACTCCATAACTCACTTCGTACCATCATCCCCGATCATCCTTTCGTGGTTTCGAACCATATGGAGTTAGTAATCTCATGGATTATGAATGGGGTGTAACCTTCACGGGTCAATCGTTGTTGCCTTCGTTGTCCCTTTATCGTGGTTGCCTTTTATGATCCGTGAACGATTTACAAGTTCCTTAAAAACTTGTTGGCGGCTCCCTACTTTTCTTTGTTCCTAATCGTTGTCCCTAATCGTAATGTCAATTCCCACTTCCTATGAGTGCCAAGCATATTCACCACATGCTTTTAACGTAGGCGCACTTCGAGCGACGCCTACAATTTGGCGACTCCACTGGGGAGGATTCTTGGTTATTTATCGATTTGAGTGATCGGTATTTAATTAAGATGAGTGGATGAGGCTTGAAAGATTCTTGAATTGTATTCCTGCAATTTAATTGGCATTGTCACATATGCATATGATTTTTTTTAGGTTACCTATTTTGCCACAATAGTACGTGTTCTACGTATGTGGCTAGCCCGGGGAATTTAAGCTCTATCAACCCGAAAACGCTCATGGCAATAAGGGTTCATCCGAGTTTTTAAATCCACCCAAACCATGGATTCGAGTTTGATTTCATCACGAACTCGCGGAGCCGCCCGTTGGCATACACCCTCAAGGGAGGCTGCCTTGCTAACGCGTCCAAACTCTTAACCATAGTACCCTTTGACACCCAAAAGCTTGACCATAGTCGAACATAGAACTTGACTTTAGGTTGCGAACTTCATTGCATCATGTGTGACGATATGCTTATATGTGCATTTTTTTTTATTGATTTTTTTTTATCAAACCCTTTTAATTTTTATTTTTTTTAGAGTCGAGTCATAGATTTTTTTTTTTTTTTTGAGTGACCCGGATTTTTATTCCCGTATACTGCACAAGAGTCAACTTGTTTTGGTCATAGCCGGAGTTCTAGAAAGAGTTATGTGTCGTGTAACATATGGATCTGTAGCCCCGAGTTTTATCTTTCACTTGAAGCTGGTTTCGTCCTAATCAAAGTCACAGATCAAAAGTTATAACCAATATACTACAGCCTGTCCAGTTTAGGTGTCTTTTGAACGTTACCTTTTTTATTTTATTTTTATTTTTTACCTTTTTTATTTTATTTTTATTTTTTAAAAAAAAAAAAAAAATCGTGTCAAGCTAGTCTTAGCCAAGTCCTTTAATCCGTGTCAACTCGTATAACATAGGATTATTGAATTTTATTTTATTTTATTTTATTTTTTTTATACCCATAAGTCTTAACTCTTCTAGAATTCTAGTCCTCTTCCTAGTTTCTTGTGATCGATTTTTGTGCTAACATTAACATGTGTTCTTTGTCTTTGATTGTGGTTGATCTTATTTATGAATAACGATTGCCAATGGACCGTTTTCACCTAGTAAATAGCATAAACATTAAAATTGGACAAAATTAATCAAGTTAGTTTGTCTTTTAGTCTTCCGTGCTATTTAGTCATTGGGTCCTTTATTTTTCACAACGTCCTCATATCTAGCCATGCGATCATACCATGAGTCTTAATAAACTCACCTAATACACATGTTGAGTCATCGCACACACTTTGTCTTCGAGTAATGCACTATATTGTTTATGATCGTATACTAGGACCATGCATGCATCGCTTTCCGTCGTAATAGGAATGAGTGGAGTATTTCCCATCAGTTTTCAAATTGTTTCATACACTCTTCCTTTCCAATTCGAGTATTGAGTGAATGCATTAAGTGAGCTCATTTTGTTCCATAATACTCAAGTTCAAGAATCACTAGTTAAGAGTTGGAAGAATAAGGGGAACGTCATTCCTTCCTTCTTTTCTTCCAATCAAAGCATCAGCAATAACAAACTTCGTGTACCTCTTGGTGGTAACAAGTAATTCATAGGCAACCATGAAGACGAAGCACAAGACAAGTTCCCATACAAGATTTCATTTTTTTTTCTCTTCTTTCGTTTCATCCCTTTTCCCTTAATAAGTCTAGCATAGGTTCTTCTTATCCTTATGTCTATATACCATGTTCCATCAATGAGCATTTCTTTCCTTTGCATTCGATCATGTCATTCTAAAAAAAAAAAAAAAAAAAAAAAAAAAAAAAAAAAAAAAAAAAAAAACAATTTCTAAACTGAACACAAGGTACACCAATGACTTGAGGCACCTTTGCAACCCATTCATTCCCCATTAACCATTTAATCACATATCCATTTCTTCGTCAACCAATTTGAGCCTCGTCTAACGTTTGGCCTTCATTTTATCAACCCACATTCACTTAACCCTGGAATTGGAAGATGTGCAATTTGTGTAACATTTTAAAAGCAAGTAAAAAAAAAAAAGCATCAAAACAACAATAAAACAATGTCTAAAGGCAAGTGTTCCAATGTCTTTGATATGAACATGTCTCAAATTGCGTCTCTCATCGAGTGCTTGGTACCGTGCCTGAGAAACATGAATGCTAAGCGAGTGATGGACCGCATGATCTGAGATTGCCTACATTGATTCAAAAGAATGAAAAAAAAAAGTTCAAAGCAAAAAAAAAATGTGTTGAAAATAAACTTGCAAAGTCTAATACATAATTGAATATCTTGGGGGCTTCTCTCGGGTCTTGAGCCTTTTACCCCTTTCTTCTTTAAACCTTCAGCTTATCCACATTGAAACCCTTGAAAGACCTCTTTGAGGTGTGCACACACTTGTGCAAAGTTCGGTTAGAGCTACGTTCGGCCTGATTCCTAACGGATACGTAGGCAACCTCACATCGAGGTGCGGCCACATTCATATTCATATCTATGCATGATCGAGTCAAAGAATATCCAATTCTTATCTCTATATCCCTACCCATTTAGAGCTAGACTTGGGGGCTTGAACCCACATCACATTAGCTTACCCAGCCTAAAGAGTCATCATCTTTGACTCTTCACACATATATTTCCATCACCATAACCTTTGCAGCCTCACCTTAGTATCACTTTCACACACTTCTTTCACACATACATATTCATATCATCTTTCCCTTAGGAACCCTTTATCATGAAATCTTGTATCCCTATCGCGCATGCTTCATCATCTTTCAAGACAACATTCATCTGAAGAAACGTTGTATACTTGCTTAGCTTCTTGACCTGAGCAATGTTCTTTGCTTCATGCATCGCATAATGTGCTGAGCAATATTTCTATATCAATGATTTGTAATAATACAAAGCATATAGTTCTTAGCTCCTTGACCTAAGCAACGTTCATAATCACTTCATCTATATACGTGCTTAGCTTCCAGACCTAAGTGACGTTCAAGATCGCTTCTTTACACCATATATGATGCTTAGCTCCATGACTTCAGTTCATTCATCGTGACACATGATGTAATTGTCCTTAGCCTTCTGGCCTAAGGACATGCATCATGCATACATTACTTTAAAAAAAAGCAATTTAATCCATGCGATTCATTTTGTCTTGCTCAATGAGGAAGTTCAAAACTTCTTTCCTTTTTTTCGCGTCTTTTCTTTTGGGGAAGTTTAAAAAAACTTTGTCAAAATTTTCACATCGAGGAAAGTTCGAAAATAAAAGTTCAGTTTTCACATCTTTCTTTTTCGGGAGAAAGTCGGTATCCTCCGATCCACTCATGACAAAAATTGACGGAAAATTTTTTATTTTGCATCTTTGTTTGCTTGTGTCTGCACACACACATATACACACACACACTCACAAGTCATACACATGTCATGTCACATCAAGTCAAACTTGGTCAAGTCAATCACAATATATACGAGTCCATTGGAAAATTTATTTTTGCAGGTCTCATCTCCAGCCCACGTTCGGGGACAAGCGAACCAACTACAACCCACGTCCGGGGACAAGCGGACCATCTACAGCCTACGTCCGGGGACAAGCGGACCATCTACAGCCCACGTCCGGGGACAAGCGGACCATCTACAGCCCACGTCCGGGGACAAGCGAACCATCTACAGCCCACGTCCGGGGATAAGCGGACCATCTACAGCCCACGTCCAGGGACAAGCGGACCATCTACAGCCCACGTCCGGGGACAAGCAAACCAACTACAGCCCAAGTTCGGGGACAATCAAACCACCATCATTTCATGACGCAAGGTTCTCGATACACAGAGACTTGCAATCTCATCATCTGTTGACTTTCCTCAAGCATGGAAAGTATTATCAGGTTGATTTCTTAAAGCATAGAAAACCGCCAAGTCTGCTTTCCTCGAGCATGGAAAGCGTTATCGGTGGATTTTTCTTCAAGTATAGAAAACCGCCAAGTAGTCGGCTTTCCTCAAGCATGGAAGGCATTATTGGTGGAATTCTTCAAGCATAGAATGACACCAAATTCATACGTCGACTTTCCTCAAGCATGGAAAGTGTCATCCGGTAGGTTTCTTCAGGCTTAGAAAGCTACCAAACTCATCTGTCGGCTTTCCTTAAGCATGGAAAGCATTTCAACATACGTCATCCGGTGGATTCCTTTAAGCATAGGAAGCTACCAAACTCATTTGTCACCGATACACTGGTGTCAGATACGCATTCTATCCCTTTACTCTTTTATCTATAGAACTAACATTTTTCTGCAGGTATCGACGTATACAGAATGATTTAGGATCGCAGAACGTCTTAAATCATTCTCCGTCCCTATCGACTACTTTGACTATCGTTTTCAAAACTAACGTTTCTACAAACTCAGTCAAAGTGGGGGCTTCTGTAGACACCTAAAAATGTCTCCCCAAAACCAAACCCGATGATGAACAACCTTTCACCGCCATTATTGGTCGGGTTGAGTATTTAATTTTTGGAGTGCTTAAATCCATATTTCCATTTCATAAATCAACCCAATTCCTAGACCATTTCACAAAACCATAACTTATTTTCCTCTTTTTGTGCCTTTAAACCCAAAATAATTCATTTCGTGTCCTTTAAAATCATTCATTTCGTGTCCTTTGTATAAAAACGTTTGATCCAATTTATTTTGGTCCATAATATGGGTCCAATGATTAAATATTTGAATGGGGATTGAAAATAGCTTTCCAACGATATATTATAAGCCCAAATCCGAGTTATAACGAATAAGTTATGGCCAAAATATTAAACCGAGCCCAAACCGAACCTAAGCCCACCTTACCTACGACCCAATGATCATGTGGAGGGTCCAAATGATTTAATCCCAATTCTAAATAAATTAGGATTAATTAGAAACTTCTATAAGTTTCTAAAAGATCTTGATTATCCTTTTTGAAAAGATAAGATTAAATAGTTTGAAATTGAATAAAACTCCTTTTTTTGAAAGTCCTAATTTTATTCGAATTGAAAGACATTCAGAGATAGACAGATATTATTTTCGTGCCTCATATTTTTTATCCAAATTTTATATGGTTGGATAGCCCTTGAAATTATCTTTTCAATGATATATTATAATATCAATTCCGAGCCATAACGGAAAAGATATGAATAAAATGTCAAACTCTATCCAAAACTAACACCGTCCCACTATTTCGGCCATATATTTTTTTCTACAAAATATTTTAATCTGATTTTAATTGGGTTAGAAAGTAGACTTCAAGATCTTTCCAACCATATATTATTCATCTTATTCCGATTTCTGGATCAAAAGATATGATAAAAACAAAAACCGCAAAAACTGCTGTCTATCGCAAGAGTTTTAATCCGATTCGAACTCGATCTTTAATTGATTCTTCGACCCTATTTTTTCCCTATAAATAGAGGTCATATCACCCCTTTTTCAATGATGAAGAAGCTTGATCATAAAATAATTCTCTTCTCCCTCTTTAGCCTAAATACTAGTCATCCTATTTTCTTAAAATACTTCCCCTAATTAAGCACTCCAAGCAGTTCATACAATACCCAAAGTTCTATACTTAAACCAAGGCGTGAAAGGTATAATTGACTGAGGGTTTGGACCAAATCAACTCTACTTTAATTTAATTTCTTTTTAATTTATATTTTTTTATTGAAGTTACTAACAATTTATTCATGGTGTAGCAATTTAAAGGAACGCGCGGAATGTGAGTAATTAATTAATTTAATTACTCTTATTTTATTTTCTTATTGCTAGTATCATGATTAGGTTATTATGTATTTGATTTGACTAACATTATTATTGTTAAATTGCTTCCAATATTAATGTTTATTCTATTATTATTTATTGATCACCATATTTCATGTTAAAGGGAATATGTGATTGAAAATCACGCCTAATAAGATAATTTGGACAACCGGTTTAGGTTCCTTTTTAATCTTGTTGTTAATTCAAGTGATCGCAATATTTTAGAATAATGTGTTGCATTAATATTAAACTAATTTAGCTTAATGATATTTTGGAGCAAATTGAATCTTTGTTTGTATGCCTTTGAGATCGCAGGAATCACTTTTCACTATAAGAATCGAGTAGAGGCCAATACGGGCGAATGTGACTCCATGACTCACTTCGTACCATCATCCCCGATCATCCTTTCGTGGTTTCGAACCATATGGAGTTAGTAATCTCATGGATTATGAATGGGGTGTAACCTTCACGGGTCAATCGTTGTTGCCTTCGTTGTCCCTTTATCGTGGTTGCCTTTTATGATCCGTGAACGATTTACAAGTTCCTTAAAAACTTGTTGGCGGCTCCCTACTTTTCTTTGTTCCTAATCGTTGTCCCTAATCGTAATGTCAATTCCCACTTCCTATGAGTGCCAAGCATATTCACCACATGCTTTTAACGTAGGCGCACTTCGAGCGACGCCTACAATTTGGCGACTCCACTGGGGAGGATTCTTGGTTATTTATCGATTTGAGTGATCGGTATTTAATTAAGATGAGTGGATGAGGCTTGAAAGATTCTTGAATTGTATTCCTGCAATTTAATTGGCATTGTCACATATGCATATGATTTTTTTTAGGTTACCTATTTTGCCACAATAGTACGTGTTCTACGTATGTGGCTAGCCCGGGGAATTTAAGCTCTATCAACCCGAAAACGCTCATGGCAATAAGGGTTCATCCGAGTTTTTAAATCCACCCAAACCATGGATTCGAGTTTGATTTCATCACGAACTCGCGGAGCCGCCCGTTGGCATACACCCTCAAGGGAGGCTGCCTTGCTAACGCGTCCAAACTCTTAACCATAGTACCCTTTGACACCCAAAAGCTTGACCATAGTCGAACATAGAACTTGACTTTAGGTTGCGAACTTCATTGCATCATGTGTGACGATATGCTTATATGTGCATTTTTTTTTATTGATTTTTTTTATCAAACCCTTTTAATTTTTATTTTTTTTAGAGTCGAGTCATAGATTTTTTTTTTTTTTTTGAGTGACCCGGATTTTTATTCCCGTATACTGCACAAGAGTCAACTTGTTTTGGTCATAGCCGGAGTTCTAGAAAGAGTTATGTGTCGTGTAACATATGGATCTGTAGCCCCGAGTTTTATCTTTCACTTGAAGCTGGTTTCGTCCTAATCAAAGTCACAGATCAAAAGTTATAACCAATATACTACAGTCTGTCCAGTTTAGGTGTCTTTTGAACGTTACCTTTTTTATTTTATTTTTATTTTTTACCTTTTTTATTTTATTTTTATTTTTTTAAAAAAAAAAAAATCGTGTCAAGCTAGTCTTAGCCAAGTCCTTTAATCCGTGTCAACTCGTATAACATAGGATTATTGAATTTTATTTTATTTTATTTTATTTTTTTTATACCCATGAGTCTTAACTCTTCTAGAATTCTAGTCCTCTTCCTAGTTTCTTGTGATCGATTTTTGTGCTAACATTAACATGTGTTCTTTGTCTTTGATTGTGGTTGATCTTATTTATGAATAACGATTGCCAATGGACCGTTTTCACCTAGTAAATAGCATAAACATTAAAATTGGACAAAATTAATCAAGTTAGTTTGTCTTTTAGTCTTCCGTGCTATTTAGTCATTGGGTCCTTTATTTTTCACAACGTCCTCATATCTAGCCATGCGATCATACCATGAGTCTTAATAAACTCACCTAATACACATGTTGAGTCATCGCACACACTTTGTCTTCGAGTAATGCACTATATTGTTTATGATCGTATACTAGGACCATGCATGCATCGCTTTCCGTCGTAATAGGAATGAGTGGAGTATTTCCCATCAGTTTTCAAATTGTTTCATACACTCTTCCTT
Organism: Chenopodium album; assembly: GCF_948465745.1. Classification (NCBI taxonomy): domain Eukaryota; kingdom Viridiplantae; phylum Streptophyta; class Magnoliopsida; order Caryophyllales; family Amaranthaceae; genus Chenopodium; species Chenopodium album. The sequence continues at coordinate 65,196,124 of NC_137834.1, read as the reverse complement.
TCCAATTCGAGTATTGAGTGAATGCATTAAGTGAGCTCATTTTGTTCCATAATACTCAAGTTCAAGAATCACTAGTTAAGAGTTGGAAGAATAAGGGGAACGTCATTCCTTCCTTCTTTTCTTCCAATCAAAGCATCAGCAATAACAAACTTCGTGTACCTCTTGGTGGTAACAAGTAATTCATAGGCAACCATGAAGACGAAGCACAAGACAAGTTCCCATACAAGATTTCATTTTTTTTTCTCTTCTTTCGTTTCATCCCTTTTCCCTTAATAAGTCTAGCATAGGTTCTTCTTATCCTTATGTCTATATACCATGTTCCATCAATGAGCATTTCTTTCCTTTGCATTCGATCATGTCATTCTAAAAAAAAAAAAAAAAAAAAAAAAAAAAAAAAAAAAAAAAAAAACAATTTCTAAACTGAACACAAGGTACACCAATGACTTGAGGCACCTTTGCAACCCATTCATTCCCCATTAACCATTTAATCACATATCCATTTCTTCGTCAACCAATTTGAGCCTCGTCTAACGTTTGGCCTTCATTTTATCAACCCACATTCACTTAACCCTGGAATTGGAAGATGTGCAATTTGTGTAACATTTTAAAAGCAAGTAAAAAAAAAAAAAGCATCAAAACAACAATAAAACAATGTCTAAAGGCAAGTGTTCCAATGTCTTTGATATGAACATGTCTCAAATTGCGTCTCTCATCGAGTGCTTGGTACCGTGCCTGAGAAACATGAATGCTAAGCGAGTGATGGACCGCATGATCTGAGATTGCCTACATTGATTCAAAAGAATGAAAAAAAAAAGTTCAAAGCAAAAAAAAAATGTGTTGAAAATAAACTTGCAAAGTCTAATACATAATTGCATATCTTGGGGGCTTCTCTCGGGTCTTGAGCCTTTTACCCCTTTCTTCTTTAAACCTTCAGCTTATCCACATTGAAACCCTTGAAAGACCTCTTTGAGGTGTGCACACACTTGTGCAAAGTTCGGTTAGAGCTACGTTCGGCCTGATTCCTAACGGATACGTAGGCAACCTCACATCGAGGTGCGGCCACATTCATATTCATATCTATGCATGATCGAGTCAAAGAATATCCAATTCTTATCTCTATATCCCTACCCATTTAGAGCTAGACTTGGGGGCTTGAACCCACATCACATTAGCTTACCCAGCCTAAAGAGTCATCATCTTTGACTCTTCACACATATATTTCCATCACCATAACCTTTGCAGCCTCACCTTAGTATCACTTTCACACACTTCTTTCACACATACATATTCATATCATCTTTCCCTTAGGAACCCTTTATCATGAAATCTTGTATCCCTATCGCGCATGCTTCATCATCTTTCAAGACAACATTCATCTGAAGAAACGTTGTATACTTGCTTAGCTTCTTGACCTGAGCAATGTTCTTTGCTTCATGCATCGCATAATGTGCTGAGCAATATTTCTATATCAATGATTTGTAATAATACAAAGCATATAGTTCTTAGCTCCTTGACCTAAGCAACGTTCATAATCACTTCATCTATATACGTGCTTAGCTTCCAGACCTAAGTGACGTTCAAGATCGCTTCTTTACACCATATATGATGCTTAGCTCCATGACTTCAGTTCATTCATCGTGACACATGATGTAATTGTCCTTAGCCTCCTGGCCTAAGGACATGCATCATGCATACATTACTTTAAAAAAAAGCAATTTAATCCATGCGATTCATTTTGTCTTGCTCAATGAGGAAGTTCAAAACTTCTTTCCTTTTTTTCGCGTCTTTTCTTTTGGGGAAGTTTAAAAAAACTTTGTCAAAATTTTCACATCGAGGAAAGTTCGAAAATAAAAGTTCAGTTTTCACATCTTTCTTTTTCGGGAGAAAGTCGGTATCCTCCGATCCACTCATGACAAAAATTGACGGAAAATTTTTTATTTTGCATCTTTGTTTGCTTGTGTCTGCACACACACATATACACACACACACTCACAAGTCATACACATGTCATGTCACATCAAGTCAAACTTGGTCAAGTCAATCACAATATATACGAGTCCATTGGAAAATTTATTTTTGCAGGTCTCATCTCCAGCCCACGTTCGGGGACAAGCGAACCAACTACAACCCACGTCCGGGGACAAGCGGACCATCTACAGCCTACGTCCGGGGACAAGCGGACCATCTACAGCCCACGTCCGGGGACAAGCGGACCATCTACAGCCCACGTCCGGGGACAAGCGAACCATCTACAGCCCACGTCCGGGGATAAGCGGACCATCTACAGCCCACGTCCAGGGACAAGCGGACCATCTACAGCCCACGTCCGGGGACAAGCAAACCAACTACAGCCCAAGTTCGGGGACAATCAAACCACCATCATTTCATGACGCAAGGTTCTCGATACACAGAGACTTGCAATCTCATCATCTGTTGACTTTCCTCAAGCATGGAAAGTATTATCAGGTTGATTTCTTAAAGCATAGAAAACCGCCAAGTCTGCTTTCCTCGAGCATGGAAAGCGTTATCGGTGGATTTTTCTTCAAGTATAGAAAACCGCCAAGTAGTCGGCTTTCCTCAAGCATGGAAGGCATTATTGGTGGAATTCTTCAAGCATAGAATGACACCAAATTCATACGTCGACTTTCCTCAAGCATGGAAAGTGTCATCCGGTAGGTTTCTTCAGGCTTAGAAAGCTACCAAACTCATCTGTCGGCTTTCCTTAAGCATGGAAAGCATTTCAACATACGTCATCCGGTGGATTCCTTTAAGCATAAGAAGCTACCAAACTCATTTGTCACCGATACACTGGTGTCAGATACGCATTCTATCCCTTTACTCTTTTATCTATAGAACTAACATTTTTCTGCAGGTATCGACGTATACAGAATGATTTAGGATCGCAGAACGTCTTAAATCATTCTCCGTCCCTATCGACTACTTTGACTATCGTTTTCAAAACTAACGTTTCTACAAACTCAGTCAAAGTGGGGGCTTCTGTAGACACCTAAAAATGTCTCCCCAAAACCAAACCCGATGATGAACAACCTTTCACCGCCATTATTGGTCGGGTTGAGTATTTAATTTTTGGAGTGCTTAAATCCATATTTCCATTTCATAAATCAACCCAATTCCTAGACCATTTCACAAAACCATAACTTATTTTCCTCTTTTTGTGCCTTTAAACCCAAAATAATTCATTTCGTGTCCTTTAAAATCATTCATTTCGTGTCCTTTGTATAAAAACGTTTGATCCAATTTATTTTGGTCCATAATATGGGTCCAATGATTAAATATTTGAATGGGGATTGAAAATAGCTTTCCAACGATATATTATAAGCCCAAATCCGAGTTATAACGAATAAGTTATGGCCAAAATATTAAACCGAGCCCAAACCGAACCTAAGCCCACCTTACCTACGACCCAATGATCATGTGGAGGGTCCAAATGATTTAATCCCAATTCTAAATAAATTAGGATTAATTAGAAACTTCTATAAGTTTCTAAAAGATCTTGATTATCCTTTTTGAAAAGATAAGATTAAATAGTTTGAAATTGAATAAAACTCCTTTTTTTGAAAGTCCTAATTTTATTCGAATTGAAAGACATTCAAAGATAGAAAGATATTATTTTCGTGCCTCATATTTTTTATCCAAATTTTATATGGTTGGATATCCCTTGAAATTATCTTTTCAATGATATATTATAATATCAATTCCGAGCCATAACGGAAAAGATATGAATAAAATGTCAAACTCTATCCAAAACTAACACCGTCCCACTATTTCGGCCATATATTTTTTTTCTACAAAATATTTTAATCTGATTTTAATTGGGTTAGAAAGTAGACTTCAAGATCTTTCCAACCATATCTTATTCATCTTATTCCGATTTCTGGATCAAAAGATATGATAAAAACAAAAACCGCAAAAACTGCTGTCTATCGCAAGAGTTTTAATCCGATTCGAACTCCATCTTTAATTGATTCTTCGACCCTATTTTTTCCCTATAAATAGAGGTCATATCACCCCTTTTTCAATGATGAAGAAGCTTGATCATAAAATAATTCTCTTCTCCCTCTTTAGCCTAAATACTAGTCATCCTATTTTCTTAAAATACTTCCCCTAATTAAGCACTCCAAGCAGTTCATACAATACCCAAAGTTCTATACTTAAACCAAGGCGTGAAAGGTATAATTGACTGAGGGTTTGGACCAAATCAACTCTACTTTAATTTAATTTCTTTTTAATTTATATTTTTTTATTGAAGTTACTAACAATTTATTCATGGTGTAGCAATTTAAAGGAACGCGCGGAATGTGAGTAATTAATTAATTTAATTACTCTTATTTTATTTTCTTATTGCTAGTATCATGATTAGGTTATTATGTATTTGATTTGACTAACATTATTATTGTTAAATTGCTTCCAATATTAATGTTTATTCTATTATTATTTATTGATCACCATATTTCATGTTAAAGGGAATATGTGATTGAAAATCACGCCTAATAAGATAATTTGGACAACCGGTTTAGGTTCCTTTTTAATCTTGTTGTTAATTCAAGTGATCACAATATTTTAGAATAATGTGTTGCATTAATATTAAACTAATTTAGCTTAATGATATTTTGGAGCAAATTGAATCTTTGTTTGTATGCCTTTGAGATCGCAGGAATCACTTTTCACTATAAGAATCGAGTAGAGGCCAATACGGGCGAATGTGACTCCATGACTCACTTCGTACCATCATCCCCGATCATCCTTTCGTGGTTTCGAACCATATGGAGTTAGTAATCTCATGGATTATGAATGGGGTGTAACCTTCACGGGTCAATCGTTGTTGCCTTCGTTGTCCCTTTATCGTGGTTGCCTTTTATGATCCGTGAACGATTTACAAGTTCCTTAAAAACTTGTTGGCGGCTCCCTACTTTTCTTTGTTCCTAATCGTTGTCCCTAATCGTAATGTCAATTCCCACTTCCTATGAGTGCCAAGCATATTCACCACATGCTTTTAACGTAGGCGCACTTCGAGCGACGCCTACAATTATTAATATCTTTTAGAAACTTATAGAAGCTTCCAATTAATCCTAATTGGTTTAGGAATGGGATTAAATAATTTGGACCCTCCACATGATCATTGGGTCGTAGGTGAGGTGGGCTTAGATTCGGTTTGGGCTCAGTTTAATATTTTGGCCATAACTTATTCGTTATAACTCGGATTTGGGCTTATAATATATCGTTGGAAAGATCTTTTAAATCCCCATCCAAATATTAAATCATTGGACCCATATTATGGACCAAAATAAAATGGATTAAACGTTTTGTAAAAAGGACACGAAATGAATGATTTTAAAGGATACGAAATGAATTATTTTGGGTTTATAGGCACAAAAAGAGGAAAATAAGTGAAGGTTTGGAGAAATGGGCTAGGAATTGGGTTGGTTTATGAAATGAAAATATGGATTTGAATATGGATTTAAGCACTCCAAAGATTAAATACTAAACCCGACTAATAATGGCGCTGAAAGGTTATTCATCATCGAGTTTGGTTTTGGGGAGACATGTTTAGGTGTCTACAGAAGTCCCCACTTTGACTGAGTTTGTAGAAACATCAGTTTTGAAAACGATAGTAAAAGTAGTCGATAGGGACGGAGAATGATTTAAGACGTTCTGCGATCCTAAATCACTCTGTATACGCCGATACCTGCAGAAAAGTGTTAGCTCTACAGATAAAAGAGTAAAGGAAAAACAGCTTATCTGACACCAATTTATTGGTGACAAATGAGTTTGGTAGCTTCCTATGATTGAAGGAATCCACCGGATGACGTTTGTTGAAATGCTTTCCATGCTTGAGGAAAGCCGACAGATGAGTTTGGTAGCTTTCTAAGCCTGAAGAAACCTACCGGATGACACTTTCCATGCTTGAGGAAAGTCGACATATGATTTTGGCGTTTTTCTATGCTTGAAGAAATCCACCGATAATGCTTTCCATGCTTGAGGAAAGCCGACAAAAGAATTTGGCGGTTTTCTATGCTTGAAGAAATCCACCGATAATGCTTTCCATGATTGAGGAAAGCCGACAAAGGAATTTGGCGGTTTTCTATGCTTGAAGAAATCCACCGGATAATACTTTCCATGATTGAGGAAAGTCGACAGATGATGAGATGGTAATAAGTCTCTGTGTATCGAGAACCTTGCGTCATGAAATGATGGTAGTTCGATTGTCCCCAAACGTGGGCTGTAGTTGGTTTGCTTGTCCCCGAACGTGGGCTGTAGTTTGTTCGCTTGTCCCCGATCGTGGGTTGTAAATGGTCCGCTTGTCCCCGGACGTGGGTTGTAGATGGTCCGCTTGTCCCCGGACGTGGGCTGTTGATGGTCCGCTTGTCCCTGGACATGGGCTGTAGATGGTCCGCTTGTCCCCGGACGTGGGCTGTAAATGGTCCGCTTGTCCCCAGACGTGGGCTGTAGATGAGACTTGCAAAATAAAATTTTCCAAGGGACTCGTATATACTGTGATTGACTTGACCAACTGACTTGACTGAGTTTGACTTGACATGACATGACATGTGTATGACTTGTGATTGTGTGTGTCTTGAGTGAGTGTGTGCACTGGCACAAGCAATTAAAAATGCAAAAGCAAAAATTTTCCTTCATTTTTGTCATGAGTGGAGGGTACCGACTTTCTCTCGAAAAGAAAGACGTGAAAAATGAATTTTTGTTTTTAAACTTCCCCAAAAGAAAAGACACGAAAAAAAGGAAAGAAGTTTTGAACTTCCTCGTTGAGCAAGACAAAATGAATCGCATGGATTGAATAGATTTTCTTGAAAGTAATGTATGCATGATGCATGTCCTTAGGCCAGGAGGCTAAGGACAATAACATCATGTGACATGATAGATGAATTAACTTAGGTCTTGGAGCTAAGCATCATTTATGGTGTAAAGAAACGATCTTGAACGTCACTTAGGTCTGGAAGCTAAGCACGTATACAGATGAAGTGATTATTGCATAATGAACGTTGCTTAGGTCAAGGAGCTAAGCACGATATGCTTTGTGTGATTAAAAATCATTGATATATAAATGTTTCTCAGCACATTATGCGATGCATGAAACAATGAATATTGCTCAGGTCAGGAAGCTAAGCAAGTATACAATGTTTCTTCTAATGAATGTTGACTTTAAATATGATGAAATATGCACGGTATGGAAACAAGATTTCATGATAAAAGGTTCCTAAGGATAAGCTGATATGGCTATGTATGTGTGAAAGACGTGTGTGAAAGTGATACTAGGTGAGGTTGCAATGGCTATGGTGAGGGAAATAGATGTGAGAAGAGTCGAGATGGTGACTCTTTAGGATAGGTAGGCTAAACGATGTGGGTTCAAGCCCCCAAGTCTAGCTCTAGATGGATAGGGTCATAGGATTAAGCATTGGATATTCTTTGACTCGATCATGCATATGAATGTGGTCGCACCTCGATGTGAGGTTGCCTACGTATCCGTTAGGAATCAGGCCGAACGTAGCTCTAACCAAACTTTTCACAAGTGTGTGTACACCTCAAAGAGGTCTTTCGAGGGTTGTAAGGTGGTTAAGCTGAAGGTTTAAGGATGAAAGGGGTAAAAGGCTCAAGACCCGAGAGAAGCCCCTAAGATATGCATTTGTGTATTAGATTTTGCATGTTTTATTTTTCATATATTTTTTTGTTTTGAATTTTGCAAGTTTATTTTCATTTTTTCTTTTTTTTTTTTTTTTTTTTTTTTGCTTTTTTTTTCTCATTCTTTTGAATCAATGTGGGCAATCTCAGATCATGCGGTCCATCACTCACTTAGCATTCATGTTTCTATGGCACGGTACCAAGCACTCGATGAGAGACGCAAATTGAGACGTGTTCATATCAAAGACATTGGAACACTTTCCCTTAGACATTGTTTTATTGTTGCTTTTCTTCTTTTTTTTTTTTACATGCTTTTTGAATGTTATACAATTACACATCTTCCAATCCCAGGGTTAAGTAAATGTGGATTGAAGAAATGAAGGCTAAACCTTAGACGAGGCTCAAAGTGGTTGATGAAGAAATGGAAAGTGATTGAATGGTTAACAGAATGACAGGGTTGTAGAGGTGCCTCAAGTCATTGGTGTACCTTGTGTTTAGTTCGGTAATTGATTTTTGTTTTTGAATGAGTGAATGAAAAATGCTATGATCGAGATGTAAAGGAAATTTCTCATTTTATTAATGGAATAAAGGTTAATGAAACACATGGAACATATAAAAATTTGAAATGGAAAACCTATGCTAGACATGAATGGGGAATGGAGATGAATGATAAAAAAAAAAGGAAATCATGAAATCTTGCACAAAGGATCTGCTGTGCGCCTTGTGTTCATTACTTCTTGCCGCCAGGAGGGACAAGAAGTTTGTTTGCATCCACCAAGTCTTGAATGACGTCCTTCAAATTCCAACATTGCTCCGTAGTGTGGCCCCTTCCTTGATGGTACTTGCAATGGGCATTGGGATTCCATTTGGCGCTCCTTTCTTTAGGTTTTAGCTCTAGAAATGGCCCAATAGGTGTGATCAAGCCTTGACTGAAAAGGCGATCAAAGGCCACATCATAAGTCATTCCTAAAGAATTGTAAGTTCTTTTCTTCTTGAGTAATGGAGCATCAAGAGCTAACACTTCATTGAGATCAACTTGGCTTATATTGTTTTCGTGCTTAGAAGAAGAAGAAGAAGGATTTTCGTTCTTCTTGTTTTTCCAAGTTTTATTATTGTTTCTACCGGCAGTCTTTATTAGATCATCCTCGATATTGATGCCAATGTCATATACAGCTTCAAAAGTGTTCAAAGGAAGAAATTTGAGATGTTGCTTGTACTTGTGAGTCAAATTTTGGATGAAGAAGCGAATCATCTCTTTTTCTTTGGGAGGATCTACCAAGAGTGCAGCTGTTTCCCTTCACCTGTTCAGATAAGCGGTGAAGCCTTCATTCTCTTTCTGTTTGAGAATGGAGAGTTCACGTTCAGAAGTTCTAGCTTGAATGTTACACATGTAACGATTCATGAAACTTTCGGTGACATCTTGCCAAGTCGCAGTACGCTTGGCATCTAGGGAATAGAACCACTGTTGGCAAGCATGTTCTAAGGAGAGAGGGAACACCGTAGGGAAGAGGGTTACGTCCAATCCCTTAAGAGCCATGGTAGCAGAGAACGCCTTCAAATGGAATATTGGATTGTCACTAGGCTTGAACTTTGGAATATCAGCAGTGGAGAACTTTTCAGGAATTCTGTCCTTCACATCCAAAGGAGTGGGAGGCCGTTCCACATAGGTGAAATCCTCAGAAATCTTGCTCATTTGCTCTTTGATCTTGTCTATTGCAGCCGCAGTAACATTGTTTTGCTCTATTGTGCTGACTCTGGTAGTCAGTGCTTGCAACATGGTAGACATTGTTTCAATGGACTTGTTAATGCTCTCAATATCTTCCTTAGTGGCCATTGGGACAAATTGAAAGTAGTTTGAAGGTGATGAGTGATGTGGAGATGGTGAAGTTCTCTTCTAAGAGGTTGATGCAGTAATGACTCGAACCGTACCAATCTACTCCTGCTCCTTGACCAAGTACTGTGAAATAAAATGATTCACTTAATTGTTCGACTCATTGCTCAAGATAGGAAATGAAGGGAAAAAATAGACATTTGAAAACAAGTGAGAAAAATTTCCACTCATTTTTACTACGACAGAAAACGATGCATGCATGGTCCTAGTATACGATCATAAATAATATAGTGCATGACTCGGAGACAAAGTGTGTGCAATCACTCAACATGTGTGATTAGGTGAGTTTATTAAGACTCGTGGTATGATCGCATGACTAGACATGAGGACGTTGTGAAAAACAAAGGACCCAATGACCTAATAGCACGGAAGACTAAAAGACAAACTAACTTGATTAATTTTGTCCAATTTTAATGTTTATGCTATTTACTAGGTGAAAACGGTCCATTGGCAATCATTAGTTATAAATAAGATCAACCACAATCAAAGACAAAGAACACATGTTAAGGTTAGCACAAAAAATCACAAGAAACTAGGAAGAGGACTAGAATTCTAGAAGAGTTTGGACTCATGGGTATAAAAAAAATCTATAATCCTATATTATACGAGTTGACACGGATTAAAGGATTTGACTCACTACCATAAAATAAGGAATAGAGAGCACCTAAGACAACCAATATAGATCGCCTGTAGGGCGCTCCTCTGAGGGGGTGCCCTATAAAGTCTATAGAACGCCTCTTTGAGGCGATCTATATCTAACACAATACATAGCGCCTATCTAAGATAGGCGCGCTTCATATTTTATATAAACAGTAAATAAAAAACCAGGAAAATAGAGCGCTCATCTTCGCATAGGCGCTCTCTAGCTACATGAAAACAAAACGCCTATCATAGATAGGCGCTCTCTATTCCTTACTTTTTTAATAAAAAAATATCATTATTAATAATAATAATAATAATAATAATAATAATAATAATAATAATAATAATAATAATAATAATAATAATAATAATAATAATAATAATAATAATAATAATAATAAGAAGAAGAAGAAGAAGAAGAAGAAGAAGAAGAAGAAGAAGAAGAATAATAATAATTCATACAAAGTAGCTAATAACTAAAACACCCTAACAACAAAATTCCTTAAAAAATAAATTTACATTAAGATTTCTCTATAATTAATTACGGAATAATTATCAATGTGCTAACATGTATAGTAGTGCACAAACTTAAAATGCTGTCGAAAGTCGAAACCACCTCAACGACGGAACCACCGCAGCACCTCCACCAACCTCAACCACGGAACCACCAGAGCGCCTCAACCAACCTTAACCACCTTCCAAGCTTCCACTAACAGCGCACAAAAATAGAGATTCTGCACCAAAAACCCACAGATCATAAACATGAAAAATCAGAAATTAATCTAATTATAACACCGAAATCAATTGATAAAAGATGAAAATCAGAATTTTAAAAAATGAAAACCAAATACCCACAGATCTAAAATAAATGAGAAGTAAAAGGAATATTTAAAATGAAAATCAAAAGTTTGAATTAGAATTAAATCATGACCTACATAGATCGACAAAAAAGGGGCAAAAAATATCATATCAATCACTCTAAAAACCCAAAAACGGATTTGAACATTAAAATTCGGACACAAACGAGATTAATCTTCATAAACCTTTACAGCAGCAACACTTCAATTCAATGCATCGAGACAAACGACGGCGACTTCTCCAACTCGATCTATGGCGCCCTTGTCATTACCAGTTCATGGGGTTTGAGAGGAGAGGAGTGAGAGAAGAAGAGAAAGAAAGAGGTATGGAGTTTTTTTTTTAGAACAAAGTGGAATGGAGTTGAGAAGACAGAAAGAGGAGAAAGAAAGAGGAATGGAGTTGAGAGGACAGAAAGAGGAGAGAGAAAGGAGAGGAGGGGGCGGCGTGCGAGCATTTTATTTTAGGGTAAGATTTCTATTTTTTTACATTTTTTTTAATTATCCTAAAATCATATAGATCACCTAACTTAGAAAGGCAATCTATATCTATAATCATATTTTTTTATACAAAACATATGGAACGCTCAATTAGGAAAGGCATTATATAGGTTCAATATACAAAGCGCTTATCTTACATAGGCGTTCTATAGAATGCTAGAGATCGCCTATCTAACTTGACAGCTCTCTATTATGCGTTACTTATTCCCTATTTTGTGGTAGTGACTAATACTAACTTGACACGAAAAGATATAAAAAAAAATTAAAATAAAACAAAAGAAAGTTGACGCTAAAAAGACACCTAAACCGGACAGTCTGTAGTATATCGGTTATAAATTTTTATCTGTGACTCTGATTGAGACGAAACCAACGCCAAATGAAAGATAAAACCCGGGGCTACAGATCCATAGGTGGCACGACACGTAACTCTTTCTAGAACTCCGGATATGACCAAAACAAGTTGACTCTTGTGCAGTATACGGGAATTAAATCCGGGTGACTCAAAAATTAAAAAAAAAAATCTATGGCTCGACTCTAATAATAAAAAAAAGGTGTTTGATAAGAGAAAAAAAATAATTAAAAAAAGGTCAATAAAAAAAATGCACACATAAGCATATAGTCACGCATGATGCAATGAAGTTCGCAACCTAAAGTCAAGTTCTATGTTCGACTATGGTCAAGCTTTTGGGTGTCAAAGGGTACCATGGTTAAGAGTTTGGACGCGTTAGCAAGGCATCCTCTCTTGAGGGTGTATGCCAACAGGCGGCAACGCGAGTTCGTGATGAAATCGAACTCGACTCCATGGTTTGGGTAGATTTAAAAACTCGGATGAACCCTTATTGCCATGAGCGTTTTCGGGTTGATAGAGCATAAATCCCCCGGGCTAGCCACATCAGTAGAACACGTACTATTGTGGCAAAATAGGTAACCTAAAAAAAATCATATGCATATGTGACAATGTCAATTAAATCGCGGGATTACAATTAAAGAATCTTTCAAGTCTCATCCACTCATCTTAATTAAATACCGATCACTCAAATCGATAAATAACCAAGAATCCTCTCCAGTGGAGTCGCCAAATCGTAGACGTCGCTCGAAGTGCGCTTACGTTAAAAGCATGTGTGAATATGCTTGGCACTCATAGGAAGTGGGAATTGACATATACGATTAGGGACAAATAAAGTAGGGAGCTGCCAACATGTTTTTTAGGAACTTGTAAACCGTTCACGGATCATAAAAGGCAACCACGATTAAAGGGACAACGATAGGCAACAACGATTGACCTGTGAAGGTTAACCCCATTCATAATCCATGGGATTACTAACTCCTTATGGTTCGGAACCACGAAAGGAGGATCGGGGATGATGGTACGAAGTGAGTCTTAGGGTCACATTCGCCCGTATTGGCCTCTACTTGATTCTTATAGTGAAAAGTGATTCCTGCGATCTCAAAGGCATACAAACAAAGATTCAATTTGTTCCAAACTATTATTAAGCTAAATTGGTTGAATATTAATGCAACACATAGTTCTAAAATATTGTGATCACTTGATTTAACAATAAGATTAAAAAGGAACCTAAACCGGTTGTCCAAATTATCTTATTAGTCGTGATTTTCAATTACATATTCCCTTTAATATGCAATATGGTGATCAACAAATATAATAAAAATCGATTAATACTGGAAGCAATTCAACAATAATAGCGTTAGTCAAATCAAATAATAAACCTACTCATGATACCAGCAACAAGAATAAAAATAAGAGTAATTAAGTGATTAATTACTCACTTTCCGCGTTTCCTTTAAATTGTTACATCATGAATAAACTGTTAGTAACTTCAATTAAAATATAAATCAAATTGAAACAATTAAATTAAATAAAAAGTAGAGTTGATTTAGTCCAAACCCTCATTTAATTTTACCTTTCACGCCTTTGTTTAAGTATAAAACTTTGGGTATTATATAGACTTCTTGGAGTGCTTAAAGGAAGGAATAATGAAAGAATGGGGAGGCTAGTGTTTAGGCTAAAGAGGGAGAAGAGAATTATTTGATGATCAAGCTTGTTGATGTTTGATAAAAAGGGGAGATATGACCTCTATTTATAGAGAAAAAAAAGAAGGGTCGAAGAATTAAGATAAGATCCGAATTAAATCAGAATAAAACTCGATAGACTGCAGTTTTTGCGGTTTTTGTTTTTATCATATATTTTGATTCAAAAATCGGAATAAGATGAGTAAGATATAGTTGGAAATATCTTGAAGTATACTTTCTAACCCAATTAGAATCAGGTTAAAATATTTTATAGAATAAAAGATATAGATGAAATAGTGAGACGGTGTCAGTTTTGGATAGAGTTTGATATTATATTCATATCTTTTCCGTTATAGCTCGGAATTGATATTATAATATATCATTGGAAAGATAATTTCAAGGGCTATCCCACCATATAAAATTTGGATAAAAAATATGAGTCACGAAAATAATATCTGTCTATCTTTGAACGTCTTTCAATTCGGATAGAAATAGGATTTTCAAAAAAATGAGTTTTATTCAATTTCAAACTCTTTAATCTTATCTTTTTAAAATGGATAATTAAGATCTTTTAGAAACTTATAGAATCTTCCAATTAATCCTAATTGTATTAGGAATGGGATTAAATAATTTAGACCCTCACATGATCATTGGGTCGTAGGTAAGGTAGGCTTAGATTCGGTTTGGGCTCAGTTTAATATTTTAGCCATAACTTATTCGTTATAACTCGGATTTGGGCTTATAATATATCTTTGGAAAGATCTTTTAAAGCCCCATATAACTATTAAATCATTGGACCCAGATTATGGACCAAAATAAAATGGATTAAACGTTTTATAAAAAGGACACGAAATGAATGATTTTAAAGGATACGAAATGAATTATTTTGGGTTTAAAGGCACGAAAAGAGGAAAAAAAGTGAAGGTTTGGGGAAATGGGCTAGGAATTGGTTGGTTTATGAAATGAAAATATGGAATTAAGCACTCTAAAGATTAAATACTAAACCCGACCAATAATGGCGCTAAAAGGTTGTTCATCATTAGACTTTCCACACTTTCACTTTGTTCGATAATCAAATGACGTGAAAGGTGTTCATCACTAGGTTTGGTTTTGGGGAGACACAATTGGGTGTCTACAACCCTTAAATCTCGCTTGAACTTTGCTGATGTGATATTTGCTGAAATTTCCGCGGTTCCAATACGTCGGCGCATTTTGCTGCTTATGAACCATTATGTCGGTGCCTTTGCGATGAGCCAATGTTTAGGCGCTTTAAGCTAAGTGTGACGATCTTTTATCAGGTCGATCACCTATTGTGATTGTAATCGAGCCGATTACTTAATCATGTCAAATTGCTTATAGGGGCTAACTAGCGTACCATGGAACCCGAAATTGCTGCATAAGGTCCACATAGTCATTTATGAGGGCCACATATTCTGTTGCCGCACCAGCGCACGCTGGAACGTACTGTCGCGAGGATTTAGCCCTATCGCCAGGCGACGAAGGTCAGCGCCTGGCGACAAACTTGTCGTCTGGCGCTGGTGTCGGGTTTTTGAAATAAAACCCCTTTCTTCTTCATTTCCCGTGACCGCCGCTGCTGCTGTTTGTTCGTGTTTGCTTGAGAATTTGAATCAATCGTTCTTGCTCATTTTTCCACCAAATTCACTCAAATTTGTTGCATATCAAAGCTTGTCTCATCTATTTTCCCAATCCATGTAAGTTTTTCTCAAACTTAACTTGGTTTTTGCTGATTTTAGAGATGTTTGTGCGCGAGTATTCAAAAAAATCAAACCAAATTATGCTTAATTTGCTTTGTTTGTTGAATTTTATGCCTTGAAATTGTTGGATTATGTTTGTATTTCATGTTTAGAACATTTTGAGACTTGTTTTACTCAATTTGGTGAAGAAATGTGCAAATTTCCATTATTGAACCCCTTGAGTTCGTAAGAACAATGTGACTTATTCTTCTTGTTTTTTCTAGCCATTCTTGTCAAAAATTGTCACGGTATTGCAAGAAATTGTTTGATTTCTTAAAATTGCCATTTATGCTCAAACCGAAATCATGCTCTGTTTTAGTAATACGACTCAGTTTTTTGTGAACATAGTATCATGCGGCTAGGAAAACCTTAGATATTGTAGAACCTTAATTTTCTGGTATTTTGCATAATATAGCATGGCTAGACGACGAGGTTCGGGTTCTCGTTCTTGTTCTAGGGAGGCTCAGCGGGAGGACGATCTCGTTGACGCCAGCGCAGGCACCTCTTCTTCTCCAGGGAGGTTTCGAGAGTGGGAAGACCGCACTCTGTATTTCGCGCCTGAGTTCCACATTTTAGAGCGCGTCCTACAGAGGATTCAGAGCGGGAAGGTCCATAGCCATTGTTCTGGCAACACAACTATCAGCTCTGTGTACGGTACATACTTCCGCAACCACAACGGTCTGTGCCTTCTGTGGGAGTCATGTGTCTTGACTCCTAGCTGCGAGCCACTCAGGCTATGTACTCTTTCGGATAGCGCCACTACGTAGTCCGAGATTTGGTGGAGTTCTTTTGGGACACTACCAACACCTTTCATTTTCCTTGGGGTGAGATGACCGTTACCCCCCACTGACTTTAGTCTCATCACGAAATTGGAGTTCACTTCGGTCCCGCTTCCTTTCGATAGCGACATCACTGTCTTTTCTCTAGAAGTACTGGAGCTGTTGGGCCCTATTACCATTCGGGCTCTTGCTGAGGCTGATCCGACGCAACTTAACACTAGATGCATTCGCTGGACCACACTTGCGGCAGCCTTTTTGGACAATGCGACCACCTCCGAGCAGCGGGTGCACATTTTTACTCTTATCCTGTTGTTAGGGACCTTTTCTCCTGACAGAGGTAGTCGAGTGCTACTCTACTACGTGCCTGCTCTTCGCGACCTTCCTTTAGTCGGGTCGTATGATTGGGCCATCTTGGCCTACGCGAACTTACTAGTCAGGCTGCGACTTGCTAGTCGTCATAGCTCCTTAGAGGGAGACATCGCACTTTTTAGCTTTTTGAGAGTTGTAGAGGTGCACTTTATTCCTTTTAAAGTTATCTCTAGATCTGTTTTGGCATTTGTTGACATTTTTTTATTTTCGTAGATCTTGTTCTACGAGTACTTTCCATCTTTCGCGTCGGCGAGACCCTCACCTCGCGAGCTTCCCATTGCTGCCGGTTAGGGAGGCTGTCACAGTGCGGATGTTACTTCTAGGCGCATTCTAGAGTTGATCCTCTCGGTATGTTTCTTAAATGATTGTTTTTTTATATCTTTAGAAGGATTTTGTCTTATGAGTATGCATTTTTTAGGAGCCGGTCGTGGAGCTATGTTACTTCTAGGGTCGATTTAGACATATTTGCACTAGCCGTGCAATACACCGCTCAACGCCGGTATTTCCATGGGACGTATGAGGCTGCGGTGCATCTAGGCGAGAGAGTGGCTATTCAACACTCCTCGAAGGCCTTCGTTGTTCCACCTCGCCCTCCTCAGCATATATTCGATAAGGCGAGGTTGAGGAGTTTGGCGAGTAGGGCGCCAGAGGGAACGTCTTGGCGGACTCACGCTCGTCCGGACCTATGCTACACAGAGGCACTGCTGCCGCTCTTGGCTCCACCACCTATTTTGCCAGAGGGAGGAGATGAGGTATTCTTTATCTTGTGCATTTGTCTCTTGTATAGCCCCCAAGTAGATATTAATTACTCAGTTTATTTTGTAGGATGTGCACGCGGAGTTCGTTGCTCCACCTGTGTCCATCAACTATTAGGGGATGTATGGCCCAGTTGAGGAGATGATTCCTCTAGCTCCTCCGGATCGCTGCTTTATCGAGCAGTCAATACCACGACACCAGACTTGGGCGAGTCACTTATTTTCCTTTTTACTTGCACATATGTCTTTGATTGTTATGTACTTGTCTCCTGACAATTCTCTCGCGAGGTGGTAACGAGGATGGCGAGAGGTTTGGACGCTTTTCGTTACCAGCTGGTGAGATTGAGGAATCGAGCTTCTTGTCGCCGTGACGATACTGCAGAGGTATTTCTCTTATCCTTATCTCATGCTTTGTATTTATTTATTTAGCATCTAACATGGTTTACTTTTGCACGGACAGCCTATTCCTCCTCCGCACCCTCGGGCGAAACCTCAGGCTAGGAGAGAGAGATCCGACTCGAGGCGTCGTCGTACCTCTTCTAGGGGTGAGGGTGGCCGATCGGAGACGGCTCCACTTGAGAGACTGGAGGGTTCAGGCTCTTTGTCTGAGGGTGCATATGCTAGGCCAACATGCCAAGGAGGAATGCCGTTGACTACTTTAGGGGGTGGTGGGACGTACGAGGTTGGCTCGTCGTCGCAGCAGCCGCCGTAACCTTAGTCTTTGGCTATTAAGCTCTAGAGTGAGCCTGGATGGGTTGGCCCTACTTTGTCGATCCCGAATGTTGGCGATCTTGGGGCTGGTGAGGGGCATACTCCACGATCTACCTTGTTCTTTGACACTTTGGGAGTGCCTCCCCATTTGCGTCCTCCGACACCGTAGTTGTACCTGTATTTATTTTATTTGACTTGTAGGACTTTGCTAATTTATATTATACGACTTCTATATTAGACATATTGTATATACAACTTGATTATGCTTATTTTATTTTTGCATTTTTATTTTTTATTTTATGTGCATGTGAGTGTGTGAAAAAAATTGTGACTAACTTTTGCGCAAAAAAATTTCGTCATTTTTATTATTAATGGAGGGTATCTGACTTTCTCCCCCAAAAAGAAAAAAAAAATGAAAAATAAAATTTTGAGTAACATAAGCTTAAAATTAATTAAGCTTAATTTAATAAAAAAAAAAAGTGTTTGAACGAGGTCAAAAACGTAAAGTCAATGTACAAAAATCGAGTTGTAATAAAAAAAACATATGATTTGCATAGCGCGAGAAAGCTGTCGTCCAGCCAACTTTCTATCGCCAAACGCTGACCTCGTCGCCAGGCGTTGTCCTTGTCGTCTGGCGACGAACTTTTTTTTCTCCGAATCCTTTCGGAAAACAAACTGTACCAGTTTGTGCATAAATACCCCCCAAATATGCCGAGTTTTGTATGTTTTGAACAGATTAAAATAATAGTTATAGTTTTAATTCTCTCTAAGCAATCATGTCTAAAAGTTTTAGTGATTTTACACGTGAGTGGTGCCGTTCTTTGACTGCTAGGGAGAGAAAAGAGATTTATTTCTTTCATTTGGGAGGTATTTATGGTATTAAGGGGGTAGACATAGATATAGATTTTATTCATACCGCCTTAGAATATTGGGATCCAGACACGCATTGCTTTATTAGGCTTTGATGAAATTGGTCCTTTAGCGGAAGAATTTGGTGCTATTCTAGGCTTCCCTGCTATGGATCTTGCGGTAATTCCCAATATTAGCGAATACTATTAGAAAGATTTTGAGCGTTTCTTTAATCTGAATTACAGGGATCTAACAAATATTTTAGATGGTATTGTAGTTAATCTGAAAGAATTGGCATGCCACTACTTTGATAGACCATATTATGAGTCTTTTCATGTTTATAGGAGAAGAGCTTTTTTCTTTTGCATGTTTAGCCAATATTTCCTCACTAGTGGAAATAATCATGAGGGTCAAGCAGTTTTAGCGTCTGTCATGGAAAAAATTGAATCAGGGAGGAATCCAATGTCGTTAATTGTTGGGGAAACTATGCTTAGTTTTGATAAATTAAAGAAAAATCCAAAAGCATCTTTTCGAGGCTCTCCAATTTTATTAAAAGTAGAAAAATAATATTTTTAATTACAAAAATCAAAATTATATATTTTTGTATAGTAATACTAATTATTTGCATTGAATTTTGTGTAGATGTGGCTAATGGAGAGGCTAGAATTAGTTAGTCCTCCTGGCAACATTGAAAAATATACACCACATTGCTTTGTTATGCGAACAAAATGCTTTTCCATAAAGATGGGTCGCCGGGAGTGGAGTAAAATTTTCGCTTCTTGTGATTTTGCTATCAAATGGATCATCCCTTGGTGGAAATTTGAGAAGATGGTTGGTGTCAACAAGCAACCCATCTGACATCTTCCAAGCCTATCCAAGTTGACTTTTTATTACCCCTGCAGGGAAAAAAGGCAGTACGACCTTGCCCAAACCATTCCTTCCGGAGATTTTCGTCGTCCTTATGAATTTCCTGTTTCATAAGAAGTAGAGAGGTTTGATTCTTATTAGAGTGCTAGGCCTTTATGGGAAGTTGTTACCCAAATGGTTCCTCCTTCTTTATCTAAGGATGTTAAGCATTGGCTACTTCATAGGCCTAAAAAGGACAAGAAGAGAGATCACAATACAACCAATGTGAAGAATCGTCTGGGAGACAAGATAGCTCCTGTTAAGGAACGCTTTGGTGAAAAGGTTGAATTTAAAACTCCTATGATGCCTAGAAAGAAGGACACTACTATAGGAAAAGAGAAAAGGAAAGCTGACTCTACAGAAAGGAAAATATGAGTAGAGAAGAAACATGGTGTAATGGCTAAGGGAGAAACTTTTAACTCAAAAATTGAATGCAGATCCTCTAAAGGATGTCTGGTAGCAAAACTAATGGATGAGGAAGAAGAAGCTGACAAGAATTGGAAGAGAGCAAAGAAAGAGAAGAAAGATTAAATTATTGCTTAAATTTCAACTTATTAGACAAATTTAATTTTAAGTTAATTTACTTTATAAGCTTTCATTTAAATTCCATCAATAATGTAATTTTACTTTATTTTATTAATGCAATTTTCAGCTTTTAAATGAAATCAACATTTACATTATAACTTTCACTAAAGCAATGAAAACGCTTAATTATTTTCAGGAAAAATATTCGAGTACAGAAGTCGAAAATTTCCGAAATACACTGAAATTCGCCCAGCTTATTGCGGAAAAATTAGCGTTACAATTTAGGTATGTCGCCAGACGCTGGTGTTCGTCACCTAGTGTTAGACTTTTTGCCAGACGATGTTGTTCGTCACCTGAAGTTGTCTTCGTCGCCAGATGCTGCTGGTGTCGGCCGACGCTGACATCTGTCGTCAGGCGATAACTTTTCTGGGATGCGTTTGCAAATTTTCGTGCTAATTGCTCTAAGTTGATTTTCTGGGATGCGAGGTTTGTAAAAATTAAAGTGGTCGCACCCTATTAGGGTTGCCTACGTATCCTTTCTTAAGGAATCAGGCCAAACGTAGCTCTCTTGTGTATCCTAGTCAAGTAATTATGGGTAGTACTTCTTAAGTTGGTCAAGATTTGTCATGTTTGAGAACTCATTGCCATCCATATCAGTCAGTTTTGCAGCGCCTCCTGATAGGATATTTTTGACAATATATGGCCCAGACCAGTTGGGTCTAAACTTGCCTTTTGGGTCTAAAACATTTTTCCTTAATGCTTCTAGCACCAAGTCTCCTACTTTGATATTTCTTGTCTTGACTTTCTTGTTGAAGTATCTAGCCATACGAGTTTGATAACATTGAGTATGATGTAGAGCCACTAGTCGCTTTTCATCAAGTAAAATTAGCCCTTCATACCTCGCTCTAGTCCATTCTACTTCATCGAGTTTACTTTCTAACGCGATGCGTAGGGAAGGTATTTCTAGCTCTACATGTTGTACAACATCCATTCCATAGACTAACGAAAATGGCGTATTCGTTGTTGATGACCGAATTGACGTGCGATAACCCCACAGAGAAAAGTGGAGCTTGTCAGGCCAATCTTTATAATTTTCTGTCATCTTCTCGATGATTTTCTTTAAATTTTTATTAGTTGCCTTAACTACACAATTTGCCTGAGGTCTGTATGGAGAAGAATGATGGTGTTGAATGCCATACTTTTGTAACAATTCTTCACATTCTGCTTGAAAGTGAATTCCATTGTCTCTTATCATTTCATGTGAGACTCCATATCGACAAATGATGTTTCTTTTGATAAAGAGTGCTACATGTTTTGCAGTGAGTTTTGCATATGATTTCGCTTCAACCCATTTAATGAAGTAATCAATTGCTACTAATATGTATTTATGGCGTTTGGCTCCTGGAGGAGTAATTTTTTCAATAATATATATTCCCCATGTTGAGAATGGCCATGGTGATGTATAGGTGTAGAGGAGAGACAAAGCAACATGTTGCAAGTTAGCATATATTTGGCATTTAGGAAATCTTTTGACATATTGATGACAGTCCCTATTCATGGTAGTCTAATAATACCCTTCGCGCATTATCTTTTGGACTAGCATTTTTCCATTTATGTGTGTTCCACATACCCCTTCGTAGACTACTCTCATAACTCTTTGGGCTTCCTTTTTGCCTACACATAGAAGAGCTCGACCTTTAGGTACCCTTTTGTGTCACTCGTCATTAATGAGTACATATTGGGAAGCCAAAAGTCTTAATGCTCTTTTTGCTCTTTTGTCAGCGTGGGGTGGATATTCTCCCTTTGTGACATAGTTGAGGATGTCTGTATACCAAGGTTCTTCCTCTTCTTCTTCCTCTTAGGTTACTTTGTCATCCTCTATTGCTTGGATATAAGCCGGTTTATGCCTCTTTTCTATTGTTAGGAGCATTTGTTCAATTTTCGTAGGAATCTTAACCATTTAGGCTAGTCTTGCCAAGTCTTCAGCAAATTGATTTTTCTCTCTAGGTAGATATGTGTATTCTACCTTTTCTAATTGGTTTGTGAGAGTTTCCAAGTAGTTTTGGTTAGGGGCCAAGCTTTCACTCCTTACTTTCCATCTCTTGGAAATTTGATTGATAATTAATGAAGAGTCCCCGAAAATTCAAAGTTTCTTTACTCCCAACGCCAATGCTGTTTCGAGGCCTATCACGCATGCTTCGTCTTCTGCAGTGTTGTTAATAACGTCGAAATCTAGCTTTATGGACATTGGAACATGTTCTTCTTTAGGTGATACCAATAGTACTCTTACACCACATCCCTTTTGGTTTGAGGATCCGTCGAAGTAGAGAGTCCAAGTATCTTCCTCTGTGACCATCAAGTCTTCGTCTAGAAAATCATTCTCATGTATAGGCGTGGAATCTTCTATTGGAAAATCCGCTAAGAAATCTGAAACCACGGATCCTTTAATAACCTTTTGGGGCATGAACCTTACATCTAATTGGGCAAGGTTGACTATCCATCTTGATATTCACCCATTTAGTGTAGATTTCTCGAAGAGATATTTAGGTGGATCCATTCGAGATACTACAAAGACTGTAAGAATGAGCATGTATTGTCTTAAGTTGGTTGTGGCCCACACCAATGCGAGGCACAATTTCTCAAGTGGTGTATAGCGTATTTCATACTCGATCATTTTTTTGCGTAGATAGTAGATGGCGTTCTCCTTTCCTTCTACTTCTTGTGCGAGCATAGCCACTATTGTATCTTTGGTGACTGTTAAGTACAACCTAAGAGGGAATCCTTGGAGTGCTGGTGCTAATACATGAGGGTTAGCGAGATAGGCTTTGATCTTCTCAAAGGCTTTTTGACATTCACCGTCCCATATTCCCAGCACATTCTTTTTAAGCTTCTTGAATATTAGTTCACATATCGTTGTCAATTTAGATATGAACCTACTTATGTATTGCAACCGGCTAATTAATCCCCGAATTTTCTTTTAGGTTTTGGGCGGTGGCATTGACATGATTGCTTTGATCTTGGTTGGGTCTATCTCTATTCCTCTAGAGCTAACGACGTATCATAACATTTTTCCTGAGGTGACTTCAAAAGCACACTTGGATGGGTTCAACCTCATGTTGTATATTCTTAACCTTTCAAAGAATTTTCTTAGCACTACCAAATTCCCTGATCGATCCTTTGATTTCACAATCATGTCATCTACATAGACTTAGACTTCCTTGTGCATAATGTCATGGAGTAAAGCAGTTGATGTTCGTTGGTAAGTGGCACCCGCGTATTTCAACCCGAATGGCATCACCGTGTAACAGTAAGTGCCCCAAGGTGTTATAAAGGTTGTTTTCTTCATGTCTTCTTCTTCCATGAGGATCTGATTGTACCCTGCGTATCCATCCATTAAT
This sequence comes from Chenopodium album, assembly GCF_948465745.1. Taxonomy (NCBI): domain Eukaryota; kingdom Viridiplantae; phylum Streptophyta; class Magnoliopsida; order Caryophyllales; family Amaranthaceae; genus Chenopodium; species Chenopodium album. The sequence goes on along the minus strand of NC_137834.1, from coordinate 65,172,503 downwards.
GAGAGAAGTGTGTGGTATAGTGTATTATCTACTAGAATATCGATGTGTGGTAAAGGGAAGTCGTCCTTTGGACTTGCCTTATTTAGATCTCGATAGTCGACACACATTCGTACCCTTCCATCCTTCTTCGGAACTGGGACTACATTTGCAACCCATTAAGAGTATTTGGATACCATGATAAAACCTGCTGTTATTTGTTTTTGTACTTCTTCTTTTATTTTAAGAACTACGTCGGGTTTCATTCGACGTTACTTTTGTTTTACAGGCTTTATTCATGGAATTAGTGAAATTGTGTGTTGAGCTATTTCTCTATTAATGCCTGGCATATCATCATATGACCAAGCGAATACAATGAATTTTTTTAATAGATTAATAAAATTGTTTCTTTCATCTTTATTAAGTGTTAGTCCGATTTTAACTTCTCTTTTAAGGGTTGGATCTTTATAGATTTCAACCGTTTCAATATCCTCAATTATCGGTGTTTTACTTTCAAGCTAAGTGTTTCCATTGCTTTAATTATTTCTTTGTCACTTTCATTGTTAGTTAAGTAATGCTCATTATCTTGAGTTAAAGAATGACACCAAGAGTAAGCAAAAGAAGACATGTTATTAAATTCGGAAACCATTACATCAAATAAAGTGATGTCCGTTGGGACTTGATTATTAAATATTCTAGGGGAAGACGCTAAAGAAGAAGAGCTACGAGGGGGTGCTACGACTAAAAAATTAGAAGACTACATAGGGAAGAGTATGACTCGAACTCTGACTCAGACGATTCTTCGAACATTGGTCATTGTCCGGTTGTTATGGAAATCTTTCTTCCGCTTGGAGTAGTCACCTTCACGGTCTTTTGCCATCCTTGAACTAGACCCTCTGCTGGAGTGATAAGTTTGGAAGGATCAAAGTTATCACTCTGTAGTACTGTTTAAATGAGAGAGGAGTTGTCTTCGATATAAGTTGGCTCATTCTTCTCATACCCAAAGAGAAGTCCCATGGCATTAAAGTCAAAGCATGGGGGTGCTTTTTCCTTATGGATGGGAGTTGGAACATCATCTAGAAAATTACAATCCAAAAATATTTCAAACCCATGTTGCCTTATGCCATTCTTGACAAAGGGTTCAGGAAATTCATAGCATAGATAATCCTCTCCCTCTTTTATGAATTGCCCATTTAGGGTAAGACGATAACGATCCATTGGGATTGCCTTCTTTTCGGTAAGAGCATTCCTACGCACATTTTTTTTTTCCCGGGCTCGCTTAAGATATATCGGAGTAGGTTCAAAACCAAGTCCAAAAGTGTCCAATTTAGGGAGGCCAGGTAGTCCCATTTGTTTTGCTATCCTTTTCTTCTTTAGGTCATTCCAAGAAAGTGTCCCTGTTTCTTGAGGATGGCGTTTACTGTCATGTTAGAGTGGAGGTCGTAGTGAAGAGGGGTCCTTTCATCCTCCTCAATTAAGGAGATCTCATTGTTAAAGCCCCACAAGTCTTCGTCATCTTCATCGTGCTCCACATCTATGATAGGATTTTTAATAGCCTCGATTCTCATTGATAAAGCATCAATTGTGACAGGGATTCCTCCAACTATAGCCTTCACTTGTTGATGAAGGGATGAAGGGACGGCCTTTAGGTCGTGAAGCCAAGGGCATCCCAATATAGGTTGAAAGAGGCTTTAATGTCTACCACTGGAAAAGTAGTGGCATGTTCTATGACTCATGATGTTACATTCATGGTTATAGTCCTAAGAGCTTGGCGGCGAGTGTAGTTGTCATAGGCTATTATTCCCTGTGTAGACGGACACAAGTCTTCATCTTTTATCCCTAATATCCTCGCAGTTCGGAGTGGACAGACATTAATTTCTGATCCATTATCTATAAGAGTCATTGGGACATTCATTCTCTTGCAGATTACTGTGAGATTTAATGCTTTGTTATGTTTATCACCCTCTGGAGGTAAGTCTTTGTCAGAAAAGGTGATTAAGTTAATGGGACTAGGAAGATCACTTGTGAGGAAGTTAGCCAACCCCTCAGGAGTGGTTTCAGAATCTATTCATATTTTGTCCAAAGCATTCATTACTGCCAACCTATGTAGATGGGATGTAGCTAAGAGTTTCCATACATTCATGTCAACTTTAGTCTTCTTTAATTGCTTGACAAAATCGTTGTCTTCTATGATAAGTATGGGAACTTGCTGAGTAGTAGGGATAGGTTATTGCACAGTAATGGGAGGTTGCATTCTCCCGGATCTTGTGAGAACATCTATGGGTGAATCTTCTTCATCCCAAATGTTATCCATTGGATATATTGTGGAGAGTGGGGTCTCTTCCATATCCTTATGGTAGACGTCTTCATCATTAGTGTCCCAAACTCCATTAATGGTAGCGTCTTTCTTTTGTGGAATTTGGATAATATTTTTATCATTAATAAGTTTCTAAATTAAACCTTTAAATTTAAAACTGTGTTCTATTGTATGTCCCCCTTACTGATGATGGACAGTAGAATATATCCGTTCTCTTTAGTGATTCAAATGGTCTCGGTTCGAGAGGTTTAATCTTGCCACTCTAGAGAGCATTTTGAACATATTGGCATAAGTGGTCCCAATTGGAGTGTAAGACCTATGGCTCCTTTTGGGTGTTTTAACTACTTGAAGGGAGAATAGTTTCTTCGTAGTTGGTATTACCTCTTTGTTGACATGTTTATTTTGTTCTTGTTCTGTGCATTCAAGAACTCTTCTACATATGCCTACGAATTTCTCTACCGAATATACAAGGAGCAATATATCTTCTTTAGTGGGCGGTTGTTGCATTTGGGACGGTTCACTCATGGCGTCGAAGAATACTTCTTCTTCTTCTTCAAGGGCATGAGTTTCTTCAACAGGTTTAATCAAAGATGAGGGATCAACATAATTGTCCTCATCAGAGATGTCCAAGGAGTCAGAAATTAGTTCACTGTTGATGCTTGACTTCTTGCTTGTATGAGGCACTGGGAGTTTATTATTGTTGATCAAGTCCTGGATATCATCCTTTAGCTTCCAACAATTCTCAATAAGATAACCCCTGCCTTGATTGTACTTGCAATGTGCATTGGGGTTCCAATAAGTCGTTCTCTTTTCGACTGGTGGATCCCTAAATGGTCTAATAGGAGTTATAAGACCTTTTTCGTGAAGACGGTCAAATGTGGTGTCATAACTCATACAAATAGGAGTAAAGTTTCTCCTAAATGGTTTCTTTTGTCCCTGATTAATCACAGCAAGGACTTCATTCAGATTAAAGGTGCTAACATTGTTTGAGTGGGTAGTTTTGGAAGAAGAACGATTGTCGTTCTTTCCTTTCTATCCACTGTTAGAGTTAGTGTTAGCAGCTTTTTGCTTCGCAAGGTCGTCTTCAATATTAATTCCAATGTCATAGGCGGCCTTAAAGGTGTTCAAGTTGCTTTGGTACTTGAGATGTCTAGAATATTTTTCCTGGAGATTCTTTATGAACAATCTTACAAATTCCTTTTTAGTAGGTACCTCAATCATCTTAGCAGAGGTTTCCCTCCACTTATTAAAGAAAGAAGTAAAACCTTCATTCTCTTTTTGTTTAAGTATCTCAAGCTCCCTATGATCAGTTTCAACTTGAATATTACACTTATACCTATCAATAAATCATTTACAATGGCATCCCAAGTATTGGTTTTCTCTTTGTCAAGGGAAAAGAACCATTATTGGAAAACAGTTTCAAGTGATAAAGAAAACAATGTATGAAAAATTTTCTTATCTATCCCCTTAATGTTCATTATTGTCTCGAACGCTCTTAAGTGGAAGTACGGATTGTCTATTTCCTTGAACTTAGGGATGTCAGTGGCATTGAACCTCTGCGAAAGAAGTTCTTTGTCCACTAAGACCCCTTGCAAGCTAATGCCCTGGAATCTGTAATCATTGGATATTTTTCTCAAGCTTTCTTGCATGAGCTCCATTTGTTGTTGCCTTACAGGGTCATTAACTTGAAGAGCTATACTATTCATTAATTCAGTTAGGTTGGCTACATCCTTCTTCAGTTCATTAACTTCTTCTTGAGACGCCATGATCTTCTTAGCTTTTCTTTTCCGAGTGATGGGTTTGTCAAAAAGGAGTATTTGAACGAATGTATTGTCTTTGATTAACCGCCCTTCCTTTCTTGACCAAGCGCTGTAAATTAAACCATTTATTTGTTTTAATTACTTGTCTCAAATTTGACTTTGACTTTATTGATTTAAATAACGATAAAAAGGCAAAAATAAGGTGTATTTTTGAAGACCAAGCAAGGGTTTAAAAAAGTATGGTTTAATTGGAGGATAGTATGGTTTAACTGGAGGATTAATGTCCGACTTACCCCCCTAAAATAATGACGAAAAACACGCGCATAGAAGACTCTCTAGACATGGTCAAAATGTGACACATTATGTGTGTGCTTTAATAGTGAAATTGAGTGACATACTTTGACTCTTGTTTGAGACCATGGGACTATGTGCCTAGACTCAAATAAGGACTAAACATGATTACTGTCATTTATAAACTGATTAAACCGTTTTAGCGAATTGATTAGACTGATTCGTCGTGAAGACTCGAGCAAAAATACAGGTTGTCGTCAGACGACAATACTGTTGCTAGATGCTAAGGGTCGGCGCCAGACGACGATATCGTCGCCTGGCGCCAATCGCTAACGTGTGGCGCCACAGTCCAAATCTCTGCACCATTCTGGAACAACGATTTGGGATTGCTTCCATTATTTTGCTCTAAAGGGACTAGCCTAAAAGTCATACTAAGTCAAGTTTGATCAATTTATTAGACTTTAATGATTTATTAATTAATTAATTAATTAAATTAGCAAAGTCCTTTGGTCGTTAATGTATTTAACTCATTCACAAGTCAAACAAACGGTTAGGAAACAACACATAAAATATGCATAACATGTAAAGCACAAATAGTCATATAGGCACAATATGATGCACTTAATGGCGCAGCTCTACAACCCTAAACCTAGATCCCTACGCCTATAAATAAGGGTCTTCGTCCAGCATCACGAGGTTCGAAAAAATCAGAATTAAAACCCTAGCATTCTCAAAACCCTAATCTCTCGGCTTCTCTTACTATCATACTACTTTTTCTTCTCTCTTCCCAAATACTTTCCATCTCTAATTGAATCCATTGAAATCCTTGGAGGTACGAAGAAGAAAGAAAGTCCATAAACGCACTAAACGGAGATTTAACATAAAAAAAAAAAAGAACGGTTAGTCTCCTGAGCACTTAGATAAATCACTTTTCTTTTATTGTTTAAATAGCTTTAATTGAATACGTAGTGTTATTTGATCACTTTAAACAAAATTTTAATTAATTAATTCACATAGTATTCTCTCGTTTAATCAAGACTAGAATTTGATAATTAATTGCTTTTTTATCACTTAAGATAAGGCGAATGTTGTTTATTTTGTTCTTTTCACGATTATTAATCAAACAAAGAATAACGACTTTTGCAATGTAATTCCTACATGATTAATGATTGTATAAAAAATCAACTAACTTAGTCTTTAGGTATCACGTTGCATATATTGTTTGGTAATGAAATTGTGAAAAAGGAAGAGCTAGTAGAGGTCGTACTAGGGCTAAGATAGCGATTCCCCTCTAAAGGGAATGTTATCTTAGTACCCTCGCTCTCGAACTCATTTCTGGTTTATGTAGACCAATTTGGGCATGGGTAAACTTACGATTCGTGCTAATTATCCCTTGAAATCTACTTGGGAGAAAGGCATGAACGAGGTTTATGAGTTTTCCTAAAACTCATTGGCGACTCCTGTTTCTTACAAAAAAGCATGATGAGAGTATCATTTCTAATTCAAGATCTCCCAAACATTCAGGATTTCAAATCCTAATTATAAACCCTAAAAAGTGTAAAGTCATAGTGTGGACACCTAAAAATGTCTCCCCAACACCAAAAACCCGATGATGAACAACCTTTCACCGCCATTATTCGTCGGGTTGAGTATTTAATCTTGGAGTGCTTATATCCATATTTCCATTTCATAAACCAACCCAACTCCTAGCCCATTTCCCCAAACCATAACTTATTTTCCTCTTTTCGTGCCTTTAAACCCAAAATAATTCATTTCGTGTCCTTTTTATAAAAACGTTTAATCCAGTTTATTTTTGTCAAAAATTTGGATCCAATTATTGAGTAATTGGATGGTGCTTTAAAAGGGCTTTCCAACGATATATTATAAGCCCAAATCCGAGTTATAACGAATAAATTATGGCCAAAATATTAAATTGAGCCCAAACCGAACCTAAGCCCACCTTACCTACGACCCAATGATCATGCGGAGGGTCCAAATTATTTAATCCTATTCCTAAATGTAGGGAATAAATTTTAAGCTTTAATCCCACTAGCTTGAACCCCACTGTGATCATACACTAAAGTACGGTGGCGTCCAAAAGGGAAGAAGATAGAGCAAAAGAGTCGCCAACAAGTTTTTTAAGGAACTTGTAAACCGTTCACGAGGTGAAGGTTACACCCCTTAACGATCCAAGAGATCGTCAACTCCATAAGGTCTAGAACCAAATAAGGGTTCGGGGATGAAGGTACAAATCCAACCTAAAAGAGATTGAACCTGCCCTAATAATAGGCCTCTACTTTATTCTGATCGTATTCATGTGCTCTTTTTAATTAACATGCAATCAATAGGATTAACCCTAAACATGTTTATCTATGTTGGTTGAATTTAATGCACAAATAAATCTAGTATTGGCGATCACTTGAATTATAATCAAATTAACCCTAAACAAGATTATTAATTATCTTATTAAGCGTGATTACAGGTATAAAATTCCCTTTAAACATGCACAAAAGGCGTGATCAAGCAATAACAATAAATATCAAGCAACATAATAATCATAATAATAATTATAATCATCATAAATAAAATAATAATCATCATAATAACAATTATACTAATCATAATAATAATCATGTTGATCATAATAATAATAATTATAACATTATAATCATAATCAAAACAATTATAAAAATAATCATAGATCATGTTAAAGCATAATAATAGCAAGATCGTAGGCATGATACTAACAAGATTAATAACAAACCCTAGCATGTCACTAAGCAATAAAAATCAAATCTTTAACCCTAACATGATACTAACAATCATAAATATTAGGAAGAACATAGGAAGCATCGCAGGAATCATATTTAATATTAAAATTATAACCTTTTCCCTAAACATGATACTAGGAATATCATAATAACAATATAAACATGATTTCTACATCATAATATCAATTAATCAATTAAAGTACTTACTTTGATGCTTCGTACCTCTTTTTAATAACAAAATACACACGTTAGTAACTTCAAGGAAAATAATAATCAAACAATTAAATTAAATAATTGAAAGAGAGATTTGGGACCAAACCCTCAGAAATTAAACCTTTCACGTCTAGAGCGAAGGCAACTTCGAATATGACTAGGTGTTTCTAGATCTTGCGAATGCGGAATTTTGTATTTGAGAAAAGGCTAGTTTAGAAAAAGAGAGAGAGAGAATAATCAAGAAAATCTTGATGAGAGTTGGTGAATTGAAATAAGAATTGATGAAATCTGGTTATCGAAAACGGAGTTTTAATACGTTATTTATAGAGAAAATCAGCCAAAAAGATAAAATTAACAAAACATAGTCTGGCGCACGCAAAACGAGGTTGGCGCCAGGCATTGGCCATTGGCGCCAGGCGCCAGGCCTGGTTCCAGGCGCCAATGCCTGGAGTCAGGCGCCAAGCCCGTTTTTAACGCGTTTTTGTTTTTATCATATCTTTTGATCCGGAAGTCCAAATCAGGCATATAATATGTCGTTGGAATACTCTTAAAGTCTACTTTCCAACCCAATTAGAATGAGATTAAAATATTTTGTAGATAATTTAAAGATCTATCCAACCATATAAAATTTGGATTAATATTATGAGGCACGAAAATAAAATCTGAATATATTCCACTTCGTACAAAACAAGGATTCTTAAAATGAGTAGTTTTATTCAATTTCAAACTCTTTAAAACATAATTATCAATCCTAACTCCATTAGGATTTAAAAGAAACCTCTAGAGTATTCTAAAAGACTATAATCAATCCTAATAGCTTTAGGAATGATAATTAATAATAGGCCCTCCTCTAGATCATTGGGCCGCATATAAAAACCAAATCGGGCCCAGTTTAGTATTTTGGCCATAACTTCTTCATTATTCATCGGAATTGGGCTTATAATATATCGTTGGAAAGGTCTTTGCAAGCCCCATCCAAATACACCATTATTGGATCCTTATCATGGACCAACCAAATTGGATTGGCTGTTTTCTTAAAATAAGTTTTCAAAAACAAAGAGAAGAGAAAAGAAATTAAAACTATCCGCAACGCTAGACTTTCCACACTTTCGCTTCATTCGATTATGATTCGACGTGAAAGGTACTCATCACTGGGTTTGGTTTTGGGGAGACACAAATGGGTGTCTACAGAAGCCCCCACTTTGACTGAGTTTGGAGAAACAAAAGTCAAAGTATCGATAGGGACGGAGAATGATTCAGAACGTTCTGCGATCCTAAATCAATCTTGCAACGCCGATACCTGCAAACTAGCGTTAGTTAAACACATAAAAGAGTTAAGAAACGCGTATCTTGCACCGTCGAGCACACGTCTCTGAAAGTAACCGATTTGCTGCCGCTTCCTTGTTTTGATGACCTCCTGCAAGCTAGAGAATGCCATCCCGCTTGAAAACCGCTACGCCCGTAACTGCTTCCAATATAGAAGATTGCTTCGCCTGAAACGATCCTCCTCCGCATTGATAATATTCCACGTCCAAGGGAATATCATCGAAGATTGCTTCTCTTGAAACAAATCCTCATCCGCATTAATAATATTCCACGTCCAAGGGAATACTATCGAAGATTATTTCTCTTGAAATCACCTTCAGTTGCTTTTTGACAACTTTCCATAATCTATGGAACGCCATCTTGCTGTTTGTTTTGACAATCTTTCGCAATCTAGGGAACGTCGTCGATCAATGTTGCTACATCTCGAGCCTTTTCTTGAATCATAGTGACAACCTTTCCAATCATAGCAAAAGTCGTCGAAGACCGCCTCATCATGAACCGCTCTTCTCATATCTTGGTGACAACCTCCACAATCTTAGCGAACGCCGTCGAAGACCGCCCATCTCATGCTATCTTCTCAAATCTTGGGTGACAACCTCCACAATCTTAGTGAACGCCGTCAAAAATAACTTTACTTGAAGTCATCCTCAGTTGATGCGATAATTTTCCAAAGGAAATTACCGAAGACCCACTCTTGTCGATCTTTAAAAGTTTGCCTGAATTTGTTTCCGCTATGCCTATATGTCGGCTCTTTCGCTGCTTTGAACCTATACGTCGGTGCCTTTTCTGCTTTTGAGCCAATGCTTAGGCGCTTTAAGCTAAGTGAGACGATCTTTCATCAGGTCGATCACCTATTTGCGGTTGTAATCAAACCGACTACTTAATCATGTCAAATTGCTCATAGGGGCTAACTGGCGTACCAAGGAACCCGAAATTGCTGTATGAGGTCGAAATCACCTTTCTGAGAGGCTTCGAGCTCTATCGCTGCTGAGATATCTCTGGCGCCCGAAATTAGAGTAGGGTCTTCCCTATTCTGCTTCACCTGTATTTATTTTTTACTATCGAATTTTGCCAATCTTTTTAATTATCTTAGGGTTGACCTAAGGTTTAATGTTGCTTAACTCATTGACTTGACACGACTCAAGGTATAAACTTGACTCTCTGTGATTGACTGACTCGAGGTTGACTCGACTCGAAGTAAAATGACACGTGTGACTCGTGACCCGTGTGTGCATTGTAATGTGATCGTGCGACTCGAAAATGCAAAAAAGCAAAAATTTTCCGTCATTTTTGTGGAGGGTACCGACTTTCTCCCGAAAAAGAAAGACGTGAAAAAGAAAGAAGCTTTCGAATGCATGTTGAACGAGCTTAGTCAAATGTCATTTGATACTATCTCTCAAGGTGCAAGGATTAATCCATCCTAGGCTATCTCAACTGTTGACTTCATGATGAAAGCATTTAGGTAACTTAGGCACGGAGGCTAAGCACTTCATACTTCGATGTAATGACAATTATGAGTGATGAGTGATGTGACAAAGCATGCTTCATCGTTATGTTAAGATTTCATGACAAAGGGTTCCTAAGGGAAATACATTTGGTCATGTATGTGTGATGTGTGAAAGTGACACTAAAGTTAGGCCGCAAGGGCTAAGTGTGTGGAAAAATATATTATTGAAAAGAGTCAAATGGTGGTGACTCTTTTGGCTAGGCAAGCTAATGATGTAGGGATCAAGCCCCCAAGTCTAGCTCTAAATGAATAGGGATGAGCACAGGGGATCCCTTGATATGATCATGGTGTAAGTGTGTGAATGTGAATATGAATGCATTTTTATTACGGCCGCACCTCGATGTGAGGTTGCCAACGTATCCGTTAGGAATCAGGCCGAATGTAGCTCTAGCCGAACCTCGCACAAGTGTGTATACCTCAAAAAAGGTTTTTTTAAGGGTTGTAACGTGGTTAGGCTAAAGGTTTGAAGAAGAAGGGGATAAAGGCTCAAGACCCTAGATAAGCCCCCAAGGTGTGCAACCTTGCTTTTGAATATTTGTATTTTTATGCTTGAGGTTTTCTACTCTTTTTTTAGCTCTTTCTTTTGTTTTAGCATTTATTTCATTTTTATAAGTGTGGGCAATCTCGATCATGCGGTCTATCACTCACTTGGCATTCATGTTTCTCGAGCACTCGATAAGAGACGCAATCTGAGACGTGTTCATATCGAAGATATTTTCATATCAAAGACATTGGAACACTTGCCCTTTTGTACACTTTTATTTATTTTTTTGCTTTTGCTTATTTTTACTATTTTTTGAATTTCTGAAATCACTCAAGCTTTGTTCTTTGAAAATTGCATAAGTTGCACACCATCCTATCCCAAGGTTAGATAGATGTAGGTTGAAAAAAGAAAGGTCTATCGATAGACGAGGCTCAAAGTGGTTTATGAAGAAAGGATTTGTAAATTAGAAAGGCGAAAGGAGATATGATGTGGCTACAAGGGGTGCCTCAAATCATTGGTATACCTTGTGCTTAATTCGACATGGATTTTTTTTTCTTTTTTTATTTTTTTTTATTATATTTGATGCAATATAATGAAATGATCATATATAAGGAAATAAATGCTCATTTTATTAAAAAGGGAAAAGAAAAGAAAAACTACAAAAATAATCTAAAGGAAAAGAAAAGGTGCCTATGCTAGACTTATTGGGGAAAGGAAAAAATGAAAAAGAAATAGAAAAAGAAGTCATGAAATCTTGTCATTGAAGCTCGCCTCTTGTCTTGTGTTGTTTGCTCCGACATCATCCAGTCTTCTCGCTAGCTAGAGGCGAGGGATCTTATTTACCTCTATGAGATCTTGAATGAGGTTTTGAAACCTGTAGCATTCATCAGTAGTATGACCGCGCCCTCGATGGTACTTGCAATAGGAGTTTGGATTCCATCTTGAAGATCGATTTTCTGGTGTTGGATCCTCGGTAGGGCCAATAGGTTTGATTAATCCTCGATCATAGAGACGATCGAAAGCAGCATCGTAGGTCATTCCAATGGGTGTGAACTCTCGCCTGGGTTTCCTTTTAGATCCTTGATTATCTATGGCTAAGACACCATTATGGTCAAAGGTACTAACATTATTACTAGAGTGGGCGTTTTCGAAAGAAGAAGGATTGTCGTTCTTCTTTCCTTTCCAGCCACCGTGGTTACTATTGTTAGTAGATTTTTGTTTTGCGAGGTCGTCTTCGATTTCAATTCCGATGTCATAAACGGCCTTGAAAGTATTCAAGTTGTGTTGATATTTTAAGTGCTTTGAATACTTTTCTTGGAGATTCTTGATAAACATCCTCACAGACTCCTTTTTGGTGGGGACCTCAATCATCTTGGCGGAAGTTTCTCTCCACTTATTAAAGAAAGAAGTAAAGCCTTCATTCTCTTTTTGTCTTAGCATCTCAAGTTGTCTATGGTCGGTTTCAACTTGAATATTGCACTTGTATCTATCAACGAAAGCGTTTACTATCGATTCCCAGGTAGAGGTTTTCTCTTTGTCAAGGGAGAAGAACCATTGTTGGCAAACGGTTTCAAGAGATAGTGGGAACAGAGAGGGGAAAACCTTCTTATCGATACCCTTAATGCTCATTATAGTTTCAAAAGCACTTAGATGGAAGTAAGGGTTATCTGTTGCCTTGAATTTAGGGATGTCAGTGGCGTTGAACTTATGTGGAAGAAGTTCCTTGTCCAGCGAGACCCCTTGTGAACTCATGCCCTGAAATTTATAGTCGCTAGATAGCTTGCTTAGACTCTCTTGCTTGAGGTCCATTTGTTGTTGCTTCACGGGATCATCGATCTTGAGTGTGAGTATCTTCAGTGTCTTAGTCACGTTAGTCAATTGACTCCTAATTTCATTAACTTCCTCTTGAGTTGCCATTATCTTCTTAGCCTTCCTCTTTTGACGAATCGGTTTATCAACATGCGATGGATGGAGGAAGTGAAGAAAGATTGGAATGGAATGTGAAGGAAAATGATGTAGATGGAGGGATATGAAGAATTAGGAATAGAATGTACCCCCCAACTCAAATGACGGAAAAGACCAACTCATGCATGAACCTAAGACATGGTCATGGTGTGAAAAGAGTATGTACGAAGTATGTGCTAAGACTAGTGAGTGTAGGTGACATGTTAAGACTCGTGTCATGACCATGTGGCTAGACTATGTGACTAGACTCAAGCAAAGACTAAGTTAAGACTTCACGTATATGCATTAAACTGGACAGACTGTGGTATTTTAGTCATAACTTTTTATTTGTGACTCTGATTTGGATGAAACCAACGCCAAATTAAAGAAAAAACTCGGGGATACAGATCCATAGGTTTTACGACTCGTAACTCTTCCTAGAACTCCGGCTATGACCAAAACAAGTTGACGCTTGTGCAGTATACGGGAATAAAAATCCGGGTTGACTTAAAGGAACTATGACTCGATTTTAGGTATATTTATTAGCTCAAATTAATTAATTAATTAATTAATTAAACAAAGTCCTTTAGTCATTAATCAGTTTATTTAGTCTTAACACAAGTCAAACAAACGGTTAAGAAAACATAGAATATATGCACAACAAATAATGCACAATTAGTCAAGTAGGCACAATATGATGCAATGAGTTTGCAACCTAACCATGGCTCTAGTTCTCTAAAGTTCGGGATATGGTTTAGTCAATAGAGGGTCCATGGTTAATTGTCCGGATGCACCGCGCGGAAGCCTAACCGTGAAGGGTTGGCGCGGATGGATGGGACACCGCGAGCTTTAGAAAAAAAACTCGCTTCCATGGTTTGGTGAATTCAACATCTCGGATGTACCCTTTGTTGCACGGAGCGTTCAATCGGATAGATGGAGCATGAATTCCCAGAGGGTTAAGTCCATATGTAGAACACATATGGGTTTCAGAAAATGGGAAAAAATTCAATCAGGAAGTAGGTTCGCGCGGTATTATTTAGGTCCTAGTTGTGAAAGATATTTCTCAAATTTCCTACGTGTAAAATCCTATGTTTTTAACTCATTACGGATGGTCTTTCCAATGAGATCTTTTTTATGCATATGACAATAATGTTAATCAAAATTACGCACATGAAATACTTAGAACGTTTCGAGTCTCATCCACTCATTCTAAATCATTGCCGAAACAAATTAAGGAATTAAAATAGAAATCCTCCCCAGTGGAGTCGCCAAAAACTGTAGGGAATAAATTTCAAGCTTTAATCCCACTAGCTTGAACCCCACTGTGATCATACACTAAAGTACGGTGGCGTCCAAAAGGGAAGAAGATAGAGCAAAAGAATCGCCAACAAGTTTTTTAAGGAACTTGTAAACCGTTCACGAGGTGAAGGTTACACCCCTTAACGATCCAAGAGATCGTCAACTCCATAAGGTCTAGAACCAAATAAGGGTTCGGGGATGAAGGTACAAATCCAACCTAAAAGAGATTGAACCTGCCCTAATAATAGGCCTCTACTTTATTCTGATCGTATTCATGTGCGCTTTTTAATTAACATGCAATCAATAGGATTAACCCTAAACGTGTTTATCTATGTTGGATGAATTTAATGCACAAATAAATCTAGTATTGGCGATCACTTGAATTATAATCAAATTAACCCTAAACAAGATTATTAATCATCTTATTAAGCGTGATTACAGGTATCAAATTCCCTTTAAACATGCACAAAAGACGTGATCAAGCAATAACAATAAATATCAAGCAACATAATAATCATAATAATAATTATAATCATCATAAATAAAATAATCATCATCATAATAACAATCATACTAATCATAATAATAATCATGTTGATCATAATAATAATAATTATAACATTATTATCATAATCAAAAATATTATAAAAATAATCATAGATCACGTTAAAGCATAATAATAGCAAGATCGTAGGCATGATACTAACAAGATTAATAACAAACCCTAGCATGTCACTAAGCAATAAAAATCAAATCTTTAACCCTAACATGATACTAACAATCATAAATATTAGGAAGAACATAGGAAGCATCGCAGGAATCATATTTAATATTAAAATTATAACTTTTTCCCTAAACATGATACTAGGAATATCATAATAACAATATAAACATGATTTCTACATCATAATATCAATTAATCAATTAAATTACTTACTTTGATGCTTCGTACCTCTTTCTAATAACAAAATACACACGTTAGTAACTTCAAGGAAAATAATAATCAAACAATTAAATTAAATAATTGAAAGAGAGATTTGGGACCAAACCCTCATAAATTAAACCTTTCACGTCTAGAGCGAAGGCAACTTCGAATATGGCTAGGTGTTTCTAGATCATGCGAATGCGGAATTTTGTATTTGAGAAAAGGCTAGTTTAGAAAAAGAGAGAGAGAGAATAATCAAGAAAATCTTGATGAGAGTTGGTGAATTGAAATAAGAATTGATGAAATCTGGTTATCGAAAACGGAGTTTTAATACGTTATTTATAGAGAAAATCAGCCAAAAAGATAAAATTAACAAAACAGAGTCTGGCGCACGCAAAACGAGGTTGGCGCCAAGCATTGGCCATTGGCGCCAGGCGCCAGGCCTGGTTCCAGGCGCCAAGCCCGTTTTTAACGCGTTTTTGTTTTTATCATATCTTTTGATCCGGAAGTCCAAATCAGGTATATAATATGTCGTTGAAAAGCTCTTAAAGTCTACTTTCCAACCCAATTAAAATGAGATTAAATTATTTTGTAGATAAAAATGTATGGCTAAAATAGTGGAAGGGTGTCAGTTTTAGATAAAGTTTCATGTCTCATTCATATCTTTTTCGTTATAACTCGGATTTAATATGATAATATATCATTGGAAAGATAATTTAAAGATCTATCCAACCATATAAAATTTGGATAAATATTATGAGGCACGAAAATAAAATCTGAATATATTCCACTTCGTACAAAACAAGGATTCTTAAAATGAGTAGTTTTATTCAATTTCAAACTCTTAACATAATTATCAATCCTAACTCCATTAGGATTTAAAAGAACCCTCTAGAGTATTTTAAAAGACTATAATCAATCCTAATAGCTTTAGGAATGATAATTAATAATAGGCCCTCCTCTAGATCATTGGGCCGCATATAAAAACCAAATCGGGCCCAGTTTAGTATTTTGGCCATAACTTCCTCATTATTCATCGGAATTGGGCTTATAATATATCGTTGGAAAGGTCTTTGCAAGCCCCATCCAACTACACCATTATTGGATCCTTATAATGGACCAACCAAACTGGATTGGCTGTTTTCTTAAAATAAGTTTTCAAAAACAGAGAGAAGAAAAAAGAAATTAAAACTATCCGCAACGCTAGACTTTCCACACTTTCGCTTCATTCGATTATGATTCGACGTGAAAGGTACTCATCACTGGGTTTGGTTTTGGGGAGACACAAATGGGTGTCTACACTAAACCAATTAGAATCAATTGGAAAACTTCTATAAGTTTCTAAAAGATCTTAATTATCCTTTTTGAAAAGATAATATTAAAGAGTTTGAAATTGAATAAAACATTTTCCTTTTTTGAAAGTCCTAATTCTATTTAAATTGAAAGACGTTCAAAGATAGTCAGATATCCCTTGAAATTATCTTTCCAATGATATATTATAATATCAATTCCGAGCTATAACGGAAATGATATGAATAAAATAACAAACTATATTCAAAACTGACACCGTCTCACTATTTAAGCCATATCTTTTATTATAAAAATTATTTTAATCTGATTCTAATTGGATTATAAAGTACACTTCAATAGCTTTCCAACTATATCTTATTTATCTTATTCCGATATATGGATCAAAAGATATGATAAAACCAAAAACCGCAAAAACTGCAGTCTATCGAGTTTTATTCCGATTTAATTCGGATCTTATCTTGTTTTTTTTACCCTTCTTTTTTCTCTATAAATAGAGGTCATATCTCCCCTTTTTCAATGATCAAGAATCTTGATCACAAATTTATTCTCTTCTCCCTCTTTAGCCTAAACACTAGCCTCCCCATTCTTTCACTATTCCTTCCTTTAAGCACTCCAAGGAGTTCATACAATACCCAAAGTTCTATACTTAAACCAAGGCGTGAAAGGTATAAATAACTGAGGGTTTGGACAAAATCACCTCTACTTTTAAATTATTTTTCATTTGATTTATATTTTTATTGAAGTTACTAACAATTTATTCATGATGTAGCAATTTCAAGGCGGAAAGTGAGTAATTAATCACTTAATTACTCTTATTTTTATTAATATTGCTAGCATCATGATTAGGCTAATTTATGATTTGATTTGACTAATGCTTGTGGAAACCTTAAAATGTCTCCCCAAAACCAAACTCGATGATAAACAACCATTCAGCGTCATTATTAGTCGAGTTTAGTATTTAATCTTAGAGTGCTTAAATCTATATTTCCATTTCATAAACCAACCCAATTCCTAGCCCATTTTCCCAAACCTTCACTTATTTTCCTCTTTTCGTGCCTTTAAACCCAAAATCATTCATTTCGTGTCCTTTTTATAAAAACGTTTAATCCAGTTTATTTTTGTCCATAATATGGATCCAATGATTGAATAGTTGGATGGGGCTTTAAAAGAGTTTTCCAAAGATATATTATAAGCCCAAATCCGAGTTATAAAGAATACGTTATGGCAAAATATTAAACTGAGCCCAAACCGAACATAAGCCCACCTTACCTATGAGCCAATGATCTTGTGGAGGGTCCAAATTATTTAATCCCATTCCTAAACCAATTAGGATTAATTATAAGGTTCTAGAAGTTTGTAAAAGATATTAATTATCCTTTTTGAAAAGATAAGATTAAAGAGTTTTAAATTGAATAAAACTTTTCTTTTTGAAAGTCCTAATTCTATCCGAATTGAAAGACGTTCAAAGATAGACAGATATTATTTTCATACCTCATATTTTTATCCAAATTTTAAATGGTTGGATAGCCCTTGAAATTATATTTCCAATGATATATTATAATATCAATTCCGAGCTATAACGGAAAAGATATGAATAAAATGTCAAACTCTATCCAAAACCGACACCGTCTCACTATTTCGGCCATATCTTTTATTCTACAAAATATTTTAATCTGATTTTAATTGGGTTAGAAAGTAGACTTCACTATCTTTCCAACGATATCTTATTCATATTATTCCGATTTTTGGATCAAAATATATGATAAAAACAAAAACCGCAAAAACTGCAGTCTATCGAGTTTTATTCCGTTTTAATTCGGATCTTATCTTAATTCTTCGACCCTTCTTTTTTTCTCTATAAATAGAGGTCATATCTCCCCTTTTTATCAAAAATCAACAAGATTGATCATCAAATAATTCTCTTCTCCCTCTTTAGCCTAAACACTAGCCTCCCCATTCTTTCACTATTCCTTCCTTTAAGCACTCCAAGAAGTCCATATAATACCCAAAGTTTTATACTTAAACAAAGGCGTGAAAGGTAAAATTGACTGAGGGTTTGGACTAAATCAACTCTAATTTTTATTTAATTTAATTTTTTCAATTTGATTTATATTTTAATTGAAGTTACTAACAGTTTATTCATGGTGTAACAATTTAAAGGAAATGCGGAAAGTGAGTAATTAATCACTTAATTACTCTTATTTTTATTAATATTGCTAGCATCATGATTAGGCTAATTTATGATTTGATTTGACTAATGCTTGTGGAAACCTTAAAATGTCTCCCCAAAACCAAACTCGATGATAAACAACCATTCAGCGTCATTATTAGTCGAGTTTAGTATTTAATCTTAGAGTGCTTAAATCTATATTTCCATTTCATAAACCAACCCAATTCCTAGCCCATTTTCCCAAACCTTCACTTATTTTCCTCTTTTCGTGCCTTTAAACCCAAAATCATTCATTTCGTGTCCTTTTTATAAAAACGTTTAATCCAGTTTATTTTTGTCCATAATATGGATCCAATGATTGAATAGTTGGATGGGGCTTTAAAAGAGTTTTCCAAAGATATATTATAAGCCCAAATCCGAGTTATAAAGAATACGTTATGGCAAAATATTAAACTGAGCCCAAACCGAACATAAGCCCACCTTACCTATGAGCCAATGATCTTGTGGAGGGTCCAAATTATTTAATCCCATTCCTAAACCAATTAGGATTAATTATAAGGTTCTAGAAGTTTGTAAAAGATATTAATTATCCTTTTTGAAAAGATAAGATTAAAGAGTTTTAAATTGAATAAAACTTTTCTTTTTGAAAGTCCTAATTCTATCCGAATTGAAAGACGTTCAAAGATAGACAGATATTATTTTCATACCTCATATTTTTATCCAAATTTTAAATGGTTGGATAGCCCTTGAAATTATATTTCCAATGATATATTATAATATCAATTCCGAGCTATAACGGAAAAGATATGAATAAAATGTCAAACTCTATCCAAAACCGACACCGTCTCACTATTTCGGCCATATCTTTTATTCTACAAAATATTTTAATCTGATTTTAATTGGGTTAGAAAGTAGACTTCACTATCTTTCCAACGATATCTTATTCATATTATTCCGATTTTTGGATCAAAATATATGATAAAAACAAAAACCGCAAAAACTGCAGTCTATCGAGTTTTATTCCGTTTTAATTCGGATCTTATCTTAATTCTTCGACCCTTCTTTTTTTCTCTATAAATAGAGGTCATATCTCCCCTTTTTATCAAAAATCAACAAGATTGATCATCAAATAATTCTCTTCTCCCTCTTTAGCCTAAACACTAGCCTCCCCATTCTTTCACTATTCCTTCCTTTAAGCACTCCAAGAAGTCCATATAATACCCAAAGTTTTATACTTAAACAAAGGCGTGAAAGGTAAAATTGACTGAGGGTTTGGACTAAATCAACTCTAATTTTTATTTAATTTAATTTTTTCAATTTGATTTATATTTTAATTGAAGTTACTAACAGTTTATTCATGGTGTAACAATTTAAAGGAAACGCGGAAAGTGAGTAATTAATCACTTAATTACTCTTATTTTTATTCTTGTTGCTGGTATCATGAGTAGGTTTATTATTTGATTTGACTAACGCTATTATTGTTGAATTGCTTCCAGTATTAATGTTGATTTTTATTATATTTGTTGATCACTATATTGCATGTTTAAAGGGAATATGTAATTGAAAATCACGCCTAATAAGATAATTTGGACAACCGGTTTAGGTTCCTTTTTAATCTTGTTATTAAATCAAGTGATCAAAATATTATAGAATTATGTGTTGCATTAATCTTAAACCAATTTAGCTTAATAATAGTTTGGAGCAAATTGAATCTTTGTTTATATGCCTTTGAGATCGCAGGAATTACTTTTCACTATAAGAATCGAGTAGAGGCCAATACGGGCGAATGTGACTCCATGACTCACTTCGTACCATCATCCCCGATCCTCCTTTCGTGGTTCCGAACCATATGGAGTTAGTAATCTCATGGATTATGAATGGGGTGTAACTTTCACGGGTCAATCGTTGTTGCCTATCGTTGTCCCTTTATTCGTGGTTGCCTTAAATGACCCGTGAACGGTTTACAAGTTCCTTAAAAACTTGTTAACGGCTCCCTACTTTCCTTGTCCCTAATCGTATATGTCAATTCCAACTTCCTATGAGTGTCAAGCATATTCACACATGCTTTAACGTAGGCGCACTTCGAGCGACGCCTACAATTTGGCGACTCCACTAGGGAGGATTCTTGGTTATTTATCAATTTGAGTGATCGGTATTTAATTAAGATGAGTGGATGAGACTTGAAAGATTCTTGAATTGTATTCCTGCGATTTAATTGGCATTGTCACATATGTATATGCATTTTAGCTTACTTATTTTGCCACAATAGTACGTGTTATACGTATGTGGCTAGCCCGGGGGATTTATGCTCTATCAACCCGAAAACGCTCATGGCAATAAGGGTTCATCCGAGTTTTTAAATCCACTCAAACCATGGAGTCGAGTTCGATTTCATCATGATCTCGCGGAGCCGCACATTGGCATACACCCTCAAGGGAGGCTGCCTTGCTAACGCGTCCAAACTCTAAACCATGGTACCCTTTAACACCCAAAAGCTTGACCATATTCGAACATAGAACTTGACTTTAGGTTGCGAACTTCATTGCATCATGTGTGACGATATGCTTATATGTGAATTTTTTTATTGACTTTTTTTAATTTTTTTTTTCTCTTATCAAACCCATTTTTTATTACTATTATTAGAGTCGAGCCATAGATTTTTTTTAAAAAAATTTTGAGTCACTCGGATTTTTATTCCCGTATACTGCACAAGAGTCAACTTGTTTTGGTCATAGCCGGAGTTCCAGAAAGAGTTACGTTTCGTATAACCTATGCATCTGTAGCCCCAAGTTTTATCTTTCATTTGGCGTTGGTTTCGTCCCAATCAGAGTTACATATCATAAGTTATAACTGGTATACTACAGCTTGTCCAGTTTAGGTGTCTTTTTAGCGTTAACTTTCTTTTTGTTTTCATTTTTTTTTCATTTTTTATATCTTTTCTTGTTAAGCTAGTCTTAGCCAAGTCCTTTAATCTGTGTCAACTCAAATAACATAGGATTATAGATTTGTATTTTTTTTTTTTTTTATACCCATGAGTCATAACTCTTCTAGAATTCTAGTCATCTTCCTAGTTTCTTGTGATCAATTTTTGTGCTAACCTTAACATGTGTTCTTTGTCTTTGATTGTGGTTGATCTTATTTATGACTATAGATTTCCAATGGACCGTTGTCACCTAGTAAATAGCATAAACATTAAAATTGGACAAAATTAATCAAGTTAGTTTGTCTTTTAGTCTTCCGTGCTATTTGGTCATTGGGTTCTTTGCTTTTCACAACGTCCTCATGTCTAGCCATGCGATCATACCACGAGTCTTAATAAACTCACCTAATCACACATGTTGAGTCATTGCACACACTTTGTCTTCGAGTAATGCACTATATTGTTTATGATCGTATACTAAGAACATGCATGCATCGTTTTCCGTCGTAATAGGAATGAGTGGAGTATTTCCCATCAGTTTTCAAAATCGTTTCATACACTCTTCCTTTTCAATCCGAGTATTGAGTGAATGCATTAAGTGAGTTCTTCCTTACACGGTACTTGAGTCTAAAATCACTAGGCAATAGTTGGAAGAATAAGGGGAACATCACTCCTTTCTTCTTTCCTTCCAATCAAAACATCAACAACAAGAAACTTTTTTCCTCACCAGGCGGCAAGAATTTACTCATAAACAGCCATGAAGATAAAGCACAATGCAAGCTTCTCACCAAGATTTCATGTTTTCTTCTTCTTTTGTTTCAAACCCTTCCCCCTAAAAGTCTAGCATAGGTTCTCCTTATCCATGTGTCTATATGTCACATTTCTTACCTTATTCATAAATGAGCATCTCTTTCTTACATTTGATCACGTAATTATCCAAAAAAAAATTTGCCGAACTAAACACAAGGTACACCAATGACTTGAGGCACCTTTGCAACCCATTCATTCTCCATTAACCATTCAATCACATATTCATTTATTCATCAATCATTTTGAGCCTCGTCTAACGTTTGGCCTTCATTTCTTCAACCCATATTCACTTAACCCTGGGATGGGAAGGTGTGTAATTTGTAAGCAAGTTCAAAAAAAAAATTGTCTAAGGGCAAGTGTTCCAATGTCTTTGATATGAACACGTCTCAAATTGCGTCTCTCATCGAGTGCTTGGTACCGTGCCTGAGAAACATGAATGCTAAATAAGTGATGGACCGCATGATCTAAGATTGCCTACAATGATTCACAAGAATGGAAAAATGGAAAGAAAAAATATATGAAAAATAAAACTTTCAAAGTCTAATACATAATTTCATATCTTGGGGCTTCTCTCGGGTCTTGAGCCTTTTACCCCTTTCTTCCTTAAACCTTCAGCTTAACCACATTACAACCCTTGAAAGACCTCTTTGAGGTGTACACACACTTGTGCAAAGTTTGGTTAAATTAAAGCTACGTTCGGCCTGATTCCTAACAGATACGTAGGCAACCTCACATTGAGGTGCGGCCACATTCATATGCATGATCGAGTCGAAGAATATCCAATGCTTAATCCTATGACCCCTACCCATTTAAAGCTAGGCTTGGGGGCTTGAACCCACATCATTTAGCCTACCTAGCCTAAAGATTCATCATCTTTGACTCTTCTCACATCTCTTTCCATCGCCATAACCCTTGCAGCCAGCCTTAGTATCACATTCACACATTTCACTCACACATCCATATCCATATCAATCATCCTTCCCTTTAAGAGCCCTTTATCATGAAATCTTGTTACAACACTGTCCATGTTTCATCACATTTAAAGACAACATTCATTAGAAGAAACATTGTATACTTGCTTAGCTTCCTGACCTGAGCAATATTCATTGTTTCATGTATCGCATAATGTGCTGAGAAACGTTTATTTATCAATGATTTTTAATCATACAAAGCACATCGTTCTTAGCTCCTTGACTTAAGCAACGTTCATTATGAAATAATCACTTCATCTATATACGTGTTTAGCTTCAAGAACTAAGTGACGTTCAAGATCGTTTCTTTACACCCTATATGATGCTTAGCTCCATGACCTAAGTTCATTCATCGTGTCACATGATGTAATTGTACTTAGCCTCCTGGCCTAAGGACATGCATCAGGCATACATTACTTTCAAGAAAAGCAATTCAATCCATGCGATTCATTTTGTCTTGCTCAACAAGGAAGTTCAAAACTTCTTTCCTTTTTTCGCGTCTTTTCTTTTGGGAAAGTTTAAAAAAACTTTTTCAAAATTTTCTCATCGAGGGAAGTTCAAAAATAAAAGTTCAGTTTTCACATCTTTCTTTTTCGGGAGAAAGTCGGTACCCTCCACTCATGACAAAAATTGACGGAAAATTTTTGCTTTTGCATCTTCGTTTGCTTGTGTCTGCACACATACATATACACACATACACTCACAAGTCATACACATGTCATGTCACATCAAGTCAAACTTGGTCAAGTCAGTGGTCAAATCAATCACAATATATACGAGTCCATTGGCATATTTATTTTTGCAGGTCTCATCTATAGCCCACGTCCGGGGACAAGCGGACCATCTACAGCCCACGTCTAGGGACAAGCGGACCATCTACAGCCCACGTCCAGGGACAAGCGGACCATCTACAGCCCACGTCCGGGGACAAGCGGACCATTTACAGCCCACGTCCGGGGACAAGCGGACCATTTACAACCAGCCCACATCCGGGGACAAGCGGACCATCTACAGCCCACGTCCGGGGACAAGCGGACCATTTACAGCCCACTTTCGGGGACAAGCGGACCATTTACAACTAGCCCACGTCCGGGGACAAGCGGACCATTTACAACTAGCCCACATCCGGGGACAAGCGGACCATCTACAGCCCACGTCCGGGGATAAGCGGACTATCTACAGCCCACGTCCGGGGACAAGCAGACCATTTACAGCCCATGTCCGAGGACAAGCGGACCATCTACAGCCCACGTTCGGGGACAAGCAAACCATCTACAGCCCACGTTCGGGGACAATCGAACCACCACCATTTCATGACGCAAGGTTCTCGATACACAGAGACTTGCAATCTCATCATCTGTCAACTTTCCCCAAACATGGAAAGCATTATCGATGGATTTCTTCAAGCATAGAAAAACGCCAAAATCATATGACAAATTTCCTCAAGCATGGAAAGTATCATCCGGTAGGTTTCTTCAGGCTTAGAAAGCTACCAAACACATCAGTCGACTTTCCTCAAGCATGGATAAAATTTCAACAAAACGTCATTCGGTGGATTCCTTTAAGCATAGGAAGCTACCAAGCTCATTTGCCACCGATACACTGGTGTCAGATAAGCATTCTATCCGTTTACTCTTTTATCTATAGA
Organism: Chenopodium album; assembly: GCF_948465745.1. Classification (NCBI taxonomy): domain Eukaryota; kingdom Viridiplantae; phylum Streptophyta; class Magnoliopsida; order Caryophyllales; family Amaranthaceae; genus Chenopodium; species Chenopodium album. Next base: position 65,147,860 of record NC_137834.1, on the reverse strand, counting down.
GCTAACATTTTTCTGCAGGTATCGGCGTATACAAAGTGATTTAGGATCGCAGAATGTCTTAAATCATTCTCCGTCCTTATCGACTACTTTGACTATCGTTTTCGAAACTGACGTTTCTACAAACTCAGTCAAAGTGGGGGCTCTGTGGACACCTAAAAATGTCTCCCCAAAATCAAACTCGATGATGAACAACCTTTCAGCGCCATTATTGGTCGGGTTTAGTATTTAATCTTGGAGTGCTTAAATCCATGTTTCCATTTCATAAACCAACCCAATTCCTAGCCCATTTCCCCAAACCTTCACTTATTTTCCTCTTTTCGTGCCTTTAAACCCAAAATCATTCAGTTCGTGTTCTTATTATAATAACGTTTAATCCAGTTTATTTTTGTCCATAATCTGGGTCCAATGATTGAATAGTTGGATGGGGATTTAAAAGAGATTTCCAACGATATATTATAAACCTAAATCCGAGTTATAACGAATACGTTATGGCCAAAATATTAAATTGAGCCCAAACCGAACCTAAGCCCACCTTACCTACGACCCAATGATCATGTGGACGGTCCAAATTATTTAATCCCATTCCTAAACCAATTAGGATTAATTAGAAGCTTCTAGAAGTTTCTAAATGATCTTAATTATCCGTTTTGAAAAGATAAGATTAAAGAGTTTGAAATTGAATAAAACTTTTCTTTTTGAAAGTCCTAATTCTATCCGAATTGAAAGACGTTCAAAGATAGACAGATATTATTTTAGTACCTCATAGTTTTTATCCAATTTATATATGGTTGGATAGCCCTTGAAATTATCTTTCCAATGATATATTATAATATCAATTCCGAGCTATAACGGAAAAGATATGAATAAAATGTCAAACTCTATCCAAAACTGACACCGTCTCACTATTTCGGCCATATCTTTTATTCTACAAAATATTTTAATCTGATTCTAATTGGGTTATAAATTAGACTTCAAGATCTTTCCAACGATATCTTATTAGAATTTTTGGATCAAAAGATATGATAAAAACAAAAACCGCAAAAACTGCAGTCTATTGAGTTTTATTCCGATTTAATTCGGATCTTATCTTAATTCTTCGACCCTTCTTTTTTTCTCTATAAATAGAGGTTATATCTCCCCTTTTTATCAAACATCAACAATCTTGATCATCAAATAATTCTCTTCTCCCTCTTTAGCCTAAACACTAGCCTCCCCATTCTTTCATTATTCCTTCCTTTAAGCACTCCAAGGAATCCATATAATACCCAAAGTTTTATACTTAAACCAAGGCGTGAAAAGTAAAATTGACTGAGGTTTTGGACTAAATCAACTCTAATTTTTATTTAATTTAATTGTTTAAATTTAATTTATATTTTAATTGAAGTTACTAACAGTTTATTCATGATGTAACAATTTAAAGGAAATGCGGAAAGTGAGTAATTAATCACTTAATTACTCTTATTTTTATTCTTGTTGCTAGTATCATGATTAGATTTATTATTTGATTTGACTAACGCTATTATTGTTGAATTGCTTCCAGTATTAATGTTGATTTTTATTATATTTGTTGATCACTATATTGCATGTTTAAAGGGAATATGTAATTGAAAATCACGCCTAATAAGATGATTTGGACAACCGGTTTAGGTTCCTTTTTAATCTTGTTATTAAATCAAGTGATCACAATATTATAGAATTGTGTGTTACATTAATATTAAACCAATTTAGCTTAATAATAGTTTGGAGCAAATTGAATCTTTGTTTGTATGCCTTTGAGATCGCAGGAATCACTTTTCACTATAAGAATCGAGTAGAGGCTAATACGGGCGAATGTGACTCCATGACTCACTTCGTACCATCATCCCCGATCCTTCTTTCGTGGTTCCGAACCATATGGAGTTAGTAATCTCATGGATTATGAATGGGGTTAACCTTCACGGGTCAATCATTGTTGCCTATCGTTGTCCCTTTATTCGTGGTTGCCTTAAATGATCCATGAATGGTTTACAAGTTCCTTAAAAACTTGTTGGCGGCTCCCTACTTTCCTTGTCCTTAATCGTATATGTCAATTCCCACTTCCTATGAGTGCCAAGCATATTCACACATGCTTTAACGTAGGCGCACTTCGAGCGACGCCTACAACGCTATTTATTGTTGAATTGCTTCCAATATTAATATTTATTTTATTATATTTATTGATCACTATATTGCATGTTAAAGGGAATATGTAATTGAAAATCACGCCTAATAAGATAATTTGGACAACCGATTTAGGTTCCTTTTTAATCTTGTTGTTTAATCAAGTGATCACTAATATTTTAGAATTATGTGTTGCATTAATACTCAACCAATTTAGCCTAATAATAGTTTTGAGAAAATTGATTCTTTGTTTGTATGCCTTTGAGATCGCAGGAATCACTTTTCACTATAAGAATCGAGTAGAGGCCAATACGGGCGAATGTGACTCCATGACTCACTTCGTACCATCATCCCCGATCCTCCTTTCGTGGTTCCGAACCATATGGAGTTAGTAATCTCATGGATTATGAATGGGGTGTAACCTTCACAGGTCAATCGCTGTTGCCTATCGTTATCCCTCATCGTGGTTGCCTTTTTATGATCCGTGAACGGTTTACAAGTTCCTTAAAAAACTTGTTGGTGTCTCCCTACTTTCCTTGTCTCTAATCATATACGTCAATTCCCACTTCCAAAGAGTGCCAAGCGTATTCACAAATGCTTTAACGTAGGCGAACTTCGAGCGACTCCTACACCTAGGCTTTTAAAGGGCCATGGGCATCTAAGGAGAAAGATCCCCTACGATGGAACACCCTCCTTATAGATTCCCTCACGGAACAAAAAGGAATCTTGTAGAGACAAGAAGTTTAGTGGGAGAAATTGGTCTTCTCAGTCTTGTATGTGGATGACATACAGTTCATATGAAATGACATATCAATGCTTGAATCTGTCAATCATGCTTGAATCTGTCAAGTAATGGTTAAGAAGTTGTTTTCATATGAAAGACTTAGAAGATACTGAGTGCATATTTGGAATCAAGATCAACGAAATGAATCTTGAAGAATGATTGGAAAACATCGAGAGACTTATGTTGATAAGATTCTTGACAAGTTCATGAAGCAAGACTCTAAGAGAGGATGTCTTCCCATGTCATGGTATTACGCTAAGTAAAACTCAATGCCATTAAAATCTAGTGGAGTTGAGTTGTATGGCTTATGCTTCTGCAAAAGGGTCCATTATATGTTCCATGATATGTACAAAGCAAGATGTTACATATGACTTGTGCATGTGTAGCAGGTTTTAAGAAAGTTCAGAATAAGCATACTAAAAGTTACCAAGAGCAAATCCTTGAGTACTTGAGAAGCACTAAAGGAATGTTTCTAGTTTATGGTGTTTAAAGTGAACAAGTTGCCAAAAGGTTATACGGATGAAAGTTTCCAAATAGGCAAGATTACTTTAGATGTTATTCTAGATACATTTTGTGTCTGAATGGTGAAGGACAGTAAGCTTGAAGAGTTCAAAGCACAACATTGTTGCATACTCAATGTCAGAATATGTGTATTTAGCTACAGTTAAGTAGTTAAGGAGGAAGTTTGGATCAAATTGTCCTATGACTAAAAGGATACCGTTGCCAAAACAAAGGAGCCGGGGTCACATCACAAATCCAACAAATAGATATGAGATATCACCTCGTTTATGAGATCAATGACAAGCGAGATGTCGTGATCTGCAAAGTTTTATTATGAGTGAGAATATCATTTATTAAACCCCTTCCACAGATTAAAGTATGAGAGTCATATTAAAGTCTTGGATTGTAGCAAATTATATTAATATAAATTGTGTATGTTTTGCGAAAACATATTACATAAGGAATGCATATATTTGCAGAATTGTGTTTATAAAAAGAAATTATTATTTCTCTTATTTAATTATGGTTTTGGAAATTAAATAAAATGTCCAAAATAATTATGAATTGATGGGCTCATCAGGTTGATGACCTGGTGAATGAAACCACACAGGTGAAAAAAATTCATATATTATTTAAGTTCCTAGTTCAAAATCATTAAAGTGGACATAAATGATTTCAATAAAACGACTAGCATGTAAGATCGAATGGATAGCGTGGTTTCATGGGCTATAGTGGCTTAGTGATGCTCGTTCAATCACTTGGATATGTATGAATGATGCATGATCGAACTAATGGCCTACTTTGAAGTTCAAGTATAGAGATTCCAGAAATATTAGTGGATTCCTTTGACATGAGTGGAATATTGATTCTATTCAATGATTGATTTAACTGTGGTACATTCAAACGTCTACCTAGAACGGGAGATTATAAAAGATGTTTCTTGGTTACTTTAAAAGTTGAGTGGGAGCTTTGTTGCTACAAGATTGGATTGAGTCTACCCATTAAATTAGGGAATGTGTCATGGCTGCTTGAAGAGGGAGAATTCAGAAAATATGTGGTCGTGTTAAAATACATTACTCAGTAATCATTTGGTTTTGTAACTCAAACTCAGATTTCAATAAACGCTTTGTAGATTAATATGATCACGACATGTCATGCAATCATATTATTAAATCGACACACATTAACTTAAGGAATTTGAATATTGCACACTTAGCTTGTCCCAGACAAGTGGAAGATTGAAGGATTTTCGTCTTCATCATGTGCAATTGCTAGATATACAAATGGATCAAATTATGAAGATAATTAAGTTCATACATTTGGTCGTCGTTATATCATAGCTAGAGGTACTAACAATCTTAGGGCTAGTAAAATAGGCCAAAGCCCACTTAGACATATCCTATAAGGTCACACAAACGGCTTAGATCGAGCACGAGAGGACGAGGCCCATGATGGGCCTCATCTTCTATTATGGTTGGCCATTAGAGGGTTTAGAGAGTTTTCGAGCTTCTGAACCTAGTCTAATTATAATATTATTATAAGTAGACTAGGTGCCTAGGTTATTATACAAAAACGTTTTACTGCTAAGTTGAAGCCCTAATTAGCAAACACGAAACCATCTTCTCTCAAACTCCTCTCTCTCTCTCTCTCTCTCTCTCTCTCACTCTCCCTGATTTTCCAGTCAATTAGCTTCATAAAATTCAAGCTTCAAAGGTATGATTATATGTCTTGTGTGTTATGCATGTGTTCTTTGGAATAGGTGTTTTATGAATATGATTCATGATTTTCCGGTTTATAGTACCTATAAACTCCTACATTTTAATCATTCATAATCATCAACAATTCTAATTCTCTTCTCTCTCTTAAGCAATAGCTTGTTCTTTCTCCTTCTTTCTAGCCTAGCCTTTTTACAAACACAATACCGCATTCACAAGTTCTAAACATACATAGCCAAGTTCAAAGTAGCCTTCGCCCTAGACGTGAAAGGTTGATAATTTCTAAGGGTTTGATCCCAAATTCCTATTTCAATTATTTAAATTAATTGTTTAATTTAAGATTTTCCTTAAAGTTACTAACGTGTGTCATTTGTTATTAGAAAGAGATATGAGGCAACAAATTAAGTTGTTTTATTGCTCTATATCTTTAGAAACCATGTTTAGATTGTTTTAATTTCTAGTATCTTGTTAGGATGTTTTTATTGCTTTATAGTTTCATGTTTAGGTTGCTTCCTATTTCTTTTATCATGTTAGTATCATTTTAGGGATAAAACTTTGATCTTTATTGTTTAGTGACATGCTAGGATTTGTTATTAATCTTGTTAGTAGCATGCCTAAGATGTTGATAATATTATGCTTTGATGAGGTTATTATTATGATGATGATTTGTTGTATCAATATAATGTTTCTTGATATATTATTATTGTTATTGCTTGATCACGCCCTCTCTTGCAGGTTAAAAGGATATTTGTACTTGTAATCAAGCTTAATAAGATAATTAATAATCTTGTTTTGGCTGATATGGTTATAATTCAAGTGATCCCTAATAATAGATTTGTTTGTGCATTAACATTCAACCAACATAGATAAAAACTGGTTTAGGATTAATATATTGATTATTGTATGTTAGTCAGAAAGCGCACATGAATATGAGAAGAATAAAGTAGAGGCCTATTTTTAGGGCAGGTTCAATCTATTTTAGACTTGATTTGTACCTTCATCCCCAAATATCCGGTCATGGTTCTAGACCACTATGGTGTTAGAGATCTCATTGATCGTGAAAGGATGTAACCTTCACCCTGTGAACGTTTTACAAGTTCCTAAAACTTGTTGACGACTCTTTTTTTAACACCCCTAAATCTCCCTCTATGGTATTACTAGAAAAATACATATATTTATATTGTAGAGATGGACTTAGGCGTATTACCGCCGCGTGATTACGTAAGGCTACCAAACTTTCTAAATAAAACCAATACTTTGCAACAGAAACTTCCATAATCTTTTATTCAATTAAACCATAACAATAACCATTGTCATGAGTACTCAAAATAAAACATAAAGACCAACATTTCCTGATGTAGGTGAAACCATTCCCGGGACTCCATATGCTCAATTATTGACTCCACCTGAAATAAGTCAACATTGTTTACTATCAAGGTAAACAGGGCGAACCAAAACAAATAGGAGATACAGATTAGCACAATATGCTAAGTACGATAAGTGCAAGATAAATAAACTTAATTTAGTAGCAAACATGCTTTTTAACCAATTCCAATACTTAAACCAATAATTCCAATCCATGATTCAAAACCAATTCCAATGATTCAATAATAAAACCAATTCCTTTAAAAATCAATTCCATTAAATATCAAAATTCCTCACCCAAGTGTGCACACCCCCCAAGCTACTCTCCTTATATTACAAGGCTATTCTTGAGGAAAGACTCTGTCATAAAAAGTCCAAAGTCTTATCAAATAATCCAAATCCGCATAGTGCGATTACTAACATGCTTATAAAACTTTAATAATAATTATTCAATAATTCATCAAATCCATTTTAATAATTCCAATATAATTCAAACTCTTTTTTATTGAATTCCACATGCTTTCAAAACCAAACCTTTAAAACATGATTAATAATTTAATTAATCAAGACATGATATAAAATTAACCTTTAATTTATTAAAAATAATCCTTTAATCATACTTTTATTTCATAAACCCTAATTTAATAAAATCATAATATCAAGATTAACTTATTAAAAACGCACATTAAAATCATTCTTTATTTCATAAATCATAATTCAAGTCAATTTAATTCAACCATCATAAAATCATTCAAAACATGTAATTAAAACTAATCACTTTCAAAGGTATCTGGCCACCTGAACGTACCTTGATCTTTTCTTAGCAAAACCACACAAAAGAACTCAAGAACCTTGATCGAACACACCCTTCAATTAAATATAACCTTAATTAATATAAGGTTAACAAATAATAACAACAATTAAATTAAAAACACCCAACTAAATGTACATGAATCTTTTAATTTATTTTCTAATAAACATTATTAAAAATATGATTTTATTTAATTAAAACTAGTTATAATAATTTTATAAATCCCCCATAATAATTATAATTGATTAATTAACAAAAGAGAAGAAGAAAAGATAGAAAACCAAGGTGAAAGAGGAGGAGGAGGTGGCGGCTGCTTGGCTGCCGGCGACGGCTGGGCGGCAAAAGGGCGTTGCCGGAGTGGTGGTGGTGTACGGTGGAGGTGGTGGTGCGTAAGGAGGAGAAGAAAAAAAGAGAGAAATAAGAGAAGAGAATAATAGAGAATTATGAGAATTGATGTGAGTGTTTGATCATGAATTAAGGTGTGTTTATAAGCTAGTATGAGCATGAATTATGCAAAGAAAATGTAAGAAGAATTATGGCAAGTACGGTTATGGATTACTTGGAAAAGTGAATAAATGAATATGGAAAGTTTTGATATTAAGGTGATTGTGTGTAATAAAAAAATGGAAGGTATGTTGTCATGAAAATTAATATGGCAAGGAAGATTACTTGGGGAATAATCAAAAGAAATAAAAGGTAGGAAAATATGGTGATCAAATATTAAGAAGATTGGAAAATAGAATTAAGGAAAATAATAGATTTTTGGGAGATAATTAAAAATATAATTTACCAAAATATTTTCCCCCAAAATAATAAACGAGGGCCGAAAATCTTGAGCTTTCCATAGCTCAAATTTTCAGACCCCTTAATAATTTTTAGGAAGATTTTTGCTCGGTTTAAGGAATAAAAATAATTTTATAAACAATATAAAATAATTAATTATTTAATTACCAATTATTCACCGTAAATAACAAAGAAAATCAGATTTCCTATTCATAGAAAATCACATTTTTTTTTATACATACAAAATCCAAAATTCCCAACTAAATAATTGGTATTTTCGGACTTCTTAATTTATTAATAAAATATATATTTTTTTGTTTTATTTAAAACATCTAAAATATATAAATAATCCAATTTTTAAAATAAAATATATGGATAATAAATCTTATCCAAAATCTATAAAATAATAATTTGGTTTCAAGATATTTTTGTCGCCAAAATTCAAACATCATTTTGGCTCCAAAATTCAAATATTAAGTTAAATTACTAAAATACCCTTTTTATGAAATAATAATTAATTAATTAATTAAGAAAACATGTATGAAAATACGGGGCATTACGATCTACCCCCCTTAAAAGAAGTTTCGACCCAAAATTTAGCCAAAAAGAAACGAAAATCATTTTAAGTTTTTGGTTCATGCACATCATAACTTGACTCGAGACTCCAAACAAACTCAAGAATGACTCGAACACTATAAGAAAAATCTCTTTTCGTAGCGATTGTACATTCGCTACAATATGCAGGTATGTTTGTGAAATAATTAAGGATGTCGTATCATTTTTACAATCGCCATGGTTTTCCCATATAAAATCGATACGGAAAATATAATAATAAATATTAACACTATTTTTAAACATTTATATAATTTTGAGAAATCGTAACATTTACAATCGCCACTAAATCCTAAAAATCGATACGAAAAGCCTTTTCAACACTAGATATATAAATGTTGTTTAACAAAGAATACATAAAATATGTCATATCTTATTGGTGAAACATTTAATATAAGAGTTTGAGGTTGCATGTTCGAATCTTGTAAAGATCATACGCATGTTTTTATTTTTAATTTTTTTTGAAGAAAATGAGTTTAACATTTATAGCGATTGTAATCGCTACAATAATAAACACGATTGGATGTAGTTTTTCGTATCAATTATTGAGGCCAACCCCAGCAATATTGAAAACCACTACTAAAGTCTAAGGAGAAGTAAAACCTTCATTCTCTTTTTGTCTTAGCATCTCAAGTTGTCTATGGTCGGTTTCAACTTGGATATTGCACTTGTACCTATCAACGAAAGCGTTTACTATCAATTCCCAGGTAGAGGTTTTCTCCTTGTCAAGGGAGAAGTACCATTGTTGGCAAACGGTTCCAAGAGATAGTGAGAACAGAGAGGGAAAAACCTTTTTATCGATACCCTTAATACTCATTATGGTTTCAAAAGCTCTTAGATGAAAGTAAGGATTATCCGTTGCCTTGAATTTTGGGATGTCGTTGGCGTTGAACTTATGCGGAAGAAGTTCCTTGTCCAGCGAGACCCCTTGTGATGTAAGCTCTTGAAACTTGTAATCGCTAGACAACTTGCTTAGGCTCTCTTGCATGAGGTCCATTTGTTGTTGCTTCACAGGGTCATCGATCTTGAGTGCGAGAAGTTTCAGTGTCTCAGTCACAGTAGCCAGTTGGTTCTTAAGATCATTGACTTCTTCTTGAGTTGCCATTATCTTCTTAGCCTTCCTCTTTTGACGAATCGGTTTATCAAAAAGTGAGACCTGAATAAAGAGGTTGTCCTTGATTAATCGCCCTTCTCTCCTTGACCAAGTACTGTGGAAAAGGAATTTGGGGATACTTATTGTTAATTATTTGACTCAAACTTTATTCAACATGCAATAGATGGAAGAAGTGAAGAAAGATGATATAGAATGTGAAAGAAGAATGATGGAGGTGGAGGGATATGAAGAATTAGGAATAGAATATACCCTCCAAATCAAATGACGGAAAAGACCGACTCATGCATGAACCTAAGACATGGTCATGGTAATGTATACTCAAAGTGTGTGCTAAGACTAGTGAGTGTAGGTGACATGTTGAGACTCGTGTCATGACCATGTGGCTAGACTATGTGACTAAGACTCAATTAATGACTCGACAAGGTGTTATTGACAGCGAAAATAACCGAATTAATCAGAAGACTGATTAATTAGACCCTAGGTGATGACTCGACCAATAATCCGAACTGTCGGCCAAGCGACAGGACTGGCGTCACACTGTGGAGCTTGGCGCCAGACAACATAGCTGTCGTCAGGCGCTACACTCCATAGTGTGGCGCTACAGCTCAGACCTTGGCGCCAATATTGGAGCTTCGGTCTGGGACTGTTTTCGGTGTTATTAGTCAACTGGGGTATGCCTAAAGTCGTACTAGGTCAATTCCGATTAAAATATTAGACTTTATTGACTCAAATTAATTAATTAATTAATTAGGCAAAGTTCTTTAAGTCATTAATTTATTTAGTCTCAACACAAGTCAACAAACGGTTAAGAGAAACATAGAATATATATGCACAACAAATAATGCACAATTAGTCAAGTAGGCACAATATGATGCAATGCGTTCGCAACCTAACCATGGCTCTAGTTCTCTAAAGTTCGGGATATGGTTTAGTCAAAGAGGGTCCATGGTTAATTGTCCGGATGCACCACGCGGAAGCCTAACCGTGAAGGGTTGGCGCGAGTGGATGGGACACCGCGAGCTTGAGAAAAAACTCGCTTCCATGGTTTGGTGAATTCAACATCTCGGATGTACCCTTTGTTGCACGGAGCGTTCAATCGGGTAGATGAAGCAGGAATTCCCAGAGGGTTATGTCCATATGTAGAACACATATGGGTTTCAGAAAAGTGAGAAAAAATTCAATCAGGAAGTAGGATCGAGCAAACAATACGAAAAACCGGTCGAAATTAGAACGCATATTTCTGGCTCGGTATTGGGGGAAATTGGCACCAGCAATCAGAGACTGGCGCCAGTTTTTAACTGTAGCGCCTGGTGCCAATGCTGGCGTCTGGCGCTACAACTAAAATTCTGGCACCAAGCTCTGGCCCCAGACGCTACTTCCCACATGCCTCAACAGCTTTCTGTGCTCGATAAAATTTTCCAGTTTCACACGGTGTTATTTCAGTCCTAGTTGTGAAAGACATTCCTCAAATTTCCTACGTGTAAAATCCTATGTTTTTAACTCATTACGGATGGTCTTTCCAATGAGATCTTTTTTATTCATATGACAATAATGTTAATCAAAATTACGCACATGAAATACTTAGAACTTTTCGAGTCTCATCCACTCATTCTAAATCATTGCCGAAACAAATTCAGGAACTAAAATAGAAATCCTCCCCAGTGGAGTCGCCAAAAACTGTGGGGAATAGATTTCAAGCTTTAATCCCACTAGATTGAACCCCACTATGATCATACACTAAAGTACGGTGGCGTCCAAAAGGGAAGAAGATAGAGCAAAAGAGTTGCCAACAAGTTTTTTTTTTAGGAACTTGTAAACCATTCACGAGGTGAAGGTTACACCCCTTAACGATCCAAGAGATCGTCAACTCCATAAGGTCTAGAACCAAATAAGGGTTCGGGGATGAAGGTACAAATTCAACCTAAAAGAGGTTGAACCTGCCCTAATAATAGGCCTCTACTTTATTCTGATCGTATTCATGTGCGCTTTTTGATTAACATGCAATCAATAGGATTAATCCTAAACCTGTTTATCTATGTTGGTTGAATTTAATGCACAAATAAGCTATTATTGGCGATCACTTGAATTATAATCACATTAACCCTAACAAGATTATTAATTATCTTATTAAGCGTGATTACAAGTACCAATTCCCTTTAAACATGCATAAAAGGCGTGATCAAGCAATAAATAATAAATATCAAGCAACATAATAATAAATAATCAAAATATCATGAATAATAATTGCAATAATCATAATAATAATAATCATAAATAAAATAATCATCATCAAAGTAATAATAATAATAATAATATTCATAATCATCATAAATTATAACAATTATAATCATAATCATGTTCATGTTAATATTAAAGCATAATAATAATAGCAAGATCCTAGGCATGATACTAACAAGATTAATAACAAACTCTAGCATGTCACTAAACAATCAAGATCAAATCTTTAACCCTAACATGATACTAGCAATCATAAATATTAGGAAGAACATATGAAGCATCGTAACAATCATATTTAATATTAAAATTTTCGCTCCTCCGCTGTGTCTGTGCTCCCCCCGTGGGTTGGGGGTCGCGTCCTTCGAAAATCCGAATTCGAGGTTGGGGCGAATTCGGCCCTAGACATGATACTAGGAATATCATAATAACAATATAAACATGATGTCTACATCATAACATCAATAAATCAATTAAAGCACTTACTTTGATGCCTCGTACCTCTTTCTAATAACAAAATACACACGTTAGTAACTTCAAGGAAAATAATAACAAACAATTAAATTAAATAATTGAAAGAGAGATTTGGGACCAAACCCTCATAAATTAAACCTTTCACGTCTAGGGCGAAGGCAACATCGAATATGGCTAGGTGTTTCTAGATTTTGTGAATGCAGAATTTTGTATGAAAAGCAAAGTTTGAAGAAAGAATCGAAAGAGAGAGATGAATGAATTAATGATTGTAGATGAAAACTTGTGAATGAGGAGAATTGGTGAATGATTAGTGAGAATAGGTGATGAATGAAATCAATTGTTGAATGAAAATGGAGTTTTTAATACGATATTTATAGAGAAAATCAGCCAAAAAGATAAATTAAACAAAACAGAGTCTGACGCTCAGAAAAACAGAACTGGCGCCAACCCCGGCTAGCTGGCGCCAGGCGCCAGGCTTGGTTCTAGGCGCCAAGGCCTGGGGTTAGGCACCAAGCCTTATTTTAACGCGTTTTCGAAAATCCGATAAGTTTACCGTACTGGAGGATAAAATCATATAATTTTCTTCGAAAATGCTATTTGATTTTGATTAAAACTCTGAAAAGTCAACAAAAGTCAATTTATCAATGCTAATCGGATTAGGAATGAAAAGAACCTTCTAGAAGAATCTAGAAGACTAAAACCATTCCTAATTGCATTAGGAATGATAAATCATATTAGGCCCTCCCCTAGATCATTGGGCCGTATATAAAGCTCAAACCGGACCCAGTTTGGTAAATTGGCCATAACTTCCTCAATATTCATCGGAATTGGGCTTGTAATATATCGTTGGAAAGGTCTTTGCAAGCCCCATCCAAATACACTACTATTGGACCCATATCATGGACCAACCAAATTGGATTGGCTGTTTTTCTTAAAATAAGTTTCCAAAAACAGAGAGAAGAGAAAAGAAATAAAAACTTTCCGCAACACTAGACTTTTCACACTTTCGTTTCATTCGATTATGATTCGACGTGAAAGGTACTCATCACTGGGTTTGGTTTTGGGGAGACACAAATGGGTGTCTACAATCACTAATAAACAACTAACAACCATTAATAATTTTACCAAACACTTTTGTAAACAGCCAGCTTAAACAATAACTTAAAAAGCCAACACATATAGCTAATACTTCCAGCTAGTCAAACAAGTCAACAGACAACCGTCGATTGCCAAACAACCGCTTAGGTCTTGTTTGAGCTTTTTGGAGAGACTTTAGCTTATTGTGCTCTTGTTTGAGCTTTTTGGAGAGACTTTAGCTTATTGTGCTCTATTAGAGGTTTGACTATTGATTTTTTATTTATTTATTTTTTGAATGGATTTAAAAAGTTAAATTAGGTATTTGGTAAATAATTTATTAAAAGAGTTTTTGGGTTCAAAAAGCTCCTTTACAAAAATCTCATTATAAGAGCTTTTTGAAATGAGCTTATTGAACAATCAGCTTTTCGCTATAAATACACTAAAACAATTCATAGCTATTTATCAAACACTTCTACATAATCAACTATTTACAACCAGCTAGTTAAACCATCTAATATAATCAGCAAGTCATATCCGCTTAATTCAATCAGTTATATCAAGCAACTACTAGCTAATTACCAAATAGGGCCTCCATCTTTTATCATTAGGCCAAACTTTACTTAATGCGTATTGATACTCTCTACACTGACGTACATAGATGAACAGGTGTTTCAAGAATCAGGACGGGTTAATTTTGTCGGGCCGATATATCTATCTAGTATGTACCGGTCTACCCATCCAAAACCAGCATTGCAAGCTTGTTGTGGAGAAAAAAATGTGGAGAACCAGCAGCAGAGAAGTGGGAGTACTTTCAAGTTCAACCTTCTCTCGCACCTACATTCGTCCATTCACTTGCGCTTCTTCGAACCCAGCTCGTCTGGTGCCGCACCCACCTGACCTCCTCAAATGGGTTCGAAAGGAAGGTGGGTTTGTCCATGAATCTATCAAGATTGCTCAAGTTCCTTCTTATGGTCTTGCTCTTGTTGCTTCCCATGAAATTCCTAAAGGATCTGATCTTATTGCTCTTCCTCCTCATTTACCCTTGAAATTTGATGATTCCATTGATGGGTCTGCTTCTTCGCCTATTTTGACTGAGTTGGCTCGCCAAATTCCTGGTAATTTATCTCATTTCCGCCATTTTTGTTGGTTCTAAGGTTATGCACATTTTGATGTTATATAAGTGGCTGTTTTCAGATGTTTTGCTGTTTTTTGATTTATAAGGGTTTTAATTTTTGGCTTGACTTTGCTATAATTTGAGATGAACAAGTGATGTGGGAAACGACAATGTTCTATTTTTTGCAAGTTTACTTTGCTATAATTTGAGATGAACAAGTGATGTGTGGAATTGGTAAAACTTGGATTTCTCGTTTACTATTGGAGTATGTTCGTTGGATTGGAAGTTTGGAACTAACTAGCTAAAATATCGAAATACAAACCAGGAACTGAAAGTAGATAATTAGATTTACATATACGGATATATCCCAATCGATACGTGTTGTTACTAAGGCTAGACGCAATTGAGATATGCAATCATAACAATTTTCTTGTTTGGAATATCAGTATACTGGAAATGTTGTCAAGGCCAATCCTGACATTATATGTGGTTATTTTTAGTTGCAACGTTGTTTTTTTTGAGGAATTCACGTTTGACTGTGCTATATTTTGAGAAGAGCCAGTGATGTGTGGAAATAACAATGTTGTATAATTTGCAGGTATACCAGTCAATTGGTGTAGGCTGTTCTGTTTATTGGGAACCAACTAGCTAGCAAATTAAAATAGGAACCAGTAACTGAAACTTGATATACATATACTGTAAATCGATATGCTGGTGTTACGGAGAGTAGTCCCAGTTGGGTTATGCAATCATAATAATAATTTGTAGGGAAGATCAAAACAATGAAAATGTTATGGCGGAGGTTGAAATTGTTGAGTTATGCTCCCTCAGTTTAATTTAAGTTGCAGCGTTTCTACTTTCATGCTTGCCAGTGTATAGCTTCAACCATTGATAACTTTTATTACCATAAGTAAAATTATATAGAGTTGATATTTTCAAAGTATACATTGAGACAAATCTAACAAGATCACACATGACTATATTTAAGTTTAATTATCAAAGATAATCAAAACTATGTGTGAATAGTGTAAAGTTGAAAACTGCAACTAAAAATAAACAGAGTAAGTATGACATATTTGTTTGTTATTAGCATATTATAAGCTGTTGTTACGTGGCATGTACAAGTCTTCATGAGGTGAAATCTGTTGGTGAATGGAAGATTCGCCAACTATTGTTGGATGTACTTTGGTGAAACATTTCATTGGGAATTAATAGTCTTGTAAATAATGAGCTAGCAATTTTAAGACTAATTCTAGACAAAGGGAGTATATCTTTACATTTAACCTGCCCACTTTCTTATCAAACATAACATTTTTCCTTTTCACAGTCATAGGCATGCTTCTGGATACATTTGTATTCCCCTATAGCTGGCTGTAAATTTTTTAGGATTTCCTGTAAACTGCAATACTGCATTAGGTAGTAACTATTTTCTGAAATTAGGCTGTACTGAATTTTGAAAATGAGTAAATTGGACACTGGAGCATTTGGCAGAGGAGCTTTGGGCTATGAGGTTGGGTCTGAAGCTTCTTCAAGAAAGAGCAAAAACTGGGTCTTTTTGGTGGCCATACATCAGCAATCTTCCTGAGACATACAGTGTTCCAATCTTCTTCAACAAAGAAGATATACAAAATTTGGAATTTGTTCCTCTAATAACTCAGGTATTGTTATTGGTTGTAAGTGAAATCTATGCCATGGGATGCAGAAAAATTACTATTTATTTCTTGCTTCTTGTCAACTGGATCCTTATGAAATTTACAATTGCTTTCTTCATTTCTTTTGCTGTAACAGGTAAACAAGAGATGCCGATTTCTTTTTGACTTTGGGAAGCAAGTCAAAGGGGCTATTGCTAATGTGAAACCTGGAGATCATCCATTTGGGGGTCAAGATGTTGATGCATCTGCCCTGGGATGGGCAATGGCAGCTGTTTCATCGAGAGCATTTCGCTTGCATGGAGATAAACTTTCTGATGGGATCCACAAATCTGTCCCTATGATGTTGCCTCTAATTGACATGTGCAATCACAGCTTTAGTCCAAATGCTAAAATTATTCAGGATAAAGGTGCTGAAAATACTAAGATGCTGGTTAAGGCAAGTTACTACCACTCAATTAAAATAGTTCAGAACTATTTTTTCATCTTTTTTCTTTTCTATTGTAACTTGATTTGACAGATACTAAAAATGCTTGATGTTGGTCTTATCTGTGTGAATTACTTGACTGATGCAGGTAGTGGCAGAAAAGCATGTACAGAAGGATGCTCCTTTGGAACTCAATTATGGTTGTATGAACAATGACATTTTCCTCTTGGACTATGGATTTGTGATAGCTGCAAATCCTTATGACTCTATTGAGCTCCGTTATGAGCCATATCTTTTAGAGGCTTCTAGTGCTGCCATTGGTCTCTACTCCCCAAATTTCTCTTCACCAGCTTCATGGCAATCTGAAATCTTGTCGGCTTTAGAACTAGATGATAAGATGGCTCCATCTAAGGTTTGTTCTTTTACTGTTTACCTGATTGGCTTTAATGTTCATAGTATGCCTGGTTATTTTGGTAGACCCTTGACAATATGTACTTTATATGATTTTTGAACTACTCCCTCTGTAATTTGAACTGCTTTCAACTTTGATCTGGGTGCACTGTTCTAAGAATGTACTTCCTGCTTCTCTTTTGGTTGTCATGTTTTGACTTTCACACTTGATCATGCACTGCTATGACCATTAATATCATTAATAATGTAATACTAGTTAACTGTATAAAAATTGATATTATGGAAATCTGCATAGGGACTAATATATCTTTTACGAATTAGCGTTGTTAAAGTATTATTATAGTAAATATAGATTGAGCTGAGTGTATAAACAGTGCAAAAACAATGCGATTAAAAGAGAATAGAGGAAGAAGGAGTGACGAGTGAGTGAGTTTAGCTCCTCGCTTTCGAAGAGAGGAAATCATGGGTTGGTGAGGGTCTTGTCTTAGACTCTAAGGGGAACGTGTATTTGGTGCCACCCAAACAGTGAGGACAGTAAGACCATTATAATGTAAATTATAAGTAGGAAACAGATAAGAGGGAAACCCCAAAATAGAAAGTAGGAAGTAAAGTTGCAGAGACCCCATACTAAGTACTTTTGTGGCTTTTTTCCCCTTTTAATTATTCCCTAAAGAAATATTCTAGTATGAACCTTTAAACTGATTGTTGAATTTTATATTACTCTAAATTGAATGCCAATTGTAATAGCCATCAGCCCACACTATTTGTATTGACAAATTAGTGATACTAGAGGTCAAATTTAATCATTCTATGCTTGAAAGTATTGTTTCGCAAGAGAAGATAGTCAGATCTTTTGTGAAATTAATGGTACTTAAGAGTTCAGAAAGTGTTGCGTGTATAATTTTAGGTTGTTTTCTATAACTTCCATAAATCTAAGAGAATTTCTTATTGCTAGAGCTATTACTATGGTATTTAAAGCTTTTGCTGTCCTATCTCTTGAAAGGTAACATTGGGTGGGCCAGATTTGGTTGATGGTCGACTCTTGGCTTCTTTACGTGTACTGCATGCAAGTGATGTGGAAAAAGTACGTGAGCATGATTTGAGTACCCTTCAGTTGTTGTCTGCTGAAGCTCCTCTCGGAATCCAAAATGAATTGGCTGCTCTTCGAACTATTATTGGTTTGTGTGTGTTATCACTGAAAAATTTTCCCACACAAATGGCGGAGGATGAGGCCTTACTAAAACAGGGTGTCTCTACCTTCTCAGAGCTGGCTATCCAATTCAGATTGGAAAAGAAGTCCATGATTGTGAATGTAATGAGGGAGATATCGAAACGGGTCAAGCTTTTACTAGCCAAGGAATCAACTGCTGCTGCCTAACCATTGCTACAACCTACCAGAACTTTATGTCAAGGATTGATCTTCACTTCACCATTAGCCCATTAGGCTTTGCAAGGAAGTCTGTTGTGAAGCAGAGCTGCATTGTATTTGGTGTAGCTTATTTGGATTGATCGCCATGCTTAATATGTAGGTTGTTGACTATTCTTTTTCCTTTTGTTTTGTATGGAGTCACTGATAAAGTGATAAGTGATGACACAATTATTTATATGCTATATTTATCCATTGCTAGTCATCATTACCTCATCATATTAATTTTTCAAAGCTATTGTTTTATGTTTGTTTTTCTTGTTGTTCTGCTTATGATGATGACAAATTGAGGGAGTTGGATAAGATTACTGCTTGAATTTCGTTACTCCTTTTAAACTATGTTAGTGCCCGAAACAAAACTTAGTTTGTTTGCATCACTTTTTTCGAAGAACTAAAGGATTAGCAAAGCAAGCAAGAAGTGGAAATATTGCAGACTTGCAGTTTTGCACTTTTGAAACATAAAACTATCGGAAATGGTGCAAGGGTGTTAGTCATAATCATTATTTGTCAAGGCATAATTCATTCAAAACTTTGCAAGGGTACACGGTGCATTTTTTAAAACCCGGCACATGGAACAATTTACCATTTTTTTTTAAATGTAGTTTTTGAGTTGTTCACCTGCAAACTTTTGCGGATATGAAGCAAGTCTTAGTAGGTCATACAACAATAGTTTTTTACAAAAACAAAAACAAAAACAAAAAATACAAATAGAGCTAACAAACAAAAACAGAACAAACAAAGAAACTAACTACGCCAAGCACCAACAGCTAGCCAATGAGTAGGAGAAACCCAAGCACGAGGCACCTTGCGAATAAAGCAGACGGAAAGGTCCTGGATAGCAGCTCAAATTTCCCGAGACAACCAGAAAGCAGACATATCAGCCGAGCAAGAACCCCCAAGAAAAGCAGGTAAGGAAGAGCAGTCAGTATTGATAGCAAATTTACAAAACTCTCGCCGTTGGGCCAAATGAAAGCCCAAAATTAAGCTTGGAGCTCAGCTTGCAAAGCAGACAGCCAGGAAAGCCTGAGACCCACCTCCCAAAACCGAAGAAGAATGCATCCTGCCAGTAATTTATTTGATATCACAATAGTCGAATGTGAGTACATCGAAACTGCTAAAGAAATGTCACCCTTTACATAAGAAGAAAGGAAATTTAAGACTTCACGAGTAATACAAGACTTGGCCTTTTAAAGTTTAGTTTAACAGTAACTTCAATGCTTGTAGAGAGATATTCAGAGTTAAGGCATTATAACCGATAAGGTTTGTTCAACATCATTGTATTGGTTAGACAAATATTCAACACTTTTAGCAACCTAGGACACTTCCGTCTTAGTTACTAGTTAAAGGGTCATACAATAAAGCTGATGGTTAAATGAAACTAAAAACAAAAATTAAATACTAATCAAACGTTAGAATAAGGCGAAGTTCCTTAACTAGATGATATAAACCAGACACTAGTTGAATACGGAGTATTTTGTTTCTTTACCAACCAAGAGCAGGCATGATACATTAGCTTTTTTAGAGTACTTTCATTTTACGGTTTTTTCACCATATACCACTGAGTTTTAACTTAATTCACCATATACCACCAAAACTTTCTAATTCACCATATACCATTGAGTTCCCGTGCAATACCACAAAATACCTTTTTTGGTAACTGTCGTTAGCTTGCCGTTTGGAGTATTATACTAATTCACCATGTACCCATGTTTATAAAGTTATTTCACCATATACCATTAAATTAAAAGATATTTCACTATATACCCAGAAATTACAACGATTATTTTTTTTTTTTTAAAAAAATAGTCGTTATAACGGATAGTTTAGGTATATAAACATAATACTTGAGGGATTAAAGTAGCACTACACCCTTCTAAAAGCATTTGCAAAGATGTCAACACACTCGAAATCATCATCGTCATCTTATTAATATGCATATGCCAAACAAAGCTTGTGCATGTGGGAGGAAATTTGCAATAAGGAGCTGTGATTCGACAAAATATCCATAAAAGCTTGTACTATAAGTGTGACATATGGGAGAAAGTTCGATGGTGCACGGGTAATGCCGATCAAAATGTCCTTTCGGGTTATGAATTTCAAAACAGATGAAGCATAGACACACAATGTCATGGAGATGAGAGTATTTTGAAGGAGCTCAAGAAAAGAATAGTGAAGCAGCAAAAAATAGTAGATGCAATAATTAAAATAACCGTTACAAATTCTAGGTATATGGTGAAATATTTTTTAGTTTAATGGTATCGGGTGAAATAACTTTATAAACATGGGTATATGGTGAATTAGTAAAATACCCTAAACGGCAGTTATAAAAAAGTATATTTTGTGGTATTGCACAGGAATTCTATTATTTCGGATGATATACTACAAGAGGGGGGGTGAATTGTAGTATGTTCCTATTGCCTACTTTTTGCGGAATATAAAACTGATTGCTGTTAGGAACTTAAACAATGCAAAGCGGATTTTACGAGGAAACCATCCAGGGCCCAACTGGAAGTAAAACCTCGACCCTACCTTAGGGATTTCAAACACAAACCACTTCACTATAATAGGGCAAACACTAAGTTACAACCTATTAGACACGGACCTTTATTTCACAAGTTCCTCACTGGACTTGCTACTTGATAGGACCCTATCCTACCCAATCTAAGCACCACACTTAGATTCACTCGTACCGCCAAAGTACTACACGTACTGCCAAAGTACAAAATACTTGTACCACCTAAGTACAAAACTCACAGCTTCACCTAGAAGCTCACACATTGCACTCTTAATATAATTATAACGAGAATCCTCACGAACTCTCACACCCCAATACATAAAACACTCAAAACCCTTTTTCCCAATTACAAGATCTCAAAGAGTAACTCTAAATACATACCAATGAATAAAGAGATAAAACTAATATGTTGGACACTCGAGATCTGTCTGGAACTTACTGGACGAACTGTAACCGGAACCTGACTGGAACTTCGACCCGGAGGTTTGACTTAGCTTCGTGGTGAAGGATGAAACCATTAAGCACGACCACTAAGCTTCATCAACCTCAACTTTGAATGAATACATATGAGCATATTTATAGTACACCCAAGTTATTCTTTTCGTAAAAGATAAGTTTTATTAAAAGATAGAAATAAAAGATATTTTCCAAAAATAAGTTTTCCAAAAATATATCTTTTGTTAAGAATATATTCTATCAATAATAAAAAGATATATTTACCATAAAATCAGATTTTATCTAAATCTTATATTTTTCAAATATACTAATATATCTTTTAACAAAAGATATACTTACCACATATCTTTTTATAAAAGATATACTTGCCATATCTTTTTATAAAAGATATACTTACCATATCTTTTTACAAAAGATATAGGGAAATTCTCAATGGTAGCCCTCTACTTTTGCTTTTTCCCAATGGTAGCCAATTTTTTTTCGCATTCTCAATGGTAGCCTTCAACTTTTTAAAAAGTTGCAACCGTAACCTTATTAAGTCTAAACCGTTAAATATCCGTTAACTTTAACTATTGTCAACCATTTTCTCTCTCCTAACCATTTTCTCTCTCCTTCCCTTCACTCATCTTCCTTGGCAGCACCTCCAACCCCAAAACCCTCCACCCGCAAACCACTACATCTCCGTCCCTCCTTTCCACCGCAACAACCACCCCCTCTCCATTCCCCCTCCACTCAACCGCAACAACCTCCCATAGTCCCAAGAAATTGGCCACCAACAACCCCAAAACCCACCACGAAATTAGCCATCCACCCTACCCACGAAAACACCCCCATGGAACCGCCGCCCAACAAAACCCCACCTAAGAAACCCGCAACTCACAATATTACCACCCAACCCATGAAAATCACCACCCATGTATGCACGAAAACCCCATCCACGAAAAATACTCCCACGAAAATGAAGAACCCTAGAATTTGATTGAAAATAAAAGGGGGAGAATGGAGAAATGAAGAGCACTTCATATTTCAGAGAATTAAACAATTGAGAGTTTGGAGGTTGATGGACATTTACACATTTATCAAATAATAATGGTGATGAAGGTGGAGAGATAAATCTATGGAGTTTGGAGGTTGAAGGAAGAGGAGAAATAAGGAGGATGGAGGTATTTGTGTGTGGGGGTATTTTCTGAATTTTGTTTTTTTTTTAATTTTTCTTTTTCTTTTTTTTTAAAAAATTATTGGAATAGTTAACTTGTTTACCGTAGTTAGTTTTAACGGAAATTTAACAGAAAATCATCATTAAGGTTACAGTTGTAAAAATGTGAAAGTTTAGGGCTACTAAAGAGAATTGAAAAAAAAATTGGCTACCATTGGGAAAAAGCAAAAGTAGAGGGCTACCATTGAGAATTTCCCAAAGATATATTTACCATATCTTTTAACAAAAGATATACTTGCCATAAAATTAGATTTTATTTAAAACTTATTTTACTGAAAATATTTTCCAAAAATAACTTATCTTTTTCCAAAAGGGATTTATTAGAAAATAAATATTTTTATTCTGTAAAACCAAATCCCTAAAAGATATGCACGTATTAGGTAAATATTTATATCATTAAATTCAACCTGTGACCTTTAACGACGTGCAGACCTAAGTTCCGATTAGGTTTCGGAACTCTGACAGTCTCTGAGTTCCTGACAAGTCAGTAACTCTAATTTCATTGACTATCATGAGTTCACCTTGGTTCTTTAAACTTGTTCTAGACTGACTTTTATGTCCAACATACTTACATGAATCCTAGAGCGATATACTTCGATTTCTCCGTCTTCATGTTGTTTCTTTGAAACTCTTGTTCTGGAATCTTGTAGTATTGATGTATTCTAGATCTCGGGGCAAGTTCTTGTTAGGGAACTTAGATAGTTCTTGTTAGAGAACTAATTTCCTGTTAGGGAACTCTTCATGTACCTGTTAGGGAACATGGAACTCTTCATGTACCTGTTAGGGAACATGAAGGAGTTCTGTCTTCGATAAGTGCAATTACTAGATATATCAAGGATCACTATTATGGAGATAATAAGTTCGTTCTTTTGGGTCGTCATTATCTGTTGCTAGACTATGATCATTGACCTTTGGGCTAGCTAAATAGTCCAAAGCCCACTAGAATGGATCCTATGAGGTCACACAACAAAGGTATTGGGTTAAGCAAGTTAGAGGCCCATTTATGGGCCTCGTGAACAAGTAACCAATCATGAATTGGATTGGGCTAGTATAGTTAGATTAGAGTTAGGATTTGGGCTTTGTCATGGACTCTTATTTAGAGATGATGAGATCTATAAATAAAGTCCATGCCTAGGGTTGTATGTGACAACACAATTAACAGTTAATTGGGCACCAAGCAACCAGTAATCTAAAACCTCTCTCTCTGTACCACACGCCCATCCCCTCCCTTCGTGGTGGTTTGTGATTCGTTCGTTGCTCGTTCTACTCCATAGAAGGTCAATTGAAGTGTTCGATTGCAACTAACTAGAATTAGTGGAGGACTTAATCTGTGCCTGTGGACCAAGTAGAGGAATCACGCTTGAGGTTCTTTATCTCCCTTGTTCTTGTTCGATCGCACGTGGAATCACGCTTCAAAGGTATTAATTCTAATTCTTTATGTGTTATGCATGATCTTGGGGTTAGGTACTGTATGAATATGATTCATGTTTTTCCGCTGTGTAGTACCTATAATTCCCTACAG
Organism: Chenopodium album; assembly: GCF_948465745.1. NCBI lineage: Eukaryota > Viridiplantae > Streptophyta > Magnoliopsida > Caryophyllales > Amaranthaceae > Chenopodium > Chenopodium album. Next base: position 65,123,514 of record NC_137834.1, on the reverse strand, counting down.
TGGTATCAGTTAGCCTATTGCATTTACGCATATTGAATTTTAATTCTTTGATAGTCCACAATTTTAATTCAATTAGGAGGGAGAATAATTTAATTATGGTTCAATCTTTATATTAAATGAGATTTAATTTTTGGAATTGTTTAAATATGATTTAAATTGCTCAATTATTCTAGCAAAATCCGTTTTAAGCCCTAGTATTTTGAAAAATGTGATTGAAATAAAGCCCAAAATTTTGATTTTGTGCTTAATTTTGATGACTTTCGAATATTTATGCTTCATAAATTTAATTAGATTGATTTGATACATAAAATGTGATTTTTGTATAATCAATAATTTGATTTAAGAGTTAAATTAAATTTGAATTAATTTTGTGAAGAACCCTAAATTTGAAATTGAATTGTAAATTTGATTTCAAAATTGAATTAGGCATAAATGTTGTGTTTTAATTCAAAAGACCTAATTTAATTTAATTTTACAAATGTTGTTTAATTCAAATCCCCCGTGGCTGGGTGGAAGAACCACCGTCAGGTGGCCACAGCGGCTGCCCAAATGGTCGAAGAAAAGGGCGGTGAAGGCGCAAGGGGTGGTGGGATAGGGGCGCAACTGTTGCGCCACTGTCACTGCAGCCCGGCGTTTTTGCCACCAGTGGCTGGGCTTTGCCTGGCCACGGAGGCGCGGCGACCTTCCAAGGAGAAGGCGATTCGGGAGGTCAGGTGAGCAGAGGAAAGCGTCTCAGGTCTGATGGTGTTCAGGCGGTTCTGCAGTGGTTTCCTCGGCTTTGGTCGCTGCAGGTAGGCTGAAATGCCTTCCTGCGAACTGCTGCGTTGGCTGGGATTCCCCTTGCTGACGTGGTAGTTGGTGTTCCAACAGATTTTAAAAAAATAAAAATAAAATAAAATTATTTTATTTTAAAATATTTTCAAAATAAAATCTGATTTTATTTTGAGGATAATATCAAATTTCAAAAGTTGGTTTTTGATAATTATCTTTAATTAAAGTTATTAATTTTGGATAAAATTTGTTAAGATTATTTCAAATCTTAAAATTTGTTTTAATCTTTAAAAATTTTAAGGATTGTTGAGCAAGATTCCAAAAAGATAAAGATTGATTTAAATAATGTGATTATCCCATAATTATTTTTTGGATAATAATTGAATTAAAATTTTGTGATTGGCTAGTAATTAGGATAAAATCTCCTAAGTTAGTTAGGATAATCTTTGAGGATAAATATGGTTTATCTTTTAAGATTAAAATAAGATTTGGTTCTATCTCATGACTAATTTAAAATATACGATATTTTATTGATAATCATGAATAATATATGATATTATCTAATTGCATTAATTAAAAATATGAGATATTTTATGCCATGTTTCCTTAATTATGATCATTCGATGTTGTAGTTTAGGAAAGCATGATGAGTGATTTATTATGTGGCACTTTATAATATATGATATTATTTACTGCTATATAATGACTAGTATGGCCCACTAGATTACTAAATATGATCTGCGCATCGTGATGTATTTTTGTAATCTAAAAACGGTCTACGTACCGGTAAAGAATTTTTGTAATTTTATTTCATTTTATTTAAGTAGTAGATAGAATAGAGTAAAATTACAAGTTGCAGTTAATCAAAGAAGCCCATGAAGTGAAGGCCCAAAGGAGCAAGATGGATAAGATCCATGAAGGTTCAAGTGGGAGCCTTTTTGCTTTATTAGTTTCTTAGGATTAAGGGGCCTTACTATGTCATGTTTTGTTTATGCATTCAGTTTATTATGCATGTTAGATTTTATTGATGTTTTGTGATGATGCGTTAGAGTTCACTAAATAATCACAACATAATAAATCTAGGTCCCAGTAATATTGAGGTAGCTTTTCCAATCAAAAATCCGATGAAACCTTCGATATTTATGATGGGTCATGCTAAAGCTGGGTGTCATATTATATCTTAGGGGAGTGGGGGTAAAACAAATTTTACGCTTTTGATTGGTTATACTCAACAAGGTTACCTAAAGAGTTTAGAACCTTGAAGCTAAGGGTAATAATTAAACATGTGATGGTTAATTATTCAACCAAGAATTACAAAGAGTTGTAATCAGTAAAGAGTTTACTCGCCTTGAAAATGTAATGGTTGATGGTAGGGCTAAAGTCCGGTCAATTATTGCACAAATAAAGGATCTTGGAATCATTTTATTCAATAGGGATCAATTAAAATTGAATAAATGCTTTAAAGTTGCCAATTTAATTCGCTTATGGCACTTTAAATTTTATTAAACATAATTGAATTTTGCGTTTACTCATAAGTAACATGTCGTTCTAATTTTATTATTATATATAATCTCCTCGATTGAAAATAAAGTTGAGAAACGTTCTCAAAAGGTTAAAAGATAATCCATAAACCTATTTCCAATTTTGCTAAAATGGTTCTAAAAGGAAAGTTTTAGAAACCCATGTCACATGTCTAAGGTTGGTTTTATTCAAAATGTTTGAGTAAAATGCCAACACATCTTCATTTTGAAAAGTGTTTCAAGGGATATAATGAGATGGGAGGAATAAATCCTCTAAAATGACAAGTATAATAGCCAATAAAATCTCTTATCTTCAATATGATTGAATATAAGAAAGTGATTGAAAATCTCTATGATCAAAAGTTGATCAAATGACGCTATTCTTCATCCACTTTATATAAGAGTTTAATAATTGATTAAACTCTAATATGAATAATGATAGAATATACTTAGCAAAATCATGAAATGTGCTTAAAGTAATTAAGCAAAGCATCATTTTGGCTAAGAGAAATGTTCTAAGTGGCTCAAATGGGAAAGGTTTAGGAATATATGAGGACTGCATTAAGAAGTTATAGGCCAAAAAAATGCAAACAAGTTGCTACTTCTCAAACCTAGAACTACTTACATGCTAAGAGTTGTTATGAACAACAAATGTTTCAAAATAAATGGACCATTTCCAATTGATTAGAAACTACCTCATATAGTTGGAAGGTAAAAGAATGGAAATGTTTCAATTTAAGAAGTATATTATAGAAATTGATTTAGCACATTGCTACTTCTTAGACATATGATGTCTTGTTTAGTTCTCTCTTATTGAGAATGAGGTTGAACTAAATGAAGAAGTATGGCTAAAGGAGAAATAAATCTACAAGTTTAGAAACAAATGTTGCTACTTCACAAGTAGAATCTACGAGTCTGGAAGCAAAAGTTGCAACTTTACAAGTAGAACCTATATTTCACCTTACCTTGTTATTGGCTAGAATTAAGTAAATGTTATTCATTCTTGCCATTATCAAAACACCATTCAATGTTAGTAATGACTAAGCATCGAAGATTCAAAAACGTGGAATAAATGTTATTCTATGCTTCATTGAGTCATAATGTGTTTTGAATTGCTAAATAAGTTTAAAGTTCTATATGATAGAATTAATTAAACCATTTCTATATATAAATTGTCTCTAAAATGTCAAATAATTCAAACGAAAATGAATATTGCATGCGAAAGATCCAAAGGGATGGACTTTCAATATCATTAGATTATGAATCCATTGATATATGTAATTATCATTCTAATTTGAAATTTTGAAAAGTCACCATTTAGAGAAATGATGATGCGAACTCAAAGTCGAATACATATCGATGTAAGAAAACCAAAGGTTCAAAGGCTAGAGACGAACAATGAAACTTCATTTGTGATATGATCACTTGTGCTTAGTTGAAGCATAACTGTGAAAGTTTTAAAGGTTCAAAACGTCCAGTATGAAGTTCAGAATCAACTTGACAAGAAAATAAATACACTACAATATGATTGTAATTGTGAAAATTTGAGTCAAGACATTTACTTGGCAATATATTCAAAGTATTGCGATATGATCGTAATAATGAGAATTAAGCCAAGACCTTGATAAACATCCAAAAGTTGTGAAATCGTTTTACAACAAACTCCGAAAGAAACCTTGTGAAGTGTTTATGAAGGGAGCTATCTATCTATATAAGATATATTTTGATAATGGATGTAAATTACCTATCTTCCAACCATTTTTCAAGGGATATACTTTTAAGATAAGCTACAAAACTAAACTAAACTACATACGTCAAATAAAAAAATGTAGCAAAGGCTTCATATGTGATATGCATAAGAAACATTCTTATAAAGTCTTTCTACAAATCAAGGAATAAAAGTTGTATTAAATCGTTTAATGCACGATCAATTCCTATACAGAGCATGGGGTACTACTGCACAAATCGTACTTAGCACAAAAGGTTTGTTGCTCAAGTAGGTGCCCTTATGGAAATTGTTCCAAAAGGTCAAGTGGGAGTAGTATAAATCTCGAAAGAGTTCGAGAAAAGCAACAAACAAACATGGTTCAAACCATGATTTGTTCACCCTATGCTAAAAAATGCCTCCTCAAAAGGCAAGTGGGAGTACAAGAATCTCGAAAAGTTTGAGAGCCTTGAAAGAGTTCAAGAAAAATGATTTCGAAAATCTTGAAGAAATTTGAGAAGTAATCGAATCAAAGCAACAATATGAGCATGATTCACCTCATGTTACAAATGACAACGCGTGGTCTCATTAAGTGTAATGGGAATAATAACCATGTGTCGAAGGTAGTACATTCCAAGTGCACATCCTCTATTGTCGTTTCTCATTGAAGCTAAACAAAGTTGGTGTATGATTTTCAATTGTTGCATAAAAACCCACAATGATGACTAGCATATGTAAAACTTAGTCAAATAAATATGATTTCATATTGATTAAGAGTTCTAAAACATTCATTTTGGAACGTGATGATTATGCAAATAATAAAGATGATTTGACAAGTTATGACTCCAAGAGGTTTAAAACCAGGATATCTGAAATAGACTCTAATTCTGTAAGCAAGTGTATGACACTTGATTAATTTGTCTAATTGGGTGAGACCCATTAAGCAAAACAGACAAGGAAGAAAAATGTTTTCTAACTAAAGCAAAGACTTGTTAAAGGATTCAACTAATTCATAGTATGACTATGATTACGATGAAACCTTTACATTAGTCATGTTGCAAAGATCTATTAAAGATATTCTAGTGATTGAGATTTGGTAGATGGATTTCAAAACGCTTTCTTGAAATTGTTCATGAAAGAAGATTTGTATATGATACAATTAAAAGTTTGAAAAACAATAATCCTAGGGATGCATAAAAGATCCTTAATGGATTGAAGTTAGCATCAGGGAGTTGATGTTCTTAATTTTGTGAGTTAATCAAAATTGTTTGATGTTCTCACAAAATGAAGATGTTATGTATGAAAGATGTTTAGTGGGAGCTATGAAGTCTTCTTGGTCTAGTATAAAGAGCAAATTATTCATTGCTTGATGAGTCAAGTGATGGATAGTGCATTTTGTATGAAAAACCTTGAAGAGGATGATGAGTACATTTGGGATTCAAGATCTATAGAGATAGGTCTCGAAGGATGTTTGAGTTTGGTTAATAAGCTTATATTGATAAGATTCTTATGAGGTTCAACATTATATTGAAAGAGTTTCAATCCCATGTAACATGGCACATTACTTAATGATTCAATACTTTGAGAAAGGTTGATGAAATTAAGGTTTTGAGTGATGATCCTTATGCAATATGCAAAGGATGCATCATGCATGTCATGGACTATACTCGTCTATTTGATTCACATGTTTTAGAACAAGTGATGATAGATTTCAATCGAAATCCAATATAACGTTGGAATACAAATTAGAAATTCCAGAGTTCTTTACGAAAGGGCGAATGAAAATTCTTAGTGTATGGAGATGAAAATGATTATAATATTTAGAAATTGAAAAATTCATGTTTATGAGAATGTCTCATGAACTCTACTTAGTAAACCCCTTCCATTTCCAAAGCATGAGAAACATGCTAATGAAACTGGATTGAGGCAAATGATGTAATTAGAAGTTGTATTTGTTTTTGGAGAAAAACAAGTTACATGTGTAATACATTCATTTGCAGAATTATGTTTATCAAATGAAACAAAGTTTCAATCTTATTTAATCGTGGTTTAAAGATTAAATAAAATGTCCAAAATAATTATGGATTGATGGGCTCATCAGGTTAATTTATTTAAATAACCTGGTGAATGAAACCCCACAGGTGAACAAAATCCATACATTATTGTAGTTCCTAGTCTAGAGTCATTAAAGTGGACATAAATTATCCTTTTGAATGGACTAGCATGTAAGATTGATTGGATAGCGCCGTTTCTTAGGCTATAGGAGCGTAGTGAAGCTCGGTTAATCACATGGGTATGCATGAATGATGCATGATCGAACTATAGACCTATTTTGAAGTTCTAGTATAGAACTTCCGGATATATTAGTGGATTCCTTTGACATGAGTGGAACATTGATTTCATTCAATGGATGTTATGGCTGTGGTACACTCAAACGTCTGCCCGTAACTGGAGATTATAAAGGGTGTTTCCTGGTTACCTCATGATTTGAGTGAGAGCCTTGGTTGCCACAAGATTGGATTGAGTCTACCTATTTAATTAGGAATGTGTCTTGGCCCCTTGAGGAGGGAGAATTCAGAAAATGTATGGCCGTACTCAAATGGATTACAAAGTAATCATTTGTTTTGCAATTCTAACTCAGTTTCTCAAGAAAAGATTTGTAGATTAATATGATCACGACATGAGATGCAATCATATTATCAAATCGACACACATTGACTTAAGGAATTTGAATATTGTGCACTTGTCTCAGACAAGTGGGAGATTGAAGGAGTTCTGTCTTCGATAAGTGCAATTACTAGATATATCAAGGATCACTATTATGGAGATAATAAGTTCGTTCTTTTGGGTCGTCATTATCTATTGCTAGACTATGATCATTGACCTTTGGGCTAGCTAAATAGTCCAAAGCCCACTAGAATGGATCCTATGAGGTCACACAACAAAGGTATTGGGTTAAGCAAGTTAGAGGCCCATTTATGGGCCTCGTGAACAAGTAACCAATCATGAATTGGATTGGGCTAGTATAGTTAGATTAGAGTTAGGATTTGGGCTTTGTCATGGACTCTTATTTAGAGATGAGACCTATAAATAAAGTCCATGCTTAGGGTTGTATGTTACAACACAATTAACAGTTAATTGGGCACCAATCAACCAGTAATCCAAAACCTCTCTCTCTCTGTACCACACGCCCATCCCCTCCCTTCGTGGTGGTTTGTGATTCATTCGTTGCTCGTTCTACTCCATAGAAGGTCAATTGAAGTGTTTGATTGCAACTAACTAGCATAAGTGGAGGACTTAATCTGTGCCTGTGGACCAAGTAGAGGAATCACGCTTGAGGTTCTTTATCTCCCTTGTTCTTGTTCGATCGCACGTGGAATCACGCTTCAAAGGTATTAATTCTAATTCTTTATGTGTTATGCATGATCTTGGGATTAGGTACTGTATGAATATGATTCATGTTTTTCCGCTGTGTAGTACCTATAATTCCCTACAGAACATGCTCCGGCTTTCGTGGGAAAGCCTGCCGAAAGTTCCTTCTAGATCTTGTTAGAGAATACCTTCAGGTTCCTTCGTGGTTTGGTTCTCATGGGAGAACCTGCTTTAGGTTCATTCATTCTCTCTTGTTCCTCTTGAAGTCTTCTATGTTCCAACCCATTGACTTCACCTAAGTCAGTTCCTGTCTTCACATAAACACTTAAGAGAAACATTAGATTGAAGTTTGTTTGTCATAAACAAACTTCATGTGAGAGAACTAATTAAATTTAAAGCTTATGTAAATACCCCTACACATATACAACTCATGTATGCATAGTGTACTTACCTCATGAAGCTAACTTATGCAAACACCTATTTACATAGTTACCTTCATGGTTCCTTAGCCATCATCATGCTTATCAACCATAACACTCATCATTGTTCTTGTTCTTCTATTGCTTATTATATATTGCTTAAGTTCCTTATATACTTGTCATTGCTCAGGTTCCTTGTATCATGTTCCAAGTATAACTTGTTCTTTCTATGCACAACTTAACAAACACGTTAGATAGATAATCATCATTAGTTTACAATCATCAAAACCTTATTACTCAACAAACTCAGTGGTACATGGTGAATTAGAAAGTTTTTGGTGGTATATGGTGAATTAAGTTAAAACACAGTGGTATATGATGAAAATTCCGTTCATTCTATTTAAAACTAGATTTACATAAAGCTAATAGTTACACTTTACTAAGTTTATACAATGCTAGGCTGAAAATCAGATATAAAGTGATATAAAAATTGAATTCATGGTTCACCGTAAAACTTAATCAGTAATAAACATATTCATGTTTGGTAGCTACTAGGGTTGTACATGTCATATGTAAAAATGCTAATACTTCTAGTGAGGGCAAAGGGGAAGAAAATAAAGAAGAAACTAACCAGTTCAATAATTTAATGCACAAAAACAACTCGACTTCTGTACATGAGAGATGGATGTGGCTGAAAGTCCTCATTATAACACCAATCATCAAATCCCTTCAGTGAGTGCAAAGATCTGGCCAGCAAAAGCTGATGGCAATCTTGAAATGGCTTCTTCAATTTCCTGCCAAAGCTGCATAATTAATAGCTGGATTTTGGCATCTAAATAGACAATAATTACTGTAAGTGAGAGTACACAATATTGGCAGAACAGTTACGCAGCAGTAGAATTCGATTTAAGGTGTCAGAAGATGTAACCCAGCTAAAGTTTACTTTGCAATTTTAGGTACAGAATTAAAAATCACTTTCATAAATGGAGGAAATGAAATTTAAATTAAATGGCTAAGCAAAGGCAAAACTGAGTTACTCTATAACATTCAACAAGAGAGAGCACAACTCAAAATCAGGCTGAGTTTTTTTTTTTTTTTTTTTTTTTTTTTTTTTTTTACGACTAGTTAATTTTTGCTCCCAAGTGAAGATCCAAATATTTTCTCCCTCCTTATCTAGCATCAAGATCAGCTGTTCTCCTGTAATGGGCCAGAATTTTCATCCAAGCAATTTGATGCCATTTATTATAGCTAGACCCCTAAACATTATCCTCACTCAGATGCCTTAGAAATAAGGAAGGAAACATAAAGATATTCCCTTCAGCACAATTAGCACAGCATAATTGTTTTATACAAAAACAATTTCTCTAACCAAATATAATCTTCTACTCACCGAAAGCCCAGCAAAGGATTCTTCAACACCTATTTTTTAACGAGAATAATTTTTCTGACAAAATATAATCTTCAATGCACAGAAAACCAAGCAAAAAAACATACACACAATAATCATCAATCTTTTGCTCCAACTAACCACAGTGCCACCTTAATCCCTCCCCTCTAGAAAAGTAGAATACATATAAGCCATTCACTATAAATTACCTTTAATTTGCGAGGCAAGCACGGCCATCAACCAACACTACCAACAAACTCATCTCCTGATTGAAGCAACATGTTTCAATACCAGGAAATTAGGAGTTTCCCTACTTCATCTCAACTATTACTCACATCCTATTTGAATTTGTGAATTTGGGAAAGGAGAGATTGGTATACCCAATTGCTTATAAATCAATATTATGTAATAAGCTTCAAAGCTGAAATCAACTTCAGGAGTTTGCAAATTGGACATCTAAAAAATACCTCCACATAAATGATGCTCGACAATCTGTTCCATTTAGCTTAATGACAGGGAAAAGTCGTATCCCCTAATCAAAAGTAATTACCTAAGTCCTCTAACTAAAGTAGATAGGGAAGTAGGGTCGAATCCACAGAGAAACAAGTCTTTCTACTCCTAATTAATTATTATAATCTAAATTAACGAGGTAACCAATATTGTTGTAAATAAAGTCTATACTACGAAGAATAAGATCGAAGGAAATAAAGTAGGGAGAAATTAAATATTAAAATACCTAGGGCATAGGTTCACTAATAAACAATATTCCAGGGCAAATCATAATAAACAATCATCAAGCATTGATTAATCAGATTATAAAGGGCTTTCGCTACGTATTATAATTACAGAGTTAATTTACCGATATTAAATCTCATCTGTCGAATCTCGACTTAACCATTTATAAATTAGTCCGCCTATTGAAACTAAGCCTAAACATCAATTCTCATATGTCGAATCTCTAATTTTAATTGCTAAACTCATACAATTAAATCTGGCCAAACCTAATTGCATAGCATTAAATCAATCAATAGGAAATTGACCAAGCATTGATAATCAACAATCACAAATTTACCCCTTCATAATATTTATTAGATCCCCATAAACCCTAGAAATAAAACTACTCAAGCATCATCATAACTAAACTAATCAAATAAATAAAGCAAGACATAATCAAAGAAGTAAATAAAATAACTGAAATTAAAAGAGAAGAAATTGTTACCAAAAGAAATCTGGATTAATGAAAGTAATTAAGAACAAAGTTGAAAGAGAATTTAAGAGAGAGAAAATATCCTAAGTAGAGAGAGAATCTAAAAGAAAAGGTAATCAAAAATTACGTACATAATTCGTACTTAAACACTCCTGAAACAAAAATTAAAACAAAACTAATCAGCTACTAAGAAAAACACGCGCCCGATCGGGCGTTCGCCTTTTTACTCTGCCCTTGCTTGGTATGCTGCGCCCGATCGAGCCTACGCTCACCCGATCGGGCGCGCTTCTTCCTTGAGGTTGCTTTTGCGCGCACCCGCCCGATCGGGCCCAGCTTCTTCTTCGAGGCTTGGATTTCGATTGGGCTCGATTCCTCGGCCCAATCCGGATTTCCTCATCGGGTCTTGATTAATTGATCCAATAGCCCCGGTATCACATACCGAGCCCTTAATCACCGGCTCTCACCGATCTTGGGCTTCAAGAATGGTCGTGTCCTTCTAGCTTCCGTAGTAGATCCATGAAAACCCGAGAAAATGCTCCAAAAGTGCAATTTCCTGTAAAACTCAACTAAAACTACGAAAACACTAGAAAACACAAATTAGTAATAAAAGTGGCCCTAAAGAGCCAAAAACACTACTAATTATGACCACGGGACGGGGGTAAAACACTATGTAAATTGGACGTATCACTTAATTAGCTGCTATCTGAATATTATGGTGCCAGGCATCAAATTGTAATAGAATAACCTAAGGAGGGGTAGTATGGGTATTCTAGTAATATTATTTGGATAAAAGTCTTTAGTATAACTAGAGAGGGAGGGGAAAGAAAATGGAAAGTTGTGACCTCAAGTCACTATATGGAGAGTTGTGACCTCAAGCTTGGTAGGCCGTATTTTTAATAGTTGAAGCATCAACCTTTCTTCTCTATTTTATTGTTTTATTGCATGTTTATAAGAACTAATCTTGCATATATTCATGAGATTCTGACGGCAAAAAGTAATATGTAAAGGGTAGATATAACCAGGTGTAGGACTACTAAGTGGACAAGGATTAAAACCACATTTGTTAACAAAGAAGAATTGACAAAAGGAAGCAAAAGATCCAAATATCCAAGTCATCTCCTATCTGCCATGCACTTATTCCAGTGAATATACATTCATATGCACAAACAATAAATCAAAGAATAAACAATTCCACAACCACTAGAAAGAAGAAACAAGGCCGGATATTTAAATCTCTTACCTCTACGGAGTATCTTGCAGAAAAGTGGATCAGAAGAATTGCCTTATTCTGAAACTTATCAGCATACTTCACAACCTGCATGATGGTTAAACAAACATCTATAAGAAAATGCAGCATCATTGTACAAACATCATATACAAAAGGATAAAAAAGAAACCTCATCCAGATGTGTATGTCCATAATCTCTTCATGCACCACGTCAACTGCTTTGTTTAAGAAGGTGCACTGCATGACAACATAAAAGACAGAACATGCCTATTTAATCATCTGAATCTCAAGGAAAAATACAGCTATTTTTCTCCTAAGAAGCTACCAGTGGAGAGAGTGAATTGAGAGCGAAACAGTAGTTGATAGAGAATTCCAGCAATCTTAGACATACAAGTACCGCAAGGTCCACAACCCACTGAAGTCCCTGCCATAATGCCAATAACGTGTTTGGGGCTTTGTGTATTGAGGAAGGACAAGATGATTACAGCTCTAGACCCAAAAACAGAGGCTACTTCTAGAATTAACATTGAAGTTGTGGTGAGCAAAATTCAGCACTATTAATAAGCGTATGCTATGCACATGAGCACATCTAGCCAACTCACAGAACAATATTCCAAACTCAACACTCTAAACACAAAAACATTTCTTGGGAGGAAGGGAATTTTTTGGTTTTAAAATAGTACTAAAAAAAGAAGAGGTTGTGCCATTTCCATAACCGTTCAATTTCAAGTTCCAACTAGTGTTCCCCTGCTAAAACTCTTCAACCAAGGACAACAAACAGAGAAAACTCGAGAACCCTTGCTAAATTTGCGAATTTCCCTAATACCCAATAAGTGTTTATCCAAGATTTTTAAGACTGAAAGTATTCCTTCTCCCCGTAAAACTTGTAAGAAGAGCATGATAACGCAAGAGAGGGTTTAAAAAGTAGGTCACATGGATCTTACATCACAAATCATCAACACAAACATCACATACATCCGTTTTGCAGATTGAACAACCAGAACACAAACAAAGAAGGCAGAAGTTCAAATAAATTAAAATTATCAGGAAACATCATTGATCGAACAAGTAATAGTCAATAAATAAATCTGAAAAATCAAGCGCTCATGAAGTGAGTTACCTCCATCACAAGAATCTTTGCCCTCAGCATATCAACATTAGCTGGATCAACAATGAAGTCAGTTGTTGTGTCTCCAGTAAATGCTATCTCAGGTGATGTAGTTGTTGTGGTAATCTGCCAATTTAGAACCAAACCATCAGACAGAAATATGCAAAAGGCAGCAGAACCAAATGCTTAAGAAAGAAGTATGCTAAGTTGCTGTCCACTTATGCATTTGCATAGCTAGTGTTTTGAAACTATACTAGCTCTACAGGGTTGGTAATGGGGGGAAGGTGGAGGGGGGATACAAGAAGCAAGAAGAGTCTACTCCTAAAACTTTGAAAGGCACAACACATCACAAGAAGGCGTCAAATATATACCTTCAACTGCAGCTGTGACAAAATGTGTACAATTTATCAAATTAGGAAGGACTAAGAAAAACAATTCCAGCTAAATTAATGCTCTAACAGAACCTTAAGATACCAAGTACCAACTACAGAAAAAAAAAGACCACAAGAAAGTAAGCAGTCAATTAACTTAAATTTATAACTCAGAATGATATTATGTTTGTCTTTCAATCACAAACTCATCACAAACTACATCCATCTGGACATATGACTAAATGGTTGCATGGAACTCAATATATGGATACATCTAAAGTAAGGAAACAATTCCAAAACAGATACTGTTTGGACCCCCTGTGGGCCCACGTTCATTAAATACAGAAATTACCAAAATGCCCTTAGTTAAACCCTAAACAGGAAAATTCAATCATCATGCACAGCACACATCCCGAGAAACCCTATTATAGCCCAACAGGGCCTAACACGGCCCAGAACGGCCAGAAACCCTAATCCTAACCCTAATCAAGTTAGTTAATCCTCTCCTATAAATGCTAATCTTCACAGATTAGCGAGGTAATTAATTTTTCCACACACTCTCTCTCTACAAATTCTCTCTCTAAACACAGTTTACTGACTTGACCGTCGGAGGGGCTTTCTCGGGAACACCCCCCGAGGCAGTTGACTTTCGTTGTTTTGCAGGACTCGGTTTGACCAGACGAGCAGGCTCCCCTACAACTCCGATCCGAAATTCTTTTGCAGAAACAATTGGCGCCGTCTGTGGGGATCTTGTCAAACAAAAAGTCATGGTTACCACCCGTCGAACCAATCCTTCCCAAAACGCTGGTGGGAAGAATCAAACTCAAGGTCAGTTACGCCCACCTCGTCAGCCGCGGAACAACCCGCAATCAAACCGTGAAGATGAAGGTGACAACATGGAGGTTGAACAACCCGTTGATCAAGAAAATCAGCAACCTGTCACTAGGCAAGATCTAGAAAAGCTAACCGAGCAGTTCAACACAACTCTCTAGGATACCCTTAGACAACTAACCGAAGCTGTGAAAAACAACCAAGTTGGTCCCTCTCACCGGCCACCACAAGACCAGGGGTGCCAAGCGTCGCGGAACAATCAAAGGGCACAACCCCACAATGTTCCCCCACAATGTTCCCCAACGAAGCGGAGGACAAAGCCGTAGGGCACAGCCCGTCAGAACTACTAGGTCCGCCCTAAGTAGATCTGGAAACCGTCGTCGATCTCCTCATGATCGGCCTGTCATATCACCGGTCCGCATAGAATCCAGCCGGCACTCTACTGCAAGCCGACGCCGGAGGGAGGGTGAACCGGCAAACTGGGTTAGAGACCCGGATGCTAGACGACTCATTGATGAGATGCGCTTACAACGGCGCGAGATGGACGCCCGAGAACTCATTAACAGACGTAGGATAATTGAGCAACGCCAAGCACGTGATAACGATGAGAATAGGGCACGGAGCCGTAGGCAAAGCCGGAGTCCGAGATCGCCTGATTAGCGATCACCTTCTCGTCGGGAGGATGTAGGAGAATCAGAAGATCCTCCAAGGCAGGACAGATGTGAGCGAGATCCCATATCTCGTCATACAACCCATAGACCTCGGGAAGAAGAAAGAACTCGAGACCAAGATGAGCAGCCACCACGGTTGCCATCACATTTGTCTTAGCCAGGAGCTAATGAATGCCCCAAAAGTGGACAAGGTCAAGATGCCTACTATAGAGCCTTTCGCTGGAACTACCGATCCTGATGAGCACTTAGCCGCATATGCCGCGCAAATGAGTGTGCAAACAAGTTGCGAGGCCACATGGTGTAAGTATTTCCCCACCACTCTAAAGGGACAAGCCTTGTTGTGGTTCCAAAAGTGTGTGCCTAAAGGTAGTATCCATAGCTACCAAGACTTGGAACGTGTGTTTGTTAGTCGTTTCAAGCACGCAGCAAGACAAAAAAAACAAGTGTCAATCTGATGGCTGTGACACAAGGGAAGACGGAGACCTTGCAGAACTACATACGAAGGTTCAATCAAGAATCTTTGAAAATTCAAAACTTACCAGATGAGACAGCCCTAACAGCCTTTTGGTCGGGCTGAGTTCCACGGATTTCAAATTTAAGCTATGGAGCGGGCACACAAGAATATACAAGCATCAGAAGTTTGTGGCACAAGCCGTGAGAATAATCCACCGGAGAAAAAAAGGAAACATGAGGATAAACCTTCAAGGAGCCAACCATCCAAACGATCCAACCTGATCACAGATCATGGTAACGACCCTCGGTACAACCGTAATCGTCAAGATCTATTTGGACATTAAAGAGAAAAACATGTTGCCAAGGCCTCCTGTAGTTCGGACCCCCGAGGAGAAGAGGGACAAGAGACTCTGGTGCGAGTATCATCGCGAATGCGGGCATACCACAAAGAATTGTAGGGAGTTAAAGAAAGCCCTTCATCAACTTGCTTACGAAGGAAAGCTTAACAGATACCTCAAAGACCTCAAAGAATCTGACCGCTCGAACAAGGAGAAGGAAAAGGCAAGAGAGACTCGCAGCGACGACACCGGTGGACATGTCGCTGTCATTGCCGGTGGCTTAGCACTTGGAGGATCGATGAACAAAGCGAAAGACAACCTACAAACCTTGCAACATCAAGTGCTCAAGGTCACACCCATTTCAACGCCCTCTTCGCCTATCATGACGTTCGGGGGAAAGTCAGAACGCCGTTTGCAAGTCCCTCACGACGACCCCTTGGTCATTGAGATGAAAATTGCCAACATCAGAGTTAGTCGAGTGCTCGTCGATAGCGGATCATCAGCAGACCTCATCACCCTTGATTGCTTGAGGTGTTTGAAATACAACAAAGAAGATTTAGCACCCTTAGACGGACCCTTAATCGGCTTCGGGGGACAATCCGTCTTTCCCAATGGACAATCCGTTTACCAGTTCGACTTAGACCCAAAGGGAAGGGTAGATCGGTGATTACCCACTTTTTGGTGGTGGAAACGCCCTTGCTCTACAATGTCATACTCAGACGATCGTTATTGAACAAGGTAAAGGCAGCCATACCAGTCTATGAGCTGCTCATGCAATTCGAGCTTGAAGATGGAACAGTTGGGAAAGTATATGGAGACCAAGGATCCGCTAGAGAATGCTACGTCAATAGCTTGAAGCGAGCATCAGCAGCACACGCTGAACCATCGAAGAAAAACAAAATAACCGACCCTTCCGTCCTTTTCACTGAAGAATCGAGGGGAATTGACAAACCCCAGCCCATAGAAGAAGATAAGGAAGAAGTCATTGGCACCACAGAAGAAACAGTGCGGGTCGGAACAAATATCGACGCTGCATTGCGCACTTAAATAATTAATGTGCTTAAGGCACATCGTGATGTCTTTGCCTACTCAGTAAACGAGATGCCCGGCATAGACCCTGCCATTATGATTCACCGCTTGAACATCAAGCCAGGCTACAAGCCTGTTAAACAAAAGTTGAGGCATCAAGGCCCCGAGCGCACCGCGACAGCTGCAGCAGAGGTAAAAAAGCTACTCGAAGCAGGGTTCATTAAAGAATGTCAGTATACGAATTGGCTTGCGAATGTTGTGTTGGTCAAGAAACCCTCTGGGGCATGGAGGATGTGTGTCGACTTCACTGACTTAAACAAGGCGTGCCCCAAAGATGACCATCCTCTCCCTAAGATAGACAAGCTTGTGGATTCAACGGCTGGACATGCTCTATTCAGCTTCATGGATGCAAACGCGGGATATCATCAAATCCCCATGGCAGAAAAAGACCAGCCACATACCGCGTTCATCACTAACCAAGGAGTATATTGTTACAAGGCCATGCCTTTCGGCCTCAAAAATATCAGAGCCACATATCAGAGGTTCATCAACAAAATCTTCGAAGGGCAATTAGGGAGAAACGTCGAAGCCTACGTTGATGACATGATAGTAAAGAGTCACCACGAGAAGGACCATGTCACAGACTTGGTCGAAACGCTTGCGACATTGAGAAAATATGAGATGAAGTTAAATCCCAGAAAGTGTGTGTTTGGAGTCAAGGGAGGCAAATGCCTTGGCTTCCTTGTTGATGAGAGGGGCATTGAAGCTAACCCCGACAAAATCAGAGCCATCCTAGATATGCAGACCCCTAGAAGTGTAAAGGAGGTGCACTGACCGGATGCATACCCGCCTTGGCAGGTTTCTTTCAAAGTCGGCAGACAAGAGCTTATCTTTTTTCAACATCCTCAAGAGAAAAGTGTTCCAATGGAACACAGCAGCCGAGATCGCCTTCCAACAGCTAAAAGAACACTTGGCCTCTCTTCCCAAGTTAGTTTCCCCTCTGGGGGGAGACATTGTTCTTATATTTAGCTATATCAGAATACTCTTCTAGCGCAGTGTTGGTTGCCGAGAGGGATAGATCACAACACCCGGTATATTTCGTCAACAGAGGAGCCAAAGTATCCCCAAATTGAGAAGTTGGTGTTCGCCCTAGTCATGGCAAGCCGAAAGCTGAAGCCATACTTTCAGTCTCACCCCATCAAAGTTTTGATTAGTCATCCTATAAAAAAGGCAATCGAAGGGAGAAACCACTCAAATAGAATGACATATTGGGCAGACGAGCTTGCAGATTTTGGTCTTGAGTATGAGCCTAGGAGGGCAATAAAAGCACAAGCTCTAGCATGATGATGGATCCAAGCCATGGCAATTATATGTAGATGGCTCCTCCTCCAATGCAGGAAGCGGGGCCGGCATTTTGATCATGTCACTGAGCAGCGAAAAGTTCGAGTATGCAGTCAAGTTCGACTTCAACGCCTCAAACAATGAGGTTGAATATGAGGCCCTCATCTTGGGGTTAGAGTTGTGCCAGGTGGCGAGAGCCATGGCAGTTCATGCCTTCTCTGACTCCCAATTGATCGTGAGCCAAGTCCAAGGGGAATTCGAAGCCAAGGAAGATAGCATGCGCATGTATCTCAACAAGGTCAGAGAAACTGCTTCGCTGTTGTTCGAATTTCACATCAAGCATCTTCCAAGGGCACATAACCACAGGCTGATGCCCTTGCACGAATGGCTAGTACCGCCTAGAGGCTCGACCCTCACTCTATAATATGGGAAGTTCTCAAACAACCAAGCATCAATGCACCTGCAGTTCACTACTTGGATCAGTCAGATACTTGGATGGATCAAATAGTTCACTACATGTGAGACAACAAACTACTAGAAAATCCTAAAGAGGCCGACACAATTAAGAAACGAGCAGAATGGTTCGTTTGGCACGAAGGAAACCTATACAAGAAGTCGTACACTCATCCCCTCCTCAAGTGCATCACCCCAGAAGATGGAAATTATGTGCTACGAGAAATACATCAAGGAGCTTGTGGAAGTCATCAAGGGGCTCGATAGCAGGCAAAGCACTAAGGGCAAGGTTTCATTTGCCTACCCTAAGGGAGGATGCGACCAAATTAGTGCAAAAGTGCAACAAGTGTCAGAAGTTCGCCAATGTGTAAAGGCTCCCCTCGAGCCCGTTACAAACAATCATCGCCACCCTACCATTTGACAAGTGGGGCATGGATTTGCTTAAACCATTCCCAGCAGCTTCGGGGTAGAGAAGATTCCTCATGGTCGCCATAGACTACTTTACTAAGTGGATCGAGGCCGAACCCCTAGCCATGATAAGCAAATTCAAAAGTTCATATGGCGTAACATCATCACAAGGTTTGGCGTGCCCAGAAGTCTCGTATCAGACAATGGGAGACCGACTGTTGAGTATTGCGAGAGGTTTGGAATACACACAAACTTTAGTGTTGTATCTCCCCCTCAAGCGAATGGCCTAGCTGAGGCTGCAAACAAAATCATACTCCACGGCCTACAAACTATGTTGGAAGAGGCCAAGGGGTCATGGGTTGATGACCTACCAGGTGTTCTATGGTAAGCTAGAACAACTCCGAAAGATGCAATGAGCCAAACCCCGTTCGCCCTTGTTTATGGCAGCGAGGCTGTGCTACCAGTCGAAATAGGGATTCTATCCCCAGGATCACATTCTACGATTATAGGGTGAATGAAGAAAACAAAAGCATGGATTTAGATCTATTGCCTGAAATAAGGGGCAACGCCCTACTCAAATCAATCGCACAAAAACAGAAAATGACCCGTCACTTCAATAGGAGGGTCAAGGAGAAGCAGATCGGAGTAAGAGATTGGGTGCTACGCAATATAGGCCACAGGCCGCAAGCCCGAGCTAGGAAAGTTATCGCCCAATTAGGAAGGGCCCTATAAGGTCCCAGAACAAGTTGCAAACGGGACCTTTCGCCTAGAGTCTCCCGAAGGCAGAGCCTTAGAAAGGCCATGGAACGCGGAGAACCTCAGAAGGTTTTATGTTTAAATTCATATTGTTCAGTATTCAACGCTTACACGATGTAATGGGGGCATGGGTACTACATATAAAGGCTATGTGAACATTTCATCATTGTAAGACGTTTGGTCATAGAACAAGTGCATTTGTTGCCACAATAGTAATTAATTTTCGTTAATAGCAAACTTCATATTTTCCATTCGAAATTTTCATTTCCATTTTACCACTAAGCTACAAGTTTACCATCATCGCCCATCCAAGGGGCTCATTAGCCCTAAAAGGCACCAAACACATCATCGCCCATCCAAGGGGCTCATTAGCCCCAAGGGGCACCAAACACATCATCGCCCATCCAAGGGGCTCATAAGCCCTAAGGGGCGTTAAACACATTATCGCCCATCCAAGGGGCTCAATAGCCCCAAGGGGCACCAAACATATATCGCCCACCCAAAGGGCTTGGCTGCCAAAGGGCATCAAACATAATAAATACAAGTAAACATAAGTGAGCCAGAACAATCTGTTTCTTCATTGATGTTGCTTTAAATACAAGTCTACTTGAAAATAAAGGGATACAAAAACAAGGAAAAGCAATAAAAAGGAAACTAGTCACGATGAGAATGAGAGCTAGAAGCAACATCATCGGAAGCATCATCCTTAGAACCACCATTTTTCAGCACATGATATCGATGATTGGCCAAGGGGCATTGATCAACAGTTGGTTGATGCTCTTGGGCTTGACTACCTTGACCCTCATCACAGAGCGAGAAATTCTTCATAATCTCATCAAGCTCGCTCTGGAGGATTTCTTGGTACTTGCCATAGAGAGGCTCGAACTGAAGGTCAGTGTGAACAAGTTCAAAGGCAGCCTGTAGGCGACGGACTCCCGTTTCTTGCCCTAACTCGTTAGATTCGACGCACTGTTCTTCAAGGTGGGCCCGGCCGTCTGTTGTTTGGAGCCAAGCCTTCGGTATCTCTTGTTGAGTAGCACCAGTCGCCTTCAATTGCTCCTCAACATTGGCCAACTTTTCCTCTGCGGACTCTAACTCCTCTAGAGTCGTCTTCAACTGTTCCTTGACCTGATTCTTTTCTTTTCTGAGCCGGAACTTCTTTGTGATAGTTGTTTTCTTAAGCCTCGTCATCTCTTCGAGCTGCGACCGTAGGTTGGCAACTTGCTCCTTAAGCGAATTGACTTCTTGCATAAGTGCATAATTTTCCTTAGCTAAGCCTGTGACCATAAGCCCTCGCTGTGCAAATGCGGCGGCCCGTACCGAATACTGAAGATGATGAAGTAAGGGCGTGTTAATCACGGTACAACAGTGAAAGTAACAATAAGGAAAAAGAGGGTCACAAACCTCAGCCCATGATTGCTGCATGATCTTAAACTCTTCCTCGTGATCCAATCCTTTAAAGTGGTCCGCATACTGAGTAGGGCCTCGCTGAGTAGGGCATGATCTTAAACCTACGGTCGCAGCTCGAAGAGATGACGAGGCTTAAGAAAACAACTATCACAAAGAAGTTCCGGCTCAGAAAAGAAAAGAATCAGGTCAAGGAACAGTGGAAGACGGCTCTAGAGGAGTTGGAGTCCGCAAAGGAAAAGTTGGCCAATGTTGAGGAGCAATTGAAGGCGACTGGTGCTACTCAACAAGAGATACCGAAGGCTTGGCTTCAAACAACAGACGGTCGGGCCCACCTTGAAGAAGAGTGCGTCGAAGCTAACGAGTTAGGGCAAGAAACGGGAGTCCGTCGCCCACAGGCTGCCTTTGAACTTGTTCACACTGACCTTCAGTTCAAGCCTCTCTATGGCAAGTACCAAGAAATCCTCCAGAGCGAGTTTGATGAGATTATGAAGAATTTCTCGCTCTGTGATGAGGGTCAAGGTAGTCAAGCCCAAGAGCATCAACCAACTGTTGATTTGGCCAATCATTGATATCATGTGCTGAAAAAATGGTGGTTCTAAGGATGATGCTTTTGAGGATGTTGCTTCTAGCTCTCATTCTCATCGTGACTAGTTTCCTTTTTATTGTTTTTCCTTGTTTTTGTATCCCTTTATTTTCAAGTAGACTTGTATTTAAAGCAACATCAATGAAGAAACAGATTGTTCTGGCTCACTTATGTGTACTTGTATTTATTATGTTTGATGCCCTTTGGCAACCAAGCCCTTTGGGTGGGCGATATATGTTTGGTGCCCCTTGGGGCTATTGAGCCCCTTGGATGGGCGATAATGTGTTTAACGCCCCTTAGGGCTTATGAGCCCCTTGGATGGGCGATGATGTGTTTGGTGCCTTTTGGGGCTAATGAGCCCCTTGGATGGGCGATGATGGTAAACTTGTAGCTTAGTGGTAAATGGAAATGAAAATTTTACTTTGAAGCCAAGGAAGATAGCATGCGCATACTATCTTCCTTGGGGCGCATGCTATCTTTCGAAATTCCTTTGGGGCTAATGAGCCCCTTGGATGGGCGCTAATGAAAATTTTACTCATTGCCTTCTTGAAGGCTGAGCTTGGTAATCTTCGGGAGCCGTACTAGAGCTTTGCCCTGGTATCCGAGGCCGAGGTAACTTTCCCCTGGGTCAAAAATGACAAATCAGTGAGATTCAAACCATTAAATGCATTCATAGTCAACAAAGATAGCTTACCAAGGGTGGGGGAGGTATCTCCCTGGTTCCGTTCTTTAGTAACTTCCTCACCGCGGCAGCTTGCAGGGCTTTTTGAGTTTTCAATGCTTCCGAATCCATGAATCCTGCTCGGAAGTAGGAAAAAGTTAAAACAGCAACACAAAGATACCTATAATTATAATGCGTTCGGAAGACCCCCTTCTAGCATACCCTCTAAGCGGAAGTCAAGGCCAATTGTACAAAGCTTCTTTTCATCCTCTAGAAAGGCTCGGTTGGGTATCCAATTCATGGGTAATTGAACAGCGTCGCCATTGACCACGCGACCCTTAGTTTTCTACAAAAGGGCAACTACAGCTTCCTTCCTGTTCATGGGTGAAACGTCGAAATTTAAACTCAAATTGGGTTCCCCTAAATTCGGGATCAATGGGATGTCCCAAGTACGACAGTAAACAAACATAAACAGGCCACGCCAGTGTTTGATGTTTGATTGTTGGTCGTGCACCACTTTGTAACCATTGCGGATGCGAAAGGCCCACGAGCCAGGACCGAAATTTGAATCCTTGGAGGGTATCAATTTGAACAAGTTTCTCCAAAGCCTTAAAGTTGGAGTTTGCCCTATCATGGTACAAACCACCAAAAAAGAGTACACTTTTAGCCAACAGTTAGGCGTCAAATTGCAAATGGCTAAGTTGTACTCCTGCAACAAAGTCCTGACAAAAGGATGAAGGGGAAAGCGCATTCCCTGCTTCATTAAACCCCAATATACAGCGGTAAACCCCGGAGGTGGAGTCGTGGGAGTGTCCCCATCTTCAGGAGCATACCCCACGTATTGGCCGGTTACACCATACTGCTCAATCATGGACCGTGAGATTTGGCCTAGGCGGATTTTTTCTTGAAACACCGCCCTCAACCTATAGGCTTGCAGGCCTCCCCCAAGTGGCTGCGCGTTGCCCTAGTAATTGCGTTCTTCATTGTCCTGGTCTTCGACAACCTCCATCACTATAACTACACCCTATGTTACATGGACTCGGGTACGTGAGTCGGACACGGACACGTGTCCGATTCGTCAATTTCCAAAATTTTAGGACACGGGGACTCTGTCCTATATTTGGACACGGGTGCGGGGACACGGCATTTTCATTTTTTGCAATAAAATTATACATTACAAAATATTTAATATTTCATTAATATTAAAAAAATTTACAGTTTGCAACTTTTCTGTTTTCATAATTTTCAATACATATTCTGATTTTTATGCACCCATATTACATATTGGATGACATTTCTTAATTTCTAACTACTTTCTTACATTGGTACCAATCAGAACATAGTTACATAGATATGTAACTCACAACATAAAAGCATTTTACCATGTACATTAGCTATACATCTATCAAACTAACATGGCCATGCAAAAGCAAAAAAGGCAACTAAATACTAACACTTAGTCACTAACAGTGCTAAAGCAATCCAAAATAAAGGAGTTTAGTTAGATATCACCAGGGATCCTGAGCCTCCTTTCATCCAACTCAAACCTCTAACGTCATGGCTTCAATCTCAGGTTCATTAAGAGATAATTCCACCAGCTCCAAGATGTGATCTACATCCATGACATCTCCTCCTTACAAGTAAAAAAATAATAAAAAAAAAAAGACAATACATCAGCAATTTAGAATAAGATTCTTTAAATTTAAGTTTAAAAATACTTTGTTCACAATAACTTACCTATGTCCCAATAAGAGCTTGGCCCCTCACGATACTCGTTTTTCTTCCTAGCAAGCAAACGGAGGTTCATATGCACATAAACCAAGTCTTCAAGTCTGCTAGAAGTTAATCTGTTTCTCTTAGTGGTTTGAATAGTTCCATATGTGCTCCAATTCCTCTCGCAAAATGATGATGAGGCTGGTTGGGAAAGCAATTTAAGAGCCAACCCTTGGAGTAATGGTGTGGAAGCACCATAATTGGCCCACCATGACAGAGGCTCCTCTTCGTTCCTTGCATTCATGACATGAATTTGACCAAAGTAATCCAAACCACAAGCAAAAGATCCATACTCCTTGTACACTTTTTTAAGATCATCCGGGTTAGGAAACAATCTACGAAAGCACAAATCTCTATTTATAGACACTTCTTCATCTTCATTAGGAGCTACTCGACGTACCCCATTGCTTGAAGCTTGCAACCAGCCCTCACTATAGTATTTAGGAACTAATGAGTGAGCCAAACAATGCAAAGGAGTGTTGCTCTTATTCCATAATGAATTGCATTGAAGAAGTTTGAGCTATCGGTTAGTATGTTTTTATCCTCTTGCTCAAATATAACTCTTTTCACTTCTTCTATGGTTGTGTCCCACATGTCATAAACATACGGTAGGACATTGGAATCCATATCTGCTACCCTTAAAAACTTCATCAAAGGCTCGGTGAAACTCAAGAAATAATCTACTCTGTCCCACCATCCATCACTGACTATCAAGTCTTTGATATCCCTTGCTTGGATTACAGTGGCAGATTTTCCAGTCACCTTAAAATTCTTCCAGTCCACATCCATAACCATCTTCTCAAGTGCTTCTTTGACCCTTCGAAGTCGCATGGCCATCACAATGTTAGAGGCAAATCTGGTTTCTGCTACTTTCAGAAGTTTGACATCAGAATATCGATCGAAAATTGTCTTTGACAGACCATGATTTGTGATGAACACATTGATCTCATTTACCTGAGAAACTAAGTCTTTTATCCATTTGCACTCTACATAGTGAGAAGATTTCTCATTTGGCTCACAGATTGCTTTGATGGCCAAATTCACACAATGAATTGCACAGGGAGTCCAAAATATATGAGGGAATCTTTCTTCAATCTTACCACCTGCTGCCTTGTAATTTGCAGCATTATCGGTCACAATTTGCACAACCTTCTCATCTCCAATCTCTTCAATGATCTGAAAAAAAATACCTGCAATATAGTCTGCACTTTTTTGTAAAACATCACTAGCATCCACAGCTTTCATGAACATCGGCCCTGCACCAGAAGCGACCATAAGGTTGATTAATGGCCTTGATTGGCCATCAGACCAACCATCAGAGCAAATTGAAGCCCCCCTCTTCTTCCATGAATCTTTTATAGGCTGTAATAACTCTCCTACATGTGCTTTTAGTTGGGCTAATAGAGTAGTACTAAGTCTTGTAGGGGTTGGAGGTCCATATCCACTTAAATTACCATTAGCAAGTCTTTGACAAAATGCTCTGAAATAGGGATTTCTTGCAAAATTAAAAGGAATAGCACCTGTGTAAAATGCCATGGCACATTCTTTATCTGCCTCCTCCCTCTCTAGGACATTAAATGAGTATTCTAAACTTCCTTTCCTTTTCTTATGTTGTATAATGTCAGACCCTTCAGGAAGTGATACATAGTCTCTTTTTTGTTTTGCATTAAGTGCATGTTTTGCCTTTTGTTCTTCTGCCTCATCATATTCTTTCTTTATTTGGCGGTAATCATCAGAAATTATTTTACAAGCTTCAACACCTAGGTTAGGAATTTTTAATAAATGTCCTTTAAGTCTTGAGTAAGAACCAGTTACCTTCTTGCCACAATACTTGCATGTCCATACTCTGTTTCCACCTCCTCCTGTAGTTGTGAGTACTGTAACATGATTCCACAATGGTGCATTATCGAATCCGATGTTTTTGGTTGGACGATTGATGGGCTTCATTTGTTTTGGTCCTGGTAGTGAAATTACAGAAATAAATTAGGTTGCAACAACAAGCATTTTGTTACTGATTGTATAATAAATTGTCAAAGTGAAAATTAAAAACTCAAATGAAACAATTTAGCAAGAATCTGACTAATTACCTAGTAATTAGACGTGATAAAGGTCTTGATCTTGTTTCTTGATCTTGATCTTCTCTGAATAATTGGAGAAGAATGTGAGAGATAGATTATGTAACTATGGTGTTGAGAGGGAAAATGAAATTTTGGGAGGGAATGGGGCTAGTTGTAATTGAATGGGCGGTGGAGATTAAATCATGGAAAAGTTTTTTTTGAAGTCATCATTGCAATACAGTGCTAGGCTTGTAGACCTTAAGGCTAGTGTGCTTCCACTAAGTATAATGAATTATAATATTATAAGAAGAATCTAGTAATTGTTGTTAGGGGGGAAGATTCTAGTCATCTCACCACAATTTCATCGTATGAGTATGTGGGTTTATTATTATTATTATTATTATTATTATTATTATTATTATTATTATTATTATTATTATTATTACTACTACTTAGTAATAAGTTTTAAGATGTTAAGTCCCTCAATTTCTAATTACTTAATAAGTTTTAACATGTTAAGTCATAGTTCAATATAATATTATCTAATAAGTTTTAATAAGTTCAGACAAATAAGTTCATAAAGTATTACAAAGTACTTATAATAAGTTTAATCAACTATTATCTAATAATCTCTTATAGGTTAAGAAGTTAAGAGTAGTTAATAATAGTTCATTTCACTATTACTTAATTACCTTTATCTCACAATAGTATAATAAGCTGGATCTTATAGGTTAACATTAGTTAACACTAGTACATACACATTCAATCTAACGATAATTACACCTTTTCATACTTTCTTTACTACTTAATTACCTTTTTCTCACGATAATCTAATAAGCCGGATCTTATAGGTTAACAGTAGTTAAGACTGGTATCCATTCAATCTAACGATAATTACACCTTTTCATGCTTTCTTTATTACGCAATTACCTTTATCTCACGATAGTCTAATAAGTCGGATCTTATAGGTTAACAGTAGTTAAGACTGGTATCCATTCAATAGAACGATAATTACACCTTTTCATACTTTCTTTATTACTTAATGACCTTTATCTCACGATAGTCTAATAAACCGGATCTTATAGGTTAACAGTAATTAAGACTGGTATCCATTCAATAGAACGATAATTACACCTTTTCATACTTTCTTTATTACTTAATGACCTTTATCTCACGATAGTCTAATAAACCGGATCTTATAGGTTAACAGAAATTAAGACTGGTATCCATTCAATAGAACGATAATTACACCTTTTCATACTTTCTTTATTACTTAATCACCTTTTTCTCACAATAATCTAATAAGCTAGATCTTATAGGTTAATAGTAGTTAAGACTAGTTCCCATCAATCTAATGATAATTACACCTTTTTATACTTTCTACATTACTTAATAACCTTTTTTTTTTTACAAACTTACATTTTTTATTCTTTCTATTACTCTATCTTAATTATAATAACTTACATTCTTTATTACAACCTTCGTGTTTAAATAAATAAAACATTATTATTATTATTATTATTATTATTATTATTATTATTATTATTATTATTATGTTCTTTTTCATCACCTTAGTTTTAGCTTTATTTATTTCTTACTTTTTTTTTTTTGAAGAATTATTTATTTATTACTTCATACTATAAATTTTTTGTCTTTTTATATAACTTATTATGGTTTTTTTTTTGTTTTTTTGTGAATTATATATTTCATTTTGAGTGTTTTTTATTTGTTCTATTTGAAAAGATTCTTTCTATATATCAAAAATATTAGACAAATTTACCTTACTAGGTTATTATTTCAACAATGTTCATATATATTTTTTTATTAATTTTCGACATTTGTACCCAGTTTATTACGAGTATTTAATACGTTGAAAAGTAAGTAGCATAACATTCCAACACACAATTATGTCTAACAATTTTTAATAAAGAAATTGACATTATAATCCACTTAACCACTACTACTTTCCTTATTACCCATTATTTACCCATACATCAAACCAAATGTAACAATATACGTGAGTTCATTTTTATTTTCTTAACAATATAAACTCCTATTATATCAAACTCTCAAAAGTCACATGGATACCCAAAAAAAAAAAAAAAAAAAAAAAAAAAAAAAAAAAAATTAAAATTTTGGATATATTGCACACTTTTCCAAGTATAAAATATTTAAATATTCATATTGACAATTTTTAATCACAATTGACAACTCTCCCATTTTAAAATCCATAAAAACACCTATAAGGGGCAATTATCTATTTTTTCACTAATGGTAATTTTTTTCAGCAAGTTTTTTTTTTTTTTTTTTTTTTTAAACTGAGTATAAGTGTTTCCACTTTTTTTTTTTGAGGGATAAGTGTTTCCACTTCATCATAAGTTAAAAATTAAAAATTTCCAAACAATTGCTGAAAAAAAAAAAAAAGAAATGTTTTCAGAAAAAAATAAATAAATAAATATAAGAAACAAAAAAAGAAACAAAAAAAAAAAGGGAAAAGAAAGATACGGAGTACATAGCAAGTTACCAACAAGATAAAGTCCCTTTACTAAATTACTTATCTTATAAACAAAAGTTAGTAGTACAGCTGTATACTACTTTTTTTTTTTAATTCTTATCTCTATTTTGACTGTCTTCTTCTCTCTTTTTCACCCATTACTTTCTTTCACCATTTTTATGAGCTCAAATGGCTTCCTTCTTCAACTTCTTGTCTTCTTCATCTCTTTTCCTTTTCTAATTATTTTTTCACCATTCTTCATCTTCAAAATGACATGGCTTCATGATTTTCCCATTAAAATCTGCCAAAAATATGAATTAGGATGTGAAATTTTCAACAGAAGATAAATTTTAGATCTAAAGAGGGAAAGGCTGCCGGCCTGCCGCAAGTCCACCTCCACAGATGGTGCCGAACTGCCGACAACCAGTACACAGCGGAATTATGTATTTATTTATTTATTTTTTTTTTAATAAAAAAATTCAGCTCTGTTTCACACTTTCTCCCATTCCTCTCTCTCTGAAGTGTCCGAGATCAAACAGCCGAATCTGACACGAATTCCGTGTCCGTGTCCGTGTCCGCGTCGTGTCGTGTTGACACGGACACTTTGAGTTTTTTGCCGAGTCCAGTGAACATAGACTACACCATTCACAAGGTGCCTATTAAATAAATACAGTCACCTCACCCGTTCCATAGTCCTCATCATAAGACGAGTACGGAGATCCGCTAGGGAAATCCGGCAACACATCGGCATGGGGGATACCGGAGGTAGCAGAACAATCTTGTGCTACTTCCACGGCGGGTTCACCTTGTTCAACCCACCATGGTTGTCTAATGCTAGAGGAACTTGACGATGATGCCATTAAAGAAAGAAAGCATAAAAGAACAAAGGCATACCTTAAAGTGTAGTGTCTTACAACTAAATGAAGCTCCTGCTGATGCTAAACCACGATCACCGCCTCGACTACCTCCGAACAAGAGCGCACAAGCTTCCTTCCGCCAAACAGTGTTGCAAACGCTTTCTCTCACTAACTTTTATCACTACTTTCTCTCACTAGAAATCTTTTGCGAATGAAATTGTGAATGAGAAATGTGTGTTTATGTGGCTATATAAAGAGAAACATTTGCCTCGAAAAATGAGCCAAAAGACACTTGTTACTCATGTGAAGGAAGAGTGTCACAGACACTTGTTACTCGTGCAAGGGAAGGGTGTCACAGACACTTGTTACTCATGCAGAAGAGTATGTATACTTATCATCGCCCCCCAAGGGGCTCTTAGAAAGCATCAATTATATCATCGCCCGTCATAGGGGCTCATTATGGGGTGGTCCAAGCCCGTACCATTCCAAGGTAGGCCTAAAAATGAGACCGTAATCGGAAAAATGGCATTTTCACCATTTTTCGCAATTTTGGTGGGCCAATACTTCTTTGGAACTTCGGCACCACGTAGAGCTCGGAAAAATACACAAGTTAAAAAAAAAAGTTTGTTCGATTTGGACACCCGGGGACCAAGTTATGGCCTCCCGAAGTATTCGTCAAAATTTACTAA
This sequence comes from Chenopodium album, assembly GCF_948465745.1. Taxonomy (NCBI): domain Eukaryota; kingdom Viridiplantae; phylum Streptophyta; class Magnoliopsida; order Caryophyllales; family Amaranthaceae; genus Chenopodium; species Chenopodium album. The sequence continues at coordinate 65,093,622 of NC_137834.1, read as the reverse complement.
GTAACGGACAACATTGCTTTCCGTGGGTGACGAGATGGGTCATTTTTAAGCATTCTTAAAAATAATATATGGTTCCCGAGACACTCCATCACCCACATGACACCCGAGCGCCAAAACGACCTCTTTTATGAGTTGGAAAGACGTGCAAACGCGATAAAAAAAGTACGAAGCCATTGGCCGAGGGTTGAATCATCGCCCATAAAGATAAGGGGCTACAATGCACAAGAAGATTATCGCCCACCATGGGTTGACCTAAGTCAAAATCGCCGCCCCTCCAAGCTAGGGCTAGGCCTAACGTGTGTCAGGCATCAGCTGTTGCCCAGCAAGCATGCCAGGCATCAGTTGTTGCCCAGCAAGCATGCCAGGCATCAGCTGTTGCCCAGAAGCATGCCAGGCATCAGCTGTTGCCCAGCAAGCATGCCAGGCATCAGTGCCCAGCAAGCATGCCAGGCATCAGCGCCCAGCATCAGCGCCCAGCAGCAAACCGCCACGCAGCATCAACGCCCAGTAGCTAGGTGCCAGCATCAGCGCCCAAGCAGCAGCTATGCCTGCCACCCAGCATCAGCTCCCAGCAGCAAGCTGCGTGCCAGGTCAGCGCCCAGCAGCGGCTAGCTGCGTGCGAGGCAACATCAATGCCAGCAGCGGCTAGCTGCGTGCCACCCAGCAGCGGCTAGCTGCGTGCCACGCAGCAGCTGCCAGCAGCGGCTAGGTGCGTGCCAGGCAGCATCAGCGCCAGCAGCGGCTAGTTGCCCGCCACGCAGCATCAGCGCCCATCAAGTGTGCTCGACTACCAAAAAAAAAAGAAAAAAAAACTTTTACGAAGACGTGACTTAAATACAGCCCATGTCACCGGGTCGATTGATTTCATTCGATCAATATTTTTTCGCCAAACTCCGCAGAGTGCGCTTTACGACTTTATCGTGGGGCTAATGTTTGGACCCCTTTAGGCCCACATTCATTAGATACAGAAATTACCAAAATGCCCTTAGTTAAACCCTAAACAGGTAAATTCAACCATCATGCACAGCACGCATCCCGAGAAACCCTAATATAGCCCAACAGGGCCTAACACGGCCCAAAACGGCCAGAAACCCTATTCCTAACCCTAATCAAGTTAGTTAATCCTCTCCTATAAATGCTAATCTTCACAGATTAGCGAGGTAATTATTTTTTCCACACACTCTCTCTCTACAAATTCTCTCTCTACAAATTCTCTCTCTAAACACAGTTTACTGACTTGATCGTTGGAGGGGCTTTCTCGGGAACACCCCCTGAGGCAGTTGACTTTCGTTGTTTTGCAGGACTCGGTTTGACCAAACGAGCAGGCTCCCCTACAACTCCGATCCGAAATTCTTTTGCACAAACAGATACAAAGTATCATTTATCCCTTACATAGTCCAAAATTCTCTTCCTATCATATATTCCAACTAATTACAGATATGAATCGAGAACAGGAAACTTACTGTCTCATAAATGAACAAACTAACTTTTTGTATAATAGTCTACCCTACCACCATATATGTAACAATTGTCACTTTGATAACACAACTACCAAACATACCTCCACACCTTTATCCTTCAAAGCCTTGATCTCTTTCCAGGAAGACCAATCAAATCCTGCTTAAGCTTGTGCTTAACTGAATAAACTACATATCCCTCCACCATATCATATAAATGAACAAATTATACTTGGTTAATAGCTCGAGGATATCTTTGACCCACACGGATGAGGTGATAAAAGGGGATATAACTAAAAAGGGAGTACTTCGTACCTGAGTGGGAATGACATGATATGTCTTAAATGCTTTAACTTTAAGATCCCTCCTAATATAAAATTCTTCTCCTGAAAATCATAAAAATAAAAAGTGAAAGCAGAGTAATTTAATAGAAACAGTTGGCATGATCATTGAAGAGAACAAGCTTGGAGGGAGTTATGTAGAATAAAAACGTGAATCTAATACGAACATTACCCACATCTAGACCAACTAAATTATTCTTCAGCTCAGATTGGTCCATTGCTCTGTGTACATCAAAAACCTTTCCACAACCTCTTTTATAGCTTTAGGCACAAAATTGTAGGAGGTTTCATAGAGAACAATCCACGAGTAGCAACATACATCGGTAATCCTCCCTGATATACATAGCACATTACACTGTACATTTAGTATTTAGGAGATGGACACAGCTCAAAAATACTCCAAAGTAGGTCTACTTGAAAGAGCATTTGGCTGTGTCAAAAAAAAAAAGATAAAAAAAACAGAGACACAAAAAAAAAAAAAAAAAAAAAAAAAAAAAAAAAGGGAAATTATCAATGGTACACCCAAGGTTCGGGCTTTTATCAATGGTACACCAACTTAGTTTTTGTTTATCAGCGGTACACCCAAGGTTTAATACACTCATCTACAGTAACCCTAACGTTAATCAAACGTTAATTAAAGATTAATTTTAGGTTAATCCACTTAAAACGAAATGACTAATTTGCCCCCCTACTCCAAATACATTAAATCGCTCCTTTCAAACCACAACTACCTATATTAAAAACCCCTAAGTCAGAAGATCGTTCATCTTCTTCTTCCTTCTCACTCTCTCCCCTGATTTTGCTGTTGTGAGGTTCCATAATCGACGGGCGAATTGAACAAAATTCTAGCAAATTCTGCACTTCATTGTTGATCGCTTAAGGTAAGTTTTCATCTGAGTCTTTGATTTTCCAACTTTCACTTAGTTTTGGTAGTATATGAATTTTTTGTTTAAATGGTTGAATTTTGGTTTACATGTACAATTGTTAGCGAATTATGGTTTAAATTATGCACAATGTGCTTGTTATTTGTTGCTTTAATGTTGTATTTTTTGCACAAATAATTCGAATTGGGTGTGTTTTAGTAGATATATGTATGTTTGTGTGTGAAAAGGGAAAATCAGAAAGGAGGGAAACTATATATAGAGGAAGAGGGGGTGGGTAGGGTAGAGTACATAAAGGAGGGGAAACGAAGAGGGGAAAAAAAGGGAGGGAATTTTTTAAGTTTAAAAAATCGAATTAAACACCAACTTAACTTTTACTTAACGTTTGTTTAACGTTAAGTGTATAGTTGATAATCGTGTGAAACCTTGGGTGTACCGCTGATAAACAAAAACTAAGTTGGTGTACCATTGATAAAAGCCCGAACCTTGGGTGTACCATTGATAATTTCCCAAAAAAAAAACAGAGCATATGGCAAAAAAAAAAAAATTAAAAAAAAAATAAAAAAAAAATAAAAAGAGAAGAATAATCATTTTCAGAATTCAGTATTAGCAAAAGAAACTATCCATTACTTTGTTTACTTATCAACAGATGATTAAAGAGACAATCTGTTCCATTTGCTATACAATTACTCGAACGACCGAGGGACGGGGAAGGGAGTAATATACATTCTTAAAACAGATCACAGTAATTCAGTAAACATTTTATAAAAAATCTCCACATCACTGTTACTCAACTCAAGAATTTCATCGAAACTCGTATAAAAAACCAAATAAAGATTATGGCTGAAAGCCTAAAACTCAAGAAATAAAAGTCGACAAAAATTAACCAAAGATCAAAAAAATTCAAACACAAGAAAAAACCCATGAAATACAACAAAATCAAGATTATATAGAGAGCAGAAGAGAAGAAATTCGAGCTTAGAGCGTCGAAACCGAGCGTCGGAAGTCGAGTCAAAAATAGTAAAAGACGAGACGACAAAATTAATAATAAATCAACAATGACTAAAATACCCCTAGCATCGGAACCCCGAGTGCTAGGGGATTAGGCAAGCTAGCAGCCCACACCATGTGCGAGGCTTGCTAGCAAGCTACGACCAGCAGCTCGCACATAATGCATGCGTGGCTTGCTGGCGCGCTGCAGCTAGCAGCCCGCACATGTGCGAGGCGTGCTAGCAGCAGCCTTCGACAACAGAAGCCCACACATGTGTGCGTGGGCGTGCTTACCGAACTTGCTGGCATTAAGAAGCCCGCATGTGCGGGGCTTGGCTGGGCCGGGTAGCTTGGGCCGTGGTCATTGGGGAAGCATGTGAGGGAGGCTTCAAGTGTGAGGGACAAGTGGCACCAAGGAGAGGAAGGAGTGGGGAGCAAGTATGGTCCCCTCCTCTCCAAGTGGTCCTCACTTCCCTTTGCATGTATTAATGACACTTGTAGATTTATTATTAGTTTACTTATTTATTTTATTTTAACTTTAAAATAAATTGTGGAATTTTATTGACAGGGTAAAGTCGTATCCCCTAATAAAAAATAATTACCTAGTTCACTAACTAAATTAGATAGGGAAGTAGGGTCGATCTCCACAGGGAAACAAGTCTTTTTACTCCTAATTAAATATTATAATCTAAATTATTTAAGTAACCAATATTAAAAGTTGAATATGAAACTAAACTAAAAAGAGTAGGAAAAGGGAGAAAATAATATATAAAAGGATCTAGGGCATAGGTTCACCAATAAATAATACTCCGGGGTAAAATAGGGTAATCAATCATTGACATTGCATAAATAACATGATTAACAGGCTCTCGCAATTTATTAATCAACATAGATCTAACAGGCTCTCGCAATTTACTAGATCTAAGTTCTTATTGAAAATAGCCTTTAATATCAAATTAACATCTGCTCGATTCATCAATTTAATATTGCTATACTTTTACAAGCCGCAATTGTAAAACATTAAAACAATCCAATAAGAAATCATCATGCAATACCAACAATCAATAATAGTCAATCATCAATGCATCAATTAACCAGATTGTAAAGGGCTCTCGCTACTTATTACAATCACACAATTAAATTACCGGTATTAAATCTCATCTCTCGAATCTTGACTTAACCATTTATAAATTAACTTGCCTATTGAAACTAGACCTAAACATTAATTCTCATCTCTCGATTCTTGAATCAATATTGTCAAACTCATGAATAAAAGACAGGCCTAATCTAGTCACAGAGCATTAAATCAATCAATAGGAAATTAATCTAGCATTGATAATCGACAACAATAATTTACCCCTTCATATTATTTATTAGATCCCCATAAACCCTAGAAATTAAACTACTCACACATAATTAAATACAGACTAAGCAAAGCAATAAAATAAATCATGATCAAAGGAATAAAATAAATAACTAAGATTAAGGGAAGAGAAATCGTCACCAAAGTAAATCTGGAATTAATCAAAGAAATAAGAACAAAAGTTTAGAGAGAGATTAAGAGAGAGAAAACTAAGTAGAGAGAGAAAGTCTAGGAGAAAGGATTAAGAGAAGAAGAAGTCGTGCTCAAATCGTATTACGGAGGAGTATTTATACTCCGTACAAAAATCTTAAACTAAAACAAATTAAAACGACTCTAATTGTCTCCTGAATATACACGCGCCCGATCGGGCGAGGCACCGCCCGATCGAGCGCGCCTTTTTATCTTTAATAGCTATCTCGCGCCCGGCCGGGCGCGTCACCGGGCGCTCCTCCCGCCCGGCCGGGCGCGCCTCCGGGCGCCAGCCTTTTTGGCCGGGCGGATCATTTGGGCCAATATTTGGACTTCGATTGGGCTCCAATTCTTCGGGCCAATCTGGGTTTCCTCTTTGGGTCTTGAATACTCGGTCCAAACGCCCCGGTATCACCTCTACCGAGCCCTTAATCACTGGTTCGATGGCTCCAACCGGCCCTGGGCTATAAAATCTGGTCGTGCTTCTCCAGTGCTCGTGATTGCTCCAAAATATCTCGGGAAAATACTCCAAAAGCATAAATCCCTGCAAAAGTCAACCAAACCTACGAAAACACTAGAAAACACCAATTAATAATAAAAGTGGCTCTAAAGAGCCAAAAACACTACTAATTATGACCAAGGGACGGGGGTAAAATACTATGTAAAATGAATACATCATTTATGCTCCCACATTGATGGGATAGAAATTCCACTCTCACTCTTCCCTATAAATACCCACCTTGGATTTTTGGGAAGAGTGCTTGAGTAGGAGTTAAATAGAGCATTGCATTTGCAAAAACTCTTAGACTCATATAATACTCGGGTTTTGGTCGGACCTCGCTAACCTCGAGGTAACGGACCTAAAAGTCGGTAGTTGTTTTTGCGTGTGGATCTCCGTCGGAGGCTCTCGTGTTTTCGGGGCTAAGCTTTTCAAGTACGAGCCCAATTTGTGAGCACGCGACAAAGGTATATTTCCTATTTTCCCTTTTGTGTTTATTTCATGCATTAGTGATATTATTTATTGCGAGCGTGATCCTTGGCTCGGGTTTTTTCCCCAACAGCGGTATCGGAGCCCCGCTCGTTTATTTTTAATTATCATATTTTTCAAGGTATTTTTATGACTTAATTTTTCTGGTTTTAAGTTGCTAATTAGATTAGTAGCTCGTATTATCCATTTTAACCTCATATTAGAGCTGACTTCAGCGGTCTCGGTTTTTAGCCAAAAAACGACCAGAAATGCATTTTTCGAGGTGTTTTTCGTTTTTACGTAAAATTTTAAGTCTTTCTAACCTTGAAAATTAATTGCATATTTATGGTGGTTATGTAATTTGTTTAATACATATTTTATATGTAATTTTAAACCTCTTTAGGCATGATTACTTGGTGGTAATTTGTGTTTGAAAGCTTGGTTTTATTTTTCACATAATTGCAAATTAATTGCATTAAGTGTGAAATTTTTGTTTTTGAGGCTTCTAAAGTGCTAAAGATTCAATCTTTAATTGTATTAAGTGATTGAAACTTTAAAAGCTATTAAATTCCATGAATTTTATGTTGAACTTTTTTGTTTTAATCATTTTTGGTTGATTGGAAACATAAAGTTTCAAACTTTGTAATAGAAATTTGTTTATCTTCATATTGGAAGATATAAATTTTCAAGGATTCTCTAGTGTTAGTAGTTGGATATTTTCATTTGAACATTAAAGTTCTTATTTTTCCAACTCCCTCTTACTTTGTCAAAATCTCAAGATTAATTTAAATTGATTAAATTAATAATGAGAAATTGCCTTATTTATTTTGTTGCACCAAGTTAAACCAATTTAATTAAAGAATGGTTCTTGGGAATTATTTTGGTTGAATGCACCTTGATAAATTTTATTTAAGTTAGACTTGTTTAAATTTTCAATTTTTTCTCATTGAATTAGTTCTAAATTTAATTTAGAATTAATAATATGTCACGCGAAATTGGGATCGAAATCCCGAGGCTATAGCATGCAAAACGAGGCAAAGCCCCCCCGGCTAGCCAGGGTGCCAAAGGGTCTGCTCAATGGTGCGTGCAGCCATGTGCGTGGCTAGTGCACCCAGCCACAACAGCAGCGCAACAGCAACACATAGTTGTGTGCGTGCGTAGCGCAGCACATAGCTGCTATGGTATGGATATGGTGCGGCTATGGCGCGGCAGTGGTGCACGAGCACTTGGTGCGTGGTTTGGTGCTTGGTGCGATGAGGCAAGCAGCCTTAGTGTGTGTGCCTCGCACCAAGCCACATGTAGCAACATTACTAGGTGTAAGCCTAGCTAGTGCTATGGAGGGTGGTCGAGGCACATGCACCAAGCCGCATTGTGCGAGTTACTAAATGACTTTTGTTTTCATATGGCATGCGCCACTTGAGTCCGGTTGGCTTGGTGCTTGCTTGTTTGCCGTTTTATTTATTTTAATTAAAATTTTTTGAGGCTAGGCCTCGGTTTTGAGCGGCATTGGCAAAATTTATTTTGACAAATTTTGGGTTCTACCGGCTTAATTAATTGGATTATTAAGATGGATGTGGAATTTAGTGGGAGCTTCGATTATTAATTACGTCAATTACATAATCGTTTAAACATCTTTAACTAGTTTTAAGTAGGCGTGCTAATCGGATTAACCACCTAGATTAGTTACTAGTGCGAGCGCGTGCTTAATGCATTATTACTTGTTTTTTGTAAAATGCATGGGCCATTCACATATAGTGAATGGATGAATGGAATGTATATTCTCTCACAGGTTTTATGAAATGGCAACTAGTGGGACCCGATTAGGATAGAAAATACGGACCGCGTGCCGTGATGTATTTTTGTAAATCTAAATACGGTCTGCGTACCGTTGAGTATTTGTGTACCTTAGTATTTAGATTAGTCCTAATCGTAGTTACTAGTATTGCATAATAGTGGCCGAGTCTTGAAGATGGAGGTTCTTGGAAGACAAAGCCATGATGTTGCAAAAGAAGACCTTTTGAAGAATTGAAGAATTCAAGGGGTCATGCTAGTTGTCAATATGCATTTAAATGCTTATGCTTTACATATTCATGATTATTTATATATGAATTATATGTTAGATGCATGTTTAGGATTTAGAATGTTGTGATGATTAATTAAGTTCACTTAAATCAACCAACATAGAAACCCTAGGTCCCTAAATATTGAGTAAAATTGTCATTCCAAAACAACACTTATCGACCTATTGAGAGTAGTGATGGGCTACGCCAAAGCGAGACATCACTACTACTCCCTAGGCTCATAAGGCATACCGGGTATGCAAGTTGGTTTTGGTTGTACTCAACGATATGAGTGATGGATTCCTAACATGTCGTGGCAAAGTGAATAAATTGTTGATAGAGCATTAGATGCGACGATTATTCAACCAAGAGTGGCTTAAAGCCATTAGAAAAGTGTTGCTTACTTGGGAGATTGAGTGCTAAGACAAGCCAAAGCATGCTTAGCCACTCTTCGTTCCTTGGATCTTGGAATCGACTTATTCTCGCCAAATGGGGACAAATTTAATGCGTGGATAAGACGTTTAATAAGATTGAAAATTTGCATGAATACCTTTTAATTTTCAAACTTATTATGTTATTTACTTGATAAATGGTTATACTTTGCACTTATATTTGTAGAATTCCAAATCAAACTGTATTGTTTTTCATGATTGTTAAAGGAAATCTTTGAGAATGGTTCTCAAAGAAAAGTAAAAATTTCTAAAATATAATTCTCATAAATGACTTTTAAGGACGGTTGGACATCATGTATTCAAAATACTAGGTAGTTTTGATAAAACATGAAGTATTGAGTTGCAAACTTAAATTGTCAATATTTGACAACCAACATATCTTTTCTCTTAATACATAGATGAGTAGGACTCATTGATGTAGTAATTCGAGCGTGAATTAAAGGAAAAGATGGAACTTTGTTTTACGGCGCATTAAATGCTTAATTATGCGTAACAAAGTATAAAAGTCAAAGACTCTTACAGAAATGGTTCTTAAAGATTATGAGATAAAGTATGATACCCATTTGTGAGATAAAGTGGGGGCTTCTGTAGACACCCATTTGTGTAGATAAAGGTAATCATTCTCCGTCCCTATTGAAGCATCTCATAAATTCAGTCAAAGTGGGGGCTTTTGTAGACATCCATTTGTGTCTCCCCAAAACCAAACCCGGTGATGCGTACCTTTCGTGTCGAATCATAATCGAATGAAGTGAAAGTGTGGAAATTCTAGTGTTGCGGTTAAGTTTTAATTCTTTCTTTTCTCTCTGTTTTTGAAAACCTTTTTTAGGAAAACAGCCAATCCAGTTTGGTTTGGTCCATAGCAAGGGTCCAATAATGGTGTAGTTGGATGGGGCTTGAAAAGAGCTTTCCAACGATATATTATAAGCCCAATTCCGATGAATAATGAGGAAGTTGTGGCCAAATTACTAAACTGGACCCGGTTTGGTCCTTATACGCGGCCCAATGATCTAGAGGAGGGCCTAATATTGATTTATCATTCCTAATGCAATTAGAATTTATTTTAGTCTTCTAGATTCTTCTAGAAGGTTCTTTTCATTCTGTAGACACCCATTAGTGTCTCCCCAAAACCAAACCCAGTGATGAGTACCTTTCACGTTGAATCATAATCGAATGAAACGAAAGTGTGGAAAGGTCTAGTGTTGCGGAAAGTTTTATTTCTTTTCTTTTCTCTTCTCCCTGTTTTTGAAAACTTTATTTTTAAGAAAACAGTCAATCCAGTTTGGTTGGTCCATAATATGGGTCCAATAGTGGTGTAGTTGGATGGGGCTTGCAAAGACCTTTCCAACGATATATTATAAGCCCAATTTCGATGAATATTGAGGAATTTATGGCCAATTTACTAAACTGGGCCCGGTTTGAGTTTTAAGTACGGCCCAATGATCTAGGGGAGGGCCTAATATGATTTATCATTCCTAATGTAATTAGGAATGGTTTTGGTCTTCTAGAACATTCTAGAAGGTTTTATCATTTTTAATTCAATTAGGATTCTTCAGAGTTTTAATTAGATCAAATAGCATTTTCGACCGAAATTATATTATTTTATCTTCCAGTACGGTAAAATTATCAGATTTTCGAAAACGCGTTAAAATCCGGTTTGGCGTCCAACCCCTTGGCGCCTGGAATCAAGATTAGCGCCAGACGTCAGAATTGGCGCCTGGCGCTAGCCACAGTTCCTGGCGCCAATGAGCCAGGTCTGGCGCCAAGGTGGATTTGTGGTCTTCATACTCTGTTTTGATAAATTATCTTTTTTGGATGATTTTCTCTATAAATATCGTATCAAAAACTCCGTTTTCATTCACGAATTCTCCTTATTCTTAAGTCTTCATCAACTATCTTCATCATCTACATCTATCATTCACCAATTCTCTCTATTCTTAAGTCTTCATCAACTCTCAATCATTCATCAAATTCTTTGAATTCATTCATCTCTTCATCCATTCTTTCTTTTCTAAACTTTGGTTTTCATACAAAATTTCGCATTCATTAGATCTAGAAACACCTAGCCATATTCGAAGTTGCCTTCGCCCTAGACGTGAAAGGTTTTAATTTCTGAGGGTTTGGTCCCAAATCTCTATTTAAATTATTTAATTTAATTGTTTTAATTATTATTTTCCTTGAAGTTACTAATGTGTGTATTTTATTATTAGAAAGAGGTACGAGGCATCCAAGTAAGTACTTTAATGGTTTAATTGATATTATGATATAGAAATCATGCTTAGATTGTTATTTTGATTCCTAGTATCATGTCTAGGGTAACTTTAATATTAAGTATGATTAAAAGTATGATGCCTTTTATTCTCTTCCTAATATTTATGATTGTTAGTATCATGTTAGGGCTAAAGATTTGATTTTTATTGCTTAGTGACATGCTAGGGTTTGTTATTAATCTTGTTAGTATCATGCCTAGGATCTTGCTATGCTTTAACATGATTATGATTGTTATTATTATTATTATTATTATAATTATTATTCATGATATTGATTATTTATTACGTTGCTTGATGATTTATTTATTTATTTATTGCTTAATCACACCTTTTTATGCATGTTTAAAGGGAACTTGGTACTTGTAATCACGCTTAATAAGATATTAATAATCTTGTTTAGGGTTTATTGTGATTATAATTTCAAGTGATCGCCAATAATAGATTTGTTTGTGCATTAATGTTCAACCAACATAGATTAAACAGGTTTAGGGTTAATCCTATTGATTGTATGTTAATCAGAAAGCGCACATGAATACGAGCAGAATAAAGTAGAGGCCTATTATTAGGGCAGGTTCAATCTCTTTTAGGTTGGATTTGTACCATCATCCCCGAACCCTTATTTGGTTCATGACCTTATGGAGTTGACGATCTCTTGGATCGTTAAGGGGTGTAACCTTCACCTCGTGAACGGTTTACAAGTTCCTTAAAAACTTGTTGGCGACTCTTTTGCTCTATCTTCTTCCCTTTTGGACGCCACCGTACTTTAGTGTATGATCACAGTGGGGTTCAAGCTAGTGGGATTTTTAAGGCTTGAAATTATTCCCTACAGTTTTTGGCGACTCCACTGGGGAGGATTTCTATTTTAATTCCTGAACTTGTTTCGGCAATGATTTAGAATGAGTGGATGAGACTCGAAAAGTTCTAAGTATTTCATGTGCGTAATTTTGATTAACATTGTGGCATATGCATAAAAAGGTTCTCATTGGAAAGACCATCCGTAATGAGTCAAAAATATAGGATTTTTACACGTAGGAAATTTGAGAAATGTCTTTCACAACTAGGACTGAAATAACACCACGCGAAACTGGATGATTTTATTGAGCACAGAAAGCTGCTGAGGCATGTGGGAAGTAGCGTCAGGGGCAAGAGCTTGGCGCCAAACTTTTAGTCGTAGCTCTAGACGCCAGTATTGGCGCCAGGCGCTACAGTTAAAAGTTGGCGCCAGTCTCTGTTTGCTGGCGCCAATTTCCCCCAATACCGAGCCAGAAATATGCGTTCTAATTTCGACCGGTTTTTCGTATTGTTTGCTCGATCCTACTTCCTGATTGAATTTTTTCTCACTTTTCTGAAACCCATATGTGTTCTACATATGGACATAACCCGAACTTTAGAGAACTAGAGCCATGGTTAGGTTGCGAACTCATTGCATCATATTGTGCCTACTTGACTAATTGTGCATTATTTGTTGTGCATTTATATTCTATGTTTTTCTTAACCGTTTGTTTGACTTGTGTTAAGACTAAATAAACTGATTAATGACTAAAGGACTTTTTTTAATTAATTAATTATTTAATTTGAGCTAATAAATAAACATAAAATCGAGTCATAGTTCCTTTAAGTCAACCCGGATTTTTATTCCCGTATACTGCACAAACGTCAACTTGTTTTGGTCATATCTGGAGTTCTAGAAAGAACTACGAGTCGTACAGCCTATGGATCTGTAGCCCCGAGTTTGTTCTTTAATTTGGCGTTGGTTTCATCCCAATCAGAGTCGCAGATAAAAATTTATGACTAAAATACCACAGTCTGTCCAGTTTAATGCATATACGTGAAGTCTTAACTTAATCTTTGCTTGAGTCTAGTTACATAGTCTAGCCACATGGTCATGACACGAGTCTTAACATGTCACCTACACTCAATAGTCTTAGCACACACTTTGAGTATACATCACCATGGCCATGTCTTAGGTTCATGCATGAGTCGGTTTTTTTCCGTCATTTGAGTTGAGGGGGTACATTCTATTCTTAATTCTTCACATCCCTCCACCTAAATCTTCTTCACATTCTATTCCGATCTTTCTTCACCTCCTCCATCCATTGCATGTTGAATAAAGTTTGAGTCAAATAATTAACAATAAATATCCCCAATTTCCTTTTCCACAGTACTTGGTCGAGGAGAGAAGGGCGATTAATCAAGGACAACTTCTTTATTCGAGTCTCGCTTTTTGATAAACCGATTCGTCAAAAGAGGAAGGCTAAAAAGATAATGGCAACTCAAGAAGAAGTCAATGAGCTTAGGAACCAATTGGTTACCATGACTGAAACACTGAAGCTCCTCACACTCAAAGTTGATGATCCCGTGAAGCAACAACGGATGGACCTCATGCAAGAAAGCTTGAGCAAGCTATCTAGTGACTACAAATTTCAGGGCATAAGCTCGCAAGGGGTCTCGCTGGATAAAGAACTTCTTCCACATAAGTTCAACGCCACTGACATCCCTAAATTCAAGGCAACAGATAACCCTTACTTCCATCTAAGAGCTTTTGAAACAATAATGAATATTAAGGGTATCGATAAGAAGGTTTTTCCCTCTCTGTTCCCACTATCTCTCGAGACCGTTTGTCAACAATGGTTCTTTTCTCTCGACAAAGAAAAAACCTCTTCTTGGGAGTCGATAAAAAACGCTTTCATAGATAGATGTAAGTGCAACATCCAAGATGAAACAGACCACAGACAACTTGAGATGTTAAAACAAAAGGAAAACGAAGGGTTCACTTCCTTCTTCAATAAATGGAGGGAAGCTTATGCTAATATGGTCAAGGCTCCTACCGAAAAAGAATCTGTGAGGATGTTTATCAAGAATCTCCAAGGGAAGTATTCAAAGCACTTAAAGTACCAACACAACTTGAATACTTTCAAAGCTGTTTATAATATAGGCATTTACATTGAAGATGACCTTCTGTAAGATAATAGTGCGAGAGGAAAGAAGAGCGACCATCCTTCTTCTTCCTCTAATGAGGTACATGCTACAAACATCTATAAACCACGAATCCAAAGATCAAAAAGGGTGTTCACTCCACTTGGTATAAGTTATGAAACGGCTTTCGAAAAGCTACATCACAAAGGACTAGTCATGCCCATAGGGCCCATCAAAGATCCGGTTCCAGAAGCTAGACCACCTAAGTGGGACCCTAATAAGCACTGTAAATATCATCAAGGAAAGGGTCACGACACTGAAGAGTGTTGGAAACTCAAAGAAGCTATTCAAGATCTGATCGATGACAATGAAACTTCCGAGATTCTAGCCATCGAAGATGACCAAGCATCCTTTGACCCATCACTTCTTATCACACCTGTAGGAGAGCCTATGATCGAGACAGCTTATATGAACTCTCTCGATGAAGTGGCCATAATCGAGGAGGATGAAAGTCTTTTCTTAGATAATACCAAGGAAGACTCATCAGGTCTAAAAGAGGACATTCGAAAACTGCAAGATGTCATTGCCATGCTCTTGAATGTGGTAGAAGGATTAGCAAATCGGGTGATGGCCATCGAACAAAATTCTCGCCAAGAGTTTAATGAAGAACTCAATGCTCCTAAGCCACAAACAAAACGGACTATTGAAGAATACACACCAATAGGAATGACTTACAATGAAGCTTTTGACTGTCTTCACGATCAAGGTCTCATTCACTCCATTGGTCCTAGTCAAGACCCTCCATTTGAAAAACGTTCTCCTAATTGGGATCCAAATTCCTATTGTCGATATCATAAAGGTTGCGGTCACACTACTGAAAAGTGTCTCGCCCTCAAGGATCGTGTTCAAGATTTCATTGATTCAAGTCTCCTTCATGTTCCTCCACGCGACAAGAAGGCCAAGATTAGAAACAATGGTAACAGTGGCTGTAAAAGGAAGAAGAACGACTATCCTTCTTCTTCCAAAAACACCTACTCTAGTAAGAGCGTTGGTACTTTCGACCTTACTGAGATCCTAGCCATGGATAATCGAAAACAACCGAAAAGGGAATTTACCCCTATTGGAATTAGCTACGATGATGCTTTCGATCGACTCCATGCCAAGGGAATCATTACTCCCATTGGACCTACCAAAGATCCCCCACTTAAGAAAAGATCGCCTAGTTGGAATCCAGACGAACACTGCAAATACCACCAAGGTAGGGGTCATACTACTGAGAGCTGTTGGAAGCTAAAGGAGGCCATTCAGTATTTGATTGATAACAACAAGCTTCCCATACCTCCAGTTAACAAGAAAAGCGAGTAATGATAAGGGAAGAAACACAAGACAAGAGGCGAGCTGCAACGACAAGATTTCATGGCCTTTTTTTTTCTATTTCTTTTTCATCTTTTCTTTCCCCAATAAGTCTAGAATAGGCGCCTTTTTCCTTTCCTTAGATTAACTTTGTAGATTCTTTATTTTCTTCTAATTAAATGAGCATTTATTTCCTTGCACATGATCATCACATTGCATTGCATCAAATACCAAAAAAAAAAAAAAAAAAAACCATGTCGAATTAAGCACAAGGTATACCAATGATTTGAGGCACCCTTGTAGCCACATCATATCTCCTTTCGCCTTTCTAATTTACAAATCCTTTCTTCATAAACCACTTTGAGCCTCGTCTAACGATAGACCTTTCTTTTTTCAACCTACATCTATCTAACCTAGGGATGGGATGGTGTGCAACTTATGCCATTCTAAAGAAAGCTTGAGCAAATTCAAAAGAAAGCAATAGCAAAAATAAGCAAAAAATAAATAAATAAAAGTGTACGAAAGGGCAAGTGTTCCAATGTCTTTGATATGAAAATATCTTCGATAAGAACACGTCTCAGATTGCGTCTCTTATCGAGTGCTCGGTACCGTGCCTGAGAAACATGAATGCCAAGTGAGTGATAGACCGCATGATCGAGATTGCTCACACTTATAAAAATAAAATAAATGCTAAAGCAAAAAGAGCTAAAAAGAGTAGAAACTCAAGCATAAAAGCAAGGTTGCATACCTTGGGGGCTTATCTAGGGTCTTGAGCCTTTATCCCCTTCTTCTTTAAACCTTTAGCCTAACCACGTTACAACCCTTAAAAAGACCTTTTTGAGGTATACACACTTGTGCGAGGTTTGGCTAGAGCTACGTTTGGCCTGATTCCTTACGGATACGTAGGCAACCTCCCATCGAGGTGCGGCCGTACTAAACATGCATTCATATTCACATTCACACACTTGCACCATGATCATATCAAGGAATTCCCTATGCTCATCCCTTTTCATTTAGAGCTAGACTTGGGGGCTTGATCCCTATATTATTAGCTTACTTAGCCTAAGAGTCACCACCATTTGACTCTTTTCAATAATATCTTTTCACACACTTAGCTCTTGCGGCCTAGCTTTAGTGTCACTATCACACACATCACAGATACATGACCAAATATACTTCCCTTAGGAACCCTTTGTCATGAAATCTTAACACAACGCTGAAGCATGCCTTATCATATCAAAATTGCTTATCAATCACAATTGTCATTGTATCACGAAGTATGAGGTGCCTAGCCTCCGTGCCTAAGTTACCCAAATACTTTCATCATGGAGTCAACAGTTGAGATAGCCTAGGATGGATTAATCCTGGAACCTTGAGAGATAGTATCAAACAACATTTGACTAAGCTCATTCAACATGCATCTTCAAACTTTCGATTTTCTTTTTCACGTCTTTCTTTTTCGGGAGAAAGTCGGTACCCTCCACAAAATTGACGGAAAATTTTTGCTTTTTTTTGCATTTTTTCGAGTCGCACGATCACATTACAATGCACACACGAGTCATGTACACATTGAGTCATGTCGTGCCATATCACTTTGATTTGAGTCTAACACATGTGTCATTACACTTCGAGTCGAGTCAACCTCGAGTCAGTCAATCATATCGAGTCAAGTTTATACCTTGAGTCCTGTCAAGTCGATGAGTCAAGCAACATTAAACCTTAGGTCAACCCTAAGATAATTCTAAGCCTTAGGTCAACCCTAAGATAATTAAAGAAATTGCCAAAGTTCTATAGTCAAAAATAAATACAGGTGCAGCAGAACAGGGAAGACCCTATCACAGCGTTCGGCGACAGAATCAATTCTTGGCGCCAGAAATATCTCAACAACAACAGAGCTCGAAGCCTCTCAGAAAGGTGATTTCGACTTCATACAGCAATTTCGGGTTCCTTGGTGCGCCAGTTAGCCCCTATAAGCAATTTGACATGATTAAGTAGTCAGTTTGATTACAATTGCAATAAGTGATCGACCTGATGAAAGATTGTCTCACTTAGCTTAAAGCGCCTAAGATATGGCTCATTACGGAAACACCGACATACTGGTTTTAGCGGAATAAAGTTCAGGCGAGCTTCAGAGATCGACAAACGTTGGTCTTTGGAAATTTTTCTTCAGAACATTATCGCAACAAACATTCAAGCACCGAAGCTCTATTGTTCAGAGACGCGTGGACATTTCATTGAAGCTCTATTGTTCAGAGACGCGTGGACATTTCATTGAAGCTCTTTTGCTCAGAGACGCATGAGCATATCATTCAAAAGCTCTATTGTTCAGAGACGCGTGAACATTTCCATCAAAAGCTCTTTTGCTCCAGAGACGCGTGGGCATATCATCAAAGCTCTTTTGTTCAGAGACGCGTGGACATTTCATTCAAAGCTCTTTTGTTCAGAGACGCGTGGACATTTCTTTCAAGCTCTTTTGTTTAGAGACGCGTGGACATTTCCTATTTTCAAGCTCTTTTGTTCAGAGACGCGTGGACATATCATCAAAGATTTCCTATTATCAAGCTCTTCGTTCAGAGACGCATGGACACATTATTCAGAAGATCATATCAAAAAGAAGCTCTTTGTTCAGAGACGAGTGAACATCGAAACAGCAAGGTGGCGTTCCCTGGATTATGGAGAGTGTCACAAACAAGTGAGGATTGTTTCAATAGAAGCAATCTTCGATAATGTTCCCTAGGATGTGGAATATTATCAATGCGGAGGAGGATCGTTTCAGTCAAAGCAATCTTCTAATTTGGAAGCAGTTACAAGGCGTAGCGGTTTTCAAGCGGGATGGCATTCTCTAGCTTGCAGGAGGTCATCAAAACAGTAAAGCAGCAACAATCGGTTACTTTCAGAGACGTGTGCTCGACGGTGCAAGATACGCGTTTCTTAACTCTTCTATCTGTTTAACTAATGCTAGTTTTGCAGGTATCGGCGTTATAAGATTGGTTTAGGATCGCAGAACGTTCTGAATCATTCTCCGTCCCTATCGCTACTTTGACTTTCGTTTTCGAAACTTGCGTTTCTCCAAACTCAGTCAAAGTGGGGGCTTCTGTAGACACCCATTTGTGTCTCCCCAAAACCAAACCCAGTGATGAGTACCTTTCACGTTGAATCATAATCGAATGAAACGAAAGTTTGGAAAGGTCTAGTGTTGCGGAAAGTTTTATTTCTTTTCTTTTCTCTTCTCCTTGTTTTTGAAAACTTTATTTTTAAGAAAACAGTCAATCCAGTTTGGTTGGTCCATAATATGGGTCCAATAGTGGTGTAGTTGGATGGGGCTTGCAAAGACCTTTCCAACGATATATTATAAGCCCAATTCCGATGAATATTGAGGAATTTATGGCCAATTTACTAAACTGGGCCCGGTTTGAGTTTTAAGTACGGCCCAATGATCTAGGGGAGGGCCTAATATGATTTATCATTCCTAATGTAATTAGGAATGGTTTTGGTCTTCTAGAACATTCTAGAAGGTTTTATCATTTTTAATTCAATTAGGATTCTTCAGAGTTTTAATTAGATCAAATAGCATTTTCGACCGAAATTATATTATTTTATCTTCCAGTACGGTAAAATTATCAGATTTTCGAAAACGCGTTAAAATCCGGTTTGGCGTCCAACCCCTTGGCGCCTGGAATCAAGATTAGCGCCAGACGTTAGAATTGGCGCCTGGCGCTAGCCACAGTTCCTGGCGCCAATGAGCCAGGTCTGGCGCCAAGGTGGATTTGTGGTATTCATACTCTGTTTTGATAAATTATCTTTTTTGGATGATTTTCTCTATAAATATCGTATCAAAAACTCCGTTTTCATTCACGAATTCTCCTTATTCTTAAGTCTTCATCAACTATCTTCATCATCTACATCTATCATTCACCAAATCTCTCTATTCTTAAGTCTTCATCAACTCTCAATCATTCATCAAATTCTTTGAATTCATTCATCTCTTCATTCATTCTTTCTTTTCTAAACTTTGGTTTTCATACAAAATTCCGCATTCATTAGATCTAGAAACACCTAGCCATATTCGAAGTTGCCTTCGCCCTAGACGTGAAAGGTTTTAATTTCTGAGGGTTTGGTCTCAAATCTCTATTGAAATTATTTAATTTAATTGTTTTAATTATTATTTTCCTTGAAGTTACTAATGTGGGTATTTTGTTATTAGAAAGAGGTACGAGGCATCCAAGTAAGTACTTTAATGGTTTAATTGATATTATGATATAGAAATCATGCTTAGATTGTTATTTTGATTCCTAGTATCATGTCTAGGGTAACTTTAATATTAAGTATGATTAAAAGTATGATGCCTTTTATTCTCTTCCTAATATTTATGATTGTTAGTATCATGTTAGGGCTAAAGATTTGATTTTTATTGCTTAGTGACATGCTAGGGTTTGTTATTAATCTTGTTAGTATCATGCCTAGGATCTTGCTATGCTTTAACATGATTATGATTGTTATTATTATTATTATAATTATTATTCATGATATTGATTATTTATTACGTTGCTTGATGATTTATTTATTTATTTATTGCTTGATCACACCTTTTTATGCATGTTTAAAGGGAACTTGGTACTTGTAATCACGCTTAATAAGATATTAATAATCTTGTTTAGGGTTTATTGTGATTATAATTTCAAGTGATCGCCAATAATAGATTTGTTTGTGCATTAATGTTCAACCAACATAGATTAAACAGGTTTAGGGTTAATCCTATTGATTGTATGTTAATCAGAAAGCGCCCATGAATACGAGCAGAATAAAGTAGAGGCCTATTATTAGGGCAGGTTCAATCTCTTTTAGGTTGGATTTGTACCATCATCCCCAAACCCTTATTTGGTTCATGACCTTATGGAGTTGACGATCTCTTGGATCGTTAAGGGGTGTAACCTTCACCTCGTGAACGGTTTACAAGTTCCTTAAAAACTTGTTGGCGACTCTTTTGCTCTATCTTCTTCCCTTTTGGACGCCACCGTACTTTAGTGTATGATCACAGTGGGGCTCAAGCTAGTGGGATTTTTAAGGCTTGAAATTATTCCCTACACATTCCTAATTTAATTAGCATTGATAAATTGACTTTGGTTGACTTTTTTAGAGCTTTAATCAGAATAAAAGAAGTGTTTTTAAGGAAAATACGATTTGCCTTCTGTACGGCTAAATTTTGTCAAAATAAAGAAAACGCGTGAAACTGATTATTAGCGCCTGACGACAAGCATTAGCGCCTGGCGCTAACCTTCAGCGCCTGGCGCTAATTGAGTTTTATTCTCTTCGAAAATCTGATTTGTTTTTCTATCCGTCCGGCTGTTTTTCTCTATAAATAGCCTTCTAAAACCTCCATTTTCAATCATCAATTTTCATCAATTATCATAAAAAACTATCAATTCTCATCAATAATCAATCAACTCTCCAATTCTCTCTCACCAATTCTCATCAAGAAATTCTCAATCTCTCTCTCTTTTCTAAACTAGCATTTTGCAAACAAAATTCCGCATTCACAATATCTAGAAACACCTAGCGTTGTTCGAAATTGCCTTCGCCCTAGACGTGAAAGGTTTGATTTCTGAGGGTTTGGTCCCAAATCTAGTCTAACCTTTCTTAATTTCTCTTTCAATTATTTAATTTAATTGTTTTAATTATTATTTTCCTTGAAATTACTAACGCGTGTATTTTGTTATTAGAAAGAGATACGAGGCATCCAAGTAAGTGCTTTAATTTATTTATTGATATTGTGATATAGAAATTATATCTAGGTTATTATTATGATTCCTAGTGTCATGTTAGGGTGTTTTGATCTTCCTAGTATCATGTTTAGGGTAACAACTATAATTTGTAATATCAAATATGACAATTGTGATTCCTGCGATGCTTCCTACTTTCTTTCCTAATATCATGTTAGTATCATTTTAGGGCTAAATATATGATCTTTGATGTCTAGTGACATGCTAGGGTTTCTTATTAATCTTGTTAGTATCATGCCTAGGATCTTGCTATTATTATGCTTTAACATGATTATGATTATTTTTGTGATTTATGATTATAATTGTTATAATAATTATTATTATGATTATTATGTTGCTTGATATATATTTATTGTTATTGCTTGATCACGCCTTTTATGCATGTTTAAAGGGAATTGGTACTTGTAATCACGCTTAATAAGATAATTAATAATCTTGTTTAGGGTTAATTTGATTATAATTAAAGTGATCACCAATAATAGTTTATTTGTGCATTAATATTCAACCAACATAGATAAACAGGTTTAGGGTTAATCCTATTGATTGTATGTTAGTCGGAAAGCGCACATGAATACGATCAGAATAAAGTAGAGGCCTATTATTAGGGCAGGTTCAATCTCTTTTAGGTTGGATTTGTACCTTCATCCCCGAACTACCAGTCATGGTTCCAGACCTATTGGAGTTGACGATCTCCTGGATCGTTAAGGGGTGTAACCTTCACCTCGTGAACGGTTTACAAGTTCCTAAAACTTGTTGGCGACTTTTTTGCTCAAGCTTCTTTCCCTTTGGACGCCACCATGCTTTAGTGTATGATCACAGTGGGGTTCAAGTTTGGGGAAATGCTTGAAATATTCCCTACAGAGTGTGATTTCTATAAATCTTTTATAAAGAGTGATACTCTTAAAACATTCGGAAAAACCATTTATCATAAGATGAACCATTCAGGCTTTGGAGTAATTTAAAATTTCATATTTTTATTACTTCGTTTGCTATTTAATTATGGTTTAGAATTAAATAATGATTCCATTCGATTCTTGGAATATTCAAAATAGGGTATCAAGACTAGTCTTGGTAAGGAAACACCTATTAAGTGAACGTTGAATATTATAATCGAAAATTATGAGGTCATTTAAACGATGGACGATTAATGACCAGTTGAGATTAGTGTGTAGTTTGATTCATAGCACCGTTTCATGTGCTACAAGGACATGATTGTCATGAATCATTTGCACAGGTATTGGTTTAGAACCATACTGGATCGACCTATGATAATACTTTAAGAGATTCAAAATCGTCATAAGTATATTTCTCATTATTGCTATCGGAACTCTTTTCCTTGACCATGAGTATTGTGAGGTTTCTTGTTTGAGTACTAGTCCTTTTTTTATGTCGGTCAAACGTTTGCCGTAACTGGGGATTATAACGACGGCTATCAGGTGGCTAGGTCCTCTTAGTAAGAGAAGCTACATTACAAGACTGAGAATGTCCCCCCAACTAATAATAGGGAACATGTCTTGTTGTTTACAAGGCCTCTCGAAGAGCGAGACTGTGAAAATGCATGGTCGTGCTTAGATGGATTTTAGAAATCATCTGCTTATTGACAGTCAAACTTGGATTTCGAGAAACACTTCTGGACGTAACAAGGATGACGAATAATCTTACCCTGTAGTTCATGAAGAGACATAGGAAAGGGGCTATACACTGAATGCGCACTTGTCCGGAAGGACAAGTGGGAGATTGAAAGGAATGGTGTCCTTCGAACAAGTGTATTATTCTGATAGTGGGTTCAGAATTATTAGAAAGCTAATATATTCAGTAAGGTCAAGTGATCGAAATGCCTAGGTGGAGGCCGCTTCCGATCAGTAACATTAATGTATAATTAGTATTACAGCTTAATTTGGGCTGAACCCTTCGGGTCACACCCAAGCAATTAACAAATCGACTCGACGAATTAATTCGGAAGAAATTAATGAGTTGCCCGAGTATTAAATATTTAGACGTCGGAAATTCGAGCTTACAGCGTCGAAACCGAGCGTCGGAAGTCGAGTCAAAAATAGTAAAAGATAAGACGACAAAATTAATAATAAATCAACAATGACTAAAATACCCCTAGCATCGGAACCCCGAGTGCTAGGGGATTAGGCAAGATAGAAGCCCACACCATGTGCGAGGCTTGCTAGCAAGCTACACCCAGCAGCTTGCACATAATGCATGCGTGGCTTGCTGGCGCGCTGCAGCTAGCAGCCCGCACATGTGCGAGGCGTGCTAGCAGCAGCCTTCGACAACAGCAGCCCACACATGTGTGCGTGGGCGTGCTGGCCGAACTTGCTGGCATCAAGCAGCCCGCATGTGCGGGGCTTGGCTGGGCAAGGTAGCTTGGGCCGTGGTCATTGGGGAAGCATGTGAGGGAGGCTTCAAGTGTGAGGGACAAGTGGCACAAGGAGAGGAAGGAGTGGGGAGCAAGTATGGCCCCCTCCTCTCCAAGTGGTCCTCACTTCCCTTTGCATGTATTAATGACACTTGTAGATTTATTATTAGTTTGCTTATTTATTTTATTTTAACTTTAAAATAAATTGTGGAATTTCATGCTCCCACATTGATGGGATAGAAATTCCACTCTCACTCTTCCCTATAAATACCCACCTTGGGCTTTTGGGAAGAGAGCTTGAGTAGGAGTTAAATTAAGCATTGCATTTGCAAAAACTCTTAAACTCATATAATACTCGGGTTTTGGTCGGACCTCGCTAACCTCGAGGTAACGGACCTAAAAGTCGGGAGTTGTTTTTGCAGGTGGATCTCCGTCGGAGGCTTTCGTGTTTTTGAGGCTAAGCTTTTCAAGTAATGACAAAGGTATATTTCCTATTTTACCTTTTGTGTTTATTTTATGCATTAGTGATATTATTTATTGCGAGCATGATCCTTGGCTCGGGTTTTTCCGCGGTGATTGGGACTCACCCAACCCCAACACTGAACACCTTACAAAAATCTCTAAACCCCCTACAAAAACTTCTGAACCCAACCACAAACCACTGAACACCCTTTAAAACCTCTGAACCCCCTATAAAAACTTCTAAACCCCAACCATAAACTACTAAACACCTTACAAAAACCTATGAACCCCCTACAAAAACTTTTGAACCCCAACCATAAACCATTGAACACCTTACAAAAACCTTTGAACCCCCTACAAAAACTTCTGAACCACAACCACAAACCATTGAACACCCTACAAAAACCTTTGAACTCCCTACAAAAACTTCTGAACCCCAACCCCAAACCACTGAACACCCTTTAAAAACCTCTGAACCCCCCAAAACTTGTGAACCCCAACCACAAACCACTGAACACCCTAAACTTCTGAACACCCTATAAAAACATCTAAACCCCCTACAAAACTTCTGAACCCAAACCACAAACCACTTAACACCCTTCAAAAACTTATGAACCCTTACAAAAACCTCTGAACCCCAATTATAAACCACTGAACACACAACAAAAACCCTCCCTGCAAAAACTTCTGAACCCCATCCACAAACCACTAAATACCCTAGAAAAACCTCTGAACCCCCTACAAAACTTTTGAACCCCAACCACAAAACATTGAACACCCTTAAAAAACTTCTGCACTTGAAGACATTATTCAAAATGCCAAATGTTTCGATTTAAAAATTACTAAATAGAGAATGCCAAATTTTTTAATAAAATTAAAAATACATAGATCTAAAACAAAAATAAGTTTATAAGTAATGTATCGCATGTTCAGAATTATAATAAAGATGTTTGTAATTCCAAAAATACATGTTATGTATTTACAGAAAACGTATCATACGTTCATATTTTTAACTTAAAATGTTCAAAATGCTAAAATATAATCAAATACAGAACTGTTCATAACAAAATACACAATTATCACTAAAAATCAAAAGAATATGAAAACTACATATTTCGAAACTCAAACCTAGCCATAGTGATTTAGATAATGAAATTTTATCGGAAAATAATCACACCATCGTCTTAACCACCTTCTATTCGAAGACGACACCATTTTTAGCTTCACTACTCCATTGTAAAAACTCCATTAACAAAGCTTCAAATCAAAGGTTGAAGAAAACAAAATTTTAATTTAATCTATTGTAATGAAGGAATTCACTCTATGGTGATCAACAATATGAAGGAATTCAATTAAAAGGATGATGAACGAATTCAAGAGAAAGAAAAATAAAATAGAGAGAAAAATAGAGGAGAGAGAAAATAAAAGAGAGAAAAATCAGAAATTAAGAAAGTAGAGGAAAGAGAAGAGAGGGTATATTTTAATTGATGGTTCACATATAACTATATGCACCATGGTGATCTTATAATTTGGCCCGACTATCCTGCTACTTTTTTGCAGGTTTGGGCACAAGATATAATGTTAAGGCCCGACTCAACTTTGTAAAACCTCGTATTTATATACGCTTAATAATTTTTTTTTATTTTTTATTTATTTATTTATTTATTTATTATTTATTTATTTATTTATTTATTATTATTATTATTATTATTATTATTATTATTATTATTATTATTATTATTATTATTATTATTATTATTATTATTATTATTATTATTAGGGTAGCCAACGAGCGCGATGCGCGCAGAGTGGATTGCCCCTTACTTGATGTTTATATTGGTTTGTGTTTGAAGTCTTCATGACATTGGTTTTTGTGGGTAAAATAATTTGGTAAATGAATGGACTATGTGATGGATTGTTGTGAAGGACATTATTATTAAGTGCAATGTACGGATGTTATAACAATCCAGTATAACAATAAAAGTTGTAATGTAAAGCTTCAATGGGTTGGTATAGTGACTACAACATTGATGTACACCCATTTATTTGTTCCCAATAATGGAATTTCAAAGGTGATAACTATTACAATACCCATAAGCCTAGATTACGCCTAGCATTACGTAAATATAATTCATTAGAAAAGGTGTCGTGTAAGGACACATGCTTGGATTTTAATTTGCCAAAAATATAATTCAAAACAATAACAACAATAATAATAATAGTAATAAAATTAAATACTTTGGAAAATTGGAGGAGAGAGTGTGTAAAAAACACTGTTAGATGAATCAAGAATTGTTGGTGGTACGTGGCTGGTTCTGGTCGCAGCGGAGTTGGCGGTGGAGTGTTTTGTTGCGGGCAGTAGTTTAAGCAGGGGATTGTTGTTTGGGCCGGAGTTCGTGAAAATGAGGCGCCGGTGAGCCCTCTCCTAAATATCGGCGACCCACCTCCTAGAAACTTCGGCCTCCCTCTTTCACCGCCTCCCCCGCCCATCCCTCAGCGTTGCCATTTCCAGCCCGTCGATTGCGAAAAGGTCCTTCCTTGTCATTTATTATATTTTCAGCTATTTGTAGGATTAATTCTTGCAATTGTCAACTTTTCTTGGCCCCGATTTAATTTATATCTGGGATTGTGGAAAGATGGTGAATAGAGATGTGGAATTTTCTAATTCAATGGACATAGTGAACAGAGGTGGGGAAGAGAGGATAAGTTGAAATATGCTTGGTAGAGAGCTCGGTATGCGCTTTAATGGAGAACTTACAGTTTGCTTCAGTCGAGAAGAGTATACAGAGGTAAAGGAGGAAGGAGAGAAAGGGGCTCTTATGAGCTTATGAGGAAGAAAGAGGAAAAGTAGTACTAATTACATGAGGGAAAACGCTTAGCCAGAGAAACAGACAAATAACCATTAATAGGGATATGAAGGTTAAAAAAACATTTTGAGGGGTATATATGTCGTAACACTATTCATAAGAGTATTCTCCCACTTTTTATTAGGTAGGGATACTCTCTCTGTTACATAATAATCGCAACATTGTCACCGACACATGTGTTAATGCTTAACTTTTAACATTAATAGTTTTAGGTTTATGCTATTAAGAAGTATAAAAGCTTAATCTTATGAAAATTTACATAAAAACTAATCTAAATATATTTTACATGACAATAAAAGTTTTTATATATATTAATAAAAAGTATAGTCAAAGTAAGCATATAAATAATGCAAAATTCAAAGCCCCGATTATTATGAAATAGAGGAACAAAAGGTATTTATTATTTCACTAGAATTTTTGTAACATTTATTTATTTATAATTGAGTTAACATCACAATCAAGCCCTCAATTCTTACATATTTCACTGTTTGGGTACTCAATTTATTTTTTTTTCTCTTTAGGTACTCTAACCCAAAATACGGCCAACTAACTCACCGTTAGCTACAATTAATTAAATACTAATAAAATTTAATAAAAAAATGTATTAATTAAAGTAATCTGTTTTTTTTTTTTTTTTTTTTTAATTTTTTTTTTTTTTTAATAAAAAACCTAGTCGTTGGAGGCTATCAAAACGAGTTAACAGCAGCCATAAAAAGCCATAAAAATATCCTTGCAAACCCAAAAAAAAATAACCATAACAGTAAGCCAAAATTCATAGTAAGATTTCCCAAATTTAAAAAAAAAAAAAAAAAAACAGAGTCAGAATTCTATTTAAAGCAGCCTAGCTTGTTCCCTTCTATGTTGAAGACCTGCAAAGAGCAAAGTCAAGTTAGGATTATGGACTTCTGCCACTGTAACAAAAGAGTGCTGCATAGAGTTTCAAGAACAACCAAACATCCATTCATGAGCTTCAAGCAAGATATGTGAGAATTAAAAATGCTTCAATGGATGCAATTATTTTGAATGGGTTAACATGCCTCATCCAATAAAATTGAGGAGTGAATGGCGTGGTGTGACTAACAGCAAAATGAAAATGGAACAGGACATGCTCAATTTGAAGAAGAAAATTTAATATCAAAGCCTTATAATCATTTTACTAATTAGCATTGTTGTTGGATTGAGTGTGTGGGGGTGTACCTTCGTAGTCTTGTAATTTTTTCAGTTAAAGTAGTTGCTGCAGAATTACGAGTTCTCCTTTTAGCTTGTATTTGTTGTTGCAATGATTATGTACTGAATTAATTTAATTGACTGAATAAAGAAGCAAATTTTTAACCTTATATGACTTATACATACCCCTAACTGTCTCTGAAATCCATTTGGGTAGGTGTAAACACAAATTCCCTTGTTATGCATAGGTAAATAAGCTTGTGATTCTTATGTTGGGACATGCTGCCTTGGTGTCTAGGAACATCCTTGTGCAGTTTGACTTTGCTAAGTTTGTGTAGGGACATTCTGCCTTGGTGTTTATGTTTGTGTTCTTCTCTAGTTAGGCTACTTTGGTGGCTTGATACTTGTTGTGTTTCCATGCCCAGCTTCTCCATAATTGCTGCATGTGTGAACCACACCTTTTTTGCCCAACTTAATAATCTCTGTTTCTCCTATAAAAGGCCTTCTCTTAGTGGTAGGTCTTTGGTTTACTTTTTTTCAGCACAGATGGTATGATTGGTACCTATGATGTAAGAGGCCATTCATCTAGGGCATTAATGTGTCTATTTTATATAGTATTTTACCCCCGTCCCTTGGTCATAATTAGTAGTGTTTTTGGATCTTTAGAGCCACTTTTATTACTAATTGATGTTTTCTAGTGTTTTCGTAGATTTGGTTGACTTTTGCAGGGATTTGCACTTTTGGAGCATTTTCCCGAGATATTATGGAGCAATTACGAGCATTGGAGAAGCACGACCAGTTTCTATAGCCTAGGGCCGGTTAGAGCCATCGAACCGGTGATTAAGGGCTCGGTATATGTGATACCGGGGCATTTGGACCGAGTATTCAAGACCCGAAGAGGAAACTCAGATTGGCGCGAAGAATTGGAGCCCAATCGTAGTCCAAATAGTGGCCCAAGAGTGCCGCCCGGCCATAGAGGCTGGCGCCCGGAGGCGCGCCCGGCCGGGCGAGGGAAGCAAGGCTAGCGCCCGTACTCGCGCCCAGCCGGGCGCGAGATTCATACTTGAGAGGAAAAAGGCGCGCCCGATCGGGCGGTGCCTCGCCCGATCGGGCGCGTGTTATTATTAAGAGACGATTAGCGTCGTTTAAGTTTGTTTTAGCTTAGGATTCTCGCTTAGTATAAATACTTCTCCGTTAAGCGAGTTTAATATCTTCTTTTTATACTCTTTCTTAATTATTTCTTAGATTTCTCTCTCTACTTAGCTTTTAGATTAGTTTCTCTCTCATATACTTTGTTCTTAACTCTATTCTTAATTCCAGATTTCTTTGGTAACGATTTCTCTTCTCTTAATCTTAGTTATTTATTTTATTTTATTCTTTTGATCATGTCTTATTTTGTTGCCTTGATTAGTTTAGTTTTTATTATGTGTGAGTAGTTCTATTTCTAGGGTTTGTGGGGATCCATAAATAATATGAAGGGGTAATTTATTGTTGTTGATTATCAATGCTAGATTAATTTCCTATTGATTGATTTAATGCTCTGTGATTGTAATACGTAGCGAAAGCCCTTTATGATCTGATTAATGTATGCATTGATGATTGATTATTATGTTTTACCCTGGAATATTATTTATTGGTGAACCTATGCCCTAGGTCTTTTATTCATTGTTTTCCTTCCTACTTTTATTCTTTCCCACTTTTACTCTTCGTAGTTTAGTTTCCTTCGATCATTATATTTGGTTACTTTATAATCTAGATTATATTAATTAATTAGGAATAGAAAGACTCGTTTCTCTGTGGATTCGACCCTACTTCCCTATCTACATTAGTTAGAGGATTTAGGAATTACTTTTGATTAGGGGATACGACTTTACCCTGTCAAAATTTGGCGCTGTTGCCGGGGAAACGGTTTTATTTTTATTCACTAGTAGAAAAATACAAAAAAGCACCGAGCCATGGCCACCGGTTTTTAAAAACCGGTAGGAAAAAAATGGGCGGGACTAGGCTTTTTATAATTGCCACCGGTTCAAACCGAACCGTTGGCATATGTTTTTAAGGCCACCGGTTCAAAACCCGTGGCAATAAGAAAAAACAAATTTGCCCCTCTATTTTCTTTCTCTTTCCGCGTTCTCAGCTCTTTCTCTTTCCTCTGTCTCGCGTTCTCTCTCTCTCTTCTTCCTCCTCTCTCTTCAACTAGATCTCCCTATTCTCTCTCTCTTACCTTTCTCCACCGTGCCGTCGTCCATTCCTCCCGCTTCCCTCTATTCATGTCCTAGCAACGGCGGCAGTGGCGCTAGGAGCTGATACAAACCCACCTCTCGTCGTTTCCCCCTCGCGAAATGATTTTCCCTGAAGGTTCGTGCGTTTTTCTTCTTTTCTCTGTAAATAATTTCATTATTTCGTGTTTTTTGAGTTTTCATTTTTGTCAAATTTACAATTTCATGTTTTCGGAAACCAAGGGTTTTATGGATTTCGATTTAATTCAATATTACTCCATAGAAATTGTTCAATTCCTTTCTCAATTACATGCAGCTTCGCAATTACTGAATTTTGACAACATTTCATTGTCAGATTTCTTAACACCATATAGATCTGTGTTTTTGTGCTTTCAAATTACTGATGTGCAGTGGAGCGAACCTGGGTACGGGATTTAACTCGGGTATTGAGGCCATGTGAAGGTTGGGTATGGTAATGAGTTTGATGACGATGAGGTAAAGGATGTTTCTTAATAATTTTTCTGCATTTTCGTGATAATCTGACCCTAATTACAGAAAAAATTGAACTTGATATGGGGCTTATCGATTTTGTCTTTGATCATGTATATTTATATAGGTTTTATCGTGAGATTTGATTTATATTTGTGATCAATGTTGAATTTTGGTTTGTCTATAAATCACTGAATTCTTAAGAAATAGATATGTAGGAACTCAATTTTGGTCGAACAATTTAATTTTGAAGTACTGTTTTTTGCTCGTGAGATCTGTCAATATTTTGTGTGTATAGTATTCGTTTGATTGTTATCTAATGGATTCATCCGAAACTCGAAATTATTAGGTGTTGAGCTTTTGTCTGACTCATACCCCTACAAGGAACTCTTCAATGGATGCCTTTGGGACGTAGATGGAAAGGTATGAATCTGTACAAATCTTTTCATTTCTTGGAAGTTTGTGAATTATGGTTTTCT
This sequence comes from Chenopodium album, assembly GCF_948465745.1. NCBI lineage: Eukaryota > Viridiplantae > Streptophyta > Magnoliopsida > Caryophyllales > Amaranthaceae > Chenopodium > Chenopodium album. The sequence continues at coordinate 65,062,558 of NC_137834.1, read as the reverse complement.
GGGCTTGCAACTAATTGATGTGGTATTATGTGATTATCTACTTGCAGTGGACTGTTAAAGGTGGTGTTGATGTCAACATTAGTGCCAACCCTTATGCTGAAAAATGGATAAACGTCTCAAGGAATAAATAGTAATGTCTAAGGGGGTTGTATGAAGATATGTTGAATTCACTCAGATGTTACCAAGCTAAGGATTATGTTCTGAATTTTAAATCTGCTGTTAATGTTCCTCTGTTGTCTCTGAATGAGGCTTTGTTTTGTTTGAAATCCTAAATCTGATGCAAGGTCTAAGGGGGTTGTTTTGCTTGAAATAATGATGATGATTTTGCTACTTGGATTTGAAAAAGATCTTGAAAAGATGCAATGTTTTATTGTTTTGGTTGTAATGATGATTTTGCAGCTCGAATTAGATAATATATTAATAGTTGTTGTCGTTAGCTACTTTTTTTCGGGAGCTATATATAGAGTGAGAGGGTGGGAGGTGGAGGTTTGGCTTCTACTTAAATTTTTTTTCAAACTGATGAATATTGCACTTGTACATTAGCAGTATATGGAATGAAGTGCTCAAATGTGTTATGAGTCTCTTTCAACGTTCTGTCAATTTGGGCCCTGTGATGTCTCTTGAATCTTTATTGCTCATAATGTGCAGTGGACATGTTTAGTTCTGCTTTGAAAAATTGAGTCTGCATGTCTAGCACCAGGTCTCCTTGTTTATTGGCTATTTAAAGATGTGTAGTGGCTGTCCCTTCCAGCCTTCCTGCTTTTTACATAAGAAATCATGAAATTTCTTTTGCCTTTTGTTTAGTTGTTTGTGCATGGATGGAGTTGCTAGTTAATTTCAATATCTAATCTCTTTGAAAGTGCACACCTGTCTACTGCCCTTTTAATGCATAAATCCTAATGATCTGATATACAGAATTTATCTTATGCATTATGCATATTTTATTTTTAATTATTTTACCCTCAGCTTGTAGATCCTGATGTTTTTAATTACTTTTACAAAATGCATATCCTTGACCTCTTTGAATTTTGATTAATAATTTACTTATCTTATGTTGAAGTTCATGAGATTTGGTCACATTTCCTTTTCTTTGTATATATCTTAGACATGGCTAAATTAGACCTTTCTTGACTACCTTTGAGATGATTTCAATCATATTTTAGAACAAAGTTAATGATAGGTAAATTTAGAGAAGTTAAGTCCATTGAAATAGATTTTTAAAATCAAAAGTTAACATATATGCCTAGTTGTATGCTTAGAGTATACAAATAGATCTTCCAGTTTCTTTTTTTTTTTTTTTTTTTTTTTTTTGATGAATAATGATTTTCCAGTTTCTAATTTCATGTTTTTGATAATTTCTTAGGCTTTTTGTTTGTTGCTCTGATACTCCGTATCTTGCTTAGGGAAGTATCAATTATTGACAAGTATACTTTTCACACAGGTCAAAAAAAGACTTGGGTTTTATGCTTGCTCCATTTAGCGATCACCAGATTTAATATCACTTCTGAAGGTACCTTAGTGGCTGTATATGTGTCATATTAGTGGTTTTGTATGGATTTATTTCGTGAAATTAATCAGTTTGAACCTTTATAATTATTGATTGTTGCCTCTTTGATTGTTTAAGTTGTTATTATTATGATATTTGGATGAAAAATCTCGATATTTGATGTTGTTTTGTCAATTTGTTGATATAATTTATGTGGGAAAATTTGTCCAGAGCTTATTGTTTTGTCAGAGGAGGTGACAAAAGAGAAAATATACGAAGACTATTGGAAGATTTTATCTATACGCAAGGTTGCTGCTGCCTCGCCAAGGCTGTTTCATTGGTGTGACTTTGCTTGTATTTAACAGTGACTAGTATTTTTTTTAAGTTTTTTGGACCAAAATTGTAATATTATAGCCTTTTTTAATGAAAATATGTAAGTATATATATATGTTAGTGTTTATATATCATTTTATGTGAAAAAAAGCAAAAAAAAAAAAAAAAATTTTTATTTTATTTTTTTGGGCCATTTTTGCCACCGGTTTTGAACAGAATCGGTGCCAAAAACCCCTTTAAAAAAAGCGGGAATGGGTTTTTGCCACCGGTTAACCGGTGGCCATAATAAATATTACCACCGGTTAACCGGTGGCAATAATCATTTTTGCCACCGGTTTTGCACCGGTGGCCTTTCTTGGGGTTATTGCCACCCCCCAAATGACCACCGGTTCAAAACCGGTGGCTTAGGGGGGTTTTGAACCGGTGGCCAAATGCTATTTTCGCCTAGTGATTTCTGATTATTTCTGTAGTCCAGGTTATTTCTTTTTTTTTTTTTTTTTTTTTTTGTCTCAGAGAACGTTAGTTCTTTGAGGAAAGTCTCATATTTGCTTTTAGTTTTTTTTTTTGTTTATGCCCAGGTGTTCCAGATCAGGTTACATCCCATTCGATCCTGAGATCGAACGATCCTTCCATAGACAGAAGAATTTCTACAAGCAAATTCTAGCGGATTCTGGTGATAATAATAATCACCGAGATCCTCCAACTGATTCTAGTGATTAAGAGGTATCTTCAGATCCAGAATCAGAGATGACGGCTCCAAAGAAGCTTAGTGATTACTCACAACCAAAGCTTACAGATTTTCCACACCTTACTCCCACTCCGTCTCTTGATGGGGTACAGTTTGAGATTAAACCCCAATTTATAACGATCATAGAAAGGAAGCAATTTAGTGAAGCTAAGGGTGAAGACCCAAATATTCATATTGCAGACTACTGTCAGTACTGTAATACCATCAGGCAAGCTGGGGTCACACAAGATCAAATCAGGGAGATTCTCTTTCCTTTCTCTTTAACTGGAAAAGTCAAATTATGGTTTAATGGTTTAAATAGAACTGCACTTGGTATAATTTACTGGGAAACTCTTGTTTTGAATTTTTATAACAAATATTATCTGCAGAGAAAACAGCCGTACTTCGGAGTGCAATTCAGAACTTTGCCCAAGAAGCCGATGAAACTTTATATGAGGCTTGGGAGAGATTCAAGGACCTACAAAGAGAATGCCCCCACCATAATTTGGCACAATGGCAGTTAATCCAAGCCTTTTACAATGGCATTGGAAATTCATCTAGAATAATTTTAGATTCTGCAGCTAGTGGGAGGTTTATGAATCTTAATGTTGATGATGCAGGTCAGGTTATTGAAGATATGAAGATACATAATTCCCAATATGGGAATCCTAGAGGCTTTGCTAACAAGGGGAAGCATAATGTTGACTCTGTATCCTTTTTGCAAGCTCAATTAACCTCTGTCTGCCAGAAATTAGATAATCTTAGCACTGTTAATGTAGCTAATGTTTCTGCAATTAATAATAATGCTAACGAGGCTTTCTGTGAAAATTGTGGAATTTTAGGTCATTGGGAGCAAGATTGTAGGAGTTCCGTGGAGAAAGTTAATGTCTTTCAAGCTTATAGGAAGAATAACCCATACTCCAACACCTACAATCCTGGGTACCGGAATCATCCGTACCTTTCCCACCGGAGCACTAATGTCCAAAATCCACCACCACCACAAGAACCACAGGCGCCACAACAACAACAACAGAAATATTACCACCCCAATGCTGGCCAGAAGAACCAACCACAACAACCCTCCTCATCTTCCGACCCTGCTTTGGTAGAAATTAGAGCGATGCTGATTAATATGCAGAAGCACATGGAGAGTAGAGATGCACAAATTGATTCAATTCTAGCACACAATAAAATTGTAGACAATCAAATTGCGCAACTTTCTGCTACTCTACAAGCCCGCCAACAGGGAGCTCTGCCAGCACAGCCGACCAGGCCTACGGATCAAGCCTATGCAATTACTCTAAGCAGTGGTTCAAACTATTAAGGGCACCCTATGCCCAGAGTTGATGAACCTGTTTTAATAAAAAATGCTAATCTTGATTCCGTTAAACCAGACAATGTAGCTAATAGCCCTGCAGGGCTAAAGCATAGTACTAATATATTTAATTCTACATTGCAGGGTACGACTTCAGAGAAGGTTGCCACTCCAGATAAGAGCAATAATGCTCCAAAGCCAGTTATCAAACTTCCATTCCCCAATCGTCACTTGAAAACAAATTTGGATAAGCAGTTTGGTAAGTTTCTGGAGATGGTAAAAGATTTGAAGGTAACAGTTCCCTTCACTGAACTAATCACACAAATTCCTGCATATGCTAAATTTATGAAGGAAATATTGACAAGAAAAAGGTATATTAGTGAGGTAGAGACAGTAGCTTTCACTGCAGAGTGTAGTGCCGTACTTCAAAATAAATCTCCACCTAAACTAAAAGATCCGGGTAGTTTTTCTATCCCTTGTCACATTGGCAATCTAATGATTGATAATGTATTGTGTGATTTAGGTGCTAGCGTTAGTGTTATGCCATTATCTGTGTGTTCCAAGTTGAATATGGGTAAATTAAAAGCTACTAATATTACTCTACAAATGGCCGACCGTTCTTTCAAATACCCCTTAGGTGTTTTAGAGGATGTTTCTGTTTGAGTAGGTAAATTTTATATACCTTTTGATTTTGTTTTTCTTGATATGGCTGAGGATATGCAAACCCCAATCATTTTGGGTAGACCATTCCTTAACATTGCAGGAGCAATTATAGATGTGAGAAGTGGCAAATTAACACTATCAGTAGGGGACGACAAAATTATTTTTAATCTTAATAATACCCCTAAAAGCCCCATGACGGAGGAGAAGTGCTTTAGTGTTAATTTGGTTCATAATTATTCTAACAAACCCCAAGCTCTTGTAAAAGATCCTTTGGAGGCAGTGTCTTGTGTTGCATCCCTTTCAGATGAGATAGACAAATGGCAGAAGGAAGTAGATGCAATAGAAAGAGCTCTCTACACTGTCGGTCTTGGCTTTGAGGATGAAAAGGTGGAATCAATCAAGCAAGTTGTGGAAATTGAGCCTACGGTGAGTGTTCCGCCAGATCGAGTTGCAAGTGCTAAATACAGTAACATTTTGAAGCAACCCTCGATCGAAGAGGGATGTTTAGTGCGTAGCATTGAAGAGCCCCCAATCCAAGTCAAGGAGGATCCACCAGATAAGGTGAATTGGTGTCCCACATGGTATGTCAGGAAGCCGCGTCGTGGCCTAAACACCGCTCGATCAGGTGAGAAACCACCCGACCAAGCGTTAGGCCAAGGGTCCTAGTTCTTGTACTTGGTGAGAAGGTCGTGCGGGACCTAGATAAACTAATGCTTTGCGGGAGGCAACCCGTATTTTAATGCTTTTTAGACTAGTATTTCTTTCTTTTTCTTATGAGAGGAGAGAAGAGGGAATTTAATGAGTTTTATGAGTTTTTATACAGGTTTGAAGGAAAAGAGTTAGCCAAAAATTGAAGAAAAGAAGAAAACAGAATACTCGTCCATTTAGCCTCGGGCCCGATCGGCCGAAGCTCGCCCGACCGGGCGCGAGAGCAAGGGTTGAAAAAGTTCAATTTTCGCCCGATCGGGCTCGAGATTTGACGTATACGGACATATTTTTCCGCCCGATCGGGCGTATGCCGCCCGGACGGGCGCGAGAGATAAGTAATTTTTGGGCGTAAGATCGCCCGACCGGGAGAAAGGTGCCTGACCGGGCGCGAGAGTAGAAGAAAATCGGGCATTTAGATCGCCCGATCGGGCGAATGCCGCCCGACCCGGCGTGAGAGCAGCAACTTAATTCATACCCAGATTGCCCGATCGGGCGACAGGCCGCCCGACCGGGCGCGAGGTTCCCGTCCGCCCTTATCTTCTTCTTTCTTCTTTCATTTCTCTTTTCCTCCATAACTTTCTCTCTTTAAAACTCTAATTTTCTCTACCTTCTCTCTAAGTTTCCTCCTTCATTCTTTACCCAAATCAAATATTTTTACATATCCTTAATCATCTCTTCATTTTCTACAATTCTACATAAAAATCTTCAAGTTCCATTCAAATAATTTTTAGACCCATTGTCAAAAATGGCAACAAAGAGGGCAAAAACACTTCTAGGGGGAAGCTCGAGCTCAAGTCAGCAATACGACCCGGCGTTGCAACTACCACATTGGCCGACGATCAAGATAGCAACCCCGGAACAGAAGGAAAAGCTTGAGCAACTCTACGGGCGTGAGGTAATTCTTCACGGTGGTTACACCACCCTACTCTAGAAGCATTAGGACTATATGATTATGTTAGGAGATTTTTGAACGATATTGGTATGAGGAAATTTGTTGATATGCATTATGCCACTTATCGTGAATTAACCTGTGAATTTCTTTCCTCTTTGCATGTTCATAACCATAAAACTGGGCCAAAATTGATTTTTAGGTTAAATAATAGAAATATTACTTTAACTTTTGTTGATTTTTGTAAATTGTTTGATTTGGAATCTGATTTGCCTCACCAATGGCATGTTGAATACAAAATGGATGATATTTATACTGCTTTGACTGGTTTGCCGGCGCCTAACTCCCAACATGCTAGTGCTAAACCAATCCATCACCCCGTTCCCAAAATATGGAAAATATTTGCGGGTGTTAGCTTTTTAGGTCGGAACGAGCCCCATAACTGTCAGACTAATGAACTTGCTGTTATTGGCCATTATGTGTTCGGATTCGGGAAGCTTAACATAGCTAGGTATATCATCCATCACTTAGCTAGGCAAGCCACGGCTAGTAACGCCGCTAGTATCCCCATTCGTCTAGGTGGCCTTATCACTAGGATAACTATTAAGAAGGCCGGTTTTGTAGAGACTAGACCCCACCAGATGACCAACTGTGGACCTGATACCTACATGACCGCTAGGTACCTAGAGGAGTTGGGTTGGGTACGATCGGATGGTGAGAAGACACCCCATTGGTGTATTAGGACTGGGATCGAGCAGCCTTTGCCCATATTTTCCCTACCTAGTCCTAACTTGACCGCTTTTCCCCCCAGGCAAGCATCCTACATGTATGACCTTTTAGTTGCCAACGCTAGGGGGCAAGCACCACCAGTACCACCACCAGTTCCACCACCCCAGCCTCAGCCCGAGGTAGCGTTTTCTCCACCTCGCATGTCTCACTCCGTCCCCCATGTTGACTCTAACCCAGTTTGGGACCTTCAGAGTATAGGTCAGGCTTTAGGACGTATCGAGCATTCCCACAATGACCTTAGGAGGATGGTAGGCTCCATTGACTAGAGGTTAGGGTACCTTGAGAGGAACCAGGGTAGAGCTCTCTACCCTATGTACGATGATTATGCTCGTCGGGGCAACATTCCCGACGATGCTATCTACCCTGACTGGTTTTATCCTCCACCCTAGGGATATGATAGGGATCCCACTACCCATGGCATTTATACTGACTATTCTTCCTTTTATGGGTACGGCCAGGACATTCCTTTCGGGGGACCGGCGGGGGGGGGGAGTTTTCATGCTGATTATTTTGGTGGTAGCTCTTCTAGTGCAAGTGGTGCAGGTGGCAGTGGAGGTGCAGGGTTCGGCTCCATGGATGAGGATGATGAGGACTAGCTATGTTGGGCTAGTTCCCGAGCCAATGAGGACATTGTCTGATTCTGGCTTGGGGGAGATTTTGGATTTGGTATCTTTCTTTTTCTCTTTTCTTTTATTTTTGGTGTGTTTTCTTAATTTAGATTTATTGCTTTCTAGGTTAGTTTTACTGCTTTATAGGTTAGTTTTATTGCTTTCATATATATGAATAATACAAAAAAAAAAAAAAAATAAAAAAATAAAAAAATTGAAAAAAAAAAATTCCAAAAATACGTTCGGACGTTCCGATGAATTGTAAATCATGCTTCCCTGTGCCCCTTACTTGAGAAAATTGTTTTGATTCTTGGTATATGATGATAAGCATTGTGGATTAGTTGATCATGATTTGATTTTGATTGTCTTGAAACCTTAACATGAGTCAATTTTGTCCAACTATTTGTGAATATAATGCTTGACTAGTTGATTTGGTTAGGAATGTGTGATAGTTCCTGGTATGTCAATGAATTTGAGTATTGATTTGCAACTATAAGTAATGTTTATATGATTCATTATTATGCACATTGAGGAGGACGAAGGCGTTCATTCTTTTACGTAGCCTTCAGATGATTGTAGATACATTTGTTCCCTTCTTGCTACCCATGTTGTTGCCTTGACTTTTTGTTGTTTATTAGCCATTATAAGCCTATTTTGCTTGCTAGTACTGACTAGTCGACTCAATACAATCTTGCCAGTACTGACTTTAAATCGTCAAGTTCCTCTTCTGAATCACTGCCTAAGTTTAATGAAGATTTTGAAAAATTAAAACACAATCTTGATGAGTTAAGAATTGAAAAGGCAAATTTAGACAAGGAACTTGCAATCAGAAAAGAAAGAAGCACTGGTCTGCTTGGTGTACCTAAATGGATTGAGAATGCTTAAACCAAAAGAACTGAAGGGCTAGGGTACATTCGATCTAAGCATAAAGGTAAAAAGAAATATGTTAATTTACCTAGCCATAAAGTTTGTTCCTTTTGTGGGAAGACAGGTCATTTAGTGAACACTTGTTATAAGAAGGAACAATCTGTTAGTAAGAATGTTAAGCAATTTTGGGTTAGAAAATCTGATATTGCTTCAACGTCCAAGGAACCCAAGGAAACCTGGGTTCCTGAAACTAATCAATGAGTTCTTTTGCAGGTCCTAGTGAGGGGGAACAACACGTGGTACCTCGACAGCGGTTGTTCAAAGCATATGACAGGAGACAAATAAAAAATCCTCTCACTTGAGACCTATTCTGGAGGAACTGTGACCTTTGGAAACAACAAGAAAGGAGAAGTCATTGGAAAAGGAAATGTTGGAAGGTCAAGTTCCCATTCAATTGAAAATGTACTTTTGGTCGAGGGTTTGATGCACAATTTGTTGAGCATATCACAATTTTATGACAAAGGAAACTCTGTAAGTTTTACTTCTGATTCCTGCAACATCATTAATGACAAAACAGGAAGGGTTGTTCTTGAAGGAACTAGGAAAGGGAACACTTATACTGTGGATCTCAATTCTGTTCCAAGGAACAACCTTACATGCCTGACTGCCATTAATGATGATCCTTTATTATGACATAAGCATTTTGGACATGCTAGTTTCTCACTCATGGATAAACTTAGAGCAAGGAACTTGGTTATAGAGCTTCCCTCAGTCAAGTTCCTCAAACAACATATCTGTGATGCATGTGTGAGAGGCAAGCAAGTCAGGTCATTTTTTAAAAGTAAAAACTTGGTGAGCACCACAATGCCATTGGAACTCATACACATGGATTTGTGTGGTCCCATGCGTGTTCAAAGTAGAAGTGGAAAGAAATATGTTCTAGTTATTATTGATGATTTTTCTAGATTTACCTGGGTGATTTTTCTGTCTAGCAAGGATGAAATATTTGATGAATTTGTGTCATTCGCCAAGAAAGTGCAGAAGACTAGTGGAAATCAAATTATCCACATTCGGTCAGATCATGGAACTGAGTTCGAAAATTCAAGATTTGATGAGTTTTGCAGAGAAAATGGCATGGATCATAACTTCTCAGCCCCAAGAACTCCTCAACAAAATGGAGTTGTGGAGAGGAAGAACAGGACCCTAGAAGACATGGCAAGAACAATGCTCATAGCTAGTGGACTTCCAAGGATCTTCTGGGCTGAAGCTATCAACACTGCTTGCTATATTATAAATCGAGATATGATGAGACCAATCATCAATAAAACTCCATATGAACTGTTTAAGGGCAGAAAACCAAATATTTCTCACTTTAGAGCTTTTGGATGCAGGTGCTTTGTCCATAATAATGGAAAAAGGAACATAGGAAAATTTGATGAAAGAAGTGATGAAGTTGTGTTCCTTGGCTATGCATCAAATAGCAAGGCTTACAGAGTATACAATAAAAATACTATGTGTGTCGAAGAAAGAATTCATGTGATATTTGATGAATCTAATATGTTTATGAATGTGCAGGAACAAGACACTAATGATTATGAAATTGGAATGGTCAGAGATAGGGAGGATGATGAAGAGGAAACTAGTCACCCCAAGGAAAAGCAAGTTGAACCCGAACAAGGTCATCAGGAAAATGCTGAAGTTTCTCCACCTGAAGTTCAGGAGGAACAAGATCATGAAGAAACAGGCAACATAGAGGAACCTGAGGAAGCAGAAGAAGAAGTACCTCAAATAGGAGTTCCTGCCAGAGAGTTTCATCCAAAGCCCTTCAAATATCAAGGCTCTCACCCTACTGACCTCATCATAAGTGACATTGGCAGAGGAACTCAAACCAGATCACAGATGAGGAACTTCTGTGCCTTTCAAGCCTTTCAATCCATAATTGAGCCAAGAAATCATGAAGAAGCTCTCAAAGATGCTGACTGGATAACTGCCATGCAAGATGAACTTAATGAGTTTGAAAGGAACAAAGTCTGGCATCTAGAAGAGAAACCCAAAAATAAAAAGGTAATAGGGCTCAAATGGGTTTTCAGAAACAATCTGGATGAGTATGGAACTATAATAAGGAACAAGGCCAGACTCGTTGTGAAGGGCTATAACCAACAAGAAGGTATTGATTTTGGAGAAACTTTTGCTCCTGTTTCCAGGTTAGAAGCTATTAGAATATTAATTTCTTTTGCTTCATTTATGGGTTTCAAATTATATCAAATGGATGTTAAATGTGCCTTCTTAAATGGTTTCCTTGAATAAGAGGTGTTTGTGGAACAACCACCTGGTTTTGAAAATCCCCAATTTCCTAATCATGTCTTTAAGCTTGATAAAGCTCTTTATGGGCTGAAGCAGGCACCAAGAGCTTGGTATGAAAGGCTCTCCAAGTTCCTTCTTCAAAATGATTTTAAAAGAGGTAAAATTGATAAAACTTTGTTTTTGAAATATGAAGGAACTGACTTATTATTTGTTCAAATTTATGTTGATGATATTATCTTTGGTGTAACTAATGAAATCTTGTGCAAGTATTTTGCTGATTTAATGAGTGGTGAATTTGAAATGAGTATGATGAGAGAACTCAACTTCTTCCTTGGTCTTCAAATCAAACAAACTGAAGAAGGAATTGCAATTCACCAACAAAAATATGTCAAGGAACTTCTGAAAAAGTATAACCTTGATCAAGCAAAAACTAATCATACACCAATGGGAACTGGCACAAGATTAGATGAAGATCTACAAGGAACCAGTGTGGATCAAACCAAATATAGAGGTATGATCGGATCCCTTCTTTATTTAACTGCTAGTAGACCTGACATTGCATTTAGTGTTGGCTTATGTGCTAGGTTTCAATCGAATCCTAAAGAATCTCATCTTACGACAGTTAAAAGGATTCTAAGATACCTCAAAGGAACTGACAATCTCTGTCTCTTCTATCCTAGAAGTGATACTTTTGATTGAAAAGGTTTTGCAGATGCTGATTATGTAGGAGATTTGGTGAACAGGAAAAACACTTCTGGAATGGTCCAGTTCCTCGGACCATGTTTAGTTTCTTGGGGCTCCAAGAAACAAAATACAGTGGCCCTATCAACTGCTGAAGCTGAGTATGTGGCTACTGCAGCTTGTTGTTCCCAAGTTCTTTGGATTAAACAACAATTAAGAGATTATGGTATGAAATATAATTGCATTCCTATTTATTGTGACAATACAAGTGCCATATGCATTTCAAAAGATCCAGTTCATCATTCTCGTGTGAAGCATATTCACATAAGGCATCATTTTCTTAAGGATAATGTTGAAAAAGGCTTAATTAAATTGGATTTTTATGATACTGAAAATCAAATTGCTGACATTCTTACTAAGCCTTTGAGCAGGGATAAATTTGAAAAGATGCGCATGGAACTTGGTATGATACAATTGAGTTAAGAAGACCTCAAGTTCCCCCAAAGGTATAAGTCAACTATGTATGCAATGTATGTCTTACACAATCTGAATATGTGAAAACATAGTCCTAAGCATTAGAACATATGGCATGGCATATGGGATTGTGGCTGTATGTGATGAAATCAAATTGCATTAGGCATGTCCATGTTATAACAAACTATATTGATTTGTTCCAAGTTCCTCCCAAATATTCTATCAAATTTTGTTTTATCCGTTTATGATTTAATTAGCTAGTTAGTTAATTAATTTTATCCTTTTGAAAATCTTATCTTTCTATTCTGATTTTGAATTATTTTCGAGTATTTATCCTTAGAATTCAAATCAAAATTTTATTTAAATACCCAAGACTCTTCGTATTCAATTCAGAGTTTCTGATCAAAAGATTATCTTCAATTAACCTAGATCCTTCATGTCAAATCACATTAAATTTAAAACTGACCAAGTTAAAAGTAATTTCTCTATCCTTCATCAATCGACACCTGCACTATTCAATTAATCTTCCACACTCTTCCACCGACTCTTTTACCCCTTGAAATTCCATCCCTATGAAATGACACCAAACCCTACACACTGTTCCTCACCTCCTCACTCCGTAAAATACACCCTACATTTTACCGATTCAGCAAATTCACCCATGGATGTTTCACCAAACCTCAAGTTACCCCTCAAAAAGATTCACCCATGGATATCGAGCAAGAGAATCAAACAAAACCCTCTGTTGAAAAACCAAAGAACTTGCCTGCTGAGTCAAAGAAATGAAAGCCGGAGGAACTCGAGGATTAGGGCTGGGAGGAATTAGGAGAAAAGATTCAGTTGGAAAAGTCTCTATCTCTCAAGAAAATCGAAGCAAGCTCTGAACGCTTCATACATGGTTTCTGCATCAACTTACCGTGGTGTGAAGTAAGTAAGTATTCTGAATTACTTGAAATCTTAGAGGCTCAAAATTGGGTGCAACTGTTTAGTGAAAGTTACAATAATGTGCTTGCTCATGCTCCTTTGAAAGAATTCTGTGCGAATTTTAAGAATTATGATGGTGTTTGTGTGTCAAGAGTTAAAAATAAGAAAATTAGTTTTGATGCTGATTATCTATGTGCTATTTTTGGAACTCCAAATGAGGGGTTTGATGAGTATTTTAAAGGAGCTACTGATAAAAGTGTAGGAGATGTGTCTATAAAAGAAATTGTGGAATCAATTGGCGGAAAGGTGTCTAAAGTCCTAACAAATCATAACCTGTTCTCTCCCATTCAGAAACTGTTGTTCATCTTTGTGCACTTAGCCATAGTTCCAAGAACTCAGCACAGGCATGAGGCTAATCACCTTAATGCTATGCTGATGTACTGCCTTGAAAACAAATACAAATCAGTTTTCCTTCCATCATGATAAAACACCTCACCCACTGTCTTGCAAACCATTTGAAAGTAGGATATGCAAATCTGATCATTACTCTCATTGAGAGTTTTGGTATTTCTGTGGAGAACTGTGAACATCTGAAACTACAAACCAATCATTTTGTACAACCCAAAACCCTTGAAAGCAGAAACTTGCATGTTGTTAATGGTGTTACCCAATTTCTTCCAAAACAAACTCCTAAGACGAAGGAAGGAGTTAAGGTTCTGACTGAGGAAGAGGAGTTGGATAAATGGCTGGAAGGAGAGGATAGTGAGGGAGAAGAAGAAAAGAAAGAAAAAATGAAAGACAAAGAAGAAAGTTCTGAAAAGAAAGGTAGGAAAGGTAGTGCTTCTGGTACTGGGAAAAGGAAGAGCATTAGGTTGGCTGTTAAGCCAAAAATGAAAGCTGAGGCTCCAGCTGCTTTCGTGGATCTCAGTGAGGAGAAAGCTTTTGTTCAGGGGGAACAGGGTATGTTTATGCAAGAAACTGTCACTCGTTCTGCTCCAGTAAGTGCAGGTTCAGGGTTTGCTGCCTTTAGTTCTGTGAGTTCCACTTTGGAACTGAAGGCACTCAAAGATGCGGTCAAGCTGCTGTCTGATGCTCAACCAGCACTGCTTTTGAGGATTGGGGCTCTTGAGAAACTGGTGGGAGACCTGGTGCAAGCTTCTAAGGAACTCACCTCAACAATGAAGGAAAGCACTTCAACTCTCTCTCAAGGCCAGGCTGATTTGTTGAAAAAGCTGGAAGATATAGTTGTTGAAGAAGAATCAGCTGATGATTCAGGAGAAGAGCACAAGTCCTCAGCCCCTGAAGCCTAGTCCTATTTTCTGTCTATCTCATCTATCAAACTATCTTTTGATCTTGGTTCTATGCTTTGGACACAAACCATTAAAATGGTGCTGTGTTTAGATATATATATGTGCATTAATTTTGATGAAAGCCAAAAGGGGGAAAAGAAAGGCAAACTCAATTGTTGACAAGCTTCTCCATCCATCTGTAACTAAGGTATATAAGGTATATAATTTAAATTTAGTTCCTTGTTATTTGATAATATTTTTAGTTCTGATTTTCCTTAAAGGGAACTGAAGCTCAAGAGTTGAAGCTTCAAAGGAAAGTTCCTTGGGTGAGGAACTGCAGCTTCAGAGTCGAAGCTTCTCAGAGTATCAAGGAGTCTAATGTATTTTATCTTTACTTTAGGCAACTTGTATTTGTGTTAAGTACATTGCAATTGATAGGATTTAAGTGGATTTAATTTTAATTTGATAAAGATTTTATTTTCCATATTTTAACTTGTTTTAATTTTATTTCGAAAAATATCTTTTTAGTTAAAATATCTTGTTAGTTAAAAAGATTTTCTGTTTTAATTCTACCCTATTATTTTGGAAAATCTAATTTGGAAAATATTCTTTATAAACGGATGTTTTACTTGGTCAAGGACGTTGAGAGAAAATAGGAAGCAGTAAACCACTTCCTTGTAATGTGCTCAGCTTGCTGCCCAAGCATCCTCAGCTTTGTTCTATGCTTTGGACACAAACCATTAAAATGGTGTTGTGTTTATATATATATATATATATATATATATATATATATATATATATATATATATATATATATATATGTGCATTAATTTTGATGAAAGCCAAAAGGGGGAAAAGAAAGGCAAACTCAATTGTTGACAAGCTTCTCCATCCATCTGTAACTAAGGTATATAAGGTATATAATTTAAATTCAGTTCCTTGATATTTGATAATATTTTTAGTTCTGATTTACTTGATTGTTATCTTTATTTTACTGAGTTTGCTTAGGTTTGTCATTCATCAAAAAGGGGGAATATTGTTGACCTTACATGTTTTGATGATGACTCAAGGAACCTAAGCAAACCTATAACAAGTTTAACTTTCGGTTTTAGCTTTGATTTATGACAGGTTCGTGCTAGGAAATTCTTGAGTGATAAGGGAGCATGGAACAAGATCAGAGCTAGCTATGGAAGAATAAAGAAATCAATCAAGTCGTGTTCCTTGAAGGGAACTGAAGCTCAAGAGTTGAAGCTTCAAAGGAAAGTTCCTTGGGTGAGGAACTGCAGCTTCAGAGTCGAAGCTTCTCAGAGTATCAAGGAGTCTAATGTATTTTATCTTTACTTTAGGCAACTTGTATTTGTGTTAAGTACATTGCAATTGATAGGATTTAAGTGGATTTAATTTTAATTTGATAAAGATTTTATTTTCCATATTTTAACTTGTTTTAATTTTATTTCGAAAAATATCTTTTTAGTTAAAATATCTTGTTAGTTAAAAAGATTTTCTGTTTTAATTCTACCCTATTATTTTGGAAAATATAATTTGGAAAATATTCTTTATAAACGGCTGTTTTACTTGGTCAAGGAAGTTGAGAGAAAATAGGAAGCAGTAAACCACTTCCTTGTAATGTGCTCAGCTTGCTGCCCAAGCATCCACGAATTGCACTTCCTGAGTTTAAGGAAGTCGTGATTAAGTGGTGATTAAGGAAACTACGATTTAACTGCCAAACTCTTTTATAAATAGCCTTGGTTTTAGTTGGAAAAAGATACTTGAGCATTACAGTCTTTTAGCTTTTGAAAAAGAGTCATAATCCACTTAAGTCCTTGAGTGTCTCTGTACTTAGCAATTTAGAGTTTAATCTTTGAGTTGTATTGGGTTAGAGTTTGGGGAAACTCTAAGAGTGTTTTATTGCTTTGAGTGAAGCAAGGAGAAAGAGAGAGAGTTTGAGAGTTCGACTAATTGAGGGATCAGTTGAAGGGAGCTTAAGTTCATAGAGGAACTTGAGTTTAGAGTCTTAATTTGTAATAGGTTGTTTGCCCTATTATTATTAAGAATTGAGTTTAAAATCCCTTGTGGTCGTGGTTTTTCTTCTTGATTAGGGCCAAGAAGTTTTCCACGTAAAATCTCTCTTTGCACTTTTAGTTTTTATTTGAGTTCCTTTATAAATTCCGCAAAAAAATACCCTAGTTCCTCTACAATACAATTCACCCCCCTCTTGTATTGTTCATTCGAGTCAACAACATTGTTCACAATGAAGGGTTGGTTGGAGAGCGATCGAGTACATCTTTTACTCGCCACATAAATGAGAGTTGAGTGTGTGAGCACTAGTCTTGAATTCTATATGCTCTTGTGGTTTGCTCTATTTTACAATTGTTAGGGAAGAAGGGCGATTAGATGGATTTGATTGGTTGATTTTGAAGCATGTTTATTTGATTTACCTTGAATTGTTTGTGCTTGATTTTTACTTTTTGGGGTGAAGCATATTTATTTATTCATTGATGAGATCTTTGCTTAGGGACAAGCAAAGGTTTGGCTTGGGGGAGTTTGATGTGTCTATTTTATATAGTATTTTACCCCCGTCCCTTGGTCATAATTAGTAGTGTTTTTGGCTCTTTAGAGCCACTTTTATTACTAGTTGGTGTTTTCTAGTGTTTTCGTAGATTTTGTTGACTTTTGCAGGGATTTGCACTTTTGGAGCATTTTCCCGAGATATTATGGAGCAATTACGAGCATTGGAGAAGCACGACCAGTTTCTATAGCCCAGGGCCGGTTAGAGCCATCGAACCGGTGATCAAGGGCTCGGTATATGTGATACCGGGGCATTTGGACCGAGTATTCAAGACCCGAAGAGGAAACTCAGATTTGCCCGAAGAATTGGAGCCCAATCGTAGTCCAAATAGTGGCCCAAGAGTGTCGCCCGACCAAAGAGGCTGGTGCGCCCGGCCGGGCGAGGGAAGCAAGGCTGGCGCCCGAACTCGCGCCCAGCCGGGCGCGAGATTCATACTTGAGAGGAAAAAGGCACGCCCGATCGGGTGGTGCCTCGCCCGATCGGGCACGTGTTATTATTAAGAGACGATTAGCGTCATTTAAGTTTGTTTTAGTTTAGGATTCTCGCTTAGTATAAATACTTCTCCGTTAAGCGAGTTTAGTATCTTCTTTTTTTTACTCTTTCTTAATTCTTTCTTAGATTTTCTCTCTCTACTTAGCTTTTAGATTAGTTTCTCTCTCATATACTTTGTTCTTAACTCTATTCTTAATTCCAGATTTCTTTGGTAACGATTTCTCTTCTCTTAATCTTAGTTATTTATTTTATTTTATTCTTTTGATCATGTCTTGTTTTGTTGCCTTGATTAGTTTAGTTTTTATTATGTGTGAGTAGTTCTATTTCTAGGGTTTGTGGGGATCCATAAATAATATGAAGGGGTAATTTATTGTTGTTGATTATCAATGCTAGATTAATTTCCTATTGATTGATTTAATGATATGTGACTAGATTTGCGCAGATCTTTTATGGATGAGTTTGACAATATTGATTCGAGATTCGACAGATGAGATTTAATGTTTAGGTCTAGTTTCAATAGGTAGGTTAATATATAAATGGTTAAGTCGAGATTCGAGAGATGAGATTTAATACCGGTAAATTAATTGTGTGATTGTAATACGTAGTGAAAGCCCTCTATGATCTGATTAATGTATGCATTGATGATTGATTATTATGTTTTACCCTGGAATATTATTTATTGGTGAACCTATGCCCTAGGCCTTTTATTCATTGTTTTCCCTCCTACTTTTATTCTTTTCCACTTTTACTCTTCGTAGTTTAGTTTCCTTCCATCATTATATTTTGTTACTTTATAATCTAGATTATATTAATTAATTAGGAATAGAAAGACTCGTTTCTCCGTGGATTCGACCCTACTTCCCTATCTACATTAGTTAGAGGATTTAGGAATTACTTTTGATTAGGGGATACGACTTTACCCTGTCAGGCATTCAGGGGCTCTAATGGGCATTGATAAGCCTTTAGGTAAGTTTCCTTGTTTAACTAGTGGGAAACATAGTGCTCATGTTACTCCATAGCTTTCCAAGTAGCTATAACTGCATGGTGAAAAGGAACACCACTTAGCATTGCAGCTACATGTCCTTTCAAGCAAGATCATCACATACCTTGTTTGAGTTCCCCCTTCCCTAACCCCATAGGAGAAATGCTAATCCCAATACGGTATGCAACCTAGGCCCATGCATCAATTTTGGCCTTCTCGAGCTTCTTCTGAATTCTAATACAGATGGTAATGTCTTTGTTCTAAATGAATTTCCTCTTTTTGTGCATCATCTCCATCAAACCTTCTCTTATGTCTTCAAGCATAGTAATCACTGGTTTATGTCTTGATGAAAAAATATATAATTATGCATTAAACACCTCATTCATATTGTTGCCTATGTTGTCACACTGTGACTGTGGTGTGTAGAATGCTCTCACCCGCTTCACATAGTTCCTTTTCCTCAAGTCCTTGGCAGCCTTGACATTTATTTCAGAGAAGAGCTCCATGTTTGCCTCAAATTCATGAGTAAATTCATGTTAATCAGCCTGATATACCAATTTGGTATATCAAGGGGTATATATGTCATTTTACCCATTAAATTAGGGATAGATTTGTACATTTATTTCTTCCTCCCTTCTCCCTCCTCCATCAATAAGCTGCACCACTACACCAATTGACCTCCACACAAGCAAACGACACCACTAAACCACCACCACCGTAGTGGTTAAAATTGCTGCCGCGACGGAAATACTTACCCTTAAGGGTTGATATGGCCCTACTTGACACTCTTTGCTACTAGAGTGTCGTTTTGTTTTTGCCGCAAAGCGGCGTTGTGGTCTCGAAGATGGTGGCAGTGGTTGAGATGATGACGGGAAGACAACGACAAAGATGCGAAGACGAAGATTGTGGTGGTGGCGAGGATTTTATATTGATCGAAGATGGTGGTTGTTATGGTGGAAGAGGCCATTTTAGATCTGTTTTTATTTATTTATTAAAAGGAAAAATAATTCTTCTGTCACAGCTAACGTTCCAAACATTATAAAAAATAATTCTTCTGTCACATCATGGCCCACATTCAAGGTTGATTGACAAATTTAAGTAAATCAGCCTGATCAATGGGGGCGCCCCCCAAATTCATTAGATGTTGTGCTCTTTGTAATCTTCCAAAATCCTCTCCTGTACAACAAACTACCACTAAACATAGTCCTGAAGTTGCTGTACACATTCCTTGCACAAGATCTGGTTTTAGCCCTATAAAATACAAGTGAAACAACCTTTAACAGACCCTTATGTTGGTCAAACATTATGGTGTATCCAAAACCATCTATAGTGCCCAAGTATGCTGCCAAGATTTTCGAAAACCAACCCTAAGTGTATGTGTCCTTAACCTCCACCAATGCCCAAGCAATGGGAAACATTTGATTATTTTCATCTCTACCTATAGCAACCAGTAGCTGGCCACCAAAAGGACTTTTCAAAAAACATCCATCAATCCCGAAATAAGGTGTGAAACCTACTAGAAAACCATTTCTGATAGCATCAAAACACACATACATTCTTTCAAACACACCAAGCCTCATTTTGAACTTCACTGTATTCTTAGGATTTAACCTTAAGATTTCAGCTGCATACATGTGCAACAAAGACTATTGCTCCTCATATTCACCTATAATCATTTGTTGAGCTTTCCTTCTAGCTTTAAAAGCTAGCCACAAACTGATTTTCATATTGTAGACACCCAAATGTGTCTCCCCAAAATCAAACCCAGTGATGAATACCTTTCATATCATTTGATTATCGAACGAGGTGAAAGTGTGAAAAGTCTAGTGATGAGGAAGTTTTTATTAAAATATCTCTTTCTGTTTATGAAAATATTTCTTTTCTTACCCTATTTATGAAAAACGTGCATTCCAGTTTAGTCTGGTCCATGACAAGGGTCCAATAATAGTGTAGTATATGGGGCTTGAAAAGACCTTTCCAACGATATATTATAAGCCCAATTCCGATGAATAATGGGGAAGTTATGGCCAACTAAACTGGGCCCGGTTTGGTTCTTATATGCGGCCCAATGGTCTAGAGGAGGGCCTAAATTTAATTATCATTCCTAAAGCTATTAGGATTGATTATAGTCTTCTAGAATACTCTAAAAGGTTCTCTTAAATCCTAATGGAGTTAGGATTGATAATTATGTTTCTAAGAGTTTGAAATTGAATAAAACTACTCCTTTTGAGAATCCTTGTTTTGTACGAGATGAAATATATTCAGATTTTATTTTTGTGCCTCATAATCTTTATCCAAATCTTATATGGTTGGATAGATCTTGAAATTATCTTTCCAATGATATATTATACGACTAATTCATCAAATGACACTGAGTACTTACAAAATTCACCAACTGCCATCAAGGTTTTCAAAATTCACCAAATGCCATAGAGCTTTTAAAAAATTCACCAAATGTCATTAATGACTAACGGCCGTTAACTCCGTTAGTTATTAAGATTAAATCTTGACACGTGTAATAATATGATTGGTTCATTTTAATTATTTATTTTAAATAATAAAAACAATATTTTTTTTCTTCATTTTCGTGGCAAAAATTACTCGGGTATAGTTTTGGGGGTTATTTTGACCCTTTATGGCAACAAATTAAACTCGGAATTAACAAAAAAATAACGTAAATGCTCTGTTTTGTGTGTTGAAAAATATTTTGATTAGCGTGTCGTTATTTTTTAACCGTCAAAATTGATCGGGTAAGGTTTTGAGGGTCAATTTGACCCTTTATGGGTATAAATTAAGCTCAAAATTGACAAATAAATAACGTAAATGCTCCGTTTTGTGTGATGAAAAATATTTTGATTAGTGTGTCGTTATTTTTTAACCGTAAAAATTGATCGGGTAAGGTTTTGGGGTCATTTTGATCCTTTATGGTAACAAATTAAGCTCGGAATGAACTAAAAATAACATATATGCCCCGTTTTGTATGTTGATATTGTAATTTTTTTTTCGGAAAAACATGCAAAACGGGGTACTTATGTTTTTTTAAGCCAATCTCGAATTTAATTTGTACCCATAAAGGGTCAAAATGACCCCCAAAACCTTACCCGAACAATATTCGTCACGAAAATAAAAAGAAAAAAGTATTATTTTTATTCATTAAAATAAATAATTATTGTGTATTAATTTAAAAAGTAATGGCATTTGGTGAAATAATTTTCCAAAGTAATGGCATTTGATTAAATAAGAATTGCATTAACGGAAAACTAACGTCCATATGCTATAAGTGGCATGAGCTGTCGTTGTATTGTTTGTCAGTGGCATTTGGTGAATTTTGAAAAATTTAATGGCATTTAGTAAATTTTGTAAGTACGCAGTGGCACTTGGTAAAATAGCCGTATATTATAATATTATATCCGAGCTATAACGAAAAAGATATGAATGGAATATGAAACTCTATCCAAAATTGACACCCTTCCACTATTTCGGCCATATCTTTTTATATACAAAAGATTTTAATCTGATTCTAATTGGGTTGGAAAGTAGACTTCAATAGCTTTCCAACAACATATTATATGACTTATTTGAACTTCTGGATAAAAAATATGATAAAAACAAAATCCGCAAAAACTGTCTTGTTGCGCCAAACGACAGACCTTGTCGCCTGGCGACAGAGGCGTTTTTTATTCCTTTTCGAAATCTGATTATTTTCTATCAATTCCAGACTATTTTATTATAAATAGGGTTTTTGGACCTCCGTTTTTCAACAACCAGAATTTTCTAATTATTCTCTCTTTCTAAGCTAAAGCTTATTTTCTCTATCCCTCTTTCTAGCCTAACCTTTTACAAACAAAATTCCTCATACATTAGTACTAGACACACCTAGCCAAGTTCGAAGTTGCCTTTGCCCTAGACGTGAAAGAATGAGATACGAGGCATCCAAGTATGTACTTTAATTGTTTAATTAATATATTTGATATAGAAATCATGTTTAGGTTGTTATTTTGATTCCTAGTATCATAATAGGATGCTTTTCTTAGTATCTTGTTTAGGGTAATGAATAAGTTTTTAATATCAATTATGATTTCTATGATGCTTCCTATTTTCTTTCCTAATAGCATGTTAGTATCATGTTAGGGCTAAAGCTTTGATTTTTGATGTTTAATGGCATGCTAGGGTTTGTTATTAATCTTGTTAGTATCATGCCTAGGATCTTGCTATTATTATTATTATGCTTTAACATGATTATGATAATTTTGATTATTATTATGATATTGTTATTATGTTGCTTGATGTATATTATTGTTATTGCTTGATCACGCCTTATATTCATGTTTAGGGAATTTCTACTTGTAATCACGCTTAATAAGATAATTAATAATCTTGTTTAGGGTTAATCTAATTATAATTCAAGTGATCGCCAATAAAAGTTTATTTGTGCATTAATATTCAACCAACATAGATTAAACAGGTTTAGAGTTAACCTATTGATTGCATGTTAGTTAGAAAGTGCACATGAATACGAGCAGAATAAAGTAGAGGCCTATTATTAGGGCGAGTTCTTTCCATTTTAGATTGGATTTGTACCTTCATCCCCGAATTCTCAGTCTTGGTTCCAGACCTATTGGAGTTAACGATCTCCTGGATCGTTAAGGGGTGTAACCTTCACCCTGTGAACGGTTTACAAGTTCCTAAAACTTGTTGGCGACTCTTTTGCTCTAGCTTCCTTCCCTTTGGACGCCACCATGCTTAAGTGTATGATCACAGTGGGGTTCAAGCTTGGCGAAATTCTTGAAATATTCCCTACAGTTTTTGGCAACCCCACTGGGGAGGATTCCTATTTTAATTCCTAAAATTTATTTTGGCAATTATTTAGAATGAGTGGATGAGACACGAAAAGTTCTAAGTATTTCATGTGCGTAATTTTGATTAACCTTATTGTCATATGCATAAAAAAAAGGTTCTCATTGGAAAGACCATCCGTAATGAGTCAAACACATAGGATTTTTACACGTAGGGAGTCTGAGAAATATCTTTCACAACTATAATCGAAATAATACCGCGAAAACTGGAAAATTCTAAGAACACAGAAAGTTGCTGAGGCATGTAGGAACTAGCGTCTAGAAAACAGAGTCTGTCGCTAATGATATGGCTCCGTCGCCTGGTGAAAACATTGTCGTCTGGCGACAGGGTTATATCCTGCGACGGACTCTGTTGTCTGGCGTCGTGTTCTTCCAATACCGAGCCAGAAATATGCCTTCTTGTTTTGACTAGTTCTAACACTGTTTGCTCGATTCTACTTCTTGATTGAGTTTTTCTCTCTTTTTTTTTTCTTTTTTGAAACCCATATGTGTTCTACATATGGACATAACCCTCTAGGAATTCATGCTCCATCTACGTGATTGAACGCTATGAGCAACAAAGGGTACATCCGAGAATGTTGAATTCACCAAACCATGGAAGCGAGTTTAACTCGCGGGGTCCCATCCACACGCGCCAATCCTTCTAAAGGTAAGGCTTTCACGCAGTGCATCCGGACTCATAACCATGGACCCTCTTTGACTAACCCATATCCCAAACTTTAGAGAACTAGAGCCATGGTTAGGTTGCAAACTCATTGTATCATGTTGTGACTACTTGACTACTTGTGCATCTCTTACTTGTGCATACTTATTATGTGACTAAACTAACCGTTTGTTTTGAATTGTGTTTGTAAATAAGTCTTAATAAACTAACCAATGACTAAAGGACTTTGTTTAATTAATTGATTAATTAATTTGAATTAATAAAAATACCTTAAATCGAGTCATAGTTCTTTTAAGTCAACCCGGATTTTTATTCCCATATACTGCACAAGCGTCAACTTGTTTTGGTCATAGCCGGAGTTGTAGTAAGAAATACGAGTCTTACAACCTATGGATCTATAGCCCCGAGTTTTATATTTAATTTGGCGGTGGTTCTGTCCCAATCAGAGTCACAGATAAAAAGTTATGACTAAAATACCATAGCATGTCCAGTTTCATGCATATATGTGAGGTCTTAACTTAGTGTTTGCTTGAGTCTAGTCACATAGTCTAGCCATACGTTCATGAAACGGGTCTTAAAATGTCACCTACACTCACTAGTCTTAGCACACACACTTTTTATATGTCACCATGACCATGTCTTAGTGATAAATCACATTTATATAGGATTTATAGCCACATTTATGCTAAGTTTATAGTAGCTTTTTAGATCTTTTGTTGCTTTTAGGACGCAAATGCATAAGTTGTTTGTTTTTTTCACTATTATGCCCTGTTTGTGTTTGTCTTGATGTTTCAGGTGATTTTATAGTCATTTGGACGCTTTCGAAGTGTTTGGAGTTGATTCGGATGATATTTAGATGGAAGCCGACAAATCGAGCTTATTAATCGCAGATACCATGTTCGTGAATGTTTATTTTGAGATTTATATGCATGAGGAATGAATATAGAATTCACAAGGGTCGCTATGCATCTTTCAGAAATGAATTTGAGTTCGAAACGAAGTTAAACGATTTTTACAAAGTGGCAAAACTGACCTTTGTCCACTCTTTTGATCATAACTTGTGTTCTACAGATCGGATTGATGCGATTCAAATTGCGTTGGAAACTAGACTTGAAGATATTTCCAATGATAGGTCACATGGCCTAATAAATCTCCTAGAACAGAAGTTATGGCCGTTTTAATCCGAGCTAGGTAGCCTGCGACCATACCCCGCGCCCAATCGAGGCTCCGTAGCTACTGCCAGGGCGCGGGGCTGACCTGCGCCCGCAGGATTTGGCGAGTGCACGACCAGCCCATGACCACGAGGTTTCGTTGCTATGCACATCACTCGTCCTTCGTTTCCGTCGATATTATTCGTGCCACGTCACATTCTATCATCCAATAATATTGCAACTTATGTATATATTATTTTCATATTTCTTATCTTTAATTATTTTTAGATTAGATTTAGGAAGTTTATAAATATTCCAAGGGATTAATATTTTCCCTTATGCATTTTATATCTTTTATTAATTTACGTTCTTTTTAATTTTCTCTCAAACCCTAGTTTCTCATGACATCTCCATGGATTCCTCCATGGATGATTCTTTGGTTTATTATTTCAATTCATTGAGGTATTTTATTTCTATTTCTTGTTTTTAATTATGTTTTATTCCTTATATTTAGTTTTGATTATTTATTTCATGCTTGAGTAGTTTATTTCTAGGGTTTGGGAATCCATGTTTATACTTTAATTCTTGATTGATATTATTTATGATTTGATTATTGATATCTCTAATTGATAGTGTTTTATTGTTAATCTTGCAACCTGATCAATTGTTTGATTAATTATTGTTAATAAGAGTTTGAATCGAAAGATCTTACTTTTACAGGCTTCCCTACAATTAGCAATTTTGATAATGTTAGCGATTGTACTGCATATGTTGAATTGAGAGTGTTAAGACCCGACCGTAGGCTTAGCAATTGCTCTAGATAATTGATTGATTGAATTGTTATTGATACTTGATAGATTTCAAACTATAAACATGGTGAACCATAACCCTAGGTCTTTTTATTAATTGTTTTATTCCTATTTTAATTTAGACAATTTTTTACCCCAATTTCGTGACATAGTTTAGTTTCTCCATACCTTGAAAGCTAGATTAATAGTCATCTCTCTGTGAATTCGACCCTACTTACCCTAATACATTGTTAGTTGGTTTTGTTAGGAAATTATTTTTGACAGGTGTACGACAACCTATCAAATTTTGGCGCCGTTGTCGGGGAGACGGTTTAATTTTATTTAGCTTCTTATTTGGTGAGACTAATATATATATATATATATATATATATATATATATATATATATTTATTTATTTATATATACATATATATATATATATATATATTTCTTTTTTTTTTCTCTACTTATTCTTGTGTTTGCAGGTGCTCTTGCTCTTTTGTGGATTTATTTTAATGGCTATTTTTTATTTTCCACAATTTAAGAATGAGGTATTTTGGAGATATTATTATAGGCTTGGTGACTTTGTTGGCCCTAAACATGGAATTGAAGAATGGGATATGTGCTTAGTGATTTATGAGGGTCTAAATGAAGAAACTAGGTATATTGTTGAGTCTATATGTAGTAAATAATCTTTTGGTTGGGATTTTATTGAGTGGTTTGTTGGGGTTTGGTGAGTCCGACTCACCTCGAAAACAGCCTCGACCCAAGGAACCACTCGTAATTAATAAAATCATAAAGCATAAATAAATAAACACAAGAAAAGGAAGAACGAATCATACCCTTGAAGCGAGCTTCGCCCTCTCAAAACGGGCTCTTACTTGAAAGCCATGAGCACCGCAAATGACGTGCCTCCAACGGTATCCACCCACAAAGGACCACTTGTAGAGGAGGGGACCATACTTGCTCCCCACTCCTTCCTCTCCTTGTGACACTTGTCCACACCAAAAAGCAAGCATACTTACTAGCTTCCCCTTTCTACTCGACCTAGGCCCACGGCCCAGCTAGCCTCGCACCGTGCGGGCTGCTAGCTGCTGCCAGCTCGGCCCAGCACGCCCACGCACTGCTTGCGGGCTGCTGGCCGTGCTGTGCTAGCATGCCTCGCACATGGTGCGGGCTGCTAGCTTGGCTAATCCCCTAGCACTCGGGATTCCGATGCTAGGGGTATTTTGGTCATTGTTGATTTATTACTAATTTGCCGTCTCGTCTTTTTATTATTTTTGACTCGACTTCCGACGATCGGTTTCGACGCTCCAAGCTCGAATTACCGACGTCTAAATATTTAACACTCGGGCGACGAATTAATTTCTTCCGAATTAATTCGTCGAGTCGGTTTGTATATTTTGCTTGGGTGTGACCTAAAGGGTTCAGTCAAGATTAAGCTGTAATATTTAATTATATTAATATTACTGATCGGAAGCGGCCTCCACCCAGGCATTCCGATCACTTGACCTTATTGAATATATTAGCTTTCTAATAATTCTGAACCCGCTATCAGAATAATACACTTGTTCGAAGGACACCATTCCTTTCAATCTCCCACTTGTCCTTCCGGACAAGTGTGTATTTAGTGTATAGCCCCTTTCCTATGTCTCTTCATGAACTACAGAGTAAGATTACTCGTCATCTCTGTTACGTCCAGAAGTGTTTCTCGAAATCCAAGTTTGACTGTCAATAAGCAGATGATTTCTAAAATCCATCTGAGCACGGCCATGCATTTTCACAGTCTTGCTATTCGAGAGGCCTTGTAAACAACAAGACATGTTCCCTATTGTTAGTAGGGGGACATTTCCAGTATTGTAATGTATCTTCTCTTACTAAGAGGACCTAGCCGCCCGATATCTGTCGTTATAATCCCCAGTTACGGCAGACGTTTGGCGGATACCAAAGCGGACTAGTACTCAAACAAGAGACCTCCCACTACTCATGGTCAAGGAAAAGAGTTCCGATAGTAATAATGAGAAAAATACTTATGACAATTTTTAAATCTCTTAAAGTATTCTCATAGGTCGATCCAGTATGGTTCTAAACCAATACTTGTGCAAATGATTTATATCCTCATAGCATAAGAAACGGTGCTATAAATCATACTATACACTAATCTCTAACGATCATTAATCTTCCACAAATATATGACCTTGATTAGGGATAATTTTCGATTAAAATATTCAATGTTCACTTAATAGGTGTTTCTTTATCCAAGCCATTGACTTGATACCCTATTTTGAATATTTATTAAAATCGAATGGACTCATTATTTAATTCTAAACCACAATTAAATAGTTTTGTGGAATATTTAGAAATATTTTATTCCACTATGAAACTTCACAATGTTTCATCTTATGATAAATGGTTTTTCCCAAATGTTTTAAGAGTAGTACTCTTCATAAAACATTCATAGAAATCACACTCATATTTGATATGCTTGATTTCTTTCATGCAATTATGAATGTTGTCGTTCACTTATTGCATAGGTTTAGTTATAATTACTTTGCAAACCTTAGCATCTTCATTATCCACCATTTCCATAATAAGATGATAAAATTTTGAGAGTGTTAATGGATTACATGTGATTCAGGATTTATTGTCCAAGCAATGGCTCCCACTCATTTTAATGATTTGAGACCTTCTACTTGACAACCTACAATCATCAATGTTCAACAACGAACTTTTCCATTTAACATCTATCTTATTATTGCCTTTAAGGAAGCAATATTCTCAACATATGTTTTAGTAGACTCTCCGATGATGCCTTGCATGGATTTCACTCCAAACGACTCACAATGATTTGGAATACTCAAATCACTTACGATCATGGAAATTTATCTTAAATTTCCGCACATTATACATGGATGCATATCCATGTTACCATTCTCAAGCCACGACACTTCTTGCCTCGTGCTTATAAATGCCTTCCTTGCAAAGGATCTAATCCTTGTTAAGGTTTGTGCTTGCAACATCAAAACTCAAGTTGTATTTGTTTCCATGCGTCAAGAACTCATCCAACTACTTATTTAAGTGCTATGGATGTTCTTGACTATAATCTAATGATCTAATACTTAGATTAATGTCGACTGGTATTATATACGTACTTCACATGCTCTAAGCAAGTAAGTCGTCTGACGATTCCATATCATAGCTTTACATGATGGATTTAATTCTAGAATGATTCTCAATTCTATTCCATCCATGTGACATTTAGCTCATTCAGTTACACTGAGTCTTGCCAAAATGTTCGCTATGTGATATGGTTGAAAGTCTCTTACTAGAGTCTTTCTTGGTTGACTTAGTATTTAGCCTAGCTTATACTTAGTTCAAACATTTACTTAGCTTCATACATATATGGGTCGGAAGCCTTTCAAAGTCCTTCATGTTTAACATGGTAAATTCCTTTACTCATTTAAACATTTAATTAAGTCTATACCATAGAAATTAATTCCCAACATGTACTAAGTATCGTCTTTAGCTTGGTCCATTGTCGAAAATACTTTCAAATCTAAGCATTTAGCATTTGATAGTTGTTTCACAATAGAGTTCGTAAACTTCTCGTTGAACCTTTACTTTTGCTCCCACTAAACTTCATGTTCATCAGAATTTCTATGTTTCTCCATAAGTCAATCCTCTTATTAACTTTATGAGAAAACACGTTCCAATTCCTTCATGCAATGCTTCCTTTAATCCCATGACAGATTCCATGTGCTTGCTTTCAAATCTAGCATTATTTAGATTTTCAAAACCCTTAGACTATTCCATAGTCACTTCCAAGATCTTGTTTTGGGAAGGCAGTTTTTGTATCTATTTTGCCATATTTCATATGTGCAATTTTGCTAGATCAATCACGAAAAGACTTAAGCATTCCGATTGGTGAATAGGTTTTTATTAAAATCAACTCCTTTAAATTAATTATATCCTTTTCAACCAATCTAGCTATGTATGCATATACATTTCCACATTTCTTAGTTTTCTCCTTGAAAACTTATTTGCAATTGATGGATCTTTCATCCTTCATGCAAATTAATCAAGTTTCGAACATGATTTTCAAACATGGAATCTATTTCGGATTTTCATGGCCTCTAACCATCATTCGGAATTTGGATTTGTCGTAGCTATCTTACAAGACATTATTCCTTTGCTTGTAAGTCTTAGGTTTATTTCTAACTTAATAGAAAATTTATAGGATTCAATCCAAGCCTTTGGTGAATTCTATACCTATACGGGGTAATTGCATCAAACACTGAGTTTTAAGGCGCTTTCAAAGCCCTTTTATCATGTTGATCTTACTCCAACATTTTTAATGTTTTGTGAGTAATGAATTCTCTTTTAAGGCACTTGTAAAGTCCTTTTGAGTATTATTGATCAAGCATTCTCATGAAGTCCTTTAAGGTCTTCCGAGATTCTCAGTTTTAGTTTGTTGCTAAGCTCGATGGTCATCGAGTTCATTTTCCTCCCACTTGTCGTTTTGGAAATGTGTTACTTTCCAGAAAGACACCACTTAGAGCAACAAACATTATGTTCTCAATTAGGATGTGGAGGTAATGCCCGTAGTCTCACTTGAATGCTTACAAAGAGACATGTATATTGTCTTTGGGTAAAAGTTCGTTGTGAAACAAACAGTTAGCTCCCACTTGAGCTATCTTTAGTCTTTATTGAGCCATTCAGCTCCCACTGAGCCACCTAGCTCCCACTGAGCCACTTAGCTCCCACTGAGCTAGTGAACTCCCACTGAGACTAAGAGCCTTAGACATATACTTGAAAAGACTTTTAGAAGTTATTTCTATCCATAACTGAATATGGCGTCCTTTCTTAGCTTTGCATATTGTTTAGTGTAACATTAGTCATATGTGCAAATCTTTAAGAACTTTATAGGAAGGGTTGTGAACCATCATCGTTTGAGTCATTTTCCAATGTCATCGAGGTCTCCGTGAGGACACACTATGTTCTTTGTGGAGTTCTTTATGAAAATTTCCATTCATAACTTTGAGATGGTCACACTTGGCTCAAGCAAACATTGCTCGATCTAATCTAGAAGTTTTAATATCTTGCCAAGTCGATTCTGTACTTCACTGGACTCTTGAGCTACTCAGGTCAAGTTTGTTCACATTTGATGAATATAGCCATATCCTTTCAAATTCTTTGTGAAACGTTGAAGTAATTGATTCCTCTTTAGCCTTCGGAGTCAATTGTCTATACCAAGAACAATAGCTCTCTGCTTTTTCGGTTTCAACAACTAAGACTTGCTTGTCTTAGAATGATTCCAAATCGAGCAACTATCAAGAGCCTATCTAATAGAATCTTGAGTACGTTCTTGTCGATATGACATTGCTAAAGATGTTTGGAACGCAAATCAAGCCCATGACTTGATCTTAGTGAGTTAATCATGTTAGGGAAATGTTTGTTTATAATCAAGCATTCTTGACTCAACGCTTGGATAACCATGCCATTCAAATAAATCTCGCAACTATTGCTCATTACTTTGAATGTGAGTCTTTCCCTGTGTAAACGGATCAATTGCTGATTATGGAACATAATAACCATTATTTGTTCCAGCCTTTGGCTTAAAAGGTCTTTAAACAAAGCATACGACCTTACAACTGATGTAGCTCTTCTTGCTTCATTCTAAGCTTGTAAGTCGATAACTTAGATTAACTTCAATAGTTTGAGGTCACTATCATAGTGGAACACTCAAGCAGTATCCGATACTTGTGAAGATAACGAATTGCTAACTTAACTACAATAACATGAACTCATGAGTTGAAATGGAATCTAATTCCTTTTCTTTGTTCCTTCTTTCCTATATTTCTTATCATACAATATCTCATAATCTTACTTTAAGAATTATTTCTTTAAGTACCTTGACTCTTATACTTTGTTAGGCATAATCAAGCACCTAGTGCGCCGTAAAACAAAGTTCCATCTTTTCCATTAATTCTTACTCGAATTACTACATCAATGAGTCCTACTCAATTATGTATGATGCGAAAAGATACATTGGTTGTCAAACATTGACAATCTTGAGTTTGCAACTCAATACCTCATGTTTTATCAAAACTACCTAGTATTTTGAATACATGATGTCCAACCGTCCTTTCGGACTTAGTTATAAAAGTCATTTATGAGAATTGTATTTTAGAAATGCTTTTCCTGTCTTTGAGAACTATTCTCAAGGATTTCCTTTACCAATCATGGAAACAATATTATTTGATTTAGAATACTATAAATATAAGTGCAAAGTATAACCATTTATCAAGAACATAATAAGTTTGAAATTTAATAGCATTCATGCAAACTTCAATCTTATTAAACGTCTTATTTACGCATAAAAATTGTCCCTATTTGGCGAAAATAAGGCGATTCCAAGATCCGAAGAAACAACGAGTGGTTAAGCATGCTTTGGCTTGTCTTAACACTCAATATTCTAGGGTAAGCATTGCCTTGCTAATGGCTCTAAGCCACTCTTGGTTAGACAATCTTCGCATCTAATGCATCTTTGACGATGTATCTCTTTTGCCACGGTATGTGAGGACTCCTCACTCATACCGATGAGTTAAACCAAAACCAACGTGCACACCTGGTGTGCCTTATGAGCCTTGGAGAAGTGATGGCACCTCGCTTTGGCGTAGCCTACCATCACCCTCGTTCGGTTGGTAAGTGTTGTTTTGGAAAGGCAAGTTTGACTCAATATTATTAGGGACCTAGGATTTCTATGTTGGTTGATTTAAGTAAACTTAACTAATCATCGCAACATAAAGAAAACCTAAACATGCATCTAACGAATAATTCACATGTATATAAGCATAAAATATAAAGCGAAATAATAGATGCATATTGGCAACTAGCATGACCCCTTGAATTCTTCAAGTCTTCAAAAGGTCTTCATTTGCAATTCAAGGCTTTGTCTTCCAAGATACGTCGTCTTCAAGACTTAACCAAACTATGCAAATACTAGTGTCTACGACTAGGAATAATCTAAATATTAAGGTACAAAAATACTTAACGATGCGTAGACCGTATTTAGATTTACAAAAATACATAACGGCACGTAGTCCGTATTTTCTATCCTAATCGGGTCCCACTAGTTGCCATTTCATAAAACCTGTGAGAGAGAATATATATTCCATTCATCCATTCACTATTTGTGAATGGCCCATGCAATTTACAATATCAAACAAGTAAAATGCATTTAAACAACGCGCGCACTAGTAACTAATCTAGGTGGTTAATCCGATTAACACGCCTAATTAAAACTAGTCAAAGTTGTTTAACCGATTTATGTAATTGACGTCATTAATAATTGAAGCTCCCACTAAATTCCGCATTTCCCTTAATTAATCCAATTAATTAAGTCGGTAGCACCCAAACTTGTCAAAATAAAATTTTGCCAATGCCGCTCAAAATCGAGGCCTAGCCTCCCAAAATTTTAATTAAAATAAACAAAATTAATTAAAATAAATAAAACGGCAAAATAAGCAATATTAAGCCAACCGCATTTCAAGTGGCTTTCGCTTTAAGCGTTTTGCCAAGGAAACTCGAATAATCGCGGCTCATGCAAACTAAGCATACTACGGCTATTCACCTCACCGCACCAAGCATATGCACACACAAAAAACTCCGCACACACGGCACGCGGCAAGCAGCCATGGGCTGCTGCCACTGCCGCACGCACAGCCATGGCTGCTGGTGCGTGGCTGCTGCGGCCGTGTGCTGCTGCCGTGCGTGTGGCCGCACGCAAGGCAGGGCAACCACCTTGGCAGCCACATGCCCGGCTAGCCAAGGGTGGTTCTTTGCCTCGTTTTGCGTGCCATGGCCTCAGGATTTGATCCCATTTTGCGAGACATAATTAATTAATTCTAAATTTATTTTAGAACTAACTTAATGAGCAAAAAATAAAAATTTTAAACAAGTCTAACTTAATTAAATTTCAAAGTGCAAATAACCAAAATAATTCCAAGAACCATTCTTAATTAAATTGGTTTAGCTTGGTGCAATAACAAAGTTGGGGCAATTTCTCACTTTTAATTTAATCAATTTAAATTAAACTTGAGAATTTGACAAAGTAAGGGGAAGTTGGAAAAATATGAACTTTAATGTTCAAATGAAAATTCCAACATTTAAATTTTGTGAATCCTTGAAAATTATATCTTCCAACATGAAGATAACCAAATTTCTATCACAAAAATTGAAACATTATGTTTCCAATCAACTCTAAATGATTAAAACAACAAAGTTTAACACAAAATAACATGGAATTTAGAGGTTTTTAAAGTTTCAATCACTTATCACAAATAAAGATTGAATCTTTAACACTTAGGAAGCCTAAGAACAAAAATTTTCACACTAAAAAGCAATTAGTTTGCAATTATGTGAAAATAAATCAACCTTTAAGCATCAAATACTACCAAGTAAGTGTGCTTTAAGGGGACTTAAAAATGCAGAAAATAATGCAAATAATCAACCACATAATCAACAAGTTATGCCATTAATTTCAAGGTTAGAAAAGACTTAAAATTTTTCGTCAAAAACGAAAAATCCCTCGAAAAAAGGCATTTCTGGTCAGAATTTGGCTAAAATCACAGCCCCAAAGGGGTAAAAACCTTTCCAGAACACCTTTTCCACCCAAAATTCACTATTTTTGGGCGAAAATCTGGGTTCTGGGCCAAATTCGACATTAAAAACGGGATTAAAATAAATAAAACCGAGCTACTAATCTAATTAGCAACTTAAACCAGAAAAATAAGCCAAAATAAACCTTGAAAAACATGATTATAAAAATAAACGAGCAGGGCTCCGATACCGCTGTTGGGGTTTGGTGAGTCCGACTCACCGCGGAAACAACCCCGACCCAAGGAATCACTCATAATTAATAAAACCATAAAGCATAAATAAATAAACACAAGAAAACGAAGAACGAATCATACCCTTGAAGCGAGTTTCGCCCTCTCAAAACGGGCTCTTACTTGAAAGCCATGAGCACCGCAAATGACGTGCCTCCAACGGTATCCACCCACAAAGGACGAACATGACTTTTAAGGTCCGCTACCTTAAAGTTAGCAAGGTCCGACCAAAACCCAAGTGTTAATGGAGTTTAAGAGTTTTTCCCAAAATATGGAATGCTCTTTCTAACTCCCACTCAAGCACTTTACTCCAAATCCCAAGGTTGGTATTTATAGAGGAAAGTATGAGTGGGAATTTCTATCCCATCAATGTGGGATTCATGAAATTCCACAAATTAATTTAAAGCTAAATTAAATTAAATATATAAGCAAGTAATAAATCAACAAGTGTCCTAGTCACATGTAAAGAGGAGTATGGACCACTTGGAGAGGAGGGGACCATACTTGCTCCCCACTCCTTCCTCTCCTTGTGACACTTGTCCACACCAAAAGGCAAGCATACTTATTAGCTTCCCCTTTCTACCTGACCTAGGCCCACTTGTGTCTATCTTTTATATTTTGACTTCGAACCGTGTGCGGATTAGATTTGACTCTCTTGAGCTTCTTTTGATCTTAGTTATAATTCTAAAATTTGATCGGTCTATGCTATACATTGCTAACTGCTTGGCATTGTGTGAATCAATTGAATGGTTTGTGGAAGGATTGGTTGTCCTATATCAAGTATAGCTAGCCAATTCTCTTGTTAGGTCACCTTACTTTGTGTTTGTGTGATTGATGCAATTTGTTATTTCAATGACTTTGGCTTTAGATTTATTAGTAATTTGATTATGATTCACGCATGCCGCACATGATAAAGGCCATGTTCTTTAGGTAACCTTCAGATGATATTTAGATACATTTGTTCTCATTTTGCTCACCCATGTTGTTGCCTTGTCCATTCATTGATATTTAGCTACATTACAAGCCTCTTTAGCCCCATTGGTTACTATTCCCAAGTCTAGCTAGCTTGGGGAGCTTATTGATGTGGTGTCGTTGTTTGTCATTGTCAAGCTTCATTTTATGCGAAACATGGTGGAATGAATATTGAAGGAAAAAAAATGTATTTATAGTTGAAAAGTGTTACTTGAAGATGTTAAAAAAAAGAAAGAAAATAAAAATAAAAATCTTGTTTATGTGTACTTCATTGAAAAAGCCAAAGAATTGAAAGAAAAATGCAAAGAAAAAAGGAAAAAGAAAGAAAAAAAATTATTCATGACGATGTATAGTTGATTTCAATCTTGGTTTTTTTTTTTTATGTTTGGAGAAAGTTGACGATGTCAATTGGAGTTGGATCATTATTTGATCGCGTTTATGTTTTTGCTCCCCAAGTTGGATTTTTACTCACATTTTCCTAAATATTATCCTACCCCTTTACCTTAGCCCCATTTCAAGCTTGTAAAGTCCTTTTGATCGGCATATGTGTTTTGTGACTGAGTGAACATTATCTCTTGCTATCGTCAAGTTACCCTTTGTTGCATCAAATATTTATATACTACAAGGTGTGCGGCGAAGACTAGCTTGATTGGGAAATTGTTTGTGGCCATGTTTGGTTTCAATTGTGGATCATGATGTTGAGTGGTTCTATTTGTATCCGAACTAGATTTTGGTCTTAATAACTTTGGTTTGATTGTTTGCTCGAGAGTCAGGTCGGTCTTATTCTGGTTCCCAGGAAGTCTTATTTGTCTTGTTTCTCCATCTTGGTCTAGTGTTGCTTGGGGACAAGCAACAGTTTAGCTTGGGGGAATTTGATAAATCACATTTATATAGGATTTATAAGCACGTTTATGCTAAGTTTATAGTAGCTTTTTAGGTCTTTTGTTGCTTTTAGGACGCAAAATGCATAAGTTGTTTGTTTTGTGCTCTATTACGCCCAGTTTGTGTTTGTCTTGATGTTTCAGGTGATTTTATAGTCATTTGGACGCTTTCGAAGTGTTTGGAGTTGATTAGGATGATATTTAGATGGAAGCCGACAAATCGAGCTTATTAATCGTAGATACCATGTTCGTGAATGTTGATTTTGAGATTTATATGCATGAGGAATGAATATAGCATTCACAAGGGTCGCTATACATCTTTCAGAAATGAATTTGAGTTAGAAACGAAGTTTAACGATATTTTACAAAGTGGCAAAACTGACCTTTGTCCACTCTTTTGATCATAACTTGAGTTCTACAGATCAAATTGATGCGATTAAAATTACGTTGGAAACTAGACTTGAAGAGATTTCCAATGATAGGTCACATAGCCCAATAAACCTCATAGAACAGAAGTTATGGCCGTTTTAATCCGAGCTAGGTAGCCTGCGACCATACCCCGCGCCCAATCGAGGCTCCGTAGCTACTGCCAGGGCGCGGGGCTGACCTGCGCCCGCAGGATTTGGCGAGTGCACGACCATCCCACGACCACGAGGTTTCGTTGCTGCACATCACTCGTCCCTCGTTTCCGTCGATATTATTCGTGCCACGTCACCTTCTATCATCCAATAATATTGCAAACTTATGTATATATTATTTTCATATTTCTTTTCTTTAATTATTTTTAGATTAGATTTAGGAAGTTTATAAATATTCCAAGGGATTAATATTTTCCCTTATGTCTTTTATATCTTTTATTATTTTACGTTCTTTTTAGTATTCTCTCGAACCCTAGTTCTCATGGCATCTCCATGGATTCTTCCATGGATGATTCTTGGGTTTATTATTTCAATTCATTGAGGTATTTTATTTCTATTTATTGTTTTTAATTATGTTTTATTCCTTAGATTTAGTTTTAATTATTTATTTCATGCTTGAGTAGTTTATTTCTAGGGTTTGGGAATCCATGTTTATACTTTAATTCTTGATTTATATTATTTATGATTTGATTATTGATATCTCTAATTGATAGTGTTTTATTGTTAATCTTGCAACTTGATCAATTGTTTGATTAATTATTGTTAATAAGAGTTTGAATCGAAAGATCTTACTTTTAGAGGCTTCCCTACAATTAGCAATTCTGATTATGTTAGCGACCGTACTGCATAGGTTGAATTGAGAGCGTTAAGACCCGACCGTAAGCTTAGCAATTGCTCTAGATAATTGATTGGTTGAATTATTATTGATACTTGATAAATTTCAAACTATAAACATGGTGAATCATAACCCTAGGTCTTTTATTAATTGTTTTATTCCTATTTTAATTTAGACAATTTTCTACCCCAATTTCGTGACATAGTTTAGTTTCTCCATACCTTGAAAGCTAGATTAAATAGTCATCTCTCTGTAGATTCGACCCTACTTACCCTACTACATTGTTAGTTGGTTTTGTTAGGAAATTATTTTTGACAGGTGTACGACAACCTATCACTTAGGTTCATGCATGAGTCGTTTTTCCGTCATTTGAGTTGAGGGTCCATTCCATTTCTATTCTCTTCCATATCCTCTTTCAATCTATTGCATGTTCAATTGAGCTTGAGCCAAAAATAAATAATAAAAAACTTATCCCTAATTTCCCTTTCTACAGTACTTGGTCAAGGAAAGAAGGGCGATTAATCAAGGACAACACCTTTATTCAAGTTCAACTTTTTGATAAACCGATAAGTCAAAAGAGAAAAGCTAAGAAGATAATGGCAAGTCAAGAAGAAGTCAATGAGCTTAAGAAGAAAATGGTTGACATGACTGAGGTGTTGAAGGCTTTAACCCTTCAAATCAATGACCCTGTGAAAGAACAACAAATGGAGCTCATGCAAGAAAGCTTGAGCAAAATATCCAATGACTATAGATTCCAGTGCATTAGCTCACAAGGGGTCTCAGTGGACAAGGAGCTTCTTCCGCAGAAGTTCAATGCCAATGACATCCCTAAGTTTAAGCCAACTGACAATCCTTACTTTCATTTAAGGTCCTTTGAAACTGTAATGAACATTAAAGGGATTCATAAGAATATTTTTCACTCTTTATTCTCGCTCTCTTGAATCCATTTGTCAACATTGGTTCTTCTCCCTTGATAAAGAGAAGACCTCCACCTGGGATGGAATAAAAAATGCTTTCATTGATAGATATAAGTGTAATATTCAAATTGAAACCAACCATAGACAACTTGAGATGCTAAAACAAAAAAGAAACGAAGGGTTCACCTCCTTCTTCAACAAGTGGAGGGAAACTTCCGCTAACATGATCGAATTCCCTACTGAAAAAGAATCCGTGAGGATGTTCATAAAAAAATTTACAAGAAAAGTATTCAAAGCACTTAAAATATCAACACAACTTGAATACTTTCAAGGCCGTCTATGATATAGGCATCGAGATCGAAGATGACCTCGCAAAGAAAAAAGCTACTAACAATAGTTACCATAGTGGCTGGAAAGGAAAAAAGAACGACAATCCTTCTTCTTCCGAAAACGCCCACTCTAGTAACAATGTTAGTACCTTTCATCTTAGTGAAGTTTTAGCCATGGATAACCAAGGATCTAAGAAGCAACTAAGGAAAGACTTCAACCCCATTGGAATGAGCTATGATGCTGCCTTCGTTCGACTCCATACTAAGGGACTCATTACTCCCATTGGACTTATTCAAGATCCTGCACCTGAAAAGAGATTGCCTAGTTGGAATCCAGATGCACATTGCAAGTACCATCAAGGTAGGGGTCATAATATTGAGAGTTGTTGGAAGCTAAAAGAGGCTATCCAACATTTGATCGATAATAACAAGCTTCCCATACCTCTAGCTAGCAATAAGAACGAGTGATGATAAAGCAAACGACACAAGGCGAACTTCAACGACAAGATTTTGTGACCTCTCTTTTTCTATTTCTTTTTCATTCTTCCTTTCCCCAATAAGTCTAGCATAGGCACCTTTATTTTTCCTTAGATTTACTTTGTAGGTTTTTCTTTTAATAAAATGAGCATTTTATTTCTTGCATATGATCATTGCATCGCATTAAAAAAAATAAATAAAAAAAACGTCGAACTGAGTACAAGGTATATCAATGATTTGAGGCACCTCTTGTAGCCATGTCATATCTCCTTTCACCTTTCAAATATACAATCCTTTTTTGATAAACCCCTTTGAGCCTCATCTAACGATAGACCTTTCTTTCTTCAACCCACATCTACATAACCTTGGGATGGGATGGTGTGTAACTTATGCAATTTTCGAAAAAAAAAACAAAAGCTTGAGTGTATCAAAGACTAAAATAGCAAAAATATAAATAATAAAAAGTTTACAAAAGGGCAAATGTTACAATGTCTTTGACATGAACATGTCTTTGATATGAACACGTCTCAAATTGCGTCTCTTATCGAGTGCTCGGTACCGTGCCTGAGAAACATGAATGCCAAGTGAGTGATAGAACGCATGACCGGGATTGCCCACACTTATAAAAATAAAATAAATGCTAAAGCAAAAGAGAGAGCAAAATATAAACAAAAAAAAAAAAAAGAGAAAAGAGACCTAAAAAAGAGTTAAAAGCATCAAGCATAAAAATATAAAGATTCAAAAGCAAGGTTGCACACCTTGGGGGCTTATCTAGGGTCTTGAGCTTTTATCCTTTTCTTCTTCAACCTTTAGCCTAACCACGTTACAACCCCTAAAAAGACCTTTTTGAGGTATACACACACTTGTGCGAGGTTCGGCTAGAGCTACATTCGGCCTGATTCCTAACGGATACGTAGGCAACCTCACATTGAGGTACGGCCGTAATAAAAATGCATTCATATTCACATTCACACACTCACACCATGATCATATCAAGGGATCCGCTATGCTCATCCCTATCTACTTAGAGCTAGACTTGGGGGCTTGATCCCTACATTATTAGCTTACCTAGCCTAAAGAGTCACCATTATTTGACTATTCTAAAAATAATATGTTTTTCAACACCCTTAACCTCTGCGGCCTAACTTTAGTGTCACTTTCACACACTGGACAGATACATGACCAAATAGTCTTCCCCTTAGGAACCCTTTGTCATGAAGTCTTAACACAACATTGAAGCATAATTCGTCATAACAAAATCACTCATCTCTCATCATTGCATCACAAAGTACGAAGTGCTTAGCCTCCGTGCCTAAGTTTCCCAAATACTTTCATCATTGAGTCAACAATTGAGATAGCCTAGGATGAATTAATCCTTGCACCTTGAAAAATAGTATCAAACAACATTTGACTAAGCTCATTCAATATGCACCATCAAAAACTTCTTCCTTTTATGTCTTTCTTTTTCGGAAGAAAGTCGGTACCCTACACAAAAAAAATGACGGAAATCTTTTGCATTTTTCGAGTTGTGCGATCACACTATAATGCACACACGAGTCATGTCGTGTCATATCATCTTGAATTTAGTCTAACACATGTGTCAAACACTTTGAGTCGAGTCATGACAAGTCATATGTGAGTAACAATAAGCCTTAGGTCAACCCTAAGATAATTAAAGAGATGAGCAAAGTCCTATAGTGAAAAAATATAAATACAGGTACATTCCAAAGAGCAAACGAGTAAGAATATTCCCGGATTTTTTCGAAAGAAACCGCGAATATAAATGCATAAGATTATTCTAAGAATAAGAGGAGGTTAAGCAAAACTTACAAATTGGAGATGAAGAGCTTTAATTTAAGCAGATTTGGTTGAAAGGAAATAACCAAGTTAAAGGTTCGGAGTGAAACTGGGCAATGAACAGCAGCGGCATAAGGAGACGGGTTTATTCAAAAACCCTGATTGCAGCGCCAGATGACGAAATTGCCGCCAGGAGACAAGTAGAAAGAGCGGCAACAGCGTCTTCCAGCAGGCGCTGGTGCGGCGACAAAACGTGTGGCCCCTTAATGTGCTTATTGTGACCTCGTGCAACAATTTGGGTTCCTTGGTGCGCTAGTTAGCCCCTATAAGCAATTTGACATGATTTAGTAATTGGCTCGATTACAATCACATAAAGTGATCGACCTAATAAAAGATCGTCTCACTTAGCTTAAAGCGCCTAAACATTGGCTCATAGCAAAGCACCGACATAATGGTTTACAAGTAGTAAAAAGCACCGACGTAATGGTTCACAAACAGCAAAAATGTGCCGACGTATTGGCACCGCGGAAATTACAGCGAAAAAATTGCAACAGCAAAGTTCAAGGGAGCTTTAAAGATCGACAAGCATTGGTCTTCAGTGATTTTCTTTGGAACATTATCGTAACAACTAAGGATGACTTCAAGCGAAGTTATCTTCGACAGCGTTCCCTAGGATATGGAAGGTTGTCAGAAAGCTAAGGATAGCTTCAAGAGAAGTTATCTTCGACGACGTTCGCTAAGATTGTGGGGGTTATCATTAAGATTTGAGAAGATAGCACGAGATGGGCGGTCTTCGACAGTATTCGCTAAGATTGTGGAGGTTGTCACCCAGATTTGAGAAGATAGCACGAGATGGGCAGTCTTCGACATCATTCGCTAAGATTGTGGAGGTTGTCACCAAGATTTGAGAAGATAGCACGAGATGGGCTGTCTTCGACGGCATTCTCTAAGATTGTGGTGGTTGTCACCAAGATTTGAGAAGGGCGGTTCGTGATGAGGCGGTCTTCGACGACTTTTGCTATGATTGGGAAGGTTGTCATTATGATTCAGGAAAAAGGCTCGAGATGTAGCAGCATTGATCGACGGCGTTCCCTAGCTTGTGGAGGGTTGTCACAAACAATTAGAGGTGATTTCAAGCGAAGTTATCTTCGATCATATTCCCTGGCTTGCGGAAGATGGTCACAAGGCGGTAGAAGATTGTTTCAAGCGAAGTAGTGTTTGATAGGATTCTCTGGCTTGTAGAAGACTATCACAACGAAAATTGGAGGCAGCTACAAGTGTAGTAGTTTTCAGGAGGTATCCCCTATCTAGCTTGAGGAAGATCGTCACAACAAATCGGTTACTCCTAGAGACGTGTGCTCGACGGTGCAAGATACACGTTTCTTAACTCTCTTATCTGTTTTAACTAACGCTAGTTTGCAGGTATCAGCGTTACAAGAATGGTTTAGGATCGCAGAACGTTCTGAATCATTCTCCGTCCCTATCGCAACTTTGACTTTTGTTTTCGAAACATAAGTTTCTCCAAACTCAGTCAAAGTGGGGGCTTCTATAGACACCCAAATGTGTCTCCCCAAAACCAAACCCAGTGATAAATACCTTTCATGTCATTTGATTATCAAAAGAGGTAAAAGTGTGAAAAGTCTAGTGATAAGGATGTTTTTATTAAAATATCTCTTTTTGTTTTTGAAAATATTTCTTTTCTTAGTTTGGTTCATGCTAAGGGTCCATTAATAGTGTAGATAGATAGGCCTTTCCAACGATACATTATAAGCCCAATTCCAATGAATAATGAGGAAGTTATGGCCAAAATACTAAACTGGGCCCGGTTTGGTTCTTATATGCGGCCCAATGATCTAGAGAAGGGCCTAAATTTAATTATCATTCCTAAATCTATTAGGATTTATTATAGTGTCTAGAATTCTCTAGAAGGTTCTCTTAAATCCTAATGGAGTTAGGATTGATAATTATGTTTCATAGAGTTTGAAATTGACTAAAACTACTCCTTTTGAGAATCCTTGTTTTGTACGAGATAGAATATATTCAGATTTTATTTTTGTTCCTCATAATCTTTATCAAAATATTATATGATTGGATAGATCTTGAAATTATATTTCCAATTATATATTATAATATTAAATCCGAGCTATAACGAAAAAGATATGAATGGAATATGAAACTCTATCCAAAACTGACACCCTTCCACTATTTCGGCCATATATTTTTAAATACAAAATATTTTAATATGATTTTAATTGGTTTGGAAATTATACTTCAAGAGCTTTCAAAAGACATATTATATGACTGATTTGGACTTCTGGATCAAAACATATGATAAAAACAAAATCCGCAAAAACTGTCTTGCAGCGCCAAACGACAGACCCTGTCGCCTGGTGACAAACCCTGTCGCCTAGCGACAGATTCTGTCGTTGATGACAGAAGCGTGTTTTATTCCTTTCGAACTCTGATTCTTTTCTATCGATTTTGGACTATTTTATTATTAATAGGGTCCCTGGACCTCCGTTTTTCAACAACTAGAATTCTCTAATTCTTCTCTCTCTCTAAGCTAAAGCTTATTTTCTCTCTCCCTCTTTCTAGCCTAACCTTTTACAAACAAAATTCCTCATACATTAGCACTCGACACACCTAGACAAGTTCGAAGTTGCCTTTTCCCTAGACATGAAAGAAAGAGATACGAGGC
Source organism: Chenopodium album (assembly GCF_948465745.1). Classification (NCBI taxonomy): domain Eukaryota; kingdom Viridiplantae; phylum Streptophyta; class Magnoliopsida; order Caryophyllales; family Amaranthaceae; genus Chenopodium; species Chenopodium album. Next base: position 65,018,783 of record NC_137834.1, on the reverse strand, counting down.
ATCCAAGTAAGTACTTTAATTGTTTAATTAATATTTTTGATATAGAAATCATGTTTAAGTTGTTATTATGGTTTCTAGTATCATAATTGATATGGTAAAGTCGTATCCCCTAATCAAAAGTATTACCTAAGTCCTCTAATTAATGTAGATAGGGAAGTAGGGTCGAATCCACAGAGAAACGAGTCTTTCTATTCCTTATTCATTAAAGTAATCTAAATTATAAAGTAACCAATATGTAAATTTGGATATGAATCTAAATTACGAAGATTAAGAATAAGGAGAAAACAATGAATAAAAGGATCTAGGGCATACATTAATCAGATCATAAAGGGCTTTCGCTACGTATTACAATCACACAATTAATTTACCGGTATTAAATCTCATCTCTCGAATCTCGACTTAACCATTTATAAATTAACCTGCCTATTGAAACTAGACCTAAACATCAATTCTCATCTGTCGAATCTCGAATCAATATTGTTAAACTCATGCATAAAAGATCTGCGCAAATCTAGTCACAGAGCATTAAATCAATCAATAGGAAATTAATCTAGCATTGACAATTAACAACCATAAATTACCCTTTCATATTATTTATAGATCCCCATAAACCCTAGAAATAGAACTACTCACACATAATAAAAACTAAACTAATCAAAGCAATAACAATACATGATCAAAAGAATAAAAATAAATAACTAAGATTAAGAGAAGAGAAATTGTTACCAAAGAAAATCTAGAATTAAGAATAGAGTTAAGAACAAAGTATAAGAGAGAAAACTAACCTAAGAGCTAAGTAGAGAGAGAAAATCTAAAAGAGAAGTGATTAAAATTCGTACCAAAAATCGTACTTAAACCTCCCTAAAACAAATCCTAATTGAAAACTAATCAGATCCTTAGAAAACGCGCGCCCGATCGGGCGAAGGGCCGCCCGATCGAGCCCGCCTTTTTCACTACGCCCTTGCTGGTGTGCTGCGCCCGATCGAGCCTACGCTCACCCGATCGGGCGCGGCTTCTTCCTTGATGCTACTTTGTGCGCGCCCGCCCGATCGGGCGTATGCTTGCCCGATCAGCCCCGACTTCTTCTTCGAGGCTTGGATTTCGATTGGGCTCAATTCCTTGGCCCAATCCGGATTTCCTCAACAGGTCTTGATTACTTGATCCAATTGCCCCGATATCACATACCGAGCCCTTAATCACCGGCTTGATGACTCTAACCGGCCTTGAGCTTCAAAGATGGTCGTGTTCCTCTAATTTTTGTAGTTGATCCATGAAAACCCGGAAAAATGCTCCAAAAGTGCAATTTCCTGCAAAACTCAACCAAAACTACAAAAACACTAGAAAACACTTATTAGTAATAAAAGTGGCTATAAAGAGCCAAAAACACTACTAATTATGACCATGGGACGGGGGTAAAACACTATATAAAATAGACACATCAAACTACCCCAAGCCAAACCTTTGCTTGTCCCTAAGAAAAGATCTCATCAATGAATAAATAAATATGCTTCACCCCAAAAAGTAAAAATCAAGCACAAACGATTCAGGGTAAATTAAACAAACATGCTTCAAAATCAACCAATCAAATCCATCTAATTACCCTTCCTCCCTAACAATTGTCAAATAGAGCAAACCACAAGAGCATATAGAATTCAAGACTAGTGCTCACACACTCAACTCTCATTTATATGGTGAGTAAAAGATGTACTCGATCGCTCTCCAACCAACCCCTTTAATGTGAACAATTCCCTCCCAACTCACACTCTCGTGTGTTTAAAAAGATGTACGCTCAACCTACTAGTCGACTCGAAATATGTCAAATCATAACTTGAATTGATAAACAACACTTTCACATTTATACAACTCTATGCACAAAGGTCGGAAGGTCTTTAAAGCTTGTAATGTAAGGCTAGGGTAAAGGGTAGGAATCATTTGGGAATAAGTGAGAGAAAAGCTATGCTTAAGCGAGCAAATCCTAATAAAACCCGTGATCAAAATAAATAATGACCAAACATCTCCAACATAACCAACTCTAACAAAAATCCACCAAATACAACTCCAAACAATATAAAAAATCCCAACTCTTACAATTTCACTCATAAGATATAATAATGAAGAAGTGGAGTGAATAAACAAACTTTATTTTCCAAACTTGAATTTTCATTGAAGCTCAATTTTTTTTTCTTTTGATCAACCTCCAACTAGAACATTTGAACATTGAACAATTTTTTTCTTTTTGCTTTTTATTGAAGTTCACTTATTATTTTCACTTTTTTTTCTTGAACTTCTCTTTTTTTTTTCATAACATCATACTTTATTTTTTTCAAGAAAATATAACTTTCAAACTCATCAAAAATAAACATGATCAAGAACAAAATAACTTCTCAAAACCCACCCAAATTGTGCAAATAATAAGCACACTACAAACTCCCTCACCTCACTCACTAATAGCTCCCCCAAGCTAAGCTTGGGACTAGTAACCAATGGGGCAAAATAGGCTTATAATGTGGCTAATAAACAACAAAAAGCCAAGGCAACAACATGGGTAGCAAGAAGGGAACAAATGTATCTACAATCATCTGGAGGCTACCTAAAAGAATGAACGCCTTCGTCCTCCTCAATGTGCATAATAATGAATCATATAAACATTACTTATAGTTTCAAACCAATACTCAAATTCATTGACGTACCAGGAACTATCACACATTCCTAACCCAATCAACTAGTCAAGCACTGTATTCACAAATAGTTGGCAAAATTGACTCATGTTAAGGTTTCAAGGCAATCAAACATCAAATCATGATCAAATAATCCACAATACTTATCATCATATACCAAGAATCAAAACAATTTTCCTCAAGTATGGGGCACAGGGAAGCATAATTTATAATTCATTGGAACGTATTTTTGGAATTTAATTTTTCAATTTTTTTGTATTTTTCATATATAAGAAAGCAATTAAACTTATCTAGAAAGCAATAAATATAACCTAAGAAAACACACCAAAAATAAAATAAGAAAGAAAAAGAAAGATACCAAATCCAAAATCTCCCCCAAGCCAGAATCAGACAATGTCCTCATTGGCTCGGGAACTAGCCCAGCATAGCTAGTCCTGATCATCCTCATCCATCCTCGAATAGCCTCCTCCATGGCTCGAACAACCACCTCCGTAACCCGAACCACCTGCAAAATAGTTACGGTCTACATTCCCCCCAAGCCCACCAAAAGGAGCATCGGTCCCATAACCGTGGACCGAAGAGTAGTCCACATAGGTACCAAAGGCACTTGGGTCCGAATATCCTCCTTGGGGATATTGAAACCAATCGGGAACAAGTGAGTCAGGGGGAATAGCCCCCCGACGTGCGTAGTCATCATACATGGGGTATAAACCCCTCCCAAGGTTTCTCTCCACATGCCCCACCCTCCTATCTAGAGACCCTACTCTCGTATCCAAGTTTCGCACCATACTCTCCACTCTCCCTTGCCCCATCTAAATCCTATCTAGTTGGCTCCTAAAAGCCGAGAAGTCATAAGGGGAGTTTAATTTGGGTCAATGTTATAGTTCGTGGAAGAAGTGGGGATGTCATAAGTGTAGGGATGGGGTGGTGGTTGAGGGTGAAATTGAGGTTGTGGTGAAGGTGGTGCTTGGTGAGCCGCTTGATCCTCACCTTGGTTGCCTAAAACAAAGGTGTAAGAAGGTTGACCCTTCTCAAACTTAGTCAAAACGGGGTTAGGCAACGTAAAGGCATTGTCCCTTCTACCCGACTCCCTTTGGATGACCCACCAAGTTTCACCCCCTATGACATTGATCCAGTTGAGGCTACCTAAGTAGGGTAAGTCCATATGAGTTGGGCCTACTACCTTCCTAAAGTCGTTAGGAACAAAGTTAAGGTGCTTGACCGCTATGTGGGTGACTAAACCGCCAAAATAAATAGGGGCCCTAGACCTACCACTCTCGGCCGCATTGGCCGCCCGTTGAAAGTGTTGGGCTATCCTATGAGGTATGTTTAGCTTGTCACTCTTAGGGATCGTGTAAGACCCTAACAACTCTAGTTCGTCCCTCCTTACATTGGCGGGTTCATGCCTCCCAAAGATAGTGAGGCCAACAAACTGTTGCCAAAATTTTGGCACGGGATGTTGTATCCAAGTCCCCTTGGCATGTTGGAGGTTTAGATTAGCATCCCCCATGAGGGATTGATAGACAACGGCAATGTTTTCTTGGGGTGGTTCAATATGCCTACCCGATTTTAACTCAAATAATTTACCAAATTCTTTCAAAGTCAATCTCACATCATTATTAAGCAAACGGAATTGAACATGAGTAATTAAAGCATTAGATTTTATCACATTAAAACTAGAAATAAATTTAAAAGTTAAATAGTCATAAGTATCATAATGCAATTGAAATAAACCACTCATTCTAATACCCTTAAACAATTTTTCTACCGGCTTATCAATTCCTAATCTAGAAAGCATAGAATGATGAACAAAACGTGTAGGAATTACCTACCTCGAGATGAGGTTGAGCATCCTTTGTCGTTGTTCTTGTGAGGCTATCACCACCTCGCTCCATCCCGAAATTTGCAGCTCCAGGTCAACTAATGGTGGTTGTTGTTGCCTTGAGCTTTCACCCCTTGCGGTTCTAGATCTTTTGGATGCCATGTTTGTGAGAAATGGTGGAATTTGAAGCTTTCTCTCTCTTAGGGTTTTGGAGAAATTTGAGATAAAGTGGTAGAAATTTAGTGTAGATCGAAAGGAAAGATGAGGGGATTGAGAATATGTAAAAAAATTTGAGTTTGGATGGAATAATTTGAGGAGATCTTGGAAAGAATGTGAGGTTGAAGGTTTGAATGGAGGTTTTAGAGAGAGAAAGTGTGAATAAAGAATAAGAAGTAAGAAAGAAAAGGAAAAGAAAGGGGGAGAAGGAGGAATTAATCCTCCGGATTTTAAGCGCGCCCGATCAGGCAACCCTCGCCCGATCGGGCGAATATAGGTGCTTATGGAATGTGAAGTGTGCGCCCGATTGGGCGAACTCCGCCCGATATTTCTTTTCGTGGCACTCGATTTCTCCAAATTTCCTCCCGATCGGGCGGCCTCTCCCGATCCGGCGAAGTTTCCCTTGATTTTCCTCCTCACTTGCGCGTCCGATCGGGCGATTATATGCTCCAATAAAATCCATATTTTGCGCCCGATCGGGACTCCTTGCCCGATCGGGCGAAATTATGCTCAATTCTGACCCTTAGGTGCGCGCCCGATCGGGCCCGTACCCAATCCGGAGTTTCTCTTTTCTTTGCCTTTGTCTCTTGAAAACTCCGTACTTTGTGATCTAAAACCTGTACAAAACACTCACGAAAGGTAAAATTTCACTCTCCTCACCTCTCTAAGAAAAGGAATAAAAAATAAAAATAAAAAATAACGAAAAACTAGTCTAGAAAGCAAGAAATACGGGTTGCCTCCCACAAAGCGCTAGTTTACCTAGGTCCCGCACGACCTTCTTACTAAGTACAAGAATTAGGACCCTTGGCCTAACGCTTGGTCGGGTGGTTTCTCACCCGGTCGAGCGGTGTTTAGGCTACGGCGCGGCTTCCTGACATACCCTGTGGGACGCCAATTCACTTTATCTGGTGGATCCTCCTTGACTTGGACTGAGGGTTCTTCAATGCTACGCACTAAAGATCCTTCTTCGATCGAGGGTTGCTTCAATTTGTCTTTGCATTTAGCACTTGCAACTCGATCTGGAGGAACACTCACCGTAGGCTCAATTTTCACAACTTGCTTGATTGATTCCACCTTTTCATCCTCAAAGCCAAGACCGACAGTGTAGAGGGCTCTTTCTATCGCATCAACTTCCTTCTGCCATTTGTTTATCTCATCTGAAAGGGATGCAACACAAGATATCGCCTCTAAGGGATCTTTTACAAGAGCTTGGGGCTTGTTAGAATAATTTTGAACCACATTAACACTAAAGCACTTCTCCTCTGTCATGGGGCTTTTAGGGGTATTATTAAGATTAAAAATAATTTTATCGTCCCCTACTGATAGTGTTAATTTGCCACTTCTCACATCTATAACTGCTCTTGCAGTGTTAAGGAATGGTCTACCCAAAATGATTGGGGTTTGCATATCCTCAGCCATATCAAGAACAACAAAATCAACAGGTATATAAAATTTACCTACTCTAACGGGAACATCCTCTAAAACACCTAAGGGGTATTTGAAAGAACGGTCGGCCATTTGTAGAGTAATATTAGTAGCTTTTAATTTACCCATATTCAACTTGGAACACACAGATAATGGCATAACACTAACGCTAGCACCCAAATCACACAATGCATTATTAATCATTAGATTGCCAATATGACAAGGGATAGAAAAACTACCCGGATCTTTTAATTTAGGTGGAGATTTATTTTGAAGTACGGCACTACACTCTGCAGTGAAAGCTACTGTCTCTACCTCACTAATAGACCTTTTTCTTGTCAATATTTCTTTCATAAATTTTGCATATGCATGAATCTGTGTGATTAATTCAGTGAAGGGAACTGTTACCTACAAATCTTTTACCATCTCCAGAAACTTACCAAACTGCTTGTCCAAATTTGTTTTCAAGTGACGATTGGGGAATGGAAGTTTGATAACTGGCTTTGGAGCATTATTGCTCTTATCTGGGGTGGCCACCTTCTCTAGAGTCGTACCCTGCAATGTAAAATTAGATATATTAGTACTATGCTTTAGCCCTACAGGGCTATTAGCTACATTGTCTGGTTTAACGGATAGATTCAAGATTAGCATTATTTATTAAAACAGGTTCATCAACTCTGGGCATAGGGGGCCCTTCATAGTTTGAACCACTCCTTAGAGTAATTGCATAGGCTTGATCCGTAGGCTTGGTCGGCTGTGCTGGCAGAGCTCCCTAATGGCGGGCTTGTAGAGTAGCGAAAAGTTGGGCAATTTGATTATCTATAATTTTATTATGTGCTAGAATTGAATCAATTTGTGCATCTCTAATCTCCATGTGCTTCTGCATATTAACTAGCATCGCTCTAATTTCTAGCAAAGCAGGGTCGGAAGATGAGGAGGGTTGTTGTGGTTGGTTCTTCTGGCCAGCATTGGGGTGGTAATATTTCTGTTGTTGTTGTTATGGCGCCTGTGGTTCTTGTGGTGGTGGATTTTGAACATTAGTACTCCAGTAGTAAAGGTACGGATGATTCTGGTACCCAGGATTGTAGGTGTTGGAGTATGGGTTGTTTTGCCTATAAGCTTGAAAGGCATTAACTTGCTCCACGGAACTCCTGCAATCTTGTTCCCAATGACCTAAAATTTCACAATTTTCACAGAAAGCCTCATTAGCATTATTATTAATTGCAGAAACATTAGCTACATGAGCAGTGCTAAGATTATCTAATTTTTGGCAGATAGAGGTTAATTGAGCTTGCAAAAAGGATACAGAGTCAACACTATGCTTCCCATTGTTAGCAAAGCCTCTAGGATTCCCATATTGGGAATTATGTATCGCCATATCTTCAATAACCTGACCTGCATCATCAGCATTAAGATTCATAAACCTCCCACTAGCTGCAGAATCTAAAATTATTCTAGATGAATTTCCAATGCCATTGTAAAAGGCTTAAATTAACTGTCATTGTGCCAAATTATGGTGGGGGAATTCTCTTTGTAGGTCCTTAAACCTCTCCCAAGCCTCATATAAAGCTTCATCGGCTTCTTGGGCAAAGTTCTGAATTGCACGCCGTAGTAAGACTGTTCTCTTTTCAGGATAATACTTGTTATAAAAATTCAAAACAAGAGTTTCCCAGTCAGTTATACCAAGTGCAGTTCTATTTAAACCATTAAACCATAATTTGGCTTTTCCAGTTAAAGAGAAAGGAAAGAGAATCTCCCTAATTTGGTCTTGTGTTACCCCAGCTTGCCTGATGGTATTGCAATACTGACAATAGTCTGCAATGTGAAGATTTGGGTCTTCACCCTTAGCTCCACTAAATTGCTTTCTCTCTATCATCGTTATAAATTAGGGTTTAATCTCAAACTGTACCCCATCAAGAGCCGGAGTGGGAGTGAGGTGTGGAAAATCTGTAAGCTTTGGTGGTGAGTAATCACTAAGCTTCTTTGGAGTCATCATCTCTGATTCTGGATCTGATGATACCTCTGAATCGCTAGAATCAGCTGGAGGGTCTCGGTGATTATTGTTATCACCAGAATCCACCAGAATTTGCTTGTAAAAATTCTTCTGTCTATGGAAGGATCGTTCAATCTCAGGGTCGAATGGGATGTAACCTGATCTGGAACACCTGGGCACAAACAAAAAAACTAAAAGCAAATATGAGACTTGCCTCAAAGAACTAACGTTCTTTGAGACAAAAAGAAATAACCTAGACTACAAAAATAATTAGAAACAAAAATAAAACCGTTTCCCCGGAAACGGCGCCAAATTTTGACAGGGTATAGTCGTATCCCCTAATCAAAAGTATTACCTAAGTCCTCTAATTAATGCAAATAGGGAAGTAGGGTCGAATCCACAGAGAAACGAGTCTTTCTATTCCTAATTAATTAAAGTAATCTAAATTATAAAGTAACCAATATGTAAATTTGGATATGAAACTAAACTACGAAGATTAAGAATAAGGAGAAAACAATGAATAAAAGGGTCTAGGGCATAGGTTCACCAATAAATAATATTCCAGGGTAAAACACAATAATCAATCATCAATGCATACATTAATCAGATCATAAAGGGCTTTCGCTACGTATTACAATCACACAATTAATTTACCGGTATTAAATCTCATCTCTCGAATCTCGACTTAACCATTTATAAATTAACCTGCCTATTGAAATTAGACCTAAACATCAATTCTCATCTGTCGAATCTCGAATCAATATTGTTAAACTCATGCATAAAAGATATGCGCAAATCTAGTCACAGAGCATTAAATCAATCAATAGGAAAGTAATCTAGCATTGACAATTAACAACCATAAATTACCTCTTCATATTATTTATGGATCCCCATAAACCCTAGAAATAGAACTACTCACACATAATAAAAACTAAACTAATCAAAGCAATAAAACAAGACATGATCAAAGGAATAAAAATAAATAACTAAGATTAAGAGAAGAGAAATTGTTACCAAAAAAAATCTAGAATTAAGAATAGAGTTAAGAACAAAGTATAAGAGAGAAGACTAACCAAAGAGCTAAGTAGAGAGAGAAAATCTAAAAGAGCAGGTGATTAAAATTCGTACCAAAAATCGTACTTAAACCTCCCTAAAACAAATCCTAATTGAAAACTAATCAGATCCTTAGAAAAACACGCGCCCGATCGGGCGAAGGGCCGCCTGATCGGGCCCGCCTTTTTTACTACGCCCTTGCTGGTGTGCTGCGCCCGATCGAGCCTACGCTCACCCGATCGGGCACGGCTTCTTCCTTGATGCTGCTTTGCGCGCGCCTGCCCGATCGGGCGTATGCTTGCCCGATCTGGCCCGGCTTCTTCTTCGAGGCTTGAATTTCGATTGGGCTCGATTCCTCGGCCCAATCCGGATTTCCTCAACAGGTCTTGATTACTTGATCCAATTGCCCCGGTATCACGTACCGAGCCCTTAATCACCGGCTTGATGACTCTAACCGGCCTTGGGCTTCAAAGATGGTCGTGCTCCTCTAATTTCCGTAGTTGATCCATGAAAACCCGGGAAAATTCTCCAAAAGTGAAATTTCCGGCAAAACTCAACCAAAACTACGAAAACACTAGAAAACACTAATTAGTAATAAAAGTGGCTATAAAGAGCCAAAAACACTACTAATTATGACCATGGGACGAGGGTAAAACACTATATAAAATAGACATAGGATGATTTTCTTAGTATCATGTTTAGGGTAATGAATATGTTTCTAATATCAATTATGATTTCTATGATGCTTCCTATTCTTTCCTAATAGCCTGTTAGTATCATGTTAGGGCTAAAGCTTTGATTTTTTATGTTTAGTGACATACTAGGATTTGTTATTAATCTTGTTAGTATCATGCCTAGGATTTTGCTATTATTATTATGCTTTAACATGATTATGATAATTTTGATTATTATTTTGATTATTATTATGATATTGTTATTATGTTGCTTGATGTATATAATTATTATCGCTTGATCACGCCTTATATTCATGTTTAAAGGTAATCACGCTTAATAAGATGATTAATAATCTTGTTTAGGGTTAATATGATTATAATTCAAGTGATCGCCAGTAATAGTTTATTTGTGCATTAATATTCAACCAACATAGATTAAACAGGTTTAGGGTTAACCTATTGATTGCATGTTAGTCAGAAAGCGCACATGAATACGAGCAGAATAAAGTAGAGGCATATTATTAGGGCGAGTTCTTTCTCTTTTAGATTGGATTTGTACCTTCATCCCCGAATTTCCACTCTTGGTTCCAGACCTATTGGAGTTAACGATCTCCTAGATCGTTAAGGGGTGTAACCTTCACCTCGTGAACGGTTTACAAGTTCCTAAAACTTGTTGGCGACTCTTTTGCTCTAGCTTCCTTCCCTTTGGACGCCACCATGCTTAAGTGTAGGATCACAGTGGGTTCAAGCTTGGGGTAATGCTTGAAATATTCCCTACACATGCCTGATTAGCGTCATTTATGGCGCTCAAAAGAATAAGATTTAGGTTTTTTTCCTATATTTTCTTTCTTTATTTTCTTATAATTTTCTTAGTTTTCTTTGGTTTTCCATATTAATAACTCATTTCGGTTTTCGATTAGTTATTATGAGTTTTTCATATTTTTAGTTCTTAATCCGTAGTTTTAGTTTAGTTGTTTTTCCCCCTCTTGATTGGTGTCTTATGTAAGTGTTTGTTCGAGGTCAAAATGTGTGTTTCAAGTCCATTTGCAATTTTAAGTTTGCCACGCTCTCATTGATTTTGGTGATGAACACGCAAATTTTGTGAAATTAGAGATGCCTTGCTTGTGGGCATCACATGAGCCCAACGGTCGAGAGTGCAGACGAGCCGCACCACAACAGTTAACAGAAACAAGTAACTTCCCCTGCTCCCGCAACAACCGCACCAATTAGGGATGGCAGTGGGTCGAGTTAAATGGGAGACACGCCCCATCCCCGCCCAAGTGGGGCGGGGATGGAGGGAGGTTTGGCGGGTGATGGGGCGGGGATGGGTATAACATGTGTACCCGCCATGGGTGATGGGGCGGGTATGGATTTTAGAGTAGACCCGCCCCATATCCGCCCCGCCCCGTACCCATCTTATACCCACACCATATTTCTTTTAAAACATTTTATAATTTATGAAACTTGATACCCTCTAAGACCCAATAAGCTAATTTGATATAATTGTCATTAATGTGATACAATAGAGCATCATGGCAATGAGTTTGTGACGATTTTGGGGCGCGTATGAGCTGGGCATGAATATCCAAGTGGGTGATGGGGCGGGGATGGATCTTATCTTGTACACGGTGGAGCGGGTATGGATGTGGATATTGTACCCGCCACGGGTGATGGGGCGGGGATGGGTATAAGATTTTTAACGGGTATGGGTATGGAGGTATCATCATCCGCATGCGACCCGCTCCATTGCCATCCCTAGCACCAATAGAGCCACCAATTCAAAATCCGATTACACGCCATATCAGACATGCCACCAGACCACCAAACCTGCCACCATCACCACGCATCACAAAACAGCAGCAAGCCACTGCAATCGCCCATCAATCGAGCCCCCAAATTCGCATAGTTGCTACCCCTGCTCCATCCCTAGCACCGAAACACTGACCAGCCACAACCATTAATCAGCCACGCAATTTAACAACCCAAGCCATCTAATTTCTCCAATCCGCCACCTTCCCCTGTTTTCCTCCGCAAGCCACACACCCCACCGACTTCACCACCCTCATCTTGCAACAACAAACGCCCAAGTAGCAGCAATTTAGCCAGCCACCACAACTCACCTCCTAGCGCAACACCAGCCGCAACTGGCACCTTCAACTAATTCACCACCGATTTACCTCCAATAACAGCAATTCGAAAGCAGCAACATCAATATTGAACTCCAATTGAAGACCCATATGTGCGCTCATCATGAGGGTGGTCAACCCCTTTGTGCGTGCGCACAAGCTGGGTTTGGTTTGAGCCGTTGATTTTGATGGAACTTGGCGATCAAACAGCGATGATGAATGTTTGTGATGGTGTGATGCATGAGATTATTTCCCATTTACATGAGCTGCGAAATATCGAAGTCCACTTACTTCATTTTCCATTTTTATTTTTGTTTTGTTTTTCTTTTATTTTTCTCTTTTATATTTTTTTGACGGGTTTTTTCTTTTAACGCTTTTTTCACCAAATGCCTTTGAACTATTCAAAAATTCACCAAATACCCTCAAGTTTTTCAAAATTCACCAAATGTCACTGACGTTTGTTAATATTCACACCGTGACCTCAAAATACTTCTGGCGTTAAAGTTCTGTTAGCAATAAAATTTAATTCACCAAATGCCCTAACTTTGTTAAATAATTACACAAAATACCCTTATTTTTGGAAGTGAAAGTGTACAACGTCTAGTTTGAAATTAAAGGAAACAAGCCATTAGTTTTTATTTTCACGCTTTATTTGCATAAATACTCTAAACATAGCATCCTCTTTTTTTCTTAACCACAAATTTTAACTCCTTGAGAAATAAATCTAAATCATCCTCTTCAATGTATGAGAACTTTTGTGTAAGATTTGCAAACAAATCTTATTGTAGTAGGAGAAAATTTACAGTAAGAACTTCTGAGTCCGCTAGCTAGTCTGCGGACAAGCCTAGACTGTTTACTACGGTGGGTATAGACTAATTTCCAAGCCGCACAAAAGGGGCTTGAGTTTGCTATATTAAGTCCGTTAGACAAAATATGAACTATAGCCCGATCCGTTTTCCGTCCAAGCCCGTAAGTAATCACCTCTATTTCATTTGGCCCTCTTTTTCTCTGTTTGCGAGGTCTCCGACACTTCTTTTTTATGAATAGAAGATGTTTGCAACTCTTACAAAAAAGCACTCATACATTGAGGAGGATTACTTAGATTGATAACTCATGTTGTTAAAAATTTTTGGTTAAGAAAATAAGAGAGATGTTATGTATCGAGTATTTATGCAAAAAAAAGGCGAATATCAAAACTAACGACTAGTTTCCTTAAATTTCAAACTAGACATTATACTTCAAAAAATAAGGGTATTTTGTGTAATTAGGAAAATTTGGATTTTGGTACCTCGAATATGGGGCTAATTGAATTTTCATACCCGTTTAAAATTTATTTTTAAATTGGTACCTCCAAAAACACATAATTGTAGATTTCAGTACCTCCGTCAAGTTCCGTTAAGATTTGCGTTAGTGGGCCCATTATCTAATTATTTAATTATTTAATTTATTAAAAAAAGAAAAAACAATTTATAAAAATAAAAAAACTTAAAAATAAAATAAAATAAAAAATCAGCCACTACCACCAGCGCCGACGCCGGCTTCCGACTGTTGGTGGTTGAATTCCCCTGGCACCGGCACCGGCCACCCCTTCCCTTTCCCTCCCTGTTTTCCCCTTCCCCGAAACCCTAGCGCAACCACCACCATCTTCCCTCCCTTCCTCGTTCCTGGACGCGGCACCCCACCCCACCCCTTCCCTTTCCCTTTCCCTCCCTATTTTCCCCTTCCCCGAAACCCTAGCGCAACCATCCACCGTCTACCCTCCCTCCCTCGTTCCTAGCTGCGGCGATGTGGTGGTTTTCAGATAAGGTGGTTCGTTTTGTGGTGAAAGGTGGTTCGTTTGGGGGTTACGGGGTTCGTGGGTGCTGGGTTTCTGGGTTCGTGGGTTGTGGGTGGTGGGTTTCAGGGTTCGTGGGTGGTGGGTGGTGGGGTTGTGGGTTTCGGGGGTTCGTGGGTTCGTGGGTGGTGGGGTGTGGTGGGTTTCTGGGTTCGTGGGTTCGTGGGTTCGTGGGTGATGGGTTTATGGGAACCCCTGCCTGGCCGCGGCGGCAGCTGCTGTGGTTGGGCTTCGTGCCTGGTCGCGGCTGCAGTTGTTGTGGCTTGGTGGTTGTCGTTGGCCAGTATAAGGAAGGAAGCATGGCTGGTGGTTTTTTTAATTTTTTAAGTTTTTTTTTATTTTTTTAATTTAAAAAAAAATTTTCTTTTTTTTTAATAATTTAAATTATTAAATAATTAGATAATGGACCCCACTAACGGAAAACTTAACGGAACATGGACGGAGGTACTGAAAGCTACAGTTATGTGTTTTTGGAGGTACCAATTTTAAAATAAATTTTAAACGGGTACAAAAATTCAATTAGCCCCATATTCGAGGTACCAAAATTCAAATTTTCCGTGTAATTATTTAACAAAGATAAGGAATTTGGTGAATTAAATTTTGTTACTAACAGAACTTTAACGCCAGAGGTCACAATGTGAATATTAACAAACATCAGTGGCATTTGGTGAATTTTGAAAAACTTGAGGGTATTTGGTGAATTTTTGAAAAGTTCAAGGGCATTTGGTGAAAAAACCGTTCTTTTAATTTCTTTTAGTTTCCTTTAATTATTACTAGATGAAACCCGTGCGATGTACAGTTTTTGAATTTTAAAACTAATTTTTTTTTTATATATATATTTATGTGCTAAAATTTGTTATATATTTAGATAAAATCCCTGATATCAAAAGATAATATTTTATATTTAATTAAATTAAACTGGGAAATCTTATTCGCCAATTTTGCTAACGTGTCATTTAAATTATTTAATTCTAAAAAAAATTAATAAGCTCGTATTTAATTTGCTACCACTAAAATATATTATCCTACATGGCGCGCTGAAAGAATTAAATCCTACGTGGCTCTCTAAAAACTCGGGAAAAAACTCATATATTATATATATATATATATATTAGATTTTTCTTTTTCTTTTCTTTTCCTTTCTTATTTCTTTTATTTTTGTTTCCTTTTCTTTTGTTTTCTTTTCTCTTTATTTTCTTATATCCTTGCAATTATAAATACCCATTTTGGGTGAAAAAATTAGAGAGAATTAGAATCCAATTTTAGATCATATATTTTAGCTTAGGTTGAGAGCTTCTCTCTCTAGTTTTAGGGTTAGTTTTAGGAGTAGATTTAGAGAGAGAAAGTGAGGAATTTCACTGGGGATTTGAGAGATTGAAGATTCAAGGTGACAACTGTATTGAAGATCTCCATAATCAATCAATGAGGATTTCTAACTCCATCTCATTTTATTGCTTTGTTTAATTTCATGCTTGTTTGATTTGATATTGATGTTTGATCTTCATTAGTGTAATTGTTCCCCATTTTTTGTTAATTCTTGATTTCTTTAGTTACTTGTTGATCAGATGATGATGATTCTTGAGTAGTTGTTTGGCTAGGGATTGGGTGAAACTTGTATGATTAATGATTGATTGTGATTAATTTGGGAATTGTGTTGATTGATTATTGAGATTAAAGTGATTAATGAAAGTTTGCATGTGTGTAGTTTGATTAGGCCTTGAGAATTATGCTAGATTGCATTGTGATTGCTAATGACACGACCAATTGATTTAGGAATTGCAATTATCGATTGGTTTGGACTGTGATTTTCCTTGTTAGTCATTCATAGTGAACCCTAGCTTGACTTATAGGAGATAGTATAGCTCTTTGATTCTAATTGATAGCTCTTGCATTAGTCTTCACAACCATTAATTGACATGTTCTTCCCTACTTGTTGCAATTGTCATGATTACTTGTTGATCCCCATTATCTAGTGTTTCATTTGTTTGTTTATTTGTTTAGTAGTTGTTTAGTGTTACCTCTTTACCGTTGACTTTGACCTAGCTTAGACATAGATTGGAAATACTTGAACATAACTGTTCCTAGTGGTTCAACTCTTGACTTACCTCTATACTCGTATTTAGGTTTGTTAAGTGATTATAAATTTGTTTGGCTCTAGGGAAGATTAGATAACGACCTACTTTTCCCTACGTCAACACCCACTAAGTCCATATATGTAATACCTCATATTTCTATACGTATTTTAATTAAAATCAGTATTTCATACAATATTTAAATAATTCGAAATGAATTATTTATGGTATTTTATTAATTTAAAAAGGTTTATTTTAATTGAAGGTCCATTTTTATTTATTTTTAATAGTTTTGAAAATATTTCATTTCATGATTTAGAAACTTTAAGCATATGATTTTATAAAATGAAGTTTTAAAGTCAATGGAATTTAAGTCAAATGACTAGTTTGAATAGGAGAAGATATCATTAAGGGTAGAAAGGGGATTTGAGCTTAGAAGGGTTTTAGAGAGGGGGGGTATAAATACCCATCTTATGAGCAAGTTAGATCTTGCTCAAGGTGGAGAATACCCAAAGGTAAACTCTCTCTCATCTTATTTTCTTTGTCCTTTAATTTTCCCCCTCCCCTTTTGTTTTTACACTCACACGCACACACCCAACGTGGATGAACGCCACCACAACCTTCCACCAGTCGGCCACCGCACCAACAACCGCCAGCAACAACAGTTGTCAGCGTGGAGGGTGGCAACAACCCCCTCCCCGTCCATGCGGTTGTGCATCTCTACTAAAAAAAACTATTTTTTTGTTATAATTCTAATCTACCCTTAATTCAATTATTATTTTGGGTTGTGTGATGATTTTTATGATGTTTGATTATAATTATTATGTATATAATTTTCATATTTAATTTTTGAATTAAAAATCCCCAAAAACCCTAGGTTTCTAAATTAATGTATAGGAAAAATTCACTTTAATAATCCTAACTATTGCCGATTTACTTTTAATAATCCCAACTAAGGTTTATTTTTTAATAATCCTATCTAATAGGTGAGTTTTCCTCCAACAGTCCCAGCCGGTCATCAACCTAATATAATAGGTTGCTTTGACACGTGGCAACAATTGAGTGGTTCGAAAAAAATTAAAAAAACTTGAAAAAACAACCCTCTCCTCCCTACTAGGCTACCAGCCACCCATATCCCCTTAGCCCAGCCGGATTCCGCCACCACGTTGCTGGGAACCTCCCCTTTCCCCTTCCACTCCACCGAAAACAACCACCTCCCTCCGTTCCTTCCCACCATGTCAAAAACCTTCCCTTACCCCCTTTAATTTCATTTTCCGGTACATGGAGGAGAGAGAAAGAAAGAGGAGTTGCGTTTTTAGTGATTTTGGGGGTGGGATAAGTGATTTCGAGGGCTGGGGTTACTGTTACGAGTGGTTTCGAGGCGAGGGGGAGGGGAGGTGGACGGTTTCTAGGTTTGGGATCTTGGTTAGGGCGGCGGTTTTGAGAGAGGTTTTTGGCTATGGATGATTTAGGGGCGGTTTCGCAAGTTTCGGGCAGTTTTGCAGGCAGCCGACAGCTTTGAAGGAGTGAGAATTGAAGGTAATTTCAAGGGCTGGTAGTTTCTTGGTTTTGTTCGAGGGAAAGAGGAAGGAGTTTTGTGGGCGGTCGTGAATATGTATTAATGTCTCCTTGTAAATTTGGGTTGTAGGAGATTTCCGTCTTGGTGCTAGCTACTTAGACATTTTGGACTACGTAACTTTGTATTCTTTTGCCGTTTTAATTATTTTAATTAATTATTTTGGTTTTAATTATTTTAATTAAATTTTGAGGCTAGGCCTCGGTTTTAAGCGGCATTGGAAAAATTTTATTTTGGCAAAATTTTGGGTTTACCGACTTAATGAATTGGATTAATTGAGTTGGATGTGGAATTTAGTGGTAGCTTCAAATTTAATTGCGCTAAATTACACAATCGATTAAACAACTTTGACTAGTTTTAATTATGCGTGTTAATTGGATTAACGACCTAAATTAGTTACTAGTTTACGCGTGTTTGTGCATTGTTACTTGTTTATCATTGTAAAATGCATTGGTCATTCAAAAATAGTGAATGGATGAATGGAATGTATATTCTCCCGCGGGTTTTATAAAAATGGCAACTAGTGGGCCCGATTAGGATAAAAAATATGGATTGTGTTCCGTTATGTATTTTTGTAAATCTAAATACGGTCTGTGAACCGTTGAGTATTTCTGTACCTTAAAATTTAGATTAGTCCTAATCATATATAGATACTAGTATTTGCATAATTATGGTCATGTCTTGAAGACGGAGGTTCTTGGAAGACGAAGCCATGAAGTTGCAAAAGACATCCCCTGAAAACTTGAAGACTCAAGGGGTCATGCTAGTTGAAAAATGCATCTTTATTTATGTTTTCGATATATATTTATGGTTGTATATATATGAATTATATGTTAGATGCATGTTTAAGATTTCGAATGTTGCGATGATTAATGACCAACATAGAAACCCTAGGTCCCTAAAATATTGAGTAAAATTGCCATTCCAAAACAACACTTATCGACCTATTGAGAGTAGTGATGAGTTACGCCAAAGTCAGGCATCACTATTACTCCCTAGGATACGTAAGGCATACCGGGTATGCAAATTGGTTTTGGTTATACTCAACGATATGAGTGATGGAGTCCTAACATGTCATGGCAAAGTGGATAAGTTGTTGAGAGAGCATTAGATGCGATGATTTATCCAACCAAGAGTGGCTTGGAGCCATTATCAAAGAGTTTCTTACCTTAGAAGATTGAGTGTTAAGACAAGCCAAAGCATGCTTAACCACTCATTATTTCTTTGGATCTTGGAATCGACTTATTCTCACCAAATGAGGACAATTTTATGTGTGAATATAAGACATTTAAATAATTTTGATTAAAATGCATGATTTTAATCTTATTTAAGTATTATGAATTACTTTTCATTTAAATTCTTTCAATTGTAGAATCATGTCTGCAAATAACTCAAACAACCAATTCTCGTTACGCTCAATTCTCGACAAGGAGAAGTTGAGTGGGCCAAATTTTCTTGATTGGCAAAGGAACTTGCATATAGTTCTCATGCAAGAGCAAAAGGAATATGTCCTTGATGAGGAAATGCCTGAGACTCCCAATGAGGAGGTGACTTAGGCTGCCCTAAACCGTTGGCCACAATATCTCTCGAGCTTAAAAAAACTTTCCTTGAGAGGAAACAGCTTTTGAGATAAATTATGAGCTGTTGAACATGTTCCAAGAGCAGGCCCGAATTGAAAGGTTTAAAACCCACAGGCGGATCCTTGAGAGCAAGCTCAAGAAAGGAGAGCCAATCAGCTCACATGTACTCAAAATGATAAGATTATTTGAGAACATGGGAAGGCTTGATGTGGGGGTATTCAATCAAGATGGCAATTGACATCATTCTCCCCTTGCTACAAAAAGGCTATGATTAGTTCAATATGAACTATAATATGCACAACATGGAGAAAACCCCCACCGAGGTTCATGGTATGTTGAAGCAAGCCGAGAAAACGCTTAAGGATGAGGGGAAGCATGCTATGCTCATGATAAAAAAGGGCAAGTCGTTCAAATTCTCAATCAAGAAGAAAAAAAGGCTTTAAGGGGAAGGGTAAGAAGAAGACCTTTCCACCTAAGTCTAAAGCTACCAAGGATAACAAGGAGAAGAAGGTAACATCTTCTAAATCTGATTCTGAATGCTTCTATTGTAAGAAGAAGAGACATTGGAAGAGAGAATACCTCAAACTCAAGGAAGATAAGTGAAGACACCCATTTGTGTCTCCCCAAAACCAAACCCAGTGATGAGTACCTTTCACGTCGAATCATAATCAAATGAAACGAAAGTGTGGAAAGTCTAGTGTTGCGGAAAGTTTTTATTTCTTTTCCCTTTTCTCTGTTTTTGAAAACTTTATTTTAAGAAAACAGCCAATCCAGTTTGGTTGGTCCATGATATGGGTCCAATAGTGGTGTAGTTGGATGGGGCTTGCAAAGACCTTTCCAACGATATATAATAAGCCCAATTCCGATGAATATTGAGGAAGTTATGGCCAATTTACCAAACTGGGCCCGGTTTGAGCTATATGTACGGCCCAATGATCTAGGGGAGGGCCTAATATGATTTATCATTCGTAATGCAATTAGGAATGGTTTTAGTCTTCTAGAATCTTCTAGAAGGTTCTTTTCATTCCTAATTCAATTAGCATTGATAAGTTGACTTTGTTGACTTTTCAGAGTTTTAATTAAAATCAAATAGCATTTTCGAAGCAATTATATTATTTTATCCTCCAGTACGGTAAACTTATCGGATTTTCGAAAACGCGTTAAAATCAAGCTTGGCGTCCAACCCCAGGCCTTGGCGCCTGGCGCTAGCCATTGGCGCCTGGCGCTAGTGCTGGTGCCTGGCGCCAGCTAGCCAGGGTTGGCGCCAGCTCTGTTTCCTGAGCGTCAGACTCTGTTTTGTTAATTTATCTTTTTTGGCTGATTTTCTCTATAAATATCGTATTAAAAACTCCGTTTTCATTGATCATTCATCATCTACATCTATCATCTTCACCAATCATCATCAATTCTCCTCATTCACAAGTTTTCATCTACAATCATTAATTCTTTAGCATTCTTTAATTCATTCATCTTCTTTCTCTTTTTCAAACATAGTTCTCATACAAAATTCCGCATTCGCAAGATCTAGAAACACCTAGCCATATTCGAAGTTGCCTTCGCCCTAGACGTGAAAGGTTTTAATTTCTGAGGGTTTGGTCCCAAATCTCTATTTCAATTATTTAATTTAATTGTTTGATTTATTATTTTCCTTGAAGTTACTAACGTGTGTATTTTGTTATTAGAAAGAGGTACGAAGCATCAAAGTAAGTACTTTAATGATTTTATTGATGTTATGATGTAGAAATCATGTTTACATTGTTATTATGATATTCCTAGTATCATGTCTAGGGTAATTTTAATATTAAATATGATTGTTACGATGCTTCCTATGTTCTTCCTAATATTTATGATTGTTAGTATCATGTTAGGGTTAAAGACTTGATTTTTATTGCTTAGTGACATGCTAGGGTTTGTTATTAATCTCGTTAGTATCATGCCTAGGATCTTGCTATTTTTATTATGCTTTAATATTAACATGAACATGATTATGATTATAATCGTTATAATTTATGATTATGAATATTATTATTATTATTATTATTATTATTATTATTATTATTATTATTATTATTATTATTATTATTATTATTATTATTATTATTATTATTATTATTATTATGATTATTATTTTATTTATGATGATATTATTATTATTATTATTATTATTATTATTATTCATGATATTAATTAATTTATTATGTTGCTTAATGCTTATTATTTATTGCTTGATCACGCCTTTATGCATGTTTAAAGGAATTGGTACTTGTAATCACGCTTAATAAGATAATTAATAATCTTGTTTGGGGTTAATTATGATTATAATTCAAGTGATCGACAATAATAGATTTATTTGTGCATTAATATTCAACCAACATAGATAAACAGGTTTAGGGTTAATCCTATTGATTGTATGTTAATTAAAAAGCGCACATGAATACGATCAGAATAAAGTAGAGGCCTATTATTAGGGTAGGTTCAATCTCTTTTAGGTTGGATTTGTACCTTCATCCCCGAACCCTTATTTGGTTCATGAGCTTATGGAGTTGACGATCTCTTGGATCATTTAGGGGTATAACCTTCACCTCGTGAACGGTTTACAAGTTCCTAAAAAACTTGTTGACGACTCTTTTGCTCTATCTTCTTCCCTTTTGGACGCCACCGTACTTTAGTGTATGATCACAGTGGGGTTCAAGCTAGTGGGATTTTAAAGGCTTGAAATTATTCCCTACAATTTTTGGCGACTCCACTGGAGAGGATTTCTATTTTAATTCCTGAATTTGTTTCGATAATGATTTAGAATGAGTGGATGAGACTCGAAAAGTTCTAAGTATTTCATGTGCGTAATTTTGATTAACATTATTGTCATATGCATAAAAAAGATCTCATTGGAAAGACCATCCGTAATGAGTCAAAAACATAGGATTTTACACGTAGGAAATTTGAGGAATGTCTTTCACAACTAGGACTGAAATAACACCGCGCGAAACTGGAAGATTTTATCGAGCACAGAAAGCTGCTGAGGCATGTGGGAAGTAGCGTCAGGGGCCAGAGCTTGGCGCCAGCATTTTAGTCGTAGCGCCAGACGCCAGTGTTGGCGCCAGGCGCTACAGTTAAAAGCTGGCGCCAGTCTCTAATTGCTGGCGCCAATTTCCCCCAATACCGAGCCAGAAATATGCGTTCTAATTTCGACCTGTTTTTCGTATTTTTTGCTCGATCCTACTTCTTGATTGAATTTTTTCTCACTTTTCTGAAACCCATATGTGTTCTACATATGGACATAACCCTCTGGGAATTCATGCTCCATCTACCCGATTGAACGCTCCGTGCAACAAAGGGTACATCCGAGATGTTGAATTCACCAAACCATGGAAGCGAGTTTTTTTTTAAAACTCGCGGTGTCCCATCCACTCGCGCCAACCCTTCACGGTTAGGCTTCCGCGCGGTGCATCCGGACAATTAACCATGGACCCTCTTTGACTAAACCATATCCCGAACTTTAGAGAACTAGAGCCATGGTTAGGTTGCAAACTCATTGCATCATATTGTGCCCACTTGACTAATTGTGCATTATTTGTTGTGCATATATATTCTATGTTTCTCTTAACCGTTTGTTGATTTGTGTTGAGATTAAATAAATTAATGACTTAAAGAACTTTGCCTAAATTAATTAATTAATTAATTGATTTGAGTCAATAAAATCTAATTTTTCAATCGGAATTGACCTAGTACGACTTTAGGCATACCCCAGTTGACTAATAATACTGAAAACAGTCCCAGACCGAAGCTCCACTATTGGCGCCAAGGTCTGAGCTGTAGCGCCACACTATGGAGTGTAGCGCCTGACGACATCAATGTTGTCTGGCGCCAAGCTCCACAGTGTGACGCCAGTCCTGTCTCTTGGCCGACAGTTCGGATTATTAGTCGAGTCATCACCTAAGGTCTAATTAACCAGTTTGCTAATTAATTCGGTTAATTTCCGCTGTCAATAACACCTTGTCGAGTCATTAATCGAGTCTTGGTCACATAGTCTAGCCACATGGTCATGAAACGAGTCTTAACGCACCATCTACACTCACTAGTCTTAGCACACACTTTGAGTATATGTCACCATGACCATGTCTTAGGTTCACGCATGACTCGGTCTTTTCCGTCATTTGAGTTGGGGGGTACATTCAACTCCTAATTCCTCATATCCCTCCATCTAAATATTCTTCACATTCTTCCATCTTTCTTCACTTCCTCCATTCAATGCATGTCGAATAAAGTTTGAGTCAAATAATTAACAATAAGTATCCCCAAATTCCTTTTCCACAGTACTTGGTCAAGGAGAGAAGGGCGATTAATCAAGGACAACCTCTTTATTCAGGTCTCGCTTTTTGATAAACCAATTCGTCAAAAGAGGAAGGCTAAGAAGATAATGGCAACTCAAGAAGAAGTCAATGATCTTAAGAACCAACTGGCTACTGTGACTGAGACACTGAAACTTCTCGCACTTAGGGTCGATGACCCCGTGAAGCAACAACAGATGAACCTCATGCAAGAGAGTCTAAGCAAGCTATCTAGTGACTATAAATTTCAGGGCATGAGTTCACAAGGGGTATCGCTGGACAAGGAACTCCTTCCGCAAAAGTTCAACGCCAACGACATCCCAAAATTCAGAGCAACTGATAACCCATACTTTCATTTAAGAGCATTTGAAACCATAATGAGCATTAAGGGTATCGATAAGAAGGTTTTCCCCTCTCTGTTCCCACTATCTCTCGAAACCGTTTGTCAACAATGGTTCTTTTCTCTCGAGAAAGAAAAAACCTCTTCTTGGGAGTCGATAACAAACGCTTTCATAGATAGATATAAGTGCAACATCCAAGACGAAACAGACTGTAGACAACTCAAGATGTTAAAACAAAAGGAAAATGAAGGGTTCACTTCTTTCTTCAATAAATCGAGGGAAACTTCCGCTAATATGGTCAAAGCTCCTACCGAAAAAGAATCTGTGAGGATGTTTATCAAGAATCTCCAAGGGAAGTATTCAAAGCACTTAAAGTACCAACACAATTTAGATACTTTCAAAGCTGTCTATAATATAGGCATTGACATTGAAGATGACCTTCTGAAAGATAATGGTGCGAGAGGAAAGAAGAACGACCATCCTTCTTCTTCCTCTCCCATTAATGAAGTACATGCCACGAACGCCTCTAAACCATGAATCCAGATATCAAAAAGAGTGTTTACTCCACTTGGTATGAGTTATGAAACGGCTTTCGAGAAGCTACATCACAAAGGACTAGTCATGCCCATAGGGCCCATCAAAGATCCAGTTCCAGAAGCTAGGCCACCTAAGTGGGACCCTAATAAGCACTGCAAATATCATCAAGGAAAGGGTCACGACACTGAAGAGTGTTGGAAACTCAAAGAAGCTATTCAAGATCTGATCGATAACAATGAAACTTCCGAGATTCTAGCCATCGAAGATGACCAAGCATCCTTTGATCCATCACTTCTTATCACACCTGTAGGAGAGCCTATGATCGAGACAGCTTATATGACCTCTCTCGATGAAGTGGCTATAATTGAGGAGGATGAAAGTCTTTTCTTAGATAATACCAAGGAAGACTCATCAAGTCTAAAAGAGGACATTCGAAAACTGCAAGATGTCATTGCCATGCTCTTGAATGTGGTAGAAGGATTAGCAAATCGGGTGATGGCCATTGAACAAAATTCTCGCCAAGGGTTTAATGAAGAACTCAATGCTCCTAAGCCACAATCAAAACGGACCATTGAAGAATACACACCAATAAGAATGACTTACAATGAAGCTTTCGACTATATTCACAATCAAGATCTTATCCACCCCATTGGTCTCAGTCAAGACCCTCCACCTGAAAAACGGTTTCCCAATTGGGATCCAAATTCTTATTGTCGATACCATAGAGGTCGTGGTCACACCACCGAAGTATGTCTCGCCCTCAAAGACCGTGTTCAAGATCTCATTGATTCAAATCTCCTTCATGTTCCTCCGCGCGACAAGAAGGCGAAGATTAGTAACAATAGTATCAGTGGCTGTAAAGGGAAGAAGAACGACTATCTTTCTTCTTCCGAAAACACCTACTCTAGTAATAGTGTTGGTACTTTCGACCTTAGTGAGATCTTAGCCATGGGTAATTGAAAGCAACCGAAAAGGGAATTTACCCCTATTGGAATTAGCTACGATGATGCTTTCGATCGACTCCATGCCAAGGGAATCATTACTCCCATTGGACCTATTAAAGATCCCCCACTTAAGAAAAGATTGCCTAGTTGGAATCCAAACGAACACTGCAAGTACCACCAAGGTAAGGGTCATGCTACTGAGAGTTGTTGGAAGCTAAAGGAGGATATCCAACATTTGATTGATAACAACAAGCTTCCCATACCTCCAGTTAACAAGAAGAGCGAGTGATGATAAAGGAAAAAACACAAGACAAGAGGCGAGCTTCAACGACAAGATTTTGTGATCTCTTTTTTCTATTTCTTTTTTATCTACCCTTTCCTCAATAAGTCTAGCATAGGCACCTTTTCTTTTCCTTTAGATTATTTTTGTAGTCTTTTTTCCTTTTCCTTTAATAAAAATGAGCATTTATTTCCTTATATATGATCATTTCATTATGTTGCATTAAAAAAAAAAAAAAAAATCCATGTCAAACTAAGCACAAGGTATACCAATGATTTGAGGCAACCCTTGTAGCTACATCATTCTCCTTTCACCCTTCAATCATACATCCTTTCTTCATAAACCACTTTGAGCCTCGTCTAACGATAGACCCTTCTTTTTTCAACCTACATCTACCTAACCTTGGGATGGGATGGTGTGTAACTTATGCAATTCAAAAAAGGCTTGAGTAATTCAAAAGATAGCAAAAATAGCAAAAAATAAATAAAAGTGTACAAAAGGGCGAGTGTTCCAATGTCTTTGATATGAAAATATCTTTGATATGAACACGTCTCAGATTGCGTCTCTTATCGAGTGCTCGGTACCGTGCCTGAGAAACATGAATGCCAAGTGAGTGATAGACCGCATGATCGGGATTGTCCACACTTATAAAAATGAAATATATGCTAAAGCAAAAGAAAGAGCTAAAAAAGAGTAGAAAACCTCAAGCATAAAAATACAAATATTCAAAAGCAAGGTTGCACACCTTGGGGGCTTATCTAGGGTCTTGAGCCTTCATCCCCTTCTTCTTCAAACCTTTAGCCTAACCACGTTACAACCCTTAAAAGACCTTTTTGAGGTAAACACACACTTGTGCGAGGTTTGGCTAGAGCTACGTTCGGCCTGATTCCTAACGGATAAGTAGGAAACCTCACATTGAGATGCGGCCGTAATATACATGCATTCATATTCACATTCACACACTTACACCATGGTCATATCAAGGGATCTCCTATGCTCATCCCTATTCATGTAGAGCTAGACTTGGGGGCTTGATCCCTACATCATTAGCTTACCTAGCCTAAGAGTCACCATTATTTGGCTCTTCTAACAATAATATTTTCCCACACACTTAGCTCTTGCGGCCTAGCTTTAATGTCACTTTCACACACTGCACAGATACATGACCAAATATACTTCCTTTAGGAACCCTTTGTCATGAAATCTTAACACAACGCTGAAGCATGCCTTATCAACATCACTCATCAATCATAATCATCATTGCATCACGAAGTATGAAGTGCTTAGCCTCCGTGCCTAAGTTACCCAAATACTTTCATCATTGAGTCAACCATTGAGATAACCTAGGATGGATTAATCCTTGCACCTTAAGAGATAGTATCAAACAACATTTGACTAAGCTCATTCAACATGCATCTTCAAACTTTTGATTTTCTTTTTCACGTCTTTCTTTTTCGGGAGAAAGTCGGTACCCTCCACAAATTTTTGCTTTTTTGTATTTTTCGAGTCGCACGATCACATTACAATGCACACACGAGTCATGTACACATTGAGTCATGTCGTGCCATATCACTTTGATTTGAGTCTAACACATGTGTCATTACACTTTGAGTCGAGTCAACCTCGAGTCAGTCAAATATATCGAGTCAAGTTTATACCTTGAGTCGTGTCAAGTCGATGAGTCAAGCAACATTAAGCCTTAGGTCAACCCTAAGATAATTAAAGAGATTGACAGAGTTCTATAGTCAAAATAAATACAGGTGTAGCAGAACAGGGAAGACCCTATCACAGCGTTCGACGACAGAATCAATTCTTGGCGCCAGAAATATCTCAGCAACGACAGAGCTCGAAACCTCTCAGAAAGGTGATTTCGACTTCATACAGCAATTTTGGGTTCCTTGGTGCGCCAGTTAGCCCCTATAAGCAATTTGACATGATTAAGTAGTCAGTTTGATTACAATCACAATAAGTGGTCGACCTGATGAAAGATCGTCTCACTTAGCTTGAAGCGCCTAAGAATTGGCTCATCACGAAAACACCGGCATACTGGTTTTAGCAAAATCAAAGTTCAGGCGAGCTTTAGAGATCGACAAACGTTGGTCTTCGGAAATTTTTCTTCAAAACATTATCGCAACAAACATTCAAGCACCGAAGCTCTATTGTTCAGAGACGCGTGAACATTTCCATCAAAAGCTCTTTTGCTCCAGAGACGCGTGGGCATATCAATCGAGCTCTTTTGTTCAGAGACGCGTGGACAATCCTTTTCAAGCTCTTTTGTTCAGAGACGTGTGGACATTCCCTATTTTCAAGCTCTTTTGTTCAGAGACGCGTGGACATTTCCTATTTTCAAGCTCTTTTGTTTAGAGACGCGTGGACATTTCCTATTTTCAAGCTCTTTTGTTCAGAGACGCGTGGACATTTCCTATTTTCAAGCTCTTTTGCTCAGAGACGCGTGGACATATCATTCAGAAGATCATATCAAAAAGAAGCTCTTTGTTCAGAGGCGCGTGAACATATCAAAAGGAAGTTCTTTGTTCAGAGACGAGTGAACATTGAAACAGCAAGGTGGCGTTCCCTGGATTATGGAGAGTTGTCACAAACAACTAAGGATTGTTTCAAGAGAAGCAATCTTCGATAGTATTCCCTTGGACGCGGAATATTATCAATGCGGATGGAGATTGTTTCAAGAGAAGCAATCTTCGATAGTATTCCCTTGGACGCGGAATATTATCAATGTGGATGGGGATTGTTTCAAGAGAAGCAGTCTTCGATAGTATTCCCTTGGATGTGGAGTATTATCAATGCGGATGGGGATTGTTTCAAGAGAAGCAATCTTCCAAAATTGGAAGCCGTTACGGACGTAGCAGTTTTCAAGCGGGATGGCATTCTCTAGCTTGCAGGAGGTCATCAAAACAAGGATACAACAACAATCGGTTACTTTTAGAGACGTGTGCTCGACGGTGCAAGA
The DNA here is from genome assembly GCF_948465745.1 of Chenopodium album. NCBI lineage: Eukaryota > Viridiplantae > Streptophyta > Magnoliopsida > Caryophyllales > Amaranthaceae > Chenopodium > Chenopodium album. The sequence continues at coordinate 64,990,336 of NC_137834.1, read as the reverse complement.
TACGTGTTTCTTAACTCTTTTATCTGTTTAACTAATGTTAGTTTTGCAGGTATCGGCGTTGCAAGATTGATTTAGGATCGCAGAACGTTCTGAATCATTCTCCGTCCCTATCGATACTTTGACTTTTGTTTTCGAAACTTACGTTTCTCCAAACTCAGTCAAAGTGGGGGCTTCTGTAGACACCCATTTGTGTCTCCCCAAAACCAAACCCAGTGATGAGTACCTTTCACGTCGAATCATAATTGAATGAAACGAAAGTGTGGAAAGTCTAGTGTTGCGGAAAGCTTTTATTTCTTTTCCCTTCTCTCTGTTTTTGAAAACTTTATTTTAAGAAAACAGCCAATCCAGTTTGGTTGGTCCATGATATGGGTCCAATAGTGGTGTAGTTGGATGGGGCTTGCAAAGACCTTTCCAACGATATATAATAAGCCCAATTCCGATGAATATTGAGGAAGTTATGGCCAATTTACCAAACTGGGCCCAGTTTGAGCTTTATGTACGGCCCAATGATCTAGGGGAGGGCCTAATATGATTTATCATTCCTAATGCAATTAGGAATGGTTTTAGTCTTCTAGAATTTTCTAGAAGGTTCTTTTCATTCCTAATTCAATTAGCATTGATAAGTTGACTTTGTTGACTTTTCAGAGTTTTAATTAAAATCAAATAGCATTTTCGAAGAAATTATATTATTTTATCCTCCAGTACGGTAAACTTATCGGATTTTCGAAAACGCGTTAAAATCAAGCTTGGCGTCCAACCCCAGGCCTTGGCGCCTGGCGCTAGCCATTGGCGCCTGGCACTAGTGCTGGTGCCTGGCGCTAGTGCTAGTGCCTGGCGCCAGCTAGCCAAGGTTGGCGCCAGCTCTGTTTCCTGAGCGTCAGACTCTGTTTTGTTAATTTATCTTTTTTGGCTGATTTTCTCTATAAATATCGTATTAAAAACTCCGTTTTCATTGATCATTCATCATCTACATCTATCATCTTCACCAATCATCATCAATTCTCCTCATTCACAAGTTTTCATCTACAATCATTAATTCTTTAGCATTCTTTAATTCATTCATCTTCTTTCTCTTTTTCAAACATAGTTCTCATACAAAATTTCGCATTCGCAAGATCTAGAAACACCTAGCCATATTCGAAGTTGCCTTTGCCCTAGACGTGAAAGGTTTTAATTTCTGAGGGTTTGGTCCCAAATCTCTATTTCAATTATTTAATTTAATTGTTTGATTTATTATTTTCCTTGAAGTTACTAACGTGTGTATTTTGTTATTAGAAAGAGGTACGAAGCATCAAAGTAAGTACTTTAATGATTTTATTGATGTTATGATGTAGAAATCATGTTTACATTGTTATTATGATATTCCTAGTATCATGTCTAGGGTAATTTTAATATTAAATATGATTGTTACGATGCTTCCTATGTTCTTCCTAATATTTATGATTGTTAGTATCATGTTAGGGTTAAAGACTTGATTTTTATTGCTTAGTGACATGCTAGGGTTTGTTATTAATCTCGTTTGTATCATGCCTAGGATCTTGCTATTTTTATTATGCTTTAATATTAACATGAACATGATTATGATTATAATCGTTATATTTTATGATTATGAATATTATTATTATTATAATTATTATTATGATGATGATGATTATTTTATTTATGATGATGATATTATTATTATTATTATTATTATTATTATTATTATTATTATTATTATTATTATTATTATTATTCATGATACTAATTAATTTATTATGTTGCTTGATGCTTATTATTTATTGCTTGATCACGCCTTTATGCATGTTTAAAGGGAATTGGTACTTGTAATCACGCTTAATAAGATAATTAATAATCTTGTTTAGGGTTAATTGTGATTATAATTCAACTGATCGCCAATAATAGATTTATTTGTGCATTAATATTCAACCAACATAGATAAACAGGTTTAGGGTTAATCCTATTGATTGTATGTTAATTAAAAAGCGCACATGAATACGATCAGAATAAAGTAGAGGCCTATTATTAGGGCAGGTTCAATCTCTTTTAGGTTGGATTTGTACCTTCATCCCCGAACCCTTATTTGGTTCATGAGCTTATGGAGTTGACGATCTCTTGGATCGTTTAGGGGTGTAACCTTCACCTCGTGAACGGTTTACAAATTCCTAAAAAACTTGTTGGCGACTCTTTTGCTCTATCTTCTTCCCTTTTGGACGCCACCGTAATTTAGTGTATGATCACAGTGGGGTCAAGCTAGTGGGATTTTAAAGGCTTGAAATTATTCCCTACAATAAGAAGAACGGAATTGTTGTTTTTGGATCAGGTATATTCGTTATAGACTTAAACTTTACTAGCTCAACATCATGGGTATAAGATATCGGATGTGGCTCACACCTTTGTTCCATTTCTCAGGGACTAAGGAACATTAGGAAGCTAGTGAAGGGAGAGATTGAACTCTGGGTCGGCAATGGAGCTAGAATTGCAGCCGTATCCGTAGGAACTCTTAGTTTGTCTTTGTCCTTGGGGCTTGTTTTGGAACTTGAAAACTGTTTTTATGTTCCCAACATTACCAAAAACATTATTTCAATTTCAGCGTTGGATGCCAAAGGTTTTAAATTTCGAGTAAAGGACAATGAATGTTCGTTTTATCTCGATAATGTTTATATGGTATTGCACATTCTAAAAATGGTCTTTATGTGCTTTCCTTAGACAAACAAGTTTATAATGTGAATAATACCGCCAAAAAGGCTAAGACCATGGAGTCAAATCACACGTACTTATGACATTGTCGTCTTGGCCACATTAACATCAAACACATCAAGAAACTTATACAGGAATGTGTTTTTGACTCATTCGATTCGCAATCGTTTGAGAATTGCGAAGGATGTTTATTAGGCAAGATGATTAAGCAGCCATTCTCCAAGTTAAGAGAAAGGGCAGGAGATTTTTTAGGTCTAATACACATCGATGTATGTGGACCAATGATCTCAACCACAAGAAACGGGCATCGATTTTTTATCATCTTCACATACGACTATAGTAGATATGGCTATGTCTACCTTATGTCGCATAAATCTGAGTCATTTGAAAAGTTCAAAGAATTTCAGAGTGAAGTTGAAAATCATCTTAGCAAGAAAATCAAATCCCTTCGATCGGATCGAGGTGGTAAATACTTGAGCCAAGAATTCGATGAGCATCTGAAAGAAAAAGGTATACTTTCATAATTGACACCTCCACGAACTCCACAATGGAACGGAGTGTCCGAAAGAAAAAATTGAACCTTGTTGGACATGGTATACGATCAACAATGGGTCTTCGTGATATTCCTATATCTTTTCGAGGACAAGCAATTCTAACTGCGGCACTAACACTGAACTGTGCTCCATCAAAAGCTGTAAAAAAAACTCCATACGAGTTATGGACGAAGAAACCCCCCGGGTTGTCTTTTCTAAAGATATGGGGATGCAAAGCATATGTCAAGAAATTGATTTCTAACAAACTTCATCCCAAATCTGACAAGGTTTGCTTTGTGGGCTACCCAAAAGAAACCAAAGGGTATTACTTCTACAATAAATCCGAGAACAAAGTGTTTGTTGCTTGCTATGGTGTCTTTTTGGAGAGGAGTACTTTTCCTAAATGACAAGTGGGAGGAAAATTGAACTCGATAAAGTTTGAGAGGGACGATCAATCAAATCAGATTGACAGTTAAAATGCTTAAGCAGCATTTGTTGACGCTGGTCAAAATGTGCAAAGTCAAACTGACAATGCATGATCAGTCCGTTACCCTGCGTAGGTCTCAGAGGCCTAGATCTCAACCTGATAGATATCTTGGTATTGTATTAACCAAGAATCAGGACATCCTAGTGATGGATGGAGACAAACCGATAACCTACAAGCAAGCGATGACAAGCACCGACTCTACTAAATGGCATGAGGCCATGAGATCTGAAATGGATTCCATGTTTGAAAATCAATTCTGGGACTTGGTTGACCTACTCGAGGGTTACACACCTATCGGATGTAAGTGGATTTTCAAATTGAAAATCGACAAAGATGGAAATGTATTCATTTACAAAGCTAGATTGGTAGCAAAAGGTTACAGGCAAATTCATGGTATTGATTACGATGAAACCTTTTCTCCATTCGTAATTCTTTAATCCGTTCGGAGCGATTGCTGCATATTACAACTATAAAATATGGAAGATGGACGACAAAACCGCCTTCCTTAACGGGATTTTGGAAGAAACTATGTACATGACACAGCCTGAAGGTTTTGTTGACCAAAATAATGTTGGGAAATTGTGCAAGCTTAAAAAGTCCATCTATGGGCTAAAGCAAGCTAGCAGAAGTTGGAATCTGCAATTCAATGAAGCCATCAGTAAGTTTGGCTTTATCGAGAATCCAGATGAATCTTGTGTTTACAAGAAGGTCAGTGGGAGTGACATCACCTTCCTAGTCCTATATGTCGATGACATATTGCTCATTGGAAACAGCATTCCGACGTTAGTGTCTGTAAGGGCCTGGCTTGGAAAGTGTTTTCAATTAAAGACTTGGGAGAGGCTCTGTACAAATTGGGTATCAAGATCTATAGGGATAGATCGAAAAGGATGATTAGATTGAGCCAAAGTGCTTATATTGATAAGGTATTTGGATGATTCAACATGCAAGAGGCCAAGAGAGGTCACCTACCTATGTCACATGGCATAACCTTAAGCAAGAAGCAGTGTCCACAGACACCTGATGAGTGGGAAAGGATGAAACAGATTCCATATGCTTCGCTAATTGGATCGATCATGTATGCCATGATATATGTACTAGGCTAGATGTATCGTATGCCTTGAGTGCTACGAGCTGATACCAATCAGACCCAGAAGAGGCACATTGGACTGCAGCTAAGAATATCCTAAAGTACTTGAAAAGGAACAAGGATAAATTCCTGGTGTATGGTGGCTCAGAAGAATTAGTTGTTAAAGCTTATACCGATGCAAGATTCTAGACAGACAAAGACGATTTCCAATCGCAATCTGGATATGTGTTCAGTCTAAATGGAGGAGCTTTTAGTTGGAAGAGTGCCAAGAAGAGCATAGTTGCATATTCTACAACTGAAGCCGAATACTTGGCAGCAGCTGAAGCGGCTAAGGAGGCTGTTTGGATTCGTAAATTCGTTAGTGAACTTAATTTAGTACCCTCTATCAAGGGTCCAATAGCCCTCGATTGTGACAATAATGGAGCTATTTCTCATGCTAGAGAGCCAAGGGAACATCAAAAGGTCAAACATGTCAAGCAGCAATTTCACATGATACGAGAATGGAAATCAGAGGGTGAAATCAGAATTTGTAAAGTTGGAACGGTTGACAATGTAGCCGATCCATCACTTACTAAACCTTTGCCTCAAGTGAAGCACAACAAGCATGTTGAGGCAATGGGAATCAATCACGTTGGAGATTGGCTTTGATTCCCTATTTAGTGTTTTAATTAATTTTGAACATTTTAATGTAAGACACTAAGAAGAACCATTCAGGTTTTAGAGTAATTTAAATTTCATGCAATTTTATCACTCCGTTTGCTATTTAATTGTGGTTTAGGATTAAATAATGAGTCCATTTGATTACGAGAATATTCAAAATAGGGTATCAAGACCAGTATTGATAAGGAAACATCTATTAAGTGAACATTAAATATTATGATTGAAAAGTATCCCTAATTGAGGTCATTTAAATGATGGACGATTAATGACCACTTGAGATTAGTGTGTAGTTTGATTTATAGCACCATATCTTGTGCTACAAGGACATGATTGTCATAAATCATTTGCACAGGTATTGGTTTAGATACATACTAGATTGACTTATGAGAATACTTTAATAGATTTAAACATCGTCATAAGTATACTTCTCATTATGGCTATCGGAACCGATTTCCTCGACCATGAGTATTGTGGGTTTTCTTGTTTGAGTACTAATCTGTTTTAATGTTAGTCAAACGTCTACCGTAAAAGGGGATTATAACGGCAACACTCGGGCGGCTAGGTCCTCTTAGTAAGAGAATCTACATTACAAGACTGGGAATGTCCCCCTACTAAAAATAGGGAAGATGTCTTTTTTGTTTACAAGGCCTCTCGAAGAGCGAGACTGTGAAAATGAATGGTCGTGCTCGGATGGATGTTAAAAATCATCTGTTTATTGAGAGTCAGACTCGGATATCGAGAAACACTTCTGGACGTAATAAGGATGAATAATAAATCTTACCTTATAGTTCATGAAGAGACATTAATCCACATAGGAAAAAGGCTATACACTAAAAGCTCACTTGTCTGGAAGGACAAGTGGGAGATTGATAGGAATGGTGTCCTTCGAACAAGTGTATTATTCCGATAGAGGGTTCGGAATTATTAGAAAGCTAATTATCCAGTGATATCAAATGATCGAAATGCCTAGGTGGAGGCCGCTTCCGATCAGTAATATTAATGAGTAATTAATATTACAACTTAATCTTGACTGAACCCTTCGGGTCACACCCAAGCAACTAACGAACCGACACGACGAATTAATTCAAAAGGAATGAATGAGTCACTCGAGTAATTAATATTTAGACATCGGAAATTCGAGCTTGGAGCGTCGAAATCGAGTTGAAATAATAAAAGACTAGACGGTAAAATCACTAATTAATCAACAATTTACCGAAATACCCTTAGCATTGGAATGCCCCGTGCAAATCGAAGCCTAGGGGCATTGGTATAGCCAAGGTGGCTTGCAAGGGCACCAAGCTGAGCCTAGGCTAGCTGGTGCGTGCTAGCGCACCAAGGCTAGCATGGTGCTAGCAACGCTTGCTAGGCTGAGGCAGCAGCCCACCCCGGCTGCTTTGGTGCCCAATTGAGGGTGCCACATGGCAGCGCCTCATTGGTGGTTTGGTTGGCATAGGTGGCCGGCTATAAAGGGGTGCTTGGGGATCAAGTTTGGTCCCCTCCCTTTCTTGTGGTGTTACCTAACCCTTCTCCTAAATGTGCCACTTGTTGATTAATTAATTGTTGGATATTTAATTTTATTTTTGATTTAATAATAAAGAAAGAATATTGATTTTACCAACTCTCCCACATTGATGGGAGAGAGGATTTCACTCATGATTTTCCCTATAAATACCCAAGTTGGGGTATGGGAAAAATCACTTGAGTAAGGTGTTAGAAAAGGCATCTCCATTGAGAAAACCTTTAAACACATAATTACTCGAGTATTTGGTGGGGCTTAGCTAACCTCTAAGCAATAGACCTAGTCAGGGTTGAGTTGCAAGTGGATACTGTAGGAGATTTTTTCTAGTGTGAGACTTAAAAGCTTTTTCAAGTAATAGCTCGTGGTACGAGCGAAGCACGCGTTAAAAGGTAATTAAGTCTTTCCTTAATTCTTGTTAATTATGTCTTTTGATTAAATTAATTGTGAGTGTGATCTAGGCTCAAGTTTTATACTGCGATGAGTCGGACTCATCAAAACCCAACATAAGCATGGTGGCGTCCAAAGGGAATGAAGGTAGAGAAAAAGAGTCGCCAACAAGTTTTAGGAACTTGTAAACCATTCACGATCATAGAGATCGCTAACTCCATAGTGATCCTGAACCATGACTAGATATTCGGGGATGAAGATACAAATCCAACCATCTAAGATTTGGATAAAAAATTATGAGGCACAAAAATAATATCTGACTTTCTTTGAACATCTTTCCATTCGAATAGAATTAAGACTTTCAAAAAGAGAAGTTTTATTCAATTTCAAACTCTTTAATCTTATCTTTTCAAAAAGGATGATTAAGATCTTTTAGAAACTTATAGAATCTTCTAATTAATCCTAATTGGTTTAGGAATATAATTAAGATTAATGGACCCTCCACATGTGTAGGGAATATTACAAGCATTACCCCAAACTTGAACCCCACTGTGATCATACACTTAAGCATGGTGGCGTCCAAAGGGAAAGAAGCTAGAGCAAAAGAGTCGCCAACAAGTTTTAGGAACTTGTAAACCGTTCACAGGGTGAAGGTTACACCCCTTAACGATCCAGGAGATCGTTAACTCCAATAGGTCTAGAACCAAGAATGGAAGTTCGGGGATGAAGGTACAAATTCAATCTAAAAGAGAAAGAACCTGCCCTAATAATAGACCTCTACTTTATTCTTCTCGTATTCATCTGCGCTTTCTGACTAACATGCAATCAATAGGTTACCCTAAACCTATTTATCTATGTTGGTTGAATATTAATGCACAAATAAATCTATTATTGGCAATCACTTGAATTATAATCAAATTAACCCTAAATAAGATTATTAATTATCTTATTAAGCGTGATTACAAGTATAAATTCCCTTTAAACATGCATAAAAGGCATGATCAAGAAATAACAATAAATATCAAGCAACATAATAATAATAATCAATTAAAATAAGGAAAATTTATAATTATTAATCCCAACTTTGGGCGATTTCTTTTCATTAATCCCAACTTTCGATTATTTTTAAATAATCCCAACTTTGGGGGGCGTCTTCTTTTATCAGGTCAAATGACCAGTGACCTGTTTAACAAGTTATTTTATTTTTTTTTTCCTTAAATACCGCATGTCGCAATTTCATTGGTCAAAAAAATTAGAAATTTAAAACAAAAAAAAAGAAAAAAAAAACCCAGCCAATACCCCTCAACCACCCACCACAGCCACCAGCCAATACCCCTCAACCACCCACCACAGCCACCAGCCAATACCCCTCAACCACCCACCGGAATCGCAACAACCACCTAAAACCACCAAAACCACCACCTGCACCAATCGCGACCCCTAAAACCACCATCTCGCGCTAACGTCGACCCCCATTACCACCCGCAGCGCGATTCCCCGACCCCCATTACAACCAACTCGCGCAAACCTCAACCCCCTTTTCGCCTCGGATTCCCCCTCCCCCTTTCGCCGCTGATTCCCCCTCCCCCTTTCGCCGCTGATTCCCCCTCCCCCTTTGGCCGCTGATTCCCCCTCCCTCTGTTTCTCGTTTTCGCCGCTGATTCCCCCTCCCTCTGTTTCTCGTTTTCGGTGGCTGGGTTTTGGGGTTTCATGGGCTAAGAACTTGGGCTTTTCAGTGGTTGCGTGGGGGCTTTCGGTGGGGTTTGGTGGTTTTCGGCTGGGTTTCGGTGGTTTTCGGTGGGGTTCAGGAGAGTGATGGTGGTTTTGGGTGGCTACTAGGGAGGAGGTGGTGGGGCTGCATTGGATGAAGGTGGTGGGGCTGTGTGGGAAGGGACGGTTTTTTTTTTCATTTTTTGATTTTTTTTTTTTGACAAATTAAGTGTTGACACGTGTCCCATAACCTGGTATAACAGGTGATTGACTTTCGTTGACCGGTTTTGGCCTGATAAAAGAAGACGCCCCCCAAAGTTGGGGTTATTTAAAAATAATTGAAAGTTGGGATTAATGAAAAGAAATCGCCCAAAGTTGGGATTAATAATTACAAATTTTCCTTAAAATAATAATAATAATCATGTTAAAGCATAATAATAGCAAGATCCTAGGCATGATACTAACAAGATTAATAACAAACCCTAGCATGTCACTAAGCAATAAAAATCAAAACTTTAGCCCTGACATGATACTAACATGCATATTAGGAAAGAAAATAGGAAGCATCATAGAAATCATAATTGACATTATATTCTTTACCCTAAACATCATATTAAAGAAAAGCATTCTAACATGACACTAGGGAAAACATCCTAACATGATACTAGAAATCAAAATAACAATCTAAGCATGATTTCTATATCAAAATATCAATGAAACAATTAAAGCCCTTACTTGGATGCCTCGTACCTCTTTCTAATAACAAAATACACACGTTAGTAACTTCAAGGAATATAATAAAACAACAATTAAATCAAATAATTAAAAGAAAGAATCTATTGAAAGTTTAGACTAGATTTGGGACCAAACCCTCAAAAATATCAAACCTTTCACGTCTAGGGATGGCAATTTAATCCGAGTTCGATTTGAATTCGATCCGATCCGAAGGAAAAATCCGATTCGAATCCGTTTAAAATTAGTCTGAATCCGAATCCGATAAAATAGATCCGAATCCGAATAGGAGGTGGATCGGACTTGGACCCTACGCAAGGTCCGACGGAGTCCGATCCGAGTCCGAATCCGAGAGTACAAGCATATGCTCTATAACTTGGGACAATTGTTTGCTTGTTTTGTAGCAAAATTTTGTTATGTAACTTAGTTTATAATTTAAATATGTTATGTTTATACTTTAATTGGTATGATAATACAAACAATTATAGGTATATGACATTACAAAAAATAAAAATAAAAAAAATATTCGGATCATTTCGGAGGTCCGTATAAACGGACTGGATTTGGATCCAAAAATTACGAGTCGGATCGGATTCGGACTCGGATGCGAATCCGAGTCCAGGGTCCGTTTACTAAATGGATCGGATTCGGATTTAGCCACATCTGATCTGAATCCGATCCGTTGCCATTCCTATTCACGTCTAGTGCGAAGGCAACTTCAAACTTGGCTAGGTGTGTCTAGTGCTAATGTATGAGAAATTTTGTTTGTGAAAAGGTTGGTTTAGAAAAAGAGAGAGAGAGTATCAAGATTTTCTTAATGAGAGTTGGTGATTAAAAACAGAGGTCTTAGGAGGCTATTTATAACGAAAATCAGCCGGATTATGATTAAAAAAAAAAAAAAAAAAAAAAAAAAAAAAAAAGAAAAGAATAAAACACGACGATGTCGCCAAACACGCTACTGTCGCCAAGCGACAGACATGTCGCCGCGATGCGAGGCTTGTCGCCAGGTGACAACCTGCAGTGCGGCGCTGCAAACAATTTTTCCACGCATTTTCTTATTTTGATAAAATTTAAGCGTACGAGGGGGTAAAACTGTAATTTCCTTAAAACACTTCTTTTATTCTAAATAAAACTCTTAAAACTCAATTATCAATGCTAATCACATTAGGATTCAAAAGAACCTTCTAGAAGATTCTAGAAGACTATAAAATTGCATTAGGAATGATAAATCATAATAGGCCCTCCTCTAAATCATTGGGCCGCATATAAAAATCAAACCGGACCCAGTTTAGTAATTTGGCCATAACTTCCTCATTATTCATCGGAATTGGGCTTATAATATATCGTTGGAAAGTTCTTTTTGAACCCGATCCAACTACACTATTATTGGACCCATATCATGGACCAAACTAAACTGGATTGGCTATTTTCATAAAATAGGTTTTCAAAAACTGAGAGAAAAAAAAAAAGAATTAAAAACCAACCGCAACACTAGACTTTCTACACTTTCACTTCATTCGATTATGACTCGACGTGAAAAGTATTCATCACCGGGTTTGGTTTTGGGGAGACACAAATGGGTGTCTAGAACATGATCATTGGGTCATACATAAAACTCGTTTTAGGCACGGTTTAGTATTTTGGCCATAACTTCCTCTTTATAACTCGGAATTGGGCTTATAATATATGGTTAGTAAGGTCTATTCAAACCCCATCCAACTACAAAATTATTAGACCCGGATTATAGACCAAAATAAAATAGATTGGAAGTTTTTCATAAATAGGACACGAAATAAATGATTTTTGAAATATGAAATGAATTATTTTAATTAAACATTTTATAAAAACAGGGGAATTCACGAACTCTTCAACATTTCACCTTGTTAGATATTTAATGACGTGAAAGATACTCACACCTGGGTTTGGTTTTTGGGGAGACACAATCAAGTGTCTACAGAATCCCCCACTTTGACTGAGTTTGGAGAAGCATAAGTTTTGAAAACAAAAGTTAAAGTAGCGATAGGGACGGAGAATAATTCAGAACGTTCTGCGATCCTAAATCATTCTTGTAACACGGATACCTGCAAACTAGCGTTAGTTAAACAAATAAAGGAGTTAGAAATGTGTATCTTGCACCGTCGAGTCACCCCTCTGTGGTAACTAATTTTCTTTGTTGCATTTTGTTTTCACAACCTCCACAGTGCCTCGTTAATTCTATCGTGAACCACTACGCCTTTAAGCGATCCACTGGATGATGATTTTCCACCCCAATAATTCTCTCTTTAAACCTGTAAGGACCCTGAACAATTCCAAGAGAATTATTGGCGTGCTACCGCCACGTGTTCAAACGTTAAGGCTTTATCAGAAAATAGCAGCGGAAAAACTAACTCGGTTATAAATAAGTTTCAAAACCAATAACCAAAACCAAATTAAATCTTACAACTTGGAACCATTAAGGCCCTTATTCAAAACCCCACAAAAGTAGTAAATAAATAAAACCAGAGTTTAAATAAATTCAAACTTATGAAAAGAAATAAACTGCGAACAATAACCAACTCTCCACTCAAAATCCCACAACCCTGATGAGAATGCTGCATGTGTAAGAACCTGTGGTTAATATGCTCCCTAATATTACAAATGTAAAAATTGGATCGTCACAGGGTCATTGAAAGGCGAAGGCCATGACCAAAGAAAGACACATAAAGCACGCAATCAGCAAAGCTGAGTACGTACAAGCTGCAAAACATAAAAGAAATCCCTAACATGCTACTAATAATCAAGCATAATCATCATTGAATTATAGACTCAACACATGACTCAATTATCAAATTTATTAAGACCTCACTAGTTGATATTAACTAACTCATTTATTTATTTCATTGGATTTAGCAATAGAAAAGGTTGTCCAACCCATGTCCCATTTGGAACATCAATAAAAGAAAAACCCCATGCCTCCATTTGGAAATATCAATAAACATCCAACGACCACGGGCGCGACTCCGTGACCGTAGTTAGTATGAGATCTCACCTAACTCCTAGTTTTAAAAAATGTTTGAAATAGGAGACTCGTATATCAGACGACCTCGATAAAAGTACACGGCTAATACCCCGTGTACCCCAACCCCTGATTGTCATTACTCCAAAAGTGCACCAATCCAGAGTTTTATTGCTCATCCATCTTGCACTTTACGTGATTTAAAGGTTTAGACTTGGCGATGACTCATATTTTCAAAATATTTTATCTTATCCAAAATAAAACTGATTTTATCCCAAAATAATTCATAATTATCTTGAAATAATTTTTAAAATAAGATAATAAAAAAAAAAATTTAAAGAACCGTGACTGCACGGTTGCTGGCCACCGTGGTTGGCTAGCCGGAGCTAGCCACGGTGGCTGGCTGCTTTGCAGCAGCCACTGCCGCAAGGCAGCAACAACCAGCAGCAAAGGCAGCCACGGCAGCAGCATGCAACGCTTGCACAGCTGCTGCCTCAGCCACCAAGACCGCCGCCCTACCCTTCCCCTCCCTCTTGGACCGCCACCTGGTCGGCAGCCGCCGTGGCTGCGCCACCCAGCCGCGGTTGCCGGCCACCTAAAACAGTTTTTTTTTTGTGTTTTAATTTAATTAAAATAGCACTTATTAAAATTAAATTAAATCAGTCCAAAAGATTAAAATTAAATCACATTTAACTTTAAAATTAGGGTTCTTCATAAAATTAATCCCAATTTAATTCTAACTTTTAAAATTAAATTGATCATCATACATAAAACACTTTTATGCATAAATCAATCCGATTAAAATTATGAATCATAAAATAAATTGAATTAAATCAAAATCAAGCACAAAAATCATATTTTAGGGCTAGGGTTTTCGAAAAAATTCGAAATTTAGGGTTATGGGGTTCGAAAATTTCGAACAATTAGGGCTAAAATTCGGTCTCTTCATGGCTATTTTGAGCATAATTAAATCACATTTAATCGATTCCAAAAGTTTAATCACATTAAATATAATAATTGAACCATAATTAAATTAATTTCTCCCTCTTAATTGATTATAAAATTAACGTGGACATCAAATAATCGTATTATTATGATCTAGTGCGTTCATGCAAGAGGCTAACTGATACCACTGTAGGAGTTTATAGGTACTACGCAGCGGATATAACATGAATCATATTCAAACAAGTACCAATCCCAAGAATCACATGCATAACACACAAGACACATAATCATACCTTTGACGCGTGAATTCCACGAAGCTATTCGACAGGCAAATCAGGGAGAGAATAGAGCCCCAAGCATTGCTCCTCTACTTACTCCACGAGATTCGAACGAGCCGTCCACCAATACTAGATTGGTCGAGTGATTGAGGAGAACCGCGATCACCACCTTTACGGACAACCGACCACCGCACGAACCACCACCACCACGACACACCACCGGCGCCTAGGAGGAGGAGAGAGCCGTGTGAGAGAGAGGACTTTGAGAGGGTTGGGTTTCGTGTTTGCTAATTAGGGTTTGATCACACTGATCAATTAATTGCTTCCTTGCTGCAAACCTAGGCACCTAGTCTATTTATAATCTCATTATAATTAGACTAGGGCACGAAGCCCAAAACCACTTCTTAATCCCCATATGGCCGGCCACCTAGAGTGATGAGGACCATGATGGGCCTCGTCCTCTAATGCTCGATCTAGCCCCTTTGTGTGACCTTATAGGATCCGTCCAATTGGGCTTTGGGCTATTTACTAGTCCAAAGATCGCTAGTACCTCTAGCTATGGAAAAACGACGACCCAAATGTACGAACTTAATTATCTCCATAATTTGATCCATTTATATATCTAGTAATTGCACACGACGAAGACATAACTCCTTCATTCTCCCACTTGTCTGAGACAAGGGTGCAATATTCAAATTCCTTAAGTCAATATATGTGTCGATTTGATAATATGATTGCATCACATGTTGAGATCATATTAATCTACAAATCGTTTCTTGAAATCTGAGTTAGAATTACAAAACCAAATGATTACTATGTAATGCATTTGAACGCGGCCACGTATTTTCTGAATTCTCCCTCTTCAAGCGGCCATGACACATTTCCTAATTTAATAGGTAGACTATATCCAATCTTGTGGTAACATGACTCCCACTCAACTTCTGAAATAACCGGGAAACACCCTTTATAATCTCCAGTTACGGCTAGACGTTTGAGTGTACCACAGTCACAACATCCATTGAATGAAATCAATGTTCCACTCATGTCAAAGGAATACACTAATATATACGGAAGCTCTATACTTGAACTTCAAAGTAGGTCAATAGTTCGATCATGCATCATTCATGCATATCCAAGTGATTGACCGAGCATCACTATGCCCCTATAGCCCATGAAACTGCGCTATCCAATCAATCTTACATGCTAGTTCATTTATTGAAATCATTTATGTCCACTTTAATGATCTCGAACTAGGAACTTTAAATAATGTATGAATTTTGTTCACCTGTGGGGTTTCAATTCACCAGGTCATCAACCTGATGAGCCCATCAACTCATAATTATTTTGGACATTTTATTTAATTTCCAAAACCATAATTAAATAAGAGAAATAATAATTTCTATTTTAAACATAATTCTGCAAATTGATGCATTTCTCATGTAATATGTTTTCTCAAAACATATACAACTTAAATTACACAACTTGCTTCAATCCTAAGACTTTAATATGACTCTCATATCTTAGTCCATGGAAGGGGTTTAGTGATTTCTCACTCATAATAAAACTTTGCAGAACATGACCTTCCGCTGGTCAATGATCTCATAATTGAGGTGATATCTCATGTCCTTTTGTTTGGATTTGTGATGTGACTCTGGATCCTTTGTTCTTGGGCAAAGGTGACCTGTTAGTCACATGACAATTTAATCTGAACTTCCTCTGTAACTATCTGATTATAGTTTAATACACATATTCTAACATTGAGTATGCAACAGTGCTCTGCTTTGAACTCTTCAAGATCACTGTCCTTTTCCATTCAGACACAAGTATGCATTTAGATCACCATCTAGAATCATCTTGCCTGTTTGGAAAACTTGCATTTGTGTAACCTTTTTGACAACTTGCTTAAATTACAATAGCTAGAAGAATCCTTTTTAGTGCTTCTCAAGTACTCAAGGATTTGTTCCTGGTAATTCTCTGTATGCTTATTCTGAATTTGCTTGAAACCTGCTACATATGTACAAGTCATATGCAACATCTTGCTTAGTACATTTCATGGCACATATAATGAACCTTTTGCAAAAGCATAAGGTACACTAACCATACAACTCAACTCTATTAGCTTTTGAAGGCACTGAGTCTTACTGAGTGTAATACCATGAAACATGGGAAGACATCCTCTCTTAGAGTCTTGCTTCATGAATTTGTCAAGATCCTCATCAACATAAGTCTCTCAATTCATTCCAACCATTCTTCAAGATTCACTTCATGGATCTTAATTCCCAATATGTACTCAACATCTCCTAAGTCTATCATATTGAAACAATCTTTCTAACCATTGCTTGACTTATTCAAGCATTGATATATCATTTCATATGATCTGTATGTTAACTACATACTAGACTAAAAGACCAATTGCTCCCACTAAACTTTTTGTCTCTACAAGAATTCTTTTGTTCTATTAAGGAAATCAAACTGTTTGATTGCGTAATCAAAACGAATGTTCCAACTCCTTAATGCCTACTTCAATCCATAAATGAATTTCTGAAGTTTGCAAAACTTTCTAGGAATTTCTGGATTTCAAAACTCTTAGGATGTATCATATACATTCTCACCATCAAGAACATTTCATGAAAGTGATTTTGATATCCATAACTAGAATAATCCGAATAGGCTTACCCAACTAATAGGTTTGACCCTATTTGTAAGACTATTATGGACTAACACATTTTTACAAACATGGAGTCCATACTGGATTTCATGGCTATAATCCATTTACTGAGTTGGCACTTATCCAAAGCTTGCTTGTAAGCCGTAGATTCTAACCGTTCTAATAAGAAAATTTTAGAATCCACCTTTTCTCAGAATTTCAACAAACTGTTTGTTTTGATCCCAAGTCACCTACGATAGGTATGAGTGACAATAGAATTATTCTCTTCAACTCTTTGAAGTCTTTCATTCTAGTGGGACGATAGAAGCCTCGCTAGTGGAATTAGCTTGCTTCGGCACATGTTTTATCAAATTAGCTGATTTCATATGCCTTCGTCTCTGATGTAGTGTTATCCACATCCATTTGTTGCTCGTCTCGAATCTCATCGAGATCTAACTTTACTCCCACTTGGCTTTGTAGGAAGACATTCTTTCTATAAAGACACTATCGCGAGCAACAAACATTTTGTTTCTACGCGATTGTAGGAATAATACCTCTTAGTTTCCATGAGAAAACCCATAAATAACTATTTTTCTGATTTAGGGTGTATTATGTTATCTTTGTAAAAATTTTACATTGATTTCATAACCCTTAATCCTGTTTAGAAAAGATAACCTTTGGAACATTTCCAAATTATAACTCTTATGACATCTATTCTACTGCTTTGGTTAAGTTTCTTGTTTAGTATATTCGCAATTGTTGTTGTTCTAATGCATATCCTCAAAACGATATTTGTAAATCATTAAATCTTGGATCGAACAATGGCAAGCAAAGTTTGATTCCTTCTTCATAAATATACAATTTAATTGTAATGTTTCTGGATTGTGAATTAATTCAACAATTCCCTTTTGATGATCATTCCTTTTTGAGTTAAATAATTATCACAACAATCATATTGTGGTGTTAGATTGTTTATCTCAAACTGATTTTACATTTCATTTTGGAAATTTTGAACATTTCAATGTTTCCAAGCTTTACTTCATTAAGTAATTATCGATATATTTACTTAAATCGTCAGTAAAAGCGATGAAATAGTTAAATCTCTTTGCTAATTTTGAACTTATTGGTTCATATACATCATATGTATGAGTTCCAAAAGGTCATTTTAGTTTCTTTTACCCTTT
Organism: Chenopodium album; assembly: GCF_948465745.1. Taxonomy (NCBI): domain Eukaryota; kingdom Viridiplantae; phylum Streptophyta; class Magnoliopsida; order Caryophyllales; family Amaranthaceae; genus Chenopodium; species Chenopodium album. The sequence continues at coordinate 64,972,472 of NC_137834.1, read as the reverse complement.
CTACTAAAAGGCAACTTGGTCATTTTAACTTTTATCAAGCATGACTTCTAATTCTCAAGTGATTCATAATCATATAAGAATATGAGTCCATCCTTAACTTTGGATGTGAAAATGGTTAATGTGACCTAACTTTACTTGTTATAAGTAAGTGTATTTTGAATCATCTAAATTATTTTGTGATCTACTTATATCAATGTCATAAAACAAAATTAACTCATATCTAGCAAAATGAAAATAATTTATTACCTTGGTCATGGATCAACACTTGTCCAAGCCAAGTAAACCAAATTCAGTATTCAAAACAAGAAAACCGAAATATTGTCTCATCAAAACTGGAAATTGTTCTAAAATCATGATAAACTAATCAAAAATTTAAAACTATGAAGCTATCTCTGGCCACTCAAACACTTCTAGTGAACCTTCAAGCTCCATTTCCAAGCTAGCTTCACTTGTTTGCAGTTCCTGCGCAACATCACTATGTTAAGCACTGCAACTTGGTATCACATACCTAAGTGAATGTTAAAATGTTTATAACATTATACCTGAGGTTGATGCTCCATTCTTCTTGAGGAAGTCATGGTATTTCTGGCAATTTCGCTTCCAATGCCCCTTCTTCTTGCAGTAAAAGCATTCACTTTCACTTGCAGCCTTGGGCTTTGGAGTCGTCTTAGGCTTTTCAGGAGCCTTGGCAACTTGCTTGCCCTTGCTCTTGGCACTAGCCTTTTTCCCCTTCTTCTTGAACCCCTTTCCCTTTTGAATCATAAGAACTTCCTTCTTAGGTTCCTTAGGGATTTGTTTCTCAACACTAACCAGCATTACATGCAATTGTTTCATAGTCTTTGCAGTGGCAGTCATGTTAAAATTCATGATAAACTGGTTGAAACTTTCTGGTAGTGAATGGAGAATGATGTCTGTTGCCAAATCATCACTATATGGGTGCCCCAGTTTCTCCATACTTTGAATTAGGTCGATCATTTTGAAAACATGATCATGAACTGTGGCTCCCTTCTCCATCCTACAATCCAGAATCTCACGATGGAGCTCATACCTTTCAACTCTAGCTTGTTTCTTAAACAAAGCTTTGAGTTCTTGCATGATTGAATAGGCATCCTGGTCCTCAAAACGCTTTTGAAGACTAGGCTCCATGGTAGCAATCATCAAGCAAGTGATAGGTATAGCTCTGTCAAGAGTTTCCTTGTGCTTCTTGATCTCTGCCGCAGTTGGATTTTCTGGCAGAGGTCCTGGTAATGGGGTATCAATGATATCCTCTTTACCCTCAGATTTCAGAACAAGTCTTAGCATTCTTTCCCAAGTGGAAAAGTTCTCCCCTGTCAACCTATCCTTCTCAAGGAATGGTCGAAGGTTGTAAACGTTGTTGTCATTGTGGTTACGGCTACCCATCTATGTCAAAATAAGGCAAAGTTTAATAATTATGTTTAATTTAAAATTAAAGTACCATAAACGCATTCATTTGGTAACTTTAAAACACTTTATTCAATAATTAATTGATCCCAATTGAATTTAAGTGATTCCAAGATCCTTTATTATTTGTGTAATAATTGACCGGACTTTGGCCCTACCATCAACCATTACATTTTCAAGGTGAGTAAACTCTTTACTGATTACATACAACTCTTGTAACTCTTGGTTGAATAATTAATCATCACATGCTTAATTATTTCCCTTTGCTTCAAGGTTCTAAACTCTTTAGGTAACCTTGTTGAGCACAACCAATTAAAAGTGTAAAATTTGTTTTACCCCCACTCCCCTAAGATATAATATGACACCCAGCTTTGGCATGACCCATCATAAATATCAAAGGTTTCATCGGGTTTTTAATTGGAAAAGCAATCTCAATATTACTGGGACTTAGATTTATTATGTTGTGATTATTTAGTGAACTCTAGCGCATCATCAATCAACATAAATAAAATCTAACATGCATAATCTACTAATGCAATAAATCATGACATAGTATGGCCCCTTAGTCCTAAGAAAACTAGAAATGAAAAAGCTCCCGCTTGAATCATCATGGATCTCCATCCACCTTGCTCCTTTGGGCCTTCACTTCATGGGCTTCTTTGGACTAACACTATTTAAATAAATATTCTATTTACTTTAAATAAAAGTTACAAAAAATACTTAACGGTACGCAGATCGTATTTAGATTACAAAAATACATCACGATGCGCAGATCGTATTTAAGAATCTAAGGGTCATACTAGTCTATATATAGCAACATAATATCATATATTATAAAAGTGCCATATAATAAATCAGTCAACCTACATGCTTGTCTAAACTACAACATCGAATGTTCATAATAAAGTCAACGCATTTCCTAAAATATCTCATATTTTAATCATAATTAGATAATATCATATATTATTCATGACCGTTTATTAAATATCATATATTTAATTTAGTCATGAGATAGAATTAAATCATATTTTAATCTAGAAAGATAAATCATATTTAATCTTTCATGATTATCCTAACAAAATTAGGAGATTCTATCCTAATTATTAGCCAATCAAATAATTTTAAAATCAATTATATCCTAATCTAATTATGGGATAATCACATTATTTAAATCAATTATTATCCTTTTGGAATACGCTCAGAATATCCTAGTCAATCTTATCCAAAATTAACCACTTTAATTAAGATAATTCCCAATTTAACAACTTTAAATATGGATAATATCAAATATAACAACTTTTTTGATTTTATCCTAAAATAAAAGATTTTATCCAAATAAAACCAACTTTATCTTTTAAAATAAAAGATCATATTTTCAAAATATTTTATCTTATCCAAAATAAAACTGATTTTATCCCAAAATAATTCATAATTATCTTGAAATAATTTTTAAAATAAGATAATAAAAAATAAAAAAAATTTAAAGAACCGTGACCGCACGGTTGCTGGCCACCGTGGTTGGCTAGCCGGAGCTAGCCACGGTGGCTGGCTGCTTTGCAGCAGCCACTGCCGCAAGGCAGCAGCAACCAGCAGCAGAGGCAGCCACGGCAGCAGCGTGCAACGCTTGCACAGCTGCTGCCTCAGCCACCAAGACCGCCGCCCTACCCTTCCCCTCCCTCTTGGACCGCCACCTGGTCGGCAGCCGCCGTGGCTGCGCCACCCAGTCGCGGTTGCCGGCCACCTAAAACAGTTTTTTTTTTTTTGTTTTAATTTAATTAAAATAGCACTTATTAAAATTAAATTAAATCAGTCCAAAAGATTAAAATTAAATCACATTTAACTTTAAAATTAGGGTTCTTCATAAAATTAATCCCAATTTAATTCTAACTTTTAAAATTAAATTGATCATCATACATAAAACACTTTTATGCATAAATCAATCCGATTAAAATTATGAATCATAAAATAAATTGAATTAAATCAAAATCAAGCACAAAAATCATATTTTAGGGCTAGGATTTTCGAAAAAATTCGAAATTTAGGGTTATGGGGTTCGAAAATTTCGAACAATTAGGGCTAAAATTCGGTCTCTTCATGGCTATTTTGAGCATAATTAAATCACATTTAATCAATTCCAAAAGTTTAATCACATTAAATATAATAATTGAACCATAATTAAATTAATTTCTCCCTCTTAATTGATTATAAAATTAACGTGGACATCAAATAATCGTATTATTATGATCTAGTGCGTTCATGCAAGAGGCTAACTGATACCACTGTAGGAGTTTATAGGTACTACGCAGCGGATATAACATGAATCATATTCAAACAAGTACCAATCCCAAGAATCACATGCATAACACACAAGACACATAATCATACCTTTGACGCATGAATTCCACGAAGCTATTCGACAGGCAAATCAGGGAGAGAATAGAGCCCCAAGCGTTGCTCCTCTACTTACTCCACGAGATTCGAACGAGCCGTCCACCAATACTAGATTGGTCGAGTGATTGAGGAGAACCGCGATCACCACCTTTACGGACAACCGACCACCGCACGAACCACCACCACCACGACACACCACCGGCGCCTAGGAGGAGGAGAGAGCCGTGTGAGAGAGAGGACTTTGAGAGGGTTGGGTTTCGTGTTTGCTAATTAGGGTTTGATCACACTGATCAATTAATTGCTTCCTTGCTGCAAACCTAGGCACCTAGTCTATTTATAATCTCATTATAATTAGACTAGGGCACGAAGCCCAAAACCACTTCTTAATCCCCATATGGCCGGCCACCTAGAGTGATGAGGCCCATGATGGGCCTCGTCCTCTAATGCTCGATCTAGACCCTTTGTGTGACCTTATAGGATCCGTCCAATTGGGCTTTGGGCTATTTACTAGTCCAAAGATCGTTAGTACCTCTAGCTATGGCAAAAAGACGACCCGAATGTACGAACTTAATTATCTCCATAATTTGATCCATTTATATATCTAGTAATTGCACACGACGAAGACATAACTCCTTCAGCATGGGCTAAGTGTGTGGAAAAGAATTTTGAGAAGAGTCAAATGATGGTGACTCTTAGGCTAGGTAGGTTAATGATGTAAGGACGGATCAAGCCCCCAAGTCTAGCTCTAAATGAATAGGGACGAGCATTGGAGATCCCTTGATATGAACGTGCATGAATGTGAATATGAATGTGAATGCATTTTTATTACAGCCTACGTATCCGTTAGGAATCAGACCGAACTTAGTTGTAGCCGAAACTCGCACAAGTATGTGTATACCTCAACGAGGTCTTTTAAAGGGTTGTAACAGGGTTAGACTAAAGGTTGAAGAAGAAATGATAAAAGCTCAAGACCCAATATAACCCCCAAGATATGCAACCTTGCTTTTGAATCTTGCTATTTTTATGCTTGAGGTTTCTCACTTTTGAACTCTTTTGTTTATTATTTTTTGCTCTCTTTTTTCTTTTTCTTTCATTTTTTCAAATTCAAATCCTTTTTTATAAGCGTGGGCAATCCCAATCATGCGGTCTATCACTCACTTAGCATTCATGTTTCTCAGGCACGGTACCCATAACTCGATAAGAGACGCAATCTGAGACGTGTTCTTATGAAAATATGTTCATATCAAAGACAATGGAACACTTGCCCTTTTGTACACTTTTATTGCTTTTGCTTTTTCGAATTTTTGAGATCTAAGAAAAATAATATTACTCAAGCTTTTGTATTTAAAACTTGCATAAGTTGCACAACATTTCATCCCAAGGTTAGGTAGATGTGGGTTGAAAAAAGAAAGGTTTATCGTTAAATGAGGCTCAAAGTGGTTTATCAAGAAAGGAATTATATATTTGAAAGGGTGAAGGTTGGTGATATGATGTGGCTACAAGAGGTGCCTCAAATCATTGGTGTACCTTGTGCTTAGTCCGACGCGTTTTTTTTTTCTTAAATGCAATGCAATGATTATACGTACGAAAATAAATGCTCATTTTATTAAAAAGTGAAGGGTAATATTCAAACTCTAAGAAATAAATCTAAATAAAAGATGGAAGGTGCCTATGCTAGACTCATTGGGGAAGGGGAAACAAAAGAAAAAGAAATAGAAAAAGGTCATGAAGCCTTGTTGTTGAATCCCGCCTCGTGTCTTGTGCTTTATCATCACTCAGTTTTCTTACCCGCTAGACGAATGGGAAGCTTGTTATTATCGATCAAACATTGGACCTCTTTTAGCTTTCAACAACTCTCAGAGCTACTTTTGGCCTCCTATCCCGACAGGAAGTGCAATGACGATAAATAAAACCATCTTCGTGTTGGATCGAAGTGAAGAATGCTTATGGATAAATGGTTGTAGGGAATAATTTCAAGCGTTAATCCCCTAACTTGAACCCCACTGTGATCATACACTAAAGTACGGTGGCGTCCAAAAGGGAAAGAAGATAGAGCAAAAGAGTCGCCAACAAGTTTTAGGAACTTGTAAACCGTTCACAGGGTGAAGGTTACACCCCTTAACGATCCAAGAGATCGTCAACTTCATAAGGTCTTGAACCAAATAAGGGTTCGGGGATGAAGGTACAAATCCAACCTAAAAGAGATTGAACCTGCCCTAATAATAGGCCTCTACTTTATTCTGATCGTATTCATGTGCGCTTTCTGACTAACATGCAATCAATAGGTTTACCCTAAACCTGTTTATCTATGTTGGTTGAATATTAATGCACAAATAAAACTATTATTGGCGATCACTTGAAATTATAATCAAATTAACCCTAAACAAGATTAATAATTATCTTATTAAGCGTGATTACAAGTACAAATTCCCTTTAAACATGCATAAAAGGCGTGATCAAGCAATAACAATAAATATCAAGCAACATAATCATCATAATATTATAATCATCAAAACAATAATCATCATAATAACAATTATAATAACAAATTATAATTAAAATAATAATATTCATAATCATGTTAAAGCATAATAATAGCAAGATCCTAGGCATGATACTAACAAGATTAATAACAAACCCTAGCATGTCACTAAGCAATAAAAATCAAATCTTTAGCTCTAACATGATACTAACAATCATAAATATTAGGAAGAACATAGGAAGCATCATACCAATCATACTTAATATTAAAATTACCCTAGACATGATACTAGGAATTAAAATAACAATCTAAGCATGATTTCTACATCATAACATCAATGAAAACCATTAAAGTACTTACTTTGATGTCTCGTACCTCTTTCTAATAACAAAATACACGCGTTAGTAACTTCAAGGAAAATAATAAACAAAACAATTAAAGTAAATAATCGAAAGAGAGATTTGGGACCAAACCCTCAGAAATTAAACCTTTCACGTCTAGGGCGAAGGCAACTTCGAATATGGCTAGGTGTATCTAGATCTAATGAATGCGGAATTTTGTATGTAAAAAGCTAGTTTAGAAAAAGAGAGAGAGAGAGAGAGAAAGTAATCAAGAAAATCTTGATGAGAATTGGTGAATACTGGTTATCGAAAACGGAGTTTTTAATACGTTATTTATAGAGAAAATCGGCTAAAAAGATAAAATATCAAAACAGAGTCTGGCGCAGAAAAAACTGAACCAGCGCCAACGCTGGCTGTTGGCGCCAGGCGCCAACATCAGCGCCAGGCGCCAAGCGTAGCGTCAAGCGCTACAGCTGGCGTTTGGCGCTGATTTAGAAAATCACGTGTTTTCTTAAAATCAGATAAAAATTACCGCACAGGAGGATAAAATCGTATTTTCCTCAAAAATGTTCTTTGATTTTAATTAAAACTCTGAAAAGTCAATTTATCAATGGTAATTGAATTAGGAATGAAAAGAACCTTCTAGAAAAATATAGAAGACTAAAACCATTCCTAATTGCATTAAGAATGATAAATCATATTAGGCCCTCCCCTAGATCATTGGGCCGTATATAAGGCTCAAACCGGGCCCAGTTCAGTAAATTGGCCATAACTTCCTCAATATTCATACAAATTCTTGGCTGCCAAGCTAGCTGCAACAACAATAAATATGAACATATAGTACGTTAAAATGAACATGCGTTTTTTTCTTCTTCCCTATATCTTAATTCTCTTTCTTCTTCTTCCTTAGCTCTATTATTTTTCTCTCTCTTCAGTTTTCTTCTCAATTTAAAATTTTCTCTTTCCTCTTTACCTCACTTCCCTTCAATCTTTAAAGTTTTCTTCTTCTTTATATAAAATTTTGAGTTAGTAATTCGTGTTTTGATGGGTATACTCCTTTCTTTCTAAATCTATGAGTTTCAGATTCAATCATTTGACTTTATCAAAGAGGAAAGAAAAAAATGGAGGAGAGAGAAAGTTGAGGTCAAAGAAAACAATGGAGGTTAGATTTTATCAATTTGTAATTGTATTTTGTATGATTTCGTTGATCATGCATGATGATTTATTGTTTGATTATTTGAAATTATTATGAGTTTGTGATAATATCAATTAAATTGCTTAATTGTTAATGAATATCAATTGTATTGCTTAATTTGTAGTTATTTTCTCTCTCCCCTATCTTTCTCTCTCTCTTTTGATTTTTTTTCTTTTGATTTCTAATCATGTTACAAATCAATAATTATTAGATTTAAGGTTTAAGGTTAGATTAGATTTAAGGTTTATAATCAATTTTTTAGAGTTTCAATAATTACAATCGATCTTGAATATAATTTCTGTAAATGAACATCTTTTACAAAATGAGCATTTAGTACACCGAAAATGAATATTAAATACATAAAAAAATGAACATATTTCGACAATTTATTTTATCTTTACTTTTCATTAATAATTATGTACAATGAATTTGAACCTTTATGAAAATCATGTTCATTTTAATATCCTAAATATTCATAACTTTTTGTTACATATTCATTTTATAAGTGTTCGTTTTTTAATACTAAATGTTCATTTTTATTAGGTTGAAAGTAAAATATATTACGTTGAAAGTTAAACTATCTGAACATTTATGTTGAAAATCTGAACAATTTATTATGAATATATATGTTTCGTTATTCTTTACGAACATATCTGTTATTGATTATGAACACATATGACATATAGAGTGAATATTATTTATATTTTTAAGTACTGTATTGATGATTATATATTATAAACATTCTAAATAATTGTTATGAAGATGTTTTGTGATGATTATGAAAATTCTGATTATTTGTTATATTTTAGTGAGTATAGATTAATTGTATTTGTAGAAGACAAAGACTCTGAATTAGTGAAGAAACAACTAAGAAGTGATGAAGAAGTATATGATATGTACAATGAATTTGCCTTTAAGTTGGAGAATTTCCGATGTATATGATCCCAATTTTATGGTTGTATGATAAAGGTTCATTTCTAATATACTAAATGTTCATTTTTTTGACATGTTCACTTTTTATTACTGAATGTTCATTTTTATTACTGAATATTCTTTTTTTTATGTGTTCATTTTTCTAACTAAATGTTCATTTTTAAGGTCGTGGTCTAGCAAATTTATGATTATACGATAATTAGATTCATTTTTAATAAATTATCATTTCCTTGTAACATGTTCACTTTTTAGTATTAAATGTTCATTTTTTTACGTGTTCATTTTTTGTTTTTATATGTTCATTTTTTTCATGTTCACATTTTTCAACTAAATGTTCATTTTTTAATTTGGGCCGCGCGTTTTGGGCTTCACTTGTTGTAGCTATCTTAGCTGCACTAGAGTGCAGCCAAGACCAATTGGATCGGAATTGGGCTTATAATATATCGTTGGAAAGCTCTTGTCAAGCCCTATCCAACTACACTACTATTGGACCCATATCATGGACCAACCAAACTGGATTGACTGTTTTCTTAAAATAAGTTTTCAAAAACAGAGAGAAGAGAAAAGAAATTAAAACTATCCGCAACACTAAACTTTCCACACTTTCGCTTCATTCGATTATGATTCGACGTGAAAGGTACTCATCACTGGGTTTGGTTTTTGGGGAGACACAAATGGGTGTCTACACTAGTTAAACCACAAAACACAAAAGACTAGCCCAAACCAAGAAACAAAGCTAAATAGAGTCCAATTAATTACATCTGATCATAATTAGGCTTAAGCCCGTACTTAAAACCCAATAATGACGGATTTAGGAGCGCCTAGGTCAAAATAAGCGCTGTCGCAGAAAATAACGCGTGCATCTCAAAGAGTCGCGCTGGCAGGCGCTCGCAACTAATTCAGTTGCGCGTGACACTCAGCGCAACTGCCAGATTTGCACTCGTGAAAGATTCAGAATTTCAGAAAATTGGAAAATCGAATCTTGCCATAAAGCCCCGTGCAAGACAAATAGGCAGCGCAGCTCAATCACTTGCGATTTTTTTTTTCTTTTTTTTTCCTCTAATATGGTTCGGTGCAGTTTGTAAATCTCAAAATCGAATTAATATGGTTTGGTTTTGGTTTTAAGATTTGAAAAATCAAAAACTGAAATCCAAATCAAATTATGGCCCATATCCAATTTAAAGTATAACCCAATACTAATTTCTATCCTACATATATAAAGCCAAAAAATAATAAAACCTGTATTTTTTTTATGTCTTAAAATGTCAACCAATATGGGCAATGTTGGAGTGAATGACCAGTTAGATGGAGCAAAAAGGAAGAAGATGAAAAATTTCGGTATGGTTTGATTTTCTTTTGAAAAACCGAATTTAAAACGATGTGGTTTGGTTCGGTTTCAATAGTTTTGGTGCGATCTGGTTTGAGAAATCCCAAAATCGAATCAATGTGGTTTGATTTCGATTTGGGCTTTAAATCACACCACAAACCGAACTTTCACCCCTAGTGTTTAGGAAGCTTTCTCAAACGTTAAAGATAGTAGCGTTAAAGGGTAGCGGGTTGCGTTTGTTAATTTTTGCTTACTTTTTTTTTTAAAAAAATATATATTTATTTTAGTATTGCAACCGCTACTTTTGTTTAATACTCATACTATCAACCGTTACTTTAACAACTAACCTTTGTCCAATACTAGGTGACAACTACTCGCTATCCTAACAGCTACCCGCTACTCGACCGCTAAAAGCTACCCAAAACTACTGGTTTTTCCAAACAGGGCCTAACATGAGCCGGATTGACCTTTAAAGAGTTTCAGCCGGAAAAACCTTTCATTTTAGTTAATTTTTACTAGCACCTACAAAAAAAAAAAAGGTTTTTCTACATTATAACCCTCTAACTTTCCGTTTTCTACGATGTACCCCCCCTTTTTGAGAAATCTACACTATAACCTCAAAATACATTTAGTTTCTACACGGTAACCTTGCCGTTATCTTGCCGTTAATAAATTCCGTTAGTGGGGTCCACTCACCGCTAAATAATATTTTTTTTATCGATTTGTGCATTGAAAATGGTTCCATTAAAGTTTTTGGGGGCTATTTTGGCCCTTAAAGGGTCCAAATTGAGCTCAGATTTAACCAAAAAATAACATAAATGGCTCGTTTTGCATATTAAGAAATGTCTCAATTTGCATGTTTACGTATTTAATACGCATAACGAGGCATTTATGTTATTTTTTTCCTAAATATGAGCTCAATTTGGACCCTTTAAGCCCAAAATATCCCCCAAAACCTTTAACGAAGCTATTTTCAATACACAAATCGATAAAACAAATACTATTTAGTGATGAGTGAGCCTTACTAACGGAATTTGTTAACGGCAAGATAACGGTAAGGTTACCGTGTGGAAACTAAATGTATTTTGAGGTTATAGGGTAGATTTCTCAAAAAGAGGGGGCACATCGTAGAAAACGAAAAGTTAAAGGGTTATAACGTAGAAAAAACCAAAAAAAAAAATAAAAAAATAAAAGGGACATACAAAAGCTAAAAAGAAAAGAAAATAAGGATACACACGGGTGACATTAATATCCAAACCAAAACATCCTTTGTGTTCAAACATCATAGTGCGAAGAAACTGCCTAAATAAAAATTAAAAATATAAGGCCGTTCAAATTTCCCTAGATCTGTGGTTGAATATTTGGTACCTAGAAAAATACGATTAGTCAGTTTTTTTTTTCTTTCTTTTTTTTTTTCATTTTCAAAATTATTTACCATAAATGAATTCTTCGATCTCAACGACAAAAACCCTAAATTCTCTACTCATTAACATCAATCATGCTGTTGCTTGAACTTCAGAGTATCATCCATTGACAACAGAACAATCGATTGTTATTATTTTGGTTTCATTGTTTGATTGCTCTGTGAGATAGGATCCTGTAATGGCGGATGCATTGACCATAATTCCGGCTGCTGTGCTTCGTAATCTTGCCGATAAGTTGTATGAAAAGCGGAAGAATGCTGCTCTTGAGGTTGTTTGAATTTGAATTTGTTAATTTTTGGTGAATTTCAATTGATTTTTGTAAATTGGGTGTTGCTGGGGAGTAATTTTAGTTTTTGATTGGTTTTGTAAAGGTTGAAGGGATTGTGAAGCAATTGGCTGCGGCTGGAGATCATGAGAAAATAACTGCTGTGATCAATTTGTTGACTGATGAATTCACATTTTCGCCGCAGGCTAATCATCGAAAGGTACGAGCTCTTTGTTTCGATAATTGTTTACAATGTGCTGGGTATTGTGAACAGTTTGTGAAATTGTAGCATGAGTTGAGTTGAGTTGAATTGAATATTGGTTGCTTGTTCATTTTGGCAGGGTGGATTAATTGGATTAGCTGCGGCAACTGTTGGTTTGACCTCCGAGGCCGCTCAGCATCTCGAGGTTAGAATTAATTTTTGCTTCCATTACACATTAATGATTATTTTCTGTGATTAGGGATTCATATGTATCGGGCTGTAGTAAAAAAGCATTTTGTTGTTATTTAGAATAGTTTTTTTAGTGGCATGCTGTCCTACTTAGGCCTTGAAGATTGCACTATTACTTCTCTTGAAAATTAGCATATAATCTCGTAATAACTAAGAATACCAGTGGACAATCTCGCCTCTATGGTGTTATTGACAGATACAAGTGATAAGCTTTGATGTTATTATTTCTTGAAAAATTGTCAGATAGAGCATATTCCAGGATAATCTGTATAATTCTATTGCTATGCTCATTGGTACAACTAGGGTTCATATGGGAGTTACTTGTACGACGGCCAAGATAATCTTGCTTCCATAACTATGAGGGTTTGTGGCTATCTCTCATTCTATCTTATATCTCTTTCTAATTAGCAACAATTTGTAGTTATTCATCTTATGCATAGCCTTTGTCTTTATGCAAGTAAGGGGAAACCCTTAGAAGTTATGTTAATTTTTGATGTTGTGTGCAAACTTCTTCTTTGAGACTTCGTCTAATATTTCCTTATTGAATCTATTTTTTTGTTTAATTATGATTATAGTCCATGTTTTTTTTGTTGATTCTTTGTCTTATTATTGAAGCATAATTTGGATTGAATTATAGCTAATTTGTCGTGGTGAAAATCTAATGTAAGAAATCTTAAATTTATCATCTTTATGACAAAGATTTTGTAATGCGAGTAATCATCTGATGCAAGTGATCTCTTATAGGTCATCATAGAAATTTATAGTTCTTTAAAGTGATTTTGGCATTGCATTTCTTTTCCTATTGACATGCATCTTTTGGTGGAAAAAAAGATGTAGTTTTCTTTTTATATTACTGTAGAAGGGAGAAACTTTAAAATCATGTTTTGGGAGGAAAGTTCTTAGGCACGCCCTTGTGAATTTTTTTTACACACGTAAGGATGCATGGAAGGATTAAATGCCATTAATGGACCCCTTGGCCATTGATTTGAAGTCTTGTGCTTTCGAAACTAGCATCTTTAGGTGTTAGCCTTTGTTTGGAGCTGGCTTAAGAGGCTATATGGAAAACATTCTTACAAAATATGTTGGTCTTAGTTTAGGAAATCTTTTTCAAATACCAAAAAGCGTGTATCAAGATTTATTCTTCTACTTGATTATTTCTTGTGAACTTTAGGGAAGTTGTACGGCTCTTTAATTTTGAAATTTTGGTGATTTTTTTCTATGTGTATATTAGTATGAGTAATTATGGTTTTGAGTTCAAAGGCCAAGATTCCTTTTAATGTGAGAGGTATTGTTTGGATGATATTTTTGGAAAGTCTAACATAAGTGATTTTGGGATGAGGCAACTGAAGCTTTTGACTATATCTAATTGATAATGTACAAGGGATCCATGCTAACTTGTAGATACTTTTTTTTTCTCCTCCTTCTCCCCCCCTTCCACAACCATGGTTCAAAAATGCGGTTTTGGTCGCGATCACGATCACGATGGTTCAATAACGGAATTGATACGTTGATTGCGGACCACATCATGGTTGGTGCGTACAATTTTTTCAAGTTTTGTTTTTTTTTTTTTTGAAAAATTAATAAGAATAATCCAAATATTGTCTCCCTTCTTATTTTAATCCCAACTATGGTTTAAAGCAGAATAAAACCAATTATAAGGGTTCCTTCTCAAATTAGTTTTAGACTTTTGTTAACCTCTTAATCAGGTTAAATAAGCAAAGTGTCAACATATTATTGGTTTAATTATTTAACATTATTTAAAAAAAGAAACACCACCTGGTCTTAAACCCACACTCCAACCACCACGGCACCACCCTCTCACCCTCTCACCACCTACCCAACCAAGCCTATCCACTAAAACCACCTTTACATCCATTCCCAGTACCAGAAGTATCTTTCCAGCTAAACCAATCCACCGAAACCACCCTAGCCTTAAATCGCCATCAACCACCTCCTAACACCAACAAACACGTAAATTGGCATTGCAAACTTTGAGCACAAACCATGGCTGCCACTTCAGCAGTATAATCTCTCAAACAAGCACACAAATGAGCAACTTCAGTTGCGCAATCGGTGTGCAATTTAACGGCTGATCCCAGATTAAACTATATAATTGGGTATGGGATGTAGGTGGGGTCATGGGGTGGAGGTGAGGGAGTGGTGGGGTGTGGAGTTGTAGCACATGGGGGAGGGAGATGAGGTGGTGATGATGAGGTGGTGGATGGGGTTGTTGTTAGTGGTCGTGAGTTTTGGGGTGGTGGTTGTGGTTATGGTTATGGAAACGGTTGTGGTTATAGGTGAACAGTGGATGATAATTTATAAATCAAATTAATAAATAAAAAGTTAATTCTCTTATATTTTTTTTTAAAAAAACTTAACCAGTATTACAAGTTGTAGGTAAGAGAGACTAATTTGAGAAGGGATCACCTATAGGCTATAGTTTGGATTATTTTAATTTAAGCAATAGTTTGGATTGAAATGAGAAGGGAGTCAATAATTTGGATTATTCTGGTTAATTTTTCCTTTTTTTTTTAATCATAATCTTTAAAAATCTTATTTTCTTCGTACTAGCAAGTACTACAACCCTTTTTTTTTTATTTTATTTTATTTTAATTTTTTTATTATTAAAGGAGTAACTAATAAAGCATTAGTCCCAAAATGATTTAGGGTTGGCTAACATGAATCATTATAAAGAACCGTATGATCTTAAGAAAGAGAGATAACAAGATAATCACTTAAGGTGAGCAAAGTAAGCAAACGAAAGAGCATCCAAGAAAAATGAAGGGATTTTAAAAGAGAACAAAGAATATATATCAAGAATGTTTTAAAGGAGTGATTAAAATGTTAGAGTAAAAAAAACATAAAGGTTTGAGAAAACATTAGCAAATTAAAACAATGCAGTCCTTAAAACATTAGTGAGATTAAATAATAAAATTAAATATGAAAATAAGTTAAGAAAGTATATATATAATTAGGACATGTCATTGACGTGAATATTCTCCCTCCACACAACCCTATCCAACACCATATTTTCCTCAATCCCCAAAGCACTCATGTCACTCTCAATCACCCTCTTCAAAGTTTTGTTAGGTCTTCCCTTACCTCTCACGATCCTAACACTTTGCAATTCTTCAAGCCTCATTTTCAGACCGTCACTTGATCTCCTTCTTACATGGACAAACCATGTTAAGTGATTTTTCCTCATCTTGGACTCAATTAATGTAAACCCTACTTTCTTCATTATTATCTCATTCCTCAACCGATCCTTTCTCTTATGGCCACACATCCATCTGCGAAATTCTTCTTATGCACGTGGCAATGCTTTATGACCCATCATTATGTACCATATAACAAAGTAGGCCTTAACTTATTGCCGTTCAGTAGAATTTTCCCTTTAATTTATGGGTTATGCTGGGATTACATTATAAACACGTCGGACTATTCCACTTTTACCAACCCGCTTTGATCCCTATGAGCTACATCTCCATCTAATTCTCCATTCTTTGGAATAATAGATCCTTGATATTGAAAGCTTGGTTTTAGCTAGTCAGTCACCTACGGAAGGCGCGCGCCTCAAAGCGCCTTTGGTAGGCGCAACAATAACTAAGATTTAAGTTATGAACTGAAGTATGATGGACATTTTTTCAAATTCAGACAACCTTAGCTTTACATATATCATTATTTAATTTATTATGAATCTTTTTAATTGGTATTAAGTACAATCAAAGTAAAAAATAATTTGAAATAAATATATAAATACACACGCCTTGCATACAAAAGGCACGCGCCTTCGCATTGCGCCTCACGCCTAGGCTGAAGGACGCCTTACGCCTTTTAAAACCAAGATTGAAAGACCTCAAGACCTTAGACGCCCTACCTCACTATTTCTCACACCGCTAAACTTACATTCCAAATACTCCGTCTTACTTTTGCTCACTTTCAAGACACGAGGATCCAAAGTCCGTCTCCACAATTCCAACTTACTTTTCACACACGTTCTTTCGTATCATCAATCAACACAATATCGTTAGCAAACATCATGCACCATGGTATATCATCTTGGATCAAGTAATTGAAAAAGAGGGTTAATTAAAGTTAATTGGAAAGGTGTAAATAAGGGGTGGGGACTATTGGTCACGTGGGAAATGGAAAAAAAAAAAAAGAAGAGGGAATAGAAAAGGTTGTGGGTTAGCTAGTCGGGTTAATTTCAAAGTAAAAATTAAAGTGGTAACTTCCAACAGTCATAAAGTCATACCTATCCATCCCATTATTATTTTTTTTTTTTTTAAAAAATCCTCATTTCAAACAAAAATGTGGTAAGTTTTGGTGAAGGTTGTTCCGTTACCCCTTCTTTTAGTTTAATTGGTTGCTCCCATCTTTGGCTTCCTTGATACAGAATAAACTACTTCATCTTGCTTTTACCTCATTTTTCACCACTCTAACCTCATATTGATTGTATAAAGAGCTTGACTATAACCTAATGTAGTAAAAAGAAAAGAATGTGAGAGAAGTTTTATTATCAATGGTAAAAAAGATGGAAGAGGAGAACATTAAGAAACACAATAGTAAGTATGGTATAATAGATAGAATAATATCAAGGTCATGGACTCATGGTTGCAATGATGGAGTGTACTTTTCAAATGTGAGTTTATGTTGTGATTGCTTTTAAACATGATATAACACTTGTTTAATGCAATTTTTTTTTTTAATTCATGTAAGTTTTTTTTTTTTTTTTTTTTTTTTTTTTTTTTTTTTTTTTGTAATACGATTTTTTGTGGTCATAAACTTATAAAACAATATGAATAATACACCCTAATAAATTTAAAGATATCTTTTTTTTTAAAAAAAAAAAATTTGGTAGAAATCATGTAGGGGAGGTGAGTATTAGGTAATTTTTTTAAAATAATCAAATTGAACACCCCCAAGAGAAGGAAAGCCTCTATGGTGTTAGGGTGAAGTATTGGAGACAAATAAACAAGCCCCACCCTTATTGATCAATTCTTACTATCCACCTCCCTTGTTAAATTTTATCTCTCATATCATAATATGCAGTATTGAGTATTGGAGTGAAAGTATTATATAATACAAAATTGGGTGACGAGGGGTTGGGGGAGTATTAGTTAACCCCTGGTTTTAGTAATCAATCCCATCTTATTGTTTTGTTTTGTTTTGTTTAGCCAATGAATGCAATTTCATTCAATCTCTTTTAGTTTGGTGGTTGCTGTATCTTATTAGTCATTTTATTCAATTTCTGTGCAAAATTACGTAAGACGGTGTTTGTAAAAACAATTTTCTATTTAGTACATATGTGGTTGAAGTCCTCTTTTCCAACCATTTTTACTCTATTTGACAAGCCATCTTTTCAATTCATAATAAGTTGTTTGATTAAGTTTTCATGTATTATTTTTCCAATTCAACACGTCCTTCATATGGTTGAGTGAGATGTATAGGGTACTAGTAGTCTTAGAGATTTGAATTATTGAATTAAGCTTAGTATGGGGCATGTATAGGGTCCTAATGGTTTATTAGTCTTTAGAAATTGTGGTACTAGTTCTTTCCTCATTTCTCTTTTCTTTCTCGTATCTCATATGTGCCTTCTCGCTAACATGTGTAGCTTACATGGCTTTAAGGCTAATGTTATCTGTCATATTCTTGGTATAAAAGTGTAGAAAGTAACAAAGTTCTTAGATAATTGTTAACTTACAACTCATCAATAATTTCGGGGTCAAAGTTCTTATCACTAGGCTTAGTTTTTATCCATAACAAATCAATTTAGTTTTGGAATTTTGTCTATGATAATTATGAGATTTTTTTTAAAAAAAAATTATCTTAAGTTAAATTATCATGAATCTCAAATAGACATTTCCACATTTATCAAAGAATGGCCCATAATACCCATTTTCATTGTTTTTTGTATACAAAATAAAGTGTCCCATTTTTTTTAGGATGATAACTTTTCATTATTGCTGACTCATCTAAGGGGGGCGGGGCATCGTTTTGACAACATTTTGTCTTCTGTTGAGCGTTCATGTGATTCCAGGGTAAAGAAATAGCTACAAAAATACAAATTATCGTCTGGTAATTTGGTCAGCTGATAATTAGTTGCAGAAATTGATGATTAGTGTCATTTTTGCTGAGCTAAGAGATTGTTAGAAACTGGATCCAGTTGTGGGTGCCTAAAGATTAGAGAGAGAACCTATATAGAGGTTTGTAATCTATGGAAGAGTTACCCTTTAGTAGTTTAGTTTCTTGAAGATTTGAAATGACTTGTTTCAAGGCATTGTATCTTTTGTGTGATGCTTTTGTGGGGTGATGCTGATAATGGTGAAGACAACGATGATAACCATCAATTATGCATTATGGACTCAAAGGCAATAGTATTTTTTGTTTTTATTTAAAGATGTGAATGAGCATGGAGACCTTTGATGGCACTCACATTGATTTTCCTTCAGCACTTTTTGATTGCTTTTGCCCAGTATATTAATTGAATGAAAGAAGTTTTAAGGTGCTAAATGTGTTGGGATAAGGCAGGAAATGGATTGTGGGATGGGACCATGGTATAAAAATGCGGCCGTTACATCGCGAACCGGCCGGTTTGTAACGGATTTTGAACTTACCGATCCGATATTTACCGTTTTAGCAAGGAGTTTTTCAAAAGGCCGAGATTTTGGCCGATACAAAATGAATCTCGCCCGCATCGAACGTTATTGACTCAAAATTTGGTTAATTTTCAGAAGAATTACTCAGTTTGTAGACAAAAAGAAACGGAAAAAAGAATAAAAATGGAAAAATTCCATTAAAACCAATGAGTTTCTTATATCAGAACCAAAGGAAGAGAGAGAGTAAATAGTGGGACAGCTGTAACAAGGTAATTACGTGTAAGTTGAATTGGGTTTGGTAGGCTTTATTTATTTATTTTATTTTATGACAGGTGGCCATTTATGTTTGGTATTTGTGTTTTAAATTGTTGTCAATGGGTAAACAAAAAACAAACAATGTTAGGAGTAATACGGACTTATGGTATTGGTTTAAAGGTCATAAAGTATAATAATTTAATTCAAAACCCATATAAAAAAATAAATTAAATATCCTAAATTATAATATTTGGATTAATAAATTTTAAATAAAATTCTACTGCTACAACCGCGACCCGGTCCGCGATCAACGCAGCAATACCGTTACCGTGATACCGCAACCGTTCCCGAGATCGCGACTGAGACCGCATTTTTATACTATGGATGGGACCTAGGATAGGAAAGGAGATGAGAGATTGGTCAGTAGTGGTGCTGTGGTTGTGATGAAGCTATACTCATATGAGTCATACTAGCAATCTTTGTGAGTTTGTGACTGTAAAACATATTTAGTATTTTTGTTTATTATATGAATTACTTTTAGAGTAGTTTATCATTCAATAATGTTGAAATTTTATTAGCAAACTGATTTAGCTTGATGGTGAGATGTTCTTTTATTGTCTATTGTACATTGTGACTGATTTACGTTGCAATTTTATAGCATTTATTTCCTTGATCTGTTTTTTAATTACTTGTCCTCCGAACTTTCAGCAAATTGTTCCGCCTGTGCTCAAATCCTTTTCTGATCAAGATAGCAGAGTTCGTTATTATGCATGTGAAGCTTTGTACAACATTGCAAAGGTGAGAGTGTAGTACTTGTTTGTATTTTATAATTTTACGGGATTTAGATCTCATGCATTTTTTTCTCTTTTTGCAGGTTGTAAGAGGGGATTTCATTATATTTTTTAATCAGATATTTGATGCTTTGTGCAAGCTATCTGCAGATTCCGATGCTAATGTGCAGAGTGCTGCTCATCTTTTAGATAGGCTTGTAAAGGTGACCTCATTCTGTTTTTTTAATTTTAATACAATCTCTAGAAGTTTTATATCATAATTAACCTTAAGCTTCTATTTGGGATAGGATATTGTGACAGAAAGTGATCAATTCAGGTAATCTATTTGATTCTTTCTCTATTTGGGATAGGATGTTCTTGAAGTAGTTCTATTTATATCGATTTATTTCATGGAGTATATTGTAATTGGTTTTCTTGTGTTTTACAAAGCATCGAAGAATTCATACCGTTGCTGAGGGAACGCATGAATGTATTAAATCCCTATGTTCGTCAATTTCTGGTTGGATGGATCACTGTCTTGGACAGTGTTCCTGATATTGATATGCTGGGTTTTCTTCCTGATTTCCTCGACGGTAATTGTTCATATATGATTCTCGCATTTTGACTAGTTCAGAAGTGTATGATGCATGACATGTACTTAGAACAATAAATATGATAACTATTAGTAATTTCTTAACATGTCATATACCCCCTCATTTTCATATTGATGTTTGTAGTTGGAAGCCAAGCCAGTGAGAAACCAATTCAGTCATCATGTGCTACTTTTTTTTCCCCATAGAAACTCTATTTATTTTTAATTATTTTGAAAAAGTAACTGTACCTGCTATAATCTCTTCTAATAAAGAATGGTAGTGGTCCTTTGAATGGGACTTATGGGGATAGACTTGACAACAAAGTTTTGAAAATTAATTTGCCAAAAGAAGCAAAGATTCACAATAGTATCATCTTTTTGAAACACTAAGGAAACCAGGAACTCCAATATGAACTAGTGGGAGTAGTAGTTTATTTGTTTAGTGTGACAATTTAAAACAATTTTCCAAAATGTACATCAACTGGAGTAGTTGGAAACTACTTTTCCAAGATGTTATTAGATGTCCATCTATATTATGATTGCAGAGTCATTTTTATAACATTTCACCAAAATCCTCCAAAACCCCAATATACTCAAATCCTATGCACTTCACTTTCTTTTCTTTCTTTTTTTTAAAAAATAAAATAAAGGATTTTTTTTGAAAATAATGCCACAAATTTTATAAAAAATGGATTATAACACCACAAATTCTCAAACTTTAATTATAACACCACAAAAAAATCCAAAAATTGGATTTCACCACCATGTAACGGATTCTTGGATGGAATCCGTTAGTGGGGTCCGTACAAGACACGTGTCAAGTGGCTAGTGGTTTAAATAAATATTAAAAAAACCTAACCTAGTCATCCCACCACCTCTGCACCACCTGCCTCAACCGCCAACCGCCGCCGGCATCCACTACCCCAACAAAATCCGACGAAACCGAAGCCTTTGACCGCCGATCAACCACTTCGCCCCCTCTCCCTCTCCGAAAACCACCTTAAGCCCTCCAAACCACCGCAAAAACCATCCCTAACCTCCACAAAATCCACCCCCATTTCCCGATCTGCTGCGAAATCCACACCCATTTCCCTAGTTTTGCGAAATCGGCGGCCGAAATCGACCAATCGAGGGCTGTCATGGTCGATTTCGGCCATTTTGAGGGTGAAATGTAAGGGTTTTCGTGGTTGGTGTTTGCTAGGTGGTTAATTGCGGTGGGTATGCGGTGATTTGTGGCGATTAAGCAGGGTTGTGGTGGTTTTGGGGAGGGGGAAGAAGAAGGGAAGGGGAATTTCGCCGGGTTTCAGGGGTGCAGCTGATGCCGTCGGCTTGGGTTAGGCGTTGGCGCGGCTGGAGATGGTGGTGCTGGTGGTGGGGTTGGCTGGGTTTAGGTTAGGTTTTTTTTTTTTTTTTTTTTTTTTTTTTAAATTTTTTTTTTAGAACTAATGTCTTATCGACACGTGTCCATCGTGGGTCCCTTTAACGGATTCCATCCAAAAATCAGTTAGATGGTGGTGAAATCAATTTTTTTGATTTTTTTGTGGTGTTATGATAAAAATTCGAAAAATTGTGGTGTTATAATCCGTTTTTTGTAAAATTTGTGGTGTTATTTTCAAAAAAATAAAATAAAATAAAATAAAACTACCAATAATTACCTATCCACTAATCTTCCTATTTTTTTTTTTTTTTCAAGGGACTCTAATAACTACCAATGTTTTACTTTGTGTTGTTTTCTTTTGCAAATAACATATCCCATGCATTAGCACATGTACGCTCTAGTTATATGATGTAATTTTTACAGATTTAGGGCATGCTAAGATTGAACATAATGCATTAAGGGGTAATAAAAGTTGAATAAAAGAAAATGTAAGTTAGGTATTTTTGAAGGAGATGATGTAATGGATAGGTGATGAGAAATGAGGGTGGGATTATATAAAGAGTAATAGTTATCTTCGGGGTGGTGTTAGGTAACTATCAATCCCACTATGAGAGTAATATTTCCTGTCATTTTTCGCTCCTGCTTCTTCTTCATACTAACACTACCTTATTTCCCTTCACCACAACCTCATCCCATTAATTACTGTGTACATTTTCATTTTTTGATAGTTTGACTTTTACTACCTTTACTGCATTTGCCTCAATACAAGCATGCCCTTAGGAGAAATTTGTATGAAGAAACTGCCAAATATACAGTTGTGTTTGAACTTTAGTATTTTGTATTTTGATTTCCTCATTAGGCCTTTTCAATCATATAGCTTGTGCATTTTGTTCTTGGTTTCAGGTTTATTTAATATGCTAAGTGATTCCAGCCATGAAATACGACAACAGGCTGACTCAGCACTATCAGAATTTCTCCAAGAGATAAAAAATTCTCCAGTAAATTTTCTACTTCTGATAATAATTTATGCTTATTTGATTTGCTCTTTTATTTCCGGAACTATATTGAACTACTGCAGCAAGAAATGGCATCTTTTTTATTTTTATTTTTTTTGTGACTCCCTTTCAGCTTTTTATATATCTGATTATGGTGTTACTGTTTTAAAGTCTGTAGACTATGGTCGCATGGCTCAAATTTTGGTGGAAAGGGCGAAGTCTGGTGATGCATTTACTCGTCAGACTTCTATTACTTGGGTATGCTTTTTAAAGAGTTAAACTAATGTTCCTTACATTATTTTGTATATAATTCCAATTTTAATATGTAATTCTGCATTTACCATTATTTCATTTTTGTGTTTGTTTTAACCAATCCAATGTGGAATTTAACTTTGCAGATGAATGAATTTGTCAAATTAGGGGGGGATCAGCTTTTACCTTATTATGCTGCTATTCTGGAGGCCATATTGCCTTGTATTTCAGACAAAGAGGAGAAGATTAGAGTTGTAAGTTGCTTTTTATGTTGATTTTGTTCTTAATATCTTCATCCTTTGTTTCCAAAAAATTGCAACACCTTGACTAACATGCTTACCATTGTACAACTATTACCATATCTATCTTTATATATGATCTCTTCATCTCTAACACCTTTATTTAATTATTTATTTTTTAAAAATATACATCTCCGTTAGTGGATAATTGCTTGCATATTGCCCCATTTCTCTACTAATGGGTTGCTTGAACATTGAGACTCTTGAATGTTATACTTTTTAAAAAAAATTGTATGCCCTAAAAATATTGATTAACTTCCTATAACAATGGGTATTTTTTTTTTTTAAAAGTGATTTAAAGCTTGTGATCTTATTCGTTATTCATTAACTATTACTACATATGTAGCTGTTGAATTTTTTTATTTTTATTTTATCATAAAATAAAACAAAAATCTGTTCTCATTATCATATATTAAGGTAAAATCCTAATAAAAAAATTATTATTTTTATTAATTTAAACTCATTTGTTAGTTTTGCTTATATGTTTATTAGATTTTTTAGTTCTAAATTTAAATTGTTATTCTTTTATTTATTTTTATTTTTTATCATTAGTTTAATTTTAATAGTATCCAATGTGGCGTTCTATATGCTCTCGAAAAAAAGTCTCCGTTATTAAAGTTATATATTTCCTTTTATCCCTATTTAGTTTAGTTGACAATTTAATGCACTTTAACTTTTACATAATTTTGACCTATGTTACTTGGACTCGGATGAAGTGTCCAATTAGACATGGGTGTCCAAGTATCGGACTCGCCCATTTTCTTGAAAAAAAATTGTGTTTTTAGTTAAAAATGAAGTGTCCAAGTGTCGGTGTCCGACACGAGTACACGTGAGGTAAATGAAAGAGTCCAAGTAACATAGATTTTGACCATTATTTTTTGCTAATATTTAAAAATAAATGTTAGTTCAACCTTATTTTTGAATAATCTTTACGAATTTCAATTTTTTTTTTTTATAGAATTGTTTTTTTTTTTTTTTTTTTTTTTTTTTTTTTTTTTTTTTTCCCGATTAAAACTTATTTTTATTGATTTTCTATTATATTTGTTTGTTTAAAGTTACTAATTAAAATCTATTCTTACTGAATTGAAATTATTTTTGCTGAATACTACTTCCTCCATTTCCCTAATATTGCAACAAGGGGGTAGGCACGAAATTTAAGATGAGAGAGAGAAATAAGGATAAGGACCCATGTGATGAGAATAGAGATAAAGAGAAAACACGAGCATATATAGTAATGTTGCAATTTGTGAATTTTCCTAAAATGGTAATTGTTGCAATATTAGGGTAATGGAGGAGTATTATTTTAGGAAAAATTAACAAAAATAATCCAAACTGTTGGCTTCCTTCTCATTTTAATCCCAACTATGATTTAAATAAAAATAATCCCTACTATAAGGGGTCCGTTCTCAAATTAGACTCAAACTTTTGTTAACCTGTTAATCAGGTAAAATAAGCAATGTGTCAATATGCTATTGGTTTGATTATAAACATAATTATAAAATAAACCACCAGCTTTAAACTCCCACTCCCATCGTACCACCACCTTTAAACTCCCACCGTACCACCACCTTTAAACTCCCACCGTACCACCACCTTCTGATCTCACCACCTATTAACCACTAAAACCGCCTTTACATCCACCCCGAGCCATCCAAAGTATCTTGCCAGCCAAACCCATCCACCTAAACCACCCTTTCGGCCACCCAAGTAGAATCACCATCAAACACCACCAACCACCACCGACAACAATCACACCAACGAGGGAGATCAAGGAGAGAGGAGAGAAGAGAGAAGAGAGAGGAACCGGGGGGGCGGTCGGAGAAGTAGGAGATGAAATGGGTGGCGTTGAAGGTGGACGTAAGATGTGAAACGGGGTATAGGTGGGGTCACGGGGGTGAGTGGGTTGTTGTGGTGGTGGTGGTGGTGTGGCAGTGAGGAGGTGGTGGTGGTGTGGCAGTGAGGAGGTGGTGTGTTCATGTTGGTTTGAGAAGAGAGAGATAAGGAGTGTGTGATGGAATGAACCAGAATTCCATAAAGGACCAACTCTTTGATACGAAGAATTGATGGTGGTCTAGTGTAGACCTGGCAATCCTAACCCAGACCGATGACCCGACCCGAATGACCCGACCCATGACCCGAAATCGACCCGAAACCAGTGACCCATAATTGACCCAAAACCCGAATTAACTCGACCCGAAGTGGAACTGACCCGACCTTGACTCGAAACCTGAAATGACCCAACCCGAAACGACCCGACCGGAGATGACCCGACCCAAAGTTGACCCGAGACCCGAAACAACCCGACCCGAAGTTGACCCGAGACCCGAAGTTGACCCGACCCGAAAATGACCCGACCTTTAACTTCTTTTAGTAAATAATTATATAAGTTATAAAAAGTTTATATTAGGAAATTATTCATTAAAATAGACCCAACAACATCTTAAATGACTACATTGACTTTCATATAATAGCTAAAAAAGATGGTCAAAGTGAGATGTGTGAAAAATGCAAAATGTCAAATCGTTAAGAGTAATTTGGGACGGAGGGAGTATAAGAATAATTCAAAGAAATTATTACAACAATGACAATGATAATAAGATTATGTATTAAAACTAAGATCAATAAGAGAGTGAGGTATAACTCAATTAGTTAGAGCATCCCTCTTAGTTTCAGGAGATCCTGAAAATGATTCTCAATCAAAAGTTCTAAACACACAAAAAAAAAAAAAAAAAAAAAAAGGGTTAATAAAAGTCAAACAATTACTATAATCCATGAAAAAGCCTTAATAAATATAGTGAGTTTTTCGTTAAAAAAAAAATATATATATATATATATATATATACAGAGTAGAATTTAACCCAATGAATCACCCGAATATGACTTGACTAGAAGTTGACCCGACCCAAAGTTGACCCGAAAATTAACCTGACATGAATTGACCTGACTCGAAAATTGACCTAACCCAAACTGACCCGACCCAAACTTGACCCGACCCGAACTCGACCCGAAATGTTGACCCGATACCCGACCCGACCCGATTATCAATAGACGCAAAATCAATCCAAAACCCGAAATCACCCGACCCGACCCGATAATCTTTTCACCCGAACTTGACCCGACCTAAAACGACCCGACCCATACCCGACCCGAATGACCCATTTGCCAGGTCTAGTCTAGTGTGTGATATGATTATGGTATGAAAGCTCCAATTTAGTTTAGATGTTGAAATTTCTAGGAGGTGTGATGATGATTGATGAGGTGGTGGAGGGGGTTAGCTGTTAGTGGTTGTGTGTTTTGTGGGTGCTGGTTGTGGCTATGGGAGAGGCTGAGGTTGTAGGTGAATGGTGGGTGAGAAATAAATTAAATAAATGAATGAGAATTTAATCCTAAAAAAAAACAAGAAAAAAAAACAAACTATAGCCAATATCACAAGTTATAGGTAAAATAGACTAATTTGAGAAGGACCCCCTATAGTTGGGATTATTTTAATTTAAATCATAGTTGGGATTAAAATGAGAAGAAAGTCAATAGTTTGGATTATTTTTGTTAATTTTTCCATTATTTTAAGGTGAAAAAAACAAGGCCTTAGTAAGATGTTGGATTATCTTAAAGTATGTTATCAGTATATTAGTTTTTTATATTTATTACCAAATATATGATTATTGATATTAAAAGTCAAAGTTAGTTTAAAATATAAAAACTTGGTACTCTTTCCATCCTAATTTAATTGTATTATAAAGGTTTGGTGAAAGATAATGGAAGATTGTTTCAGTTAGTAAAATATAGTGGAAGATTATTTTAATTGAACAAGAGGGAGTCCTACACCCTTAGGTAGTGTGGAGAGGTAATAAAATATTAGTGGATCTATCCTATAATAAGAAGTATAACAAAAAAATTGGAATTGGTGAAAATGAAAAGTGTGATGATTAAATTAGTAAAATTAATTTAATAACATATTACTTGAACATTTGCTTTCAATAAGTTTAGTATGTGAATAGTATATGAATAGTTTAAAACAATTATTTTGCATTATTTTGAAATAGAGGTCGTGTATATTTTTATTCTAATGAGACTAATGGCATTATATTGTTTCTTGACTAAATGTCTAATTAGGTTGCTCGAGAAACGAATGAAGAACTTCGCTCATTCAAGGCGGCTCCAGGTGAAGGATTTAATGTAGGAGCAATCCTTGCTGTTGCAAAGAGGTACTCTTTCTTATTTTTTTTTTGTCAACAACTACCATTTAAATGACCATTTTTGAAAACAACTACCCTTTAATATAATTTTTTTGGAAAAAACTACTACAAAAACGCAAAAGCATTGAGTAGCACTGGCAAGAATTTCCGTTTTTAGGGCCTATTCTGTAAAATTTTCATCTAAAAAAACACATATGTTGTACATTAACCCTAACCCTATATTAGGTAATACACTTCAATTGCCCCAGTCCCCCAATTTCGTAAAACCCTAAATTCATTTTTTGACCAAGAACCCTATTTTTGAAATTTAAATGATAAATTGAATCAACTACAATGCGAAATTAAAGACAATTTACCTGTAGCTTGTTTAACTACCGAAATTCCCTTATTTTCTCTATTGCAATTAATCTATAATCTATAATATTATTAAAATTCATGGGGACAACATGCTAACGACATGTGTCACTCATATGCCACATATGCACTACATGTCATCCTATGTGTTATCCTTATTCTCTCACTATATTGAATTATATTAATGTTTAGTCTCTTTAACAAAAACTCTTCATTGGTCTAACTTTAATGCTATATAATACATTAGTGT
Source organism: Chenopodium album (assembly GCF_948465745.1). Classification (NCBI taxonomy): domain Eukaryota; kingdom Viridiplantae; phylum Streptophyta; class Magnoliopsida; order Caryophyllales; family Amaranthaceae; genus Chenopodium; species Chenopodium album. The sequence continues at coordinate 64,944,301 of NC_137834.1, read as the reverse complement.
TTAATTTAATTGTAAAACTTTTCATATTGACCTCCTATTACATTTTCATTTAGTTATTAATATTGTTGAACATTAACTCTTCTAAATTAATTTAAGGTTAATTTTTAAATTACCTACCAAAAATGTAACCATTTTCGAACTAGCCACCCATTTAATTTTTTATTTTACCACCCCTTAAATTAAATAAATGCTCAGATTACCACCCATTTAAAAAATCCGGTGGATTTTCCGTCTGTAGGCCCCACCTAACACTTATTTTGACCCTTTTGATTGATTTTTTCCTTGATTTTTCTCATTAAAAACACTCGCTAAACTTTAATTCACATTTCCTTCACCAAATTCTACAAAATTTCAAAGAGAAAAATGTGAATTAAAGTTAGGAGAGCATTTTTAAAGAGAAAAATCGGGGAAAAAACCAGTCAATAGGGTCAAAATAAGCGTTAGGTAGGGTCCACAGACGGAAAATCCACCGAATTTTTAAAATGGGTGGTAATCTGAGCATTTATTTAATTTAAGGGGTGGTAATTTAAAATAAAAAAATTAAACGGGTAGTTAGTTCGAAAATGGTTACATTTTTGGGTGGTAATTTAAAAATTTTCCTTAATTTAATCAAACTTATAATTTATGATGATGCGGGGCATCGCCCGGGTCAATAACTAGTTGGAATTTTATAAAGTAAGGTTGTTCAACCGGAGATTGTTGCTGGAAAATGAACTCTAATAGTGCTACTTAAAGTTTTTATGTTTTTGTGGTAGTTTTTTTAAATAAATAAATAAAAATAAAGGTAGTTGTTTTTAAAAGTGGTCATTTAAATGGAAGTTGTTAATGAAATTTCTTTTTTTTTTATTTATTATTTTTTATTTAAATTTTGGTAATGAGAATTCCGCAGCTTATTAGAAGAATTTGAGTATTTGCAACTGCTTTTGCTTTGTAGACATGAAAGGCTTGCTCTTAGGTTTCTTAATATTGCATATGTTTTTACAGAAGTGTCGATGCTTGTTTAGTGTCAACAAAAATTGGGGAAAGTGCAAATTCATGAAAATTTGATAGATTATCTGTTTGGTTGACACTTTAAAGTTAACATGAAAGGAAGTGGGAATTCTTGGGAAGGGGGAAATAAATTACCTAGTCGTCCCTTGGTTATTAACATGGAAATGTCAACTTTCTAGGCTGTCAATTAAACTTGAGGAATTTCCTAATATTTAGGGTGTGTTATATTCACCTAAAAAAAATAATAAGTTGGGAGTACAATCAATGGTAAACATAAAATGAAATATGAGTTGATTAGGTCCAATCAGATGAAGAGATTCCATCATAAGTTAGCAAAATTTTTCTACGAAATATTCTTATGGGATATAAGTATATAACCTCCCCATGTCAACCAAGAAGCACTGAGTTTTTCATGTTAATCATTTCTAAGAGGTCAGGTATAATGTGCCCCTTCTTTTGCAGACATTTATCCAGTGAATGGGAAGCTACTCGTATTGAAGCACTGCATTGGATTTCAGCCCTTTTGGATAAGCATCGTGGTGAGGTACCTCCAGAATTTCTCTACCTGAAACTATTTACTGAAAAATTGTCCAATCTTTTTTTCCCCTTACACACACACACACATATATATATATATATATATATATATATATATATATATATATATATATATATATATATATATATATATATATATATATATATATATATATATATATATATATATATATATATATATATATATATATATATATATATATAACTGTCCAATAGGAGTTTTAAAAACTGTTTTTAGTTACCTGATATAGAATGAGAGAGTATTTATCTTAATTGCCATCGTCTTTTGAGTTATACTCTTTGTATGGCCTTTTATTAAGTAAAACTTGGTATTTAATGATACTTAGTTTGGATTTATTAGCTCTTCTATAATTCTGTTTGACTGATCACATTGTGCTTCCACAGATGTACCTGTAATTCAAACTTGGTATTTAGGAAATGGACCTGTGCTTTTATTTTGAATTTGGGATTTTTTTTTAAACAGTAAATCCTTTTGCACCTCTTTATGCCTACCGTTGGCTTTAAATGCCTTTCTACAACATTCCTGAAGCTTCAAGCTTGTCCAGCTATTCTCTCTTATTTGTGTGTATTGGATTGTACTGATAGTTTGAGAAAATGTCTATTGCAATTTTTGTAAATGGGAACTTATGATGAATTAAGTACACAAGAATTGCTCTTTGTTCTCAGCTGTTTGTAATATATGATAAAATATCTCTTTACTTTTGATTTATCTGCCTAGCTTTCTCTCTCTCTCTAGATATATCATTTACATATGCTCTTGCCCATATCTGATATCATGGCTGCTCACTTAGGCTTTGCTCTTTTATCCTTGTGTCCTTTTTTTTGAACTTATCTAAAGTTAGTGGTTCTTATCAGAAGTTACTCCTAATTGTAAGATGAAGTTGGGTGCCCTTATCTAAATTTATTGGTCTTGAACTTATATTAACAGTTACTTATCTATATTATTTTCCATATGGTGCAAAGAACAAAATTCTATCAGGATATTTGCGAAGTGATCTGATAGTTGTCTCTCTGCTTGTCAATTCTTTTTTTCTTGTACTATATTGAAGAATTTCTTTCTTGTTGACTTATTATTAATTTAAACTCTGGACAGGTTTTATCTTTTTTAAGCGATATAGTTGATACACTTCTCAAAGCACTCTCTGATTCTTCGGATGAGGTAACTTTCTGTTCTACTTGGACTTTTGTTGATTTATTTCTCCAAATCTCATATTACCTCCGTTTTTTTTTAGTTGACCCATATTCCTTTTAAGGAAGTGTTTTTTTTTTTTTTTTTTTTTTTTTTTTTTTTTTTTTTTTTTTTTACTGACTCGTATTCCTTTTTGGGAAGTCCCCCACTACAAACTTGATTAAATAAGCTAAGCACATGGTCTACCCACTTGCTTTAGCATTCTCTCTCCTGTCCTTAAAGTGTGTGCCTAAATTGTACGTGTCATCTAAAAACGAACGGTGGAAGTAATTTTTAATTCTATCTTCGCTCACATTGTATGGAAGGTTTAGGCCCTGTTTGGGAGAAAGCTGAAAGTTGAAGCTGATTGAGTTAGTTGATTTTGACTAGCTGATTTTATTAACTGATTTGACTAACTTATTGTATTAACTGATTATATAAAAGTGTTTGGTAAATAGCTGATAGCTTAAAGGTGATTGAGTATGTGAAATGACCAATAAGCTAATTGTGGGGTAGGTAGTTTAGATAGGATTTTAAATTAAATGAGGTTATAAGTGTCATTTCACAATAATTAATGAATAAGCTAATTGAAAAAGCTCCTAAAATGAGCTTTTTCAAAAAGAGCTTATTTAGTGGAATAAGCTCTTTCAATAAGCTTACTACCAAACACTTGTATTAGCTTGTTTGACTAGTCAATCAGCTAAAGTTAGTCAAATAAGCTAATGTACCCCCAATAAGCTTACTACCAAACAGGGCCTTAGTATTTATGACACAATTTTTCTAGCTTTCAAGCTTAAATGCAGATTTAATTTCATTATTATTATTTTTTTTTTTGCGGGGGGAGTGGGTTGTTTTGGTAAGTTAATTATCTCATTTGTGGTACACTTAGAAAGCTTTTTGGAAAAATATGATGACTTATTGACATATTTCTTGGGCGTGGAAAGTTTATTCGTCTAATAGTTCTACATGGCAATATTAATTAAACAACTGAAGCGCAAATTTACATAAGCAGCTTAAGGCCCAAAGCTCAGTTTGGCTTGAGACGCATGACCTTTAAAATTGAAGCTTGGTTCAACGACTCCTTTGTTCATATTTTAGTTGATGTCCCTGTTTTAGCCAATAGCCATTACTCCTTCCATCCGGATAGTTGCACCACCTTGCTTGTGAAGTCGTCCTAGAATACTTGCAAGTTGCAACACATCTATGAAAGGAAATGACCTAATATTTCTTTATTATTGGGAACTTTATTCAGGGACATATTTGTGAGAAATTTGAATTTTATTTGGGGATGAATGAGTACTAAGTACTCATTTCTGCCTAAACTTAACTATTCATGACTCGAGTGTCAACATATCAATTTCACACAAACATCGTAAAAAATTCTAAACATAAGCTTTTCTCTTAAAAGCTGATTATCTCCAACTGAAGATACACATCACTATTCATTTACCATGTTTTAGTTTCTTTAGTTTCCATCAAAATTTCTGTCATCTTTCATTCAGGCTTCCTGATTCTTACATCACATACCATATTATATATCTTTAGCTGACATATTCACTACTGAAATTGTTGTTAAATGGGGGTTGGGATAATTATGGGGTGAACTTATGGTTTAAATCCTTTACAGTGGTTGCAATGTGGTAATGTGGCAGAGATTTAATACCATGGATTAGATTCTCTTGTGGCTTCTAATCCATGTCAGGCAGGGATTGGGTGGGTGATTTTGAGAATCCTTGGGCAATAGGCTCGCACAGGGATAAAGAGTGTGAAAGGGTGGAAGACGGCAGCTAAATTGTACAAGTAATCTAAAGACATCAAATTACAGACGTGTTCGTATTTATATAGGAGTTAAGGATTAATCTCAGATTCTCAGTTGGACTCTTTCTCTATTCTTAAAGTTTGTCTCTGTAGGTATAATAGACAGAAACAAGTGAATATATGAGGGTAATGTGCTTCCATGCTAGCTACAAAATCAGAAAGTAACTAACTTTAGGAATAGTGTGTGTGTTTTTTTTTTTTTTTTTTTTTTTAATTTTTGGGAGGGGGGTGGGGGTGGTGAAAGGAGGTGTATTAGGAAATTATGTAATATGGTATGGAAAGGCTGAAAGGTGATTGATTCCTATGGAGTTTTGACGAGGCTTAGTTGTTTGTCGGTAACAAGTGCACATGTAATGCAGAAGTGAATTACACGTATGCAAATATGTTTTGCTTGTAGCCTTGTACTGATGAAGAGACTATATGTGTAGATAGAAGTTTTCAAATCTAACATGGTCCTTTGGTTGGATGTAGATGGATTTTCTTAGATGTGTAAAATTTTCATTTGCTTGGCTGTATAGAATTGTTGTTGGTGAGAAAATATGCATGATGACACTCTGGTTTGTGATTTGTCAGCTTAGTAGGTGATTGAAATGTGTATAGACCTAAGAGCATTGTGACTTGGGCAGTTACGATGACGCATTATGATTATTGATATAAGTTGACCTAGATTCAGTTAGTGCTCTTTAACACGTGTCTTAGAGCTGAATAACTTGTTTCTACTTCATCGGTTCGCTTAATATGTCTTTGAACTAATTTAATTTTGCACTTTCTGCAGCTTGTTATAAAGTTTGGCTGAGTTGACCAATGCAATGATGCTTTACTAGTATTTATCTACCAATTACTATTTGCAATTTTTTGTTTTATGCTTGATGTTTAATATTCAGAGTTATGGTACTTGTATAAAGTTATTCACTTATTCGTACCCGTAATTCATTAAGAAGTAGCTGGCAGCTAATACTTTTTTTTTTTTTTTTAATTTATTCATTTATTATTATTAATAGTTGATATGAAACAGTATATCTTCATAGGGTAAGGCTGCATACATTAGAGACAATGAAGTAGCAATATTGTTAACAGGTTTATTTAGAGAGTTTTAAAGTTTTTTTTTTTTACATCTTTTTGGATGACAGAAGTCTTTGCATCTGCATGTTTCTTAGGTAGTGCTCTTGGTGCTTGAGGTGCATGCATGCATAGCCAAAGACACAGAGCACTTTCGCAATCTTCTGGTTCATTTGCTTCATAACTTTCAGAACGACAATTCTCTATTAGAAAAGTAAATTTTCTACTCCGTGTTTGCTAATTTTTTTGTGCCCAAATTAAATTTGCCAATTATGCTACATCCTTCTGTCTAACTTCGAATGACTTGTATGATTTTCTTTTATACTCAGACGGGGTGCATTGATAATTCGGCGTCTCTGTGTACTCCTTGGTGCTCAGACAGTATATCGTGAGCTTTCCATTATCCTTCAGAAGGAACCTGATCTTGATTTTGCTTCTATCATGGTTCAGGTAATGGAATGCATCTATTTTAGTCTTGTTTGTCACCATCCAGCTATATTGCATTTGTTCATTTTTGTAAAATCCTTTTTTTTCCCCTGTTGTATTTGGAATATTCCATGCTTTACTTGTATATGTATCTTTATGTCAATGAGTTGGATTGTGAAACTGTTAACCTACAAGGCATTCTGTTCTTTATATGCATAACAAATTTATGACATTCAACTATGCCATTTAACATTAGCTGCATGCCATGGAATTTTCATACTACTGTCTCCTTAGACTAAAACTGATCCTGATTAATTTTACATCATTAAAGCTTGTGTCTCATCAATTTCTTTGATTTTCCTTCGTTGGCAAATGCTACTTACTGTGTTTACTGACTGTTAAAGTAATAATGAATTATTATTCTTTTCTTATACTCATTATGGATTTATTTATTTTAATATTCAGTAACATGCTGAATTAAATCAGTCACATAAGTATATCCACATGGACTAAATTGCATTATTATGTGAACTCTCTCATCAGCATAACATCACTTAATATCAATTTGGCTTGAAGAATTTTTGCTAGAAATCATTTAGAGCTAATCTACTTGGTCCTTGCCCACTGGCCACCCTATGCCACCTTGACATTCTTTCAAAAACTGGTTTGCATGATTTCATGACAATCTAGTTATGTGCACATTTATTGAGTAAGGCAGAGAGAAGAATTAGAAGGGAAAGACTGTTCTGGTTTAGGGCTAGTCACTAATGCTATAAGCAAAGTAGATTCTAGATAATATCTGATACTCCATTTGCCCCAAAATTAAAGCCCCATTTATCCCAAAATTCTTCCTAAACAAAAGCCTCATTTCCCATTTGGGTGGGCTCCATTACCCATTCCCTTTTTTTCACAGTTGACCAACAAAAATTTCTCTAACCCTCCTATGTTCTCTCTCTCTCTCTCTCTCTCTCTTTTCCTAAGAACAATAAACTATTTTCACTTCCTTTTTTTATTCAACTTTCTTCAACGATAACCCATTGCCCTACCTTAATATTATGTCTTTAAAAGAAATGAATCTTTTATTCAGGGACTGATGGAGAATTTTGTGTGATTTTAATTCATTAAGTATCTATTTGTGAGTTATTTTTATTGACTTAGTTCAGAATATTTGTATCTAAGTTCACTAGTCAACTGAAAAAGATAGAGCTGAATCAGCTGATTATATCATGTGTATAAATTGTACTACGGTCTAAATCTTGGTTGATCTTAATTTAATATTTGCTTTCTACAGTGTATATGTACGTTTTAATTGAGATGTTCTCACCTTCAGGCATTAAACTTAATTTTACTCACATCTGCTGAGTTATCGGAACTGCGGGAGCTACTGAAGCATTCTCTTGTCAACAGTGCTGGGAAAGACTTGTTTCATGCTTTATATGCTTCTTGGTGCCATTCTCCAATGGCAATCATTAGTTTGTGCTTATTAGCTCAGGTAATTGTTTGTCATAACAGTCCACGATTGTGAAATCATTGTCTTTTTGCTAAAAAATCATGTTATTGTTTTTAATAGACATACCAGCATGCCAGCACTGTTATACAGTCTCTGGTTGAAGAGGATATCAACATTAAATTTTTGGTCCAGCTTGACAAATTGATTCGGTTACTTGAGACTCCAACATTTGCTTATCTGAGATTGCAGGTATATATCTTTATGCAGTCTGCCTTTGCAAATTGAGATTCACATTATAATTGAACTTGCATTGATGAGCTAGGTAGTTGGGGTTTATAAGATATTGGAGTGTTAATTGTTATTTGCTTCATGGTCACTTTGCTTTAAATGCAGATCCAGCCCCCAACCTCCTAGAAAGGAATTGAGTGTCCTCAGTACGAACATGTTAATAATATATACTACCTTTGTTTCAAATTATTTGCAACGATATGACATAAAGTGTGAGTAAAATAAAATTAAGCCATTGCAATTAATTTGAAACTGAGGTAGTGTATAAATTATAAAGTGATACGAAATATATATTGATATTCGAAACTAAAAAAATTACAAATCAATTTGGATAAAATAAAATTTTAATTTTAAAAAATCATCATCATTGTGGATGAGATCTGAAATTTGTGTCTACCCTCTTTTATATCGTTGTTTGATACACCCTTTCACGAGGGGGTCTTCCAATTTGTTGTAGTTTTGAAATTATTGAAATCTGTAATAAATCTGATGCAATTGAGTGTAGATGTAGAACTGACATCTTCTGTGTGACCACTCATTCTTCATTAACATATCCCTAAACTCACAAGTGTTGAGATAAAACCCAATTTATGTGTAGAACTCGTCCAATTATTTGGAAGAACAACTTTCAAATAAAAAAAGATAAAGTTATATTGTAAACATGAATTAAACACTGGTTCAATGCAAAAATAGAGGAGCTTACCATCATCAGCAATGAAGTTGGTGGTAGCCCTTAGATGAACATAGAAGATCAGCGTTTTGAATATGGAGAGAGAAGGGAAAACAAGAGGAGGGAGTTGGCTTGCAAGGAGATGCCAGCTCAAAGCTATTGTGTCATCAACCAGTCTCCAAAAAATAAGTTTGTATGCTTATGTCATTATCTAAAAAAATTGTGATGAATAACAATGCTTTGGTGTTTTGGTTGGTGCAGCTTCTGGAGCCTGGAAGGTATACATGGTTGTTGAAAGCCCTTTATGGCCTGCTTATGCTACTTCCCCAGGTAACTTCTCATTGTTAAAGACAAAACAGCATATTTATACTTTATTGTTAATAGATAGTATTATCTAATACTTTTTACTTCGTATATCATAATGAGGATCTTACAATATGTGTACAACATGAATTCTATTTATGTATTTTCCTATTATAAAAGAGGGTTTGTTTGTATTCAAAAGATATCAACTTTTGTAAAACTAAATTTTACGTGAATATTTTTTTTGGAAAAAATGTTCTATGTTTCTTTTTCTTTTTTGTCATCAAATATAAATTCCTCAAAAAGTAATATATGTATGTTCAATTTTATCAAATTAGAAAAAAGGTGCACTTGCATTCTTCTCCTCATTTTAGAATCTTTTCACGGGATCTTATTAGTTGGTGGTGAAATTTAAATATGTTACAATGGGTGAAATGTTTTTGAATGCTGCTTGTAATTTTATTAGTATACATATATGCAACAGCTCCAAGGATGGTTCTAAATATATATCAATAGTGTTAACATGTGCAACAGTGCTAAGTAAAATATTGGCTCATGACTTATTATGGATGTGTGTGAAACTCTTGTTTTGTTTAATAGCTTTTTTGGAATTACAAGTTAATAGACTTGTTATGACTTCTACATTATGAAATACACTTTACTTTATACTATGCTGTGTAGTCCAACCTGTTTATCACAGAAGACATATTACTAATGTTGTCTTTGACCAATTCATTGACCTTTGGGTATAGCCGTATATAGAAACTACGTTAATGTGAAATTTCAAAAATGGGGCTTTAATGCCTTATAGTTTTGTTTCAGGGATTCCTTGATGTCTTGAATTCAAATATAACAATCTTTTTTGTGCAGCAAAGTGCAGCCTTCAAAATATTGCGTACTCGATTGAAAACTGTTCCCCCATACTCCTTTAGCAGTGAGCAACATCGGAATTCATTTCCAGAAGCCTCACACTCAAAGGTTGCAAATCACATGGATAGGGGACCAGACTGTAACCAAGATGGTATCGTACAAGATGTGGAGACTATGAGCAATGGAATCAATTTTGCTTCAAGACTGCAGCAGTTTCAGAAAATGCAGCAGGAGCATCGCGCACAAGCTAAATCACAAGCACGGGTTAAAAAGGCTTCAGCCAATTTGACAAAGGTAGAAAATGAGCTGCTCCTTAAGTGTTAGCTTTATATTTTGTTCTTATAGAACATTTTGGACCTAGTTATACTTAACATCAATTTTGTTGTTTGGACATGGGACATTTACCTTTGGTGTATAGGATATAGAGTTTGTGAGGAGTAGTTGTATACTTTCTCCGTTTTTTAATAGTTGCAACACACTTTTCATGGTATTTAAAGAAAAGTGGGGTTTACATGGTTTAATATACTTTAAAATGGGGTGAGAGGTTGTTAGAAATATAATTTAGTGGGTCATGTACATTTTTTTTTTGGACTAAGTGGGCCATGTACATTAAATAAGGGGAATAGTACAACTTTTCCTCAAAATAATTTTCATATCATAGTGTGTTGGAAGTATTGTGACATTTCCACTTTAGGGAAGTGTTGCAAATATTAAAAAAATGGAGGAAGTATATTATGTGCATATTTTTTGTACTAATTTGCAAAAAAAAAAAAAAAAAAAAAAAAAAAAAAAAAAAAAATCATAAATTTTAAACATAATGTGCACAGCATTTTTTTTTTACCTAAAATTTGAAAATTTGTTGTGAGCTCAAAAATCAAATTTACATAATTAGCTGTTCACTTTACCTTATTTTTGTTAAACTGAAATTATTTTAACTGAATTGAAATTATTTTTGTTGAATTTGAATTATTTGTATGAACTAAAATTCTTATTGGTGAAAGTAAATTATTTTGTTTAAACTAAAATTATATTTGCTAAACTGAAATTATTTTTACAATTACCTATTTTTAGAACATGTGAGTAAAAACTTAGAACAAAAGAATGTGTTCTCACATAAAGGAGGTATTCTCACAAGAGCCTTCTTGGTCCAACAATAGGAAAGGGAAACATTAATAAACAGTGGGACATTAATAGCTATTTTACTTGGAGGTGTTCATGTCAGAGGTGGGTACGTGTCTAAGGGTATCACTTTTTTGAAATATTTTCCTGGGTTTTAGCTTAAAATGAAATGTTAGCCCACCACCCATGTTAGGTAGTGAATCTAACAAGGGTAGTCAAGGTAAAATGAAGAATCCAAATAACATAGATTCATAGAATGGTATATTATGTGGTATAGAGGGAGTAAGTGTTATCTTATTAGGCCTAGCAAAAGTGATCTAATCTTCAAACCCTAACCCTAATTTGAGCTGTATTTGGGATTTGGGATTTTGGGTCTTATTTAATCAAACTCAACCTAAATTGAACTTCTTGGTCAAAAAAATGATTAAGGTTCAACTGATCATGGTGCCTTATATATATATGTATATATAAGGGCATAGAAAAATTTATCGAGGTTGCAAAATTGATTAAAGGCGGGGCTAAGTCTCACACCAAAATAATGACTCAATAGCTCTCTTTTTTTTTTTTTTTAGTAAAAAGAAAACGAAGAAGAAGCTCCAGGCTTAAGTTTGATCAGTTTTAGGATGCGTGGGTGCTCGAAAGTGCAAAGGTCTTTGCAGCTAAGGCAGAAGGTGGACTTGTGCATCATGTATGCAAGGCACACTTTTTGTAGAGATTTCTTTAACCAATTTACTTATATAACTTAAATTAGGAAAATATGTAAATTGCAGCCATTAAAAGTTTGTGTTTTGCAAATTGCACTTAAAAAAAAAAATTGCAAATTGCAGTCTAAAATTTCTTATAAATTGTAAATTGCAGCATGTATCAACTTTTTCATCGGTTTACGTGTCGAAAAATATTTGGTTTAGGTTTTAGGGGCCATTCTAGTTTCTAGGGGTACGATTTGAACTCGGAATGAGCAAAAAAATAACGTAAGTGCCTCGTTTTGCGTAACAAAAATGTATTGATTTGTGGGCAACTATATTTTGCTTTAAAAACAAGGCACTTATGTTATTTTTTTGCTAATTTTGAGTTTATTTCGGATCCTTAAATACTGAAATGGCCCCTAAGACCTTAATCGAATATTTTTCGACATGTAAACGGATGAAAAAGTTGATATGGGCCACAATTTACAATTTATAAGAACTTTTGGGCTCCAATTTGCAATTTTTTTTTAACTGGCTACAATTTGCAAAGTACAAATTTTAAATGGTTGTAATTTGCAAATTTTCCCTGAAATTAATTTAATACCTTTAAAAGGGACAGACTATTGGCATGCATGTTGCTAAGTTCTCAATGCTGCGTGGCACAACAATCTGTTTACTGAGTGCACTATGTGTTTGTGTTATTCATTAGAAATACAAATTCTAGCTGCAGGATTATGTTTTTAGGCAAACATTTGTTTCATCAAGTGTTTGACTAGTTGTGAGCGAGCCAGGTAAAGTGTGTTATGTCTGGTATGCAATGTAACATTCTTGAACCTGTTATCTGTGGTTCGGACCTTCTTTTTACCATTGAAGATCTATTTTCTTAAAATTTACTGGTATTCATTCTGGCTATCTTTCTATTTATTTTGAAAAGAAAGCCACCGAGGAACTTATGCCTTTTAAACCTCCCATGTATTCTTACATTTACAATCATGTTGCTCTTGAATATTGATATATGTAGGAGACACAGAGACCTGAAGAAAACAGGGAGCAATCATCTACGTCTGACACAAACCAGCCTACCAATCCATCAAGAATGGGTCCAGGGCAGTTGCAATTGTAATTAGGTAATCTCATTTATTTTGGCATGGCTGCTCACTCCTTCTGCCCAGATCTCTTCATCGAAGCCATGGTCGGATCTGATATTATTTGTAAAATTGTATATTTCTAGCCTTTTGATTAGGGGAGATTTGGTTAAAGAAAGAAAAAAGAGATCTATTCTTGGTTACTTTTTTTGGTTGTTTGTGGGGGGGGGGGGGGGGGGGGGGGGGGGGGGGGGGGGGGGTTGGTTAAAGAATGGCGCTTTGCCCATGTGGTTCCTGTTTTATTATAAACCACGGGGGGATGAAGGGAGCATATATTCTACTTTGCAAAGGCCGTCGATTGTTGTTCATCTATTGCAAAATAAACTAAGCAGGCGTATAATTTGTGAATATACTTGGCCTCTGGCTAGATTGAATTTATAGCATTTGTGATTCGTGAATTTCTGTATTTAAGCTGTGCAACATCACCGATTAGCTAATTGTTTTCGTAATAATTTGTTCTGCCTTGTTTAGAGTTGTATTAAGACTAGAATGGACCCGGTTTACAATAACTTATTGTAGACCCAACCTTCTAGTGTACCATACGAATGTGATTATATCATACGAAATGTGATTATATTATTACGAAAGTGATTATGTCATCTTGAAACTATTATGTAAATATATCACTCAAAAAGTGAATTTATCATTATAAAAAGTATCAAATAGTAAATTACATCATTCAAAAGATGATTTTTAAATTTTATCATCCTAAAGATAATTATATAATCTCATTAAATGGTTTAATATGAGATCAAAATATGACTCACAAAAAGATAATTATATCATCTAAAAAAGTGAATATATCATCTAGAATGTGATTATATTATATGAAAGTGCTAAATTTTGGGTCTACAATAATTTATTGTAGACCGGGTCCATACAAGACCAATCGATAAGTTGAGGAAATTGGAAACTTATTAGAAGTTCCATTTTTCTTTGTGTTTGGTGCTTCTTTTGGTTTACAATAAATTTGTTACGGCTTTTGTCCTCAATTATTTGCCCCATAGTTATATTTATTTTATTAGGAAAATTTGTCATAAAAATCTTTTAAAAACACCTTTTTGCGAATTTTTTTTTAAAAGCTTTTTGGTTAAAAAAACCGCCGCGTTCATTTTTTTTTTCGAAAGGAAACCCGTTTCCTTAATTTTTTCTAATTAACTAATTAGACTCTAATTTTCTCCCATTTCTTCTAATTAATCTACAACCTACCCAATTACTTAATAACTAGATTTAATTTATATATGAAAAATCCACCACAGACCAACCACTCTCTTCCCCCCTCCTCTGGCAGCAACCCGTTCCCCCACCGGACCAGCTGCCTAGATTCCTCTACCTCCGACAATCAACCTTCACCGACGGTTGCCCCTCCTTTTCCCCCTTATCCCTGTTGGCAACCACAACCTCCCTTCGATTTTTTGGCTCTTATTTACTCAAACATGCTCAAATCAAATTCAAATTAATTGCAATTTGCTTCTAAATAACCCTAGCATTACATACATACATAATCAAAGCCAAAACAAACATTAATTGCAAGCAAGATGCACAAAATTAAAAAAGTCCCCAAATTGATTTTCTAGAGTTTTCAAAATCAAGGAGGTGGTTGTCGTCGGTGGAGATAAGGGAGAAGGGAGGATCGTTCGACGGTGAAGGAGGTCGCTGGAGGTGGGGGGATAGGGCAGCGAGTCCAGTAGGAGAGGGGGTTTTCGTAAGGGGAGGAGGTGATGGTTTTTTATATACTACCTCCGTTAAATGTTATGTGCAAGTTTGGGGTATTATTTGTAAGATATAAAATATGTCAAAAATGCATATAACATTTAACGAAGATATTATATAAACTAAATCTAATTATTTAGTAAGATTAATTAGAAGAAATGAGAGGAAAATTAGAGTCTCATTAAGTTAATTAGAGGGTAATTAAGAAAATAGGTTTTCTCTCGCAAAAAAAAAAAAAAAAGTGAGATTTTTTTTTTAACCAAAAAAATTTTAACAGGTTTTTTATTCATAAAATGGTGCTTTTAAAAGGTTTTTTTTAAGGAAAAACTAGTGAGTAGCTCGGGCGTTGCCCCAGGTTGCTACTGTTGTAGACGTGCAATAGGTAAATTTCAAAAAAGATTTTTCAAAATTGAAATTGTCATTATTAAACCAAAATTGAGTTTTTTTTAAATTTTTTTTCTATTGAATATTATGGTTTGCACATATATAGTTTTCTTTACATTTGAATAACATAGTTGATATTTGTCTTAGATGGTTAAATAACCAATTTAGTTATAAGAGGTTGAGGGTTCGAGTCTCCTTATCCATATGTTTTTATATGGAGTAATATTGGTTTCTTGAGTAATTTTGGTTTTTATGTGGCGTATGGACTAATATTGTGGCGTCTTGAAATGTTAGAAAGATGACATGACGGAATACAAAAGGGAATACGTGGCACATTGACGTTATTAGAAACACAATTTAATATATTAGTATAGATTACTTTAAATAATCCAACCTTAGCCTCATTCTCCCAAAATAAACCAACCTTTGAATAATTCCAAAATGATCCAACCTTTATACCCATCCTCCCATAATCAACCCAACAGGTCACCAAGCCGATATAATAGGTTGCCTTGCCTACGTGTCATTTTCTAATTGGTGTAATTTTTAATTTACATTCATAAAAAAAAAAAAAAAACCCCACCCACTTCTCTCTCTCCATGAGCCACCTCCTTCACCCTTCCTCCATGGCCACCTCCTTCACTACCACCTTATTACCTCCCCTCCCACTTTTCCACCAACATCACTACAAGTCTACAACCCACAAACTACCACCACGAAATGTTGTATGTAATTATGCATGTTTATTGAATTAATTCATTCATTTTGTTGAATTTGGATCTTTCATAATTATTTTTCACCTGATTTTGAATTAATGTTGGTTTGGTTGAATTCAGAATTAATTTTGGTGATGGGGAGAGGGGGGTAGTAATCTAGTGGTGGCTATGTCTAGACACCCATTTGTGTCTCCCCAAAACCAAACCCAGTGATGAGTACCTTTCACGTCGAATCATAATCGAATGAAGTGAAAGTGTGGAAAGTCTAGTGTTGCGGATAGTTTTAATTCTTTTCTCTTCTCTCTGTTTTTGAAAACTTATTTTAAGAAAATAGTCAATCCAGTTTGGTTGGTCCATGATAAGGATCCAATAATGGTGTAGTTGGATGGGGTTTGAAAAGATCTTTCCAACGATATATTATAAGCCCAATTTCGATGAATATCGAGGAAGTTATGGCCAAAATACTAAACTGGGCCCGATTTGGTTTTTTTATGCGGCCCAATGATCAGAGGAGGGCCTATTATTAATTATTATTCCTAAAGCTATTAGGATTGATTATAGTCTTTTAGAATACTCTAGAAGGTTCTTTTAAATCCTAATGGAGTTAGGATTGATAATTATGTTTTAAAGAGTTTGAAATTGAATAAAACTACTCCTTTTAAGAATCCTTGTTTTGTACGAAATGGAATATATTCAGATTTTATTTTAGTACCTCATAATATTTATCCAAAATTTATATGGTTGGATAGATCTTGAAATTATCTTTCCAATGATATATATTATAATATTAAATCCGAGTTATAACGAAAAAGATATGAATGAGACATGAAACTTTATCCAAAACTGACACCCTTCCACTATTTTGGCCATATCTTTTTATATACAAAATATTTTAATCTGATTATAATTGGGTTGGAAAGTAGACTTTAAGAGATTTCCAACGACATATTATATGCCTTATTTGGACTTTCGGATCAAAAGATATGATAAAAACAAAAACGTGTGAATTTCTGAAATCAGCGCCAAACGCCAGCTGTAGCGCCTGGCGCCAGCATTGGCGCCTGGCGCTAGTGTTGGCGCTTGGCGCCAATAGCCTAATGTTGGCGCTAGATCTGTTTCAGTTGCGCCAATGCTCTGTTTTGTTAATTTTATCTTTTTGGATGACTTATAAATAACGTTGTAAAAACTCTGTTTTCATTCACCAATTCTCATCAAGATTTTCTTGATTATTCTCTCTCTCTCTCTTTTCTAAACTAGCCTTTTCTCAAATACAAAATTCCGTATTCGCAAGACTTAGATACACCTAGCTGTATTCGAAGTTGCCTTCGCCCTAGACGTGAAAGGTTTAATTTCTGAGGGTTTGGTCCCAAATCTCTCTTTCAATTATTTAATTTAATTGTTTGTTTATTATTTTCCTTGAAGTTACTAACGTGTGTATTTTGTTCTTAGAAAGAGATACGAAGCATCAAAGTAAGTGCTTTAATGGTTTTAATTGATGTTATGATGTAGAAATCATGTTTACATTGTTATTATGATATTCCTAGTATCATGTCTAGGGTAATTTTAATATTAAATATGATTGTTACGATGCTTCCTATGTTCTTCCTAATATTTATTCATGTTAGTATCATGTTAGGGCTAAAGATTTGATTTTTATTGCTTAGTGACATGCTAGGCTTTGCTATTAATCTTGTTAGTATCATGCCTAGGATCTTGCTATTTTTATTATGCTTTAATATTAACATGAACATGAACTTGATTATGATTATGATTTTTATAATTTATGATTATGATTATTATTATTATCATGATATTGATTATTTATTATGTTGCTTTATTATTTATTATATTGCTTGATCACGCCTTTTATGCATGTTTAAAGGGAATTGGTACTTGTAATCATGCTTAATAAGATAATTAATAATCTTGTTTAGGGTTAATTGTGATTATAATTCAAGTGATCGCCAATAATAGGTTTATTTGTGCATTAATATTCAATCAACATAGATAAACAGGTTTAGGGTTAATCCTATTGATTGCATGTTAATTAAAAAGCTCACATGAATACGATCAAAATAAAGTAGAGGCCTATTATTAGGGCAGGTTCAATCTCTTTTAGGTTGGATTTGTACCTTCATCCCCGAACCCTTATTTGGTTCTAGACCTTATGGAGTTGACGATCTCTTGGATCTTTAAGGGGTGTAACATTCACCTCGTGAACGGTTTACAAGTTCCTAAAACTTGTTGGCAACTCTTTTGCTCTATCTTCTTCCCTTTTGAACGCCACCGTACTTTAGTGTATGATCACAGTGGGGTTCAAGCAAGGGGATTAACGCTTGAAATTATTCCCAACAGTTTTTGGCGACTCCACTGGGGAGGATTTCTATTTTAATTCCTGAATTTGTTTCGGCAATGATTTAGAATGAGTGGATGAGACTCGAAACATTCTAAGTATTTCATGTGCGTAATTTTGATTAACATTATTGTCATATGCATAAAAAAAATCTCATTGGATAGACCCTCCGTAATGAGTTAAAAACATAGGATTTTACACGTAGGAAATTTGAGAAATATCTTTCACAACTAGGACCGAAATAACACCGCGCGAAACTGGAAAATTTTATCGATCACAGAAAGCTGCTGAGGCATGTGGAAAGTAGCGCCAATGACCAGAGCATTGGCGCCAGCATTTTAGCCGTAGCGCCAGACGCCAGCATTGGCGGCAGACGCTACAGTTAAAAGCTTGCGCCAGTCTCTGATTGCTGGCGCCAATTTCCCCCAATACCGAGCCAAAAATATGTGTTCTAATTTTGACCGGTTTTTCGTATTGTTTGCTCGATCCTACTTCCTGATTGAATTTTTTCTCACTTTTCTGAAACCCATATGTGTTCTACATATGGAAATAACCCTCTGGGAATTCATGCTCCATCTACCCGATTAAACGCTCCGTGCAACAAAGGGTACATCCGAGATGTCGAATTCACCAAACCATGGAAGCGAGTTTTTTCTAAAACTCGCGGTGTCCCATCCACTCGCGCCAACCCTTCACGGTTAGGCTTCCGCGCGGTGCATCCGGACAATTAACCATGGACCCTCTATTGACTAAACCATATCCCGAACTTTAGAGAACTAGAGCCATGGTTAGGTTGCAAACTCATTGCATCATATTGTGCCTACTTGACTAATTGTGCATTATTTGTTGTGCATACTCTATGTGATTTTTCCTAACCATTTGTTTGACTTGTGTTAAAAATAAATAAACTGATTAATGACTAAAGGACTTTGTTTAATTAATTAATTAATTAATTAATTTGAGCTAAAAAAAAAAAACTTAAAATCGAGTCATAGTCCCTTTAAGTCAACCCGGATTTTTATTCTCGTATACTGCACAAGCGTCAACTTGTTTTGGTCATATTTGGAGTTCTAGGAAGAGTTACGAGTCGTACAACCTATGGATCTGTAGCCCCGAGTTTTTTCTTTAATTTGGAGTTGGTTTCATCCCAATAAGAGTCGCAGATCAAAAGTTATGACAAAAATACCACAGTCTGTCCAGTTTAATGCATATACGCGAGGTCTTAATTTAGTCTTTGCTTGAGTCTAGTCACGTAGTCTAGCCACATGGTCATGACACAAGTCTTAACATGTCACATACACTCACTAGTCATAGCACACACTTTTTATATGTCACCGTGACCATGTCCTAGGTTCATGCATGTGTCGGTCTTTTCCGTCATTTGAGTTGGGGGGTACATTCTATTCCTAATTCTTCATATCCCTCCATCTAAATCTTCTTTCACATTCTATTCCAATCTTTCTTCACTTCCTCCATCCATTGCATGTTGGATAAAGTTTGAGCCAAATAATTAACAATGAATATCCCCAAATTTCTTTTCCACAGTACTTGGTCGAGGAGAGAAGGGTGATTAATCAAGGACAACCTCTTTATTCAAGTCTCACTTTTTGATAAACCAATTCGTCAAAAGATGAAGACTAAAAAGATAATGGCAAGTCAAGAAGAAGTCAATGAGCTTAGGAACCAATTGGTTACCGTGACTGAGACACTAAAGTTACTCACACTCAAGATCAATGATCCCGTGAAGCAACAACAGATGGATCTCATGCAAGAGAGTCTAAGCAAGCTATCTAGTGACTATAAATTTCAGGGCATGAGTTCACAAGGGGTCTCGCTGGACAAGGAACTTCTTCCGCATAAGTTTGACGCCACTGACATCCCTAAATTCAAGGCAATAGATAACCCTTACTTCCATGTAAGAGCTTTTGAAACTATAATGAGCATTAAGGGTATCGATAAGAAGGTTTTCCCCTCTCTGTTCCCACTATCTCTCGAAACCGTTTGTCAACAATGGTTCTTTTCTCTCGAGAAAGAAAAAACCTCTTCTTGGGAGTTGATAACAAACACTTTCATAGATAGATATAAGTGCAACATCCAAGACGAAACAGACCACAGACAACTTGAGATGTTAAAATAAAAAGAAAACGAAGGGTTCACTTCTTTCTTCAATAAATGGAGAGAAACTTCCGCTAATATGGTCAAGGCTCCTACCGAAAAAGAATCTGTGAGGATGTTTATCAAGAATCTCCAAGGGAAGTATTCAAGGCACTTAAAGTACCAACACAATTTAGATACTTTCAAAGCTGTCTATAATATAGGCATTGACATTGAAGATGACCTTCTGAAAGATAATGGTGCGAGAGGAAAGAAGAATGACCATACCTCTTCTTCCTCTCCCATTTATGAAGTACATGCCACGAACGCCTCTAAACCACGAATCCAAAGATCAAAAAGAGTGTTCACTCCACTTGGTGTGAGTTATGAAACGGCTTTCGAGAAGCTACATCACAAAGGACTAGTCATGCCCATAGGGCCCATAAAATATCCAGTTCCAGAAGCCAGGCCACCTAAGTGGGACCCTAATAAGCACTGCAAATATCATCAAGGAAAGGGTCACGACACTGAAGAGTGTTGGAAACTCAAAGAAGCTATTCAAGATCTGATCGATAACAATAAAACTTCCGAGATTCTAGCCATCGAAGATGACCAAGCATCCTTTGATCCATCTCTTCTTATCACACCTGTAGGAGAGCCTATGATCGAGACAGCTTATATGACCTCTCTCGATGAAGTGGCCATAATTGAGGAGGATGAAAGTCTTTTCTTAGATAATACCAAGGAAGACTCGTGAAGTCTAAAAGAGGACATTCAAAAACTGCAAGATGTCATTGCCATGCTCTTGAATGTGGTAGAAGGATTAGCAAATCGGGTGATGGCCATTGAACAAAATTCTCGCCAAGGGTTTAATGAAGAACTCAATGCTCCTAAGCCACAGGCAAAACGGATCATTGAAGAATACACACCAATAGGAACAACTTACAATGAAGCTTTTGATTGTCTACCTGATCAAGGTCATATTCACTCCATTGGTCCCAGTCAAGACCCTCCATCTGAAAAACGTTTTCCCAATTGGGATCCAAATTCCTATTGTCGATACCATAAAGGTCGCGGTCAAACTACTGAAAAGTGTCTCGCCCTCAAGGATCGTGTTCAAGACTTCATTGATTCAAATCTCCTTCATGTTCCTCTGCGCGACAAGAAGGCCAAGATTAGTAACAATGGTAACAGTGGCTGTAAAGGGAAGAAGAACGACTATCCTTCTTCTTCCGAAAACAGCTACTCTAGTAATAGTGTTGGTACTTTCGACCTTAGTCAGATCCTAGCCATGGGTAATCGAAAGCAACAGAAAAGGGAATTTACCCCTATTGGAATTAGCTACGATGATGCTTTCGATCGACTCCATGCCAAGGGAATCATTACTCCCATTGGACCTATTCAAGATCCCCCACTTAAGAAAATATTGCCTAGTTGGAATCCAAACGAACACTGCAAGTACCACCAAGGTAGGGGTCATGCTACTGAGAGTTGTTGGAAGCTAAAGGAGGATATCCAACATTTGATTGATAATAACAAGCTTCCCATACCTCCAGTTTACAAGAAGAGCGAGTGATGATAAAGGAAACAACACAAGACAAGAGGCGAGCTTCAACGACAAGATTTCGTGACCTCTTTTTTTCTATTTCTTTTTTTATTTACCCCTTCCCCAATAAGTCTAGCATAGGCACCTTTTTTATTCTCTTTAGATTTATTTTGTAGGATCATTATATATTTTCTTTCAATAAAAATGAGCATTTATTTCCTTACATATGATCATTTCGTTATATTGCATTAAAAAAAAAAAAACAATGTCGAATTAAACACAAGGTATACCAATGATTTAAGGCAACCCTTGTAGCCACATCATATCTCCTTTCACCTTTTAAATATGCAATCCTTTCTTCATAAACCACTTTGAGCCTCGTCTAACGATAGACCTTT
Source organism: Chenopodium album (assembly GCF_948465745.1). NCBI lineage: Eukaryota > Viridiplantae > Streptophyta > Magnoliopsida > Caryophyllales > Amaranthaceae > Chenopodium > Chenopodium album. The sequence continues at coordinate 64,922,526 of NC_137834.1, read as the reverse complement.
CTTTTTTCAACCTACATCTATCTATCCTTGGGATGGGATGGTGTGCAACTTTTGCAATTCTAAAGAAAGCTTGAGCAAATTCAAAATATTAAAATAGCAAAAATAGCAAAAAAATAAATAAAAGTGTACAAAAGGGCAAGTGTTCCAATGTCTTTGATATGAAAATGTCTTCGATATGAACACGTCTCAGATTGCGTCTCTTATCGAGTGCTCGGTACCGTGCCTGAGAAACATGAATGCCAAGTGAGTGATAGACAACATGATCGAGATTGCTCACAGTTATAAAAATGAAATAAATGCTAAAGCAAAAGAAAGAGCTAAAAAAAAGAGTAGAAAACCTCAAGCATGAAAATACGAATATTCAAAAGCAAGGTTACACACCTTGGGGGCTTATCTAGGGTCTTGAGCCTTTATCCCCTTCTTCTATAACCTTTAGCCTAACCACGTTACAACCCCTAAAAGACCTTTTTTGAGATATACACACTTGTGCGAGGTTCGGCTAGAGCTACGTTCGGCCTGATTCCTAACGGATACGTAGGCAACCTCACATCGAGGTGCGGCCGTAATAAAAATGCATTCATATTCACATTCACACACTTACACCATGATCATATCAAGGGATCTCCTATGCTCATCCCTATTCACTTAGAGCTAGACTTGGGGGCTTGATCCCTACATCATTAGCTTACCTAGCCTAAGAGTCACTACCATTTGACTTTTTTCAATATATTTTTCCACACACTTAGCCCTTGCGGCCTAACTTTAGTGTCACTTTCACACACCGCACAGATACATGACCAAATATACTTCCCTTAAGAACCCTTTGTCATGAAATCTTAACATAACGATGAAGCATGCCTTGTCACATCAGTCATCACTCATAATTGTCATTACATAGAAGTATGAAGTGCTTAGCCTCCGTGTCTAAGTTACCCAAATACTTTCATCATTGAGTCAACCATTGAGATAGCCTAGGATGGATTAATCCTTGCACCTTGAGAGACAGTATCAAACAACATGCACCTTCAAAACTTCGATTCTTTTTCGCGTCTTTCTTTTTCGGGAGAAAGTCGGTACCCTCCACAAAAATCGGAAAATTTTTGCTTTTTTGCATTTTCGAGTCGCATAATCAACACTATGCACACACGGGTCATGAGTCTAACACATGTGTCATTTCACTTTGAGTCGAGTCAACCTCGAGTCAGTCAATCAGCGAGTCAAGTTTATACCTTGAGTCGTGTCAAGTCGATGAGTCAAGAAACATTAAACCTTAGGTCAAACCTAAGATAATTTTAAGCCTTAGGTGAACCCTAATATGGATAAAGAGATTGGCAAAGTTCTATAGTAAAAAATAAATAAAGGTGCAGCAGAATAGGGAGGACCCTACTCCAATTCTTGGCGCCAGAGATATTTCAGCAGCGACAGAGCTCGAAGCCTCTCAGAAAGGTGATTTCAACCTCATACAACAATTTTGGGTTCTTTGGTACGCCAGTTAGCCCCTATAAGCAATTTGACATGATTAAGTAGTCAGTTTGATTACAATTGCAATAAGTGATCGACCTGATGAAAGATCGTCTCACTTAGCTTAAAGCGCCTAATCACGGAGACACCGACATACTGGTTTTAGCGGAAATAAAGTTCAGGCGAGCTTTAGAGATCGACAAACGTTGGTCTTCTGAAATTTTTTCTTCAAGACATTATCACAACAAACGTTCAAGTACCGAATCTCTATTGTTCAGAGACGCGTGAACATTTCCATCAAGCTCTTTTGCTCCAGAGACACGTGGGCATATCATTCAAAAGCTCTTTTGTTCAGAGACGCATGGACATATCATCAAAGATCTCCTATTTTCAAGCTCTTTTGCTCAGAGACGCGTGGGCATCCTATTATCAAGCTCTTTTGTTCAGAGACGAGTGAACATCGAAACAACAAGGTGGCATTCCCCGGATTATGGAGAGTTGTCACAAACAACTAAGGATTGTTTCAAGAGAAGCAATCTTCGATAGTATTCCCTTGGACGTGGAATATTATCAATGCGGATGAGGATTGTTTCAAGAGAAGCAATCTTCGATAGTATTCCCTTGGATGTGCAAAGCGAAAGAGGATCATTTCAGGCGAAGCAGTCTTCTGTATTGGAAGCAGTTACGGGCATAGCAGTTTTCAAGCGGGATGGCATTCTCTAGCTTGCAGAAGGTCATCAAAACAACAGTGCGGCAATAATCGGTTACTTTCAGAGACGTGTGCTCGACGGTGCAAGATAGAACATTAGTTTGCAGGTATCGGCGTTACAAGATTGGTTTAGGATCGCAGAACGTTCTGAATCATTCTCCGTCCCTATCGATACTTTGACTTTTGTTTTCGAAACCTCCTCAGTCAAAGTGGGGGCTTTTGTAGACACCCATTTGTGTCTCCCCAAAACCAAACCCAGTGATGAGTACCTTTCACGTCGAATCATAATCGAATGAAGTGAAAGTGTGGAAAGTCTAGTGTTGCGGATAGTTTTAATTCTTTTCTCTTCTCTCTGTTTTTGAAAACTTATTTTAAGAAAATAGTCAATCCAGTTTGGTTGGTCCATGATAAGGATCCAATAATGGTGTAGTTGGATGGGGTTTGAAAAGATCTTTCCAACGATATATTATAATCCCAATTCCGATGAATATCGAGGAAGTTATGGCCAAAATACTAAACTGGGCCCGATTAGGTTTTTTTATGCGGCCCAATGATCTAGAGGAGGGCCTATTATTAATTATCATTCCTAAAGCTATTAGGATTGATTATAGTCTTTTAGAATACTCTAGAAGATTCTTTTAAATCCTAATGGAGTTAGGATTGATAATCATGTTTTAAAGAGTTTGAAATTGAATAAAACTACTCCTTTTAAGAATCCTTGTTTTGTACGAAATGGAATATATTCAGATTTTATTTTAGTACCTCATAATATTTATCCAAAATTTATATGGTTGGATAGATCTTGAAATTATCTTTCCAATGATATATATTATAATATTAAATCCGAGTTATAACGAAAAAGATATGAATGAGACATGAAACTTTATCCAAAACTGACACCCTTCCACTATTTTGGCCATATCTTTTTATATACAAAATATTTTAATCTGATTATAATTGGGTTGGAAAGTAGACTTTAAGAGATTTCCAACGACATATTATATGCCTTATTTGGACTTTCGGATCAAAAGATATGATAAAAACAAAAACGTGTGAATTTCTGAAATCAGCGCCAAACGCCAGCTGTAGCGCCTGGCGCCAGCATTGGCGCCTGGCGCTAGTGTTGGCGCTTGGCGCCAATAGCCTAATGTTGGCGCTAGATCTGTTTCAGTTGCGCCAATGCTCTGTTTTGTTAATTTTATCTTTTTGGATGACTTATAAATAACGTTGTAAAAACTCTGTTTTCATTCACCAATTCTCATCAAGATTTTCTTGATTATTCTCTCTCTCTCTCTTTTCTAAACTAGCCTTTTCTCAAATACAAAATTCCGTATTCGCAAGACTTAGATACACCTAGCTGTATTCGAAGTTGCCTTCGCCCTAGACGTGAAAGGTTTAATTTCTGAGGGTTTGGTCCCAAATCTCTCTTTCAATTATTTAATTTAATTGTTTGTTTATTATTTTCCTTGAAGTTACTAACGTGTGTATTTTGTTCTTAGAAAGAGATACGAAGCATCAAAGTAAGTGCTTTAATGGTTTTAATTGATGTTATGATGTAGAAATCATGTTTACATTGTTATTATGATATTCCTAGTATCATGTCTAGGGTAATTTTAATATTAAATATGATTGTTACGATGCTTCCTATGTTCTTCCTAATATTTATTCATGTTAGTATCATGTTAGGGCTAAAGATTTGATTTTTATTGCTTAGTGACATGCTAGGCTTTGCTATTAATCTTGTTAGTATCATGCCTAGGATCTTGCTATTTTTATTATGCTTTAATATTAACATGAACATGAACTTGATTATGATTATGATTTTTATAATTTATGATTATGATTATTATTATTATCATGATATTGATTATTTATTATGTTGCTTTATTATTTATTATATTGCTTGATCACGCCTTTTATGCACGTTTAAAGGGAATTGGTACTTGTAATCATGCTTACTAAGATAATTAATAATCTTGTTTAGGGTTAATTGTGATTATAATTCAAGTGATCGCCAATAATAGGTTTATTTGTGCATTAATATTCAATCAACATAGATAAACAGGTTTAGGGTTAATCCTATTGATTGCATGTTAATTAAAAAGCGCACATGAATACGATCAGAATAAAGTAGATGCCTATTATTAGGGCAGGTTCAATCTCTTTTAGGTTGGATTTGTACCTTCATCCCCGAACCCTTATTTGGTTCTAGACCTTATGGAGTTGACGATCTCTTGGATCGTTAAGGGGTGTAACATTCACCTCGTGAACGGTTTACAAGTTCCTAAAACTTGTTGGCAACTCTTTTGCTCTATCTTCTTCCCTTTTGGACGCCACCGTACTTTAGTGTATGATCACAGTGGGGTTCAAGCAAGGGGATTAACGCTTGAAATTATTCCCAACACTATGGTGGTTCGTTGTGGCGGTATATTAGAGGTGGTGGCCTGGTGGGATATTGTTGTGGGTGTTATTTACAGTGGTAGTGTTCGGTGGTAATGGAGGGATGGAGGAGAAAGAAAAGGATGATATGTTGTTTAGTTAACCTGTCATTTTGGTTCATTATGGGAAGAAGAGGTATAAACTATAACCAGTTGAAGATGGAGAACGATACAAATTTTCAAAACCACATCAATAGTTTTACTCAGTTTGTGTGCCAGTTGCAGAATGCTGATGAGAAAATTTCGGATCAAGAGCAAGCCCTCTTGTTATTAGCTTCACTACCGAAATCCTACAGTCCGATTGTGCTGACGTTGCTTGTGGAAAGGGAGAAGATTAATCTAGATGAAGCAATAACAATTGTGAGGGTGAACGAGCGTATGACGACACAAATTGATGGAGGTGTCTCATGCAACCATGATCAAGCACTAGCTGAGGAGGGTTCTGAGAGAGGGAGGAACAAGTCAAGGAGAGATGACCAAAGGAGTAGATCGAAATATCGACCGAGAGATTATAGCAATGTTGAGTGCTATTATTGTCATGAGAAGGATAATTTACAATTTAATTAATTGTCCAAAGGTGAAGGAAGATTTGAAGACCTTGAGGCAGTTTCAAGGGAAGATGGGAAAAACAAAGGTGGATGATGAAGGTGGTTCCTCTAATGTTGTATGTGGTGATTGTGATGACGAGTTGTTATTGATTCATCGTGATAAGGAAAGTGCGAGTCATGATAAGTGGGTACTAGATTCGGCCGCTTCGATACATGTGTGTCGAGACAAGGCGATGTTTGACACCTTACAACAAAAAGGTGAGTTTGGGAACATCAACATGGGACATAACCTCAAATTTGAAGGCATGGGTAGTGTGCGGTTGAGGTTCCATGATGGTGTTGTTCGGACCATTCAAAATGTGAGGTTTGTACCTAGTGCACGTGCTAACTTGATATCGTTAGGAGAGTTGACAAAGCACGGGCATAGGTATGTTGGTAGTGGAAGGTGGTGTAAGGTGTACCGAGGCAACCGCTTGGTGTTGCAAGGTAAGAAGGCCAATAACAATATTTGTTATTTGGAGGGTCGAGTAGTTCAAGACCACAAAAACAAGACCGTGACACATTTCGAGAAGAAGGTCTGTTTTTGTGATGCAGTAGAAATGTTAGGTGATTTGGGTCGAGGGAGGAATTTGTTGGGTTAATCTCCCTAAATCACAATTAGTTAGGTGGTATTATTATTATTATTAGTAATAATAATAATAGTGTAAGAAAGAAAAAAAAAGGGTGAATGCATGCATGTAGTTGGACGGTGGAGTTGTAGTGACTTTGTGGACTTAAAAGTCCAACTTGGCAGAGAGCTTCTTTATGAGGTCATTCACTTTGCTTCTTAGCATTTACTCCCAAGTAGGTGGGAATTGCTTGAAGCTTGCTAAGGAAGTTGATTTGGCTTTTGCTATATATGTTGTAGCATATTGCCGTGTGAAGTGAAGTGAAGAAAAAAGAAGTAGAAGCATACTAGCAAAAAAGTAGCACATAACTATAGTAATGAGGGAGAAAGTGACGGAGAGACAAACACAATATTAGTGTAAGGGGTATTTTAGGATTAGTATAAGTACCAACATTAAAGGGTACTTAGTGTAGACTATTCTAAAATACATTGTGTCTAATATTGTAATTGTAGTAGTGGTCATTGTACTCCCAATATTATTGCTAGTAAAGTTGTTTTAGTCCGTGGAGATCCGGACCGTGATTTTTCCCCTTATTGAGGAGGGGTTTTTCACGTAAAAATATTTTGTGTTTTTTTCTTGTTGTTCTGTATTTTATTATTCTTACCGATATTGTGTTTATCTGTTGCTCCGTCTCTAACAAGTGGTATCAGAGCCAACGGTTTGACTGGGACAAATCGGGCGTTGTGTGGGACGGTTCCCTCAAATGTGTGTCCTTGCGATTGTGGTGTCTTGCGTCGAAAATCCTCCTGATATTGTGGCTCAGGTGGCGTGTCCCGTGGTGATAACGGCGGTGCAAAAATAGTTTCGCTGGAGGGGAGGCCATGAGTTATGTGGTCCATGGTCTAAGGGGAGGTTTGTTGGGGTGTTCATCCCAAGTCCCACATGGAAATATTAAGTAAGTGATAAGCTCCTTATAAGTAGAAGCACACTCCAAATAGTATGAGGCCTTTTGGGAAGGTGCCCAAAAACAAATCCGTGCGGGCTAGGCCCGGAGCGGACAATAGCATACTAATGTGGATTGGAGTGTGCGTGTGACCCGTTAAGGTGGGTGACCCGAGCCCAGATTATTCTGGAATAATCCAAAAGTTGATTAATTTTTGAAGAATGGGGCAAAGGTTAGATTATTTAAAGTAATTATATCTTTCTTTCTTTTTTTCTTTTTCATTTTTTTTTTTTTTTTTAACATATTTTCCATTTTATTATTAAGTTTTGATTGTGTGGAATTGATGTGAGGGAAAAGTGGTGATCCTAAAAATTTTAAAAACTACATTCGTTACATATTATTTGCAACGATTAGACATTTTTTCTCTTTACTTTATGTCGAATCGTTGCAAATAATATGTAACGGAGGTAGTACATTGTATTATATGTAAGTAAAGTTGTGGTTCCTTATATATTTGACAATCTTATAGAGATACCTAAAAAAGATATTGCCACAAAATTTAAGAGACAGAGTTTGATTCATGTGTTGAAGAGTAAGAACTAACACGCTCAACTCAAAAATTGAAACTAGCCTCCTCGAAATACTAGGTTTTGATCAGCATTTGTGACTTTAATTTTGTTTCTTATAAACTCGATAATCTTTGTAGCCATAGGTTTTGATATTAAAATTACTGCTTGTTTTAGAAAAAAATTGTCATCATTGACCGTTTTGACAATACCATGGAAGTGGTAAACTACACTCACTATGATCTATGATAGCATTGAATTTGTTAATATGTCAGTAAAACGTTAAAAAAAAGGCTCTTATTGGGTTATAGTTTTTAATTTTTTCCTTACAACACGGTACCAAAACCTTAAACACAATCTAACGTTGTTAGAGAAGACTTCTTCCTTGGATGGATGGAGAGATCCGTAGCGGGGGAACAACACACTTGCTTTTTTCGCCAGTGTGATACATGCACCTTAAACCATGGTTGGAAGGGGAGGAGCAATCACCGTTGTGATGTGTTGAACTTCTTCTCTAGAGGCTTCTCGCTTTACGTCAGGACTTGACAATGGAATTTTAGCACTCTAGATAATATAGTTGCTTCTCGCATCTTAACTTCATCTTGAATCTGTACCTCTTCTTAAACCTTTGCTTCTTTTGCACTAGTGTGCCTACCTAATATGTTTGGACAAGTGATATGTCCAATTTATATAGTGTTTTACCCCCGTCCATTGGTCATAATTAGTAGTGTTTTTGGCTCTTTAGAGCCACTTTTATTACTAATTAGTGTTTTCTAGTGTTTTTGTAGTTTTGCTTGAATTTTGTAGGAAATTGCACATTTGGATCGTTTTCCGGGTTTTTCATGAAGCAACTAAGAGCATTAGGAGGACACGACCGTCTTTGAAGCCCAGGACCGGTTAGAGCCAGTGATTAAGGGCTCGGTGTATGATACCGGGGCATTTGGACCGAGTATTTAAGACCTGAAGAGGAAATCCAGATTGGGCCGAAGAATCGAGCCCAATCGAAGTCCAAGTCTCGAAGAAGAAGCCGGGCCCGATCGGGCAAGTATGCGCCCGATCGGGCGGGCGCGCACAAGGATGCACCAGCAAGAAGGCGCGCCCGATCGGGTGAGCGTAAGCTTGATCGGGCGCGGCTGCCCAGGAAGAGCGAGGGGAAAAAGGCGGGCCCGATCGGGTGCGTGTTTTTAGAGGACCTGATTGTCGAGATTTTTAGTTTTCAATTAGGATTTGTTTTAGGGATGTTTAAGTACGATTTTTGTACGTAATTTTGGTTACCTTCTTTTTTAGAATTTCTCTCTCTACTTAGGATATTTTCTCTCTCTTAAATTCTCTCAACTTTGTTCTTAATTCCATTCCTTAATCCAGATTTCTTTTGGTAACAATTTATTCTCTTTTAATTTCAGTTATTTTCTTTAATTCTTTCATGATGTCTTGTTTTATTATTTTGAGTTGTTTAGATTTAATTATGCTTGAGTAGTTTTATTTCTAGGGTTTATGGGGATCTAATAAATAACATGAATGGGTAAATTTTTGATTGTTGATTATCAATGCTTGATTAATTTCCTATTGATTGATTTAATCCTATGCAATTAGGTTTGACCAGATTTAATTGTATGAGTTTAGCAATATTAATTCGAGATTCGACAGATGAGAATTGATGTTTAGGCTTAGTTTCAATAGGCGGACTAATTTATAAATGGTTAAGTCGAGATTCGAGAGATGAGATTTAATACCGGTAAATTAACTCTGTGATTGTAATACGTAGCGAAAGCCCTTTATAATCTGATTAATTGATGCTTGATGATTGCTTATTATGATTTGCCCTGGAATATTGTTTATTAGTAAACCTATGCCCTAGGTTTTCCCTTCATTGATTTACATCCTCTTTTTATTCCCTTCCTACTTTTACCTTTAGTAGTTTAATTACTCTTTTACAACAAATTTGGCTACTTGATAATTTAGATTGCTTTTAATTAATTAGGAATAAATTGACCTGTTTCCCTGTGGTTCGACCCTTCTTCCCTATCTACATAGTTAGTGGATTTAGGTTTTATTTTTGATTAGGTGAATACGACTTGAGCCTGTCAAATTTTGGCGTCGTTGCCGGGGAAACGGTTATTTTTATTTTTATTTTCTGATTATTTTTGTAGTCTAGATTATCTCCTTTTGTCTCAGAAAACGTTAGTTCTTTGAGGCAATTCTCATATTTGTCTTTTAGTTCCTTTTTTATGCCCAGGTGTTCCAGATCAGGTTACATTCCATTCAATCCTGAGATCGAGCGCTCGTTCCATAGGCAAAGGAATCTTTATAGACAAATCCTGGCGGGTTCTGAGGAAGACTATAATCGAAGAGACCCTCCATCCGATTCTTGTGACGCATAAATTCCTTCAGATACAGAATCAGAGATGACGGCCCAAAAGAAGCTCAGTGACTACTCGCTGCCGAAGCTCACAAATTTCCCGCACCTTACTCCCACTCCGGCTCTAGATGGAGTACAATTTGAAATTAAGCCCCAATTTATCACTATGATAGAGAGGAAGCAATTTAACGGAGCTAAGGGTGAAGACCCCAATCTTCACATTGCAGAATTCTGCCAATATTGTAACACCATTAGACAAGCCGGGGTCACGCAGGACCAAATCAGGGAGATTCTTTTTCCCTTTTCATTATGTGGCAAAGCTAAATTATGGTTTAATGGTTTGAATAGAACTGCACTTGGTATTACTGACTAGGAAACTCTTGCCTTGAATTTCTATAATAAATATTACCCTGCAGAGAGAACAACTGTACTAAGGAGTGCTATTCAGAACTTCGCTCAAGAGGCCAATGAAACTCTACATGAGGCTTGGGAGAGGTTCAAGGATCTACAGAGAGAATGCCCCCACCACAATCTAGCACAATGGCAATTGATCCAAGCGTTCTACAATGGACTTGGAAATTCATCTAGATCAGTTCTAAATTCTGCAGCTAGTGGGAGATTCATGAATTTAAATGTGGACGATGCCGGACAGGTTATCGAAGATATGGAAATACACAATTCCCAATATGGGAATCCGAGAGGGTTTGCAAATAAAGGAAAACATAATGTCGATTCCGTATCCTTTTTGCAAGCTCAACTAACATCTATTTGTCAAAAATAAGATAATCTTACTGTTACTCCTAACCCTGTAGCTAATGTTTCTGCTGTTGCTAACAATGAAGCTTTTTGTGAAAATTGTGGAATTGTAGGGCATTGGGAGCAAGATTGTAGGAGTTCCATGGAACAAGTTAATGCCTTCCAAACCTATAGGCAAAATAACCCATATTCCAACTCTTTTAATCCTGGCTACCGGAATCATCCATATCTTTCGTACCGGAGCACCAATGTACAAAACCCTCTACCTCCACAACAACCACAACAGCAACCTCCACCACAGCAGAATTATTACCATCCAAATTCTGGCCAGAAAAGCCAAGCACAACCCTCATCATCTTCTGACCCTACTATGACAGAACTTAGAGCAATAATGCTTACTAACATGCAAAAGCATATAGAGAGTAGGGATGCGCAAATTGATTCTATTTTAGCCCACAATAAAATTATGAATAATCAAATTGCACAACTTTCATCTACCCTACAAACCCGTCAGCAGGGAGCTCTACCATCGCAACCTATCCATCCCACAGATCATGCCAATGCGATTACTCTTAGGAGTGGTTCACATTATGATGGACCTCCTATGCCAAAGGAAGATGGACCAGTTCCTGATCCAGATTCCTTTATACCAAATGCTAATCCTGCTAACCTTGCAGGGCTACAAACAGATACTAACCCTTCTAATGTTTCTTTGCAGGGTAAATCTCAGGATAAGGGAGGAGATGTGCATAGCCCAGTTATCAAACTACCGTTCCCTAATAGACAATTGAAGAGTAAGTTTGATAAACAATTCGGTAAGTTCTTAGAGGTTGTGAAGAACCTGCAGGTAACAGTTTGATAAGTGACTTTTATGTCACTTTTAGGGTATTTTTATTTTTATTTTCCGATTTAGTTTCTAATATTTTCCCTAGTTTTATACTTAATTTCGCTTATTTTCTTATTTTTCTTATTCGTTCTCTATTTTGAGTATTTTTGCATTTTTATTAGTATTTAGTTTATTTTTGTAGTTTTAGTTAATAATATAATTTCCCACTTCTCTCGTTTTATTTATTTTCTTTTAGTTTCTAGTTTGTTTTATTTTATTTTTTATATTTCATTTAATTATATTATTTCTTTAGTTTTAGCATTTTATTTTACTTTATTTATCTTATTTTATTTTATTTTATCTTTTGATAATCCCCTCGTGTTGTTTTTGGTTGTAGGTGTTTTCGGGTCCTTGGTCGATCGAGTTCAAGGTTGATGTGTCTATTTTATATAGTATTTTACCCCCGTCCCTTGGTCATAATTAGTAGTGTTTTTGGCTCTTTAGAGCCACTTTTATTACTAATTGGTGTTTTATAGTGTTTTCGTAGATTCGGTTGAATTTTGTAGGGATTTACACTTTTGGAGTATTTTCCCGAGATATTTTGGAGCAATCTCGAGCATTGGAGAAGCACGACCAGATTTTATAGCCCAGGGCCGGTTAGAGCCATCGAACCATTGATTAAGGGCTCGGTATAGGTGATACCGGCATTTGGACCGAGTATTCAAGACCGAAAGAAGAAACCCAGATTGGCCTGAAGAATCGGAGCCCAATCGTAGTCCAATTAGTGGCCCAAGAGAGCCGCCCGGCCAAAGAGACTGGCGCCCGGAGGCGCGCCCGGCCGGGCGGGAGAAGCTAAGGTCGGCGCCCGGTGACGCGCCCGGCCGGGCGCGAGAAGCGTATTGAAGAGCAAAAAGGCACGCCTGATCGGGCGGTGCCTCGCCCGATCGGGCGCGTGTATTTATTAGGAGACGATTAACGTCGTTTTAGTTTGTTTTAATTTAGGATTTGTACGGAGTATAAATACTCCTCCGTAATACGATTTTAACGCTCTCTCTCTTCTTCTTCGCTTTTACTCTTTCTTTACTCTCTTAATTGTTTTCTTAGATTCTCTCCCTCTTAAACCTTTGTTCTTAATCCATTCTTAATTCCAGATTTGTTTGGTAACTATTTCTCCTCTCTTAATCTTAGTTATTTATTCTATTCCTTTAATTATGTCTTTATTGCTTTGATTAGTTTAGTTTCTATTATGTGTGAGTAGTTTTATTTCTAGGGTTTATGGGGATCCTTAAATAATATGAAGGGGTAATTTATTGTTGTTAATTATCAATGCTAGATTAATTTCCTATTGATTTATTTAATGCTCTGTGACTAGATTAGGCCTGATTTTTTATGCATGAGTTTGACAATATTGATTCGAGATTCGACAGATGAGAATTGATGTTTAGGTTTAGTTTCAATAGGCAGATTAATTTATAAATGGTTAAGTCAAGATTCGAGAGATGAGATTTAATACCGGTAGATTAATTCTGTTATTGTAATACGTAGCGAAAGCCCTTTATGATCTGGTTAATTGATGCATTGATGATTGACTATTATTGATTTTTGATATTGCATGATAATTTCTTATTGAATTGTTTTTAACGCTTTACAATTATGGCTTGTAAAAGTATAGCAATATTGAATTGATGAATCGTGCAGATGTTAATTTGATATTAAAGGCTATTTTCAATAGGAACTTAGATCTAGTAAATTGCGAGAGCATGTTAGATCTATGTTGATTAATAAATTACGAGAGCCTGTTAATCATGTTATTTATGCAATGTCAATGATTGATTATTATGTTTTACCCTGGAGTATTATTTATTGGTGAACCTATGCCCTAGATCCTTTTATATATTATTTTCCCCTTATTCTTGATCTCCGTAGTTTAGTTTTTTATTCAAATATAAATATTGGTTACTTCATAATCTAGATTATAATAGTTAATTAGGAATAGAAAGATCCGTTTCTCTATGGATTCGACCCTACTTCCCTATCTACTTTGGTTAGAGGACTTAGGTATTTACTTTTGATTAGGGGATACGACTTTACCCTGTCAAAATTTGGCGCCGTTGCCGGGGAAACAGTTCTATTTTTATTTCTGATTATTTTTGTAGTCTAGGTTATTTTCTTTTTGTCTTAGAGAACATTAGTTCTATGAGGCAAATCTCATATTTGCTTCTAGTTTTTTTTTGTTTATGCCCAGGTGTTCCAGATCAGGGTACATCCCATTCGATCCTGAGATCGAACGATCTTTTCATAGACAGAATAATCTCTACAAGCAAATCCTAGCGGATTCTGGTGATAATAACAATAATCACCGAGACCCTCCAACTGGTTCTAGCGATTCAGAGGTATCATCAGATCCAGAATCAGAAATGACGGCTCCAAAGAAGCTTAGTGATTACTCACAACCAAAGCTTACAGATTTTCCACATCTCACCCCTACTCCGGCTCTTGATGGGGTTCAATTCGAAATTAAACCTCAATTTATAACGATGATAGAGAGGAAGCAATTCAGTGGAGCTAAGGGTGAAGACCCGAATCTTCACATTGCCGACTATTGTCAATATTGCAATACCATCAGGCAAGTCGGGGTCACTCAAGACCAAATCAGGGAGATTCTCTTTCCCTTCTCTTTAACTGGAAAACCTAAATTGTGGTTTAATGGCTTAAATAGAACTGCACTTGGTATAACTGACTGGCAAACTCTGGTTTTGAATTTTTATAACAAGTATTATCCTGCAGAGAGAACAACCGTACTACGGAGTGCGATTCAGAACTTTGCCCAAGAAGCCGATGAATCTTTATATGAGGCTTGGGAGAGGTTCAAGGACCTACAAAGAGAATGCCCTCACCATAATTTAGCACAATGGCAGTTAATCCAAGCCTTTTATAATGGCATTGGAAATTCCTCTAGAATAATTTTAGATTATGCAGGTAGTGGGAGATTTATGAATCTTAATGTTGATGATGCAGGTCAGGTTATTGAAGATATGGCGATACACAATTCCCAATATGGGAATCCTAGAGGATTTGCTAACAAGGGGAAACATAGTGTTGACTCTGTATCCTTTTTGCAAGCTCAACTGACCTCTATATGCCAAAAATTAGATAATCTTAGCACTGCCAATGTAGCTAATGTTTCTGCAATTAATAATAATTCTAATGAGGCTTTCTGTGAAAATTGTGGTATTATAGGTCATTGGTAACAAGATTGCAGGAGTTCCGTGGAGCAAGTTAATGCCTTTCAAGCTTATAGGCAGAATAACCCATACTCCAACACCTACAATCCTGGGTATCGGAATCATCCGTACCTTTCCTATCGGAGTACTAATGTTCAAAATCCACCACCACAAGAACCACAGGCGCCACAGCAACAACAACAGAAATATTATCATCCCAATGCTGGCCAGAAGAACCAACCACAACAACCCTTCTCATCTTCTGACCCCACTCTGGTGGAAATTAGAGCAATGTTGGTTAATATGCAAAAGCACATGGAGAGTAGAGATGCGACAATTGATCAACTTCTAGCACACAATAAAATTGTAGATAATCAAATTGCGCAACTTTCCGCTACTCTACAAGCCCGCCAACAGGGAGCTCTACCGCCACAGCCGACCAGGCCTACGGATCAAGCATATGCAATTACTCTAAGGAGTGGTTCAAACTATGAAGGGCCCTCTATGCCCAGAGTTGATGAACCTGTTTTATTAAATAATGCTAATCTTGATTCCGTTAAACCAAATAATGTAGTTAATAGCCCTGCAGGGCTAAAGGATAATACTAACATATCTAATTCTACATTGCAGGGTACGACTCTAGAGAAGGTGGCTACTCCAGACAAGAGCAACAATGCTCCAAAGCTAATTATCAAACTTCCATTCCCCAATCGTCAATTGAAGACAAACTTGGATAAGCAGTTTGGTAAGTTCCTAGAGATGGTAAAAGATTTGAAGGTAACAGTTCCCTTCACTGAATTAATCACATAAATTCCTTCATATGCAAAGTTTATGAAAGAAATATTGACAAGGAAAAGGTCTATTAGTGAGGTAGAGACAGTAACTTTCACTGTAGAGTGTAGTGCCGTACTTCAAAATAAGTCTCCACCTAAATTAAAAGATCCGGGTAGTTTTTCTATCCCTTGTTATATAGGCAATATAATGATTGATAATGCATTGTGTGATTTGGGAGCTAGCGTTAGTGTCATGCCATTATTTGTGTGTTCCAAACTAAATATGGGTAAATTAAAAGCTACTAATATTACTCTACAAATGACCGACCGTTCTTTTAAATACCCCTTAGGCGTTTTAGAGGATGTCCCCGTTAGAGTAGGTAAATTTTATATACCTGTTGATTTTGTTGTTCTTGATATGGCTGAGGATGTGCAAACCCCAATTATTTTGGGTAGACCGTTCCTTAACACTGCAGGAGCAATCATCGATGTGAGAAGTGGTAAGTTAACACTATCAGTAGGGAATGATAAAGTTATTTTTAATCTTAATAATGCCCCTAAAAGCTCCATGACTGAGGAGAAATGTTTTAGCGTTAATGTGGTTGAGAACTATTCTAACAAGCCCCAAGCTCTTGAAAAATATCCCTTGTAGGCGGTATCTTATGTTGCATCCCTTTCAGATGAGATAGACAAATGGCAGAGGGAAGTCGATGCAATAGAAAGAGCACTTTACACTAATGGTCTTGGTTTCGAGGATGAAAAGGTGGAACCGATCAAGCAAGTTGTGCGATTTGAGCCTACGGCAAGTGTTCCGCCAGATCGAGTTGCAAGTGTTGAATGCAATGACAATTTAAGGCAACCCTCGATCAAAGAAGGATCTTTAGTGCGTAGCATTGAAGACCTCCCAGTCCAAGTCAAGGAGGATCCACCAGATAAGGTGAATTGGCGTCCCACAGGGCATGTCAAGAAGCCGCGTCGCAGCCGAAACACCGCTAGACCGGGTGAGAAACCACCCGATCAAGCGTTAGGCCAAGGGTCCTAGTTATTATACTTGGTAAGAAGGTCGTGCGGGACCTAGATAAACCAGCGTTTTGCGGGAGGCAACCCGTATATTTAATGCTTTTTAGACTAGTTTCTCTTTCCTTTTTCTTATGAGAGGAGAGATGAGGGAATTTAATGAGTTTTATGAGTGTTTGTACAGGTTTGAAGGAAAAGAGTTAGCCAAATTTTGGAGAAAAGAAGAAAATAAAAATTCGACAATTTAGCCTCGGGCCCGACCGGGCGAAGCTCGCCCGATCGGGCGCGAGAGCAAGGCTTCAAAATCAAGTAATTTCGCCCGACCGGGCGATGGGTGCCCGACCGGGCGCGAAACTCGTCGTATACGGACTAAATTGTCTGCTAGATCAGGCGAATCTCGCCCGACCGGGCGCGAGAAGAGGCGAAAATTATCTCATCAGATCGCCCGACCGGGCGAATGCCGCCCGATCGGGCGCGAGTGACCATCAGATTTTGAGCGTTAAATTGCCCGACCGGGCGCGAGTGTTGAGGAAAATCGGGGAATCAGATTGTCCGACCGGGCGACCTACCTCCCGACCGGGCGCGCGTTCGTCCGCCTCATTTTCTTCTCTCTTTTCTTCTTTCTTCCTTCCTTTCTTCTTTCCTCCATTACTTTCTCTCTCTAAAACTCAAAATCTCTCTACCTTCTCTCTAAGATTTCTTCTTTATTTCTCACCCAAATTCAAAACTTTTTACATTTTTGTAATCCCCTCTTCATCCTCATTTCCATAAAAAAAAATTTCATATTTTATTCAAATAAATTTTCATACCCATTTTCTACCATGGCTTCAAAGAGGGCTAGGTCTATTTTCGGTAGGAGCTCCAGTTCGAAGGAGGAATACGACCCGGATTTGCAACTCCCGTACTGGCCGACGATCCGTATTGCTAGCCGAGAGCAAAAGGAGCGGCTAGAACACTTAATCGGGCGTGAGGTAATTCTTTCTCGGTGGTTACACCGCCCTACTTTAGAACCATTTGGTTTGTATGATTTTGTAAAACGATTTTTAAATGACATTGGCATGAGAAAATTTGTTGATATGCACTATCCTACATTTCGAGAACTTACTTGTGAATTATTGTCTTCTTTACAAGTTGTTAGTAGTAGAAATGGGCCGAATTTAATTTTTAGGTTGAACAATAGGAATATTAGTTTAACTTTTGTAGAATTTTGTAAATTATTTGAATTAAATTCTGAGTTACCTCACCAATGGCATGCGGACTATAAAATGGGTGACATTTATCATGCTTTGACTGGTTTGCCTACTCCCGACCCCCAACCCCCAACATGCTAGTACCAAACCTATTCACCACCCTGTCCCAAAAATCTGGCAAAGATTTGCGGGTTTGTGTTTTTTAGGTAGGAACGAGCCCCATAATGCCCAAACTAACGAACTAGCTGTCATAGGACACTATGTGTATGGGTTCGGGAAATTGAACATAGGTAGGTTTATTATTCACCATTTGAGTAGGCATGCCACGGCCAACACCACATCTCGCACCCCCATCTGTTTAGGAGGCCTTATCACTCGGATAGCAGTGAAAAAGGCCGGTTTTGTAGTGGATGGACCCCACCAACTGACCAACTGTGGACCAGATACCTATATGACTGCTAGGTATTTTGAGGAGTTGGGGTGGGTACGATCGGATAGCGAGCAGACACCTTTTTGGTGTATTAGGACTGGAAGCGAGAACCCTTTGCCCATCTTTCCCCTACCCAGTCCTGACTTGACTGCCTTTCCCCCAGGGCAACCATCTTACACATATGATACTTAGTTGCCAACGCTAGGGGGGAAGCACCACCACCACCAGTTCCACCATCCCAGCCTCAGCCTCAGCCTGAGGTGGCATTCTCTCCGCCTCGCATGTCTCACTCCGTCCCTCATGTTGCCTCTGACCCAGTTTGGGACCTTCAGAGTATAGGTCAGGCCTTAGGACGTATCGAGCATTCCCATACTGACCTTAGGAGGATGGTAGGCTCCATAGACCAGAGGTTAGGGTACCTAGAGAGGAACCAGGGTATAGCTCTCTACCCTATGTACGATGATTATGCTCGTCGGGGCAACATTCCCGACGACGCTATTCACCCTGATTGGTTTTAGCCTCCACCCCAGGGATACGATAGGGATCCCTCTGCCCATGGTATTTATACTGACTATTCTTCCTTCCATGGGTACGGCTAGGACATTCCTTTCGGGGGGCCGGCGGGGGGAGTTTTTATGCTAATTATTTTGGTGGTAGTTCTTCTGGTGCAGGTGGCAGTGGAGGTGCAGGTTTCGGCTCCATGGATGAGGATGATCAGGACTAGCTATGCTGGGCTAGTTCCCGAGCCAATGAGGACATTGTCTGATTCTGGCTTAGGAGAGATTTTGGATTTAGTATATTTCTTTTTCTCTTTTTCTTTTATTTTTGGTGTGTTTTATTAGGCTAGATTTATTGCTTTCTAGGTTAGTTTTATTGCTTTCTTATATATGAAAAATAAAAAAAAAATCCAAAAATACGTTCCAATGAATTGTAAATTATGCTTCCTTGTGCCCCTTACTTGAGAAAAATTGTTTTGATTCCTGGTTTTTGATGATAAGAATTGTGGATTAGTTGATCATGATTTGAAGTTTGATTTACCTGAAACCTTAACATGCGTTAATTTTGTCCAACTACTTGTGAATATAGTGCTTGACTAGTTGATTTGGTTAGGAATGTGTGATAGTTCCATAGTTCCTGGTATGTCAATGAATTTGAGTATTGGTTTGCAACTATAAGTAATGTTTATATGATTCATTATTATGCACTTTGTGGAGGACGAAGACATTTGTTCTTTTAGGTAGCCTCCAGATGATTGTAGATACATTTGTTCCCTTCTTGGTACCCATGTTGTTGCCTTGACTTTTTTGTTGTTTATTAGCCACATTACAAGCCTATTTTGCCCCATTGGTTACTAGTCCCAAGTTTGGCTTGGGGGAGCTATTAGTGAGTGAGGTGAGGGAGTTTGTAGTGTGCTTATTATTTGCACAAATTGGGTGGGTTTTTGAGAAGTAGTTTTGTTTTTGATCATGTTTATTTTTGATGAGTTTGAGAGTTATATTTTCTTGAAAAAAATAAAGCATGATGTTATGAAAAAAAAAGAGAGAAGTTCAAGAAAAAAAAATGTAAAAAAATAAGTGAACTTCAAAAGAAAAAAATGTTCAATGTTCAAATGTTCTTGTTGGAGGTTGATCAAAAGGAAAAATAAGAGCTTCAATGAAAAATTCAAGTTTGGAAAATAAAGTTTGTTTATTCACTCTACTTCTTCATTATTATATCTTATGAGTGAAATTGTAAGTGTTGGGATTATTTATTATGATTGGAGTATATTGGGTTGATATTAGAGTTGGTTATGTAGGAGATGTTGATCATTATTTATTTTGATCATGGGCTTTATTAGTATTTGCTCCCTTAAGCATAGCTTTTCTCTCACATTTCCCCAAATGATTCCTACCCTTTACCCTAGCCTTACATTACAAGCTTTAAAGACCTTCCAACCTTTGTGCATAGAATTGTATGTATGTGAAAGTGTTGTTTATCAATGCAAGTTATGATTTGACATATTTCGAGTCGACTAGTAGGTTGAGCGTTCATTGTTTTATACACATGAGAGTGTGAGCTGGGAGGGCATTGTTCACATAAAGGGGTTGGATGGAGAGCGATCGAGTACATCTTTTACTCGCCACAAAAATGAGAGTCGAGTGCGTGAGCTCTAGTCTTGAATTCTATATGCTCTTATGGTTTGCTCTGTTTGACAATTGTTAGGGAAGATTGGTAATTAGATGGATTTGATTGGTTGACTTTGAAGCATGTTAATTTGATTTACCCTGGATCGTTTGTGCTTGATTTTTACTTTTTAGGGTGAAGCATATTTATTGATTCATTGATGAGATCTTTGCTTAGGGACAAGCAAAGGTTTGGCTTGGGGGAGTTTGATGTGTATATTTTATATAGTATTTTACCCCCGTCCCTTGGTCATAATTGGTAGTGTTTTTGGCTCTTTAGAGCCACTTTTATTACTAATTGGTGTTTTCTAGTGTTTTCGTAGATTCGATTGACTTTTGTAGGGATTTACACTTTTGGAGTATTTTCCCGAGATATTTTGGAGCAATCTCGAGCATTGGAGAAGTACGACCAGATTTTATAGCCCAGGGCCGGTTAGAGCCATCGAACCGATGATTAAGGGCTCGGTATAGGTGATACCGGGGCATTTGGACCGAGTATTCAAGACCGAAAGAGGAAACCCAGATTGGCCTGAAGAATTGGAGCCCAATCATAGTCTAATTAGTGCCCCAAGAGAGCCGCCCGGCCAAAGAGGCTGGCGCCAGGAGGCGCGCCCGGCCGGGCGGGAGAAGCTAAGGTCGGCGCCCGGTGACGCGCCCGGCCGGGCGCGAGAAGCGTATTGAAGAGCAAAAAGGCGCGCCCGATCTGGCGGTGCCTCGCCCGATCGGGCGCGTGTATTTATTAGGAGACGATTAGCGTCGTTTTAGTTTGTTTTAATTTAGGATTTGTACGAAGTATAAATACTCCTCCGTAATACGATTTTAACGCTCTCTCTCTTCTTCTTCGCTTTTACTCTTTCTTTACTCTCTTAATTGTTTTCTTAGATTCTCTCCCTCTTAAACCTTTGTTCTTAATCCATTCTTAATTCTTGATTTGTTTGGTAACTATTTCTCCTCTCTTAATCTTAGTTATTTCTTCTATTCCTTTAATTATGTCTTACTTTATTGCTTTGATTAGTTTAGTTTCTATTATGTGTGAGTAGTTTTATTTTTAGGGTTTATGGGGATCCTTAAATAATATGAAGGGGTAATTTATTGTTGTTAATTATCAATGCTAGATGTAGACACCCATTTGTGTCTCCCCAAAACAAAACCCAGTGATGAGTACCTTTCACGTCGAGTCATAATCGAATGAAGCGAAAGTGTGGAAAGTCTAGTGTTGCGGATAGTTTTAATTTCTTTTCTCTTCTCTCTGTTTTTGAAAACTTATTTTAAGAAAACAACCAATCCAGTTTGGTTGGTCCATGATAGGGGTCCAATAGTAGTGTCGTTGGATGGGGCTTGACAAAAGCTTTCCAACGATATATTATAAGCCCAATTCCAATGAATATTGAGGAAATTATGGCCAATTTACTAAACTAGGCCCGGTTTGAGCCTTATATGCAGCCCAATGATCTAGGGGAGGGCCTAATATGATTTAGGAAAAATACACTTTAATAATCCCAACTATGGGCGATTTATCTACAATAATCCCAACTATCGTTTATTCTACAATAATCCCAACTATTAGGTCAGTTTTCCTCTAGCAGTCCCAAAAACCGGTTACCTTCTGAAAAGGTAAACTTTTTTTTTTGTTTTTTAAATGCCACATGTCAACACATGATTGGCTTAATAATTTTTTTTTTTAAAAAAAAAACAAAAACAGCCCAACCATCCCTCCTCCCTTCAGCCACCACAGCCACCCCTTCATTCCCAAATCCGACCACCGGGACACCGTCCCCTTCCTCAGCCCCGTCCATACTCGCCGCAAGCCCGCAACCACCAACCCAGATGTGCACCAACACCACCGTTGGATTCTCTCTCCTCCGCCGCAACCACCAACCCAGATCACCCTTTCTAAATTCGTCGGTTTCGGTGGTGAGAGAAGGGAGGAAGGGGTGCTGCTGGTGCGATTTGGGTGGTTTGGCCGGTTTCGGGGGTGCGGCTGGGGGTCGTGGGTGCGGCTGGGGGTCGTGGGTGCGGATGGGGGTTTCGGTGGTGCGGCTGGGGGTCGTGGGTGCTGTTGGGGGTCGTGGGTGCGGCTGAGGGTTACAGTGGTGCGACAGGGGGTTTCGGTGGTGCGGCTGGGGGTCGTGGGTGCGGCTAAGGGTTTCGGGGGTGCGACTAGGGGTTTCAGGGGTGCGGCTGGTGCGATTTGGGTGGTTTGGCCGGTTTCGTGGGAGCGGCTGGGGGTTTCGGGGGTGTGGCTGGGGGTTTCGGGGGTGCGAATGGAGGTCGTGGGAGTCGTTTTCGGCTTGGGTGGCTGGAGAAGGTGGTGTTTTAGTGTTGGGCGGCAGGAGGTGGAGGTGGTGGTTAGGGCTGAAGGTGGTGGTTGGGCGGCAGGAGGTGGAGGTGGTGGTTAGGGTTGCTGCCAGAATTTTTTTTTTTGGAGCCACTCACACACTGACACGTGTCAAACAACCTACAATAATAGGTTGTTGACTTTTGTTGACCGGTTTGGGACTGCTGGAGGAAAACTGACCTAATAGTTGGGATTATTGTAGAATAAACAATAGTTGGGATTATTGTAGGTAAATCGCCCATAGTTGGGATTATTAAAGTGTATTTTTCCTATGATTTATCATTCCTAATGCAATTAGGAATGGTTTTAGTCTTCTAGATTCTTCTAGAAGGTTCTTTTCATTCCTAATTCAATTAGCATTGATAAATTGACTTTTGTTGACTTTTCAGAGTTTTAATTAAAATCAAAAAGCATTTTCGAGGAAAAGATACGATTTTATCCTCCAGTACGGCAAACTTATCTGATTTTCGAAAACGCGTTAAAAACAGGCCTGACGCTTGACTCCAGGCATTGGTGCCTGGAATCAGGCTTGGCGCCAGCCATTGGCGCTTGGTGCTAGCCATTGGCGCCTGGCGCCAATAAGCTGGTGCTGGCGCCAGCTCTGTTTTGCGTGCGCCAACTTCGTTTTGCGTGCGCCAAGTGCTCTGTTTTGATATTTTATCTTTTTTTGGCTGATTTTCTCTATAATTAACGTATTAAAAACTCCGTTTTCAATCATCTACATTCACCGATTCTCACGATCATTCATCTACACTCAGTTTTCTAATTCTCCCATCTCTCTCTCTTTCCTTAATTCAAACCTTGTTTTTACATACAAAATTCCGCATTCACAAGATCTAGAAACACCTAGTCATATTCGAAGTTGCCTTCGCCCTAGACGTGAAAGGTTTAATTTCTGAGGGTTTGGTCCCAAATCTCTCTTTCAATTATTTAATTTAATTGTTTTGTTTATTATTTTCCTTGAAGTTACTAACGTGTGTATTTTGTTATTAGAAAGAGGTACGAGGCATCAAAGTAATTACTTTAATTGATTTATTGATATTATGATGTAGAAGTCATGTTTATATTGTTATGATATTCCTAGTATCATGTCTAGGGTAATTTTAATATCAAATATGATTGTTGCGATGCTTCCTATGTTCTTCCTAATATTTATGATTGTTAGTATCATGTTAGGGTTAAAGATTTGATTTTTATTGTTTAGTGACATGCTAGAGTTTGTTATTAATCTTGTTAGTATCATGCCTAGGATCTTGCTACTATTATTATGCTTTAATATTAACATGAACATGATTATGATTGTTATTATGAATATTATTATTGTTATTATTATTATTATTATTATTATTATTATTATTATTATTATTATTATTATTATTATTATTATTATTTTGATGATGATTATTTTATTTATTATAATTATTATTCATGATATTGATTATTTATTATGTTGCTTGATATTATTTATTCTTTATTGCTTGATCACGTCTTTTTATGCATGTTTAAAGGGAATCTATACTTGTAATCGCGCTTAATAAGATAATTAATAATCTTGTTAGGGTTAATTGTGATTATATTTCAAGTGATCGCCAATAATAGATTTGTTTGTGCATTATATTCAACCAACATAGATAATGTAACACCCCGTCCTTTTGGAACTGGAAGCGTTAGCGGAATTACGCTTGAACGGGAGGCTACTTAACTTCGATTGGCAAAGTCAAGCTTAACCTATGTCCAAAGGACAAATTTAACTCATTCACACAACCAAATTAAGTTGTTTAAGCTAAGAGCAAACTATGTGAACAAAAGAAAATAGCAAACAACTTTAACATGGACAAATCAATTACATTAAAAAAACCAAGGGCAGAACAACCCTTATCGGCCAAACTGGACTAAATTCAAAGTAATTAAACAGTAAACTAACAACAAAGGCATACAAGCCTAAAAGTTAGGTTCTAAACTCTTAATCCTCATCCCCTCGTCACAGATATCAAATTAACAAATGAAACCTGCAAATTATAACAACGTTCCACAATCAGTGGGGAGCAACTAGCAGTTCTCCCTCAAATCAGAAATAGAAGATCTTAGACTTAAATTAACAGAAAGAAACCATAACCACAATCAACTTGAAAACTCAAATGAAATCACTTAAAACCATCAAACCATACAAACAATGAAATATTTCAAAATAAACTTAAAACAGAAATATCAATATTAAATCACTCAATTTCAATCATAATAATATATAGACTTCAAATAAGTAATAATTTAATAATATAAATATTTCAAACCCAAAACCTTCAAAATAGTAGAACTGGCATGGAGGGAACGCTAGTGGCCTTGCAATCCACTTCCTAAGGTTTGTCAGGACGAACCCCCGGTCATCTCGCAGAGACCGTGTCTAAGATTGGCCAACTCCCGGTTATGGGTAGATGCCTATAAGGTCTTACACACCCCCGGACGACAACAATTAACCCAGGTTGAGCTACCTAAGACTCGCAATCCAGGTAGTTAGCATGTTCATTAACCATCGGGAAGCAACTCGGCCTCACACCCGACTATGGCCCCACACACAATTCAAAAATCACTTAAAATAGATAATACAATATATTTCACTCAGAAATCTGCAAAGAAGCCAAAAATGGTCTTACACTCAATTCAAACTGCATAAGAAAATCATATTTCTTAAATTCAATTGAAACTCCCTTTCAAAACACACTTCAACTTAATAAAACACAAAAGGTATCGTCTGAGTTTGGGAATATAATTAATTATCGAAATTCAACAATTAAGTGCATTCACAACTCTTGGCGAAGTGATGCTAAAGACAGTGTTATCCATCTCTAAAGCATTACGACGTCGACAATACAATTACAACCCACACATATTCAAACACACATAGAAATATTTCACTTTAGGGGTTTATAATACCCAAAAATTCACACATCACTTATTAACATATAAATTCAACTAACATATAATAGTTATAATAAAAATCCCATAAATTCATTTTATTAAACAACAAATCAAAACTAGAATTTCATAAAACAACCAAAACAGGACAGCAACAAGTAACTCCGAAAGTCATCATAAAAACCCAACCAAACATGCTTAAAATGCAAAATAAAAATTAAGGCATATACATACACTCATTAGGCATCATATAAAACCATTCCGGACTTAAAATTCAAAAGAGAACATGCCAAATTAAAATCATATTTACAGCAGCCCCTACACTAATGTACAGTAGTACCAATTACACCAAATCACCCAAAAACCCACCTTAAACATGAAACTAAGCTTAGCCCATTTTAGTACACACTCTAAAAACACAATAGGCCATATTAAACATGGTTTAGAAATCAAGGAATACACAATTGAAAATCACCATCCTTCACACGCCTAGCAGATTAGGGGCAGCAACTATGTTGCACTAATTTACGCACTTTAAACTATCTTAAATTATATAAAATCATGCTATATCAATTTAGGGAATATCCTAACATGATGCTAATTCAAATTAGGTAATAAAATCAATCAAGATAATTAATTTAAGACCTAAGAAGATATACTAAACATGTTGTCAGCAATCCAAGAGTTTAGAATATACATGCTCATAAAAAGATAGAATTTTGCATATAAACATGGAATTTCGCTATGGTATAAACTTATAATAATCCTAACATGATAATCTAGAAGATATATATTCAATTAACCTCAATAGCAAGAGTTTATCATGCCCTAAAATACTGCTACTCACACGTCCAAACACAGCACTGGCAGCACTACATTGGCTCACAATTTAAATTGTTTGGTGGCCTTAAACACCTCCAAATTTTACCCATAATATATCAAATCGATCGTAAAACAATCCTATACAACAATAAGAAATAAAATCATTGAATTCATGACTCATTCATGACCAATAACCACCACATACACTGCAGACTTATACGCACATAATCAGATTACATAATCAGTTTTAAGTACCCCAAAAATCATCACAAACATAATATAATCATAACAAAATATCATACACATATTAAGGATTGATTGTAAGATAATTCAAGCATAAAAAAATATGATTCAAACACCCAAAATCACCTTAATTGTACACGAAATTCTGACATACATATCAAGAACGAAAATCAACAAATCAATCTAACCCTAACATGATTTCTACCTATCAATTCAACTCTAAAACCTAGCATTTCTAACCTAAGGGAAGAAAGGCTAGTTACCTTGATGTATAAGCTACCAAAACAAGAAGAAAGGACAGCACTATTAAGCACAAACAACAGCAACCAATACGAACAACACCCTCCCAAGTAGCCTTGTGCCTTGCTTCGTTTCCGTGTTGTTTTTATAGGGGAAATGGAGCACGACTTTTGCAGAGTTTATGGCATTATGTTAGTCTTTGATTTCCCCTTGATTCCCACCTTGAATCCCACGAAAAATATGGGGAGAAGAGGAGTGAGTTGCTGCATCTTTTGGGTGGAGAAAAACTGATGAAAGTTAGCCTTGTTTTGTACGTTATAAGAGAAAGAGAAGGAGAAGTTCTTTATTCCGAACATTTCCCGAAAGTAGACATCCCTGAGTCAGGTTGTTCATGTGGGGTTAATTACCTAGTTGGGCAGCCATAATTAGGTGTTATTACCATTGATTAGAGGAGGTTACTTAGGGTAAAATGATCAGCCAAATATCCCTCAAAGCTTCTATGTACATCATCGTAAAATGGGCTCAAAAGAAGCGCACCAACAAGCCCCATAATAACTAGGTTCAAGGCTTTTCGTTGGGCTTGATTAAATGATTACTTTAGCTTAAGAATGGGTTTAAGGAAGCTAATAAACAAGTCTATCTTAATATATATAGTCATGAAAGCTTTGAGGAAAAACTCGATCAATATATAAATGCTAGTTGACCCGAAACTAAACTAGGAAAGGAAAGTAATGGAAGGCATTTTTAAAACGCGTTCAAAAACAACAATATAGATTATATTATTGATATCTCAATAATAATAATGAAAATAACAATTTAAATCACAATACAAAAAAATATTTATTTATAGGTCATATGTACCAAAGAGCAACATAAAAGACGAAATGCGAAACCAATAATATTATTCATTTATAATGACCTAAATCATTAAAGGACATTGTAATGAGTTTTATAAATATAAAATAAAGAATAGTTTATAAACAATATCAATTCGATAAACGAGTTGACGGAAACACCCAATACCACTTTACTTATCGATATTGATACAATTGAACGTAAAACGTCTTAAAAACCCTAAAATCATTTTATACATATAGAATTGACACTGTAGTCAAGGAATCACCCATGATGACCTGTATCAATTTTAATAGGTTAAATATCTGAATTGACACTTAAACTTAAGGAATCACCCTTTAAAGCTAATCTCAATTCAGACAAGTCAAATACAGTTTGAAATGATTAAAACTCAAATATACAACATAATACCTTTCAAACATTTTTTCAAAATATTATAATTAGGGTCTTAAAAGCTTGGGATGACACTTAAATCAAATAACGATTTTAATAATTAAATTATTAGCATTTTAATTTAGAAAAATAGAGTTTCAAACTAGAATTTAGGTTTAATAAGTTAAAATGCACACAAAATAGTGGTTCAAAAATACGGGGTGTTACAGATAAACAGGTTTAGGGTTAATCCTATTGATTGCATGTTAATTAGAAAGCGCACATGAATACGATCAGAATAAAGTAGAGGCCTATTATTAGGGCAGGTTCAGTCTATTTTAGGTTGGATTTGTACCTTCATCCCCGAACCCTTATTTGGTTCTAGACCTTATGGAGTTAACGATCTCTTGGATCGTTAAGGGGTGTAACCTTCACCTCGTTAACGGTTTACAAGTTCCTAAAACTTGTTGGCGACTCTTTTGCTCTATCTTCTTCCCTTTTGGACGCCACCGTACTTTAGTGTATGATCACAGTGGGGTTCAAGCTAGGGGTTAACGCTTGAATCTATTCCCTACAGTTTTTGGCGACTCCACTAGGGAGGATTTCTATTTTAATTCCTGAATTTGTTTCGGCAATGATTTAGAATGAGTGGATGAGACTCGAAACGTTCTAAGTATTTCATGTGCGTAATTTTGATTAACATTATTGTCATATGCATAAAAAAGATCTCATTGGAAAGACCATCCGTAATGAGTTAAAAACATAGGATTTTACACGTAGGAAATTTGAGAAATATCTTTCACAACTAGGACCGAAATAACACCGCACGAAACTGGAAAATTTTATCGAGCACAGAAAGCTGGTGAGGCATGTGGGAAGTAGCGTCAGGGGCCAGAGCTTGGCGCCAGCATTTTAGTCGTAGCGCCAGACGCCAGTATTGGCGCCAGGCGCTACAGTTAAAAGCTGGCGCCAGTCTCTGATTGCTGGCGCCAATTTCCCCCAATACCGAGCCAGAAATATGCGTTCTAATTTCGACCGGTTTTTCGTATTGTTTGCTCGATCCTACTTCCTGATTGAATTTTTTCTCACTTTTCTGAAACCCATATGTGTTCTACATATGGACATAACCCTCTGGGAATTCATGCTCCATCTACCC
The DNA here is from genome assembly GCF_948465745.1 of Chenopodium album. Taxonomy (NCBI): domain Eukaryota; kingdom Viridiplantae; phylum Streptophyta; class Magnoliopsida; order Caryophyllales; family Amaranthaceae; genus Chenopodium; species Chenopodium album. Next base: position 64,893,577 of record NC_137834.1, on the reverse strand, counting down.
GATTGAACGCTCCGTGCAACAAAGGGTACATCCGAGATGTTGAATTCACCAAACCATGGAAGCGAGTTTTTCTAAACTCGCGGTGTCCCATCCACTCGCGCCAACCCTTCACGGTTAGGCTTCCGCGCGGTGCATCTGGACAATTAACCATGGACCCTCTATTGACTAAACCATATCCTGAACTTTAGAGAACTAGAGCCATGGTCAGGTTGCAAACTCATTGCATCATATTGTGCCTACTTGACTAACTGTGCATTATTTGTTGTGCATACTCTATGTGATTTTTCCTAACCGTTTGTTTGACTTGTGTTAAGACTAAATAAACTAATTAATGACTAAAGGACTTTGTTTTATTAATTAATTAATTAATTTGAGCTAATAAATAAATATAAAATCGAGTCATAGTTCCTTTAAGTCAACCCGGATTTTTATTCCCGTATACTGCACAAACGTAAAATTGTTTTGGTCATAGCCGGAGTTCTTGGAAATACTACGAGTTTTACAACCTGTGGATCTGTAGCCCCGAGTTTTATCTTTAATTTGGCGTTGGTTTCATACAAATCAGAGTCACAGATAAAAAGTTATGACTAAAATACCACAGTCTGTCAAGTTTAATGCATTTACGTGAAGTTTTAACTTAGTCTTTTCTTGAGTCTAGTCACATAGTCTAGCCACATGGTCATGACACGAGTCTTAACATGTCACCTACACTCACTAGTCTTAGCACACACTTTGAGTATACATGTTACCATGGACATGTCTTAGGTTCATGCATGAGTCGGTCTTTTCCGTCATTTGAGTTGGGGGGTACACCCTATTCCTAATTCTTCATACCCCTCCATCTACATCATTTTCCTTCACATTCTATTCCAATCTTTCTTCACATCCTCCTTCCATTGCATGTTGAATAGAGTTTGAGTTAAAAACTTAACAATAAATATCCCCAATTTCCTTTTCCACAGTACTTGGTCGAGGAGAGAAGGGCGATTAATCAAGGACAATCTCTTTATTCAAGTTTCACTTTTTGATAAACCGATTCGTCAAAAGAGGAAGGCTAAGAAGATAATGACAAATCAAGAGGAAGTTAATGAACTTAGGAGTCAATTGACTAACGTGACTGAGACATTGAAGCTACTCACACTCAAGATCGATGATCCCGTGAAGCAACAACAAATGAGCCTCATGCAAGAGAGACTAAGCAAGCTATCTAGCGACTATAAATTTAAGGGCATGAGTTCACAAGGGGTCTCGCTGGACAAGGAACTTCTTCCACATAAGTTCAACGCCACTGACATCCCTAAATTCAAGGCAACAGATAATCCTTAAATTCATCTAAGAGCTTTTGAAACTATAATGAACATTAAGGGTATCGATAAGAAGGTTTTTCCCTTTCAGTTCTCACTATCTCTTGAAACCGTTTGCCAACAATGGTACTTCTCTCTTGACAAGGAGAAAACCTCTACCTGGGAATCGATAGTAAACGCTTTCGTTGATAGGTACAAGTGCAATATTCAAGTTGAAACAGACCATAGACAACTTGAGATGCTAAGACAAAAAGAGAATGAAGGCTTTACTTCTTTCTTTAATAAGTGGAGGGAAACTTCCGCTAAGATGATTGAGGTCCCCACCGAAAAGGAGTCTGTGAGGATGTTTATCAAGAATCTCCAAGAGAAGTATTTGAAGCATTTAAAATATCAACACAATTTGAATACATTCAAGGCCGTTTATGACATCGGAATTGAAATCAAAGATGACCTCGCAAAGCAAAAAACTACTAACAATACTAACCACGGTCGCTGGAAAGGAAAGAAGAACGACAATCCTTCTTCTTCCAAAAACGCCCACTCTAGTAACAATGTTAGTACCTTTGATCTCAGTGAAGTTTTAGCCATAGATAACCAAGGATCTAAGAAGCAACTAAGGAAAGACTTCACCCCCATTGGGATGAGCTACGATACTGCCTTCGATCGACTCCATGCCAAAGGACTCATTACTCCCATTGGACCTATTCAAGATCCCGCACCTGAAAAGAGATTGCCTAGTTGGAATCCAGACGAACACTGCAAGTACCATCAAGGTAGGGGTCATACTACTGAGAGCTGTTGGAAGCTAAAGGAGGCTATCCAACATTTGATTGATAATAACAAGCTTCCCATGCCTCCGGTTAACAAGAAGAGCGAGTGATGATAAAGGAAACAATACAAGACAAGAGGCGAGCTTCAACGACAAGATTTCGTGACCTCTTTTTTCTATTTCTTTTTTTATTTACCCTTTTCCCTAATAAGTCTAGCATAGGAACCTTTATATTCTCCTTAGATTTATTTTGTAGGATCATTATATATTTTCTTTTTTAATAAAATGAGCATTTATTTCCTTATATATGATCATCGCATTGCATTGCATCAAAAAAAAAAAAAAAATCCATGTTGAATCAAGCACAAGGTATACCAATGATTTGAGGCACCCCTTGTAGCCACATCATATCTCCTTTCACCTTTAAAATTTACAATCCTTTCTTCATAAACCACATTGAGCCTCGTCTAACGATAGACCTTTCTTTTTTTCAACCTACATCTACCTAACCTTGGGATGGGATGGTGTGCAACTTATGCAATTCTAAAAAAAGCTTGAGTGGTTTCAAAAGATCAAAATAAAAATAAAAGCAAATATAAATAAAAGTGTAAAAAAGGGCAAGTGTTCCAATGTCTTTGATATGAAAATATCTTTGATATGAACACGTCTCATATTACGTCTCTTATCGAGTGCTCGGTATCGTGCCTGAGAAACATGAATGCCAAGTGAGTGATAGACCGCATGACCGGGATTGCCCACACTTATAAAAATAAATAAAATGCTAAAGCAAAGAGAGCTAAAAAAGAGTAGAAACTCAAGCATAGAAATACAAAGATTCAAAAGCGAGGTTCCACACCTTGGGGGCTTATCTAGGGTCTTGAGCCTTTATCCCCTTCTTTTTCAGCCTTTAGCCTAACCATGTTACAACCCTTAAAAAGACCTTTTGAGGTATACACACTTGTGCGAGGTTCGGCTAGAGCTACGTTTGTCCTGATTCCTAACGGATACGTAGGCAACCTCCCATCGAGGTGCGGCCGTAATAAAAATGCATTCATATTCACACACTTACACCATGATCATATCAAGGGATCTCCAATGCTCATCCCTATTCACTTAGAGATAGACTTGGGGGTTTGATCCCTACATCATTAGCTTACCTAGCCTAAGAGTCACCATCATTTGACTCTTCTAAAAATAATATTTTCCCACACACTTAGCTCTTGCGGCCTAGCTTTAGTGTCACTATCACACACTGCACAGATACATGACCAAATATACTTCCCTTAGGAACCCTTTGTCATGAAATCTTAACGCTGAAGCATGCTTCGTCAAAATCACTCATCACTCATCATTGCATCACGAAGTACGAAGTGCTTAGCCTCCGTGCCTAAGTTACCCAAATACTTTCATAATTGAGTCAACCATTGAGATAGCCTAGGATGGATTAATCCTTGCACCTTGAGAGATAGTATCAAATGACATTTGACTAAGCTTATTCAACATGCACCTTCAAACACTTCGATTCGCTTTTCGCGTCTTTCTTTTTCGGGAGAAAGTCGGTACCCTCCACAAAAATGACGGAATTTTTTTGCTTTTTTGGGTCAACACTATCCACACACGGGTCGTGAGTCACACGTGTCATTTCACTTTGATTTGAGTCTAACACAAACAGTTTGAGTCGATTCAACCTCGAGTCAGTCAATCACAAAGAGTCAAGTTTATACCTTGAGTCGTTTCAAGTCGATGAGTCAAGAAATGCTAAACCTTAGGTCAACCCTAAGATAATTAAAAAGATTGGCAAAGTTCTATAGTCAAAATAAATCCAGGTGCAGCAGAATAGGGAGGACCCTACTCCAATTCTTGGCGCCAGAGATATCTCAGCAGCGACAGAGCTCGAAGCCTCTCTGAAAGGTGATTTCGACCTCATACAGCAATTTCGGGTTCCTTGGTACGCCAGTTAGCCCCTATAAGCAATTTAACATGATTGAGTAGTCGATTTGATTAGAACCGCAAATAAGTGATCGACCTGACGAAAGATCGTCTCACTTAGCTTAAAGCGCCTAAGAATTGGCTCATCACGGAGACACCGACATACTGGTTTTAGCGGAAGCAAAGTTCAGGCGAGCTTTAGAGATCGACAAACGTTGGTTTTCGGAAATTTCTTCTTCAGAATATTATCGCAACAAACGTTCAAGTATCGAAGCTCTTTTGTTCAGAGACGCGTGGACATATCATCAAAGATCTCCTATTTTCAAGCTCTATTGTTCAGAGATGCGTGGACATAACAAAAAAAAGGAAGCTCTTTGTTCAGAGACGAGTGAACATCGAAATAGCAAGACGGCATTCGCTAATATTGTGGAGGTTGTCACCCATGATTTGAGAAGATAGCACGAGATGGGCGGTCTTCGAAGGAATTCGCTAAGATTGTGGAAGTTGTCACCCAAGATTTGAGAAGATAGCACGAGATGGGCGGTCTTCGACGGCGTTCGCTATGATTGTGGAGGTTGTCACCAAGATATGAGAAGAGTGGTTCATGATGAGGCAGTCTTTGACGACTTTTGCTATGATTGGAAAGGTTGTCAAGAAAAGGCTCAAGATCTAGCAACATTGATCGACGGCGTTCCCTAGATTGCGGAAGATCGTCAAAACAAACAGCAAGATGGGGTTCCATAGATGGTGGAAAGTTGTCAAAAAGCAACTTAAGATTGTTTCAAGAGGAATAATCTTCGATAGTATTCCCTTGGATGTGGAATATTATCAATGCGGATGGAGATTGTTTCAAGAGAAATAATCTTCGATGGTATTCCCTTGGATGTGGAATACTATCATAGCGGAGGAGGATAGTTTCAGGCGAAGCAATCTTCTAATTTGGAAGCAGTTACGGGCGTAGCAGTTTTCAAGCGGGATGGCGTTCTCTAGCTTGCAGGAGGTCATCAAAACAACAGTAAAGCGGCAACAAATCGGTTACTTTCAGAGACGTGTGCTCGACGGTGCAAGATACGCGTTTCTTAACTCTTTTATCTGTTTAACTAACACTAGTTTTGCAGGTATCGGCGTTACCAGAGTGGTTTAGAATCGCAGAACGTTCTGAATCATTCTCCGTCCCTATCGATACTTTGACTTTTGTTTTCAAAACTCGCGTTTCTCCAAACTTAGTCAAAGTGGGGGCTTCTGTAGACACCCATTTGTGTCTCCCCAAAACCAAACCCACTGATGAGTACCTTTCACGTCGAGTCATAATCGAATGAAGCGAAAGTGTGGAAAGTCTAGTGTTGCGGATAGTTTTAATTTCTTTTCTCTTCTCTCTGTTTTTGAAAACTTATTTTAAGAAAACAGCCAATCCAATTTGGTTGGTCCATTATAGGGGTCCAATAGTAGTGTAGTTGGATGGGGCTTGACAAGAGCTTTCCAACGATATATTATAAGCCCAATTCCGATAAATATTGAGGAAATTATGGCCAATTTACTAAACTGGGCCCGGTTTGAGCCTTATATGCGGCCCAATGATCTAGGGGAGGGCCTAATATGATTTATCATTCCTAATGCAATTAGGAATGGTTTTAGTCTTCTAGATTCTTCTAGAAGGTTCTTTTCATTCCTAATTCAATTAGCATTGATAAATTGACTTTTGTTTACTTTTCAGAGTTTTAATTAAAATAAAAAAGCATTTTCGAGGAAAAGATACGATTTTATCCTCCAGTACGGCAAACTTATCTGATTTTCGAAAACGCGTTAAAAACAGGTCTGGCGCCTGACTCCAGGCATTGGCGCCTGGTGCTAGCCATTGGCGCCTGGCGCCAATAAGCTGGTGCTGGCGCCGGCTCTGTTTTGCGTGCGCCAAGTGCTCTGTTTTGATAGTTTATCTTTTTTTGGCTGATTTTCACTATAAATAACGTATTAAAAACTTCGTTTTCAATCATCTACATTCACCGATTCTCACCAATTCTCACGATCATTCATCTACAATCAGTTTTCTAATTCTCTCATCTCTCTCTTTCCTTAATTCAAACCTTGTTTTTACATACAAAATTCCACATTCACAAGATCTAGAAACACCTAGCCATATTCGAAGTTGTCTTTGCCCTAGAAGTGAAAGGTTTAATTTCTGAGGGTTTGGTCCCAAATCTCTCTTTCAATTATTTAATTTAATTGTTTTGTTTATTATTTTCCTTGAAGTTACTAACGTGTGTATTTTGTTATTAGAAAGAGGTACGAGGCATCAAAGTAAGTTCTTTAATTGATTTATTGATATTATGATGTAGAAGTCATGTTTATATTGTTACTATGATATTCCTAGTATCATGTCTAGGGTAATTTTAATATCAAATATGATTGTTGCGATGCTTCCTATGTTCTTCCTAATATTTATGATTGTTAGTATCATGTTAGGGTTAAAGATTTGATTTTTATTGCTTAGTGACATGCTAGGGTTTGTTATTAATCTTGTTAGTATCATGCCTAGGATCTTGCTACTATTATTATGCTTTAATATTAACATGAACATGATTATGATTGTTATTATGAATATTATTATTATTATTATTATTATTATTTTGATGATGATTATTTTATTTATTATAATTATTATTCATGATATTGATTATTTATTATGTTGCTTGATATTATTTATTCTTTATTGCTTGATCACGTCTTTTTATGCATGTTTAAAGGGAATCTATACTTGTAATCGCGCTTAATAAGATAATTAATAATCTTGTTAGGGTTAATTGTGATTACATTTCAAGTGATCGCCAATAATAGATTTGTTTGTGCATTATATTCAACCAACATAGATAAACAGGTTTAGGGTTAATCCTATTGATTGCATGTTAATTAGAAAGCGCACATGAATACGATCAGAATAAAGTAGAGGCCTATTATTAGGGCAGGTTCAATCTCTTTTAGGTTGGATTTGTACCTTCATCCCCGAACCCTTATTTGGTTCTAGACCTTATGGAGTTGACGATCTCTTAGATCGTTAAGGGGTGTAACCTTCACCTCGTGAACGGTTTACAAGTTCCTAAAACTTGTTGGCGACTCTTTTGCTCTATCTTCTTCCCTTTTAGACGCCACTGTACTTTAGTGTATGATCACAGTGGGGTTCAATCTAGGGGTTAACGCTTGAATCTATTCCCTACACTAGATTAATTTCCTATTGATTGATTTAATGCTCTGTGACTAGATTAGGCCTGATCTTTTATGCATGAGTTTGACAATATTGATTCGAGATTCGACAGATGAGAATTGATGTTTAGGTTTAGTTTCAATAGGCAGATTAATTTATAAATGGTTAAGTCGAGATTCGAGAGATGAGATTTAATACCGGTAGATTAATTCTCTGATTGTAATACGTAGCGAAAGCCCTTTATGATCTGGTTAATTGATGCATTGATGATTGACTATTATTGATTTTTGATATTGCATGATAATTTCTTATTAAATTGTTTTTAACGCTTTACAATTATGGCTTGTAAAAGTATAGCAATATTGAATTGATGAATCGAGCAGATGTTAACTTGATATTAAAGGCTATTTTCAATAGGAACTTAGATCTAGTAAATTGCGAGAGCCTGTTAGATCTATGTTGATTAATAAATTGCGAGAGCCTGTTAATCATGTTATTTATGCAATGTCAATGATTGATTATTATGTTTTACCCTGGAGTATTATTTATTGGTGAACCTATGCCCTAGATCCTTTTATATATTATTTTCCCCTTATTCTTGATCTCCGTAGTTTAGTTTTTTATTCAAATATAAATATTGGTTACTTCATAATCTAGATTATAATAGTTAATTAGGAATAGAAAAATCCGTTTCTCTGTGGATTCGACCCTACTTCCCTATCTACTTTAGTTAGAGGACTTAGGTATTTACTTTTGATTAGGGGATACGACTTTACCCTGTCAAAGGTCCGAGAATAGAGTCAAACAACATGCTCCAAGCTGTCCTAGCTGCTATCACCTTAACCATAACCACCCATTTCCCTATCCAACACCACACTGCCCTGCTCCCTGCTTTCCCTTTACAACACCAACAGCAACAGCAACGAACACAACACCATCAGCTCACCCATTTCATCCACCTCACGCAACCGCCAACAACAACCACCAGCCACCGCATCCTCACAGCACACCACCTCTGCCACCATCTCCTCCACACAAAGCGACTCCAACCCGAGAGTAGCAGCCACCAAACCACCCCGCAACAATTACTACAGCCAAAACCCCCACAACACCAATAGCATAAACCACACTAGCTCACAACTCCACCAGTTTCACTCCCCAGATTTCCCCCTCCTCTTCTCACCCTCACGCAACAACAACAACCACCCAAACCACCAACAATCACAACCTCACCAATTAAACCACCCAACATCACCAGCACTCGCAGCCCGAACTCACCTCCAATCTACCACCGTCAGCCGCCAATTGCCCGCAATTGCAGCAACAACAAAACTAAGCAGCGCCATCTACACCAGCAGCGAATTCCAGCCACCTCTCTCACCATTTGCAAACAATCAAGCCTCAATTTAGCTCCAATTTGATTGGAGCTTCGCGGCCGCGCAACCCTGTCAGAAGGCGCACAAATGAAGTCGAAATTCAGATTGTAGGCAGTAAGTTTGCGCGACCAGTGTGCGATGTCTTCACGGGAGCACAAATGTGGGTTCAATCACGAGCTTTTCACGTGATTTTAAAGAAAATCGGATGGCCATGATTTGATGCTAGATGATGATGATGCTGATTTACGGTGAAGATGATGGTTGGATGATGATGATCAGAGAGGAGCAACCACGAAATGAAATTCGTGGGTCTGTTGGGAATATTGGGGGCTTTGGGGTTATTTTCCATTTCATTTTCTTTTATTTTAATTTATTTTAGTTTTATTTTTGAATTTAGTTTTAATTAGTTTTATTTATTTTATATTATTTAACTTGTATTATAAATACCCCCCCTTTGGGGTTATTTTCTCTTAACTAAAAACATTTTTTTTTACCCTAGATTAGATTAGTTTTAGCCTCATCTATTTTATTTCTCTTAGGGTTAGATTAGGATTTTCTCTCTCTAGTTAAGGAGTAGTTTTAGAGAGAGAAAGCTTGGATTTCCATGGAGTTTTTGAGAGGTTGAAGTAGCAACTTTGTGGAACTTCTTCTAATCTATTCAATGAGCATTTTCTAACTTTCTCTCATCTTTATTGCTTTGCTTAATTCTTAGTTTTTGCTTTTTGTTTGTTGATTTGAGTAGATTAATTAGTTTTTTTGTTTGATCTTTTTTTTATTCTTATTTTACCTTGTTTTCCATGTCTATCTTCATTATGTTAGCTTAGGTCTTGTTCTAGGGAATTGGATGAAGGTTATATTAATGAATTGAATGATTGATTGTGACTAGTATGAAATTGTTTCTTGATTATTGTGTATGGATGATGCTTTTATGGATTAGAATCTTTCTAGATAATCGATTCTATGCTCTTAATTGTGCTTTCAATCAATTGTGCGAGAGTGAGTTGGTTGAGAGCCCTAAATTCTTCAATACCTTTGCTAGGCTAGTTACAGGAGAGTGAATTAGTTTAGTAGGATAATTAACATGATTAATTGTGGGAGAGTGAGTTAAATGTGTTGATGTTCCTAATCGAGGTCATTTTTATCTAATTGTATGATGTTGTTGAATGCATTGATGTAATTAGATTCCAATTTCCCTAGTTTTAGTTATTTCCTCTTAGTAGTGTTTGGTTTAATCTCTCTCTATCTCACAACCTTTCCTACAAGTCTAATTTGCAAAAATTGATACACTTAGTCTTCGTGGTTCGACCCTTTACTTGCCACTAACTAGTTTAGTGTAAGTTTAGGTATTATAAATTTTTAATTTGGTTAGGGTTAGTAGACCAACGACCTACTCTTACTCGTGATCAAATTTTGGCGCCATTGCCGGGGACTAAGGTGTTCATTAGTTTGTGTTGATTAGATTAGCTAGGTTCTTCTATATTATTTGATTTTTGTTTGCTTTTTTTTTGTTCTTTGTATAAAAATGGCATGCTTATCTTTTCCTCAATTTGATGGTGAACCCTTCTATGCTTACTTTGAAAGACTAGATGGTTTCCTTAGTTACCATGGGTGTTCTCTTAGTGATGCTTGTGGTATAGCTTATTGGGGCATGAATGAGTATACTAGGGGAATGGTTTAGGACATGAATAATGGTAGATTTTGTCATTTGTCTATGCATGATGCTTGGAATTTCTTCACATGGCTTGCTAGAGATTCTTATGATAGAGAATCTCATGTTTCTTGTTTTGATTCTGAATGTCAAGATTCTTTTAATTTTTGCATGAATTCTCTTGATACTTCTAATGTGCCTTGTGATGATCCAAATATGCAAGTTGACCCCTTTCCCTCTTATGCTCATTGTGATGAGGTTTGTGCTAATTTTGATGATATGCAATTTGATTTTGATCTTGAACCTCAACCCAATAACATTGATGCCCAAATTCTCTCTCAAATGCAATATCTCACCCAACAACTCCAAGAGCTTCAAGAGGAACAAAAATTGAGAGAAGTGAGGCTTGCCCAAGTGATGAGTGCTATGATTGATTTAGATGGACGTGAGGCACCTCACTTAGAGTGTGAGAGTGTTGTTGAGGATGATGTGGGGCAAGGGTGTGAAGGTGAGGGAAGATTTTCTTGTGATGAGAGGATTTTTGAGGATTTTGATCCTTTTCATTTCCCATTTAAGCTTGAATGCCATCCTTCTCCTTATTCACCCCCTTTGAGAGCTTCCCTTGGTGAGAATGTGAGTGAGCCATCTTCATGTTTGAATGAGGGAGTTCATGAGGATGATGATGGTGAGTTTGAGAAATCAAGAGAGATTGAGAGTCCCTTGAGTGATGGTGGAAGAGTTGTGAATGAAGAAAATGTCGATTTTGAGGATTCCAACCCCTTCCCCATCTTGATGAGTCTACCTTGCATGTTTGTGACCCTTCTATCCATGAGTCTTTGGACTCATTTGAGGTTATGGCTAGTATGTTCATTGAAGGTGTAACAAAACATTATAGCCTTTTTAGAGAGTTCATTGGCTATGCTTCATGGGAAAGGGATGAGTTTGAGAGAAACCTTTATCCTTTCATGCATGGTTTAAAGACTCTAGGCTTTGAGGATTTTGAGGGAGTTGTTGTTCATCGTTGTGATAGAGAGGAGGATGAGGTTATTTCTATTGGAAAGTTTTTTTTTGAGGAAGATTTGAGTCATGAGTGTTCTTTTGAGGATTCTATGATTGATTTTCATGCCCTCATTCGTGATGTGGGGCTTTGTGAGACCCTTGTTTCTCCTCCCCTACCTCATGTCCCTTTCTCAAGGAAATTTGACCACATCTCCTACTATCCCATGTTCCTCCCTTATTTTGTAAAAGAGCCTATTGAGGGCCCTCTCTCTTTGATGAGACTCTTCCTTCTCATCCTCCCATTATTGAGGAAATGGGTGATTGTGCCACCCAAAAATATTTTGAGGAGAGTTTGCCTTATTTTTCTTCTTCTTTCTTTTTTTATTTTCTTGATTTTTCTTCTTTCTTTTGGCATCTTACTCCTTACTTACATGCAATAATCTTGTTGCACGTCCTCCTTCCTTCATTTGCCTACTTGTCATCCTATGAAATGTGTAGTAGTGCATTTGATAACCTTTTGCGTTCGTTGCAATATTATTTACTAGGGCGGTCTCGCTTGGACGTTAAACAAGCCTTTCTTGGGAAGTAACCCGAGGTTTTTATTGCTTTCATTTTCTTTTCTTTTTAGATTAGATTTTCTCTCATGGAAATGTTTGTTTGCTTTTTTCTAGGTACATGACTTGATATACACTTATGCATTGGTTTGGATCGAGAATTAAGGAAGTTTAATGCCTATTTTTGCTAGCATATGGAAATCGAGATTCAATTCAAGAGGAAATCGGCTTTGAAAGGTTAAATTGGTTCATTTGCGGGTAATTACACCCACCAATATCTGGTAATATCTTTCCTAGCTCTTTCTCTAATGGTTGGTGACTCGTTGGACTTGTGTTGGTTTGTTGGATTGATTTCTTTCTTTTCCCCTCCCATGGATTATTTGGTTTATATTTGAGTATATTGTCTCATTCAAGCTTGGGGGGAGGGTATTCTATCATGTTTGGTGGGATGTTGATTCATTTATGCCATGTACTTGAGTATATGCATTTCCATGTCTTTTCTTTTATTTTGAAAAATCCAAAAAGATTTTTGTTTACTTTTAAGGTAATTTTGGCAAAATGTGTTTTGTTTGTTCTTATTTTGGACATTTTGTTTTGGAACTTGAATCCTTGAATGTTTTTCTTCCTAAGTGGTAAATGTATGCACGGTTTGAGAGTGTCATTGGTTGACTCTAGGATACTATATGCTAAGGTAGTCGGGTTAAGAACTTTTAGGGGTCCATGAAGCCTTAGTTCACGTGAAAATGTGGTAAGATGGAGTTGCTCTCTATAGTGGATTTGAAACCCTTGGTTGGTATTTGTTTGGTTATAATCCCTTGTGAGCTTCATTTGTTCTAGCCTTCATCACCTTGTTGAGTGGCAATTTAGGATCCTTGACTATGCATGTCTTAATCCTTGTTTTGACCTCTAGCTCCCAAGATCGTGACCGAGCCACTCTAGGGGAGGAAAAGGGCACCTTTTCTCATATTTCTTTATCTTCTTTTTATTTTGTTACAAATTTGGTTTTCTATTTTGCATCGACCTACTTATTAACCAATTTGAGCCTAATGTTTCCCGCTCTTGTTTAAACCGCGTTACAAACCTAATGGCCTATGTTTACCAACCCTTTTAGTTAGTGAAGCATTGGCATGTGAGGTTTGAGTTTTGAGAGTGTTGAAAATGAACAAGACATTTTGTGAATTGGTTTAAGTACGGTATTGAAAGTTGAGCTTGAAAAGAAAATGCAAAAAAAAAAAAAAAAAAAAAAAAAAGGTTTGAGAAGAAAGATGCAATTCAAGAAAATCAAATGAAGTTTCAAGAAAAAGCCGTCCATAGTTAAAAAAAAGGCAAGGACACCAAATAAGAGCTAAAATATATATATATATATATATATATATATATATATATATATATATTGAAAAAGAAACAAAAAACACAAAAATATTTTAGTTTGGTTTCGTTTTCTTCCCTAGTTTAAGCATTGAGGACAATGCTTCGTTCAAGCTTGGGGGGGAGCGTTACTTCGTTTTTGGTATATATTGTGTTAGTGTTGAATAAGCTTAGGGGAGATGGCATTATTGGTATTTTTGTTAGATATTTTATGACTTCTTGAGTTTGTTTTTGAGAGTAGGCTACTCTTTTGCTTCACTTAGGAAATATCACCAAAATATTCAAATTTTTACCCCGCCTTAACCCTTTGCCTTACGTTACAATAACCAAATAAAAGACCCTTAGACTTTAGTGAGGTTAGGTCAAAGAACAATGGAGGGAGATAGACTTCAATTCTATGGAGAGAGTATGCATAGTTGAGATGTCGGGATTACCTTCTCAAAGTTTTTCATTTCTTTATCTTTTTCCGGTTCCTTTGAGGAATCATGAGAAACTAGCTTAAGGGTTGATTTGAAGCTAGTGGAGAGAACGCAACCCGATTGGTTGGGGCTAGGGTGGATTGAGTCCTCATTAGTTCTCTATGCTTAGCATATGTTATGTTTCAATCAACCATTGACATCTTGGAACGTGCATACATTTGTCTATATAGAAAGGTTTGCATTCATTGGTGCTTGTTCTTATCTCTTGTCCAAATATGAATTTGTGTTTTCTTTCTCTTTTTATGTTTCTTTTTCTTTTCGTTTTATTGCCTTGCCTTGGTTTTTGTATAAAGTTGTGGGTTAAACTCTTAGGAAACCCTCACGAGAGAACACTCGTCCTATAGGGCGATCTAGGGGTTTAAAGGGCTTATCTTTAGTTGCTAAAATTGACCGTGATTCCTACGAAAGTGAGTTAGTGTACATTCTTGTCTCCTTTAGTGTCTTAGATTTTCTTGAATAAATCATTCTCCTTCTCTCGTGTTTCATGTTTATTTGCCCGAGGATGAGCAAAAGTTTAGCTTGGGGGAGTTTGATAAGTGACTTTTATGTCACTTTTAGGGTATTTTTATGCTTATTTTCGGTTTAGTTTCTAATATTTTCCCTAGTTTTGTACTTTATTTCGCTTATTTTCTTATTTTTCTTATTCGTTCTCTATTTTGAGTATTTTTGCATTTTTATTAGTTTTTGGTTTATTTTTGTAGTTTTAGTTAATAATTTCCCACTTCTCTCATTTGATTTATTTTCTTTTAGTTTCTAGTTTGTTTTATTTTATTTTATATATTTTATTTTATTTTATTATTTCTTTAGTTTTAGCATTTTATTTTACTTTATTTATCTTATTTTATTTTATTTTATCTTTTGATAATCCCCTCGTGTTGTTTTTGGTTGTAGGTGTTTTCGGGTCCTTGGTCGATTGAGTTCAAGGTAAGAGAATTGAGTCAAACAACATGCTCCAAGCTGTCCTAGCTGCTATCACCTTAACCATCACCACCCATTTCCCTATCCTACACCACACTGCCCTGCTCCCTGCTTTCCCCCAACAACACCAACAACAACAGCAACGAACACAACACCATCAGCTCACCCATTTCATCCACCTCACGCAACCGCCAGCAACAACCACCAGCCACCGCATCCTCACAGCGCACCACCTCTTCCACCATCTCCTCCACACAAAGCGACTCCAACCCGCAAGTAGCAGCCACCAAACCACCCCGCAACAATTACTACAGCCAAAACCCCCGCAACACCAATAACATAAATCACACTAGCCCACAACTCCACCAGTTTCACTCCCCAGATTTCCCTCTCCTCTTCTCACCCTCACGCAACAACAACAACCACCCAAACCACCATAAATCACAACCTCACCAATTAAACCACCCAACATCACCAGCACTCGCAGCCCGAACTCACCTCCAATCTACCACCGTCAGCCGCCAATTGCCCGCAATTGCAGCAACAACAAAACTAAGCAGCGCCACCTACACCAGCAGCGAATTCCGGCCACCTCTCTCACCATTTGCAAACAATCAAGCCTCAATTTAGCTCCAATTTGATTGGAGCTTTGCGGCCGCGCAGCCCTATCAGAAGGCGCACAAATGGAGTCGAAATTCAGATTGTAGGCAGTAAGTTTGCGCGACCTCTGAGCGACGTCTTCGCGGGCGCGCAAATGTGGGTTCAATCACGAGCTTTGCACGTGAGTTCAATGAAAATCGGATGGCCACAATTTGATGCTAGATGATGATGATGCTGATTTACGGTGAAGATGATGGTTGGATGATGATGATCAGAGAGGAGCAGCCACGAAATGAAATTCTTGGGTCTGGTGGGAATATTGGGGGTTTTGGGGTTATTTTCCATTTCATTTTCTTTTATTTTAATTTATTTTAGTTTTGTTTTTGAATTTAGTTTTAATTAGTTTTATTTATTTTATATTATTTAACTTGTATTATAAATACCCCCCTTTGGGGTTATTTTCTCTTAACTAAAAACATTTTATTTTTTACCCTAGATTAGATTAGTTTTAGCCTCTTTTATTTTCTCTCTCTTAGGGTTATATTAGGATTTTCTCTCTCTAGTTTAGGAGTAGTTTTAGAGAGAGAAAACTTGGATTTCCATGATGTTTTTGAGAGGTTGAAGAAGAAACTTTGTGGAACTTCTTCTCATCTATTCAATGAGCATTTTCTAACTTTCACTCATCTTTATTGCTTTGCTTAATTCTTAGTTTTTTCTTTTTGTTTGTTGATTTGAGTAGATTAATTAGTTCGTTTGTTTGATCTTGTTTTTATTCTTATTTTACCTTGTTTTCCATGTTTATCTTCATTATGTTATCTTAGGTCTTGTTCTAGGAAATTGGATGAAGGTTATATTAATGAATTGAATGATTGATTGTGATAAGTATGAAATTGTTTCTTGATTATTGTGTATGTATGATGCTTTTATGGATTAGAATATTTCTAGCTAATCGATTCTATGCTCTTAATTGTGCTTTAAATCAATTGTGTGAGAGTGAGTTGGTTGAGAGCCTTAAATTCTTCCATACCTTTGCTAGGCTAGTTGCACGAGAGTGAATTAGTTTAGTAGGATAATTAACATGATTAATTGTGCGAGAGTGAGTTAAATGTGTTGATGTTCCTAATCGAGGTCATTTTCATCTAATTGTATGATGTTGTTGAATGCATTGATGTAATTGGATTCCACTTTCCCTAGTTTTAGTTATTTGCTCTTAGTAGTGTTTGGTTTAATATCTCTCTATCTCACAACCTTTCCTACTAGTCTAATTTGCACAAATTGATACACTTAGTCTTCGTGGTTCGACCCTTTACTTGCCACTAACTAGTTTAGTGTAAGTTTAGGTATTATAAATTTCTAATTTGGTTAGGGTTAGTAGACCAACGACCTACTCTTACCAGCGATCACAGTTCCTTTCATTGATTTAATCACTCAGGTTCCTGCATATGCTAAATTTATGAAAGACATTCTGACTAGGAAAAGAGCCTTTAATGAGGTAGAAACTGTAGTCTTTACAGAGGAATGCAGTGTCTTATTGCAAAATAAATCCCCTCCTAAATTAAACGATCCTGGTAGGTTTTCTATCCCTTGTCAGATAGAGAATGTTTTCATTGATAAATCTTTGTGTGATTTGGGTGACAGTGTCAGTGTTATGCCATCGTCTGTCTGTGCTAAACTTAATATGGGTGCTTTAAAAGTTACTAATATAACTTTGCAAATGGCAGATCGTTCAGTAAAAAGTAAAATACCCTCTAGGTATTTTAGAGGATTTTCCTGTTAGAGTTGGTAAATTTTTTATCCCTGTTGATTTTGTAGTTTTAGACATGGCTGAGGATACACAAATACCCATTATATTAGTGTAGGGAATATTATCAAGCGTTAATCCCCTGGCTTGAACCCCACTGTGATCATACACTAAAGTACGGTGGCGTCTAAAGGGAAAGAAGATAGAGCAAAAGAGTCGCCAACAAGTTTTAGGAACTTGTAAACCGTTCACAGGGTGAAGGTTACACCCCTTAACGATCCAAGAGATCGTCAACTCCAATAAGGTCTTGAACCAAATAGGGTTCGGGGATGAAGGTACAAATCCAACCTAAAAGAGATTGAACCTGCCCTAATAATAGGCCTCTACTTTATTCAGATCGTATTCATGTGCGCTTTCTGACTAACATGCAATCAATAGGTTTAACCCTAAACCTGTTTATCTATCTTGGTTGAATTTAATGCACAAATAAAACTATTATTGGCGATCACTTGAATTATAATCAAATTAACCCTAAACAAGATTATTAATTATCTTATTAAGCGCGATTACAAGTACCAATTCCCTTTAAACATGCATAAAAAGGTGTGATCAAGCAATAACAATAAATATCAAGCAACATAATAATAATAAATAAGAATAATAATTATAAAAATAATCATCATCATAATCATAATCATGTTAAAGCATAATAATAGCAAGATCCCAGGCATGATACGAACAAGATTAATAACAAACCCTAGCATGTCACTAAGCAATAAAAATCAAAGCTTTAACGCTAACCTGATACTAACATGAATAAATATTAGGAAGAACATAGAAGGCATCATACTTTTAATCATACTTAATATTAAAGTTACCCTAGACATGATACTAGGAATCATAATAACAATCTAAGCATGATTTCTACATCATAACATCAATAAAAACCATTAAAGAAATTACTTTGATGCCTCGTACCTCTTTCTAATAACAAAATACACGCGTTAGTAACTTCAAGGAAAATATAAAACAACAATTAAATTAAATAATGGAAAGAGAGATTTGGGACCAAACCCTCAGAAATTAAACCTTTCACGTCTAGGACGAAGGCAACTTCGAATATGGCTAGGTGTATCTAGATCTAATGAATGCGGAATTTTGTATTTGAGAAGCTAGTTTAGAAAAGAGAGAGAAAGAGTAATCAAGAGAACCTTGATGAGAGTTGGTGAAAATAGAGAGAATAAGAATTGATGATTGTTGATGATTGTGAATTGTTGATGAAAACTGGTTATCGAAAACGAAGTTTTTACGACGTTATTTATAGAGAAAATCAGCTAAAAAGATAAAATATCAAAACAGAGTCTTGGCGCACATAAAACGATGTTGGCGCCAACGCTGGCTATTGGCGCCAGACGCCAATGCAAGCGCCAGGCGCTACAGCTGGCGTTTGACGCTGATCTGGAAATTCACGTGTTTTCTTAAAATCAGATAAAAATTGCCGTACAGGAAGATAAAATCGTATTTTTCTTCAAAAATTCTCTTTAATTTTAATTAAAACTCTGAAAAGTCAACAAAAGTCAATTTATCAATGCTAATTGAATTAGGAAAGAAAAGAACCTTCTAGAAGAATCTAGAAGACTAAAACCATTCCTAATTGCATTTGGAATGATAAATCTATATTAGGCCCTCCTCTAGATCATTGTGCCGCATATGAGGCTCAGACTGGGCCCTGTTCAGTAATTTGGCCATAACTTCCTCAATATTCATCGGAATTGGGCTTATAATATATCGTTGGAAACCTCTTGTCAAGCCCCATCCAACTACACTATTATTGGACCCATATCATGGACCAACCAAACTGGATTGACTGTTTTATTAAAATAATTTTATAAAAACAGAGAGTGAAAAGAAATTAAAACTTTCCGCAACACTAAACTTTCCACACTTTCACTTCATTCGATTATGATACGACGTGAAAGGTACTCATCACTGGGTTTGGTTTTGGGGAGACACAAAAGGGTTTCTACAATTAGGTAGGCCTTTCCTCCATACCGCAGGAGCCATTATTGATGTAAAAAAATGGTAAACTAACCCTTTCTGTTGGTGATGATAATGTTACTTTTAATTTAGGGAAAGTTTTGAAAGGGGCTATGCTAGAGGAAAATTATTTTTTTATTGATATAATGGACGATATTTGTGATGATAGCTTGCCACAGGTTCTTGCAAGGGATCCCCTAGAGGAAATTTTTTGTGGGAATTTATCTGCAGATAATGCAAGCGTCTGGGGTAATGAAGTACAGGATATTGAAAGAGCTCTTTCCTTAAAAGAGTTAGACCCCAAAGAGACATTAAAGGTAGTAAATTTAGTTCAGGAATCGAAACCTGCAGATGTCAAGAAACCAGAACTTAAACCTCTCCCTTCTCACTTAAAATATATTTTTCTAGATGAGCAGGAACTACTCCCAGTGATCATCAGTACTGCACTTAATGACCTACAAACTTCCCAACTTCTAGGGGTTATTCAAACCCATAATAAAGCAATTGGGTACAGTATTGATGATCTCAAGGGTATTAGCCCTGATTTTTGTATGCACAGGATACATTTAGAGGATAACTATAAGCCCTGCATTCAACCCCAAAGAAGATTGAATCCTAACATGCAGGAAGTAGTCAAGAAAGAGGTTATGAAATTACTTGATGCAGGTATTATCTATCCTATTTCTGACCCCAAGTGGGTAAGTCTTGTGCAGGTAGTGCCTAAAAAAGGTAAGATGGCTGTGATCACTAATGAGAAAAATGAATTAATTCCCACTAGAACTGTAACAGGGTGGCGTATGTGCATTGACTATCGTAAATTAAATATCGCCACTAAAAAGGACCACTTCCCCCTCCCCTTTATAGATCAAATGCTTGAGAGGTTAGCTAACCATAAGTTCTTTTGCTATTTGGATGGTTATTTGGGATTTTTCCAAATTTCGATTCACCCTGAAGATCAGGAAAAGCCAACCTTTACATGCCCTTATGGTACTTTTGCATATCGTAGGATGCCCTTTGGTTTATGTAATGCCCCCGCTACCTTTCAACGTTGTATGATGAGCATCTTTTCTGATTTCATAGAGTCTATTATGGAAGTCTTTATGGATGATTTTAGCGTGTATGGTTCTTCATTTGATTCATGTCTACTTAATCTCGCTAAAATTTTGAAACGATGTGAAGAATGCAATCTGGTACTAAACTGGGAGAAATGTCACTTTATGGTGACAGAGGGAGTAGTTCTAGGTCATATTGTATCTGACAAGGGCATACAAGTAGATAAAGCTAAGATTTCAGTGATTGAGCAATTACCTCCCCTAGTTAATGTTAAAGGAGTTAGAAGTTTCTTGGGTCATGCGGGGTTTTATCGTTGCTTTATCAAAGAATTTTCTAAAATTGCTAAACCACTGACTCAGCTTTTACTCAAGGATGCCCCTTTTATTTTTACTGACGAGTGTCTTGAGGCTTTTAACAGGATTAAGCAGGCTTTGATATCGGCACCCATCATATGTGCTCCCGATTGGAATCTCCCTTTCGAGATCATGTGCGATGCAAGTGACTTTGCACTAGGAGCCGTGCTCGGACAGAGAAAGGACAAGGTTTTGCATGCTATTTATTATGCAAGCAAAACTTTGGATGAAGCCCAAGTCAACTATGCCACAACGGAGAAGGAGTTTCTTGCTGTTATATATGCTTTAGAAAAATTTAGATCATATCTTGTTGATTCTAAAGTCATTGTTTTTACTGACCATGCAGCGTTCAAGTACTTGATAGCTAAGGCGGAATCAAAGCCAAGGCTACTCCGTTGGGTTCTTTTGCTCCAAGATTTCAATATCGAGATAAAATATAAAAAGGGAGCAGAGAACGTAGTGGCAGACCACTTGTCACGTTTCAGGTATGATGAGGGTAAGGATTCTCTTCCTATAGATGATTCTTTCCCTGATGACAACCTATATGCAGTTGTAGAGCAACACCCATGGTATGCCGACTTTGCTAATTATTTAGTGGGTGGTACTCTACCTCCTGACTTGTCCTACCAACAAAAAAAGAAATTCCTTTCTGATGTTAAACATTACTTTTGGGATGATCCTTTTTTGTTTTGTGAGTGTGCAGATGGATTATTTCGCAGGTGTGTTCCCGAATGGGAAGTTCACGGCGTGCTTACTAGTTGCCACACCTCACTATATGGAGGACATCATGGCCCCACCAAAACGGTGGCCAAGATCAATGAGTCAGGTTTCTATTGGCCTACTATGATTAAGGATGCTAACATTTTGTGCAAGCTTGTGACTCCTGCCAGAGGACTCGCAACATCTCGCGGCGGCATGAGATGCCCCCAACTGGAATTTTGGAAGTTGAAATTTTTGATGTTTGGGGTGTAGATTACATGGGGCCGTTCCCTTCTTCAAACGGGAACCGTTATATACTTGTCGCTGTCGATTATGAATCCAAGTGGGTTGAGGCCATCGCTACTCCTACTAATGCCAAGGTGGTCCACAGACTTTTCAAGAAAACCATATTTCCAAGATTTGGAGTGCCTAGAGCTATAATCAGTGACGGAGGATCTCACTTTCATGAGTGGAAGTTGGACACCCTCCTCAAAAAGTATGGTGTTTACCATAGGACAGGTTTAGCCTACCACCCCCAAACTAGTGGCCAAGTTGAAGTTTTCAACCGTGAGATCAAGGCCATTCTAGAAAAGGTGGTGTCAAAATCAAGGAAAAACTGGAGTGATAAGTTGGATGACACCCTTTGGGCGTACAGAACTGCATTTAAGACCCCAATAGGTACTACTCCATATAGACTCGTGTACGGTAAAGCATGTCATCTCCTGGTGGAATTAGAATATAAGGCATATTAGGCTATTAAGGAGCTCAATTTGGATGCCAAATTAGCGGGAGAAAAGAGGTTACTTTAACTTAACCAACTCGATGAGTTTAGGTTGACGGCCTATGATAGTGCTCCTGTCTTCAAGGAGAAGACAAAGAGATGGCACGACAAGATGATCCTTCCGAGAGAATTCAAAGAAGGTGATAAAGTGTTGTTGTTCAACTCTAGACTTAAACTATTCCCAGGAAAGTTGAAGTCAAGGTGTTCGGGTCCTTTTATTGTCAAAAGGGCTAACAAATTCGGTTCTGTGGAGGTATTCGATGAACATGGTAACGAGTTCAAGGTTAATGGCCAAAGACTCAGGCTATATCATGAAGGGGCTACGATTGGCGCTGTTGAATTACTTCACCTAAGTGGTTCCGGTTCATTGTGAGCTTCAATGTGGTAAGAAGGTCGTGCAAGACCTAGATAAACCAGCGCTTTGCGGGAGGCAACCTGTATTTCTTGCTTTCTAGACTAGTTTTTCCTTTATTTTATTTTTTATTTTTTATTTAGATAGGTGAGGAGAGTGAAATTTTACCTTTCATAAGTGTCTTTGTACAGGTTTTAGATCATAAATCTAGGAGTCCTGATCGGGCGCGAAATATGGATTTTATCGGAGCTTTAATTCGCCCGATCAATCAAGGGAAAATTCGCCCAATCGGGCGAAATTTTGAAGAAATCGAGTAACATAAAAAGAAATGTCGGGCAAAGCTCGCCCGATCGGGCGAGCAACATGGCGAATCTCAGGTTCGAGTTTGCGCCCGATCGAGCGCGCCTAAATTTTCGTCCGGGATTATATTTCTTTCCCCTCCTTTCTTTTCTCTTTCCTTCTTACTTCTTCTTCTTCATTCACACTTTCTCTCTCTAAAACCTCCATTTTCAAACCTCCAAACTCACTTCCTTTTCAAGATCTCCTCAAATTCATCCATCAAAACTCAAAATTTTTTACATTCTTAATCCTTACACCTTCCTCTACATTCTCCACTAACTTTCTACCACTTTCTCTCAAGATTTATCAAAACCCTTAGAGAGAGAGAAAGCTTCAATTCCTAAATTTTTCACTACAAATGGCTTCAAAGAGATCTAGACAACAAAGGGGTGAAGGTTCTAGGCAACAACAACAACCGATGGTCGACCCGGAGCTTCAAATACCGGGATGGGAGGAAGTTGTCGTGACCTCAACCGAACAACGAGCTAGGATGCTCAACCTCATCCAGAGGCAGGTAATCTCTACTCGATTTGTACATCATCATACATTGTCTAGACTAGGAATTGATAAACTTGTTGAGAAATTGTTTAAAGGTATAAGAATGAGTGGATTTTTCCAAATGCATTATGATACCTATGATTATTTGACATTAGAATTTATTTCTAGCTTCAATGTTATTAAAACTAATGCTTTAATCACTCATGTCCAATTCCGATTGCTAAACAATGATGTGCGATTACCTTTAAAAGAATTTGGTAAATTGTTTGAGCTTAAATCGGACAAACCTATTGAACCCTCCCAAGACCACATTGCCGTGGTCTATAAGAGACTCACCGGGGAGGGATTTCTTAACCTCCAACATGCCAAAGGGACGTGGATTCAACATCCCGTCCCAAAGTTTTGGCAAAGGTTTGTCGGCCTCACAATTTTTGGGAGGCATGAACCGGCAAACGTTAGGAGGGATGAACTTGAATTGTTGGCTTCCTATATGATTCCTAACGCCGAAAAACTAAACATACCACATAGGATAGCCCAATATTTTCAAAGGGCGTCCAATGCGGCCGAGGGGGGTAGGTCTAGGGCGCCTATCTACTTTGGGGGGTTGGTGACCCATATTGCAGTGAAACACCTAGGATGGAACGCGACCGAGCATAGGAAAGTGGAGGGTTCGACCCTTATGGACCTAGCATACTTAGGGGGCCTTAACTGGGTACAACCTATGGGCGGTGAGACATGGTGGATAGTCCACCGGGTATCGGGTAGGAGAGACCAAGCCTTTACACTACCCAACCCCGCCTTGACCAAATTTGAGAAGGGGAAGCCTTCTTAAACTTTTGAAATAAACGGTCAAGGCGAGGTTCAAGAGCCTCACCCTTCACCACAACCCCACCATTCACCCTAACACCATTCACCTCAATACCAACCACCACCCCAACCCTACACCTATGACATACCCACCTCCTCCGTCGATTATAACATCGACCCCCATGCCCCTTATGATTTTTCGGCTTTTAGAAGCCAACTTGACCGTATAGAGAGAGGGCAAGGGAGAGTGGAGGGCATGGTGCAAAACCTAGACTCTAGGTTAAGCACTTTAGATAGGAGGGTAGGTCATGTTGAGAGGAACCTCGGGAGGGGTTTATACCCTATGTACAATGACTATGCATGCCAAGGGGCTATCCCCCCCGAGGCATTAGTTCCCGATTGGTTCCAATACCCCCAAGGAGGGTATTCGACCCCCGGAGCTTTTGGTACTTATGTGGACTACTCTTCAGTCCATTGATATGGAGGCGATGCTCCTTTTAGGGGTATGAGGGGGGAAATGTAGACCCTAATTACTTTGCAGGTAGTTCGGGCAATGGTGGTGCTGGAACGAGCCAGGGTGGTGCCGGCTCGAGTTATGGAGGAGGCTACGAGAGGATGGATGATGACTAGGAGTAGCTTCTCCTAGATACATTCCCAAGTCAATGAGGGCATTGCTTGATTTGGCTTGGGGGGAGATTTCTTGTACATATGGTAACTCTTTCTCTCTTTTCTCTATTTATTGCTTTTCTAGTATAGATTTTATCGCTTTCTAGTGTAGTTTTTATTGCTTTCCTTTATGAAAAAAATACAAAAAAATTGAAAAAATAAAAAAATTCAAAAATATGTTCCAATGAAATGTAAATCATGCTTCCCTGTGTCCCATACTTGGAAAATATTGTTTTGATTCTTAGTATATGATAATGAACTTTGTGAATTTGTTGATCATGATTTGAAGTTTAATTGTTTGGATGCCTAAACATGCGTCAATTTTGCCAACTATTTGTGAATATAGTGCTTGACTAGTTGATTTGGTTAGGAATGTGTGATAGTTCCTGGTATGTCAAGGAATTTGAGTATTGGTTTGCAACTATTAGTAATGTTTGTATGGCTCAATATTATGCACATTGAGGAGGACGAAGGCATTTGTTCTCTTTGGTAGCCTTCAGACGATATTAGATACATTTGTTCCCTTCTTGCTACCCATGTTGTTTCTTGTGCCCTTTTTATTGTTTATTTAGCCACATTACAAGCCTATATGAGCCCCATTGGTTACAAGTCCCAAGCTTGGCTTGGGGGAGCTACTAGTTGGTGAGGTGAGGGAGTTGTGGTGTGCATATTATTTACACAATGTGGGAATAAAATAAGAGTGATTGTTCTTTGATATTATGATTGGAAAATATTGATGTTTTGTGTTTCAAAGTTGAAAATTTCCAATATGAAAAAAGAAAAAAAAAAGCAAAGAAAAAAAAAATTGTTTCAAATGTTCAAATGTTCTATGTGAAGGTTGCTCAAGAAAAAAAAAAGTTCAAGTTTGAAAAAAAAAGAAAGAAAAAAAAAAGAATAAGTAGTTCAAATTTTGTTTTAATTCACTCTATTCATATTATCATACTTTGTGAGTGAATATGTAAGTGTTGGGATTGTGTTGTCTATATGATTGTTTGGTGAATTTTTGTGGTGTTAAGTTGTGATTGGAGATGTTTTGGTCATCACTTGTTTTTTACCTTGGGTTTTATTAGGATATGGCTCCCTTAAGCATGGCTTTACTCTCACCTATTCCTAGATTTATCCTACCCTTTACCCTAGCCTTACATTACAAGCTTTAAAGACCTTTCGACCTTTGTGCATAAGAGTTGTATGAATGTGAAAGTGTTGTTTATCAATGCAAGTTATGATTTGACATATTTTGAGTCGACTAGTAGGTTGAGCGTACATTGTTTTAAACACACAAGAGTGTGAGTTGGGAGGGCATTGTTCACATATAAAGGGGTTGGTTGGAGAGCGATCGACTACATCTTTTACTCGCCACATAAATGAGAGTTGAGTGTGTGAGCACTAGTCTTGAATTCTATATGCTAATGTGGTTTGCTCTACTTGACAATTTTTGGGGTCGAAGAATGATTAGATGAATGAGATTGATTGACATTGAAGCATGTTCATTAGAATTGCCTTGAATCGTTTGTGCTTTATTTTGTTTACTTGGGATGAAGCATGTTTTATATGTTCATTGATGAGCTCTTTGCTTAGGGACAAGCAAAGGTTTGGCTTGGGGGAGTTTGATATGTCCAATTTATATAGTGTTTTACCCCCGTCCCTTGGTCATAATTAGTTGTGTTTTTGGCTCTTTAGAGCCACTTTTATTACTAATTAGTGTTTTCTAGTGTTTTTGTAGTTTAGCTTGAGTTTTGTAGGAAATTGCACATTTGCAGCGTTTTCCGGATTTTTCATGAAGCAACTACAAGCATTAGGAGGACACAACCGTCTTTGAAGCCCAAGACCGGTTAGAGCCGGTGATTAAGGTCTCAGTGTGTGATACCGGGGCATTTGGAACGAGAATTCAAGACCTAAAGAGGAAATCCGGATTGGGCTGAAGAATTAAGCCCAATCGAAGTCCAAGTCTCGAAGAAGAAGCCGGGCCCGATCGGGCAAGTATGCGCCCGATCGGGCGGGCGGGCACAAGGATGCATCAGCAAGAAGGCGCGCCCGATCGGGTGAGCGTAAGCTCGATCGGGCGCGGCTGCCCAAGAAGAGCGAGGGAAAAAAGGCGGGCCCGATCGGGCGGCCCTTCGCCCGATCGGACGCGTGTTTTTAGAGGACCTGATTGTCAAGATTTTTAGTTTTCAATTAGGATTTGTTTTAGGGATGTTTAAGTATGATTTTTGTACGTAATTTTGATTACCTTCTTTTTTAGACTTTCTCTCTCTACTTAGGATATTTTCTCTCTCTTAAATTCTCTCAACTTTGTTCTTAATTCCATTCCTTAATCCAGATTTCTTTAGGTAACAATTTCTTCCCTTTTAATTTCATTTATTTTCTTTAATTCTTTCATGATGTCTTGTTTTATTATTTTGAGTTGTTTAGATTTAATTATGTTTGAGTAGTTTTATTTCTAAGGTTTATGGGGATCTAATAAATAATATGAAGGGGTAATTTGTGACTGTTGATTATCAATGCTTGATTAATTTCCTATTAATTGATTTAATGATATGCAATTAGGTTTGGCCACATTTAATTGTATGAATTTAGAAATATTAATTCGAGATTCGACAGATGAGAATTGATGTTTAGGCTTAGTTTCAATAGGCGGACTAATTTATAAATGGTTAAGTCGAGATTCGAGAGATGAGATTTAATACCGGTAAATTAACTCTGTGATTGTAATACGTAGCGAAAGCCCTTTATAATCTGATTAATTGATGCTTGATGATTTCTTATTATGATTTGCCTTGGAATATTGTTTATTAGTAAACCTATGCCCTAGGTTTTCCCTTCATTGATTTACATCCTCTTTTTATTCCCTTCCTACTTTTACCTTTAGTAGTTTAATTACTCTTTTACAACAAATTTGGTTACTTGATAATTTAGATTGCTTCTAATTAATTAGGAATAAATTGACCTGTTTCCTTGTGGTTCGACCCTTCTTCCCTATCTACATAGTTAGTGGATTTAGGTTTTATTTTTGATTAGGTGAATACGACTTGAGCCTGTCAACAAGAATATAAACTCAACATTCAAGTAAAGGCGATAGCATTAAATAAGGGAATGGGGAGTAATATCACAATTTTTGTTGGGTTATGAGTAACTGGTGTTTAAGCTTCTTTATTTCCGTTCTCTAATTAGTCTTTGTTTACGCAACCACGAAAAAAAAATACAAATCATGATCACAATAAATGAACTATCTAAATGTAATCTTAAACTCAAGATTATTGGATTTAGAAGAAAAATCTACAATTTAATCGTCTTTTTTTAATGGACTTTGGATGGAAAATATTATCCTGAACATGTGTTTGATTATAGTTGATAATCTCTGACACAACAAGACAAGACGACACGAGTAAAACTGGCATGATATGAACACAATATTACTGAGAAAAAACACGAAGTTGACACGGAACGAAAATAAGTTGAACATGACATGTTTATTAATTGGTCAAATTATGCAATTATTCTAAATTTTATATAGTTTTTGAAAGATTTTATAAACAACACAAAATGAACGCACGACGTTTTGTGTACACGACATGACATGAATTTTTGCTAGCTCTACCTTTAATCCTGACTTGAGAATTGGTGCTCCACGTTTGGTTTAGTTTCTCTTCTAAGTTAGGTTACGTCATCTAATTCTACTTTTGATTTTATAGCCAACTATTAAGCACATATGCACGAGATATCAAGGCTTTATAACTAGTAGTGCCTAATTGGGTAGTTCAACTAAATAGAGGTATGTTTCTTCTAGTAATGGATATAGTAAATGAATCATCTTAAGGTCCATCCATTAGTGTTGAATTCACTATGAAATTAGCCACTTGATTAGCTTCAAATAGACCTGATTATTGGATAGGGTAGTCCAATGATAATAGGGTTAGGGCCAAGCTTATAGGGTTCTTAATGGATAGAATTTTTATTAGACAAGGCCCTTATTGAGTAGGGTCAATAACTCAATATATGGCCAAATTATTTGTCCAATTTAATACATAAAGAAAATAAATATAATGTAAAAAAATTACATGCAAGTTTTCATATTAGTATGTTTATAAAGTGAACATAATATTAATAGTATATTTATAGAGTGAAAAAAATTACTCATTATTAATATGTTGTAAGTTAGGCTCAATGTAGAACTAGTCACTTATAAATGATGTGAAGCAACTTCTGGGATTAGTTTGCTAAGCTGAATTCTTGTCCGTCTATGAGGAAGAAAATCAAAATAGATTATGTAGTAAGCTTAGATGATCACAATTCACAAACAAACATATCCGAAAGAAATGGTGTCCTTCGAACAAGTGTACTATTCCGTTAGTCGGTTCAGTATTATTAGAAAGCTAATATATTCAGTAAGTTGAAGTGATCGGAATGCCTGGGAGGAGGCCGCTTCCGATCTGTAATATTAATGCATGATTAATATTACAGCTTAATCTTGACTGAACCCTTCGGGTCACACCCAAGCAACTAACGAACCGAAGCGACTAATTAATTATGAATTAATTAATAAGTCAACCGAGTAATTAATATTTAGACGTCGGGTATCCGAGCTTAGAGCATCGAAACCGAACGTCGAAAGTCGAGTCAAAAAATAATAAAAGACGAGACATGAAAATAATAAATCAACAAAGACCAAAATACCCCTAGCATCGGAATGCCCCGAGAAAACCGAGTGCTAAGGGCATGGTGGGTAGCATCGCAATACTAGGCACAGCCTAGTGCGTGCTAGCGCTACTAAGAGGCTGCCTTGTGCGCGCATTGGCTAGCAGCCATGCCGCAACAAGCAACAACAGCTAGCAGCAGCATGGCTAGGCCATTGCGCGCATGCTAGCGCTGCTGGGCAGCCGCGGCAAGGTAGTCCACCTTGGGTGCCTTTGTGCCCAAGTGTGGGTGCCACGTGGCGTGAATAGAGAGGAGCTTGAAGGGGTGTGTTGGCTGGTTTTTGGAGAGGGAGTGGGGAGCAAGTTTGGTCCCCCCCTCCTCCAAATGGTCCTCACCTAACCTCTCACATGAGCTTGCCACTTGTTGATTTATTACTAGTTTGATTATTTTTTTTTTTTAGCTTTAAAATAAAATGGAAAAATCAAATTCTCCCACATTGATGGGAGAGCTTTTCACTCTCTTATTTTTCCTATAAATACCCAAGTTGGGGTATTGGGAAAATCACTTGAGTGAGAGTTGAAAAAGGCATCAACATTGTGAAAACCGTTGAACTCATTAATGACTCGGGTTTTTGGTCGGGCCTTGCTAACTCCAAGGCATTGAACCATTTTCGGTGGTCAGGTTGTGGGTGGACTATCGTAGGAGGCCGTCGTATTTTCGAGGCTTGCTTTCGAAGTAAGAGCCCGTTCCGTTTGGGAGAAGCACGCTCCAAAGGTAATTATCTTGTCTTAATCTTGTGATTAATTTATTTATGTTTATGGTTTTATTTATTGCGAGTGCGGTCTTGGTTTTGAGTTTGTTTCCGCGGTGAGTTGGACTCACCAAACCCCAACAACGATATCGGAATCCTCGCTCGTTTATTTTTAAAATCATAATTTTTTTTTCAAGGTGTTTTTATGGCTTAATTTTTCTGGTCTTGAAGTGCTAATTAGATTAGTAGCTCGTTTTATTTATTTTAACCTCGTATTAAAGCTATCATCAGCCCCGAACCCAGATTTTGACCAAAAAATAGTGAATTTTGGGTGGAAAACGCGTTATGGAAATTGTTTTTTTCCCCTTTTAGGGCTCAGTTTTTAGCCAAAAAACGGCCAGAAATGCATTTTTCGAGGGATTTTTCGTTTTGACGAAAAAAATTTAAGTCTTTCTAACCTTGAAAATTAATTGCATATTTATGGTGGTTATGTAATTGGTTCAATACATATTTTATATGCAATTTTAAACCTCTTTAGGCATGATTACTTGGTGATAATTTGTGTTTGAAAGCTTGGTTTTATTTTTCACATAATTGCAAACTAATTGCATTAAGTGTGAAATTGTTGTTCTTTGAGGCTTCCAAGTACTAAAGATTCAATCTTTAATTATGTTAAGTGATTGAAACTTTATGTTACTAAATTCCATGAATTTTTTATTAAACTTTGTTGATTTAATCATTTTTTGGTTGATTGGAATCATAAAGTTTGAAACTTTATGATAGAAAATTGTTTATCTTCACATTGGAAGATATAATTTTTCAAGGATTCACAAGTATTAAAGTTGGAATCTTTATTGAACTTATGTTCATTTTTCCAACTCCCTCTTATTTTGTCAAAAACTCAAGATTAATTTAAATTAATTAAATTAATAGTGAGTAATTGCCCTCTTATTTTTGTTACACCAAGTTAAACCAATTTAATTAAAGAATGGTTCTTGGGAATTATTTTGGTTAGATGCACTTTGAAAATTTTATTTTAAGTTAGACTTGTTTAAATTTTTCATTTTTCTCAATAAATTAGTTCTAAAATTAATTTAGAATTAATTATAATGTCACGGAAAATTTAGGATCAAAGTCCCAAGGCTATGGCACGCAAATCAAGGCATAAGCACCCTTGGCTAGCCGGGCTGCATAGCAGCCCGCATGTGGCTGTCATGTGTGTGCGTTCAGCCAAGCCGTGGCTGGTGCGCACGGCCGCAAGCATCAGCATCATAGCGGCAGCACGCTGCCTTGTGCGTGCGTGTGTGCGTGCTGTGTTGCGTGGTGCATGGGGCTGCTGTGGTGCGGATGTGGGGGCACGAGCATGGTGTGCTTGGGCTTGGTGCATGCATCGTGTAGATGTTGCTTGCGAAGCAATGTAGTGCAATGAGTTCGTACAACATGGACATCAAGGGCCACGTTATTGATGTGTGAAAGTTCGCTCATGTGGGCGGTGTAACGCTTAGCGACATCGGGCCCACTCCCACGTTCATTGAGCATCAAACGGTTGTGCGGAATGTTAGCACTCCATGTCTTAGTGCTAGGCACATAGACATTTTGGACTACGTAATTTTTGCTTAAATTGTCGTTTTAATTATTTTATTAATCTAATTTGGTTTAAATTATTATAATAAATTTTGGAGGCTAGGCCTCGGGTTTTGAGCGGCATAGGCAAAATTTATTTTGACAAATTTTGGGTTTTATCGGCTTAATTAATTGGATTAATTGAGTTGGATGCGGAATTTAGTGGGAGCTTCATATTTTAATTGCGTTTATTTACATAACCGGTTAAAACAACTTTGACTAGTTATAATTAGACGTGTTAATTGGATTAACCACCTAGATTAGTTACTAGTTCACGCGTGTTTATGCATTGTTACTTGTTTATCGTTGTAAAATGCATGGGCCATTCAAAAATAGTGAATGGATGAATGGAATGTATATTCTCTCACAGGTTTTATGAAATGGCAACTAGTGGGGCCCGATTAGGATAGAAAATATGGACTGCGATCCGTGATGTATTTTTGTAAGTCTAAATACGGTATGCGTACCGTTGAGTATTTTTGTACCTTAATATTTAGATTAGTCCTAATCGTATATACTAGTAGTTGCATTTAATTATGGTCAAGTCTTGGAAGACGAAGCCATAAAGTTGCAAATGAAGACCTTTTGAAGATTTGAAGATCTCAAGGGGTCATGCTAGTTGCCAAATGCATCTATATTTATGTTTTTCGATAAATATATATGTTTATGTATATGAATTATATGTTAGATGTATGTTTAGGATTTCGAATGTTGTGATGATTAATTAAGTTCACTTAAATCAACCAACATAGAGACCCTAGGTCCCTAAATATTGAGTAAAACTTGTCATTCCAAAACAACACTTACAAACCGAACGAGGGTAGTGGTGGGCTACGCCAAAGCGAGGCATCACTACCTCTCCTAGGAGCGTAAGGCATACCGGGTATGCAAGTTGGTTTTGGTTGTTGATGCGTCTATTTTATACAGTATTTTACCCCCCGTCCCTTGGTCATAATTAGTAGTGTTTTTGGCTCTTTAGAGCCACTTTTATTCCTAATTGGTGTTTTATAGTGTTTTCGTAGATTTGGTTGACTTTTGCAGGGATTTATGCTTTTGGAGTATTTTCCCGAGATATTTTGGAGTAATCACGAACATTGAAGAAGCACGACCAGATTTTATAGCCCAGGGCCGGTTAGAGCCATCGAACCGGTGATTAAGGGCTCGGTATAGGTGATACCGGGGTATTTGGACCGAGTATTCAAGACCGGAAGAGGAAACCCAGATTGGCCCGAAGAATTAGAGCCCAATCGTAGTCCAAATAGTGGCCCAAATGAGCCGCCCAGCCAAAAAGGCTAGCGCCCGGAGGCGCGCCCGGCCGGGCGGGAGAAGCTTAGGATGGCGACCGGTGACGCGCCCGGCCGGGCGCGAGATTATTATTATGAGCAAAAAGGCGCGCCCGATCGGGCGGTGCCTCGCCCGATCGGGCGCGTGTATTTATTAGTGGACGCTTAACGTCGTTTTAATTTTTTTTAGTTTAGGATTTTTGTATGGAGTATAATTACTCCTCCGTAATACGATTTTAGGATCCCTTCTTCTCCTTTTACACTTTCTTTACTCTCTTGATTGTTCTCTTAGATTTCTTTCTCTAAAAACCTTTGTTCTTAATCTACTCTTAATTCCAGATTTATTTTGGTAACGATTTCTCTCCCCTTAATCTTAGTTGTTTATTTTATTCCTTTCATCATGATTTATTCTATTGCTTTGATTAGTTTAGTTTTCAATATGTGTGAGTAGTTTTATTTCTAGGGTTTGTGGGGATCCATATATAAATAATATGAAGGGGTAATTTATTGTTGTTAATTATCAATGCTAGATTAATTTCCTATTGATTGATTTAATGCTCTGTGACTAGATTAGGCCTATCTTTTATGCATGAGTTTGACAACATTGATTCGAGATTCGACAGATGAGAATTAATGTTTAGGTCTAGTTTCAATAGGCAGATTAATTTATAAATGGTTAAGTCGAGATTCGAGATATGAGATTTAATACCGGTAAATTAATTGTGTGATTGTAATACGTAGCGAAAGCCCTTTACAATCTGGTTAATTGATGCATTGATGATTGACTATTATTGATTATTGGTATTGCATGATAATTTCTTATTTAATTGTTTTAACGTTTTACAATTGCGGTTTGTAAAAGTATGGCAATATTAAATTGATGAATCGAGCAGATGTTGGTTTGATATTAAAGGCTATTTTCAATAAGAACTTAGATCTAGTAAATTGCGAAAGCCTGTTAGATCTATGGTGATTAATAAATTGCGAGAGCCTGTTAATCGTGTTATTTATGCAATGTCAATAATTTATTACTATGTTTTACCCTGGAGTATTATTTATTGGTGAACCTATACCCTAGATCCTTTCATATATTGTTTTCTCTCTATTATCAATCTTAGTAGTTTAGTTTCTTATTCGAATATAAATATTGGTTACTTAGATAATTTAGATTATATTAATTAATTAGGAGTAAAAAAACTTGTTTCCTGTGGAGATCGACCCTACTTCCCTATCTACTTTAGTTAGAGGACTTAGGAATTATTTTTTATTAGGGGATACGACTTTACCCTGTCAGTTGTACTCAACGATATGAGTGATGGATTCCTAACATGTCGTGGCAAAGTGAATAAATTGTTTAGAGAGCATTAGATGCCACGATTTATTTAACCAGGAGTGGCTTGGAGCCATTAGCAAAGCGTTGCTTACCTTAGCAGATTGAGTGTTAACACAAGCCAAAGCATGCTTAACCACTCTTTGTTTCTTCGGATCTTGGAATCGACTTATTCTCACCTAAAATGGGGACAACTTTAAATGTGTGAATAAGACGTTTTAAATAAGTTTGATTAAAAATGCATGAATTCAATCTTATTTAAATATCATAAATGGTTTTTCATTTCAAATTCTTTCAATTGTAGAATCATGTCTTCAAATAACTCAAACAACCAATTCTCGTTACGCTCAATTCTCGACAAGGATAAGTTGAGTGGGCCAAATTTTCTTGATTGGCAAAGGAATTTGCGAATTGTTCTCATGCAAGAGCAAAAGGAATATGTCCT
Organism: Chenopodium album; assembly: GCF_948465745.1. NCBI lineage: Eukaryota > Viridiplantae > Streptophyta > Magnoliopsida > Caryophyllales > Amaranthaceae > Chenopodium > Chenopodium album. The sequence continues at coordinate 64,859,044 of NC_137834.1, read as the reverse complement.
TGATGAGGAAATGCCCAAGGCTCCCAATGAGGAGGTGACTCAGGCTGCCCTAAATCGATGGCAAAGTGCCAATCGAGATGTCAAATGCATCATGTTGGCCACAATGTCTCCAGAGCTTCAAAAGACTTTCTTTGAGAAGGAGACAACTTTTGAGATCATTTCTGAACTGCAGAATATGTTTCAAGAGCAAGCCCAAACTGAAAGGTTTGAAACCCATAGGCAGATCCTTGAGAGAAAGCTGAAGAAAGAAGAGCCAGTCAGCCCACATGTACTCAAAATGATAGGTTTGTTTTTAGAACATGGGAAGGCTTGATGCGGGGTATTCAACCAAGATGGCAATTGACATCATTCTCCACTCGCTGCATAAAGGCTATGATCAGTTCAAGATGAACTATAACATGCACAACATGGAGAAAACTCTCACTGAGCTTCATGGTATGTTGAAGCAAGCAGAGCAAACGCTCAAGGATGATGGGAAGCATGATATGCTCATGATTAAAAAGGGCAAGCCGGCCAAATTCTCAAGCAAGAAAAAGAAAGGCTTCAAGGGGAAGGGCAAGAAGAAAACCTTTCCGCCTAAGTTTAAAGCTACCAAGGATAACAAAGAAAAGAAGGTAACATCTTCTAAATCCGATTTCAAATGTTTCTACTGTAAGAAGAAGGGACATTGGAAGAGAGATTGCCTCAAGTTCAAGGAAGATAAGAAGAACAGAACCGTTACATCTGAATCGGGTATATTTGTTATAGACTTTAATTTCACTAGCTTAGCATCATGGGTATTAGATACCGGATGTGGCTCACACCTTTGTTCCAATTCTCAAGGACTAAGGAACGTTAGAAGGCTAGAGAAGGGAGATGTTGAACTCCAGGTCGATAATGGAGCCAGAATTAGTGTCGTATCCGTAGGAACTCTTAATTTGTCTTTGCCCACCGGACTAGTTTTTTTAACTAGATAATGTTTATTATGTTCCTAATATTACCAAAAACATCATTTCAATTTTAGCGTTGGACGCCAAGGGTTTTGAATTTCAAGTAAAAGACAATGAATGTTCGTTTTATCTCGATAATGTTTTATATGGTATTGCACATTCTGAAAATGGTCTTTATGTGCTTGATTTTAGACAAACAAGTTTATAATGTGAATAATACTAACAAAAGACCTAAGACCATGGAGTCAAACCAAACTTACTTGTGGCATTATCGTATTGGTCACATTAACATCAAACGCATCAAGAGACTTTTACAGGAAGGTGTTCTTGACTCTTTCGATTTAGAATCGTTTTAGAAATGCGAGGGATGTTTATTAGGCAAGATGATTAAACAGCCATTCTCCAAGCCGGGAGAAAGGGCAGGAGACTTATTAGGACTAATACACACTGATGTATGTGGACCAATGAGCTCCACCACAAGAAATGGACACCGATATTTTATCACCTGCACGGATGACTATAGTAGATATGGTTATGTCTACCTAATGTCGCATAAATCTGAATCGTTTGAAAAGTTCAAAGAATTTTAGAATGAAGTTAAAAATCAGCTTGGCAAGAAAATCAAATCCCTTCGATCGGATCGAGGTGGTGAATACTTGAGCCAAGAATTCGATGACCATTTGAAAGAAAAGGGTATACTTTCAGAATTGACACCTCCAGGAACTCCACAATGGAACGGAGTATTCGAAAGGAGAAATCGGACCTTGTTAGACATGGTACGATCAACAATGGGTCTTAGTGATCTTCCTATCTCTTTCTGGGGACATGCACTTCTAACTGCGGCACTAACACTAAACCGTGCACCATCAAAAGCTATAGAAAAGACTCCATATGAATTATGGACAAAGAAACCTCCTAGGTTGTCTTGTCTAAAGATATGGGCATGCAAAGCATATGTCAAGAAATTGATTTCTGACAAACTTCATCCCAAATCTGACAAGGTTTACTTTGTAGGCTACCCAAAAGAAACCAAAGGGTATTACTTCTACAACAAATCGGAGAACAAAGTGTTTGTTGCCCGCGATGGTGTCTTTTTGGAGAAGGAACACCTTTCCAAAATGACAAGCGGGAGGAAAATCGAACTCGACGAAGTTCGTGAGGATGAGCAACAAAATCAGAATGACAGTCAAAGTGCTCAAACAACATCTGTTGACGCATGTCAAAATGATCAAAATGTGCAAAGTCAAACCGACAATGCAAATGCTCAATCCATTACCCTACGTAGGTCTCAGAGGCCGAGATCTCAACCTGATAGATATTTTGGTTTATTATTAACCGAGATATCAGAGGACATCCTAATTATGGATGGAGATGAACCGGCAACCTACAAGAAAGCGATGGCAAGCACCGATTCTTCTAAATGGCAAGAGGCCATGAAATCTGAAATGGATTCCATGTTTGAAAATCAAGTCTAGGACTTGCTTGACTTACCCGAAGGTTATACACCTATCGGTTGTAAGTGGATTTTCAAGATGAAAATCGACAAAGATGGAAATGTATTCATTTACAAAGCTAGATTGGTGGCAAAAGGTTACAGACAAGTTCATGGTATTGATTACGATGAAACCTTTTCAGCAGTCGCAATGCCTAAATCCATTCGGATCCTCCTAGCGATTGCTGCATATTATAACTATGAAATATGGCAAATGGACGTCAAAACCGCCTTCCTAAATGGTATTTTGGAAGAAATTGTGTACATGACACAGCCTGAAGGTTTTGTCGACAAAAACAATTATGGGAAGGTTTGTAAGCTTAAGAAGTCCATTTATGGACTAAAGCAAGCTAGCAGAAGTTGGAATCTGCGATTCGATGAAGCCATCGGTAAGTTTGGTTTTATCAAGAATCCAGATGAATCTTGTGTTTACAAGAAGGTTAGTGGGAGTGACATCGCCTTCCTAGTCTAATATGTCGATGACATATTGCTCATTGGAAACAGGATTCTGTTGTTAGAGTCTGTAAAGGCCTGGCTTTGAAAATGCTTCTCAATGAAAGACTTAGGAGAGGCTCAGTACATACTAGGCATCAAGATCTATAGGGATAGATAAAAAAGGATGATTGGATTGAGTCAAAGTACTTATATTGATAAGGTACTTGCTCGATTTTGCATGGAGGAGGCCAAGAGAGGTCACTTGACAATGTCACATGGCATAACCCTAGGCAAGAAGCAGTGTTCACAGACACCTAATGAGCGGGAAAGAATGAATCTAATTCTAATGCTTCGCTTATTGGATCGATCATGTATGCCATGATATTTAATTTCTAAAGATGTATCGTATGCCTTGAGTGCTACGAGCCATTACCAATCAGATCCAGGAGAGGCCCATTGGACTGCGGCCAGAAATACCCTAAAGTACCTGAAAAGGAACAAGGATAAATTCCTGGTGTATGGTGGTTCAGAGGAATTAGTTGTGGAAGGTTATACCGACGCAAGCTTCCAGACAGACAAAGATGATTTCAAATCGCAATCTGTATATGTGTTCTTTTTAAATGAAGGAGCGTTCAGTTGAAAGAGTGCCAAGCAGAGTACAACTGCAGATTCTACAATTGAAGCCGAGTACTTAGCAGCTGCTGAAGCAGCTAAGGAGGCTGTTTGGATTCGTTAGTTCATTGGTGAACTTGATGTTGTACCCTCCATAAAGGGTCCAATAGCCCTCTATTGTGACAACAATGGAGCTATTGCTCAGGCCAGAGAGCCAAGGGAACATCATAAAGTCAAACATGTCAAACAGCGGTTTCACATGATTCGAGAATGGAAATCAGAAAGTGAAATCAGAATTTGCAAAGTTGGAACGGATGACAATGTAGCCGATCCTCTTACTAAACCTTTACCTCAAGTGAAGCACAACAAGCACGTTGAGGCAATGGGAATCAGGCATGTAGGAGACTGGCTTTGATTTCTTTGTTTAGTGTTTTAGTTAAATTTTGAACATTTAATGTAAGACACTAAGAAAAATCATTCAAGTTTTGGAGTAATATAAATTTCATGCAATATTTTATCACTCCGTTTGCTATTTAATTGTGGTTTAGGATTAAATAATGAGTCCATTCGATTCTTGGAATATTCAAAATAGGGTATCAAGACCAGTCTTGGTAAGGAAACACCTATTAAGTGAACATTGAATATTATAAGCGAAAATTATCCCTAATCAAGGTCATTTAAACAATGGATGATTAATGACCAATTGAGATTAGTGTGTAGTCTGATATATATAGCACCGTTTCTTGTGCTACGAGGACATGATTGTCATAAATCATTTGCACATGTATTGGTTTAGAACCATACTGGATCGACCTATGAGAATACTTTAAGAGATAAAAAATCGTCATAAGTATACTTCTCATTATGGCTATCGGAACCTATTTCCTCAACCATGAGTATTGTGAGTTCTCTTGTTTGAGTACTAGTCCGCTTTGATGTTGTAAAACGTCTGCCGTAATAGGGGATTATAACGGCAACACTCGGGCGGCTAGGTCCTCTCAGTAAGAGGAGCTACATTACAAGACTGGGAATGTCCCCTTACTAAAATAGGGAAGATGTCTTTGTTGTATACAAGGCCTCTCGTAGAGCGAGACTGTAAAAATGCATGGTCGTGCTCGGATGGATTTTAGAAATCATCTGTTTATTGACAGTCGGACTCGGAATCGAGAAACACTTCTGGACGTAATAAGGATGACGAAATAATCTTACCTTATAGTTCATGAAGAGACATTAAGTGACATAGGAAAAAGGTTGTACACTAAATGCGCACTTGACCGGAAGGACAAGTGGGAGATTGAAAGGAATGGTGTCCTTCGAACAAGTGTATTATTCCGTTAGTGGGTTCAGAATTATTAGAAAGCTAATATATTCAGTAAGGTCAAGTGATCGGAATGCCTGGGTGGAGGCCACTTCCGATAAGTAATATTAATGCATAATTAATATTACAGCTTAATCTTGACTGAACCCTTCGGGTCACACCCAAGCAACTAACGAACCGAAGCGATTAATTAATATTTAGACTTCGGGTATTCGAGCTTAGAGCGTCAAAACTGAACATCGAAAGTCGAGTCGGAAAATAATAAAAGACGAGACATGAAAATAATAAATCTAAAAGACCAAAATACCCCTAGCATCGGAATGCCCGAGCAAACCGAGTGCTAGGGGCATGGTGGCTAGCATCGCAATACTAGGCACAGCGTAGTGCGTGCTAGTGCTACTAAGAGGCTGCCTTATGCGCGCAATTGCTAGTAGCCATGCTGCAACAAGCCACAACAACTAGCAGCAGCATGGCTAGGCCATTGCGCGCATGCTAATGCTGCTAGGCTTGCTGGGCAGCCGCGGCAAGGCAGCCCACCTTGGGTGCCTTGGTGCCCAAGTGTGGGTGCTACATGGCGCGAATAGAGAGGAGCTTGAAGGGGGGTGTTGGCCGATTTTTAGAGAGGGAGTGGGGAGCAAGTTTAATCCCCCCTCCTTCAAATGGTCCTCACCTAACCTTTCACATGAGCTTGCCACTTGTTGATTTGTTACTAGTTTGATTATTAATTTTTTTTTTAGCTTTAAAATAAAATGGAAAAATCACATTCTCCCACATTGATTGGAGAGCTTTTCACTCTCTTATTTTCCCTATAAATACCCAAGTTGTGGTATTGGGAAAATCACTTGAGTGAGAGTTGAAAAAGGCATCACCATTGTGAAAACCTTTGAACTCATTAATAACTCGGGTTTTTGGTTGGGCCTTGCTAACTCCTAGGCATTGGACCATTTTTGGTGGTCGGGTTGTGGGTGGACTATTGTAGGAGGCCGTTGTATTTTTGAGGCTTGCTTTCGAAGTAAGAGCCCGTTCCGTTTTGGCGAAGCACGCTCCAAAGGTAATTATCTTGTCCTAATCTATGATTAATTTATTTATGTTTATGGTTTTATTTATTGCGAGTGCGGTCTTGGTTTTGGGTTTGTTTCCGCGGTGAGTTGGACTCACAAAACCCCAACAATATCAAGATATTAAAAAATAGTACAGTTTAAAATGAGGGATAATTCAAGTGGTTAGAGCTTTCCTTTAGATTTTAGAGGATCTTAAGATTGATTCTAAATTTCTCATCACCCGCCCTTGTGCCCCTGTAAACACACACGAAAAAAAAGTTTATGGTTTTAAACTTTTCCAATCTTTCTATCTAAAAATCTAAAATTGAGTGAATGAACTAATTGAGATTTTAGATAAAATTAAGTTAGAATAGTCATTATGCATTGAGTTAGGGTGAGTTTATCCCCAAACCCAAACTCAAACTCTATACTTTGTCACATCAGCTTTCCACTAACTTTTAATTACTTTTTTATTATTCAAACTTACACAAAACTCTTTCCGTTTTCACACATTTTCCCAAGACCCACTCTAGACTCACTTACCCTCCTAAATATTAACATTAATTTATTTCTACATCTATTTCTTTTATAAAATTATTTTTAATACTAATGATATAATGTCTATATGTATATATTGTAATTTGGGAAGGAAAAAAAAAAATTTGTGCAGTATAATAATTAGGGAAAAAAAATTAAATTAAAATAAAACTTGTAATATACCTTGGTAATTTAATGGCAAGCTGCACTAAAAAAAATATATAGAATATAAAACAACGATAATTTTGAATACAATACAATAACAATATTTCTAAAGCATATGAAATTTGAAGGTAAGTGAAACTTAAAAATACATGAAACTTAAAATAACAATAATTATCTAGCACCTCCTCCAAAACGTGACCATATATGCTCCATCAAGTCATGTTGCAGCTAATGACATTGAGTTCGGTTATGAATTCGAATATGATTTTCAAAGTGTCGATCACGATTTGCATAATAATTTCTAAGAAGACCATTATGAAGTTTGGGTGCTTCTGTTTGATTCGCAGCTACATAATATTGGACATCTCGTGGTGGATTCATTTCGTTGTTATTGTCTCTTTCATCTACAATGATCATATTATGCAATATGATGCATGCTTTCATGACATATCCTACTTCAGTTCTTTTTTTTCCACGAACGAGCTAGGCGACATAAAGTTGCGAATCTCTTTTGGATCACTCCAAATGCTTGTTCTATATCCTTTCTTGCGCCTTCTTGATATTGAGCAAAACGTTTCCTTTTCTCTGAGAGCACATTTGCTCGAGGAATGGATTTGACAAAAACTGGCCATTAAGGATAAATATCATATGCTGGATAATATCCTAAATTGTTCATTGTTTCATTCATTGTGTATTGAATATCAGGGCCTCAGCCGTCCAGAAGCTCATCAAATATTAGAGATCGACCCAATACATTGATATCATTGTTGGAACCTGCAACATCAAAACAGGCATGCCAAATCCATAAATCTTTGGAAGCAACAACTTCAAATATCATGGTAGAGACCCCCTGATCACCTCGAGTGTACATGCCTTGCTATGGAACCGGACATTTATCCCATTGTCTGTGTATACAATCGATGCTTCCTAGCATACTAGGAAATCTAAGGGACTCGTTCACTCGGAGAACACGCCGGACATCATCGGCAGTGGGCCTACGTAAATATTGAGCCTCATAAATCTCGATCACCCCTCTACAGAAATTCTTTAGACATTGAAGGGCTGTATTTCTAGCATTACTTACATAGTCATCTACGACATCACCAGCCACTCCGTAAGCCAAAATTCAAATGGCAGCAGCGAATTTTTATAGGGGTGATGATGAGATTCTGCCGATGGAATCAATTTTTTGTTGAAAATATGGATATTTATTCTCAAGATCCTTCACAATGCAAATGCATAGCTTAGACCTGGCAATCCTGACCCAGACCCGATGACCCGACCCATGACCCGAAATCGACCCGAAACCTGTGACCCGAAATCGACCCAAAACCCGAATTAACCCGACCCGACCTGAAGTGGAACTGACCCGACCTTGACCCGAAACCCGAAATGACCCAAACCGAAACGACCCGACCCGAGATGACCCGCCCCAAAGTTGACCCGAGACCCGAAACGACCCGACCCAAAGTTGATCCGAGACCCGAAGTTGACCCGACCCGAAAATGACCCGACCTTTAACTTCTTTTAGTAAATAATTATATAAGTTATAAAAAGTTTATACTAGGAAATTATACATTAAAACAGACCCAACAACATCTTACATGACTACATTGACTTTCATATAATAGCTAAAAAAGATGGTCAAAGGGAGATGTGTGAATAGTGCAAAATGTCAAATCGTTAAGAGTAATTTGAGACGGAGGGAGTATAAGAATAATTCAAAGAAATTATTACAACAATGACAATGATAATAAGAGTACGTATTAAAACTAAGATCAATAAGAGAGTGAAGTATAACTCAATTAGTTAGAGCATCCCTCTTAGTTTCAGGAGATCCTGAAAGTGATTCTCAGCCTAAAGTTCTATACACACACAAAAAAAAAAAAATGTTAATAAAAGTCAAACAATTACTATAATCCATGAAAAAATAGCCTTAATAAATATAGTGAGTTTTTCGTCAAAAAATAAATAAATATATATACAGAGTTGAATTTAACCCAATAAATCACCCGAATATGACTCGACTAGAAGTTGACCCGACCCGAAATTGACCCGGAAATTGGACCCGAAAATTGACCTGACCCAAATTGACCCGACCCGACCAGAAAATTGACCTGACCCAAACTGACCCGACCCGACTCGAAAATTGACCCGACCCAAACTTGACCCGACCTGAACTCGACCCGAACTGTTGACCCGACCCGATTATCAGTCGACTCGAAATCACCCCGAAACCCGAAATGACCCGACCCGAACTTGACCCGATAATCTTTTGACCCGAACTTGACCTTACCCGAAATGACCCGACCCATACCCGACCCGAATGACCCATTTGCCAGGTCTAGCATAGCTCCTTTCTCATTCAAAACCTCAGGCAAAATTATTGTTTATTATACACTGGATTATTTTAGAAATAATCATTTCATATACGCTCATGACCTTATCTCTCTGTGTATTCTCGCTTCTTTCTCGTTTTTCTAACATTCTCTCTTCTTTCTCGTTTTTCTAACAATTTTTTGAAATTTCTTTCAATAATGCAATGAACAACAATAAATTTTGAAAATATATCAATGATTAGACTATACAATGCCACTGTAACATACAAAAATTGTCATACGCTAATACAAAGTTGAATTTGACAACTCAATGAAAATGCAATAATAATAATAATAATTATTATTATTATTATTATTATTATTATTATTATTATTATTATTAACTAATGTGGCAGATTAAATAATAAATAAAGTTATAATTATATTTACTATATGAATTTGAATTAAACATATTTTTTTATAAGACTTTAAATTAAATATAATATTACATCATTTACTACGTTCTAATATTACTACAACTAATACTGCTACTACAACTAGGGGCGGAGCCAGGCAGGCTTCGTGCCCCCCATGGCTCAATCGCCAATCCCTTTATTTTTAAACCTGCCTCCACTTAATATTTAGAATAAAATGTTAATTTATGTATAGTTAGAGTGATGTTAAGTTATTAGCTCAACTAGTTATACCCTTATTGTTGCCAACGCTAGACCCAAGTTCAAATCTTATAAGCCTCAATTGCTTTTATTTATTTATTTTATATTTTTTAACCCAATTCTACTTCTTTTATAGTTTTGCCTACTTTTTTTATTTCAATCTTTCTTTTATAATTTTACCTATAATTTTAATTTCATAAATTACATAGCTTACATAGTTATATTTTTTTTTATTAACTAGTAAAATTACCATCAATTATTAATTTTTTTTTTTGAAAACTAGCCAAATTTAATTAATACAAGTGCATAAAAAAGAACTTTTATAATAAGAAAAGCAGTATCTACAATTATACATTACTATTTTACTTAATACGTAGTATAAGTCTTGGCCTCCCTAAATTTTATTTCCTAAATTTTATTTCCTAGCTTCGCCCCTGACTACTACAACAACAACAACACTACTACTACTACTAGTCTATTTTGACTACCACTACTAGTTTTACTAGTACTACTACTAAATTTTTTCTCATGTATCTTTCTTTGTAAAGGACCCATCTTGCTGACGTCGGCGCATAAGAGATGATTTTCACGTTCTTGTTTTTTCAAATCTGCAAACCTGCTAGCTGATTGTGCATGTGTTTCCACGTACTAGTAGAAAAACATAAATGAGCACCGGTTCAAAACCCCATATCGCACCGGTTTTGAACCTATCTAGATTTAAGGGATGCCAAAAAAGTAAAATAATCGCATCGGATCTAGCGGTGGCAGTTCTTAATTTTGGCACCGGTTAACCGGTGCTAAAAAACTTTGCTGCTTTTTTTTGTTATTCACCGGTTATCCGGTGCCAAAAAAGCCAAAAAAAAAAAAAAAATTTTTTTGCTTTTCTCACCTGAAATTGTAGACAGAATGTTATATATATACATAATATACTTGAAACTGATAATTTCATTGATAACTTTTAATTTTACACTTGCAAAAAAAAAAAAAAGATATATTCAGTATAACAAGAGCAACAACAACTTCTTACAATCACTAGCACATCAGCAGCATCCCAGTAGCAGAACAACAGTAGCTCCGAAGCAGCAAGATAAAAAAAAAGATAGAACATAACTCATTATAAACTATGAGAATATATTTGAATTGACAGCTTAATTTCTATTGCAAAAGTTTAAGAAAAAAAAAAGGGATATCTTTGATCCATTTGCTGAATGCTTTACCTTCTCCATGAAATTTACGAGTGTATCAGCAAATTTCTTTGGACTATTCCCACGAACAAAATGCAATGATACTTTGTCCATGTCCTACCATTATGAAAGTATAGTGGATGTGAGTTATACCATTACACTATAAGAAACAATGAAATAATGAACAAAAAATAGAATTACATCATGCAGATCGAACATATTTAAAAAAAAGGAAGCATTAATTGCCCAAATGAAAGAGATCATGTTTCTCAAGAATGATTTAACATAATAATTTTAATAAGACGGGAAGCTTGGGGCCTATGCCATAAGTATGACATTAAACTGGTAGTTCAACTAGTTAATTAAAGAGGTAAACATGTTATCTAAGTCATGACCATGTCTTTAGAAGTGGATAGACAACTTCAACGAATGCTTGACAAAAATGGATAACAAGATAGAAATCAGTCAGCACCATCACATTTTCCAAAGCACATACTATCTTTTTTCAGTAAACTTACATTTTATCATCAGTTAAAAAGATTTAGCCATGAAAATCATTTTTTAAAAGGATGAAAATCAGAGTTCAACAGATCATTGTTTATCTTAGAACATGTAATCTAATTAAATTAACCAAACAACCACAAGTCTATCCAGTTGCCATTCTTGTAGCAACTTACCACCTCATGTGTCTTAGAGTAGATGTACTCTGCAAGCATAGTATGTAGCTCCTGAGAACCATTTTTGTCAGGTCCAAGTTCGATGGACCACTTAAGCAATACAACAAGTAGCAATTCAATAATTTTTATTTAACAAAATATGATGATAATCAATAATATTAATGCATCCACTTAATGAAGTTAGTACACTTGTATTATCCCAAAATAAGAAAATAACCCATTAAAAACTAGAACAAAGCAACAAATGTCTTGTATTTGGCAATCTAGCAAAGCCATACTAGTTCCGCAAGAATTGAATACCAAAAAATGAGACACACAAATCAAATTATACCCAAGAACAAAATAAACTCCCAACAACAAAGAATAATACCACTAACTCACATCCAATGTTGGAACTGAACAAAACGAATTCAAACCAAATCGATTTTCCCTAAACTGACTAAACTCCTTTAACAAAGATTTTTTTGGACATCATTAACACACATATAAACATTAAGCACATACATTCAGAAACCAAACATAGTAATATTAACTAATCAAAAGGGAACAACAAATTTAATAAAATTCATCCAAAAAGGTTGTCATACAAATTACCAAGAAATCAAATTAAGAATGAAATGAGAGGAGATAGAAATCATATCGTAAGGAGTCCAACCAACGCTTCAAGGTGCTGCATGCAGAATTCATATCCTAATGAGCAGGAGGTAGTGACCATGTGATACGACATCAACAATTCAACGCAGCCACTCAATTCAACAAGAGACCTTAAAAATCAACAACCCCAATTTTTTTTTTATAAAAAAAAAACAAAGAATCAATCAAATTAAGGAAGTTAACCTTTATGGGTATGTTAAAATTCAAATCAACACAAGTTAATAAGTGAATAGTTGATTTTTGGATCGAAAGAACGAAATAAAATGCAAAGTACTAATATTAGATATGCAAGACACCCAATATAGTATTCACAATACATCCACAAATCAAACACTAGTAGAAAAATGCAAATGACCACCAGTTCAAAACCCCCCTATGCCACCGGTTTTGAGCCAGTGGGCATTTGAGGGATGCCAAAAATAAAAAAAAATGCCATCGGTTCAAAACCGGTGGCAATTCTTTAATTTGGCACCGGTTAACTGGTAGCAATTCTTTAATTTTGACACTGGTAAACCGGTGGCAATTGTGCAATATAAAATAATTTTTTTTTCATTTTTTTTCACTTCAAAATCAGAAGACACTTAAATATAATCATAATATACATAAATCACATATATATTCATCAATAAATTGTTAATTTACAATTAAAAAAATCGTTCTTTGAATCGCTTAAATCTGCAAAAAAAATTAAAACTAAATTGTAAATTAACAAAAAAATTAAATCTTCAAAATAAAAAAAAAATTAATATCGTGGTGGATAACCACCTACAACCCATGACCCACCATCCCACCACCCACCTAAAACAACCGAACCACCCCATCACCCACCTAAAACCACCCCACCAGCCACGTAAAATGATTGAACCACCCCACCACCCACCTAAAACGATTGAACCACCCCTCCACCTACCTAAAACCACTACCTCCGTAAATAACAACCCAAAAATTAACAAAAGCAAAAAAAATGAAAAAAAAAATAAAAAAAAGATACATACCTTCATTCGACCACTCAAAACCTTGAAATTAGGTTTACGAGGCCAAATTCGAACATGAAAACTCTAAATTTTAGAGTTGTCATGGTCGGATTCGACCTAAAAACCTATGATTTCATGACAAGGAGAGAGAAAGTTAAAAGATAAGCTCGATGGTCATAAAAACTCAAACTTCTCAATACATGCACATAATAGCAACACATATATAAGCAGATATCTTATCAAAACCGAGAACTACCCTATACACAAAGACCTCAAGACCTCTCCTAAGCTAGACATTTGATTACCGCTTGCCTCACTAAAGTTTACACAATGAGGAACATCTCCCCTCTAATCTAAAGCTCGACACCAGCCCCGATATAACAAGGGATTGGTAAGAAGAGAAGGGAACGGTAAATATAAATGTCTACATGCTACTCCCATCATCCTCTCTTGGCGGTGATGTCAAATAATTGTATGTAGGGTCTACATTGCCGCCATAAGGGGGTTGATCCACGTAGGGAGGAAGATCGTAGTTGGGGAAACTACGGTAGTGACCTAAATCTGGTGCACTACTCGTGCCCCAACCTCTATCATACCCGGGTGGAAACCTAAAGTATCCAGTTAAATGGTGGTTATCGATCTCCTCGGGAGCCATATTATCACATGTCTCGGGGATGTGGTAATAAGAAGGGTCCCCTCTAAAATCACAACCCCCTGGGTTGTGTATAATCATAGGGAGTGAAGTATCATAGCTCCGAAATGGAGCTACAAGGTCCTTGACAATAAGAGTAGGTGGGTTGGTTGTTGTTCCAACCCGCAACCTGCCCTGTTGAACGGGGAGATTAGGATAGTTGGCATAGAGGAGAAAGTCTCCCCTCTCAGCTTGGTGTTGATTCAATTTTACTTTATTTTATTAATGCAATTTCCAGCTTTTTAAAATTAAACTAACTTTTACATTAAAAATTTTATTAAAGCAATGAAAACGTCTTGAATTTTCCTGAGAATTTTCCCGAGAAAGTCTCCCCTCTTTGGTTAGCTTCCTGTCACCATACAACAGTTGTGGCGCTTTGCACTAGACCCAATTCTTGCGCGCCAGCTTTCTATTGTTGACGAATTGATTTCTTTGAAGATTAAAGTGGCTGCACCTTGTAAAGGGTCGCCTACGTATCTTTTCCTAAGGAATCAGGCCAAACGTAGCTCTCTTGAGTATCCTACTCAAGTAATTATGGGTAGTACTTCTTAAGTTGGTCAAGATTTGTCATGTTTGAGAATTCATTGCCATCCATATCATTTAGTTTGCGGCACCCCCAGATAGGATAGTTTTGACAATGTATGGTCCGAACCAATTAGGGCTAAATTTGCCTCTTGGGTCTAGAAAATTTTTCCTTAATTATTTTAACACCAAGTCTCCTACTTTAATGTATCTTATCATGACCTTCTTGTTAAAGTGTTTAGCCATACGAGTTTGGTAGCATTGAGTATGATGTAGAGCTTTTATTCGTTTTTCATCAAGTACAATTAGCTCTTCATATCTCGCTCTAGTCCATTCGACTTCATCAAGTATACTTTCCAACGCAATATGTAGGGAAGGTATTTCTAGCTCTACAGGTTGTACGACATCCATACCATATACTAGGGAGAATGGCGTATTTCCTGTTGATGAGCAAATTGACGTGTGATAACCCCAAAGAGCAAAATGGAGTTTGTCAGGACAATCCTTGTAATTTTCTAGTCATTTTCTCGATGATGGTATTAAAATTATTATTTGCTGCCTCTACTGCACCATTTTCTCGAGTCCTATATGGGGAAGAATGATGATGCTGAATGCCATACTTTTGTAGCAATTCTTCACATTCTGCTTGAAAGTGAGTTCCGTTGTAACTTATCATTTCTTATGGGACTCCATATTGACATATGATGTTTCTGTCGATAAAGAGTGCTACATGCTTTGCAGTGAGTTTTGCGTATGACGCTGCTTCGACCCACTTTGTAAAATAGTCGATTGCTACTAGGATGTATTCGTGACCTCCTGTCCCAAGGGGAGTAATCTTCCTAATGATATCTATTCCCTATGTTGAGAATGGCCATGGTGAAGTGTAGGTGTAAAGGAGTGATGGAGGAACGTGTTGCAAGTTAGCACATATTTGGCATTTAGGACATCTTTTTACACAGTGTAAACAGTCCTTATTCATAGTAGTCCAATAATATCCTTCGCGCATTATATTTTGGACTAGCATCTTTCCATTCTCATGAGTTCCATATACTCCTTCGTGGACTTTCTCATTACCCTTTGGGATTCCTTTTTTCCTACACATAAGAGAGCTCAACCTTTAGGTACCCTTTTGTGTAACTCATTGTCTATGAGTACATATTGGGAAGCCAAAAGTTTTAAGGCTCGTTTTTCTCTTTTGTTAGCGTGGAGTGGATATTCTTCTTTGGTGACATAGTTGAGGATGTCTCTATACCATGGTTCTTCTTCTTCTTCTTGGACTACCTCATCGTCTTCTATGGCTTAAATGTAAGCCGATTTACGCCTCTTTTCTATTGTCAAAGGCATTTGCTCAATTTCTGTGGGAATTTTAACCATTGAGGCTAGCCTTGCTAAAGCATCAGCGAATTGATTTTCCTCCCTTGGTAGATATGTATATTCTACCTTTTCTAACTGATTAGTAAGAGTTTCCAGACATGTTTGGTAAGGGGCCAAGCTTTCGCTCCTTACTTTCCACCTTTCGGAAATTTGGTTGATGGTTAAAGAAGAATCTCTGAATATTCGTGTTTCTTCACCCCCAATGCCAAAGCTGTATCGAGGCCTACAACGCATGCTTCGTATTCCGCAGCATTGTTGGAAACGTCAAACTCTAGCTTTATGGAGATTGGGACATGTTCCTCTTTAGGTGATACTAATAGTACTCCACCACAACCTTTTTGGTTTGATGCTCCATCGAAGTATAACGTCCTAGTATCATCTTCTGTAAGTATTAAGTCTTCATCTGGAAACTTGTTTTCATGTATAGGCGTTGAATCTTCTATTGGGAAATTCGCTAGGAAATTCGAGACCACTGATCCTTTAATATCCTTTTGAGGCATAAATCTTACATCAAATTGGGCTAAGTTGACTATACATCTTGATATTCTCCCATTAAGTGTATATTTCTTGAAGAGATACTTTAGTGGATCCATCCGAGATACCACATAGGCTGTATGGACAAGCATGTAGTGTCTTAACTTGGTTGTGGCCCACACTAATGCGAGACACAATTTCTCAAGTGGTGTGTAGCGTACTTCATACTTGAGCATCTTTTTGCTTAAGTAGTAGATAGTGTTTTCTTTCCCTCCTACTTCTTGTGCGAGCATAGCCCCTGTTGTTTCTTTAGTGACTATTAAATACATCCTGTGGGGGATTCCCGGGAGCGCAGGTGCTAGTACGGGAGGATTAGTGAGATAGGCTTTGATTTTCTCAAAGGCTTTTTGACACTCATCATCCCATATTACTGACACGTTCTTCTTTAGTTTCTTGAATATCGGTTCACATATCGTGGTTTATTTGGATATGAACCTACTTATGTATTGCAACCGACCAATGAATATTCGAATCTGTTTCTCGGTCTTGGGCGGCGGCATTGACATGATTGCTTTAATCTTGGTTGGATCTATCTTTATTCCTCTAGAGCTAATGACATATCCCAAGAGCTTTCCTGAGGTGACTCTAAAGGCACACTTAGATGGATTTAACCTCATGTTGTATTTCCTCAACCTTTCAAAGCATTTTCTTAAGGCTACTAGATGTCCTAAACGATATTTTGATTTTACTATCATATCATCCACATAGGCCTCAACTTCTTTGTGTATCATGTCATGTAATAAGACAGCCGCTGCTCTTTAGTAAGTGGCACCCGCGTTTTTCAACCCAAATGACACTATCGTGTAACAGTAAGTGGCCCATGGCATTATGAATGTAGTCTTTTCCATATCATCCTCGGCCATGAGAATTTGGTTATACCCTGCTTATCCATCCATAAATGAGAGAAGCGCATGATTTGTTGTATTATCTACCAAAATGTCAATGTGTGGTAAAGGGAAGTCGTCCTTTGGACTTGCCTTATTTAGGTCTCTATAGTCGACACACATTCTTACCCTTCCATCTTTCTTTGAAACTGGCACCACATTTGCAACCTATTCTGGGTATTTAGATACCTTGATAAAACCTGCAGTAGTTTGTTTTTGAACTTCTTCTTTAATTTTAAGAACTACGTCGGGTTTCATTCGACGCAACTTTTGTTTTATAAGTTTCATTCCTAGAATTAGTGGTATTGTGTGTTGAGCTATTTCTCTATTTATTCCTGGCATTTCTTGACATATCATTGGTCATATGAAGATATACCAGGAATAAATAGAGAAATTATATGCATAAAGAAATAATTGTTGATGAAGAAACATATGACCAAGAATAGTTAGTGGTCATATGAAGATATGCTAGGAATAAATGTCTAAATGCTACTGTAATACCTTGTATTTCCATACATATTTTCTAATTAATTAAGTAAGAATTATTTTATAAAAAGGGTATTTTAGTAAATTTATTATTTAGAGCTAAAATCATATTTGAATTTTTGCGCCAAAAGTATTTTGAAAATTAATCATTTTTTTGGACAAGATATATTATCCATTTATCCTATTTTAAAAACCAGATTATTTACATATTTTGGATATTTTAATTAAAGAAAAATAATATTTTTTTAATTATTATATTATGGCCGAAATTTTCCAATAAAATCTAGGATTTTCGGATTTTCCATGTATTGGTAAATAATTGGTATTTAATTAATTAATTAATTAATTAATTATTCTATATTATTTTATACAATTATATTTTATTCCTTAAAAACCGAGCAAAATCTTCCTAAATATATTTATAGGAGTCCGAAAATTTGAGCTATGATAAGCTCAATATTTCGGCCCTATTGAATTATTTTGGGGGAATTTAATTGGTAAAATTATATTTTTAATTATCTCCCAAAATCTCTTATTTTCCTTAATTCTAATTCTCTATCTTATTAATATCTAATCATCATATTTTCTTGCCAATCATACTTCTTAATTATTCCCCAAGTAATTATAATTTCCTTATTATTTTTCATGACATACATACCTTCCATATTCAAGTATACAAAATCACCTTAATATCCAAACTTTCCTTAATTCTTTTACTCACTTCTCCAAGTAATCCCTTAAACCCTACTTGCCATAATTTTTCCCAAATTCTCTTGCCATAATACTTGCATAAACTAGCCTATAAATACCCCTTCATACCTCTCATATTTTGTACACCAAAAACCTAATTCTCTTCTTCTCTCTTCTTCTTCTTTTTCCTAAACCTTTTCATACTTTTCTTCTCCTCATTTTACACAAATCATCCCGTTTATCTTTGAAGCCAATTTTCGGGCACTTCTGGTCCGTTTTGTGGGTATTAATGTTTCACAAAAAATTGATCCTTTCAAACAATACTTGAGGTTAGGCACAAGAATCACCTAATTCGGAGTTATATCAAAGGATTTTTGGCCTATGCAAGTTCTGCCTATTCTTTCCAACGAAAATTCAATTCTCTTTAAACCTATTCCTTTATCTTCTTCATGGTTAGTTTTCCAAAATACAAATACCTATTTCAAAGCTATAATTTTATATAAAAGTATTATTTTAAAAGAGTTTTATAGTCCATGCACATTAGATTTGAGTTTTTATTGCGAAAACCTTATGGTTATGTTATTTGCAAGGTGTATTTGTGATTGAACTTTGAAAGTGCGAAGTGTTGATTGATATTCGGAATCAAGGTTCTTTTTGTGTGGTTTTTCTAGCAAGGATCAAGGTACGTTTAGGTGGCTAGATACCTTTGAAAGTGATTGGTTTTAATAACATGTTTTACATGATTTGATTGTTGATTGAATTAAATTGATTTGAATTATGATTTTGAAATAAATTATGTTTGAAGGTATTGACTTTAATAAAAGTATTTTGAATGGTTTGGATTACTTATCGTGTTAAAAAAAAGGAATTGATTTTAAAAGGTTTGTTTAATTAAATAGAGGTTTTTAAAGGAAGAGTTGTTGATTTTTGAAAAGTTATTATTAATATGAGATTTTATTCTCAAGTATTTATTTACAAGGTTTGATTTTGAAAGCATGTGGAATTAATTAAAAAGGAGTTTTGAATTATATTGGAACTATTAGATATTAAAAGGATTTATTGAACCATTGAATTATTATTATTAAAGCTTTATAAGCATGTTAGTAATCCCACTATGCTGATTTGGTTTATTGATAAGGCCTTGGACTTTGTATGACCGTGTCTTTCCTCAAGAATAGCCTTTTAATATAAGGAGACTAGCTTGGGGGGTGTGCACACTTGGGTGAGGAATTGGATTAAAAGGAATTGGTTCTTAATAAAGGAAATGGTTTTATTAACTATTATTTTGAATACTGAATCATTGGAATCGGTTTTGGAATAATGAGTTTTGAATTAATTATTGGAATTGGTTTTAAAAGCATGTTTGCAAATAAATTGAGTTTACACTATCTTGCACTTATCGTACTTAGCATAATTTGCTAATCTGTATTTCTTATTTGTTTTGGTTCGCCCTATTTACCGTAATGGTAAGAAGTGTTGACTATTTTCAGATGGAGTCATGAATGGCATATGGGAGTCTCGGGATTTGCTTCACCTAGTTTAAGAATGTTGGTCTTGTCTTTATTTTTGAGCACTCATAACAATGTTACTATTTTTATAAGTATTAATAAAAGAAAGTTGAGTTTCCGCTGCAAGTTTTGTTGTTGAGTTAAGTATTTTGAGTAGCCTTGCGTAATCATGCGGCGATAATACGCCCAAGTCTGTCTCTACAGTATAATTATACGTATTATAATAACATTTTCGTAGAGGGAGATTTGGGGGTGTTACGGCTACTCCCATCATCCTCTCTTCACTGCGATGTCAAATAATTGTATGTAGGGTCTACATCGCCGGCATAAGGGGGTTGATCCACGTAGGGAGGAAGATCATAGTTGGGGCTACTTCGGTAGTGACCTAAATCAGGTGCACTACTCGTGCCCTAATCACCATCATACCCGAGTGGAAACCTGAAGTATCCTGTTAAATGGTGGTTATCGATCTCCTTGGGAGCCATATTATTACATATCTCGGGGATGTGGTAATTCCCCTCTAAAACCACAACCCCCGGGTTGTATATAATCATAGGGCGGGAAGTATCATAGCTTCGAAATGGAGCTACAAGGTCCTTGCCAATAAGAGTAGGTGGGTTGGTTTTTGTTCCAACCCGTAACCGGCCCTATTGACCGGGGCGGTTAGGATAGTTGACATAGGGGAGCAAGAAAGTCTCCCCTCTTAACTTGGTGTAGATAGGACATTTGCGCCACATAGCTTTGGTATTCTTTTTCTTGTAAGATTCTTTGGTTTGTTAGATTGAGATGGTTGATAGCCAACTATAGGTCGAAAGAGATAGAAGAAGAGGAGGAGCCGCCCATAAATCTAGAAACGTTGAAAATGCTATGGAGGCGGGGATGGGATGGTTGGTCATGATCGGGAGCACCAGTGGGGAGTGGCTCGATTGGCACTTTCCAAGTGTTCCCCACGGTGTTCATCATCGCTGCATTGGGTAGCATGCAACGGTTCTTACACTTGACCAACCAAAAGTATTTGGTCACACAACCACGGACTTCCACAAGCATGTGCATTGAAGAAAGCTAGTCCAGGAATGTCAAGGACATTGGATCCATTAACTGGGGTCAATGTTTCAACCCAATTGGTAAAACCCAATTCTTTAGCAATTATCGTGATCATTCCTCCATAATTTATCTCTCCTCTCAACTCTGTACTCCTCTTAATCTTTAGGCACCTTTGGATAGACAAATATCCCATATTTACATTCCCCTTGAAGTCCCCCTCAAATCGGGAAGCTATAAAGAGACATCTTATCTCCTCTTTGGTTAGCTTCTTGTGATCTTGCTTTGAGAAGCAAGCATACCCCATAATTCTCATGAAATACGGAGTACACGGTGGACGATGTGGTTAGCATGGCTAGACCGAGTGGTGAAATTGGGATATTCCGCAATAGTGTTCCACAAATTTTGCTCTTCATAGCTAGAACTGTAGAAACTATCAGGATGGTCGATTTGGTTAAAGACGGGCCACTCAGAGATATGATTGAGTCAAGTTAAGGTTAGGGTCTTTTCATGGTTGAAAAGCTTAAACTTAATCTCGCACTCGAGAGGCTCTCCTTCACTGTTTTTTTGACGCATGACAACGGTCGAAAGAAATTCGAATGTGATCAATTCGCAGGTCATTTTGCTCTTTTGATGAAGTTTAACTGTAGGGAATATTTCAAGCATCCCACATTTGAGCCCCACTGTGATCATACACTTAAGCATGGTGGCGTCCAAAGGGAAAGAAGCTAGAGTAAAAGAGTCGCCAACAAGTTTTAGGAACTTGTAAACCGTTCACAGGGTGAAGGTTACACCCCTTCACGATCCATGAGATCGCTAACTCCATAGTGGTCCTGAACCATGACCGGATATTCGGGGATGAAGGTATCAACCCAACCTAATGAGATTGAAATTGCCCTAAAAATAGGCCTCTAGTTTATTCATCTCATATTCTTGTGCGCTTTATGACTAACATACAATCAATATATTAATCCTAAACCTGTTTAATCTATGTTGGTTGAATATTAATGCACAAAAAAACTATTATTGGCGATCACTTGAATTATAATCATATTAACCTAAACAAGATTATTATTTATCTTATTAAGCGTGATTACATGTACACATTCCTTTTAAACATGCATAAAAGGCGAGATCAAGCAATAACAATAATATAATATCAAGCAACATATAAATAATAAATCATCATCATCATAATAATCTTAATAAAGCATAATAATATTAGCACGATCCTAGGCATGATACTAACAAGATTAATAACAAATCTTAGCATGTCACTAAAAATAAAGATAAAAGCTTTATCCTTAACTCGATACTAACATGATAGAAGAAATAAGAGGCATCCTAAACATGATACTAGAAACATACATGATATTAGAAATATTTGTTATTACCCTAAACATGATACTAGGAATCATAAAGACATCCTAAAATGATACTAGGAATTAATAGAATAATCTAAGCATGCTTTCTAAAGAAAAAGAATAATTAAATTACTTACTTCGATGTCTCGTATCTCTTTTAATAACAAAATAAACGCGTTAGTAACTTCAAGGAAAATATTAAATAAAATAATTAATTTAAATAATGGAAATAGGGATTTGGGACCAAACCCATATAAATTATCAACCTTTCACGTCTAGGGCAAATGCAACTTCGAACTTGGCTAGGTGTGTCTAGGACTTGTGAATGCGGAATTTTGTGTTTAGGAAAGGTTTAGAAAAAGAGAAAAGAATAAGCTATTGCTTGAGAGAGTTAAGGATGGTTGAATCTTGATGATTCTGAGTGAATGAAAACAGGGAAATACGACCCTTTTAATAAGAAAATAGTCCGAAAATGATAGAAAAGAATCAGAATTTGAATCGAAATAAAACTGACCCCTGTCGCCAGCGATAGAGCCCAGCGCAAAACTACAAGCATCACGCATGGCGACAGGCTCTGTCGTTTGGCAACAACTTTGTCGTTTGGAGCTAATTAAAAGATAAAACACGCTTTTGTAAGGAATACTCTTAATAAAATTAAGCAATTAAACTACGTTTTTATCAATTTAAAATCAGATTTCATCATAATAAAACACTTGTTTTATTTCAAACCAAATTTATTATTTTTTCTAAAAAGATAATTATCAATCCTAACGCTATTAGAACTCAAAATAACCTTCTAGACTATTCTAGAAAATTTAGAATCAATCCTAACAATTTTAGGAATAATAATTAATGGGCCCTCCACTAGATCATTGGGCGAAACCATTTCAGACCCAATTTAGTACTTGGACCACAACTTCCTCATTATTCATCAGAATTGGGCTTATAATATATCATTGGAAAGCTCTTTACAATCTCGACCCATTTACACTATTATTGGACCCTTATCACGGACCAAGCTAAATTGGACTGGCTATTTTCATAAAATAGAGTAGATTTTTGAAAACTGAAAGAAAGATTTTTATTAAAACGACCACATCACAAGACTTTTCACACTTTCACTTCATTCGATAATCAAGCGGCATGAAAAGTATTTATCATTGGGTTTGGTTTTTTGGGGAGACACATTTGGGTGTCTACATTAACCATCCAAAATTATTGGCCACATGCCGAACTCTTTCATATTAGCCTAAGAGTTAGCAAGCATGCTGGTCATAAAATCATGTGGGGAGGATTTTTCGCTTTGAGAGCTTGGTATATTACTGTTTGAATTTCTTAGGTATTCTAGTGGATATGGAGAGCCATTATTTCGATTTTGTTCTTGATTTTGGCTTACAGTGGTTTGGTTTTCGTTTATTTTGATTTCGGAAGTCTTTATTTTCTTTCCACCCCCACCTCCAAACAATTTAAGAACCATTTTGGCAAAAAGCATAATAAGGGTAAAGAGGTTCAATCCAAATACCTCACCACAAACACCAAAATTCAACACACAACAACCTCCTTAACTTCAAACCTCTAATTAAAACCAAGTACCTGTTTAAACAATTCCAAATATATAATCTAACACAATCCACAAAGATTTCCAACATAAAATTCACAATGATCAACAATTCTAACCAACATAATAATTTCTATCCACAAATGTCACAACTCTCAATCACCTAACCTAGCAAATCACACTTAATTTACCACAATCATCAATCAAATTTCACTTTAAATGCAATAATCCTACAATTCACAACAATCATGAATTAAACCACACAATTCATAAAAAATAATTAACCAAGAATAATGAAATTTGAAGAAAAACCACTATACTTAAGAAGGAGAGTGAAGTAGGGAAGGAAATTTATACCAAAAGAGTATGAAAATACTCTTAAACTTCCAAGCTTCACTGGATTCTTGATTCCTTTGCTCCAATTTTTCAAAAAATCCAAGCTTTCCCTTGCTGAACAATGCTGGTCTTCTAGGTTTTAAAAATTTCTTGCTTGAATTTGGGTAGATTTGGTGTTAATAGAAAGAGAATTAATTGGAGAATAAGAATTAGTGAATTTAAATGAAGATTTTTATGAGAGAAATTGGAGAAAAAACAGGGGTTTTAAATAGAGAAGTAGATGGGAAGTGAGGAGAGAGAGTATGAATGTTTGAATAAGTGGTGAGAAATGGGTAAAAAGGATAAGAAGATTCTCTTTGTTTTACCCGGATAGGTAGACGTGGGCGTGCAGAGGAGTAGGATTGCCTGTTCCTAGCCTTTGAAATAGATTCTGAATCTCCTAGCAAGTTTGGAACAGGCGTGATGTCAGAGTAGAGCACCCGTTGTTGCTGTTTGGTAGCAGTTATGATTCCTCTTGCCAGGAAGGAGTAGGCGTGTGTAAGGAGGGGGTTCCCATCATAAGGGGTCCTCTCCTTAAATGCCCATGGTCGCTTAAAAGCCTAGGACTTTACACTTGTTAGGGTGTATTAGGATTTGAATTCCTGACTGTTTGGGAGACCTTGAATTAGAAATGATACTCTCAACACGCTTTTTTGTAAGAAACAAGTAGGAGTCGCCAATGAGTTTTAGGAAAAATCATAAACCTCGTTCATGCCTTTCTTCCATGTGGAGTTCTTGGAATAATTAGCACGAATCATAAGTTTACCCATGCCCAAATTGGTCTACATAAACCAGAAATGAGTTTGGGAGTGAAGGTACTAAAATAACGTTCCTTTTAGGGAGGAATCGCTATTCTAGCCCTAGTACGACCTCTACTAGCTCTTCCTTTTTCACAATTTCATTACCAAACAATATATGCAACGTGATAACTATATACTAAGTTAGTTGATTTATTTACAAGCATTAATCACGTAGGAATTACATTGCAAAAGTCGTTATTCTTTGTTTAATCAATATTCGTGAAAAGAACAAAATAAACAATATTCGCCTTGTCTTAAGTGATAAAACAACAATTGATTATTCAAATTCTAGTCTTGATTAACAAAAGAGTACTATGTGAATTAATTAATTAAAAGTTTGTTTAAAGTGATCAAACAACACTAATTAATCAATTAAAGTTATTTAAACAATAAAAGAAAAGTGATTTATCTAAGTGCTCAGGAAACTAACCGTTCTTCTATTATGTTAAATCTCTGTTTAATGTGTTTATGGACTTTCTTTCTTTTTTGTACCTCCAAGGACTTCAATGGATTCAATTAGGGTTGGAAAGTATTTGGGAAGAGAGAAGAAAAAGTAGTATGATAGTTGTTTTGGGGTTTTTTGTACGTACCCGAATGGAGGGTGTGTACATCCCTTGGGAGACAGATCTGCAATGCAACATTCGAACGGCTCGATCACCTGCAAAACAACGGACCCCGGGGGGGCCGTATGTCCGCCTCCGACGATCAAGTCAGTGACCGAAACTATGTATTTTAGAGAGAGAAAGTAGAGAGAAGGGAAAGTAAATGTGGGGGGCATTGCCCTTGGAGAGAGAATTGGATCCCCTAAAACTGATGTAATGATCAGTATTTATAGAGTATTGGGATATGTGTCTCTTAGGTTATTTAACCTAAGTAGATTGGCTTCCCACCGTTTTACGGTTTCTAGGGTTGTAGGCTTAAAGCCCATTTTCACCCTTATATCATTGAGTGACACGTGTCATGCTCTAATTGGCTCATTGAGCGCTGAGCTTGCGGACACGTGTCGAGGTGGCATTGGTCCACATATAGGGGGTATTTTTACCCCCAAACATTAGCCCCTCAGAAGGGGTAATTTCTTTTTCAAGAGGAATTACTCCTTTCGAAATCAAGGCTTTATTTTCCGCTTGTTCAAAAGTTCTAAGGGCAGCATATGTCTAGTTCAATAAAAGAGAGATTGAATTAACTTGGAAAATTTGATACCTTAAACGGTATGATATTTTCTAAGTTAATCAATCATAATAATGATTTTCGCCTGAACTAGACAGATGACGACTTTTATTTCTTTTAGCCCCGCTATGGTGGTCATATGACCTTTGGGTGACTTAGAATATTTTTGGGATGTTTGACATCCCATAAGGCAGGAGGCGGATGGCCGCCAGATAGGGCAAGAGGCAAATGCCACCTGGGGGCAGGAGGCAAATGGCCGCCTGACTCTTCATAGGGCAGGAGGCAAATGGCCGCCTGACTCTTCATAGGGCAGGAGGCAAATGACCGCCTGACTCTTCACAAGGAAGGAGGCAAATGGCCGCTAGAATATTCACAGGGCAGGAGGCAAATGGCCGCCTGACTCTTTAAAGGGCAGGAGGCAAATGGCCGCCTGACTCTTCATAGGGCATGAGGCAAATGGCCGCCTGACTCTTCATAGTGCAGGAGGCAAATGGCCGCCTGACTCTTCATAGTGCAGGAGGCAAATGCCGCCTGGCGGCAGGAGGCAAATGGCCGCCTGACTCTTCACAGGGCAGGAGGCAAATGGCCGCCTTACTCTTCATAGGGCAGGAGGTAAATGGCCACATGGGGTGTTTGTAATCCAATTATACTTTCAATGTCTTTCTTTCCCATTGGGAGGACTTGTATAATTTCGGAAGGTAATCTAGGTTAGAACTTTGGTCGATCACCGGCTGATGTCTTTTGGACATCCGGTTCCCGAGGACTTGGTCGTTCTTTAGATTACCCAGGTCAGGCGGCTATGAGTTGACCAATGAGGCCGTTCAATTTTTGCCTTTTGCATGCGTACGTAAAGCAAACAATAGAGTGCTTTCTGCGACGATTGCACCCAGAGGGGTGTCGCCGGACGCCATATTTCACATTGGAGAAGACGAATTTACCAAAATGTATAACCATCCGGCCGTTAGCCTCATGTCTTTTTCAAGACGGTTGTATAGCCATTGCACAACTCTTTTTTCCCCAATGGGAGAGTCTGTGCAATTTTGGAATGAAAAGCCTAAGTAAGAACTTCGGTCGGTCACCGACTGATGTCTTAGGACATCCGGTGTTCCGAAAACTTAGTCGTTCTTTAGACTGTTCTGGTCAGACGGCTATGAGTTAACCAATTTGGTCGTTCAATCTTTGACGTCTACATAGGTAAGTAGAGCAAGCAAGTAGGTTGCTCTCTGCGACGATCGCACCCGGAGGGGTGTCGCTAGACGCCATTGTCCATGTAGGGACAGGCGATTTTATGAAAAAAGCAACCATCCGGCCATTGACCTCTAGTCTAGGTTGAGACCGGCTGTATAGCCACTAAGCGGTTTTTTGCCTAGTTTAGTTATCTGGCCATTGGCCGCATGTAACTCGGACGTTGAATTTTCTACTAAGTTTCAAACTTAGTTTATAATCCAGCCATTGGCCTCACGTCACTTGGACGTTAGTTTAGCTACTAAGTTTCAAACTTAGTTTATTATCCGGCCATTGTCCTCACGTCACTTGGACTTTTGTTTAGCTACTAAGTTTCAAACTTAGTTTATTATCCGGCCATTGGCCTCACGTCACTTGGACGTTAGTTTAGCTACTAAGTTTCAAACTTAGTTTAATATCCGGCCATTGGCCTCACGTCACTTGGACGTTAGTTTAGCTACTAAGTTTCAAACTTAGTTTAATATTGGAGTTTGGACGGTTCGTCAGATTATATTGAAATTCAGTCAATGAATCAATAATACTAATTATTATAATAACAATAATAATGAAGACTATCATGACTATCTTAATGCATTAATATCATTGGAGAGAATCAAATCAAATTATATTGTTACCTCCATTATTCAACCGGAATTAATTGATGAACAAAGCAATCACAGCAACCGGACTTAACGAAGAACAAAGCATCCCACATCCAAGCATATTTAACGAGCAATTGAGCCTTGGCAACTGGGATAAATTGGCGAGGAAAGTTACTCCTACAGCCAGATATAATTGATGAGCATTTAAGCCATAGCAATCGGTTAACCGAGGCAGGAAACAACCCCTGCTGCCACCGTTCACAGCTCCGACCGACTGCCACCATTGATAACCACCACCGGCTGACACTATTGGAGAAAAACTGCCCCATGCCGCCTGCATTACAGTTGAGTAGGACTATGGATGCGTGCAGCTTGAGTGCACTTATGTAAAAGATGATAGTAGCCGGCTGTATGCACTTATGTACAAGATGATGGCAGCCGGCACAAGATCCGTCTCTATTGTTGCTTTCAACACCATCATTTTCCGACTCGGAGGATCTTAAGCTTAATCATAAGATAGCATGGGCTTTGATATGATGCCGCCTGGCTAGTGACATAACCAAGTCGGCAATATCAAGCTTTTTTTTTTAATCATAATAATGATTATTACTGATTTGCATAACAATAATGCGGCCTGTCAACCAAGTAGTTGTCCAGCCATGATTACATGGTAAACGAGCTTTCGGCATGACACTCGGCAACATGGCCGGATGCCTTACCACCCACAATCGGATTTTGGGATGTCAAGCAACTAACCTTGAATATACAGACGGCTCTTCATGCCGTATGTATATTACCATAATGAGAAACAACGCAACCGGATTTAATTGGTGAAAAAGGCAGCCATGCAGCCGGCTTTGAGGATGAACAAAGCATCCCACAATCGTCCTTATTTTATGAACAAGGCAACCACATGGCCCGATTTAATTGGAAAACAAAGTAAAACAACAGCAGCCCCTGCAGCAGGGTGCTTGATTGAGGAAAAGAGCAGACGGTAGGGCCGGCTGACACCATTGACAGTGATCACCGGATGCCACCATTGATAGCTCTTACCGGCTGTATCACTTAAGCATCCACCTTCTAAGTGCCGCCTGACTCCATTATATAAGTCGGCATATTTGCCGCTTGTATTTGCGGAACTTGGGCTTTAATTCTGCATAGTTGCCGCTTGTTTCCATTGCTTACAAGCTACAATAGACTCTTTTGGAAGACAATGATATGCGTACCAAGAAGCCCCTTCTCACGCAATTCAACTCATTAACTCGGCATTAGAACCACTTGAACTAGCTTACAATCGAGCTCTTACTAGCTCTCCTCACAGCCGTTTGTCTAAGAGTATAATCATGCGAAACCCGGCTAACACCATGGATAATAGTAATCGGCTATAATATGAGTCGGCATATTCGCTGCTTGTAATGGAGTTAGCTTGGGCCGGCTGGTTGCTTTTAGTTGAAAGACATACTCAGCAATTCTGCCATCTTGTTATGTTAAGAGCTGATGAACACTTGATGTCCGCTAGCTTCATTATGTAGAAAACTCAACCATGATATTTTACTTGAGTTATTGTGCGCATGAAGCTCATAACTTCCCTCAAATGGAGAATGGCCGACTTGGTTAATAAATTTTGATGCCGCCTACTAGACACATACGGCTGCCGCCCCACATATTCTTCAGCAAATAGCTTGTACTTGCGGGGTGCCATATTCTCAAGGATGAATATGAAAGTAGAAGCTAATAATGATAATGATGATCAGAGCAGCCGGGTGTGTTGGTGAACAAAACAACCCGTCGTCAAGCTCAATGAGCTAATGACACATCCGGACTTAATGAAGAACAAAGCACCCCTGCGGCTGGGTTTGATTGTGAACCAAGCAGGCCACAACTGGCTTAATAAAGGCACAAAGCAGCCCCACAGCCGCTTAACACCATATGCTCGAGGATTATTATGTAATGTCAGCCGCTTGAACAAAGCAGCCCCTACATCCGGCCTCATGGCCGTCTGACTTTAAGAGCTTTACACCCTCGTTAGCCGAATGTAGGAAGTACGTGAGTAAACTCTTGCAGCTTGTATTAGAGTAAGCTTGGGCTCCTGACTAATGGAGAAGCTACTTGGCTGTATAATGCCGCTTGGCTACTCACGCAAGGTGAGTTAACTTGCTCATCCTTCATGGTCATCTGGGTACCAAGTGCCGGCTGCCTCAATGATCAAGTGCCGACTGCCGCTTTGATGATACATCTTAAAATATGATTATATCAATCATCATGCTTGAGAATTCAAGCAAGCTTTTTGCCGTATGCATATTATTGTCGTCCACGTGAATATCAAAAGACAAATTCAATCATTAGTAATGATTGAAAAATGATAGTAATGAACTCAATGGTGCCGCTTGATGATTAACAAGGGCGGCTGTAATCAGTAATTCGTGCTATTACACGCGATTTACATATACTTAGATACATGAAGATTAATGCCGTATGTATAGCCTTGTAAATATGATATTACTCTTCCAAAGCTTTGTCATAAATAAATATGAAAAATAACAAATGGGAAGAGTAAGCTGCTTGAGAATGAACAACCAGGCGCTTGGCTTATTTCATTTGGCTACCGCCTCTATTAATCAAGCATCCAAACATCCTGCTTTGAGGTGTGAACGAGGCAACCATGGCAGCTGGCTTTGAATAGAGTAACCACATAATTGATGAATGTAGCAACCGTTTGCAGCCCCTTTGAGGATGAACCAAGCAACCCCTACGACTGGTAGGTGCGGCTGCTCTCCCAAGGTGAGCTACCTTGCTAGAGACATGGTTATCCGGGCACCGTTGCTGGCTGACATCACTAATGATGGTGACCGGCTGCCGCCATTAATGAAGCTAATACATTTGATGATGGTTATCGACTGCCGCTTGTCTTATACATTATTCTCATAAATGATAATATCAAAAGACGGGCTTATTGGAGTGCCGTTTGTAGCATAGATGGCAGCCACTTGAGTGTAAATAATTACCACTTGAATTTATACAAGTTGAGGCTTCGTCATGAATGACGGATGCTCAAGTTTGGCCGCATGTGATAGTGCAATACATCACTTTGTTGGTTTAATTAAAAACCATTAAATTGTTATTTCTCTTTTTTACAAAAGTTTGATAAGCTTATTCCATTAGTTGTCAAAACTAGTGGAATATGAAGATAAAGTGGAATGCTTTAGGCGCATGTCCCCCACTAATTTCAAGAGTTTACTCTTGGATAATATTAACGTATGTAATAATACAATTTGAGTGATGTTGATAGTATAAAACTATCAATCACAGCACGCGGCCGCCTGACTTAGCATAAATGCCGGCTGTATGATTCGGCTGGGTGGCCTGAGCATGCGGCTGAATCATTAAATTAGTCGGATTAAAATAGTGTAGTTGGCCAATTTGACCGTCTCTCCCCTCTTGAGTCGGTGATCCACAACCGTTGTGCCATTAAAGATGTGTCTCCCCACAAACGGCGCCAAATGTTTTGGTGTTTTTTGTACGTACCCGAATGGAGGGTGTGTACGTCCCTCGGGAGACAGATCTGCAATGCAACACTCGAACGGCCCGATCACCTGCAAAACAACGGACCCCGGGGGGGCCGGAGGTCCGCCTCCGACGATCAAGTCAGTGACCGAAATAATGTATTTTAGAGAGAGAATGTAGAGAGAAGGGAGAGTAAATGTGGGGGGCATTGCCCTTGGAGAGAGAATTGGATCCCCTAAAACTGATGTAATGATCAGTATTTATAGAGCATTGGGATATGTGCCTCTTAGGTTATTTAACCTAAGTAGATTGGCTTCCCACCGTTTTACGGTTTCTAGGGTTGTGGGCTTAAAGCCCATTTTCACCCTTATATCATTGAGTGACACGTGTCATGCTCTAATTGGCTCATTGAGCGCTGAGATTGCAGACACGTGTCGAGGTGGCATTGGTCTACATATAGGGGGTATTTTTACCCCCAAACAATAGTAAGAGAAGTTGAGAGATTAGGGTTTTGAGAGTACAAGGGTTTTCTCTGATTTTCGGTCCCCGTAATGCTGAACGAAGACCCTTATTTATAGGCGTATGGATCTAGGTTTAGGGTTTTAGAGCCGCACCGTCAAGTGGCGCGCGAAACTCTCTGATTCTGGCTGGGTGCCGCGCGCATCTCAATGAGTTGTGCGCGCCAGGCGCGCGCAACTGATTAAGTTGCGCTGGTTTGCGGTTTGCCTTATACGAAAACGCGTTTTTAAAACTTCCATAAATTTTTATTGCAAAGTCGGATTAAGGCGTATGAGATATCATTTGAAATATCTGAATGTGTAATTTTCAATTCCATTTGAATTAGGTTAAAATATGTTATAGATTAAATGTTATGGCCGTTGGAGTGCAAGGGTGTCTGTATTGGGGCCCGATTTAGTGTTTTGATCATAACTTCTTCGTTTTTGCTCGGAATTAGGCTTATAATATACCGTTGGAAATCTCTTTGAAAGGGATATACATCTGTATAGGCCTTGCATGTGAATTTGATAGTTGTTTTATCCGTTTGGCTTGGTTTTCAATAATGTAGTTCCATTGGATCCAATCATTGCATTTGACGCATTTGGGTCCGTTATTAATCAAGTTTAAACATGTATGAACACGTTTTAGGCCTCATTAGTAATCGGAAAAGGCTCTAAGATAACTTGGTCTCAAATATGAGTTTCAACTTATTTAATAATTATTTTCATAGTCCATAAACACTTCAACTTTGATCTAGCATGAAGAACGAATTTTTGTAACATCATCGCACTTCCTTTTGGGACAAGAGGCCAAAAGTAGGTGTCTACAGTTAGCCCCCACTTTGATCGAGTCTAAAATAGACGATGATCAAA
This sequence comes from Chenopodium album, assembly GCF_948465745.1. Classification (NCBI taxonomy): domain Eukaryota; kingdom Viridiplantae; phylum Streptophyta; class Magnoliopsida; order Caryophyllales; family Amaranthaceae; genus Chenopodium; species Chenopodium album. The sequence continues at coordinate 64,826,341 of NC_137834.1, read as the reverse complement.
GTAGTCAAGGAGATAAATCCGAGACTCATTCTATGAAGTTCCCTAAGAATAGAGAATCTTTTAGAAATGCTAAGGATGTCGAAACGATCCTTCGTTCGCTAAGTGTTTGAAACAAGTAGCTATTAAGGCTAGAAAAAGTTATCTCTAGTCTCAACATGCTAAAGAATCTTGATTGACCCTTTGCAATTGTAGAACGCTTTTACAAGTAAAGGTTTTCTAGGTGATGTCAAGTCATGAGAAGAGATCGGTTTTAAAAGGATAAAAGGGGATGATTTCCTCTCAATCGTGTCATCGTTGGTCTAAAGTCCCTCGATATGTCATTGAAACTTTAGCCTGACTTTAACAAAGTAAAAAAGATGAAAAGGGGTTTTCGGTATTTGAGCCGAAATGGTTCTGTATTCAAGCCGGATGTCCACAAGATAAAAATACATATCTCAGGCTGGAGGCATATATCCAAATCAAGTGTGAGGGAAGAACGTCAGCAACTCTCTCAGTAGTTTTGTCCACAAGATGAGTACACGTGTCTCGGGACTAGGAGGCACGTGACTACATAGGCGCGACATCGTCTCGTCGCTTATTTATATAGAGGATGATTCGACACCCTAACTGTCTGGTAAGCTAGTAAGCGCACTAACTACCGTATTTGTTCCCATTCAAGAAGTGCATGTTCCTGATGGTTCGGTGCGCCTGTCGACTTGTGAGATAAAGCCTACAGTAATTCTCTACCTTTTAGTTCCGAGAGGTAGATCTCGCAAAGCTTGGGCTGAAGTGAAATTTTACGCAACACCTACGCCGTACAATTTTGCGCCATATGATACGCCATTTGCATTTTTACGCTGCATGAAAACGCCTTCTTTTTTGCTTTGGACGTGAAAAAAAGAAGAAAACCCGGACATTTGTAACGTCAGTACAGTAAAATGACAAACCTGTCTAATGGTGCTTTTACGTAAAGCACCACCACATAACATCTTAAGGCACTCTTACGAAAAACGTTCAAAAAGTATGCTTGGGGAAGGCACAAAGCACAGTGTGCATGCAAGAATGATGCAAAAAATTAACAAAGAAGCAAACAAACTACAATATGCAAAGCAATTTAAAAAGATTTTGATAATTTGCGCACCATTACGTCTAATAACGAGCAAAAACCGTTGAAAAATGATCAAACGGATCAAAATCAAGATTCCAGTCATTTTAGTGACCAGTATCCGCGTGAAACTCAGTGGGTCGCGCTGGCCTGGCGCGTGCATCGATTCTGAGTTGCGTTGGTATGTCACGCGCAACTGAATCAGTTGCGCGCAGTGTTTAATTCAGCAAAAAGAAATCGCTGAACGCGATTTTCATTTCGCATTCTCTCGCCTCCTTTTTCGCCATTTTCGAACCTTTCGATATCTACAAAGCTTGTTTTCTTTTGATTTTCAAAGCTAAGGGAAGTAGATATCGCACTTAATTCATATTTGCCATAATTTATTCATTCTTGGCTGAATTTGGGCGATTTTCAAACCGTTAAACCCCAAATTTTGAATTTGGGGGTTTTTTATTTAACTTGTTTTCATGAATTTGTTTGTCTGTCGTTGTGACATGTTTAACCAATATATTGAAACAAATTCCATGTGAAGTGATAAAGTATTGATCCTGTATGAGCATGTCGAGCATACATGTATTTTTTTTTGTTCATTCTAATTTTGACTTTGTGCTTGAACTTTATTTCTCTTTTTGCTCACATAGAATATACTTGTTAATTTTAATGTAAATTGAAGTGTTTAGAACAATTATTATGCATTAAAATTATAAATGAAATTTTGAACTTTTATAATAGCATGAATTTGTTCTTGCGACTCATATATTTTTTTTTTCATGCGTAAGTTGCAAAATTGGGTTTATCAATGATAAAATAACCGATGGTTATTATTATTCACTCATAAAACTGTGATTTCAAGATTTTCACAAAACTAGTTAGTTTAGGAAATTCTTGAAGAGATCATCGAACTGGTGTAGCTTGGTTATATTCCGGGTTTGTATGCCCCCATTTTACATTTTCGAATGTTGTAGCCCCCAGTGTTGGGTGATTTCGATGACTTGTTTGTTTTTAATAATTAGACCCTTTCATGTTGCTTTAAATGAGTCTAGAAATCTTGTGTTTCGTCTTATTATGATAACAACTAGGATCTTGGAAACGATTAAACTAGTGTGTTTAAATCGTTTTTTGACCATTCTTATTTTAACAAAGAAATTTGCTTAGTCTAGTAATATTGGTCATTCATTAGAACAAGTAAGGGGAAAAATGAAATGTTGTTCAAATTTTTCGTCTATTCGTGCTACTTTTGAATTCTTTCTTTTGAGTTCAAATTTTGTCATTGTTTTGAAGCTCGAGAAAGTAGATGTTGTCCTCCTTGCGAAATTCCAATGTGGGCAACAATGGAGAATAATTTAGAATGAAGAATCCTTAATTTCGAATTTAGGAGTCTTTTGTTTACATTCTAACTCATTAAATTGTTTGTCTTATGTTAATAATGTGTCTTGATAAAATTTTCATGATGAATTATTGAGTATTAAACTTTCGTATGAGCAAGTATCATGATTTTGTTGCTCTACACTAGTCATACTCTCTAGTCTTTGAAGTAAATTAAAGTATTGAAACAACAGTTATGCACTAAGATTATTTTTGAAGTTGAACTTAAAAATGGCTCGAGTATGTAACCTGTTTAATGGCCAAGTTCAGTTGCAAACTTAGTTTTCAAAGGAACAAAATGATCATTAAATCATCGTGATGCATTTGAAAATTGTAAGGCTCGAGATCTACGTAAACCATTTGTAGCTTAGGCGATTCCCAAAAGTAGCTCGAATGGCATGAACATCTCATTTATTATTATTATTTTTTTTCTTGTGGATATTGGAGCCCCCATGTGTTGGGTTATGCGCATTCTTTCTATTTTACAAGTCTTGGAGCCCCCAATTGGGGGTAAATTCTAATGACTTGCTATTGTTTAGGCCATTCATATGATATTGAGATGGACCTGTGCTTATGTCCTATTTTTGGTTTTGAAATATTTAGGACAGTGATATGGCTTTCACATTTTAGTTAAAGTTATTTTCAAGAAAGCGAGTTAGTTTTTTGCTTGTTTATAGACCAAAAACAATTGTGTTTAAGGTTTAGTAATCTTACCTAATGTCTAAACATTTGTAAAGATCATTACGGTGATTTTATTCTTCAAAGTTGATTTAAAACATCAAATATTTTCTTTGTTCTTGTCAATATTTGATTTTGGTCTTGTAGGTGGTTCATTTACCATCCCTTAGCTAATAGAGGAAGAACAAGTTTGAGTCAAGAAGAAGTCGAATCTTAATTCATTCCTTTTGGAAATATTTATGTATATACATATTATCCAAACGGTTATTGAGAATCTGAAAATTTATTTATTTTGAGGAAACAAAATTCAGAAAGGAACTTTTGAATACTATTTTTATTACAAACATGTTGTTTCGAATAAGAATTCAAAATTTGAAAAGGGTCCAATAGTTTGTTTTGAAAAGCAACTTTTTCTAGTAGGAAAAAATCATATTATTTTCAAAACTGGACCCAAAATGGAAAGAAAAGTCTAGCTCGTGATGACTTGGCAGTGAGGTATACGTGTGATAGCGATAATGATCATTTTTTCATGTAGCGATCATGTTCAGTCAATGTTCCTCGCTTAGAAAAGATGGAAATATCCCACGCAGGAGGACGTATAAGTGAGAAGACCAAATCTCAAGAGTTGTAAAAGACATCTAGAGTTGATGTCGAGGCTGTCGATATATCAAATCAATTTATCGTATTAACTTTTTTCTTTCTAGGCAATTTAGAACTTGAATTACCTTGGTAATAAATAGCCCTATTATTAAAAGAAAATAAGATGATTGTTTTTTTTAGAGTGATAGTCATCTCATTTTTCTTAGCAAAAAATATGGAAAACATCGAATTTAATTTGATTCGATTGCTTTACTAAAATGGTTTCATCAAGCCAATGGCTATGAAATCATCCAAATCATTTGATTTTTTTATATGATTTTGTAATCATAACTCAACACTTTATGCATTTTATATATGGGAATGACTACTCAATAGTAGGTCCATAAGTGCAAAGGCCTAAGGTTGGCCATATTTTCATGGAATGATGATTTTGGTACATGGTTATGGTCTACCTCAAGGAGGGCCTTTCCAAGGTTGTAACGTGGCTAGGCTTGGGGTTATGAAGAATGGATAGGCTAAAAAATACTCCAAAAATCCCTTACTTTTGGTGCTTCTTAAATTAAAACCTTTCTGCTTTGTGTGGAAACGTTCTACATTAGGTGCCTTTTCCTTGTCCTCTATCTCTCTCTTTTTTTTTTCCTTCCTCTCTCTTTTTTTTTTAATAAGTTTTGTTTTTGGGTTTAGAACGATTTTTTGATCTTTTCTTTTGGGTTTCAACTAACTTTGTGTCCCCCTCTTATGCTTCGTTCCCCCAATTTCCTATTTATATCTTTGCACCATTCCCATCCCAAGGTATGGAATAATGTAGGTTGAATAACTAAGGCTCAATTGACGAGGCTCAAAAGGGCTGCCAAAAACATGGATTTTCTCTAAGGTTAAAAACATGGGATTATATTTGTGGGGTTTCAAGTTGCCTCCTGTGTTGGTGAAATCATCATATCCTCTCTTTGTGGGCCTAATATGGGCCTCTTTTCATTCAATACATCTTATAAGCCAAAGCTCATCAAGATTCTTTAAAGTGTTGAGCATGTATGCCTTTTGATATTGCCTGTTTGTATGTATACGTTTTATTTAATGTGAGACAATAACAATAAAGAGATTTAAAAGAGAACAAGATAGACGTACTTGAAAATATATTTTTTATTCATTAATAAATGAGAGTACAAAATAAGTAGATTCGACAACATGAATCTCATAGTCTATCATAAAAAACAAAGGAAAGAAACAAAACAAGACCTAGGGTGCTACATCTTGAATTGTTGACAACTTCTTGAGATCGCGTCTTTGAGCTTTGACCGTTTCCAACGTAGGTGAAATCCTCTATAAAAATCAAGTCCATCTATATGATTCATGGTTTCATTTATCAAGTCCCTTTCAATTAATATTCCCACAGTATAGACTTTTTGAAATGTGTCTAAACCAAGGTATTGTAAATGGCACTTGTATGGTGGAGACATATTGTCTATGAACTTTGGGACAAGTTCATGATCTAAAGGTCTTAGTGGAATAAGAGCAACCTTTGATCGCCACCTAGAAAAGAAGTCAATGAATCCTTCTTCTTCACCTTGCTTAAGCAATTCGAGATCGCGCAAGGTAGTTGTGAGCTCGATGTTATCTCTAAATTGGGTTTAAAACGCTTTTACAACGTCACTCCAAGTGGAAGATTGTTTTGCATCGAGGTTATAAAACCATGATCTAGCAGTTGGGTCCAATGAAATAAGAAAAGTACATGAATATAGGCTTGGCTCAACCCCTTTCAATGCCATAATTCCAATAAATCTCATTAAGTGAGTCCTAGGATTGTCTGTAACCTTAAAGGTTGGCAAATCCGTAGTCAAGAACTTTTCTGGGAGAGTCTTGCCACTAGGTTGTGTTGCAAGCTCATAATTGAAGTACTTATTCCCTGAGTTAGCTCAAAGGACAAGTTTCTCCAAGGCCTCTACTCTTTCGGCTCTTGCTTTTTCTTGCAGAATGTTTTCTTTTTCTTTTTCTTCTTTTCTTTTAGCCTTTTCTGCTTTTTTATGAGCCTTCATTTGGGCTTCTTCTTCTCGTAGGGCCTTTAGGTTTTGGAGTTCCTCTCTAAGTTTCTCCAATGCTGCTTTGTCACCCATGATTGGACTAGTATGCGAATGTGGAAGATGATCTAGTAATGTGTGTCACGAGAAATTGAGCATGTTCACTTAAACCTTTTTTTTCAAGCATTCAAACAATAAACCAAAGTCAAAATGATTGTTTTATTTCTTTTTTTCTTAATCCTTGTAATACGAATTCACTTTAAGCAAGTTTGTTGATGAAAAATGTCAAAAAATTCACGAACAATCATTAATGCAATGTCATGATTTGTGTTGACTTCAACAAGGTAATCATCTAAGGATTTTACTTTAAATGAATTGTTTTCGAAAAAGGTAGAAGAGAAAGACAAGAAAGTTGGATTGAAAATGCTCATCAAATTTTAGGAATATTAATCAACCCGAACATACTCCTTAAAATGATCAAGTATACTATGGTATTTGGTGATCAATTAGATTGCAATAGAGATGTATACATTTTTTTCAATTATGATTCTCATATTGCTCATATTCAAAGGATAATATTTTACTATTTGCTTAAAAAGAATGATGGCCTTCGAATGTAAAATCCAAGAAATAATTAAATCATTTTCTCGGTTTTATCATTCATTATCTTCTCCCTTTTTTTTTGACAGATTTTTTTTTTAGAACGACATTTATTTTTTTTCGTTCCATTTCTCTCTTTTTTTTTTTGTGTGAGGCAATCATCCCAAGTAAAGTTCTCAGGATTTTCTTTTTAAACCATAGAAGAAGTAAATAAATTATACTATTAAATCAAGGTTGATCAATTACAACTAAAACATGATGAACACGAAAATAGGCACGTTTAAGAATAACACATTGATGACGTCCTATTAAGGGATGCGAACTTCTAATGACGAACCTCATAAGAAGTAATGTTATTAGTTTGATTATAATGTACGTAAACGAATCATCATAATAAAAAATAGTATCGCGCACAATTTTCCGTCTTGGGCTAAGGTGGAAAGCATATTTTTATTTAACGAAAACGCAAAAAGAATGATAAAAAACATTTTTTTAATTTTTAATTTTTCTATTTTGTTTTTGCGAAAACGCAAAAAGAACGATAAAAAACATGTTTTGGATTTTTCGGAAAAAAAAAAAAACCGATCATAGTAAAAGTTAGACAACGTTGTTAGCCAAAGAGATATTTTTAGCATCTACTTAACGATTAACCTTGAAGCGGTAGTATCGTTTTCTTCGTATGATATTGCTCGTAGCGAGTCAAAGTCAATGTTGAACAATGGGCGTGCGCAAGACACAGTGTTGCGCGGAGGTGCCGCGCGCAACTTCTGAACTTGCGCTAGGAGGGCGCGCGCAACTTTGACAGTTGCGCATGCCACCTGGTAGGTTCGACATTTTTTTTTTTTTTTTTTTTTTTGCGAAAACGCAAAAAGAACGATTTTTTTTTTGTTTTGTTTTGCGTCGAACCATAATGTTTGCGAATATTTTTTATTATATCTCTAGGTAACAAGTTGGAATTAGTTAGATTAGAAACGAAGCACATATTCATGTAGTCACATAAGCACATAAAAGGAAACGCCAAAGCATACAATGTCATTCTAAGGTCAAGGCTTGGGTGTCCAATGGTACCATATCTTAAGGGACGATGCACGAATCAATCACTCAACGTGTTGACCCATGACATAGCCCTCCCAACATTTTGTTGGTGATATGGGTGGGATGATTGTCATTGATTTTGGGATCGAAGCCTAGTGTTGGCAACCCCTAGTCAATGAGCCAATCCCCAATGGTTAAACTGTGCTATGATTATGCATGATGCAATGTTGCTTGTTTTATTTTTACATTTGTGAAATAGGAAGATATTATGCGTTCGAGTCTAGCTCTCTAACTAGAGATTATCCAAGTTAGTTCTCGTTACAATCTATAGGCAACCTAGTGTTGGAAACCTTGAACCATAACTACGAACTAATCTTGTAACCTCTAATTCCCCAGTGGAGTTGCAACTGTAAGGACGGGGTTCCCATCGTAAGGGGTCCTCTCCTTAAATTCCCATGATCGCTTAAAAGCCTAGGACTTTACACTTGTTAGGATGTATTAGGATTTGAGTTCCTGACTGTTTGGGAGACCTTGAATTAGAAATGATACTCTCATCACGCTTTTTTGTAAGAAACAAGTAGGAGTCGCCAATGAGTTTTAGGAAAACTCATAAACCTCGGTCATGCCTTTCTTCCATGTGGAGTTCATGGAATAATTAGCACGAATAATAACTTAACCCATGACCAGATTGGTCTACATAAACCAGAAATGAGTTCGGGAGCGAGGGTACTAAAATAACGTTCCTTTTAGGGAGGAATTGCTATTCTAGCCCTAGTACGGCCTCTACTAGCTCTTCCTTTTTCACAATTTAATTACCAAACAATATATGCAACGTGATACCAACAGACTAAGTTAGTTGATTTTTTTTACAAGCATTAATCACGTAGGAATTACATTGCAGAAGTCGTTATTCTTTGTTTAATCAATATTCGTGAAAACAACAAAATAAACAATATTCGCCTTGTCTTAAGTGATAAAACAACAATTGATTATTCAAATTCTATTCTTGATTAACGAAGGAGTACTATATGAGTTAATTAATTAAAAGTTTGTTTAAAGTGATCAAAAAATACTAATTAATCAATTAAAGTTATTTAAACAATAAAAGAAAGTGATTTATCTAAGTGCTCAGGAAACTAACCGTTCTTCTTTTATGTTAAATCTCTGTTTAATGTGTTTATGGACTTTCTTTCTTCTTTATACCTCCAAGGACTTGAATGGATTTAAGTAGGGTTTGAAAGTATTTGGGAAGAAAGAAGAAAAAGTAGTATGATAGTAAGAGAAGTTAAGGGATTAGGGTTTTGAGAATACTAGGGTTTTTTTTTTTCTTCTAAATTTCCGGTCCCTGTAATGTTGAACGAAGACCCCTATTTATAGGCATAGGGATCTAGGTTTAGGGTTTTAGATCCTCGCCGTCAGGTGGCGCGCGCAACTCTCTGAGTCGCGCTGGATGCCGCGCGCATCTCAATGAGGCGCGCGCAACTGATTGAGTTGCACTGGTTTGCAGTTTGCCTTATACGAAAACACGTTTTTAAAACTTTCATAACTTTTGATTGCAGAGTCAGATAAAGGCGTGTGAGATATCATTGGAAAGCTTTAAATGTATACTTTTAAATTCCATTTGAATTAGATAAATATATGTTATTGATCAAAAGTTATGGACGTTGGAGTGCAAGGGTGTTGATTTTAGGGCCCGGTTTAGTGTTTTGATCATAACTTCTTCGTTTTGGCTCGGAATTGGGCTTATAATATACTGTTGGAAAGCTCTTTGAAAGGTCTATCCATCACTAGAGTCCTTGCATTGAAATTCGATAGTTGGTTTATCCGTTTGGCTCGGTTTTTAATAATGTAGGTTCCATTGGATCCAATCATTGCATTTGACGCATTTGGGTCCGTTATTAATCAAGTTTAAACATGTATGAACACGTTTTAGGCCTCATTAGTAATCAGACAAGGCACTAAGATAACTTGGTCTCAAATATGGGTTTCAACTTACTTCATAATTCTTTTCATAGTCCATAAACACTTCAACTTTGATCTAGCATGAAGAACGGATTTTTGTAACATCATCGCACTTCCTTTTGAGACAAGAGCCCAAAAGTAGGTGTCTACAGAGTGCAAGCCTTGTGAAGCGCCCGCTCAAAAACCATATGAACTTCCTGCTTAAATTTTTGCGCATCGGGATCAGACGTGCAGTGCGAGTGGAGCGTTCGCTCCTATTTTTGTCCTTGGGTTCTGATTGTGAAACTCAGATTGAAGCAGACAGGCATACCCTCTAGAGCACCCGCTCCAAAACATAAAGAAGTTGTTGATCGTGTTTAAAACATTTGGATCGGGCGTGCAGATAACAAGGAGTGCCCGCTCATTTTCTTGATCTTGTATTCTGATTGAGCATCCCATCTAAGACCGGGCGTGCAAGCTTGTAGGAGCGCCCGCTCCTAATATTTCCTAATTTAATGCCCAATTTTTGCACTTCTAGGAGCTGGCGTGCAGTAATGTTGGAGCGCTTACTCCTTCTAAGAAATGACAATCTTGTTTTATTGAAGCAGCTTGGAGCGAGCGTGCATGGTACTTGGAGCGCCAACTCCTTCTAATGACCGTGACTTTTGTTTCTTCGGAGCAGGTTGAGTGGGTGTGCGGGTTCCCAGGAATTCCAATAACCAAAGAGGAAATGATTATGATACAATAACTAAAATCAATGGGGGAATAGGAACCAGTGGGACTGAAATCCCCAAGGTAACTACAACCAACAAGATGGTTATGGTAACCATAACCATAATAACCAAGGAAATTATGGGAATCAAGGCCAATATCACCAAAGGGGAGTTCTAATAATAGGAACAATTGGAACAACAATAACAATAGAGGATTTTCTAATCAAAAATGCTTCCAATTCGATTGTGAGATGTACTAGAGCTCCTCAAGATAACTACTATGCTAAAGCACCTCCACATAGGTCAAATTTAGAGGAAATGATGGAAATCCAAACTAAAATATTCAACACTTTCATGGCCTCTAGTGATAAGAAATTTAGTGAAGTAATGACTCATAATAAAATGCTTGAAACACAAATTTTTCAATTGGCCAATGCTTTAAAAGAAGGGACTAGCACTTCCAAACTTCCACCCCAAGGACTAGATCCTAAGAGACCCGTTAATGCTATATAAACAAGGAGTGGGAAGACGTGCATAGTTGCTCATACAACTATGCACACCCGCTCCAAGCTCAAAGATAGAGTTAGTATGCATCAAAACAGGAAGGAGTGGGCGCTCTTGGGAACCTACACGCCGCTCCACCTGCTCCGAAGAAACAAAAATAACATTCTTCAGAAGGAGCGGGTGCTCCAAATACCTTGCTCGCCTGCTCAAAATTGCTTTAACAAAATAGGATTGCCGGATCTTGGAAGGAGCGGGCGCTCCAACACTACTGCACGCCCGCTCCTAGAAGTGTAAAAATTGGGCAGTAAGTTCGGAAAGATTAGGAGCGGGCTCTCCTTAAATCCTGCATGCTCGCTTTTGGATAGGCTGCCCAATCAGAATACAAGATCAAGTAAATGAGTGGGTGCTCCTCGTTACCTGCACGCCCGATCCAAATGTTGAAAACACGATTAGGAAATTCATTAAGTTTTGGAGCAGGTGCTCCAGAGGGTATGCACGCCCTCTCTAATATGAGTTTCACAATTAGAACTCAAGGACAAAGATAGGAGCGGACGCTCCACCAGTACTGCAAGCCCGTTCTCGATGTGCAAAAATTTAAGTAGGAAGTTCAGATGGTTTTAGAGCGGGAGCTCCACAAAGCCTGCACGTCCGCTCTTGCCTGGTAAGTGGAATCAGAACTGCAACCAAATAGCAGCAGCAGACGCTCCACCCTGACTACACGCCTACTCCTAATTGGCCATGAGATTCAGAATATTTCAATGGCTAGGAGCGGGCGCTTCTACCTCTCTACACGCCCTCTTTTTCCTATTTGGGTAAAAAAAAAGAGAGATTCTTCTTATCCTTTTTATCCCTTTTAATTCATTTCTTACCACTTATTCAAACATTCATACTCTCTCTTCTCACTTCCCATCTACTTATCTCTCTCTCTCTCTCTAAAAACCCTATTTCCTCCCCATTTTTCTCTTCAAAATCTTCATTTTCCCATCAAATTTCTCTCAAAAAATTCACAAATTCTTATTCTCCACTCAATTCTTTTCTATCAACACCAAATTTACCCAAATTTAATCAAGAAATTTTCAAACCCTAAAAGACCACCATTGTTAAGCAAGGGAAAGCTTGGATTTTTGAAGAAATTTGAGCGAAGGAAGCAAGAATCGAGAAAATCTTGGAAGTTTAAGAGTATTTTCATACTCTTTTGGTATAAATTTCCTTCCCTACTTCACTCTCCTTCTTATGTCTAGTGGTTTTTCTTCAAATTTCATTATTCTTGGTTATTTTTTATGAATTGTGTGGTTTACTTCATGATTTGTTGAGAATTTGAGGATTATTGCATGTAAAGTGAAATTTGATTGATGATTGTAGTAAATTAAGTGTGACTTTTTAGTTTAGGCGATTAAGAATTGTGACAGCTGTGGATTGAAATTATTGTGCTGGTGGAATTGTTCAACATTGTAAATTTGGTGTTGGAAATATTTGTGGATTGTGTTGGATTATATATTTGAAATTGTTTAAACAGTTACTTAGTTTTAATCGGGGGTTTGAAGTTAAGGAGGTTGTTGTGTAGTGAATTTCGGTGTTTGTGTTGAGGTATTTCGATTGAACCTCTTTACCCTTTTTCCACTTTTGCCAAAATGGTTCTTAAATTGTTTGGAGGTGGGGGTGGAAAGAAAAGAAAGACTTTCGGAATCCAAATAAATGAAAACCAAACCATTGAAAACCAAAATCAAGAAAAAACCAAAATAATGGCCCTCCATCCACTAGAACACCTATGAAATTCAAAAAGTACTATATAGCGCTCTGATAGCGAAAATTCTTCCCCACGTGATTTTATAGCTAGCATGCTTGCCAACTCTTAGGTGTATATGAAAGAGTTTGGCGTGTGGCCGATAATTCGGATGGTTAAACTTCCTCAAAAGAGTGAAATGACCTGTGAATCGATCATACTCGAATTTCTTTCGACCCTTGCCATGCGCCGGATAAACAGTGAGGGAGAGCCTCTCGAGTGCGAGATTAAGTTTACGCTTTCCAACTGAGAAAAGACCCTAACCTTAACTTGATTCAATGAAACCTCTTAGTGGCCCGTCTTTAACCAAATTGATCATCCCAATAGTTTCTACCTTTCTAGCTATGAAGAGCAAAATTGGTGGAACACTATTGCGGAATACCCCAATTTCACCACTCAGTCTAGACATGCTAGTCACATTGTAGGGAATATTTCAAGCATTATCCCAAACTTGAACCCCACTGTGATCATACACTAAAGTACGGTGGCATCCAAAGGGAAAGAAGATAGAGCAAAAGAGTCGCCAACAAGTTTTTTTTAGGAACTTGTAAACCGTTCACGAGGTGAAGGTTACACCCCTTAGCGATCCAAGAGATCGCCAACTCCATAAGGTCTTGAACCAAATAGGGTTCGGGGATGAAGGTACAAATCCAACCTAAAAGAGATTGAACCTGCCCTAATAATAGGCCTCTACTTTATTCTGATCGTATTCATGTGCGCTTTCTGACTAACATACTATCAATAGGATTAACCCTAAACCTGTTTATCTATGTTGGTTGAATATTAATGCACAAAAAAATCTATTATTGGCGATCACTTGATTTATAATCAAATTAACCCTAAACAAGATTATTAATTATCTTATTATGTGTGATTACAAGTACCAATTTCCTTTAAACATGCATAAAAGGCGTGATCAAGCAATAATAATAAAAATGTAAAGCAACATAATAATAATCTATTATAATAAAAATCACAATAATAATCAAAACAATAATCATCATAATGTAGGGAATAAATTCAAGCGTTAATCCCATCGCTTGAACCCCACTGTGATCATACACTAAAGTACGGTGACGTCCAAAAGGGAAGAAGATAGAGCAAAAGAGTCGCCAACAAGTTTTAGGAACTTGTAAACCGTTCACGAGGTGAAGGTTACACCCCTTAACGATCCAAGAGATCGTCAACTAAATAAGGTCTAGAACCAAATAAGGGTTCGGGGATGAAGGTACAAATCCAACCTAAAAGAGATTGAACCTGCCCTAATAATAGGCCTCTACTTTGTTCAGATCGTATTCATGTGCGCTTTCTAATTAACATACAATCAATAGGATTAACCCTAAACCTGTTTATCTATGTTGGTTGAATATTAATGCAAAAACAAATTTATTATTGGCGATCACTTGACTTATAATCAAATTAACCCTAAACAAGATTATTAATTATCTTATTAAGCGTGATAACAAGTATAAATTCCCTTTAAACATGCAATAAAAGGTGTGATCAAGCAATAAATAAAATATATATAATCAAGCAACATAATAATAATAAATATCATCATCATAAAAATAAATTATAATTGAAATAATCATGATAATAATCATAAATAAAATAACCATCATCAAAATAATATATATAATATTCATAATCATCATAAATTATAACAATTATAATCATAATCATGTTCATGATATTATTAAAGCATAATAATAGCAAGAGCCAGGCATGATACTAACAAGATTAATAACAAACCCTAGCATGTCACTAAGCAATAAAAATAAAATCTTTAGCCCTAACATGATACTAACAATCATAAATATTAGGAAGAACATAGGAAGCATCGCAGGAATCATATTTAATATTAAAATTACCCTAGACATGATACTAGGAATATCATAATAACAATCCAAACATGATTTCTACATCATAACATCAATAAAAACCATTAAAGCACTTACTTTGATGCCTCGTACCTCTTTCTAATAATAAAATACACACGTTAGTAACTTCAAGGAAAATAATAATCAAAACAATTAAATTAAATAATTGAAATAGGACCAAACCCTCAGAAATTAAACCTTTCACGTCTAGGGCGAAGGCAACTTCGAATATGACTAAGTGTTTCTAAATCTTGTGAATGCGGAATTTTGTATTTAAAAGACTAGGTTTGAGAAAGAAAGAGAAAGATGAATTAATGAATGAATTGATTAGGGAAATCATAAGAAGAATTAGCGAATGATTATATTAAAGAGAATAAAAGAGAATTGAAAACTGATTGTTGATGAGAATTAGTGAATGAAAATGGAGTTTTTAATACGTTATTTATAAAGAAAATCAGCCAAAAAGATAAATTAACATAAAAGAGTCCTGGCGCACACGAAACAGAGCTGGCGCCAACCCTAGCTAACTGGCGCTAGGCACCAACACTAGCACCAGGCACCAGTGGCTGGCGCTAGGCGCCAGGCTTGGTTCCAGGCGCTAATGCCTGGAGTCTGGCGCAAGGCCTGTTTATGACGCGTTAATGGAAATTAGATAAATTTGCCGTACTGGAGGATAAAATCGTATCTTTTCCTCGAAAATGCTATTTGATATTAATTAAAACTCTGAAAAGTCAACAAAAGTCAATTTATCAATGCTAATTGAATTAGGAATGAAAAGAACCTTATAGAATAATCTAGAAGACTAAAACCATTCCTAATTGCATTAGGAATGATAAAACCATTCCTAATTGCATTAGGAATGATAAATCATATTAGGCCCTCCCCTAGATCATTGGGCCGCATATAAGGTTCAAACCGGGCCCAGTTTAGTAAATTGGCCATAACTTCCTCAATATTCATCGGAATTGGGCTTATTATATATCGTTGGAAAGCTCTTGTGAAGCCCCATCCAACAACAGCACTATTGGACCCATATCATGGACCAACAAAACTGGATTGACTGTTTTCTTAAACTAAGTTTTAAAAAACAGAGAGAAGAGAAAAGAAATTAAAACTATCCGCAACACTAGACTTTCTACACTTTCACTTCATTCGATTATGATTTGACGTGAAAGGTACTCATCACCGGTTTAGGTTTTGGGGAGACACAAATAGGTGTCTACAGAAGCCCCCACTTTGACTAAGTTTGGAGAAACGCAAGTTTCGAAAACAAAAGTCAAAGTATCGATAGGGACGGAGAATGATTCATAACGTTCTGCGATCCTAAATCACTCTTGTAACGCCGATACTTGCAAACTAGCGTTAGATAAACAGATAAAAGAGTTAAGAAATGCGTATCTTGCACCGTCGAGCACACGTCTCTGAAAGTAACCGATTGTTGCCGCTTTGCTATTGTTTTGATGACCTCCTTCAAGCTAGAGAATGCCATCTTGCTTGAAAACCGCCACGCCTGTAACTGCTTCCAAATTAGAAGATTGCTTCCCCTGAAACTATCCTCCTCATCTATGATATTATTCCACATCCAAGGGAATACCATCGAAGATTGCTTCTCTTGAAACAATCCTCAGCTGTTTGTGACAACTTTCCACAATATAGGGAACGCCACCTTGCTATTTCGATGTTCACTCATCTCTGAACAAAGAGCTTCTTTTTTATATGTTCACGCGTCTCTAAACAAAGAGCTTCTTTTTGATATTATCTTCTGAATGATGTGTCCACGCGTCTCTGAACGAAGAGCTTGATAATAGGATGCCCACGTGTCTCTGGAGCAAAAGAGCTTGAAAATATGAGACCTTTGATGATATGTCCATGCGTCTCCGAACAAAAGAGCTTTTGAATGATATGCCCACGCCTCTCTGGAGCAAAAGACCTTGATGGAAATGTTCACGCGTCTCTGAAAAAAAGAGCTTTGATGATATGTTCACGAGTCTCTGAACAATAGAGCTTGAATGATATGCCCACGCGTCTCTGAACAAAAGAGCTTGAATAATTTGCCCACGCGTCGCTGGAGCAAAAGAGCTTTTGAAAGGAATGTCCACGCGTCTCTGAACAATAGAGCTTTGGTACTTGAACGTTTGTTGCGATAATATTCTGAAGAAAAATTTTTTTAAGACCGACGTTTGTCGATCTCTAAAGCTCGCCTGAACTTTGTTTCTGCTAAAACCAGTATGTCGGTGTTTCTGTGATGAGCCAATTCTTAGGCGCTTTAAGCTAAGTGAGACGATCTTTCATCAGGTCGACCATTTATTGTGATTGTAATCAAACTGACTACTTAATCATGTTAAATTGCTTATAGGGGCTAACTGGCGTACCAAGGAACCCGAAATTGCTGTATGAGGTCGAAATCACCTTTCTGAGAGGCTTCGATCTCTATCGCTACTGAAATATCTTTGGCGCCAAGAATTGGAGTAGGGTCCTTTCAATTCTGCTGCACCTGTATTTATTTTTACTGTAGAACTTTGCCAATTTCTTCAATTATCTTAGGGTTGACCTAAGGTTTAGCATTGCTTGGCTCATTGACTCGACACGACTCAGGGCATAAACTTGACTCGCTGTGATTGACTGACTCGAGGTTGACTCGACTCAAAGTGAAATGACATGTGTTATTCATGACCCCTATGAGCATTGTAATGTGATCGTGCGACTCGAAAATGCAAAAAAGCAAAAATTTTCCGTCATTTTTGTGGAGGGTAGCGACTTTCTCTCGAAAAAAGAAAGACGCGAAAAGAAAGAAGTTTTCGAAGGTGCATGTTGAAAGAGCTTAGTCAAATGTTGTTTGATACTATCTCTCAAGGTGCAAGGATTAATCCATCCTAAGCTATCTCAATTGGCTTAATAATGAAAGTATTTGGGTAACTTAGGCACGGAGGCTAAGCACTTCATACTTCGTGATGCAATGACGATTATGAGTGATGAGCAATGTGACAAGGCATGCTTCAACTTTATGTTAAGATTCCATGACAAAGGGTTCCTAAGGGAAATATATTTGGTCATGTATCTGTGCGGTGTGTGAAAGTGACACTAAAGTTAGGCCGCAAGAGCTAAGTGTGTTGAAAAATATATTGAAAAGAGTCAAATGGTGGTGACTCTTAGGTTAGGTAAGCTAATGATGTAAGGATCAAGCCCCCAAGTCTAGCTCTAAGTGAAAAGTGATGAGCATATGATATCCCTTGATATGATCATGGTGCAAGTGTGTGAATTTGAATATGAATGCATGTTTATTACGGCCGCACCTCGATGTGAGGTTGCCTACGTATCCGTTAGGAATCAGGCCGAACGTAGCTCTAGCCGAACCTCGCACAAGTGTGTATACCTCAAAAAGGTCTTTTTAAGGGTTGTAACGTGGTTAGGCTAAAGGTTTTAAATAAGAAAGGGATAAAGGCTCAAGACCCTAGCTAAGCCCCCAAGGTGTGCAACCTCGCTTTCGATTCTTTATATTTTTATGCTTGAGTTTCTACTCTTTTTTAGCTCTCTTTTATCTTTTGCTTTAGCATCTATTTTTTTTATAAGCGTGGGCAATCCCGATCATGCGGTTTATCACTCACTTGGCATTCATGTTTCTCAGGCACGGTACCGAGCACTCGATAAGAGACGCAATCTGAGACGTGTTCTTATCGAAGATATTTTCATATCAAAGACATTGGAACACTTACCCTTTTGTACACTTTTATGATTATTTTATTTTTGCTTAATTTTATTTTGATCTTTTGAATTACTCAAGCTCTTTTTTAGAATTGCATAAGTTACACACCATCCCATCCCGAGGTTAGGTATATGTAGGTTGAAAAAAAAAGGTCTATCGTTAGACGAGGCTCAAAGTGGTTTATGAAGAAAGGATTGCATATTTGAAAGGTGAAAGGAGATATGATCTGGCTACAAGGGATGCCTTTAATCATTGGTATACCTTGTGCTTAATTCGACATTTTTTTTAATGTTATATAATGAAATGATCATACATAAGGAAATAAATGCTCATTTTATTAAAAAAGAAATATATAATGGTCCTATAAAATAAATTTTAGGAAAATAAAAAGTTGCCTATGCTAGACTTATTAGGGAAAGGGTAAATAAAAAAAGAAATAAAAAAAAAGAGGTCACGAAATCCTGTCGTTGAAGCTCGCCTCTTGTCTTGCGTTGTTTCCTTTATCATCATTCGCTCTTCTTGTTAACTGGAGGCATGGGAAGCTTGTTGTTATCAATCAAATGTTGGATAGCCTCCTGTAGCTTCCAACAGCTCTCAGTAGCATGACCCCTACCTTGATGGTACTTGCAGTAGTGTTCATCTGGATTCCAACTAAGCGATCTCTTCTCAAGTGGGGGATCTTGAATAGGTCCAATGGGAGTAATGAGTCCTTTGACATGGAGTCGATCGAAAGCATTATCGTAGCTAACTCCAATAGGGGTGAAATCCTTTCTTAGTTGCTTTCGATTACCCATGGCTAGGATCTCACTAAGGTCGAAAGTACCAACACTATTACTAGAGTAGGTGTTTTTGGAAGAAGAAGGATAGTCGTTCTTCCTCCCTTTACAGCCATTGTTACTATTGTTACTAATCTTGGCCTTCTTGTCGCGCGGAGGAGCATGAAGGAGATTTGAATCAATGAAGTCTTGAACACGATCCCTGAGGGCGAGACACTTTTCAGTAGTGTGACCGCGACCTTTATGGTATCGGCAATAGGAATTCTGATCCCAATTGGGAAAACTTTTTTAAGGTAGAGGGTCTTGACCTTGATCGTGAAGACAGTCAAAAGCTTCATTGTAAGTCATTCGTATTGGTGTGTATTCTTTAATGGTCCATTTTGCCTGTGGCTTAGGAGCATTGAGTTCTTCATAAATCCCTTGGCGAGAATTTTGTTCGATGACCATTACCCGATTTGCTAATCCTTCTACCACATTCAAGAGCATGACAACGACATCTTGCAATTTTCGAACGTCCTCTTTTAGACTTGACGAATCTTCCTTGGTATTATCTAAGAAAAGACTTTCATCCTCCTCAATCATGGCCACTTCATCGAGAGAGGTCATATAAGCTGTCTCGATTATGGGATCTCCTACAGGTGTGATAAGAAGTGATGGATCAAAGGATGCTTGGTCATCTTCGATGGCTAGAATCTCAGAAGTTTCATTGTTATCGATTAGATCTTGAATAGCTTCTTTGAGTTTCCAACACTCCTCAGTGTCGTGACCTTTTCCTTGGTGATATTTGCAGTGCTTATTAGGGTCCCACTTAGGTGGCCTGGCTTCTGGAACCGGATCTTTTATAGGCCCTATGGGCATGACTAGTCCTTTGTGGTGTAACTTGACGAAAGCTGTTTCATAACTCATACCAAGTGCAGTGAACACCCTTTTTGATCTTTGGATTGGTGGTTTAGAGGCGTTCGTGGCATGTACTTCATTAATGGGAGAGGAAGAAGAAGGATGGTCGTTCTTCTTTCCTCTCGCACCATTATTTTTCAGAAGGTCATCTTCAATGTCAATGCCTATATTATAGACAACCTTGAAAGTATTTAAATTGTGTTGGTACTTTAAGTGCTTTGAATACTTCCCTTGGAGATTCTTGATAAACATCCTCACAGATTCTTTTTCGGTAGGAGCCTTGACCATATTAGCGGAAGTTTCCCTCCATTTGTTGAAGAATAAAGTGAACCCTTCGTTTTCTTTTTGTTTTAACATCTCAAGTTGTTTGTGGTCTGTTTCGTCTTGGATGTTGCACTTGTATCTATCTATGAAATCGTTTGTTATCGACTCCCAAGAAGAGGTCTTTTCTTTCTCGAGAAAAAAGAACCATTGTTGACAAACGGTTTCGAGAGATAGTGGGAACAGAGAGGGGAAAACCTTCTTATCGATACCCTTAATGCTCATTATGGTTTCAAAAGCTCTTAGATGGAAGTAAGGGTTATCTGTTGCCTTGAATTTAGGGATGTCAGTGGCGTTGAACTTATGCGGAAGAAGTTCCTTGTCCAGCGAGACCCCTTGTGAACTCATGCCCTGAAATATATAGTCACTAGATAGCTTGCTTAAACTTTCTTGCATGAGGTTCATTTGTTGTTGCTTCACGGGATCATCGATCTTGAGTGTGAGTAGCTTCATTGTCTCAGTCACGGTAACCAATTGGTTCCTAAGCTCATTGACTTCCTCTTGAGTTGCCATTATTTTCTTAGCCTTCCTCTTTTAACGAATCGGTTTATCAAAAAGTAAGACTTGAACAAAGAGATTATCCTTGATTAATCGCCCTTCTCTCCTCCACCAAGTACTGTGGAAAAGGAAATTTGGGGATATTTATTGTTAATTATTTTACTCAAACTCTATTCAACATGCGATGGATGGAGGAAGTGAAGAAAGATTGGAATAAAATGTGAAGGAAAATGATGTAGATAGAGGGGTATGAAGAATTAGGAATAGAATGTACCCCCCAACTCAAATGACGGAAAGACCGACTCATGCATGAACCTAAGACATGGTCAAGGTAACATGTGTACTCAAAGTGTGTGCTAAGACTAGTGAGTGTAGGTGACATGTTAAGACTCGTGTCATGACCATGTGGCTAGACTATGTGACTAGACTCACTTAATGACTCGACAAGGTGTTATTGACAACGAAAATTAACCGAATTAATTAGCAAACTGGTTAATTAGACACTAGGTGATGACTCGAGTAATAATCCGAACTGTCGACTAAACGACAGGACTGGCGTCGCATTGTGGAGCTTGGCTCCTGACGCTGTCGCCAGGCGCCACATTCCACAGGGTGGCGCTACAGCTCAAATTTAGGCGCCAATATTGGAGCTTCAATCTGGGACTGTTTTCGGTGTTATTAATCAACTGGGGTATGCCTAAAGTCGTACTAGGTCAATTCCATTTAAAAATATTAGACTTTATTGACTCAAATTAATTAATTAATTAATTAGGCAAAGTTCTTTAAGTCATTAATTTATTTAATCTCAACACAAGTCAAACAAACGGTTAAGAGAAACATAGAATGTATGCACAACAAATAATGCACAATTAGTCAAGTAGGCACAATATGATGCAATGAGTTTGCAACCTAACCATGGCTCTAGTTCTCTAAAGTTCAGGATATTGTTTTAGTCAATAGAGGGTCCATGGTTAATTGTCCGGATGCACTGCGCGGAAGCCTAACCGTGAAGGGTTGGTGCGAGTGGATGGGACACCGCGAGTTTTAGAAAAAACTCGCTTCCATGGTTTGGTAAATTCAACAATCTCGGATGTACCCTTTGATTCACGGAGCGTTCAATCAGGTAGATGGAGCATGAATTCCTAGAGGGTTATGTCCATATGTAGAACACATATGGGTTTCTGAAAAGTGAGAAAAAATTCAATCAGGAAGTAGGATCGAGCAAACAATACGAAAAACTGGTCGAAATTAGAACGCATTTTTCTGGCTCGGTATTGGGGGAAGTTGGCGCCAGCAAACAGAGACCGGCGCCAGTTTTTAGTTGTAGCGCCATGCGCCAATGCTCGCATCTGGAGCTACGGCTAAAGTCTGGCGCCAATGCTCTGGCCCCTTGCGCTACTTCCCACATGCCTCAGCAGCTTTTTGTGCTCGATAAAATTTTCTAGTTTCGCGCGGTGTTATTTCGTTCCTAGTTGTGAAAGATATTTCTCAATTTTCCTACGTGTAAAATCCTATGTTTTTAACTCATTACGGATGGACTTTCCAATGAGATCTTTTATTATGCATATGACAATAACGTTAATCAAAATTACGCACATGAAATACTTAGAACGTTTCGAGTCTCATCCACTCATTCTAAATCATTGCCGAAACAAATTCCGGAATTTAAATAGAAATCCTCCCCATCGTAGTCGCCAAAAACTGTAGGGAATAATTTTCAAGCGTTAATCCCCTAGCTTGAACCCCACTGTGATCATACACTAAAGTACGGTGGCATCCAAATGGGAAGAAGATAGAGCAAAAGAGTCTCCAACAAGTTTTAGGAACTTGTAAACCGTTCACGAGGTGAAGGTTACACCCCTTAACGATCCAAGAGATCGTCAACTCCATAAGGTCTAGAACCAAATAAGGGTTCGGGGATGAAGGTACAAATCCAACCTAAAAGAGATTGAACCTGCCCTAATAATAGGCCTCTATTTGTTCAGATCGTATTCATGTGCGCTTTCTAATTAACATACAATCAATAGGATTAACCCTAAACCTGTTTATCTATGTTGGTTGAATATTAATGCACAAACAAATTTATTATTGGCGATCACTTGACTTATAATCAAATTAACCCTAAACAAGATTATTAATTATCTTATTAAGCGTGATTACAAGTACCAATTCCCTTTAAACATGTAATAAAAGGTGTGATCAAGCAATAAATAAAATATATATAATCAAGCAACATTATAATAATAAATATCATCATCATAAAAATAAATTATAATTGAAATAATCATGATAATAATCATAAATAAAATAACCATCATCAAAATAATATATATAATATTCATAATTATCATAAATTATAACAATTATAATCATAATCATGTTCATGTTAATATTAAAGCATAATAATAGCAAGAGCCTAGGAATATCATAATAACAATCCAAACATGATTTCTACATCATAACATCAATAAAAACCATTAAAGCACTTAATTTGATGCCTCGTACCTTTTTCTAATAACAAAATACACACGTTAGTAACTTCAAGGAAAATAATAACCAAAACAATTAAATTAAATAATTGAAATAGAAATTTGGGACCAAACCCTCAGAACTTAAACCTTTCACGTCTAGGGCGAAGGCAACTTTGAATATGGCTAAGTGTTTCTAGATCTTGTGAATGCGGAATTTTGTATTTAAAAGACTAGGTTTGAGAAAGAAAGAGAAAGATGAATTAATGAATGAATTGATTAGGGAAATCTTAAGGAGAATAAGCGAATGATTAAAGAGAATGAAAGAGAATTGAAAACTGATTGTTGATGAGAATTGGTGAATGAAAGCGGAGTTTTTAATACGTTATTTATAGAGAAAAACAGCCAAAAAGATAAATTAACATAAAAGAGTCCTGGCGCACGCGAAACAAAGCTGGCGCCAACCCTGGCTAATTGGCACCAAACACCAACACTAGCGCCAGGCGCCAATGGCTGGCGCTAGGCGCCAGGCCTGGTTCCAGGCGCCAATGCCTGGAGTCAGGCGCCAGGCCTGTTTTTGACGCGTTTTTGAAAATTAGATAAATTTGCCGTACTGGAGGATAAAATCGTATCTTTCCTCGAAAATGCTATTTGATATTAATTAAAACTCTGAAAAGTCAACAAAAGTCAATTTATCAATGCCAATTGAATTAGGAATGAAAAGAACCTTCTAGAAGAATCTAGAAGACTAAAACCATTCCTAATTGCATTAGGAATGATAAATCATATTAGGCCCTCCCCTAGATCATTGGGCCGCATATAAGGTTCAAACCGGGCCCAGTTTAATAAATTGCCCATAACTTCCTCAATATTCATCGGAATTGGGCTTATAATATATCGTTGGAAAGCTCTTGTAAAGCCCCATCCAACTACACTACTATTGGACCCATATCATGGACCAACCAAACAATATTGGCTGTTTTCTTAAAATAAGTTTTTAAAAAATAGAGAGAAGAGAAAAGAAATTAAAACTATCCGCAACACTAGACTTTCCACACTTTCACTTCATTCGATTATGATT
Organism: Chenopodium album; assembly: GCF_948465745.1. Classification (NCBI taxonomy): domain Eukaryota; kingdom Viridiplantae; phylum Streptophyta; class Magnoliopsida; order Caryophyllales; family Amaranthaceae; genus Chenopodium; species Chenopodium album. The sequence continues at coordinate 64,802,399 of NC_137834.1, read as the reverse complement.
TGACGTGAAAGGTACTCATCACCGGGTTTGGTTTTGGGGAGACACAAATGGGTGTCTACAGAAGCCCCCATTTTGACTGAGTTTGGAGAAACGCAAGTTTCGAAAACAAAAGTCAAAGTATCGATAAGGACGGAGAATGATTCATAACATTCTGCGATCCTAAATCACTCTTGTAACGCCGATACCTGCAAACTAGCGTTAGTTTAACAGATAAAAGAGTTAAGAAACGCGTATCATGTCAAATTTCTTTAGTACAATAGAGCTCGTCTGAACTTTGTTTCTGCTAAAACCAATATGTCGGTGTTTCCGTGATGAGCCAATTCTTAGGCGCTTTAAGCTAAGTGAGACGATCTTTCATCAGGTCGACCATTTATTGTGATTGTAATCAAACTGACTACTTAATCATGTCAAATTGCTTGTAGGGGCTAACTGGCGTACCAAGGAACCCGAAATTGCTGTATGAGGTCGAAATCACCTCCCTGAGAGGCTTCGATCTCTATCGCTACTGAAATATCTCTGGCGCCAAGAATTGGAGTAGGGTCCTCCCTATTCTGCTGCACCTGTATTTATTTTTACTATAGAACTTTGCCAATTTCTTAAATTATCTTAGGGTTGACCTAAGGTTTAGCATTGCTTGACTCATTGACTCGACACGACTCAAGGCATAAACTTGACTCGCTGTGATTGACTGACTCGAGGTTGACTCGACTCAAAGTGAAATGACATGTGTGATTCATGACCCCTGTGTGCATTGTAAAGTGATCGTGCGACTCGAAAATGCAAAAAAGCAAAAATTTTCCGTCATTTTTGTGGAGGGTAGCGACTTTCTCTCGAAAAAAGAAAGACGCGAAAAGAAAGAAGTTTTTGAAGGTGCATGTTGAAAGAGCTTAGTCAAATGTTGTTTGATACTATCTCTCAAGGTGCAAGGATTAATCCATCCTAGGCTATCTCAATTGGCTCAATAATGAAAGTATTTGGGTAACTTAGGCAAGGAGGCTAAGCACTTCATACTTCGTGATGCAATGACGATTATGAGTGATGAGCGATGTGACAAGGCATGCTTCAACTTTATTTTAAGATTCCATGACAAAGGGTTCCTAAGGGAAATATATTTGGTCATGTATCTGTGCGGTGTGTGAAAGTGACACTAAAGTTAGGCCGCAAGAGCTAAGTGTGTGAAAAAATATATTGAAAAGAGTCAAATGGTGGTACTCTTAGGTTAGGTAAGCTAATGATGTAAGGATCAAGCCCTTAAGTCTAGCTCTAAGTGAAAAGGGATGAGCATAGGATATCCCTTGATATGATCATGGTGCAAGTGTGTGAATTTGAATATGAATGCATGTTTATTACGGCTGCACCTCGATGTGAGGTTACCTACGTATCCGTTAGGAATCAGGCCGAACGTAGCTCTAGCCGAACCTCGCACAAGTGTGTATACCTCAAAAAGGTCTTTTTAAGGGTTGTAACGTGGTTAGGCTAAAGGTTTTAAAGAAGAAGGGGATAAAGGCTCTAGACCCTACACTACTACAAAATGTGTCTTTTCTCGACACTTTAGCCTCGACACTTAGGCAAGGGCGTCAGGTGGTAAATACAATTTGCGTGTTTTCTCGACGCCTAGATTGATTTTCGACATAAATAAGCGTCGAGAACAACACGTGCAAAGCTCGTGAGTTTAATTGACACTACCCACGTACGATTTCAAAATTTCAGAAATAATAAAACTGCCCAGTACTAAACTTGAAAACCCTTTTCACTTCTCTGAGCTCTCACTTCTTAACCCTAACTATTCATCCCTCCTTTATCTTACGAAATTCTTCAAAGTGATTTTAAAAATCATGGATTTCAATGTCAGATCTTCAATTCGTTCCCTTTGCACTGCTCATCAATAATTTTGCTTGCCTAATTTTCTCTTCCCGCCGGCCTTCAAAGGTGTTTAATTTCGTCCTCTCTTTGCCGATAAAAATTGAGGTACATCCTTTCCTTTGGGGCTTTAGATTTTCTTCGATTCAAGTCCTATAGCTTGTTTATAGAGTTTATTTTACAATAATTTCACGAAAATTTGGTCTGAAATGGGTTTGATTCATGAGCAATTGATATTTTAGGGTTTGTTTATACATATTATTGAGTTTGATTTTGTGCTACAGTTCATATAAAATTCTGGAAAAATTAACTTTCTTTTATTCTATGTTTGAGCGAAGCACCATTTTGAGTTGGCTACTCACCTGCTATTACTTAAGAACCCTGTTTTTTTCTGTTTTTTTTTTTTTTTTTTTTTTTTTTTTTTTTTATTGTGTTAAAATATTTTGAGGTTCTTTTTTATAGTTTTAAGGTAAAAATATAATTTAAAATTTTTTCTCTTTCTAAATTCTAAAACTCTACAAATTTATATGAATTTGCATTAATTTTTTCCGATAATAGTTTGAAACCAAATTGACAATAATAAAGGATTTTTAGTATGTTTTTGAATCCTGTGAGGTTAGGGGATGACTTTGAAACAAATGGAAAATATTGCTTAGAAGTTATTTAAACCGAGTTAGCGGATTATGTTCAAAGTATTGTCTTGCTAGAATGCTATGTAGATGTGATGAACAAGGACTCAAGGAAGAAGAATATCATAATTTCAGGCTAGTTTACTGAACCTATTAATGTGGAAGTCTTTTATGTTGAAAAAACTTGAGCATACTGTTTCTTACAAGCCAACCCAAAATTGCAATATATAGTGTGAGTCTTCTATTACATTACAGAGTATAAGATAAGGGATTCAAATATTCTTTCTCGATTAATGTAAGATGGTCTTCTCTGTGAGCAGTAAGTGGATTAAGAATTATTAAATATATTTGCAAAGAGATGCATTAGCTTTGTTCTTAGCTAGCTTTATGTCTCTTTCTCTCCCTTTTTCTTCTTTTATTATCTCAATTCTTAAATTGATGCTTTGTGATTTATGTGTGGGCTACATTGAGGCAACTTTTGAGTAGTATGCAGTTTCTTTGTTATGATAGTTGATGTAATGTTTTAGATTTTTCATTGTGCTATATTGATGTACATTTTCTCTCATAGGTGATGATACCAAGGGGTTGCACCTTAGGTGTCGTTACAGATTTGAAGGTATATAGCTCTGCATTACTCTTTATTTTCCTTTAAATTTGAGTTTTCTTTTTTTGTGAAAATTTTGAGTAACAATATTGATAAAGGATAGATGAAAGATATTGTTTATACATTATTTCCCCTAAAAGTTACATTGTATAGCCTATGTAACTTAGCTTAGCTTGCATTATTAAACTTTTGTTTATTGGACTTTTGTTTTAGCAAGTTAATATTTTAATAATGTAGCAACTCTATGTCACATTTTATGTAGAATACTATGAGAGGTGATTACTAATCGGACACAATAATTTTCTTCTTAAAACACTTGTTGGACAGTTTTCTGAGATTGTAGGTGCAGTTCGTGAAGGGAATAAATCTTCAATTCTTCTAAAGAAAACATCTGAATTCTTAGAAATGGCAAACCACTAGGTAACAAAGTCGCATTTCTCTTTATAACATGTGTTGTGTTTAGATGCTAGAGTCCCTATTTATATTTGATGAATTATATCTTTGCATGGTACGTATTGAATTGAGTAATTGCTTTATTAGTCTGATGAAAAATAGACTGACCTAGAACTAGATTGACTTGGTTTTCTGAAATCTTTGTGGCTTTGCTAAATTCATAATGAGACATGATATCTTTATGAACCATGAGCAATCTCAAACTTGCTTAAGAGACATGATATCTTTGTTCATTGGTAATTTTTGTTTTCTGCATTATAATTTCCTCCACATTCACTAGAAGCTGGTTTGAGCTGTGTCCTTTTATATATAGACATTTGCTTGTTTATCTCTTTGGTTGTAAATGTTATTGTAGACCAAAACTCTTATAATTGCATGGCTCATATTGATGGTTCTACTCATTCATTAGAAGCTGGTTTGAGCTGTGTAATTTTATAGACATTTGCTTGCTTTGCTCTGTGGTTGAAAACAATATTGTGGACCAAAAGTCTTATAATTGCATGGCTCATATTGATGGTTATATTATCTTGGACCAAAAGGCTTATTGCTTATGAATTATTTAGGGGGTTTAATATTGGCTCCATCTTGTTGCCATAGTTTAAGCCAAGTGCAGTGCCTTTAGTTTCTGAGCTTTGGACTGAGGTAAGTAGAGGAACCCATGCTTGCCTCGGCTCATTATCTACGTTACCCTTAAACTGAATACTAAGATGAAATATAGAACTGAATCCAGCTCTGAATTTCAGAACTTAATTAGAGTTTAATTTAAGAATTGAATTCAAAACTGAATTCAGAGCTGAATTTCAAAACTGAATTCAGAGTTGAATTTTAGATCTGAAGTTCAGAACTGAATTTCAGATCTGAAAATCAGATTTGATACATTTATACTTAAGTTGTTGCTTAGCAGACTAATCTGATTTCAATATGTGTTTGGTCTTTCATGCAATCAAGTTCACTCTTGAGTTCTTGTATGCTTAAAGCTTATTTACAATTGGTGAATGAAATGGCTATTTTAAGTTGTTAATAATCTTATAGGATTATTGTGCTTCAAATGCATCTGAATGCACACAAATTATATCTAATGTGTTAGTATCAATCATTTTGGTATTAATTCAATTCATGTTGTTAATCAAATTGGTAGAATTTTGGTTCTATCTAATGGGTTTTTGTATCTAGTTGATTTGCAATTGTTACAGCCTGTGAAAAAGTTAGGGATTATGAAGGGTGTTAATGTTGTTTCTAGAAGGGTTTGTAGTACTAAATCTGGAAATTCTAATTGGACTAATGAACAGGGAGTTAGTAGTAGTGGTAGTAGTGTAAGTGGGAGGCTTATGAAAAAGTTAGGTGGCGGGGTTAGATCGAATGAGGCAAGGGTTAAGGAATTCAGTTCTAGGGGAGTGGATAATGATGGTGCCTACCTTTTTGTGGTGGAAATGGGGAAGAAAGTGGTGTTCATTGAGCTGAATTCAGGCAGTAGTAAGCATGCTCAAGAGGTTAATGGAAAACGTGGGTTTTTTGTGATTTTAAAGGAAATTTTTGTATTGATGGTGTGAAGAGTATGGCTTGGCTTGATGATTCATTCATTTTAGGGACCGATAATGCTTATAGTTTGATGTCCTGTATTACAAGGCATGTTGATTTGATATTTTCACAGGCTATAACAATTACAGATCCATGCTGAGGTGGTGGAACACTGGTAATTGGCAATTCTGGTATTTGATTGCAGATCAACTAGATACAAAAACCCATCTGGTAATTCTGGTATTTACAATTCATGTTGTTCTGCCTAACACGGCCGCTATTCCTTTTCTCAAATTGTTGTCAAAAGATAAGAAGGTGCTTCTACTAGTTGATAATGCGGGCATTGTAGTGGATAATCATGGACAACCCGTTGGTCGTACCCTGGTATTTGGTTGTGCTCCTCATTCGATTGCTGATTTATCTTAGTATGTGGTGGTTGCTAGTAATGGAAAGATGGAATTATAAGCTTGTGTGTGTATGTGTGTGTGAAAAAGCTTATATTGTGTAATGTACTAATTTATATTTTGTATTTTTTTTTTTTGAAGATTGGAAAAGGCAATGTAGGTGCAACAAGAGAATAGGACGGAACACTTGAGCATCAAAACAAGCAACTACATCGTCTATAACACCATCATCTATCTATTTTGGTTTTTAGTCTTAATTATATTAGTGATGTATTTATTTAGGGACAAGCTACTATAATATGCGACCTTTTTTTTTAATAATTAATTGTGATGATGTTTTCGTTTATAAATTTGGTAATTTAATTAACTATGTACTCTTTGTTGATTAATTATTGTTTTTTTTTTTTTTGTAATCTGATCTAGTTATATAGAATATTTGTTTACCCTAATTTTAATGTTATTGATTTAATTTAAAATAAATTTAAATAACTATAATGTATGTATGATGGTAATAATTTAATAAAACGAAAAAAATAAAAAAAAAAGCTTAAAAAAATTTCTTAATGCTTTTTAATGTCTACATAGTTTACATATTTTCACATTTCAAAAGTTTCCCGTCATACCATAGGCTGACACGAATAAACGCAAGACAACAAAAGGCGTCGCTAAATTTGAGTATGTGGACATGTAAAAGCGACGCTAAAAAACTACACAAAGTTGGGAAAATGCGCGAAATAAGTATTTTATGACACTTCGCATATTAGTTTAGACACAAAAAAGCGTCGAAATTCTCGACGCTTTTCTGTGTCCCTCCAAATTCTCGACGCTTTTTAGCAGCGTCGAGAAATTTTTTTTCGACGCTTTTTAGCGTTGAAAAAAGACCTAAAAAGCGTCCAAAAAACACGCTTTTTGTAGTAGTGCTAGCTAAGCCCCCAAGGTGTGCAACCTCGCTTTCGAATCTTTATATTTTTATGCTTGAATTTCTACTCTTTTTTATCTCTCTTTTATCTTTTGCTTTATCATCTTTTTTATTTTTATAAGCGTGGGCAATCCCGATCATGCGGTCTATCACTCACTTGGCATTCATGTTTCTCAGGCACGGTATCGAGCACTCGATAAGAGGCGCAATCTGAGACGTGTTCTTATCGAAGATATTTTCATATCAAAGACATTGGAACAATTACCCTTCTGTACACTTTTATGATTATTTTATTTTTGCTAATTTTTATTTTAATCTTTTGAATTACTCAAGCTCTTTTTTTAAAATTTCATAAGTTACACACCATCCCATCCCGAGGTTAGGTATATGTAGGTTGAAAAAAGAAAGGTCTATCGTTAGACGAGGCTCAAAGTGGTTTATGAAGAAAGGATTGCATATTTGAAAGGTGAAAGGAGATATGATGTGGCTACAAGGGGTGCCTTAAATCATTGGTATACCTTGTGCTTAATTCGACATTTTTTTTAATGTAATATAATGAAATGATCATATATAAGGAAATAAATGCTCATTTTATTAAAAATGAAATATATAATGATCCTACAAATAAATCTAAGGAGAATAAAAAGTTGCCTATGCTAGACTTATTGGGGAAAGGGTAAATAAAAAAAGAAATAAAAAAAAGAGGTCACGAAATCCTGTCGTTGAAGCTCGCCTCTTGTCTTGCGTTGTTTCCTTTATCATTATTCGCTCTTCTTGTTAACTGGAGGCATGGGAAGCTTGTTGTTATCAATCAAATGTTGGATAGCCTCCTTTAGCTTCCAACAGCTCTTAGTAGCATGACCCCTACCTTGATGGTACTTGCAGTGTTCGTCTAGATTCCAACTAAGCAATCTCTTCTCAAGTGGGGGATCTTGAATAGGTCCAATGGGAGTAATGAGTCCTTTGACATGGAGTCGATCGAAAGCATTATCGTAGCTAATTCCAATAGGGGTGAAATCCTTTCTTAAATGCTTTTGATTACCCATGGCTAGGATTTCACTAAGGTCGAAAGTACCAAAACTATTACTAGAGTAGGTGTTTTCGGAAGAAGAAGGATAGTCGTTCTTCCTCCCTTTACAGCCACTGTTACTATTGATACTAATCTTTGCCTTCTTGTCGCGCGGAGGAGCATGAAGGAGATTTGAATCAATGAAGTCTTGAACACGATCCCTGAGGGCCAGACACTTTTCAGTAGTGTGACCGCGACCTTTATGGTATCGACAATAGGAATTCTGATCTCAATTGGGAAAACTTTTTTCAGGTAGAGGGTCTTGACCTTGATCGTGAAGACAGTCAAAAGCTTCATTGTAAGTCATTCGTATTGGTGTGTATTCTTCAATGGTCCGTTTTGCCTGTGGCTTAGGAGCATTGAGTTCTTCATAAATCCCTTGGCGAGAATTTTGTTCGAAGACCATTACCCGATTTGCTAATCCTTCTACCACATTCAAGAGCATGGCAACGACATCTTGCAATTTTCGAACGTCCTCTTTTTGACTTGACGAATCTTCCTTGGTATTATCTAAGAAAAGACTTTCATCCTCCTCAATCATGGCCACTTCATCGAGAGAGGTCTTATAAGCTGTCTCGATTATGGGCTGTCCTACAGGTGTGATAAGAAGTGATGGATCGAAGGACGCTTGGTCATCTTCGATGGCTAGAATCTCAGAAGTTTCATTGTTATCGATCAGATCTTGAATAGCTTCTTTGAGTTTCCAACACTCCTCGGTGTCGTGACCCTTTCCTTGGTGATATTTGCAGTGCTTATTAGGGTCCCACTTAGGTGGCCTAGCTTCTAGAACCGGATCTTTGATAGGCCCTATGGGCATGACTAGTCCTTTGTGGTGTAACTTGTCGAAAGCTGTTTCATAACTCATACCAAGTGGAGAATACCCTTTTTGATATTTGGATTCATGGTTTAGAGGCGTTCGTGGCATGTACTTCATTAATGGGAGAGGAAGAAGAAGGATGATCGTTCTTCTTTCCTCTCGCACCATTATCTTTCACAAGGTCATCTTCAATGTCAATGCCTATATTATCAACAGCCTTGAAAGTATTTAAATAGTGTTGATACTTTAAGTGCTTTGAATACTTCCCTTGGAGATTTTTGATAAACATCCTCACAGATTCTTTTTCGGTAGGAGCCTTGACCATATTAGCGGAAGTTTCCCTCCATTTTTTGAAGAAAGAAGTGAACCCTTCGTTTTGACGATGGGAAAACTAGGTCGTTATCTAATATTCCCTCGGTCAAACTAAATTTATAAACACTTAAAAAACCTAAATACGGGTATAGAGGCAAGTCAAGGGTCAAACCCAAAGGAACGGTAATGTTCAAGCACTTTCTATTATGCGCCTAATCTAGGTCGAAGACGAAGGTAAGAGAGAATACTAACAACTAACAAAACAAGTAACCAAGGAAATAAAACACTAGGAACGGGGATCAACAAGTAATCATGTCAATTGCAATAACTTGGGAAGAGCATGCCAATCAAAGGTTGTGAGGACTTAGTGATAAGAGCAATCAATAGGAATCAAAGAGCTATCTCCTAATTGTTAAGCTAGGGTTCACTATGAATAACAAACTAAGAGAATCACAATCAAAACCAATCAATAATTGCAATTCCTAAATCAATTGTTCATGTCATTAGCAATTACAATGCAATCTAGCATAATTCTCAAGGCCAAATTGAATTACACACATGCAAACCTTCACTAATCACTTTAATCTCAACAATTAATCAACACAATTCCAAAATTAATCACAATTAATCAATCATACAAGTTTCACCCAATTCCTAGCCAACAGCTACTCAAACAACATCATCAAATCAACTATCAACTATAGAGAACAAGAATCAACAAAATATCAAGAACAATTACTCTAATCAAATATCAAAATCAAACCAAACAAACATCAAATTAAACAAAGCAATTGAATGAGATAGAGTTTAGAAATTCTCATTGATAATTCAGAAGATCTCCAACACAATTGTCACACTTGCATCTTCAATCTCTCAATCACCATTGAAATTCCTCACTTTCTCTCTCTAAAACTACTCCTAATCTAGCCTAATCTAGAGAGAGAAGCTCTCAAGCTAAGAGAGAGAAAACTATTCTAAAACTAAAGAATTACATGAATGAATAATAAAGGAAACCAAAAACTATATAAACAAAAGGAGAAAAGAAGCATAAAATCGTAAAAGACCCAGAAACCCGCGCCCGCGGAGAAATCGGCCGCGCCCGCGGAGGGGAACGGACACCCCGATAGCCGCGCCCGCGGCCCAAGCCCGCGCCCGCGGGGCCAAGGCCCGCGCCCTTGGGGAGCCCTCGGGACAACCGCGGGTGCTTACTGCCCAAATACGGCAGTTTTGGAGCAGCAGCAACCCCGCGCCCGCGGGTACTGTAGCCCGCGCCCGCGGTAGTTTTCCAGGGCCAATTTCAGAAGGCTGTAACTTCCGATCTAAGAATTGTATGAAGGCGTGCGACCTATCATTGGAAATCTCTTCAAGTCTAGTTTCCAACCCAACTTTAATCACCCTAATCCGATCTGTAGAACTTGAGATATGACTAAAACAATGCACAAAGGTCTTATTTGATACTTTGCAATCCTTCGTTTTCCTTTGTTTCAAACTCAAATTCAATTCCGAAAAGTGCATATTGATCCTAGTGGGTGCTATTTTCAATTCCCATGCATATAGCCCGCGACGTACCTACAAAACAAGACAAAGAAACGGAGAATCAAGAGAAATAGCCGAGAAATGAATAAAATGATAAGAAAGCCATTAAAAGCATGCATTTCTCTAAACTAACACAAAAACACGCGAATCGAGCATTATTCTCTAAAAACACGACATAAACGACTACAAAGGAGCATAGAAATATAAAGAAAACAAAGCCTAAAGGTGCCATAAATGGCACGGATCAAATTCCCCAAGCTAAACTTTTGCTCGTCCTCGAGCAAAACAAAATCCAACCCAAGGGAAAAATGATGACATTATTCAAGCAAAGAAAGAAACGAGAAAACTAGAGAAGATGGGAATATACACTAACTCACTTTCGTAGGAATCACGGTCAATTTTAGCAACTAAAGACAAGCCATTTAAACCCCTAGATCGCCCTAGAGGACGAGTGATGCTCTCGTAAGGGTATCCTAAGAGATTACCCATAACTCTCATAATAATACAAACAAGGCAAAGCATGAAAAAGAAAACAAAATACAAGAAAAGCAAACAAATGTTCATGAAATGACTTTTGCAAATGTACAAGCACAAAGAATGCAAATCTTTCTAAACAAGTAAGGGAGTGCACGCTATAAGATACCTAAGGTTGATTGAAACATAAAAATGCCAAGCATAGGAACTAGTTATCACACTCCACTTTCATCCCAAACGGTCTTACCGCGTTCCCCCTACTAATCTCATATCTCCCCATAGTGAGCATCTCATAGATTCCGCGAAGGAACCGGAAAAAGATCAAATTTTTGGGCTACTCGACATCTTGACTTCGCATCCCCTTTCCTTAGGCAATGACCCATGATTCCCTCCCCCGAATAGTGACTCAACTTTCTAGGTCGAAAGGTCTTTCTCCAAGGTTGTAACATAAGGCATAAAGGGTGAAGGTAGGCTAAAATTTAAATTTGGAGGTTTTCCTAAAAAGTGAAGCAAAAGGGTGATCAATCCTTAACAACACGACCAAGAAATCACCAAGCAAAAGCAACACCCCCAAGCTTATTTGAAGCTATACTCACAAGAAATATATACAAAAAGCGTAAACGCTTCTCCCCCAAGCTTAAATGAAGCATTGTCCTCAATGCTTAGAAGGAGAAAAGAATACATCAAAATATTTTTGAATTTTCACTTTTTTCAATTTTTTTTTTCTTTTTTTTTTACTTAAACTTGTAATGTCCTCGCCTTTTGCTAAATTCGGACGGCTTTTTCTATAATGCAATTTATTAGTCCATGCCTTTTATGATTAAGGACGGCTTTTACTCAAACACTTGCCATTATTCACAAAGAAGACTTAATCACAAACTAGCACTCATAAAAACCAAATTTCTAACTTATCCACCACAAACTCCATCATACGTGATCAATTTGCTTCACAAAAAACAAAGAATAGAAAGAAAATGAAATAAAAGGCCAAAGAACTAGAGATGTGGCTTGAAAAGAAGGTATAAGGCTCAAATGGTTGCAAGAAGGCAAATGGAAACCCAAAAACAAATATGAATCAAACTAACCTAAAAATGAAAAATACCACCCCGAAAAAGGTGCCTTTGTCCTCCCTAGATAGCTCGGTCTCGGGTTTAAGAATCATACATCAAGCTTTATAGATTAGGCTTGCAAAGTCAAGGACCCCATGCCGCTCATGCAAGAATATGATGAAAGCTTGAACAAATATAAATCTCACATGGTTGTAGCAAAAACTCACTAAGGTTGTCAAATCGAAGATAGGGAGCAACTACCAAACATGCCACAAACAAGTAGAATCCGGCTTCATGATCCCCCTAGTTCTAGACAACTACCTTAGCATGCTTTATCCTAGAATCAACCAAACGTAATCTCAAACCGTGCACACCACTACCATTTAGGAAGAAAAGCATTCAATTATACAAGTCCAAATGTTATTATGTCCAAAGCAAGAAAAAAAACAAAACACATTGCAAATTTTCCTTGATAGAAACAAAAATCTTTTTGGAGTTTTTCAAAATATAAGAACATGGAAAAGCATATACAAAGGTGCATAGCATATATGAATCAACATCCCATCAAACATGATAGAATACCCTCCCCCAAGCTTGAATGAGACTATACACTCAAACATAAATCAAATAATCCATGGGAGGGGAAAACAAGGAGATCAATCCAACCAACCAACATATGTCCAACATGGCATCAACCATTAGAGAAAGAGCAAGGAAGGATATTATTATCGGATTTTAGGTGGGTGTAAATACCCGCAAATGACCCAATTAGACCTTTCAAAGCTAAATTCTCAAGAATTGAACCTTGTTTCCATATGATAGCAAAAATAGGTGCCAAGCTTCCTTGATTCTTGATCCAAATCGAAACACCAAAGTATATCAAGTCATGTACCTAGCAAAAGGAACACAAATATTTCCATGAGAGAAAATCTATTCTAAAAAGAAAAGAAAATGAAAGCAATAAAACACGGGTTACTTCCCGAGAAAGGCTTGCTTAAGGTCCAAGCTTGACCGCTATAGAAAATAATAATTCAACGCGCGCAAGAGCTTGTCAAATGCACTACTACACATTTCATATGAAAGAAGGTAGGCAAATGATGGGATAAGAACGTGCAACAAGATCGTTGCACACAAGTGAGAAGGGAGATGCCAAAAGAAAGAAGAAGAGGGATCAAAAGGAAAAACAAGAAAATAAGAAGAAGAAGGGGGAATAAAAGAATGGAAAGAAAAAGAAAAAGGCAAATCCTCCTCACTAAAATATTTTTGGGTGGCAACATCACCCTTTTCCTCAACAATAGACGAATGAGGGACATTATGATCATCATAGACAAGGGAGTCCCCAATAGGCTTATCAACAAAGGAAGGGAGAAAAATAGGGCAATAGGGGATGTGGTCAAACCTTTGAGAAAAAGGGGTATGAGAAATAGGCAAAGGGTTCGCGACTCCCTCAACACAAGGTCTCACATCGCCAATGAGGGCATGAAAATCAATCATAGAGTCCTCAAATGAAGTCCTCTCACAATCGACATCTCCCTAAAGCTCAAAAACTCCAAAGGAATCAATCTCATCCTTCTTTGCACCACAATAAACAACCTTTCCTTCCACAAACTAAAAACCCAAGTCCTCAAAACCGTGCATGAATGGATGCAAATATAGCTCAAAATCATCTCTCTCCCATGAAGCATCATCAATGAACTCACTTAGAAGGCTATGGGTTTTCATTTGACTCTCAATAAACACATTGGACATAACCTCAAACAAGTCCAAACACTCATGGATAGAAGAGTCGCATTCATACACTTAAGACTCATCATAATCAACCAAGGAAGAGGAGTTTAGATTCACAAAATCATCATAATCATCATCACTCTCAACTCCCTTTCCTTCACTCCTTTGCTCAACAATAGGATCCTCACACACTCTTGGTTGTTCAAAATGATCATCATCATCATCCTCAACACACACATCAAATTGAGATTTTTCACAAACAAGCATCAAGGTTGACAATTGGCTTTTAACTCATTTTTTCTTCTCTTTCCCTCCTCAAGACGCTCCTCATTCTTTTTCATTATCTCTAATTGACCTCTCATAGATTGAAGAATCATCTCCTTACTAGTCCCAAGATCATTATTAAGCTCAATGTGCCTAATTTGAGACTCAAATATATCAACAAGAGATTCAAAAGATGTAGAAGGTTGAGGCTCAACAAGAGGAGAAGAAATACAACCAAGATTGGAAGAATTAACATTAAGATCATGAGCATATTCATCACAATGGGGAGTAGGGGCAAAATCAAGGGCATGAGATTCATCATCAAGGGAACGAAGCACATCACAAGAAGGCATGGTAAATAATGAAGAATATTGAAACACACCATTAGCATCAACTTGAGCATGTACTTCATCGTCATGAACAAAAGGGGAAATGGAGTTGAAATCATGTGTTCTAGGTTCACTAATGGGATCATGTGAAAAATCATGGGAAATCATGCTCACATTAGAAGAATCAATTTATTGCACATCAATATTATGAACATGATTATCCCTATTATAAACATCCCTAGAAAACCAAACATAGAAATCCCAAGCATCATCAATTGACAATGCTCTAAATTCACCATTATGCACGCATTCAACTTCATCCCTAGTTTGCTCATTCAAAACAAAATAACAAATCTCACAAGCCTCCCAAAGACTACAACAATTATAGTCAAGAAATCCCTCTAGTTTATTAAAATATTCACAAAAAGGCTCATTGTCAAATTGAGGAAATGAGAGACATGCCATTTTTTTACAATGCAAACAAAAAGAAATAAAAGAAAAGTATACACAAAGACCTAGACTCAAGCAATCAAAAACGCTCAAACATAGACACCGTTCCCCGGCAACGGCGCCATTTTGACGATGGGAAAACTAGGTCGTTATCTAATATTCCCTCGGTCAAACTAAATTTATAAACACTTAAAAAACCTAAATACGGGTATAGAGGCAAGTCAAGGGTCGAACCCAAAGGAATGGTAATGTTCAAGCACTTTCAATTATGCGCCTAAGCTAGGTCGAAGACGAAGGTAAGAGAGAATACTAACAACTAACAAAACAAGTAACCAAGGAAATAAAACACTAGGAACGGGGATCAACAAGTAATCATGTCAATTGCAATAACTTGGGAAGAGCATGCCAATCAAAGGTTGTGAGGACTTAGTCATAAGAGCAATCAATAGGAATCAAAGAGCTATCTCCTAATTGTTAAGCTAGGGTTCACTATGAATAACAAATTAAGAGAATCACAATCAAAACCAATCAATAATTGCAATTCCTAAATCAATTGTTCATGTCATTAGCAATTACAATGCAATCTAGCATAATTCTCAAGGCCAAATTGAATTACACACATGCAAACCTTCACTAATCACTTTAATCTCAACAATTAATCAACACAATTCCAAAATTAATCACAATTAATCAATCATACAAGTTTCACCCAATTCCTAGCCAACAACTACTCAAACAACATCATCAAATCAACTATCAACTATAGAGAACAAGAATCAACAAAATATCAAGAACAATTACTCTAATCAAATATCAAAATCAAACAAAACAAACATCAAATTAAACAAAGCAATTGAATGAGATAGAGTTTAGAAATGCTCATTGATAATTAAGAAGATCTCCAACACAATTATCACACTTGCATCTTCAATCTCTCAATCACCATTGAAATTCCTCACTTTCTCTCTCTAAAACTACTCCTAATCTAGCCTAATCTAGAGAGAGAAGCTCTCAAGCTAAGAGAGAGAAAACTATTCTAAAACTAAAGAATTACATGAATGAATAATAAAGGAAACCAAAACTATATAAACAAAAGGAGAAAAGAAGCTTAAAATCGTAAAAGACCCAGAAACCCGCGCCCGCGGAGAAATCGGCCGCGCCCGCAGAGGGGAACGGACACCCCGATAGTCGCGCACGCGGCCCAAGCCCGCGCCCTCGGGGAGCCCTCGGGACAACCGCGGGTGCTTACTGCTCAAATACGACAGTTTTGGAGCTGCAGCAACCTCGCGCCCGCGGGTACTGTAGCCCGCGCCCGCGGCAGTTTTCCAGGGCCAACTTCAGAAGGCTGTAACTTCCGATCTAAGAATTGTATGAAGGCGTGCGACCTATCATTGGAAAGCTCTTCAAGTCTAGTTTTTAACCCAACTTGAATCACCCTAATCGGATCTGTAGAACTTGTGATATGACTAAAACAATGCACAAAGGTCCTATTTGATACTTTGCAATCCTTCGTTTTCCTTTGTTTCAAACTCAAATTCAATTCCGAAAAGTGCATATTGATCCTAGTGGGTGCTATTTTCAATTCCCATGCATATAGCCCGCAACGTACCTACAAAACAAGACAAAGAAACGGAAAATCAAGAGAAATAGCCGAGAAATGAATAAAATGATAAGAAAGCCATTAAAAGCATGCATTTCTCTAAACTAACACAAAAACACGCGAATCGAGCATTATTCTCTAAAAAAACGACATAAACGACTACAAAGGAGCATAGAAATATAAAGAAAGCAAAGCCTAAAGGTGCCATAAATGGCACGGATCACGTTTCCTTTTTGTTTTAACATCTCAAGATGTCTGTGGTCTGTTTCGTCTTGGATGTTTCACTTGTATCTATCTATGAAAGCGTTTGTTATCGACTCCCAAGAAGAGGTCTTTTCTTTCTCGAGAGAAAAGAACCATAGTTGACAAACGGTTTCGAGAGATAGTGGGAACAGAGAGGGGAAAACCTTCTTATCGATACCCTTAATGCTCATTATGGTTTCAAAAGCTCTTAGATGGAAGTAAGGGTTATCTATTGCCTTGAATTTAGGGATGTCAGTGGGGTTGAACTTATGCAGAAGAAGTTCCTTGTCCAGCGAGACCCCTTGTGAACTCATGCCCTGAAATTTATAGTCACTAGATAGCTTGCTTAAACTTTCTTGCATGAGGTTCATTTGTTGTTGCTTCACGGGATCATCGATCTTGAATGTGAGTAGCTTCAGTGTCTCAGTCACGGTAACCAATTGGTTCCTAAGCTCATTGACTTCCTCTTGAGTTGCCATTATCTTCTTAGCCTTCCTCTTTTGACGAATCGGTTTATTAAAAAGTAAGACTTGAACGAAGAGATTATCCTTGATTAATTGCCTTTCTCTCCTCGACCAAGTACTGTGGAAAAGGAAATTTGGGGATATTTATTGTTAATTATTTGACTCAAACTCTATTCAACATGCGATGGATAGAGGAAGTGAAGAAAGATTGGAATATAATGTGAAGGAAAATGATGTAGATAGAGGGGTATGAAGAATTAGGAATAGAATGTACCCCCCAACTCAAATGACGGAAAGACCGACTCATGCATGAACCTAAGACATGGTCATGGTGACATGTGTACTCAAAGTGTGTGCTAAGACTAGTGAGTGTAGGTGACATGTTAAGACTCGTGTCATGACCATGTGGCTAGACTATGTGACTAGAATCACTTAATGACTCGACAAGGTGTTATTGACAGCGAAAATTAACCGAATTAATTAGCAAACTGGTTAATTAGACACTAGGTGATGACTCGAGTAATAATTCGAACTGTCGGCCAAACGACAGGACTGGCGTCGCACCGTGGATCTTGACGCCAGACGACAGAGCTGTCGCCAGGCGCCACACTCCGCAGGGTGGCGCTACAGCTCCAATTTAGGCGCCAATATTGGAGCTTCAATCTGGGACTGTTTTCGGTGATATTAATCAACTGGGGTATGCCTAAAGTCGTACTAGGTCAATTCCGATTAAAAATATTAGACTTTATTGCCTCAACTTAATTAATTAATTAGGCAAAGTTCTTTAAGTCATTAATTTATTTAATCTCAACACAAGTCAAACAAACGGTTAAGAGAAACATAGAATGTATGCACAACAAATAATGCACAATTAGTCAAGTAGGCACAATATGATGCAATGAGTTTGCAACCTAACCATGGCTCTAGTTCTCTAAAGTTCGGGATATGGTTTTAGTCAATAGAGGGTCCATGGTTAATTTTCCGGATGCACCGCGCGGAAACCTAACCGTGAAGGGTTGACGCGAGTGGATGGGACACCGCAAGTTTTAGAAAAAACTCGCTTCCATGGTTTGATGAATTCAACATTCTCGGATGTACCCTTTGTTGCACGGAGCGTTCAATCAGGTAGATGGAGCATGAATTCCCGGAGGGTTATGTCCATATGTAGAACACATATGGGTTTTAGAAAAGTGAGAAAAAATTCAATCCGGAAGTAGGATCGAGCAAACAATACGAAAAACTGGTCGAAATTAGAACGCATATTTCTGGCTCGGTATTCGAGGAAGTTGGCGCCAGTTTTTAGTTGTAGGGCCTGGCGCCAATGCTGGCGTCTGGCACTACGGCTAAAAGTCTGGCGCCAATGCTCTGGCCCCTGGCGCTACTTCCCACATGCCTCAGCAGCTTTCTGTGCTCGATAAAATTTTCTAGTTTCACGCGGTGTTATTTCGGTCCTAGTTGTGAAAGATATTTCTCAAATTTCCTAAGTGTAAAATCTTATGTTTTTAACTCGTTACGGATGGTCTTTCCAATGAGATTTTTTTTTATGCATATGACAATAATGTTAATCAAAATTACGCACATGAAATACTTAGAACGTTTCGAGTCTCATCCACTCATTCTAAATCTTTGCCGAAAAAAATTCAGGAATTGAAATAGAAATCCTCCCCAGCGGAGTCGCCAAAAATTGTAGGGACTAATTTTCAAGCGTTAATCCCCTAGCTTGAACCCCACTGTGATCATACACTAAAGTACGGTGTCGTCCAAACGGGAAGAAGATATAGCAAAAGAGTCGCCAACAAGTTTTAGGAACTTGTAAACCGTTCACGAGGTGAAGGTTACACCGCTTAACGATCCAAAAGATCGTCAACTCCAAGGTCTAGAACCAAATAAGGGTTCGAGTATGAAGGTACAAATCCAGCCTAAAAGAGATTGAACCTGCCCTAATAATAGGCCTCTACTTTGTTCAGATCGTATTCATGTGCGCTTTCTAATTAACATTCAATCAATAGTATTAACCCTAAACCTGTTTATCTATGTTGGTTGAATATTAATGCACAAACAAATTTATTATTGGCGATCACTTGACTTATAATCAAATTAACCCTAAACAAGATTATTAATTATCTTATTAAGCGTGATTACAAGTACAAATTCCCTTTAAACATGCAATAAAAGGTGTGATCAAGCAATAAATAAAATATATATAATCAAGCAACATAATAATAATAAATATCATCATCATAAAAATAAATTATAATTTAAATACTCATGATAATAATCATAAATAAAATAACCATCATCAAAATAATATATATAATATTCATAATCATCATAAATTATAACAATTATAATCATAATCATGTTCATGTTAATATTAAAGCATAATAATAGCAAGATCCTAGGCATGATACTAACAAGATTAATAACAAACCCTAGCATGTCACTAAGCAATAAAAATCAAATCTTTAGCCCTAACATGATACTAACAATCATAAATATTAGGAAGAACATAGGAAGCATCGCATGAATCATATTTAATATTAAAATTACCCTAGACATGATACTAGGAATATCATAATAACAATCCAAACATGATTTCTACATCATAACCTCAATAAAAACCATTAAAGCACTTACTTTGATGCCTCGTACCTGTTTCTAATAACAAAATACACACGTTAGTAACTTCAAGGAAAATACTAATCAAAACAATTAAATTAAATAATTGAAATAGAAATTTGGGACCAAACCCTCAGAAATTAAACCTTTCACGTCTAGGGCGAAGGCAACTTCGAATATGGCTAAGTGTTTCTAGATCTTGTGAATGCGGAATTTTGTATTTAAAAGACTAGGTTTGAGAAAGAAAGAGAAAGATGAATTAATGAATGAATTGATTAGGGAAATATTAAGGAGAATTAGCGAATGATTAAAGAGAATGAAAGAGAATTGAAAACTGGTTGTTGATGAGAATTGGTGAATGAAAACGGAGTTTTTAATACGTTATTTATAGAGAAAATCAGCCAAAAAGATAAATTAACAGAACAGAGTCCTGACGCACGCGAAACAGAGCTGGCGCCAACCCTGGCTAACTGGCGCCAGGCACCAAAACTAGCGTCAGGCGCTAATGGCTGGCGCCAGGCCTTGTTCCAGGCGCCAATGCCTGGAGTCAGGCGCAAGGCCTGTTTATGACGCGTTTTTGAAAACTAGATAAATTTGCCGTACTGGAGGATAAAATCGTATCTTTTCCTCGAAAATGCTATTTGATATTAATTAAAACTATGAAAAGTCAACAAAAGTTAATTTATCAATGCTAACTGAATTAGGAATGAAAAGAACTTTCTAGAAGAATCTAGAAGACTAAAACCATTCCTAATTGCATTAGGAATGATAAATCATATTAGGCCCTCCCCTAGATCATTAGGCCGCATATAAAGTTCAAACCGGGCCCAGTTTAGTAAATTGGCCATAACTTCCTCAATATTCATCGGAATTGGGCTTATTATATATCGTTGGAAAGCTCTTGTTAAGCCCCATCCAATTAACTACACCACTATTAGACCCATATCATGGACCAACCAAACTAGATTGGTTGTTTTCTTAAAATAAGTTTTAAAAAACATAGAGAAGAGAAAAGAAATTAAAACTATCCGCAACACTAGACTTTCCACACTTTCACTTCATTCGATTATGATTTGACGTGAAAGGTACTCATCACCGGGTTTGGATTTGGGGAGACACAAATGGGTGTCTACACATAATAATAATTGTAATAATCATAATCATAATAATCATGTTAAAGCATAATAATAGCAAGACCCTAGGCATGATACTAACAAGATTAATAACAAACCCTAGCATGTTACTAAACAATAAAAATCATATATTCACCCCTAACATGATACTAACAATCATAAATATTAGGAAGAGAATAAAAGGCATCATAGAAATCAAAATTGACATTAAAGTTACCAAAAACCATTCCTATTTGCATTAGGAATGATAAATCCATATTAGGCCCTCCTCTAGATCATTGGGCCGCATATAAGGCTCAAACCAGGCCCAGTTCAGTAATTTGGCCATTAATTCTCAATATTCATCGGAATTGGACTTATAATATATCATTGGAAATCTCTTTTCAAGCCCTATCCAACTACACTACTATTGGACCCATATCATGGACCAACCAAACTGGATTGGCTGTTTTCTTAAAATAGGTTTTCAAAAACAGAGAGAAGAGAAAAGAAGTTAAAACTATCCGCAACACTAAACTTTCCACACTTTCACTTTATTCTATTATGATTCGACGTGAAAGGTACTCATCACCGGGTTTGGTTTTGGGGATACACAAATGGGTGTCTACAGAAGCCCCCACTTTGACTGAGTTTGGAGAAACGCAAGTTTCGAAAACGAAAGTCAAAGTATCGATAAAGACGGAGAGTTATTTAGAACGTTCTGCGATCCTAAATCATTCTTGTAACGCCGATACCTGCAAACTAGCGTTAGTTAAACAGATAAAAGAGTTGAGAAACGCGTATCTTGCACCGTCGAGCACACGTCTCTTAAGTAACCGATTTGTTGCTGCTTTTTCTGTTTTGATGACCTCCTGCAATTCAGAGAATGCCATCCTGCTTGAAGACTGCTGCGCTTGCAACTGCCTCCAATTTCCGCCTTGATAATCTTCCGCAAGCCAGGGAACACTATCGAAAATTGCTTCGCTTGAAACGATCCTCTTCCGCTTTGTGACCATCTTCCACGTCTAAGGGAACATGATCGAAGACAACTTCGCTTAAAATCACCTTCAGTTGTTTTTGACAACTTTCCACGATCTAGGGAACGCTGTCGAAGATAATCCTCGCTTGAAGTTATCCTCATATGTTGCGATAATTTTCCAAAGGAAATTACCGAAGATCTCCGCTTGTCGATCTTTAAAATCTCGCTTGAACTTTGTTTTCGCTATGCCTGTACATCGGCACTTTTGCTGCTTGTGAACCCGTATGTCGGTGCTTTGTTGTGATGACAATCCTCTTCTCTTTGGGAATAGTTGCCAACACAACTCTTGTGTGATGTATGACAATCCGATTTAGGGAAAGTTGTCAATGTTTCGTCACAATCCATCTTTGGAAATGTTGCCACGATGAAGTTACAATCTGTATCTCGGAAAATTTGCCAAAATCCATTTTTTGGGAAAAGTTGTCAATGCTTCGTAACAATCTGTCATAAGAATTTTGCTACGATCGACAATCCACATCTTGGAATATAACTCTTGAAAGAGATCCAGCTTAGTAATTTTCCAATGCTATGCGACAATCCTTTTAGGAAAATATTGCCACAATTGACAATCCGCGTCTTGGAACATTTGCAAAAAAGAGTCGACCGACAATCCACTTTGGGAAAATTTGCCACTTACTGAAATGAATGACAATCCACGTTGAGGAACTTTGCCGAAATTTATGATGAATAGAGACCTACAATAATCCTTTGGGAAATTTTTTCATAGGATACTGGGTGTATGACAATCCAATCCAGCGATGACAATCCGAACTTGGAAAAAATTGCCAAACAGAGAAGGAGCACGACAATCCACGATTGGAAACTTTGCAAGAGATGACAATCCAATCTCGGAAAAATTGTCGTTGAAGATGATGCACGACAATCCATTTTTGGAAATATTGTCAGTTCGGGATGACAATCCAATTTTTGGAAAAATTTTCGTTTAAGAAGAATGCGCGACAATCCATATTTGGAAATATTGTCGTTTAAGAAGAATGCGCGACAATCCGTATTTGGAAATATTGTCGTTTAAGTGCCTGCTTTTAAACCGATACGTTGGTGCTTGTAATGAGCTAGTGTTTTAGGCGCTTAAGCTAAGTGAGACGATTTTTTGTTAGGTCAATCACTTACTTCGATTGTAATCGAGCCGACTACTAATCATGTCAATTTGCTTATAGGGGCTAACTGGCGTACCAAGGAATCCGAAATTGCTATTTGAAGTCGAAATAACCGTTCTGAGAGGCTTCGAGCTCTGTCGCTGCTGAAATATCGCAGGCGCCAAGAATTGGCTCTGTCGCCAGACGCTGAGATCTAGCGCCAGGCGCTGAATTCTGTTGCTGAACGCCAGATGTTGTTGTCTAGCGCTGGAGTCGGGTCATCCCTATTCTGCTCTTGCTGCCGCTATTGCTCGGTTTTGCTTCGAACATTGAACTTGGTCGTTTCCTTTCAACCAAATCCGCTCAAATCTTTTGTAAATTAAAGCTCTTCATCTCTAATTTACTGATCTATGTAATTTTGCTCAAACTCCTCTCATCTTGGAAGAATCTCATGTATCATATTCGCGATATTTTTCAAAAAAATCCAGGAATGTCCTTAATTGCCTGCTGGGATGTACCTGCATTTATATCTTTGACTATAGGACTTTGCTAATCTCTTTAAGGTTGACCTAAGACTTAGTGTTGCTTGACTCATTGACTTGACATGACTCAAGGTATAAACTTAACTCGGTGTGATTGACTCGAGGTTGACTCGACTCAAAGTGTTTTTCACATGTATTAGACTCAAATCAAGGTGATATCATGACATGACTCAACTTTTACATGACTCGTGTGTGCATCGTAATGTGATCGTGCGACTCAAAAATGCCAAAAAAGAAAAAATTTTCCGTCATTTTTGTGGAGGGTACCGAATTTCTCCCGAAAAAGAAAGACCCAGAAAGAAAAAAGCGAAGTTTTTGAAGGTGCATGTTGAATGAGCTTAGTCAAATGTTGTTTGATACTATTTCTCAAGGTGCAAGGATTAATTCATCCTAGGCTATCTTAATTATTGATTCAATGATGAAAGTATTTGGGTAATTTAGGCACGGAGGCTAAGCACTTCATACTTCGATGCAATGATGATTGATGAGCGATTTTGACATGACAAGGTATGCTTCAACGTTGTGTTAAGATTCATGACAAAGGGTTCCTAAGGGAAGTATATTTATTCATTTATATGTGCGGTGTGTGAAAGTGATACTAAAGTTAGGCCGCAAAGGCTAAGTGTGTGGGAAAATATTATTTCAAGAAGAGTCAAATGATGGTGACTCTTTTGGCTAGGTAAGCTAATGATGTAAGGATCAAGACCCAAATTCTAGCTCTAAATGAAAAGGGATGAGCATTGGATATCCCTTGATATAATTATGATGTGTGAATATGAATGTGAATGCATTTTTATTACGGCCACACCTCGATGTGAGGTTGCCTACGTATCCGTTAGGAATCAGGCCGAACATAGCTCTAGCCGAACCTCACACAAGTGTTTGTATACCTCAAAAAAGGTCTTTTTAAGGGTTGTAACGTGGTTAGGCTAAAGGTTATAGAAGAAGGGGATAAAGGCTCAAGACCCTCGATAAGCCCCCAAGGTGTGCAACCTTGCTATTGAGTATTTGAATTTTTTTTATGCTTGAGTTTCTACTATTTTTTTTTTCTCTTTATTTTTGCTTTAGCATTTATTTTATTTTTATAATTGTGGGCAATCCCGATCATTCGGTCTATCACTCACTTGGAATTCATGTTTCTCAGGCACAATACCGAGAACTCGATAAGAGACGCAATCTGAAACGTGTTCATATCAAAGATATTTTCATATCAAAGACAATGGAACACTTGCCCTTTTGTACACTTTTATTTATATATATTTTTTTTACTTATTTTTTGCTATTTTAATCTTTTGAAGTCACTCAAGCTTTTTTTTTAAAAAAAATAATTGCATAAGTTGCACACTGCCCCATCCCAAGGTTAGGTAGATATGGGTTGAAAAATGAAAGGTCTATCATTAGACGAGGCTAAAAGTGGTTTATTAAAAAAGGATTGCATATTTGAAGGGTGATAAGTGATATGATGTGGCTACAAGGAGTGCCTCAAATCATTGGTATACCTTGTGCTTAATTCGACATGGATTTTTTTTTTTTATTTATTTATTTTTTTGCAATGCAATGCAATGATCATATGCAAGGAAATAAATGCTCATTTTATTGAAAGGGAAAAAAGAAAAAGCCTACAAAAATAAATTTAAGGGAAAAGAATGGTGCCTATGCTAGACTCATTGGAGAAAAGAAAAAAAATGAAAAAGAAATAGAAAAAAGAGGTCACGAAATCCCGTCGTTGAAGCTTGCCTTGTGCATTTGTTTCATCATTACCGTCATTTTTTGTTTGTCAATCACATGACTCAAACTCGATTCAACATACATGGATGGAAGAAGGTAGGAAGAATGAAGGTTGTGATATGGAGAAAGCATGTAGAGAATGGAAAGATGATGTAGATGGAGAGATATGAAAAAAAAATTAGGAATAGAATGTACCCCCAACTCAAATGACGGAAAGAATGAAACCCGACTTATGCATGAACCTAATACATGGTCATGGTGACATATATTTAGTGGGTGCTTTATTTTGAGTGCAAGTGACATGTTAAGACTCATGTCATAACCATGTGGCTAGACTACGTGACTAGACTCAAGCAAAAACTAAATTAAGACTTCATGTATATGCATTAAACTTGACAAACTGAGGTATTTTAGTCATAACTTTTGATCTCTGACTCTGATTGAGATGAAACCAACTCCAAATTAAAGATAAAACTCGGGGCTACAGATCCATAGGTTGTACAACTCTTATTTCATCCTAGAACACCGGCTATGATCAAAACAAGTTGACGCTTGTGCAGTATACGGGAATAAAAATCCGGGTTGACTTAAAGGGACTATGACTCGATTTTAGACATATTTATTAGCTCAAATTAATTAATTAAACAAAGTCGTTTAGTCATTAATTAGTTTATTTGGTATTAACACAAGTCAAACAAACGGTTAGGAAAAACACATAGAGAATGCACAACAAATAATGCACAATTAGGCAAGTAGGCACAATATGATGCAATGAGTTTGCAACCTAACCATGGCTCTAGTTATCTAAAGTTCGGGATATGGGTTAGTCAATGGAGGGTCCGTGGTTAATTGTCTGAATGCACCGCGCGGAAGCCTAACCGTGAAGGGTTGGCGCGAGTGGATGGGACACCGCGAGTTTTAGAAAAAACTCGCTTCCATTGTTTGGTAAATTCAACAATCTCGGATGTACCCTTTGTTGCTCAGAGCGTTCAATCAGGTAGATAGAGCATGAATTCCCAGAGGGTTATGTCCATATGTAGAACACATATGGGTTTCAGAAAAGTGAGAAAAACTCAAACAGGAAGTAGGATTGAGCGAACAATGCGAAAAACTGGTCGAAATTAGAACGCATATTTCTGGCTCGGTATTGGAAAAATTTGGCGCCAGCAAACAGAGATTGGCGCCGGATTTTATCTGTAGCGCCTGGCGACAGAACTGTCGTCTGGCGCTACAGTTAAAAGTCTGGCGCTAATATTCTGTTCTCTGACGCTAATTCCTACATGTCTAAGCAGCTTTCTATGCTCGATAAAATTTTCCAGTTTCGCGCAGTGTTATTTCGGTCCTAGTTGTGAAAGATATTTCTGAAATTTCCTACGTGTAAAGTCCTATGTTTTAACTCATTACGGATGGTCTTTCTAATTAGATCTTTTTTATGCTTATGACAATAATGTTAATCAAAATTACGCACATGAAATACTTAGAACTTTTCGAGTCTCATCCACTTATTCTAAATCATTGCCGAAATAAATTTTAGAAATTAAAATAGACATCCTCCCCAGTGAAGTCGCCAAAAACTGTAGGTAATATTTCAAGCATTATCCCAAACTTGAACCCCACTGTAATCATACACTAAAGTACGGTGGCGTCCAAAGGGAAAGAAGATAGAGCAAAAGAGTCGCCAACAAGTTTTTTTTAGGAACATGTAAACCGTTCACGAGGTGAAGGTTACACCCCTTAACGATCGAAGAGATCGCCAACTCCATAAGGTCTTGAACCAAATAGGGTTCGGGGATGAAGGTACAAATCCAACCTAAAAGAGATTGAACCTACCCTAATAATAGGCCTCTACTTTATTCTGATCGTATTCATGTGCGCTTTCTGACTAACATACAATCAATAGGATTAACCCTAAACCTGTTTATCTATGTTGGTTGAATATTAATGCACAAATAAATCTATTATTGGCGATCACTTGAATTATAATAAAATTAACCCTAAACAAGATTATTAAATATCTTATTAAGTGTGATTACAAGTACCAATTCCCTTAAAACAGGCATAAAAGGCATGATCAAGCAATAACAATAAAAATGTCAAGCAACATATTAATAATCGATAATAATAATAATCACAATAATAATCAGAACAATAATCATCATAATAATAATTATAATAATCATAATCATAATAATCATGTTAAAGCATAATAATAGCAAGACCTTAGGCATGATACTAACAAGATTAATAACAAACCCTAGCATGTTACTAAACAATAAAAATCATATATTCACCCCTAACATGATACTAACAATCATAAATATTAGGAAGAGAATAAAAGGCATCATAGAAATCATAATTAACATTAAAGTTACCCAAAACATGATACTAGGAATTAAAATAACAATCTAAGCATGATTTCTACATAATAACATTAAAAAAACCATTAAAGTACTTACTTGGATGCCTCGTACCTCTTTCTAATAACAAAATACACACGTTAGTAACTTCAAGGAAAATATTAAACAAAACAATTAAATTAAATAATTGAAAGAGAGATTTGGGACCAAACCCTCAGAAATTAAAACATTTCACGTCTAGGGCGAAGGCAACTTCGAACTTGGCTAGGTATTTTTAGATCTAATGAATGCGGAATTTTTATATTTGAGAGAAAGCTAGTTTAGAAAAAAAAAGGGAGAGAGTAATCAAGAAAATCTTGATGAGAGTTGGTTAATGAAAACGGAGTTTTTAGAACGCTATTTATAAAGAAAATCAACCAAAAAGATAAAACATCAAAACAGAGTTCTGATGCGTAAAGCGGGAATTAACGCCAAACACTGACGTTAGCGCCAAGCGCTAAGCGTAGCGCCAGGCGCTACAGCTGGCGTTTGGCGCTGACTAATAAATTGACGCGTTTTCTTAAAATCAGATAGAAACTGCTGTACAGGAGGATAAAATCGTATTTTTTCCTCGAAAATGCTATTTGATATTAATTAAAACTCTGAAAAGTCAACAAAAGTCAATTTATAAATGCTAATTGAATTAGGAATGAAAAGAATCTTCTAGAAGAATCTAGAAGACTAAAACCATTCTAATTGCATTAGGAATGATAAATCCATATTAGGCCCTCCTCTAGATCATTGGGCCGCATATAAGGCTCAAACCAGGCCCAGTTCAGTTATTTGGCCATAACTTCCTCAATATTCATCGGAATTGGGCTTATAATATATCGTTGGAAAGCTCTTTTCAAGCCCTATCCAACTACACTACTATTGGACCTATATCATGGACCAACAAAACTGGATTGGCTGTTTTCTGAAAATAGGTTTTCAAAAACAGAGAGAAGAGAAAAGAAATTAAAACTATCCGCAACACTAAACTTTCCACACTTTCACTTCATTCGATTATGATTCGACGTGAAAGGTACTCATCACCGGGTTTGGTTTTGGGGAGACACAAATGGGTGTCTACACACATCGTCCACCCCGTACTCCACATATTCATGAGAATTATGGGGTATGCTTGCTGCTCAAAACAAGATCTCGGGAAGCTAACCAAAGAGGAGATAAGATGCTTGTTTATAGCTTCCTGATTTGAGGGGGGGCTCAAGGGGAATGTAAATATGGGATATTTGTTTATCCAAAGGTTCCTAGAGATTAAGAGGAGTACAGAGTTAAGAGGAGAGATAAACAGTGGAGAGATGATCACGATAATTTCCAAAGCATTGGGGTTTACTAATTGGGTTGAAGCATTGACCCCGATTAACGGCTCCAATGTCCTTGATATTCCCGGACTTTCCTCAATGCACATGCTTGTACCGTTGGTCAAGGGCAAGTACCGTTGCGTGCTACCTAATGCGACGGTGATGATCACCGTGGGGAACACTTGGAAAGTGCCAATTGAGACACTCCCTATGGGTGTTCCTTATCTTGACCAACCATCCCAACCTCGCCGCCATAACATTTCTATCGTTCCTAGATTTATGGGCGGCTCCTCCTTCTCTTCTTCCTCTTTCGACTTAGAGTCTGCTTTTAACCATCTCAATCCAATCAACTAAAAAATCTTACAAGAAAATGAATACCTGAGCTATGTGGTGCAAATGTCCTATCAAAACCAATTTGAGAGGGGAGACTTTCTCACCTATGTCAACTATCCTAACCGCCCCGTTCAAGAGGAGTTGATTGCGGGATGAAACAACAACCAACCCACCTACTCTTATTGGCAAGGACCTCGTAGCTCCATTTTGGAGCTACGATCCTTCCCTCCGTATGATTATACAGAACCCGAGGATTGTGATATAGGGGGGACCCTTCTTATTACCACGTCCCCGAGACATGTGGTAATATGGATACCGATGAGATCTATAACCATCCCTTAATACTTTGGGTTTCCACCCGGGTATGATGGTGGTTAGGGCACTAGTAGGTCATCGGATTTCGGTCACTATCGAAGTTTCCCTAACTATAATCTTCCTCTCTACGTGGATTAACCCTCTTATGCCGATGATGTAGACCCTACCTACAATTATTTGTCATCTCGCCAAGAGAGGATGATGGGAGTAGCTGAAGGTCCCCGTTTCGAGCCTGGGTGAAACCACCCAAAATTTGATCGCTGCTTTAAAGGTCCTTGGGACTACTAACCCTAACCAAATTAGAAATTTATTTTACCTAAACTTACCCTAAACTAGTTAGTGGCAAGTAAAGGGTCGAACCACGAAGACTAAGTGTATAAATGTATGCTAATTAGACTACTAGGATGATCGATACATAGAGAGAGGAACATCTAAAACACTACTTATAGCAAACTACGAAAACTAGAGAAAGTGAAATCCAATTACATTAATGCATTCAACAACAACATTGCAATTAGATAAAAACGACCTTAATTAGGAACAATCAACACACTCAACTCACTCTCTCGCAATTAAGCATGCTAATTATCCTACTAAGCTAATTCACTCTCGTGCAACTAACCTAGCATAGGTATGGAGGAATTTAGACTCTCAAACAACTCACTTTCGCACAATTGATTGAAAGCACAATTAAGAACATAGAATCAATTAGCTAGAAAGATTATTCTAATCCATATAAGCACCATTCATACACAATAATTAAGAACCAATTGCATACAAATTACAATAAATCATTCAATTCATCAACATAATCTTTATCCAATTCCCAAGAATAAAACCTAAAATAACATGATAAAGAAGTACATGAAAAGCTAGGTAAAACTAGAATTAAAGCTAAAATTATAATATTAAACTAATTAACAACTCTAATCAGTAAACAAATAAAAAAACAATAAATAAAGGAAAACAATAAAGATGAGAGAAAGTTAGGAAGACTCATTGAATATATAAGAACAAAATCCACTAATACCTTCTTCAACCTCTCAAAGCTCCATGAAAAATCCAATCTTTCTCTCTCTAAAACAACTCCTAAACTAGATAGAGAGACTCCTAATCTAACCCTAAGAAATATAAAATAAAATAGACTAAACTAATCTAGGGTGAATAATTGTTAAAAGAGTATTAAACCCCCAAAGTGTTGTTTATATTACAAGCTAAAATAAAACAAAGAAAATAAAACGAAAGAAATAAAAATAAAATAAAAAGGAAAATAAAATAAAATAAAATAAGAAAAATAATTGAAAACAAAAAAAAAGAAGGAAAACAAAACAAAAATCCCAAAAACACAATCAGACCCACCACCCACGCAATCCACCTTCTTCTTCTCGTGGCTGCTCTGATCATCGATCATCATCAACGATCATCATCATCATCTTCATCAAGATTCAAATCTTGACCGTTCGATATTAATGAGCACCTCCATTCACGTGTAAATCACGTGGCAATTAACAAGGATAGATAAAACGCACAACGAAGCGGCCGCTCTAACCCATATGAGCGGGCGCTCAAGCTTTGTGCCTCCAATTGGTGGAATTTATTGAAAGCAATTAGTATTATATACTCCTTGAGTTTCATTGTACTCCTTACACAATATATTTGAGTTACTTTGCGTACACTTTATGTTATTTTGTTTAAATGTTGTGTTATTTTGTTACAACAATATGTTATTTACTTATTTATTACTTCATCCCCAACTCATGCTATTTTTAATTTACATTAAATAACATTTACTTATTTAAAAATAACATATATATAAATTGAAATAATAGTAATTTTACATCAAAATAACATTAGCAGTGTTAAGTTTTAAGGCATCATGAAGAGAATCAAACACTTTAGAAGATACTAAATTTTGGGGCATAAACACATTTACACCCTTAAATTACCTTCAAATCAATTGATTTCTAAGAAACACATAAAATTAAAAGAACAAAAGGGGAGAGAGAAAGTGTGTTAGATTTAGAGTTGAAGTAGTGAGAGGAAGAGAGTAAGAGTGAGTTTGGTTCATAGAAAACCCTGAAAGTTAGAAGAAGAAAGGAGAGAGAAAGTGTATGATTTTGAGTTGGAGTAACTAAGAGGAAGAGAAAGTGAGTGCGGGAGGAACATGAATGAGAAAAATGGCAAAATAACATACACGTACTTAAAAATAACATATATGTAATTTGAAGTAACAAAGAGTTAACATCAAAATAACATGAGTTTTATAAAACCTAAAGTACCGTGTGCATGGTACTCCAAGAGTATGCTAGAAATTGCAGATTGAAAGAGGAGCGGTCGCTTCGAAAATTCTTAGTGCCCGCTCTAAAGGGTCTTATTTATTGGCTTAATTTGGGGCGAATTGTTGTGACTCGCTGGTTGCAAAATCTTATTGATAGGCATTTGTTAATGGTGGTTTGAGTAGCAGAATGGTGGTGGTTAGGTGCTGTTATTGACGGTGGATTTGGTTGTGATTGCTGGGGTTCGAATGAAAGCCAAGGTGGTGCGGTTTTGGTGTTGTTTAGTTGCGGCTGGTGCTCGAGCTTTGTGGTGGCTATGAGTTTTAAGGTTGCTTTGTTGTCGTTGTTTGGTAATTGTTGCGGCTGAGTTCGGTGGTGCGCAAGGTGGTCAATTGGAGGCTGACGTGTTTGTGGTGTTGTTGGAGTTGTTGTGGGCTGGAATATGTGGTAGAGTTGTGGTGGTGTTTGCGTGAGTTGGGGAAGAGTAGGGGAAATAAGGTTTTGGTTTGGTGTGGTGGTAGATAAGGGGATAGAGTGGTGATGGATAAGGTGGCAGCAACATGAGCAGCAAGGGGCAGCGTGTTGCTTTGCTCAATTTTTATGCCTCGAACCTTGGACCTTGAACTCGAATATGACTTTGAAACCCGGAACACCAAGCACGACCTACAACAAAAATTCGAGAGTATTATCAAGAGATAAAATAAAGTAAAATAAAATAAAATAACTTAAACATAAAATAAAATCAAATGAAATAAAATAAATTAAAGAAAACAAACTTGAAAATAAAAGGAGGAAAACGAGAAGATTAATATTAACAAGAACCTAGACTAGAAACATTATATAAAGTAAGAAATATAAAATAAATAATGAAAATAAACAAAAAACTACTAAAAATTACTAAAATACTCAAAGTAAAGATCGAATAAGGAAAATAGGAAAAAGAGATAAATAAGCCTACAACTAGGATAATTATTAGAAACTTAACCGAAAAATAAGCATAAAAATACCCTAAAAGTGACATAAAAGTCACTTATCAGTAGCATGTAGACATTTGTATTTATCGTTCCCTTCTCCTCTTACCCATCATTTGTAACACTGAGGCCGGTGTCGAGTTTTTTCTTAAAAGGGAGATGTTTCGCATTGTGTACCCTTTAATGCGGTAACGGTAACCAAATGTCTAGCTTGGGGGGGGGGAGGTCTTGGGGTCTTTGTGTATAGGCTAGTTCTCGGTTTTGATAAGATATATGCTTAAATATGTGATGTTATTTTGTGCATGTATTGAGATGTTTGAGCTTGTGTAGGGAATATTTCAAGCGTTAATCCCCAAGCTTGAACCCCACTGTGATCATACACTAAAGTACGGTGGCGTCCAAAGGGAAAGAAGATAGAGCATAAGAGTCGCCAACAAGTTTTTTAGGAACTTGTAAAACGTTCACGAGGTGAAGGTTACACCCCTTAACGATCCAAGAGATCGTCAACTAGCTCCATAAGGTCTTGAACCAAATAGGGTTCGGGGATGAAGGTACAAATCCAACCTAAAAGAGATTGAACCTTCCCTAATAATAGGCCTCTACTTTATTCTGATCGTATTCATGTGCGCTTTCTGACTAACATGCAATCAATAGGTTTACCTCTAAACCTGTTTATCTATGTTGGTTGAATATTAATGCACAAATAAATCTATTATTGGCGATCACTTGAATTATAATCAAATTAAACCTAAACGAGATTATTAATTATTAAAAGTACCAATTCCCTTTAAACATGCATAAAAAGGTGTGATCAAGCAATAACAATAAATATCAAGCAACATAATAAATAATCATAACAACTATAAAAATAATTATAATCATCATCATAAAATAATCATGCTAAAGTATAATAATAGCAAGATCCTAGGCATGATACTAACAAGATTAATAACAAAACCTAGCATGTCACTAAACAACAAAAATCATAGCTTTAACCCTAACATGATACTAACAATCATAAATATTAGGAAGAACATAACAGACATCATACTTTTAATCATACTTAATATTAAAGTTACCCTAGACATGACACTAGGAATATCATAATAACAACCTAAGCATGATTTGTATATCATAATATTAATAAAAATCACTAAAGTACTTACTTGGTTTGGTACTAAACCTTTCACGTCTTTCTAATAACAAAATACACACATTAGTAACTTCAAGGAAAATAATAAACAAAACAATTAAATTAAATAATGGAAAGAGAGATTTGGGACCAAACCCTCAGAAATTAAACCTTTCACGTCTAGGGCAAAGGCAACGTCGAATATGGCTATGTATTTCTAAATCTAATGAATGCAGAATTTTTGTATTTGAGAGAAGTCTAGCTTAGAAAAGAGAGAGAGAGAGAGATCAAGAAAATCTTGATGAGTGTTGGTGAATAGAGAGAATTCGTTAATGAAAACGAAGTTTTTAGAAGGCTATTTATAGAGAAAATCAGCCAAAAAGATAAAAAATCAAAACAGAGTTCTGACGCGTAAAACGAAGGTTAGCACCAAACGCTGACATTAGCGCCAGGCGCCAAGCTTAGCGTCAGGTGCTAATGCTGGCGTTTGGCGCTGACTAAGAAATTGACGCGTTTTCTTAAAATAAGATAGAAATTGCCGTACAAGAGGATAAAATCGTATTTTCCTCAAAAAACGTTCTTTTATTCTGATTAAAACTCTAAAAAGTCAACAAAAGTCAATTTATCAAAGCTAATTAGATTAGGAATGAAAAGAACCTTATAGAAGAATCTAGAAGACTAAACCATTCCTAATTGCATTAGGAATGATAAATCTATATTAGGCCCTCCTCTAGATCATTGGGCCGCATATAAGGCTCAAACTGGGTCCAGTTTGGTAAATTGGCCATAACTTCCTCAATATTCATCGGAATTGGGCTTATAATATATCGTTGGAAAGCTCTTTTCAAGCCCTATCCAACTACACTACTATTGGACCCATATCATGGAAAAACTAAACTGGATTGACTGTTTTCTTAAAATAGATTTTAAAAAACAGAGAGAAGAGAAAAGAAATTAAAACTATCCGCAACACTAGACATTCCACACTTTCACTTCATTCGATTATGATTCGACATAAAAGGTACTCATCACTGGGTTTGGTTTTGGGGAGACACAAATGGGTGTCTACAGAAGCCCCCACTTTGACTGAGTTTGGAGAAACGCAAGTTTCGAAAACAAAAGTCAAAGTAGCGATAGGGACGGAGAATGATTCAGAACGTTCTGCGATCCTAAATCACTCTTGTAACGCCGATACCTGCAAATTAGCGTTATTTAAACAGATAAAAGAGTTAAGAAACGCGTATCTTGCACCGTCGAGCACACGTCTCTGAAGGTAACCGATTTGATGATGTATTACTGTTTTGATGACCTCCTGCAAGCTAGAGAATTCCATCCCGCTTGAAGACTGCTACGCTTGTAACTGCATCCAATATCGAAGATTGCTTAGCTTGAAACGATCCTCTTCCGCTTTGTGACCATCTTCCACATCTTAGGGAACACGATCGAAGACAACTTCGCTTGAAATCACCTTCAGTTGTTTGTGACAACTCTCCGCATGCTAGGGAATGCTGCCGAAGATATCCTCGCTTGAAGCTATCCTCATTTGTTGCGATAATTATCCAAAGGAAATTACCGAAGACCTCCGCTTTTCGATCTTTAAAAGTTCGCTTGAATTTTGATCCTGCTATGCCTGTACGTCGGCCCTTTTGCTGCTTTGAACCTGTATGTCGGTGCCTTTTGCTTAATTATGAACCAATATGTCGGTGCCTTTCCGAATGAACCAGTATGTCGGTGCCTTTTGCGGTGAACCAATGATTAGGTGCTTTAAGCTAAGTGAGACGATCTTTCATCAGGTCGATCACTTTATATAATCAAGCCGATTACTAAAAATCATGTCAATTTGCTTAGAGGGGCTAACTGGCGTACCAAGGAACCCAAAATATATTGCATAAAGAGTTAGAACAACCGTACTGAGTGGTTGACTGTTCTGGCAACGCTGAAATAACATCAGCGCCACTTATCTGGCCGTAGCCCCAGACGCTGGAGCTAGCGCCAGGCGCCAAGCTCATCGACTGACGCCAAAGTCTAGCGCTTGGCGCTAGAGTCGGGTTTTCCTTAAATACCCTTCTCTTCTTCATTTCCGTTGCTGTTGCTCGTGTTTCTTGCTCAAGAATTCTCAGAACTTCAATTCACTCGTTCTTGCTCGCTTCTCAACCAAATTCGCTCAAATTTGTTGCAAATAAAAGCTTATTTCATCCATTTTCCCGATCTATGTAAGTTTCCTTCAAACTCACACCGAATTTAACGAATTTTGCATGTGTTTATTCACGAATTTCTTGAAAATTCAAATTTTACAATGCTTAATTCTCTTTGTTTGTCAAATTTTATGCCTTGAAATTGCTTGATTATGTTTATATATTTCCTTGGGAGTAATTTGAGACTTGTTTGACTCAATTTGGTGAAGAAATGAACAAATTGCCATTGTTGAACCTCTTAAGGTCGGGAATACAATGTGGCTTGTTCTTGACATTTTTGCTAGCAATTCTTGTCCAATTTGTCACAATAATTACTATAGTATTTCAAGAAATTGTTTGATTGCTTAAAAAATGTCGTTGTGCTCAATTTGA
Source organism: Chenopodium album (assembly GCF_948465745.1). Taxonomy (NCBI): domain Eukaryota; kingdom Viridiplantae; phylum Streptophyta; class Magnoliopsida; order Caryophyllales; family Amaranthaceae; genus Chenopodium; species Chenopodium album. The sequence continues at coordinate 64,766,246 of NC_137834.1, read as the reverse complement.
ATTTGTTTTCTGTTTTAGTATTACATACTCTGTTTTTTGCGAACATAGTATCATGCGGCTAGGCGAACCTTAGATACTATAGAACCTTAATTTATGATAATTCTGCACAATGTAGCATGGCTAGACAGCGAGGTTCCGGTTCACGGTCCCGAGACGTTCGACGGGAGCATAAGCCCGTAGAGGAGGATGCCGAGCCGTCCACTTCGCTTGGTCGACTCCCTGAGTGGGATGAGCGGACCTTGTTCTTTTCCCCCGTCCATCACAATTCTGATAGGGTGAGACGGGGTATCACTGTTTGGAGGAAGCACTGTCATGGTTCCGGCTATGATGGCTTGGGCGATCTGTACAAAATGTACATCGCCAGAGACGATCAGACGAGACTTCTATGGGAGTCTTGTGGTCTTACTGCGTTGTTCGAGACCTCTAAGGCAATAGTTGCCTCTAGCGGGGGTCATCATGTAGTTCGTGCTCTGGTGGAGTTCTTTTAGGACACCACCAACACTTTCCATTTTTCCTAGGGCGAGATGATGGTCACTCTTACCGACTTCAGTCTCATCATAGGACTGGAGTTTAGCTCCGTGCCATTGTCGTTCGACAGCGGGATTGACGTCTTTTCCCCTGAGGTCGAGGAGTTGTTGGGTCCGATTACTATTCGGGCTCGAGCTGAGGTAGAGTCGACTCAGTTCAGCGCTAGGGGGTTTCGCCGCTCGACTCTATTAGCGGCTTTTGACGATGGTGCGACTACCCGAGAGCAGCGGGTGCGCATCTTTGCACTTATTTTGCTGTCAGGAACGTTCTCCCCTGACAAGGGTAGTAGGGCGCTGCTTTACTACCTTCCTGCCATCCGCGATTTACACCGGATCGGGACTTATGACTGGGCCAGCTTGGCCTACGCTGATTTCATTCGAGCGCTGCGGGACTCGTGTCAACATCATTCTTTTGGGTCGAATGTTGCTTTGTCTGGCTTTTGGAGGGTCGTAGAGGTAAACCTTATTCCCTATAAAGGTTAGCTCTACATTTTAGTTAGCACTTGCTGATAACTTTAGCTTCTTGTAGATATGGTTCTACGAGTACTTCCCCTAAGCTGCGTCGGCGAGACCGTCGCCGCGCAGGCTTCCAGTTAGCGCTTCTTGGGGCAGCCGCCGTGTGGGGATGTCCACTACATATGTGCGAGATTGGATCATCTCGGTTTGATTTTTCTTATTTGACATTTTGTGATGCCTTAGATAGACTCTTGCTTGATTGACGCTCTTTGCAGGAGCCTGAGGTACTGTACAGACCGTGGGTTGATCTGGCAGTCCCTGGGTTAGCCGCGCAGTATTCTGCTGCGCGTCGCTATTTCTAAGGGACTTATGGAGCGACTGCATATCTTGGAGAGAGGGTTTCTATTCAGCATTCCTCCGATACCTTTGTCGTTCCTGCTCCTCCACCACGTCACATGTTTAACGCCACGAGATTGGTGAGCATATTAGAGGGAGCTGGTACCCCTTGGCGATCTTACACGATCCATGGGCGATGCTATGGGGAGGAGCTACTGCCGTTGTTAGCTCTAGTTCATGTACCTGCTGAGGATGTGGCGGTACGATTTTTCAGCATTTACCTTTAGTTAAGTAGCCCCCAAGTGATGCTTCACTGATTTTTTTTGCCTTGTCAGGACGATGCTGCTGAGTTCGTGCCACCCCGTATGTCTATCCATTATCAGGGGACATATGGGCCGAATGAGGAGATGATTCCTCCGGCTCCTGAGAACGAGCGCTTCGTGGAGCGGTCAATTCCTTGCCACCAGACTCAGGTAAGCTTGTTTATTTGCAACCTTTTGTCCATATATGTTATGCATGTTTACTGACTTATTTCTTTGACTGTTCTCACGCGAGGTGGTTTCGGCGATGGCACGATGCATAGATGCCTTCCGGAGCCACCTTGTCCGGATGAGGAACGTGGCTACCTGTCGTCGAGACGACGCTGTTCAGGAGGTAGTCTTCCCTTCATATGTATTTGTATTACCGCTTCTATTTTGCATGTTTCTGATTTTTAATTTCTTTTGCAGGGTCAGCCCATTCCTTCTCGTACTCGCACAAGACCTGAGGCGCGGAGGGATCCGGCGAGGTCTAGCTCGAGACGTCGCCGCACTGCCTCAGGAGGTAGAGGCGGTCATTCTGAGGCTGCTCGTACCGAGGCGGTAGAAGGCTCGAGTTCTTCTTCTGAGGGTGCACATGCTGTGCCGGTAGGCCTGGGAGAGGCTACCTCGGCTCTTAGAGGTGGTGGGATGTACGAGGTTAGCTCGTCCTCGCAGCAGCCTCCGCAGCCTCAGCCTCAGGTTGATCTTGGGTGGATGGGTCTTGTGTTGATCTTCCCTCCTCCCGTGGAGACTGGTGCTGGTGCTGGAGCTGGAGCTGGTGGAGAGGTTACTCCTCGTACGACGGAGTTTTATGCGATGAAGGGTATACGTCCCACGGCGCCATAGCTTATTGTAGACACCCATTTGTGTCTCCCCAAAACCAAACCCAGTGATGAGTACCTTTCACGTCGAATCATAATCGAATGAAGCGAAAGTGTGGAAAGTTTAGTGTTGCGGATAGTTTTAATTTCTTTTCTTTTCTCTCTGTTTTTAAAAACTTATTTTAAGAAAAACAGCCAATCCAGTTTGGTTGGTCCATGATATGGGTCCAATAGTAGTGTAGTTGGATGGGGCTTGACAAGAGCATTACAACAATATATTATAAGCCCAATTCCGATGAATATTGAGGATGTTATGGCCAATTTACTAAATTGGGCCCGGTTTGAGCCTTATGTGCGGCCCAATGATCTAGGGGAAGGCCTAATATGATTTATCATTCCTAATGCAATTAGGAATGGTTTTAGTCTTCTAGATTCTTCTAAAGGTTCTTTTCATTCCTAATTCAATAAGCATTGATAAATTGACTTTTGTTGACTTTTCAGAGTTTTAATTAAAATCAAAGAACATTTTTCAGGAAAATACGATTTTATCTTCCTGTACGGCAATTTTTATTTGATTTTATAAAACGCGTGAATTTATGAAATCAGAGCCAAACGCCAGCTTTAGCGCCTGGCGCTAGTGTTGGCGCCTGGCGCCAATAGCCAGCTTTGGCGCTGGTTCGTTTTTCTGTGCACCAGGGCTCTGTTCTGTTAATTTTATCTTTTTGGCTGATTTTCTCTATAAATAACGTATTAAAAACTCCGTTTTCATTCACCTACAATCAGTTTTCATTCATTAATTCTCTCTCGTTCTCTTTTAATCCATCATCTCTTTCTTTTTCTAAACTAGCTTTTTACATACAAAATTCCCCATTCGCAAGATCTAGAAACACCTAGCCATATTCTAAGTTGCATTCGCCCTAGACGTGAAAGGTTTAATTTCTGAGGGTTTGGTCCCAAATCTCTCTTACAATTATTTAATTTAATTGTTTTGTTCAGTATTTTCCTAGAAGTTACTAACGTATGTATTTTGTTATTAGAAAGAGGTACGAGGCATCAAAGTAAGTACTTTAATTGATTTATTGATGTTATGATGTAGAAATCATGTTTAGATTGTTATTTTGATTCCTAGTATCATGTCTAGGGTAATTTTAATATTAAATATGATTGTTACGATGCCTTTAGGGTTAAAGCTTTGATTTTTATTGCTTAGTGATATGCTAGGGTTTGTTATTAATCTTGTTAGTACATGCCTAGGATCTTGCTATGCTTTGACATGATTATTATTATTATTAATTATAATTGTTATTATGATGATTATTATTATGATTATTGTTTTGATGAATATAATTGTTATTATTTTATTATTGTACTGTGTTGCTTGATATTATTTATTATTTATTGCTTGATCACACCTTTTTATGCATGTTTAAAGGGAATTTGTACTTGTAATCACTCTTAATAAGATAATTGATAGCTTGTTAGGGTTAATTTGATTATAATTCAAGTGATCGCCAATAATAGATTTATTTGTGCATTAATATTCAACCAACATAGATTAAATAGGTTTAGGGTTAATCCTATTGATTGCATGTTAATCAGAAAGCGCACATGAATACAATTAGAATAAAGTAGAGGCCTATTATTAGGGCAGGTCCATCAATCTCTTTTAGGTTGGATTTGTACCTTCTTCCCCGAACCCTTATTTGGTTCAAGATTTTATGGAGTTGACGATCTCTTGGATTGTTAAGGGGTGTAACCTTCACCCTGTGAACGGTTTACAAGTTCCTAAAACTTGTTGGCGACTCTTTTGCTCTATCATCTTCCCTTTTGGACGCCACCGTACTTAAGTGTATGATCACAGTGGGGTTCAAGCTAGGGGTAACGCTTGAAATATTCCCTACAATGTTTGGCGACCCCACTGGAGAGGTTTTCTATTTTAATTCCTGAATTTGTTTCGGCAATGATTTAGAATGAGTGGATGAGACTCGAAACGTTCTAAGTATTTCATGTGCGTAATTTTGATTAACATTATTGTCATATGCATAAAAAATATCTCATTGGAAAGACCATCCGTAATGAGTTAAAAACATAGGATTTTACACGTAGGGAATTTGAGAAATATCTTTCACAACTAGGACCAAAATAACACCGCGCGAAACTGAAAAATTTTATCGAGCACAGAAAGCTGCTGAGGCATGTGGTAATTAGCGCCAGGGGCCAGAGTATTGGCGCCAGACTTTTAACTGTAGCGCCAGACGCCAGCATTGGCGCCAGGCGCTACAGCTAAAAACTGGCGCCAGTCTCTGATTGCTGGCCCCAACTTCCCCCAATACCGAGCCAGAAATATGCGTTCTAATTTCGACCGATTTTTCGTATTGTTTGCTCGATCCTACTTCCTGATTGAATTTTTTATCACTTTTCTAAAACCCATATGTGTTCTACATATGGACACAACCCTCTGGGAATTCATGCTCCATCTACCTGATTGAACGCTCTGTGCAACAAAGGGTACATCCGAGAATGTTGAATTCACCAAACCATGGACCGAGTTTTTTCTAAAGCTCACGGTGTCCCATCCACTCGCGCCATCCCTTCACGGTTAGGCTTCCGCGCAGTGCATCCAGACAATTAACCATGGACCCTCTTTGCTTAAACCATATCCCGAACTTTAGAGAACTAGAGCCATGGTTAGGTTGCAAACTCATTGCATCATATCGTGCCTACTTGACTAATTGTGCATTATTTGTTGTGCATATATTCTATGTTTCTCTTAACCGTTTGTTTGACTTGTGTTGAGATTAAATAAATTAATGACTTAAAGAACTTTGCCTAATTAATTAATTTTAGTAAATCAAGTTTTATATTTTAATCAGAATTGACCTAGTACGACTTTAGGCATACCCCAGTTGATTAATAACACCGAAAACAGTCCCAGATTGAAGCTCCAGCATTGGCGCAAGAATCTGAGCTGTAGCGCCACTCTGTGGAGTGTGGCGCCTGACGACATATCTGTCGTCTGGCGTTACACTACGCAGTGCGGCGCCAGTCCTGTCGTTTGGCCGACACTTCGGATTATTGGTCGAGTCATTAGCTAGTGCCTAATTAACCATTTTACTAATTAATTCGGTTAATTATCGCTGTCAATCATGCCTTGTCGAGTCATTAATTGAGTCTAATCACCTAGTCTAGCCACATGGTCATGACACGAGTCTTAACATATCACCTACGCTCACTAGTCTTAGCACACACTTCGAGTATATGTCACCATGACCATGTTTTAGGTTCATGCATGAGTCGGTCTTTTTCATCATTTGAGTCGGGGGGTTCATTCTATTCCTAATTCTTCATATCCCTCCATCTACGTCATTTCCTTCACATTCTATTCCAATCTTTCTTCACTTCCTCCATCCATTGCATGTTGAATAATGTTTGAGTTAAATAATTAACAATGAATATCCCCAAATTACTTTTCCACAGTACTTGGTCGAGGAGAGAAGGGCGATTAATCAAGGACAACCTCTTTATTCAGGTCTCGCTTTTTGATAAACCGATTCGTCAAAAAGAGGAAGGCTAAAAAGATAATGGCAAGTCAAGAAGAAGTCAATGAGCTTAGGAAACAATTGGTTACCGTGACTGAGACACTGAAGCTACTCACACTCAAAATTGATAACCCTGTAAAGCAACAACAAATGAACCTGATGCAAGAAAGTTTGAGGAAGCTATCTAGTGACTATAAATTTCAGGGCATGAGTTCACAAGGGGTCTCGCTGGACAAGGAGCTTCTTCCGTATAAGTTCAACGCCACTGACATCCCTAAATTCAAGGCAGCAGATAACCCTTATTTTCATCTAAGAGCTTTCGAAACCATAATGAGTATTAAAAGTATCGATAAGAAGGTTTTCCCCTCTCTGTTCTCACTATCTCTTGAAACCGTTTGCCAACAATGGTTCTTCTCCCTTGATAAAGAGAAAACCTCTACCTTGGAGTCGATAGTAAACGCTTTCGTTGATAGATACAAGTGCAATATTCAAGTTGAAACCGATCATAGACAACTTGAGATGCTAAGACAAAAAGAGAATGAAGGTTTTACTTCTTTCTTTAATAAGTGGAGGGAAACTTCCGCCAAGATTATTGAGGTGCCCACTGAAAAAGAATCTGTGAGGATGTTTATCAAGAATCTCCAAAAGAAGTATTCGAAGCATTTAAAATATCAACACAATTTGAATACTTTTAAGGCCGTTTATGACATCGGAATTGAAATCGAAGATGACCTCGCAAAGCAAAAAGCTACTAACAATAGTAACCACTGTGGCTGGAAAGGAAAGAAGAACGCCAATCCTTCTTCTTCTGAAAATGCCCACTATAGTAACAATGTTACCTTTGATCTTAGTGAAGTTTTAGCCATGGATAACCAAGGATCTAAGAAGCAACTAAGGAAAGACTTCACCCCCATTGGGATGAGCTACGATACTGCCTGCGATCGACTCCATGCCAAAGGACTCATTACTCCCATTGGACCTATTCAAGATCCCGTACCTGAAAAGAGATTACCTAGTTGGAGTCCAGACGAACACTGCAAGTACCATCAAGGTAGGGGTCATGCTACTGAGAGCTGTGGAAGCTAAAGGAGGCTATCCAACATTTGATTGATAATAACAAGCTTCCCATGCCTCCAGTTAACGAAAGAGCGAGTGATGATAAAGGAAACAACACAAGATAAGAGGCGAGCTTCAACGACAAGATTTCGTGACCTCTTTTTCTATTTCTTTTTTATTTACCCTTTCCCCAATAAGTCTAGCATAGACACCTTTTTATTCCTCTTAGATTTATTTTGTAGGATCATTATATATTTTCCTTTAATAAAATGAGCATTTATTTCCTTGCATATGATCATTTCATTTCATTAAAAAAAAAAAAAAATCCATGTTGAATTAAGCACCAGGTATACCAATGATTTGAGGCACCCCTTAAAGCCACATCATATCTTCTTTCACCTTTCAAATAAATAATCCTTTCTTCATAAACCACTTTGAGCCTCGTCTAACGATAGACCTTTCTTTTTTAAACCTACATCTACCTAACCTTGGGATGGGATGGTGTGTAACTTATGCAATTCTGAAAAGCTTGAGTGATTTCAAAAAATTAAAATAGCAAAAAATAAGTAAAAAAATAAATAAAAGTGTACAAAAGGGCAAGTGTTCCAATGTCTTTGATAAGAACACGTCTCAGATTGCGTCTCTTATCGAGTGCTCGGTACCGTGCCTGCGAAACATGAATGCCAAGTGAGTGATAGACCGCATGATCGGGATTTCCCACACTTATAAAAATAAAATAGATTCTAAAGCAAAAGATAAAAGTGAGCTAAAAAAGAGTAGAAAACCTCAAGCATGAAAATACAAATATTCAAAAGCAAGGTTGCACACCTTGGGGGCTTATCTAGGGTCTTGAGCCTTTATCTCCTTCTTCTTCAAACCTTTAGCCTAACCATGTGACAACCCTTAAAAAGACCTTTTAGAGGTATACACATACTTGTGCGAGGTTCGGCTAGAGCTACGTTCGGCCTGATTTTTAACGGATACGTAGGCAACCTCACATCGAGGTGCGGCCATAATAAACATGCATTCATATTCAAATTCACACACTTACACCATGATCATATCAAGGGATCTCCTATGCTCATCCCTATTCACTTAGAGCTAGACTTGGGGGCTTGATCCCTACATCATTAGCTTACCTAGCCTAAGAGTCACCAACATTTGACTGTTTTCAATATATTTTGTCCACACACTTAGCTCTTGCGGCCTAGCTTTAGCGTCACCTTCACACACTGCACAGATACATGACCAAATATACTTCCCTTAGGAACCCTTTGTCATGAAATCTTAACATAACGCTGAAGCATGCCTTGTCATATCAACATTACTCATCAATCATAATTGTCATTGCACATTGAAGTATGAAGTGCTTAACCTCCGTGCCTAAGTTACCCAAATGCTTTCATCACTGAGTCAACCATTGAGATAGCCTAGGATAGATTAATCCTTGCACCTTGAGAGATGGTATTAAATAACATTTGACTAAGTTCATTCAGCATGCATTTGAAAACTTTCGATTCTTTTTTGCGTCTTTCTTTTTCGGGAGAAAGTCGGTACCCGCCACAAAAATGACGGAGAATTTTTGCTTTTTTTTTTGCATTTTCGAGTCGCACAATCGTAACATAATGCACACACGGGTCATGAGTCACACATGTCATTTCACTTTGAGTCGAGTCAACCTCGAGTCAGTCAATCATATCGAGTCAAGTTTATACCTTGAGTCGTGTCAAGTCGATGAGTCAAGCAACATTAAACCTTAGGTCAACCCTAAGATGATTAAAGAGATTGGCAAAGTTCTATAGTAAAAAATAAATACAGGTGCAGCAGAATAGGGAAGACCCTATCACAACGTTCGGCGACAGAGTCAATTCTTGGCGCCAGAGATGTTCCAGCAGCGACAGAACATCAATTTCGGGTTCCATGGTACGCTAGTTAGCCCCTATAAGCAATTTGACATGATTAAGTAGTTAGTTTGATTAAAATCACAATAAGTGGTCGACCTGATAAAAGATCGTCTCACTTAGCTAAGAGCGCCTAAGAATTGGCTCATCACGGAAACATAGACATACTGGTTTTAGCGGAAGCAAATTTAAGGCGAGCTTTAGAGATCGACAAGCGTTGGTCTTCGGAAATGTTTCTTCAAAATATTATCGCAACAACTGAGGATGACTTCAAGTAAATTTATTTTCGACGGCATTCGCTAAGATTGTGGAAGTTGTCACCAAAGATTTGAGAAGATAGCATGAGATGGGCGGTCTTCGATGGCATTCGCTAAGATTGTGGAGGTTGTCACTAAGATTTGAGAAAAGATTTGAGAAGATAGCGCGAGATGGGCGGTCTTCGACGGCATTCGCTAAGATTGTGGAGGTTGTCACCCAAGATTTGAGAAGATAGCACGAGATGGGCGGTCTTCGACGGCGTTCGCTAGGATTATGGAGGTTGTCACCAAGATATGAGAAGAGCGGTTCATTATGAGGCGGTCTTCGATGACTTTTGCTATGATTGGAAAGGTTGTCACTATGATTCAAGAAAAGGCTCGAGATGTAGCAACATTGAACGACGGCGTTCCCTAGATTGCGGAAGATCGTCAAAACAAATGGAAAGATGGCTTTCCACAGATTGTGGAAAGTTGTCAAATAGCAACTGAGGATTGTTTCAAGTGAAGAAATCTTCGATAGTATTCCCTTGGACGTGGTGTATTATCATAGCGGAAGAGGATTGTTTCAAGAGAAGCACGCAATCTTCGATAGTATTCCCTTGGACGTGGAATATTATCAAAGCAGAGGAGGATCGTTTCAGACGAAGCAATCTTCTATATTGGGAACAGTTACAGGCGTAGCGGTTTTCAAGCGGGATGACATTCTCTAGCTTGCAGGAGGTCATCAAAACAGTGAAGCAATAACAAATCGGTTACTTTCAGAGACGTGTGCTTGACGGTGCAAGATACGCGTTTCTTAACTCTTTTATCTGTTTAACTAACGCTATTTTGCAGGTATCGGCGTTACAAGAGTGGTTTAGGATCGCACAACGTTCTGAATCATTCTCCGTCCCTATCGATACTTTGACTTTTGTTTTCGAAACTCGCGTTTCTCCAAACTCAGTCAAAGTGGGGGCTTCTGTAGACACCCATTTGTGCCTCCCCAAAACCAAACCCAATGATGAGTACCTTTCACGTCGAATCATAATCGAATGCAGCAAAAGTGTGGAAAGTTTAGTGTTGCGGATAGTTTTAATTTCTTTTCTTTTCTCTCTGTTTTGGAAAACTTATTTTAAGAAAAACAGCCAATCCAGTTTGGTTGGTCCATGATATGGGTCCAATAGCACTGTAGTTGGATGGGGCTTGACAAGAGCTTTCCAACGATATATTATAAGCTCAATTCCGATGAATATTGAGAAAGTTATGACCAATTTACTAAACTGGGCCCGGTTTGAGCCTTATGTGCGGCCCAATGATCTAGGGGAGGGCCTAATATGATTTATCATTCCTAATGCAATTAGGAATGGTTTTATTCTTCTAGATTCTTCTAGAAGGTTCTTTTCATTCCTAATTCAATTAGCATTGATAAATTGACTTTTGTTGACTTTTCAGAGTTTTAATTAAAATCAAAGAACATTTTTGAGGAAAATACGATTTTATCTTCTTGTACGGCAATTTTTATCTGATTTTAGAAAACGCGTGAATTTCTGAAATCAGCGCCAAACGCCAGCTGCTACGCTTGGCGCCTCGCGCCAACACGCCAACAGCCAGCGTTGGCGCTAGTTTGTTTTTCTGTGCGCCAGGGCTCTATTCTATTAATTTTATCTTTTTGGCTGATTTTCTCTATAAATAACGTATTAAAAACTCCGTTTTCATTCACTTACAATCAGTTTTCATTCATTAATTCTCTCTCGTTCTCTTCTAATCCATCATATCTTTCTTTTTCTAAACTAGCTTTTTACATACAAAATTCCGCATTCGCAAGATCTAGAAACACCTAGCCATATTCGAAGTTTCCTTCACCCTAGACGTGAAAGGTTTAATTTTTGAGGGTTTGGTCCCAAATCTCTCTTTCAATTATTTAATTTAATTGTTTTGTTTAGTATTTTCCTTGAAGTTACTGACGTGTGTATTTTGTTATTAGAAAGAGGTACGAGGCATCAAAGTAAGTACTTTAATTGATTTATTGATGTTATGATGTAGAAATCATGTTTAGATTGTTATTTTGATTCCTAGTATCATGTCTAGGGTAATTTTAATACGAAATATGATTGTTACGATGCCTTTTATTTTCTTCCTAATATTTATGATTGTTAGTATCATGTTAGGGTTAAAGCTTTGATTTTTATTGCTAAGTGACATGCTAGGGTTTGTTATTAATCTTCTTACTATCATGCCTAGGATCTTGCTATGCTTTGACATGATTATTATTATTATTAATTATAATTGTTATTATGATGATTATTATTATGATTATTGTTTTAATGAATATAATTGTTATTATTTTATGATTGTGTTGCTTGATATTTTTTATTATTTATTGCTTGATCACACCTTTTTATGCATGTTTAAAGGGAATTTGTACTTGTAATCACGCTTAATAAGATAATTAATAGCTTGTTAGGTTTAATTTGATTATAATTCAAGTGATCGCCAAAAATAGATTTATTTGTGCATTAATATTCAACCAACATAGATTAAACAGGTTTAGGGTTAATCCTATTGATTGCATGTTAATCAGAAAGCGCACATGAATACGATCAGAATAAAGTAGAGGCCTATTATTAGGGCAGGTTCAATCTCTTTTAGGTTGAATTTGTACCTTCATCCCCGAACCCTTATTTGTTTCAAGACCTTATGGAGTTGACGATCTCTTGGATCGTTAAGAGGTGTAACCTTCACCCTGTGAACGGTTTACAAGTTCCTAAAACTTGTTGGCGACTCTTTTGCTCTATCTTCTTCCCTTTTGGACGCCACCGTACTTAAGTGTATGATCATAGTGGGGTTCAAGCTAGGGGTTAACGCTTGAAATATTCCCTACACTTATACTTGTGCTTTTTTATTATTTATTTTGACTTTGTATAGAACTTTGCCTTTTAGTTAGACTCATTTTTTAGACATATTTTGTATATATATATACTATTATGAGTTTATTTTATTTATCATGTTTTTTTTCATTTTTATTATTATTATTATTATTATTATTATTATTATTATTATTATTATTATTATTATTATTATTATTATTATTATTATTATTATTATTATTATTATTATTATTATTATTATTATTATTATTATTATATCTCAAAAACAAAAGTCATACAACCTACAATAAATTAGTGGGAAGCCGAGATACAATCTGGGCCCCCACTCCTCTAGCTATAGCAAAACCTACCCTAGTGAAGATATGAGCTGCAGCACGAGCCCCAATGTCTTGCGTCGTCGAGAACCTCTGAATCCGCTTCAGTAACGCAACAGCCTCCTTCTCTAATTCCCCAAGCGAAGAAAAGGAGAAGGGTATGAAACCATATCCAATAGCCTGACATCGAGCTTCATACTTAACCCGCTTCCGATGAGCAGCATCAGCCACAACCCGCCCAGGAATAAAGTCAGATAGCCCTGACTGTGTCAAAGGAGAAGACCCTGTCAAATCAACACAGACATCGCGACCACGATCCCATGAATAAAGTAACACATCCGCAGGTCTGAGGGCCTCGTCGTTCCCTCCAGCCAACCCAATGTCAACCTCTTTTCTCGCTGAAATCCCAGAACGATAACAAACATCAACAAGGGTATCCCGAACAACATTATGCCGATGTTTAATACCCACAATACCAGCACAAGACACCGCGTGATCACCGAAAATATCTCCAGCAAAAACCCTCGAACAAGCAGAGCACGACGTGGAGATAGAGAACAATGGAACACCCAACCGATAGGACAACACACATCGATAAGTCTTGGCGTTCATCGTCTGACCCAACCCCGAAATAGGAACCGCCCGAAGCCAAGCAGAGGTGTGATCACCCTGCTGAGATTTCCACAATGCTGATTGTCGAGGAGTTAAAGAATAAGCAGATTCTGCAGAAGCGGTAATCTTTGTGAAATACATATCTGCCAATTTCTTCATGAGTTTAGGGGCAGCGACCTCACTCGGATTACTCAAAATGTCAGACTCCACTGTTCCATTAAACAGACACAACGCATCCTCAAAGGCTCGTCCAAGACCAACAATGCCAGAATGCCGAAGAAGTTGTGTCTGCAACCCAGCAGACTGCAACCGAGAAGCAAGAAAAGCATAGTGACGAACATCACCTGCAGAATAAACACCAAGCCCTCCAAACGCAAATGGTAAGGTGGCAAGCCGCCACTGCCAATCACCAAACCCAGGCCCCGAAGCGGTAACAATACGCTCCAAGGAAGATCGAAGAGCTCCATCAAAAGTGCGCTGAGCTACCTCAAAAGTACTAGGAGGACAAGTACGTAATGCAAAGTAGAGTTTTGAAACTCCAGTACATGCCCTAAGTAACAACAATTCACACTGAGGATCATCTAGCATAGCGACTTTATCCATAAGGGCAATGGTCTTGGTCACCCTCTGCATCACAAGCTCACCACTGAAACCAGAATCGGAACTAGCGGGACCTCCAAGCAACCTAACACCACGCAAAGGTCGAGCAATATTAGGCGGAAAGACACCCACCAGCCAGCTTCGAGGGTCTTCCGTAGGCCAGAAAACTTCAGTTTTTTCCACGTTAAGACATAACCCAGAACGAGGTCCTTCCTCCATAATCAACTGCAGAACTTGCCCCACCACCAAAGTGTCTCCAATAATCGTGCCGTCATCTAAATACCAAGCCTGAAGACATACATCAAAAGTCTCTCTAATTTTACACACCAGAGGTTGTAAAACCAAAGAAAAAAGCAAAGGACCAAGGGGATCACCCTGCTGCACCCCTTGAGATGACCATAAGGTTTGGTCCCCATAGTACAACCTGGCTGGATTAGAATAGCAGAATTCAACCCATCGCGAAATCCCTGGACAACGGCGACGTACCTCACTTAACATGACCGAACGATCAACCAGATTGAAGGCATTTTGAAAATCCACCAACAACATAGATAGACCCACATCAGAACCACGATCCTCAATTAACCGATTCACCGCATGAAGAATTGCCTCACCACCTGAAGAAACCCCAACACCAAATTGAAGGCCATCAAAGTAACTCCCTAAAGACTGACCAACCATAACAGCACCCACCTTCGAAACGAGACGCCTCCAAACCGTACCCACAGCAATAGGACGGATACCACCACCGGGCTTGACAAGTGGCGTAAGAGGAGCACTAGCAATGTACTCTCCTAATTCCATAGGACATCTTCCAGCTAGAAAGAGATTAACCACCCCGGTAATAGAGTCAACCAACTCATCTGAGACTGCCACAGCTACACCACTTAAGCAATCCATAAGATGTTGAGCACGCAAACCATCCCTACCACATGATGTGCCACGAGGGAAGCTCTTAATCCGATCCAAAACAACAGCAGAAGTCGTTACGAGATGAAGGTGATCAATAGGTATATCAGGCAAGGATGGAGCTGGAGATGAAGGGTGCTTGGACTGTAAATCCGCAAGAGTGGCGTCATTATAAGGAGCAACGCCTGAAGAGGAAAGAACCCGAACTGCAGCAGTGTAATGGCCATCGCAAATCTTCCTACGACACTGCTTTATATTACGCTCCTCCAAATCAATGTCCTCATCATCAACCGCCGACAAAGTAGGAGATTCCTCCGCCAAAATTTCCCTCACAAGCTGCAAACTACCACCCGCTACATTCCAAGAACAAATAGCACGGGAAATACTCTCTTCTTGATGCCGACGCCTTACCGTAGACCGAGACTCACGACTTATTATTATTATTATTATTATTATTATTATTATTATTATTATTATTATTATTATTATTATTATTATTATTATGTGCATGTTTGTGTGTGCAAGGAAATGTGACAAGTAATTTTGCGCAAAAATTCCGTCATTTTTGTTATTGATGGAGGGTATCCGACTTTCTCCCCCAAAAAGAAAAAATGAAAAAAAGGAAAAGTCAAATAAAATATTAACTTGGAAGTTAGTCCAAATAAAATCAGAAAAATAATATAATATAATTAATATAATAACTATATTAATTAAAAGGAGGAATAAATGAATATTTTAGAAAAAGATAAGGAAACCGTAAAGTCGTTAGCAGACTCGAAACAAGTCAAAACGCGGTTTTATAGAAAGCGCGTACGATGAGGCATATTGGCGCCAGCTGGCGCCACGCGTTTTGGTGTAGCCCCAGGCGCGCGTTAGGCGCCAATAGTTGGCGACTGCCGCTAAAGAGCGCTGACTTCGAATCCTTCCTGGATTAAAACTGCTTCGATTTTGTGCATAAATAGCCCCCTGCCCAGCTGATTCTCTTCATAATTTCAGCAGATAAAATATTTCCTAGCTTTTAGAAAAATAATATCATGTCTATGGTATCCAAAAGTTTTGCCAACTTCACCCATGAATGGTGTTGGTCCCTTAAAGCCAAAGAAAGAAAAGAATTGGATGTGTTTCACTTGGGGGGTATTTATGGTGTCAAAGGGGTAGATCTTGATTCAGATTTTATTCATACCTCTCTAGAATATTGGGATGTAGATACTCATTGCTTTAGAATTTCGTCCCTACGAGTTCCCTGTCTCCTAGAAAGTGGACAAATTTGATGCTTATTGGAGCGCTAGACCTTAATGGGAAATCATTACCCAAAAGGTTCCTCCTTCCTTGCCCAATGATGTGAAAAAGTGGCTTATAAGGAAACCCTCAAAGGACGTGAAGAAAAATCAGAGTAAAACTGATGTGAAGAGTCGTCTAGGTGACAAGGTGATTCCTTTTAAGGAACGCCTGGGTGAAAGAATTGAGTTCAAAACACCTATAATGCCTAGGAAGAAGAGTACTACGAACGATAAGGGAAAAAGGAAAGCTAACACCACAGAAAAGAAAGCTTGGGTAGAAAAGAAGCATGGAGTCCTAGCTGAGGGGGAAACTATCTACTCCAAGATTGAATGTAGATCCTCTAAAGGATGCCTACTAGCTAAAGTTATGAATGAGGAGGAAGAAGCAGACAAAAATTGGAAAAGGGCTAAGAAAGAGAAAGAAGATTAAGAGCATTGCTTAATTTCCAATTATTAGACTTAGTTTATTAAATTTAAAGTTAATTTATTTAAGCTTTATTTAGATTCCATCAATAATGTTGTTTATTTTATTAATGAAATTCCAGCATTTTAATTAAATTATTTATTTTAAATTTATTTTATTAAAGCAATGAAAACCGAAAAATTAATTTTCCAGAAATTTTTTCGAGTCCTGAAGTAAAAAATTTTCCGAAAAACACCGAAATTTTCCCAGAATTTTAACTGTTAATTGGCGCCACCGATCTGCGACTGGCGCCGGTTGCGGCAGTCTGGCGTCAGGCGACTATTTCCATCGTCTGGCGCTGATGGTCATCGGTTGGCGCCAGAATTTTTTCTGTGACGCCGATGTTCCGTCGATCTTCTGTCGGATTTTTAATTAATTATGGGATGCGAGATTTTTTAAAAAATAAAGTGGCCGCACCCGTCAAGGGTTGCCTACGTATCCTTTCTTAAGGAATCAGGCCAAGCGTAGCTCTCTTGAGTATCCTACTCAAGTAATTATAGGTAGTATTTCTTAAGTTGGTTAAGATTTATCATGTTCGAGAACTCATTGCTATCCATATCAGTTAACTTTGCTGCACCTCCTGACAGGATTGTTTTGACAATGTAGGGTCCAGACCAATTAGGTCTAAATTTTCCCCTTAGATCTAAAACATTTTTCCTTAATGCTTTTAACACCAAGTCTCCTACTCTGATGTTTCTTGTCTTGACCTTCTTATTAAAATGCCTAGCCATACGAGTTTGGTAACACTGAGTGTGATGTAGAGTTTCTAGTCGTTTTTCATCGAGTAGAATTAGCTCTTCATATCTTGCCCTAGTCCATTCAACTTCATCGAGTTTGCTCTCTAACGCGATGCGTAGAGATGGAATTTCTAATTTGACAGGTTGTACGGCATCCATTGCATAAACCAAGGAAAATGGCGTATTTCCTGTCGATGTGCGAATTGATGTGCGATAACCCCACAATGAAAAGTGAAGTTTGTCAGGCCAATCCTTATAATTTTCCGTCATTTTCTCGATGATAGTCTTTATATTTTTATTAGCTGCCTCGACTGCTCCATTTGCTTGAGGCCTATAAGGGGAAGAATGATGATGTTGAATGCCATATTTTTGTAGCAATTCTTCACATTCAACTTGAAAGTGAGTTCCATTGTCACTTATCATTTCATGTGGGACTCCGTATCGACAAATAATATTTCTCTCGATAAAGAGTGCTACATGTTTTGCGGTGAGTTTAGCATATGATTGTGCTTCAACCCACTTTATGAAGTAATCAATTTCCACTAGGATATATTTGTGGCCTCTTGTTCCTGGGGGAGTGATTTTGCCGATGATGTCAATTCCCCATGTAGAGAATGGCAATGGCGACATGTAGGTGTAGAGCAAGGATGGAGGAACATGTTGTAAATTAGCATAGATTTGGCACTTAGGGCATCTTTTTACGTATTGATGGCAATCCCTATTCATCGTAGTCCAATAATATCCTTCTCGCATTATCTTTTGGACTAACATTTTGCAATTTATGTGAGTGCCACAAATTCCTTCGTGGACTATCCTCATTGCTCTTTGGGCATCATTTTTTCCTACACATAAGAGAGCTCGACCCTTAGGTACCGTTTTATGTAGCTCGTTGTCTATGAGTACATATTGGGAAGCCAAGAGTCTTAATGCTCGATTTGCTCTTTTGTCAGCATGGGGAGGGTATTCTCCTTTGGTGATGTAGTTGAGTATGTCCGTGTACCACGATTCTTCTTCTTCTTCTTCTTCTTCTTCTTCTTCTTGGACTACTTCGTCATCTTTGATAGCCTGAATGTATGCTGGTCTGTGCCATTTTTCTATAGTAAGAGGCATTTGCTCGATTTCCGTGGGAATCCTAACCATCGAGGCTAGTCTTGCCAAGGCATCAGCAAATTGATTTTCTTCTCTAGGTAGATACGTGTATTCTACCTTCTCTAACTGATTAGTAAGAGTTTCCAAATAGGGTTTGGTAAGGGGCTAGACTTTCGCTCCTTAATTTCCACCTTTTGGATATTTGATTTATGATTAGTGAAGAGTCACCGAATATCCGTAACTTTTTTACTCCCAATGCCAAAGCCGTCTCAAGGCCTATCACGCATGCTTCGTACTCAGCAGC
Organism: Chenopodium album; assembly: GCF_948465745.1. Taxonomy (NCBI): domain Eukaryota; kingdom Viridiplantae; phylum Streptophyta; class Magnoliopsida; order Caryophyllales; family Amaranthaceae; genus Chenopodium; species Chenopodium album. Next base: position 64,747,879 of record NC_137834.1, on the reverse strand, counting down.
GTTGTTGGTAACGTCGAAATCAAGCTTTATGGATATTGGAACATGCTCTTCTTTAGGTGATACTAATGTAATAATACTCTAACGCCACATCCCTTTTGGTTTGAGGCTCCGTTAAAGTATAAGGTCCAAGTATCATCTTCAGTGACCATTAAGTCATCATCTGAAAATTCATTGTCTTGTATCGGCGTCGAATCTTCTATGGAAAGTCCGCTAGAAAGTCTGACACCACAGATCCTTTGATAGTTTTTTGCGGCATAAACCTTACATCAAACTAGGCTAAATTGACTATCCATCTCAATATGCGTCCATTGAGTGTAGATTTCTCGAATAGATACTTGAGTGGATCTAATCGGGAGACTACAAAGACGGTATGCACTAGCATGTAATGTCTTAACTTTGTTGTGGCCCACACCAAGGCGAGGCACAATTTCTCAAGTGGTGTATAACGTGCTTCATATTCGAGCATTTTCTTGCTTAGATAGTAGATTGCGTTTTCTTTGCCTTCTACTTCTTGTGCTAGCATAGCTCCCATTGTCTCTTTGGTAACTTTTAAGTACAACCTAAAAGGTATTCCGGGAAGTGCTGGTTCTAATACGGGAGGATTTGCGAGATAGGCTTTAATCTTTTCAAAGGCTTTTTGACACTCGTCATCCCATATTACTGGTACATTCTTCTTAAGCTTCTTAAAGATTGGTTCGCATATCGCCATCAATTTTGATATGAACCTACTTATGTATTACAACCGGCTAATAAATCCTCGAATCTGTTTCTCAGTTTTGGGCGGTGGCATTGACATGATTGCTTTGATCTTTGTTAGGTCTATCTCCATTCCTCTAGAGCTTATGACATAACCCAAAAGCTTGCCTGAGGTGACTCCAAAAGCACACTTAGATGGGTTCAACCTCATATTATATTTTCTTAGCCTTTCGAAAAATTTTCTTAAGGCTACTTGATGGCCTGGGCGGTCTTTTGATTTTATAATCATGTCGTCGACATATACTTCGACTTCTTTCTGCATCATGTCATGGAGTAAGGCAGTCGCTGCATGTTGGTAAGTGGCACCCGCGTTTTTCAACCCGAATGGCATTACCGTGTAGCAGTAAGTGCCCCATGGTGTTATGAAGGTTGTTTTCTCCATGTCTTCTTTAGCCATGAGAATCTGATTATAACCTGCTTATCCATCCATGAATGAGAGAAGTGCGTGATTTGCTGTGTTATCCACCAGTATATCGATGTGTGGTAAAGGGAAGTCGTCCTTTGGACTTGCCTTATTTAGATCTCGATAGTCGACACACATTCTTACCCTTCCGTCTTTTTTCGGAACTGGGACGAGGTTGGCAACCCATTCGGGGTATTTTAATACCTTGATGAAACCTGTAGTTATTTGTTTTTGAAAATCTTCTTTTATTTTAAGAGCTATGTCGGGTTTCATTTGACTTTTGTTTTACAGGTTTTATTCCCGGAATTAGTGGTATAGTGTGTTGAGCTATTTCTCTATTAATGCCTGGCACATCTTCGTATGACCAAGCAAATACATCGATGAATTCTTTAAGTAAGTTAATTAAATCGGTTCTTTCTTGATCATTAAGTGTTAGTCCGATTTTAACTTCTCTTTTATTGGTTGAATCATTTGAGATATCAACCGTTTCAGTTTCTTCAATTACCGGTGTTTTCTTTTCGAGTGTTTCCATTGCTTTAATAAGTTCATTGTCTTTTTCATTGTTAGTTAAGCAATGCTCGTCATCTTGGGTTAGAGAAGAACACAAGAAGTAAGGAGAATAAATTATATCATTATACTCTGAGATCATTATATCAAAGAGTGATATGTCCTCAGGGACTTGATCACTAACTATTCTAGGAGAAGAGATAGAAGGGGAAGGTGCTACTACTAAAGACCTAGATGACTCTAAAGGGAGAGACTCTGACTCTGACTCAGACGACTCTTCGAACATCGGTCCTTGCCCTGTCGTGATGGATATCTTTCTTCCACTTGGAGTTGTCACCTTGACGATCTTGTGCCACCCTTGTAGTGATCCTTCCGCTGGAGTGATAAGCTTCGAAGGATCGAAGTTTTCACTTTGTAGGACTGTTTGAATGAGCGATGAGTTATCCTCTTTGTATGTCGGCTCATCCTTTTCTCGCCCAAATAGTAATCCCATGACGTTAAAGTCAAAGCATGGGGGTGCTTTCTCCTTATGGACAGGAGTTGAGATTTCATCTGTGAAATAGCAATCTAAGAAAATTTCAAATCTCGATTGCCTTATGTCGTTTACAACAAATGGCTTGGGAAATTCCTGGCATGGATATATAGTCCTCTCCTTCTTTTATGAATTGACCATTAAGGGTGAGAGGAAACTGATCCGTTGGGATTGCTTTCTTTTAGATGCGAGCGTCCCTACGTGCCTTTGATTTTTCATGGGCTCGCTTAAGATCTTTCCGAGTCGGTTCGAAACCAAGTCCGAAAGTATCTAATTTAGGGAGGCCATGTGACTCCAGCGGTTTTTCTATTCCCTTTTTCTTTCCTAGGGTCATCCCAGGAAAATGTCCTTGTTTCTTCATAATAGCATTCACGATCATGTTAGAATGGGGGTCGTGGCAGAGAAGGGTCCTTTCATCCTCCTGAATTTAGGAGACCTCTTCGTTAAAGCCCCATAAATCTTCATCATCCTCATCGTGCTCCACGTTAATTATTGGATTTTCTATAGACTTGATTCTCATAGGTGAAGCATCGATGGTGATAGGAATTCCCCCAACTATGGCCTTTATTTGTTGGTGGAGAGATGAGGGGACGACCTTTAGGTCATGAAGCCAAGGGCGTCCCAACAGCAAATTGAATGAAGCTTTGATATCTACTACTTGGAAAGTAGTAGCATGTTCTATCGCTCCCGTCGTTACATTCATGGTAATTTTACCAAGAGCTTGATGACGAGTGTTGTCGTAGGCTCTTATTCCTTGCGTTGACGGGGTTAAATCTTCATCCTTTATGCCTAGCATCCTCGCAGTTCTAAGTGGAAAGACGTTGATGGTTGATCCATTGTCTACAAGAGTCATAGGGACGTTCATTCTCTTGCAAACTACTGTGAGGTTTAATGCCTTATAGTGTTTGTCACCTTCTGGGGGCAAATCCTTGTCAGGAAAGGTGATCAAATTGATGGGACTAGGTAGAACACTCGTGAGGAAGTTAGCCAACCCCTCAAGAGTGGTGTCGGAATCTATCCCTATTTTGTCCAAGGCATTCATTACATCCAACCTATGTTCTCGAGATGTCGCCAGAAGTTTCAACACGTTCATTTCAAATTTTGTCTTCTTGAACTGTTTGACGATATCATTATCTTCAATGATAGGTATGGGAACTTGCTGTGTGGTTGGCATGGGTTGTGTTGAAACGGGAGGTTGCATTCTCCCGGATCTTGTGAGGACGTCTATTGATGAATCTTCTTCAACCCAAAAGTCATCCATGGAATATGACACCGAAGGTGGAGGTCCTACCATGTCTTTTAAGTAAACGTCTTCTTCATCATTGTCCCAAACTCTATTAATAATTGCATCTTCTTCTTGTCAAACTTGGACTAGTTTCTTTTCAACAATCATTTTCTGAATTAAATCCTTGAATTTAAAACAGTTTTCAATAGTTTGACCTCCTGATTGATGATACGGACAGTAATATCTATCTGTCCTTTTCAATGATTGGAATGGTCTCGGTTCGAGAGGTTTGATCTCGCCACTCTTGGAGAGCATTTCGAACATTTGTATATAGGGGATCCCAATTGGAGTGTTGAGTCTATTACTCTTCTTGGGTTTTTTGGGGACTTATAAAGGAAAACGTGTCGCCTCGTACGTCGTTCCCATGGGTGTGAACTCTCTTTTAGGCTCATTTTTCGAAAGTGGAACCTCGTCATATTTCTTCTGAAGTTCCTTTATAGCCTTGAGAGTTTCACGTAGCAAATGTGATCCTTCCATCATAGACTGTATAAGCGATTGTATGTCTTCTTTACTTGCTGGTTCTGGAAGGTTGTCCATGGCGTCGAAAAAGATCTCCCCCTATTCTTCGATCGCATGGATTTCTTTGACAGGTTTGATGAGAGACGAGGGGTCAACCTCGTTTTCCTCATCAAAGATAGCCAAGGAATGAGTGAGTGGCGCATTATCAATACTTTGCTTTTTACTGGTAGGGGGCAACGACAGCTTGTTGTTGTCGATTAAGTCTTGGATAGCTTCTTTAAGCTTCCAACAGTTCTCGGTAAGATGACCCCTACCTTAGTGATACTTGAAATGTGCATTAGGATTCCAATTAGCCGACCTCTTTTCGACTGGTGGGTCCCCAAATGGTCCAATAGGAGTTATAAGACCTTTTGCATTCAATCGATCAAATATGGTGTCATAACTCATGCCAATAGGAGTAAAGTTCCTCCTAAATGGTTTCTTATGTCCTTGATTATTCATAGCAAGGACTTCATCTAGGTTAAAAGTGCTAACATAGTTTGAGTGGGTGGTTTTGGAAGATGAACGATTTTCGTTCTTCTTACCTTTCCAGCCACTGTTGGAGTTATTGTTGGCAGCTTTCAACTTAGCCAGGTGGTCTTCAACATTGATTCCAATGTCGTAGACAGCCTTGAAGGTATGAAGATTATTTTGATACTTGAGAAGCTTGGAGTATTTTTCTTAAAGGTTTTTGATGAATAACCTTACAGACTCTTTTTCACTTGGCACCTCAATCATCATAGCTGAGGTTTCTCTCCATTTGTTAAAGAAGGAGGTGAAGCCTTCGTTCTCCTTCTGCTTGAGGATTTCAAGTTCCCTATGGTCAGTCTCAACTTGAATGTTGCATTTGTATCTATCAACGAAAGCGTTTGCTATGGACTCCAAGGTGGAGGTCTTTTCTTTCTCGAGAGAAAAGAACCATTGCTGGCAAACGGTCTCGAGAGATAGTGAGAACAGAGAGGGGAACACCTTTTTGTCGATACCCTGAGTACTCATTATTGTTTCGAAGGCTCTTAAATGAAAATAAGGGTTATCGGTTGCTTTGAATTTCGGGAATTCGTTGGCATTGAACTTCTGCGGAAGAAGATCTTTGTCCTCCGAGACCCCTGGTGAACTAATCCCTTAAAACTTGTAGTCGCTAGATAACTTTCTTAGACTCTCTTGCATGAGGTCCATCTGTTGTTGTTTCACGGGATCATCGATCTTAATGGTTAGGAGCTTTAGTGCCTATGTCACGGTAACCAGTTGGTTCCTAAGCTCATTGACTTCTTCTTGTGTTGCCATTACTGTCCTAGCTTTCCTCTTACGAGCAATGGTTTTGTCGAAAAGTTGGACTTGTACGAAATGGTTGTCTTTGATTAACCGCCCTTCCTTTCTTGACCACGGGCTGTAATTTAAACCATTTTGTGTTTTAATTACTTGACTCGAATCGTCCTTGACTTTACGGTTTTAAAGAGGAAAAATAAAAAAAAAAATAGGTATATATTTTAGCCAAAAAAAATGTATGTATTTTTTAAGAGCTAAGTATGGTATTTAAATTGGAGGATTAATATCCGACTTACCCCCCTAAAAAAATGACGGAAAAAACGCGCATAAGAGACTCTCTTAGACATGGTCAAAGTATGTGTATTGGTGTGTGCGTTGAGTGTAAGTGACATGCTTGGACTCTTGTGTAAGACCATGGGACTTAGTGCCTAGACTCAATTAATGACTTAACAAAGTATTATTAACAGTAATATTTAACCAAATTAATTAGCAAACTGGTTAATTAGACACAAATTGATGACTCGATTAACAATCCGAACTGTCGTCAAAACGACAGGACTGGCGCCTCTCTTTGCAGTGTAGCGCCAGACGACAGAGCTGTCGCCAAGCGCCACACTCCACAGAGTGACGCTATAGTTCAAACTTTGGCGCCATTGCTGGAGCTTCAATCTGAAACTGTTTTCGGTGTTATTAATCAACAGGGGTATGCCTAAAGTCGTACTAGGTCAATTCTGATTAAAAAATTAGACTTTATTTACTCAAATTAATTAATTAATTAATTAATTAGGCAAAGTTATTTTAGTCATTAATTTATTTAATCTTAACACAAGTCAAACAAACAGTTAAGAAAAACATATACCATATGCACAACAAATAATGCACAATTAGTCAAGTAGGCACGATATGATGCAATGAGTTTGCAACCTGCATGGCTCTAATTCTCTAAAGTTCAGGATATGGGTTAGTCAATAAAGGGTCCATGGTTAATTGTCCGGATGCACCGCGCGGAAGCCTAATCGTGAAGGGTTGGCGCGAGTGGATGGGACACCGCGAGTTTTAGAAAAAACTCGCTTCCATGGTTTAGTGAATTCAACAATCTCGGATTTACCCTTTGTTGCTCAGAGCGTTTAATCAGGTAGATGGAGCATGAATTCCTAGAGGATTATGTCCATATGTAGAACACATATGGGTTTCAGAAAAGTGAGAAAAACTCAATTAGGAAGTAGGATCGAGCAAACAATGCGAAAAACTGGTTGAAATTAGAACGCATATTTCTGGCTCGGTATTGGAAGAATTTGGCGCCAGCAAACAGAGATTGGTGTCGGACTTTGGCTGTAGCGCCTGGCGACAGAATTGTCGTCTAACGCTACAGCCAAAATTCAGGCGCTAATCTTTTGTTCGCTGACGCTAATTCCCACATGCCTCAGCAGCTTTCTGTGCTCGATAAAATTTTCCAGTTTCGCGTAGTGTTATTTTCGGTCCTAGTTGTGAACGATATTCCTCAAATTTCCAGCGTGTAAAATTCTATGTTTTAACTAACTAAAGATGGTCTTTCCAATGAGATATTTTTTATGCATATGACAATAATGTTAATCAAAATTACGCACATGAAATACTTAGAACGTTTCGAGTCTCATCCATTCATTCTACATCATTGCCGAAATAAATTTAAGGATTTAAAATAGAAATCCTCCCTATTGGAGTCACCAAAAATTGTAGGGAATATTTCAAGCGTTAATCCCCAAGTTTGAACCCCACTGTGATCATAAACTAAAGTACGGTGGCGTCCAAAGGGAAAGAAGATAGAGCAAAAGAGTCGCCAACAAGTTTTTTAGGAACTTGTAAACCGTTCACGAGGTGAACGTTACACCCCTTAACGATCCAAGAGATCGTCAACTCCATAAGGTCTTGAACCAAATAGGGTTCGGAGATGAAGGTACAAATCCAACCTAAAAGAGATTGAACCTGCCCTAATAATAGGCCTCTACTTTATTCTGATCGTATTCATGTGCGCTTTCTGACTAACATGCAATCAATAGGTTTACCCCTAAACCTGTTTATCTATGTTGGTTGAATATTAATGCACAAAAAAATATATTATTTGCGATCACTTGAATTATAATCAAAGTAAACCTAAACAAGATTATTAATTATCTTATTAAGCATGATTACAAGTACCAATTCCCTTGAAACATGCATAAAAAGGTGTGATCAAGCAATAACAATAAATATCAAGCAACATAATAAATAATCATAACAACTATAAAAATAATTATAATCATCATCATAAAATAATCATGTTATGTTAAAGTATAATAATAGCAAGATCCTAGGCATGATACTAAAAAGATTAATAACAAACCCTAGCATGTCACTAAACAACAAAAATCATAGGTTTAACCGTAACATGATACTAACAATCATAAATATTAGGAAGAACATAAAAGGCATCATACTTTTAATCATACATAATATTAAAGTTACCCTAGACATGATACTAGGAATATCATAATAACAACCTAAGCATGATTTCTATATCATAATATCAATAACTCTTTCTAATAACAAAATACACACATTAGTAACTTCAAGGAAAATAATAAACAAAACAATTAAATTAAATAATGGAAAGAGAGATTTGGGACCAAACCCTCAGAAAATAAACCTTTCACATCTAGGGCGAAGGCAACATCGAATATGGCTAGGTGTTTTTAAATCTAATGAATGCAGAATTTTGGTATTTGAGAGAAGGCTAGTTTAGAAAAGAGAGAGAGAGAGAGATCAAGAAAATCTTGATGAGAGTTGGTGAATAGAGAGAATTGGTTAATGAAAACGGAGTTTTTAGAAGGCTATTTATAGAGAAAATCAGCCAAAATGATAAAAAATCAAAACAGAGTTCTGACACGTAAAACGAAGGTTAGCGCCAGACGCTGACATTAGCGCCAGACGCTAACGCTAACGCTAGCACCAAGCGCCAAGCTTAGTGTCAAGCGCTAATGCTGGCATTTGGCGCTGTCTAAGAAATTGACGCGTTTTCTTAAAAAATGATAGAAATTGCCGTAGAGGAGGATAAAATTGTATTTTCCTCAAAAAAGTTCTTTTATTCTGATTAAAACTCTATAAAGTAAACTAAAGTCAATTTATCAATGCTAATTAGATTAGGAATGAAGAGAACCTTCTAGAAGACTAAAATCATTCCTAATTGCATTAGGAATGATAAATCTATATTAGGCCCTCCTCTAGATCATTGGGCCGCATATAAGGCTCAAACCGGGCCCAGTTTGGTAAATTGGCCGTAACTTCCTCAATATTCATCGGAATTGGGCTTATAATATATCGTTAGAATGCTCTTTTCAAGCCCTATCCAACTACACTACTATTGGATCCATATCATGGACCAACCAAACTGGATTGGCTGTTTTCTTAAAATAGGTTTTTAAAAAACAAAGAGAAGAGAAAAGAAATTAAAACTATCCGCAACACTAGACATTCCACACATTTTTTCTTCATTCGATTATGATTCGACATGAAAGGTACTCATCACTAGGTTTGGTTTTGGGGAGACACAAATGGGTGTCTACAGAAGCCCCCACTTTGACTGAGTTTGGAGAAACGCAAGTTTCGAAAACAAAAGTCAAAGTAGCGATAGGGACGGAGAATGTTTCAGAACGTTCTGCGATCTTAAAACACTCTTGTAACGCCGATACCTGCAAAATAGCGTTAGTTAAACAGATAAAAGAGTTAAGAAACGCATATCTTGCACCGTCGAGCACACGTCTCTGAAGGTAACCGATTTGATGTTGTATTACTGTTTTGATGACCTCCTGCAAGCTAAAAAATGCCATCCCGCTTGAAGACTACTACGTTTGCAACTGCCTCCAATATCGAAGATTGCTTCGCTTGAAACGATCCTCTTCCTCTTTGTGACCATCTTCCACATATTAGGGAACACGATCGAAGACAACTTTGCTTGAAATCACCTTCAGTTGTTTGTGACAACTCTCCGCATGCTAGGGAATGTTATCGAAGATATCCTCGCTTGAAGCTATCCTCATTTGTTGTGATAATTATCCAAAGGAAATTACCGAAGATCTCCGCTTGTCGATCTTTAAAAGTTCGCTTGTGCTTTGCTCCCGCTATGGTTGTACGTCGGTGCTTTTGCTGCTATGAACCTGTATGTCGGTGCCTTTTGTGGAATTATGAACCAATATGTCGGTGCCTTTCCGAATGAACTAGTATGTCGGTGCCTTTTGCGGTGAACCAATGATTAAGCGCTTTAAGCTAATTGAGACGATATTTCATAAAGTCGATCACTTTATATAATCAAGCCGATTACTAAATATCATGTCAATTTTCTTAGAGGGGCTAACTGGCGTACCAAGGAACTTAAAATATATTGCATAAAAAGTTAGAACAACCGTACTGAGTGGCTGGCAGTTCTGGCGCCGTTGAAATAACATCAGCGCCACTTATCTGGTTGTAGCGCCAGACGCTAAAGCTAGCGCCAGGCGCCAAGCTCATCGACTGACGCCAAAGTCTGGCGCTTGGCGCTAAAGTCGGGTTTTCCTTAAATACCCTTCTCTTCTTCATTTTCGCTGATGTTGCTCGTGTTTCTTGCTCGAGAATTCTCATAACTTCAATTCACTCGTTCTTGCTCGCTTCTCAATCAAATTCGCTCAAATTTGTTGCAAATCAAAGCTTATTTCATCCATTTTCCCGATATATGTAAGTTTCCTTCAAACTCACACCAGTTTTAATGAATTTTGCATGTATTTATTCCCGAATTTCTTGAAAATTCGAATTTTAGAATACTTAATTCTCTTTGTTTGTCAAATTTTATGCCATGAAATTGCTTGATTATGTTTATATATTGCCTTGGGAGTAATTTGAGACTTGTTTGACTCAATTTGGTGAAGAAATGAACAAATTGCCATTGTTGAACCTCTTAAGGTCGGGAATACATTGTGGCTTGTTCTTAAAGTTTTTGCTAGCTATTCTTGTCCAATTTGTCACAATAATTACTATAGTATTGCAAGAAATTTTTTGATTGCTTGAAAAATGCCGTTGTGCTCACTTTGAATTTGTGCTCTGGTTTAGTACTACTTACTCTGTTTTTTGCGAACATAGTATCATGCGGCTAGGCGAACCTTAGATACTATAGAACCTTAATTTATGATAATTCTGCACAATGTAGCATGGCTAGACAGCGAGGTTCCGGTTCACGGTCCCGAGACGTTCGACGGGAACATGAGCCCGTAGAGGACGATGCCGAGCCGTCCACTTCGCTTGGTCGACTCCCTGAGTGGGATGAGCGGACCTTGTATTTTTCCCCCGTCTATCACATTTCTGAGAGGGTGAGACAAGGCATCACTGTTGGGAGGACGCGCTGTACGTCATGGTTCCGGCTGTGACGGCTTGGCCGATCTGTACAAAATGTACATCGCCAGAGACGATCAGACGAGACTTCTATGGGAGTCTTGTGGTCTTACTGCTTTGTTCGAGACCTCCGAGGCAGTGGTTTCCTCTAGCGGGGGTCGTCATGTAGTTTGTGCTCTGGTGCAGTTCTTTTAGGACACCACCAACACTTTCCATTTTTCCTGGGGCGAGATGATGGTCACTCCTACCGACTTCAGTCTCATCACAAGACTAGAGTTTAGCTCCGTGCCAATACCGTTTGACATCGGGATTGACGTCTTTTCCCCTGAGGTCGAGGAGCTGTTGGGTCCGATTACTATTCAGGCTCGAGCTGAGGTAGAGTCGACTTAGTTCAGCGCTAGGGGGATTCGCCGCACGACTCTAGCAGCGGCTTTTGACGATGGTGCGACTACCCGAGTGCAGCGGGTGCGCATCTTTGCACTTATTTTTCTATCAGGGACGTTCTCCTCTAACAAGGGTAGTAGGGCGCTGATTTACTACCTTCCTGCCGTCCGCGATTTACACCGGATCGGGACTTATGACTGGGCCAGCTTGGCCTACGCTGATTTAATTCGAGCGCTGCGGGACTCGTGTCGACATCGTTCCTTTGGGTCAAATGTTGCTTTGTCCGGCTTTTTGAGGGTTGTAGAGGTAAACCTTATTCCCTATAAAGTTTAGCTCTACATTTTAGTTAGCACTTGCTGATAACTTTAGCTTCTTATAAATCTGGTTCTACAAGTACTTCCCCTCAGCTGCGCCGGCGAGACCGTCGCCGCGCAGGCTTCCAGTTAGCGCTTCTTGGGGCAGCCGCCGTGTGGAGATGTCCACTACATATGTCCGAGATTGGATCATCTCGGTATGATTTTTCTTATTTGATATTTTGTGATGCCTTAGATAGACTCTTTCCTGATTGACGCTCTTTGCAGGAGCCTGAGGTGCTGTACCGACCGTGGGTTGATCTAGTAGTCCCTGGGTTAGCCGCGCAGTATTCTGCTAAGCGTCGCTATTTCTTAGGGACTTATGGAGCGAGTGCATATCTTGGAGAGAGGGTTTCTATTCAGCATTCCTCCGATACCTTTGTCGTTCCTGCTCCTCCACCACGTCACATGTTTAACGCCACGAGGTTGGTAAGCATGTCAGAGGGAGCTGGTACCCCTTGGCGATCTTACACAATCCCTGGGAGATGCTATGGGGAGGACCTACTTCCGTTATTAGCTCTAGTTCTTGTACCTACTGAGGATGTAGCGATACGATTTTTCAGCTTTTACCTTTCGTTAAGTAGCCCCTAAGTGATGCTTCACTGATTTTGTTTTGCCTTGTCAGGACGATGCTACTGAGTTCGTGCCACCCCGTATGTCTATCCATTTTTAGGGGACATAGGGGCCGATTGAGGAGATGATTTCTCCGGTTATTGAGGACGAGCGCTTCGTGGAGCGGTCGATTCCTCGCCACCAGACTCGGGTAAGCTTGTTTATTTGCAACCTTTTGTCCATATATGTTATGCATGTTTACTGACTTATTTCTTTGACAATTCTCACGCGAGGTGGTTTCGGCGATGGCACGATGCATAGATGCCTTCCGGAGCCAGCTTGTCCGGATGAGGAACGTAGTTACCTGCCGTCGAGACGACGCTGTTCAGGAGGTAGTCTTCCCTTCATATGTTTTTGTATTACCGCTTCTATTTTGCCTGTTTCTGATTTTAATTTCTTTTGAAGGGTTAGCCCATTCCTTCTCGTACTCGCACGAGAACTGAGGCGCGGAGGGATCCGGCGAGGTCTAGCTCGAGACGTCGCCGCACTGCCTCGGGTGGTTGGGGCGATCGTTCTGAGGTTGCTCGTACCGAGGCGGTAGAGGGCTCGGGTTCTTCTTCTGAGGGTGCACATGCTGCGCCGGTAGGCCAGGGTGAGGCTACCTCGGCTCTTAGAGGTGGTGGGATGTACGAGAATGGCTCGTCATCGCAGCAGCCTCCGCAGCCTCAGCCTCAGGTTGATCTTGGGTGGAAGGGTCCTGTGTTGAGCTTTCCTCCTCCCGCGGAGATTAGAGCTGGTGCTGGAGCTGGAGCTGGTGGAGAGGTTACTCCTTGTACGGCGGAGTTTTATGCGATGATGGGTATACGTCCCCCGGCGCCATAGCTTATACCTGTGCTTTTTATTATTTATTTTGACTTTGTATAGAACTTTGCCTTTTAGTTAGACTCATTTTTTAGACATATTTTGTATATATATACTATTATGAGTTTATTTTATTTATCATGTTTTTTTTTCATTTTTTATTATTATTATTATTGTTATGTGCATGTTTGTGTGTGCAAGGAAATGTGACAAGTAATTTTGCGCAAAAGTGGACAAATTTCGTCCCTATGAGTTCCCTGTCTCCCAGGAAGTAGACAAATTTGATGCTTATTGGAGCGCTAGACCTTTATGGGAAGTCATTACCCAAAAGGTTACTCCTTCCTTGCCCAATGATGTGAAAAAGTGGCTTCTAAGGAAACCCTCAAAGGACGTGAAGAAAAATCAGAGTAAAACTAATGTGAAGAGTCGTCTAGGTGACAAGGTGATTCCTACTAAGGAACACCTGGGTGAAAGAATTGAGTTCAAAACACCTATAATGCCTTGGAAGAAGAGTACTACGAAAGATAAGGGAAAAAGGAAACCTGACACCACAAAAAAAAAAGCTTGGGTAGAAAAGAAGCATGGAGTGCTAGCTGAGGGGGAAACTATCTACTCCAAGATTGAATGTAGATCCTCTAAAGGATGCCTACTAGCTAAAGTTATGGATGAGGAAGAAGAAGCAGACAAAAATTGGAAAAAGGCTAAGAAAGAGAAAGAAGATTCAGAGCATTGCTTAATTTCCAATTATTAGACTTAGTTTATTAAATTTAAAGTTAATTTATTTAAGCTTTATTTAGATTCCATCAATAATGTAGTTTATTTTATTAATGAAATTCCAGCTTTTTAATTAAATTATTAATTTTTAATTTATTTTATTAAAGCAATGAAAACCGAAAAATTAATTTTCCAGAAATTTTTTCGAGTCCTAAAGTCGAAAATTTTCCGAAAAACACCGAAATGTTCCCAGAATTTTAACTGTTAATTGGCGCCACCGATCTGCGACTGGCGCCGGTTGCAGAAGTCTGGCGTCAGGCGAAGGTTGCCATTGTCTGGCACTGATGGTCATCGGTTGGCGCCAGAATTTTTTCTGTGACGCCGATGTTTCGTTGATCTTTTGTCGAATTTTTAATTAATTCTGGGATGTGAGATTTTTTAAAAAATAAACTAGCCGCTCCCGTAAAGAGTTGCCTACGTATCCTTTCTTAAGGAATCATGCCAAACGTAGCTTTCTTGAGTATCCTACTCAAGTAATTATGGGTAGTATTTCTTAAGTTGGTCAAGATTTGTCATGTTCGAGAACTCATTGCCATCCATATCAATTAACTTTGCTGCACCTCCTGACAAGATTATTTTGACAATGTAGGGTCCAGACCAATTAGGTCTAAATTTTTCCCTTGGATCTGAAATATTTATCCTTAATGCTTTTAACACCAAGTCTCCTACTGTGATGTTTCTTTTCTTGACCTTCTTATTAAAATGCCTAGCCATATGAGTTTGGTAACACTGAGTGTGATGTAGAGCTTCTAGTCGTTTTTCATCGAGTAGAATTAGCTCTTCATATCTTGCCCTAGTCCATTCAACTTCATCGAGATTGCTCTCTAACGCGATGCGTAGAGATGGAATTTCTAATTCGACAGGTTGTACGGCATCCATTCCATAAACCAAGGAAAATGGCGTATTTCCTGTCGATGTGCGAATTGACGTGCGATAACCCCTCAATGCAAAGTGAAGTTTGTCAGGCCAATTCTTATCATTTTCCGTCATTTTCTCGATGATAGTCTTTAGATTTTTATTAGCAGCCTCGACTGCTCCATTTGCTTGAGGCCTATAAGGGGAAGAATGATGATGTTGAATGCCATATTTTTGTAGCAATTCTTCACATTCGGCTTGAAAGTGAGTTCCATTGTCACTTATCATTTCATATGGGACTCCGTATCGACAAATAATATTTCTCTCGATAAAGAGTGCTACATGTTTTGCAGTGAGTTTAGCGTATGATTGTGCTTCAACCCACTTTGTGAAGTAATCAATTGCCACTAGGATATATTCGTGGCCTCCTGTTAATGGGGGAGTGATTTTGCCGATGATGTCAATTCCCCATATGTAGAGAATGGCCATGGAGACGTGTAGGTGTAGAGCAAGGATGGAGGAACATGTTGTAAATTGGCATAGATTTGGCACTCAGGGCATCTTTTTACGTATTGATGGCAATCCCTATTCATCGTAGTCCGATAATATCCTTCTCCCATTATCTTTTGGACTAACATTTTTTCATTTATGTGATTGCCACAGATTCATTCGTGGACTATCATCATTTCTCTTTGGGCATCCTTTTTTCCTACACATAAGAGAGCTCGACCCTTAGGTACACTTTTATGTAGCTCGTTGTCTATGAGTACATATTGGGAAGCCAAGAGTCTTAATGCTCGTTTTGCTCTTTTGTCAGCATGGGGAGGGTATTCTCCTTTGGTGACGTAGTTGAGTATGTCCGTGTACCACGGTTCTTCTTCTTCGTCTTGGACTACTTCGTCATCTTCTATAGCCTGAATGTATGCTGGTTTGTGCCTTTTTTCTATAGTTAGAGGCATTTGCTCGATTTCCTTGGGAATCCTAACCATCGAGGCTAGTCTTGCCAAGGCATCAGCAAATTGATTTTCTTCTCTAGGTAGATACGTGTATTCTACCTTCTCTAACTGATTAGTAAGAGTTTCCAGGTATGTTTGGTAAGGGGCTAGACTCTCGCTCCTTACTTTCCACCTTTTGGATATTTGATTGATGATTAGTGAAGAGTCGCCGAATATCCGTAACATTTTTACTCCCAATGCCAAAGCTGTCTCAAGGCCTACCACGCATGCTTCGTACTCATTAGCGTTGTTGGTAACGTCTAAATCAAGCTTTATGGAGATTGGAACATGCTCTTCTTTAGGTGATACTAGTAATACTTTAACGCCACATCGGTTTTGGTTTGAGGCTCCGTCGAAGTATAAGGTCCAAGTATCATCTTCAGTGACCATTAAGTCTTCATCTGGAAATTCATTGTCTTGTATCCGCGTCGAGTCTTCTATTGGAAAGTCCGCTAGAAAGTCTGACACCACAGATCCTTTGATAGCTTTTTGCGGCATAAACCTTACATCAAACTAGGCTAAATTGACTATCCATCTGGATATGCGTCCATTGAGTGTAGATTTCTCGAATAGATACTTGAGTGGATCTAATCGGGAAACTAAAAAGACGGTATGCACTAGCATGTAATGTCTTAACTTGGTTGTGGCCCACACCAAGGCGAGGCACAATTTCTCAAGTGGTGTATAACGTGCTTCATATTCGAGCATTTTCTTGATTAGATAGTAGATTGCGTTTTCTTTGCCTTCTACTTCTTGTGCTAGAATAGCTCCCATTATCTCTTTGGTAACTGTTAAGTACAACCTAAGAGGTATTCCGGGAAGTGCTGGTGCTAATACGGGAGGATTTGCGAGATAGGCTTTAATCTTTTCAAAGGCTTTTTGACACTCGTCATCCCATATTACTGGTACATTCTTCTTAAGCTTCTTAAAGATTGTTTCTCATATCGTCGTCAATTTTGATATGAACCTACTTATGTATTGCAACCGGCCAATAAATCCTTGAATTTGTTCTCGGTTTTGGGCGGTGGCATTGAAATGATTGCTTTGATCTTGTTTGGGTCTATCTCTATTCCTCTATAACTTATGACATAATTCAAAAGCTTGCCTGAGGTGACTCCAAAAGCACACTTAGATGGGTTCAACCTCATATTATATTTTCTTTGCCTTTCGAAAAATTTTCTTAAGGCTACTTGATGGCTTGGGCGGTCTTTTGATTTTACAATCATGTCGTCGACATATACTTCGACTTCTTTGTGCATCATGTCATGGAGTAAGGCAGTCGCTGCACGTTGGTAAGTGGCACCCACGTTTTTCAACCCGAATGGCATTACCTTGTAGTAGTAAGTGCCCCATGGTGTTATGAAGGTTGTTTTCTCCATGTCTTCTTCTGCCATGAGATTTGATTATAACCTGCGTATCCATCCATGAACAAGAGAAGTGTGTGATTTGTTGTGTTATCCACCAGAATATCGATGTGTGGTAAAGGGAATTCGTCCTTTGGACTTGCCTTATTTAGATCTCGATAGTCGACACACATTCTTACCCTTCCGTCTTTTTTCGGAACTGGGACGACGTTGGCGACCCATTCGGGGTATTTTGATACCTTGATGAAACCTGCAGTTATTTGTTTTTTAACTTCTTCTTTTATTTTAAGAGCTACGTCGGGTTTCATTTAATGTAACTTTTGTTTTACAGGATTCATTCCCGGAATTAGTGGTATAGTGTGTTGAGCTATTTCTCTATTAATGCCTGGCATATCTTCGTATGACCAAGCAAATACATCGATGAATTCTTTAAGTAAGTTAATTAAATCGGTTCTTTCTTGTTCATTAAGTGTTAGTCCGATTTTAACTTCTCTTTTATTGGTTGAATCATTTGAGATATCAACCGTTTCAGTTTCTTCAATTACCGATGTTTTCTTTTCGAGTGTTTCCATTGCTTTAATAAGTTCTTTGTCTTTTTCATTGTTAGTTAAGCAATGCTCGTCATCTTGGGTTAGAGAAGAACACAAGAAGTAAGGAGAATAAATTATATCATTATACTCTGAGATCATTACATCAAAGAGTGATATGTCCTCAGGGACTTGATCACTAACTATTCTAGGAGAAGAAATAGAAAGGGAAGATGCTACTACTAAAGACCTAGATGACTCTATAGGGAAAGACTCTAACTCCGACGACTCTTCAAACATCGGTCCTTGCCATGTCGTTATGGATATCTTTCTTCCACTTGGAGTCATCACCTTGACGGTCTTGCGCCACCCTTGTAGTGATCCTTCCGCTGGAGTAATTAGCTTCGATGGATTGAAGTTTTCACTTTGTAGGACCGTTTGAATGAGCGAGGAGTTATCCTCTTTGTATGTCGGCTCATCCTTTTCTCGCCCAAATAGTAATCCCATGACGTTAAAGTCAAAGCATGGGGGGGGGTGCTTTCTCCTTATGGACAGGAGTTGGGATTTCATCTGTAAAATAGCAATCCAATAAAATTTTAAATCCCGGTTGCCTTATGCCGTTTACGACAAATGGCTCGGGAAATTCGTGGCATGGATAGTCCTCTCCTTCTTTTATGAATTAATGATTAAAGGTGAGAGGGTACTGATCCATTGGGATTTCTTTCTTTTGGATGCGAGCGTCCCTACGTGCCTTTGATTTTTCATGGGCTCGCTTAAGATCTTTTCGAGTCGGTTCGAAACCAAGTCCGAAAGTATCTAATTTAGGGAGGCCAGGTGACTCCAGCGGTTTTGCTATTCCCTTTTTCTTTCCTAGGGTCTTCCCAGGAAAATGTCCTTGTTTCTTCATAATAGCATTAACGATCATATTAGAATGGGGGTCGTGGTAGAGAGGGGTCCTTTCATCCTCCTCGATTAAGGAGACCTCTTCACTAAAGCCCCATAAATCTTCATCATCCTCATCGTGCTCCACGTTAATTATTGGATTTTCTATAGACTTGATTCTCATAGGTGAAGCATCGATGGTGATAGGAATTCCCCCAACTATGGCCTTTACTTGTTGGTGGAGAGATGAGGGGACGACCTTAAGGTCATGAAGCCAAGGGCGTCCCAACAGAAAATTGAATGAAGCTTTGTTATCTACTACTTGGAAAGTAGTAGCATGTTCTATCGCTCCCGCCGTTACATTCATGTTAATTTTACCAAGAGCTTGACGACAAGTGTTGTCGTAGGCTCTTATTCCTTGCGTAAATGGGGTTAAATCTTCATTCCTTATGCCTAGCATCCTTGCAGCTCTAAGTGGACGGCAGACGTTGATGGCTGATCCATTGTCTACAAGAGTCATAGGGACGTTTATTCTCTTGCAAAGTACTGTGAGGTTTAATGCCTTATAGTGTTTGTCACCTTCTGGGGGCAAATCCTTGTCAGAAAAGGTTATCAAATCACTAGTGGAAAAAAGGCTATCCGTAACGGGCAAAAAGAGCCTATCCGTAACGGGCAGTGGGCGTTACGTATACTGCCGTTACGGATAGACAATGTTATTCGTAACGGGCAGTGTCCGTTACGAATAATGTTTGATGCAACTAAAAAAAAAATCCAACACGTGCTAGCACATGCTGGATCATTTTATCAAATAATGAGATACATTTTTTTTCCAAAGTATAATACATTAAATACGAAGTATACAATAACAATAATCTGTTCATTATCACTTCTTTAGATTAAGACTAACAAGTTTTGTCTAAATTAATATTGAATAATTTAGATCTTCCACAAATTTTCAGAGTTGCTGGAAATTGTCCTGTTGAAACTCGTCAATGTCTGAAAATCCCAACATTTTGTGGTCTGATATGTTGATTCTTAAGCTCCCTTGTGTAGATATTATACGCTCCACCTTCAATAATTTCAACAAACCAAAAAATTAACATAATTGAAAAAAAAAATAATAATATCAACAAACCAAAATTAACATAATTGAAAAAAACATTAATAATATCAACAAACCAAAATTAACATAATTGAAAAAAAAACTAATATCAAAAAACCAAAATTAACGTAATTGAAAAAAAATATCAAAAGTGTTCGATTTTCACAAAAGAAAACTGGAAGTGTTTTAATAATATCAAAAAAACAAAATTAACGTAAGGTCAATGTTTTAATATTCTTCAAATTTGAATATGAAGTTCAAGGTCGTGTGCAGGAAAATTATAGATTATGTTCGTTATGATTTGAAAGAAATAGCATTTCCTTCCTCATTACCTGATCCGCATAACATTAAAAAGCGGCGTAAATTGACTTGGAAGGAATCATATTATGTAACCACCGGCGTACTGTTCGAAAGTGTTCGAAAACTGTTCTTCAAAAACAAACCCCCAAAACTCAGATTTACACCCACAAAAACAAACCCGCAAAACCCAGATCTACACCCATAAAAACAAGCCCGCAAAACCCAGATTTACACCCACAAAAACAAACCAGCAAAACCCATGAAACCACCCCGACGCTCAACAAAAACTGTTCTGACCCGTCGAAACCAACCCTAAAATCCAGAAAGTCGATATCCTGCCATGAACACCACCATCACAAACCCACAAAACCCATGAAATCCCCCACAAAACTAATTAGTTTGAGAGTAAAGCAACGAAAATTGAGGAATTTAAAATGAAAAATGAGAAAGATTGCCGTCAAAATAATGGTTGAGATGAGAGAAGTATGTGGAAGTAGAAATAGTGGTCATGGCGCAAGAGAAGTAGAGAGATTGAGTGAGCAAGAGAAAGAGAGAGGAGAGAGAGTGAGTGGAAATGATAAGAGAAGAGAGGATAAAAGAGGGGTGACGGCTGGAGAGCGAAAACCCTAATGGGCTATGGGCTCCTTTCCCAAAAGTTGGACTAAAGTATTCGTAACGGGCCCAATATGCCTGTTACGAATAATAAAGTATTCGTAACGGGAAATATTTTGCCCGTTACGAATGTTATATATTTGTAACGGGCAGTATCTTGCCCGTTACGAATATTATATATTTGTAACGGACTTCTATTTTGACCGTTACGGATGTATTTTATGTAACGGGCATACCTTTGCCCGTTACAAATAGCCTGCTACGAATGACAATTTTTCCACTAGTGAATTGATGGGACTAGGTAGATCACTCGTGAGGAAGTTAGCCAACCCCTCAGGAGTGGTGTCGGAATCTATCCCTTTTTTGTCCAAGGCATTCATTACAGCCAACCTATGTTCTCGAGATGTCGCCAGAAGTTTCCACACGTTCATTTTAACTTTTGTCTTCTTGAATTGTTTGACGATATCATTATCTTCAATGATAGGTATGGGAACTTGCTGTGTGGTTGGAATGGGTTGTGTTGAAACGGGAGGTTGCATTCTCCCGGATATTGTGAGGACGTCTATTGATGAATCTTCTTCAACCCAAAAGTCATCCATGGCATATGACACCGAAGGTGGAGGTCCTACCATGTCTTTTAAGTAGACGTCTTCTTCATCACTGTCCCAAACTCCATTAATACTTGCATCCTCTTCTTGTGGAACTTGGACTAGTTTCTTTTCATCAATCATTTTCTGAATTAAATCCTTGAATTTAAAACAGTTTTCAATAGTGTGACCTCCTGATTGATGATACTGACAGTAATATCTATATGTCCTTTTCAATAATTCGAATGGTCTCGGTTCGAGAGGTTTGATCTCGCCACTCTCGGAGAGCATTTCGAACATTTGTATATAGGGGATCCCAATTGGAGTGTAGAGTCTATTACTCTTCTTGGGTTTTTCGGTGACTTGTAAAGGAAAACGTGTCGCCTCGTAAGTCGTTCCCATGGGTGTGAACTCTCTTTTAGGCTTATTTTTTAGGAGTGGAACCTCGCCATATTTCTTCTGAAGTTCCTTTATAGCCTTGAGAGTTTCACGTAGAAAATGTGATCCTTCCATCATAGACTGTGTAAGCGATTGTATGTCTTCTTTACTTGCTGGTTCTGGAAGGTTATCCATGGCGTCGAAAAAGATCTCCCCCTCTTCTTCGATGGCATGGATTTCTTTGACAGGTTTGATGAGAGACGAGGGGTCAACCTCGTTTTCCTCATCAGAGATAGCCAAGGAATGAGCGAGTGACGCATTATCAATACTTGGCTTTTTACTGGCAGGGGGCAACGACAGCATGTTGTTGTCGATTAAGTCTTGGATAGCTTCTTTAAGATTCCAACAGTTCTCGGTAAGATGGCCCCTACCTTGGTGATACTTGCAATGTGCATTAGGGTTCCAGTTAGCTGACCTCTTTTTGACTGGTAGGTCCCCAAATGGTTCAATAGGAGTTATAAGACCTTTTTCATTCAATCGATCAAATGCGGTGTTATAACTCATGCCAATAGGAGTAAAGTTCCTCCTAAATGGTTTCTTCTGTCCATGATTATTCATAGCAAGGACTTCACCTAGGTTAAAAGTGTTACCATTGTTTGAGTGGGTGGTTTTGGAAGAAGGAGGATTGTCGTTCTTCTTACCTCTCCAGCCACTGTTGGAGTTATTGTTGCCAGCTTTAAACTTAGCCAGGTCGTCTTCAATATTGATTCCAATGTCGTAGACGGCCTTGAAGGTATGGAGATTATTTTGATACTTGAGATGCTTGGAGTATTTTTCTTGAAAGTTTTTGATAAATAACCTTACAGACTCTTTTTCACTTGACACCTCAATCATCTTAGCTGAGGTTTCTCTCCATTTGTTAAAGAAGGAGGTGAAGCCTTCGTTCTGCTTCTGCTTGAGGATTTCAAGTTCCATATGGTCAGTCTCGACTTGAATGTTGCATTTGTATCAATCAACGAAAGCGTTTGCTATGGACTCCCAGGTGGAGGTCTTTTCTTTCTCGAGAGAAAAGAACCATTGTTGGCAAACGGTCTCGAGAGATAATGAGAACAGAGAGGGGAACACCTTTTTGTCGATACCCTTAATACTCATTATTGTTTCGAAGGCTCTTTAATGAAAATATGGGTTATCGGTTGATTTGAATTTCGGGATGTCGTTGGCATTGAACTTCTGCGGAAGAAGATCTTTGTCCACCGAGACCCCTTGTGAACTAATCCCTTGAAACTTGTAGTCGCTAGATAACTTGCTTAGACTCTCTTGCATGAGGTCCATCTGTTGTTGTTTCACGGGATCATCGATCTTAAGGGTTAGGAGCTTTAGTGCCTCAGTCACGGTAACTAGTTGGTTCCTGAGCTCATTGACTTCTTCTTGTGTTGCCATTACTGTCCTAGCTTTCCTCTTAGGAGCAATGGGTGTGTGGAAAAGTTGGACTTGTACGAAAAGGTTGTCTTTGATTAACCGCCCTTCCTTTCTTGACCACGCGCTGTAATTTAAACCATTTTGTGTTTAATTACTTGACTCGAATAGACCTTGACTTTACGGTTTTAAAGAAGAAAAAAAAATAGATACATATTTTAGCCAAAAATAATGTATGTATTTTTTAAGAACCAAGTATGGTATTTAAATTGGAGGATTAATATCCGACTTACCCCCCTAAAAAAATGACAGAAAAAACGCGCATAAAAGACTCTCTTAGACATGGTTAAAGTATGTGTATTGGTGTGTGCGTTGAGTGTAAGTGTCATGCTTGGACTTTTGTGTAAGACCATGGTACTTAGTGCCTAGACTTAATTAATGACTTAACAAAGTATTATTAACAGTAATATTTAACCGAATTAATTAGCAAACTGGTTAATTAGAGACAAAGTGATGACTCGATTAGCAATCCGAACTATCGTCAAAACGACAGGACTGGCGACTCTTTTTGCAGTGTAGCGCCAGACGACAGAGTTGTCGCCAGATGCCACACTCCACAGAGTGGCGCAACAGTTCAAACTTTGGCGCCATTGCTGGAGCTTCAATCTGAAACTGTTTTCGGTGTTATTAATCAACAGGGGTATGCCTACATTCGTACTAGGTTAATTCTGATTAAAAAATTAGACTTTATTTACTCAAATTAATTAATTAATTAATTAATTAGGCAAAGTTCTTTTAGTCATTAATTTATTTAATCTTAACACAAGTGAAACAAACGGTTAAGAAAAACATATACCATATGCACAACAAATAATGCACAATTAGTCAAGTAGGCACGATATGATGCAATGAGTTTGCAACCTAACCATGGCTCTAGTTCTCTAAAGTTCAGGATATGGGTTAGTTAATAGAGGGTCCATGGTTAATTGTCCGGATGCACCGCGTGGAAGCCTAACCGTGAAAGGTTGGCGCGAGTGGATGGGACACCGCGAGTTTTAGAAAAAACTCGCTTCCATGGTTTGGTGAATTCAACAATCTCGAATGTACCCTTTGTTGCTCAGAGCGTTCAATCAGGTAGATAGAGCATGATTTCCCAGAGGGTTATGTCCATATGTAGAACACATATGGGTTTCAGAAAAGTGAGAAAAACTCAATTAGGAAGTAGGATCGAGCAAACAATGCGAAAAACTGGTCGAAATTAGAACGCATATTTCTGGCTCGGTATTGGAAGAATTTGGCGCCAGCAAATAGATATTGGCGCCGGATTTTTGCTGTAGCCCTGGCGACAGAACTGTCGTCTAGCGCTAAAGTCAAAATTCCGACGCTAATCTTTTGTTCGCTGATGCTAATTCCTACATGCCTTAGCAGCTTTCTGTGCTCGATAAAATTTTCCAGTTTCGTGTAGTGTTATTTCGGTCCTAGTTGTGAAAGATATTCCTCAAATTTCCTACGTGTAAAATCCTATGTTTTAACTCATTATGGATGGTCTTTCCAATGAGATATTTTTTATGCATATGACAATAAAGTTAATCAAAATTACGCACATGAAATACTTAGAACATTTCGAGTCTCATCCACTCATTCTAAATCATTGCCGAAATAAATTGCAGGAATTAAAATAGAAATCCTCCCAAGCGGAGTCGCCAAAAACTGTAGGGAATATTTCAAGCGTTAATCCCCAAGCTTGAACCCCACTGTGATGATACACTAAAGTACGGTGGCGTCCAAAGGGAAAGAAGATAGAGCAAAAGAGTCGCCAACAAGTTTTTTAGGAACTTGTAAACCGTTCACGAGGTGAAAGTTACATCCCTTAACGATCCAAGAGATCGTCAACTTCATAAGGTCTTGAACCAAATAGGGTTCGGGGATGAAGGTACAAATCCAACCTAAAAGAGATTAAACCTGCCCTAATAATAGGCCTCTACTTTATTCTGATCGTATTCATTTGCGCTTTCGGACTAACATGCAATCACTAGGTTTACCCATAAACCTGTTTATATATGTTGGTTGAATATTAATGCACAAATAAATATATTATTGGCGATCACTTGAATTATAATAAAATTAAACGTAAACAAGATTATTAATTATCTTATTAAGCGTGATTACAAGTACCAATTCCCTTTACACATGCATAAAAAGGTGTGATCAAGCAATAACAATAAATATCAAGCAACATAATAAATAATCATAACAACTATAAAAATAATTATAATCATCATCATAAAATAATCATGTTAAAGTATAATAATAGCAAGATCCTAGGCATGATACTAACAAGATTAATAACAAACCCTAGCATTTCACTAAACAACAAAAATCATAGCTTTAAACCTAACATGATACTAACAATCATAAATATTAGGAAGAACATAAAAGGCATCATACTTTTAATCATACTTAATATTAAAGTTACCCTAGACATGATACTAGGAATATCATAATAACAACCTAAGTATGATTTCTATATCATAATATCAATAAAAATCACTAAAGTACTTACTTGGATGCCTCGTACCTCTTTCTAAAAACAAAATACACACATTAGTAACTTCAAGGAAAATAATAAACAAAACAATTAAATTAAATAATGGAAAGAGAGATTTGGGACCAAACCCTCAGAAATTAAACCTTTCACGTCTAGGGCAAAGGCAACTTCGAATATGGCTAGGTGTTTCTAAATCTAATGAATGCGGAATTTTTGTATTTAAGAGAAGGCTAATTTAGAAAAGAGAGAGACAGAGACAGAGAGATCAAGAAAATCTTGATGAGAGTTGGTGAATAGAGAGAATTGGTTAAAGAAAACAGAGTTTTTAGAAGGCTATTTATAGAGAAAATCAGCCAAAAAGATAAAAAATCAAAACAGAGTTCTGACGCGTAAAACGAAGGTTAGCGCCAGACGCTGACATTAGCGTCATGCGTTAACGCTAGCGCCAGGCGCCAAGCTTAGTGTCAGGCGCTAATGCTGGCTTTTGGCGCTGACTAAGAAATTGACGCGTTTTCTTAAAATCAGATAGAAATTGCCTTACAAGAGGATAAAATCGTATTTTCCTCAAAAAACGTTCTTTTATTCTGATTAAAACTCTAAAAAGTCAACAAAAGTCAATTGATCAATGTTAATTAGATTAGGAATGAAAAGAACCTTCTAGAAAAATTTAGAAAACTAAAACCATTCCTAATTGCATAAGGAATGATAAATCTATATTAGGCCCTCCTTTAGATCATTGGGCCGCAAATAAGGCTCAAACCGGGCACAGTTTGGTAAATTGGCCATAACTTCCTCAATATTCATCGGAATTGGGCTTATTATATATCGTTAGAAAGATCTTTTCAAGCCCTATCCAACTACACTACTATTGGACCCATATCACTGACCAACCAAATTGGATTGGCTGTTTTCTTAAAATAGGTTTTCAAAAACAGAGAGAAGAGAAAAGAAATTAAAACTATCCGCAACACTAGACATTCGACACTTTCACTTCATTCGATTATGATTTGACATGAAAGGTACTCATCACTGGGTTTGGTTTTGTGGAGACACAAATGGGTGTCTATAGAAGCCCCCACTTTGACTGAGTTTGTAGAAACGCAAGTTTCGAAAACAAAAGTCAAAGTAGCGATAGGGACGGAGAATGATTCAGAACGTTCTGCGATCCTAAATCACTCTTGTAACGCCGATACCTGCAAACTAGCATTAGTTAAACAAATAAAAAAGTTAAGAAACGCGTATCTTGCACCGTCGAGCACACATCTCTGAAGGTAACCGATTTGATGCTGTATTACTGTTTTGATGACCTCCTGCAAGCTAGAGAATGTCATCCCTCTTGAAGACTGCTACGCTTTTAACTGCATCCAATATCGAAGATTGCTTCGCTTGAAACGATCCTCTTCTGCTTTGTGACCATTTTCCACATCTTAGGGAACACGATCGAAGACAACTTCGCTTGAAATCACCTTCTAGATATCCTCGCTTGAAGCTATCCTCATTTGTCGCGATAATTATCCAAAGGAAATTACCGAAGACCTCCGCTTGTCGATCTTTAAAAGTTCGCTTGAACTTTGCTCCCGCTATGCCTATACGTCGGCGCTTTTGCTGCTTTGAACCTGTATGTCGGTGCCTTTTGCTGAGTTATGAACCAATATGTCGGTGCCTTTCCGAATGAACCAGTATGTCGGTGCCTTTTGCGGTGAACCAATAATTAGGCGCTTTAAGCTCGGTGAGACGATCTTTCATCAGGTCGATCACTTTATATAATCAAGCCGATTACTAAAAATCATTTCAATTTGCTTAGAAGGGCTAACTGGCGTACCAAGGAACCCATTATATATTGCATAAAAAGTTAGAACAACCGTACTGAGTGGCTGACTGTTCTGGCGCCGCTGAAATAACATCAGCGCCACTTATCTGGCCGTAGCCCCAGACGCTGGAGCTAGCGCCAGGTGCCAAGCTCATCGACTGACGCCAAAGTCTTGCGCTTGGCGCTAGAGTCGGGTTTTCCTTAAATACACTTCTCTTCTTTATTTCCGTTGCTATTGCTCGTGTTTCTTGCTCGAGAATTCTCAGAACTTCAATTCACTCGTTCTTGCTCGCTTCTCAACCAAATTCTCTCAAATTTGTTGCAAATAAAATCTTATTTCATCCATTTTCCTGATCTATGTAAGTTTCCTTCAAACTAACACCGGTTTTAATGAATTTTGCATGTGTTTATTCCCGAATTTCTTGAAAATTCGAATTTTAGAATGCTAAATTCTCTTTGTTTGTCAAATTTTATGCCATGAAATTTCTTGATTATGTTTATATATTGCCTTGGGGTAATTTGAGACTTGTTTGACTAAATTTGGTGAAGAAATGAACAAATTGCCATTGTTGAACCTCTTAAGGTCGGGAATACAATGTGGCTTGTTCTTGACGTTTTTGCCAGCAATTCTTGTCCAATTTGTCACAATAATTACTATAGTATTGCAAGAAATTGTTTGATTGCTTGAAAAATGCCGTTGTGCTCAATTTCAATTTGTGCTCTAGTTTAGTACTACGTACTCTAATTTTTGCGAACATAGTATCATGCGGCTAGGCGAACCTTAGATACTATAGAACCTTAAGTTATGATAATTCTGCACAATGTAGCATGGCTAGACAGCGAGGTTCCGGTTCACGATCCCGAGACGTTCGACGGGAGCATGAGCCCGTAGAGGACGATGCCGAGCCGTCCACTTCGCTTGGTCGACTCCCTGAGTAGGATGAGTGGACCTTCCCCCGTCCATCACATTTCTGAGAGGGTGAGACGGGGCACTGTTTGGAGGACGCGCTGTCATGGTTCCGGCTGTGATGGCTTGGGCGATCTGTACAAAATGTACATCACCAGAGACGATCAGATGAGACTTCTATGGGAGTCTTGTGGTCTTACTGCTTTGTTCGAGACCTCCGAGGCAATGGTTGCCTCTAGCGGGGGTCATCATGTAGTTCGTGCTCTGGTGGAGTTCTTTTAGGAAACCACCAACACTTTCCATTTTTCCTGGGGCGAGATGATGGTCACTCCTACCGACTTCAGTCTCATCACAGGACTGGAGTTTAGCTCTGTGCCACTGCCGTTCGACAGCGGGATTAACGTCTTTTCCCTTGAGGTCGAGGAGCTGTTGGGTCCGATTACTATTTGGGCTCGAGCTGAGGTAGAGTCGACTCAGTTCAGTGCTAGGGGGATTCGCCGCTCGACTCTAACAGCGGCTTTTGACGATGGTGCGACTACCCGAGAGCAGCGGGTGCGCATCTTTGCACTTATTTTGCTGTCAAGGACGTTCTCCCTTGACAAGGGTAGTAAGGCGCTGCTTTACTACCTTCCTGTCGTCCGCGATTTACACCGGATCGGGACTTATGACTGGGGCAGCTTGGCCTACGCTGATTTCAGTCGAGCGCTGCGGGACTTGTGTCCACATCGTTCCTTTGGGTCGAATGTTGCTTTGTCCGGCTTTTGGAGGGTCGTAGAGGTAAACCTTATTCCTTATAAAATTTAGCTCTACATTTTAGTTAGCACTTGCTGATAACTTTAACTTCTTGTAGATCTGGTTCTACGAGTACTTCCCCTCAGCTGCGCCGGCGAGACCGTCGCCGCGCAGGCTTCCTGTTAGCGCTTCTTGGGGCAGACGCCGTGTGGGGATGTCCACTACATATGTCCGAGATTGGATCATCTCGGTATGATTTTTCTTATTTGATATTTTGTGATGCCTTAGATAGACTCTTTCCTGATTGACGCTCTTTGCAGGAGCCTGAGGTGCTGTACCGACCGTGGGTTGATCTAGCAGTCCCTGGGTTAGCCGCGCAATATTCTGCTGAGCGTCGCTATTTCTTAGGGACTTATGGAGCGACTGCATATCTTGGAGAGAGGGTTGCTATTCAGCATTACTCCGATACCTTTGTCGTTCCTGCTCCTCCACCACGTCACATGTTTAACGCCACGAGGTTGGTGAGCATGTTAGAGGGAGCTGGTACCCCTTGGCGATCTTACACGATCCCTGGGCGATGCTATGGGGAGGACCTACTGCCGTTGTTAGCTCCAGTTCCTGTACCTGCTGAGGATGTAGCGGTACGATTTTTCATCTTTTACCTTTCGTTAAGTAGCCCCCAAGTGATGCTTCACTGATTTTGTTTTGCCTTGTCAGGACGATGCTACTGATTTTGTGCCACCCCGTATGTCTATCCATTATCAGGGGATATATGAGCCGATTGAGGAGATGATTCCTCCGGCTATTGAGGACGAGCGCTTCGTGGAGCAGTCGATTCCTCGCCACCAGACTCGGGTAAGCTTGTTTATTTGCAACCTTTGTCCATATATGTTATACATGTTTACTGACTTATTTCTTTGACGGTTCTCACGCGACGTGGTTTCGGCGATGGCACGATGCATAGATGCCTTCCGGAGCCAGCTTGTCCGGATGAGGAACGTGGCTACCTGCCATCGAGACGACGTTGTTCAGGAGGTAGTCTTCCTTTCATATGTTTTTGTATTACCACTTCTATTTTGCATGTTTCTGATTTTAATTTCTTTTGCAGGGTTAGCCCATTCCTTCTCGTACTCGCACGAGACCTGAGGCGCGGAGGGATCCGGCGAGTTCTAGCTCGAGACGTCGCCGCACTGCCTCGGGAGGTAGGGGTGGTCGTTCTGAGGCTGCTCGTACCGAGGCGGTATAGGGCTCGGGTTCTTCTTCTGAGGGTGCACATGCTGCGCCGGTAGGCCAGGGAGAGGCTACCTCAGCTCTTAGAGGTGGTGGGATGTACGAGGTTAGCTCGTCATCGCAGCAGCCTCCGCAGCCTTAGCCACATGGTGATCTTGGGTGGAAGGGTCCTGTGTTGAGCTTTCCTCCTCCCATAGAGACTGGAGATGGTGCTGGAGCTGGAGCTGGTGGAGAGGTTACTCCTCGTACGGCGGAGTTTTATGCGATGATGGGTATACGTCCCCCGGCGCCATAGCTTATACCTGTGCTTTTTATAATTTATTTTGACTTTGTATAGAAGTTTTCCTTTTAGTTAGACTCGTTTTTTAGACATATTTTGTATATATATACTATTTTGAGTTTATTTTATTTATCATGTTTTATTTTTCATTTATTATTATTATTATTATTATTATTATTATTATTATTATTATTATTATTATTATTATGTGCATGTTTGTGTGTGCAAGGAAATGTGACAAGTAATTTTGCGCAAAAATTCCGTCATTTTTGTTATTGATGGAGGGTATCCGACTTTCTCCCCCAAAAAGAAAAAATTAAAAAAAGGAAAAGTCAAATAAAATATTAACTTGGAAGTTAGTCCAAATAAAATCAGAAAAATAATATAATATAATTAATATAATAGCTATATTAATTAAAAGGAGGAATAAATGAATATTTTAGAAAAAGATAAGGAAACCGTAAAGTCGTTAGCAGACTCGAATCAAGTCAAAACGCGGTTTTATAGAAAGCGCATACGATGAGGCATATTGGCGCCACGCGTTTTGGTGTAGCGTCAGGCGCTACACTTAGTGTTTGGCCCTAGGCTCTGGCGTCAGGCACCAATAGATGGCGTCTGGCGCTAAAGAGCGCTAACTCCCAATCCTTCCTGGATTAAAACTGCTCTGATTTTGTGCATAAATAGCCCCCTGCCCAGCCGATTCTCTTCATAATTTCTGGAGATAAAATATTTCCTAGCTTTTAGAAAAATAATATCATGTCTCTGGTCTCCAAAAGTTTTGCCAACTACACCCATGAATGGTGTCGGTCCCTTAATGCCAAAGAAAGAAAAGAATTGGATGTGTTTCACTTGGGGGTATTTATGGTGTCTAAGGGGTAGATCTTGATTCATATTTTATTCATACCGCTCTAGAATATTGGGATGTAGATACTCATTGCTTTAGAATTTCGTCCCTATGAGTTCCCTATCTCCCAGGAAATAGACAAATTTGATGCTTATTGGAGCGCTAGACCTTTATGGGAAGTCATTACCCAAAAGGTTCCTCCTTCCTTGCCCAATGATGTGAAAAAGTGGCTTCTAAGGAAACCCTCAAAGGACGTGAAGAAAAATCAGAGTAAAACTAATGTGAAGAGTCGTCTAGGTGACACTACAACAAATTGACCTTTGTGCCACGTGCAAAATCGTGGCACATGTTTAAAATTCTCGTGGCTAAATTACATAGCCACGGGAATTTTGAAATTTACTCCCGTGGCACAAGAGGCCGTGGCTAGGAATTTGTCACGGGAAAATAGATGCCGTGGCAAATTTTAATTTTTATGCCACGAGTACTCACGTGACAAACAAATTCACTTGCCACGAATACTAACGTGGCTAACAAATTATTTGCCACAAATTCTGCCGTGGCTAATAAGCGTTGTTGCCATAAATATTACCGTGGCTAATAACTGTGTTGCCATAAATATTACCGTGGCTAAGAGCACTAATTGAAAAAAATATTTAGGCATTGGTTCAAACCGGCTTAAAGGCACCTGTTTTGCAATTTTTTTCACCCAAAATTATCAACAAACATAAAACTTAAACATTTTCATTAATAGCTTGAAATTTACACTTATCATCAAAAAAATGTTTAAAAAAGACAAAAATAACAAAAAAAAAAAAAATAACCAAACTAACTTGAGTAACTACAAGTATACAATAGGAGCAGCAACAATCAACAAAGCAAAAGCAGTAGCAGTGTGTGGAAAACCGTTGAGCATCTAACACATTGCTTTCTCCGACCACCCTTGGAGCCACTTCTATTATGAATGCATTCCTTCTTCAAATATTTTAGCATATAGTGATATAGCAACAGCCGTATTTCCAGTACCAAGAAAATAATTTATTCTACCACCAGCTGCAACAAGTGCCCTGCATGAACAACCAAAAGGTACAATCATTAGTTCATGTCAAAGACACAACAGATCAAATGTCATGGCTTTTCTTCACTTAATTAGTCGTAGCAAACTACACACCCTATCTAAAATCTCACCCTTAAAAAACAGAAGAATTTTTTTTTTCTTTGATTCACTACTAACTTGAAAGCATATACTATGGATTTCCCTTTTGAACACTGGACATTAGTTATGTGGTAGCACGCCTCATTGAAAAAGAAAGTTCCTATTCAGAAGAACCAAAACAAGGTATTATGGAGTCACAATGGCTGCTATAGTCCCTTTTTTTAACACACAACAAAAATATATGTTAGAGGCCTAACTGGCCATAAACCAGTTTACAAAAGTTGCAGTCAGATACTTGCTAGTGCTACAGTAAGAAAATTTAACACCAGAAGCAATGTGCTCATAACCATCCCATAAATATTAGACTAAGGTTCTAACAGAGTTCTTAACCAACATAAGCTTAAAACTATCAAACATATTATACATATTTATCACTCGTACTATCAGAAATACACCCATAGGACATCCACATCAACGAACCATGATTCTTTATGAACAAATTATAAAGAAGAACAGCAACATAACCAGAACCAGAAGCACACATATCAGTTTCATTTTCATAGGCAATCTTAGCACAAGTAGGCACAAAGAAAATGATCCTTGTGACCAACCAACATAGACATTCCATGAGCAAGATTAATAAATAGGTTGATTTCAGCACTAAAAGAAAGTTAGGTTGTTAGAAAATTAGTTAGATTAACTAAAAAGGATTAACTCATTAACTTACAAAGAGAGGCAGTATATGCTTTAGCCTGCATTGCCCCTTAGTGCTCCCAGTAATATGATGGTAAGTTTTCTGTTATTTTATCAATTCTTCGCTAATTCATCTCCTATGGGTGCTGCTCCTCCAGTTAATTCGAATGTTGGGCCTGCAATGAGCTTTAGTTACCCGAACATAGGTGGGATTAAGGCTCAGTTTATGGCGATTCTAGGGAATAAGCCGCATCCTTTCCTAATTCCTGCACATGTTGGAGCAGCGCCTCCTTATAACTGATCCTATCCACAACCAATTTTATTCTACAATAGCTCTTTCTACTCTTCACAAATGCTTCATCCTTCACAAATGCAGCAACAGCTAGCGCAAGCTGTACAACCATCTCAGTCCATACACCTCATTACCCAACTGATGACTTTGAGAAGGCTAATATACTAATGACGCAAACAATATCCCGGTTAATGCAAGTTAAACAACATTTTAAAAGGGCAGGGGGGCACTCACCCTTAACCCAAATCTTAACTTGGTTCTAAAATATATTAGCATCCAAATTTGTTTCAATCATCAAATTAAGCTCATAATATTTTTGGAAAAAAAGCTCCAATTACATAGTTGCATCCACCAAATTTCATTCAAACATTAAATTAAGCTCATTATATTACAGCAACAAAATCAAGTTCCTTATCTTATTAGTACTCATTAGTTCACATCTCCTCTAAATCAACTTGTTCCTCATCAAAAAAAAAATTCATTTAAATGAGTTGGTTTAACTCTCGAATCATCAGTTGGCAACGATAACTGTGACTCTCAATATATATTCACATTTCACCCACAATTTATTTTGTTTCGGAACACATTATAATCAAACTAAGGTCAGAACACATTAAATCCAAGAAATCAAAGCATTCAACATGAAAAATTAGACCAAAAGCCAAAAAATAAAGCAAAGCTATTTAACCCGGAAACACTAACCTCGAAGTTCTGATTTTTGGTTCGAAATAATTTGAATTTGCTGTTGCTTGAATTATTGCATGACAAACCGTAAAATTGGCTCAGAATCAGGTCCGACATTTTTCGATTTTGCTCGAATTAAGGCTGGATATTTTCAATGTTGAGGAAATTTCATTCGAATTCTACCTTATTAATCGCAGAAATTGAATCCAAGACTTTTTGAAAGACGTGAAATGGAGGAAGTCGTGGAGTTTAGGGAAGCGTAAATTGAGTGTACTGAGAATAAGATAAAACCCTAAAATTAATTAAATTGAAATTGGATGATGAGAAAAGGAAAGTAAAATCTTACCTTAAAAGCTGCTTCAATGGAGGACGTTAGTCTCGGCACGGGCAAGGTTGGAGCGATGCGCTTCAATGGAAACTGAGAGGGAAAGAGGGAGGGAGATGAGCCTGGTTTGTGGAGAGAACTGTTGAGACTTGAGTGCGATTCAATTTTTTTTTTTTTTTATACTTTATTTAACAAATTACTCCGTAAATAATTTGAGAAAACTTGTATGCAATAGATTAAAACAAAAAAATTAAAAAAATAAAATTAAAAAAATAACTGTTGGTGAAACATTTACTCGTTCACTCAATCACTCGTAGTAGTCATTTGTGAATGCAACGATGTTATGCACAAGTATCAATTACAAAACGGAAATAATATTAAAATTTCATTTATTTTCTCTGTTGAAATTTTTTGAAATAATATCTTTGAATGAAAATAATTTTTCCTTTTTTCAGTTATTAAATGTGTACTATGTACGAGTAATAAACATAATTGTCTATATTGACTTATTACTTGACTGCTGATATGGCACTAATAACATAAATGATGGGATTGAGATTTTATACAATAAGTGTCTTCCTTAGGTGTCTTTAAAATAATCTCTACTAGTAACTGCTCTAACTAGTGATTAAAAAAAAAACATATTTATAAATAAATATTGAAGTGTGTATTAGAAATAGATCATATACAAAGGCAAACTAATAAATTAAAACTAAAATATTATTGCATCTCTTATATCATGGAATTTTATTTTATTTTATTTTATTTTAGGGATTGAAGTTTTCATAAAACCACTTAACCAGTGTGTTCCTTAGGTCTCTTTTGAAAATTTTCTACTAGTGATTTGTTGGCGATATTGCGTGGGAAAAAAAACCCCAAGCATATTTATAAAGAAAATTTATGTATGTATTAGAAATATAAATATATTCGACCTCTAATTTGTATTATATATGTTTAATGTTCTACTTTGTATCAATTAGTGCTTATGGAATATCTTCAAGTTTAGAACCACAGAAAAAAGAAGTAATTTGACCAATTAATGATACCTAATTTTATTAACAAGTGAATTTTAACAAAAATTGTGGCATAAGTGTATGTTTGTCACAAGAAAATTATAACTTGTGACATTAGTGAAAAATTTGCTACAAGAAAAAGCTACTCGTGGCACAAATGTTAAGCTTGCCATAGGAAAGGAACTTCTCATGGCACATTGTGATGTTTGCCACAGGTAAAGTACTACTAGTGGCACAAGTGTGATGTTTGCCACGCGAAAAAGATACCCGTGGCATAAATTATTCTTCTTATTTAGGTTATGTATCATAGTTCATTTTTCCCGTGGCTAGATGAAATTATGCCTCAAAATTGGTATTCCCGTGGCATAATTTGTGGCACAAGTGATGATTTGTTGTAGTGTGACAAGGTGATTCCTACTAAGGAACGCCTGGGTGAAAGAATTGAGTTCAAAACACCTATAATGCCTAGGAAGAAGAGTACAGCGAAAGATAAGGGAAAAAGGAAAGCTGACACCACAGAAAAGAAAGCTTGGGTAGAAAAGAAGCATGGAGTCCTAGCTGAGGGGGAAACTATCTACTCCAAGATTGAATGTAGATCCTCTAAAGGATGCCTACTAGCTAAAGTTATGGATGAGGAGGAAGAAGCAGACAAAAATTGGAAAAGGGCTAAGAAAGAGAAAGAAGATTAAGAGCATTGCTTAATTTCCAATTATAAGACTTAGTTTATTAAATTTAAAGTTAATTTATTTAAGCTTTATTTAGATTCCATCAATAATGTAGTTTATTTTATTAATGAAATTCCAGCATTTTAATTAAATTATTTATTTTTAATTTATTTTATTAAAGCAATGAAAACCGAAAAATTAATTTTCCAGAAATTTTTTTGAGTCCTGAAGTCGATAATTTTCCGAAAAACACCGAAATGTTCCCAGAATTTTAACTGTTAATTGGCGCCACCGATCTGCGACTGGCGGTGGTTGCGGCAGTCTGGCGTCAGGCGACGGTTGCCATCGTCTGGCGCTGATGGTCATCGGTTGGCACCAGAATTTTTTCTGTGACGCCGATGTTCCGTCGATCTTCTATCGAATTTTTAATTAATTCTGGGATGCGAGATTGTTTTAAAAATAAAGTGGCCGCACCCGTAAAGGGTTCCCTACGTATCCTTTCTTAAGGAATCAGGCCAAA
Source organism: Chenopodium album (assembly GCF_948465745.1). Classification (NCBI taxonomy): domain Eukaryota; kingdom Viridiplantae; phylum Streptophyta; class Magnoliopsida; order Caryophyllales; family Amaranthaceae; genus Chenopodium; species Chenopodium album. Next base: position 64,711,618 of record NC_137834.1, on the reverse strand, counting down.
CGTAGCTCTCTTGTGTATCCTACTCAAGTAATTATGGGTAGTATTTCTTAAGTTGGTGAAGATTTGTCATGTTCGAGAACTCATTTCCATCCATATCAGTTAACTTTGTTGCACCTCCTGACAGGATTGTTTTGACAATGTAGGGTCCAGACCAATTAGGTCTAAATTTTCCCCTTGGATCTAAAACATTTTTCCTTAATGCTTTTAACACCAAGTCTCCTACTTTGATGTTTCTTGTCTTGACCTTCTTATTAAAATGCCTAGCCATATGATTTTGGTAACACTGAGTGTGATGTAGAGCTTCTAGTCGTTTTTCATCGAGTAGAATTAGCTCTTCATATCTTGCCCTAGTCCATTCAACTTCATCGAGTTTGCTCTCTAACGCGATGCGTAGAGATGGAATTTCTAATTCGACAGGTTGTACGACATCCATTCCATAAACCAAGGAAAATGGCGTATTTCCTGTCGATGTGCAAATTGACGTGCGATAACCCCTCAATGCAAAGTGAAGTTTGTCAGGCCAATTCTTATCATTTTCCGTCATTTTCTCGATGATAGTCTTTAGATTTTTATTAGCTGCCTCGACTGCTCCATTTGCTTGAGGCCTATAAGGGGAAGAATGATGATGTTGAATGCCATATTTTTGTAGCAATTCTTCACATTCGGCTTGAAAGTGAGTTCCATTGTCACTTATCATTTCATATGGGACTCCGTATCGACAAATAATATTTCTCTCGATAAAGAGTGCTACATGTTTTGCAGTGAGTTTAGCGTATGATTGTGCTTCAACCCACTTTGTGAAGTAATCAATTGCCACTAGGATATATTCGTGGCCTCCTGTTCCTGGGGGAGTGATTTTGCCGATGATGTCAATTCCCCATATGTAGAGAATGGCCATGGAGACGTGTAGGTGTAGAGAAAGGATGGAGGAACATGTTGTAAATTGGCATAGATTTGGCACTTAGGGCATCTTTTTACGTATTGATGGAAATCCCTATTCATCGTAGTCCAATAATATCCTTCTCGCATTATCTTTTGGACTAACATTTTGCCATTTATATGAGTGCCACAGATTCCTTCGTGGACTATCCTCATTGCTCTTTGGGCATCCTTTTTTCCTACACATAAGAGAGCTCGACCCTTAGGTACCCTTTTATGTAGCTCGTTGTCTATGAGTACATATTGGGAAGCCAAGAGTCTTAATGCTCGTTTTTCTCTTTTATCAGCATGGGGAGGGTATTCTCCTTTGGTGACGTAGTTGAGTATGTCCGTGTACCACGGTTCTTCTTCTTCTTCTTCGTCTTGGACTACTTCGTCATCTTCTTTAGCCTAAATGTATGCTGGTTTGTGCCTTTTTTCTATAGTTAGAGGCATTTGCTCGATTTCCGTGGGAATCCTAACCATCGAGGCTAGTCTTGCCAATGCATCAGCAAATTGATTTTCTTCTCTAGGTAGATACGTGTATTCTACCTTCTCTAACTGATTAGTAAGAGTTTCCAGATAGGTTTGGTAAGGGGCTAGACTTTCGCTTCTTACTTTCCACCTTTTGGATATTTGATTGATGATTAGTGAAGAGTCACCGAATATCCCTAAATTTTTTACTCCCAATGCCAAAGCTATCTCAAGGCCTACCACGCATGCTTCGTACTCAACAGCGTTGTTGGTAACGTCGAAATCAAGCTTTATGGAGATTGGAAAATGCTCTTCTTTAGGTGATACTAGTAATACTTTAACGCCACATCCCTTTTGGTTTGAGGCTCCGTCGAAGTATAAGGTCCAAGTATCATCTTCAGTGACCATTAAGTCTTCATCTGAAAATTCATTGTCTTGTATCGGCGTCGAGTCTTCTATTGGAAAGTCCGCTAGAAACTCTGACACCACATATCCTTTGATAGCTTTTTGTGGCATAAACCTTTCATCAAACTGGGCTAAATTGACTATCCATCTCGATATTCGTCCATTGAGTGTAGATTTCTCGAATAGATACTTGAGTGGATCTAATCGAGAGACTACAAAGACGGTATGTACTAGCATGTAATGTCTTAACTTGGTTATGGCCCACACGAAGGCGAGGCACAATTTCTTAAGTGGTGTATAACGTGCTTCATATTCGAGCATTTTCTTGCTTAGATATTAGATTGCGTTTTCTTTGCCTTCTACTTCTTGTGCTAGCATAGATCCCATTGTCTCTTTGGTAACTGTTAAGTACAACCTAAGAGGTATTCCAGGAAGTGCTGGTGCTAATACGGGAGGATTTGCGAGATAGGCTTTGATCTTTTCAAAGGCTTTTTGACACTCGTCATCCCATATTACTGGTACATTCTTCTTAAGCTTCTTGAAGATTGGTTCGCATATCGTCGTCAATTTTGATATGAACCTACTTATGTATTGCAACCGGCCAATAAATCCTCGAATCTGTTTCTCGGTTTTGGGCGGTGGAATTGACATGATTGCTTTGATCTTGGTTGGGTCTATCTCTATTCCTCTAGAGCTTATGACATAACCCAAAAGCTTGCCTGAGGTGAATCTAAAAGCACACTTAGATGGGTTCAACCTCATATTATATTTTCTTAGCCTTTTGAAAAATTTTCTTAAGGCTACTTGATGGCCTAGGCGGTCCTTTGATTTTACAATCATGTCGTCGACATATACTTCGACTTCTTTGTGCATCATGTCATGGAGTAAGGCAGTCGCTGCATGTTGGTAAGTGGCACCCGCGTTTTTCAACCCGAATGGCATTACTGTGTAGCAGTAAGTGCCCCATGGTGTTATGAAGGTTGTTTTCTCCATGTCTTCTTCTGCCATGAGAATCTGATTATAACCTGCTTATCCATCCATGAATGAGAGAAGTGCGTGATTTGCTGTGTTATCCACCAGTATATCGATGTGTGGTAAAGGGAAGTCGTCCTTTGGACTTGCCTTATTTAGATCTCGATAGTCAACACACATTCTTACCCTTCCGTCTTTTTTCGGAACTGGGACGAGGTTGGCAACCCATTCGGGGTATTTTGATACCTTGATGAAACCTGTAGTTATTTGTTTTTGAAAATCTTCTTTTATTTTAAGAGCTATGTCGGGTTTCATTTGACTTTTGTTTTACAGGTTTTATTCCCGGAATTAGTGGTATAGTGTGTTGAGCTATTTCTCTATTAATGCCTGGCACATCTTCGTATGACCAAGCAAATACATCGATGAATTCTTTAAGTAAGTTAATTAAATCGGTTCTTTCTTGTTCATTAAGTGTTAGTCCGATTTTAACTTCTCTTTTATTGGTTGAATCATTTGAGATATCAACCGTTTCAGTTTCTTCAATTACCGGTGTTTTCTTTTCGAGTGTTTCCATTGCTTTAATAAGTTCTTTGTCTTTTTCATTGTTAGTTAAGCAATGCTCGTCATCTTGGGTTAGAGAAGAACACAAGAAGTAAGGAGAATAAATTATATCATTATACTCTGAGATCATTACATCAAAGAGTGATATGTCCTCAGGGACTTGATCACTAACTATTCTAGGAGAAGAGATAGAAGGGGAAGATGCTACTACTAAAAACCTAGATGACTCTATAGGGAGAGACTCTGACTCTGACTCTTACTCAGACGACTCTTCAAACATCGGTCCTTGCCCTGTCGTGATGGATATCTTTCTTCCACTTGGAGTCATCACCTTGACGGTCTTGCGCCACCCTTGTAGTGATCCTTCCGCTGGAGTGATTAGCTTCGAAGGATCGAAGTTTTCACTTTGTAGGACAGTTTGAATGAGCGAGGAGTTATCCTCTTTGTATGTCGGCTCATCCTTTTCTCGCCCAAATAGTAATCCCATGACGTTAAAGTCAAAGAATGGGGGTGCTTTCTCCTTATGGACAGGAGTTGGGATTTCATATGTGAAATAGCAATCCAAGAAAATTTCAAATCCCGATTGCCTTATGCCGTTTACAACAAATGGCTCGGGAAATTCCTAGCATGGATAGTCCTCTCCTTCTTTTATGAATTGACCATTAAGGGTGAGAGGAAACTGATCCATTGGGATTGCTTTCTTTTGGATGCGAGCGTCCCTACGTGCCTTTGATTTTTCATGGGCTCGCTTAAGATCTTTCCGAGTCGGTTCGAAACCAAGTCCGAAAGTATCTAATTTAGGGAGACCATGTGACTCCAGCGGTTTTGCTATTCCCTTTTTCTTTCCTAGGGTCATCCCAGGAAAATGTCCTTGTTTCTTCATAATAGCATTCACGATCATGTTAAAATGGGGGTCGTGGCAGAGAGGGGTCCTTTCATCCTCCTGGATTAAGGAGACCTCTTCGTTAAAGCCCCATAAATCTTCATCATCCTCATCGTGCTCCACGTTAATTATTGGATTTTTTATAGACTTGATTCTCATAGGTGAAGCATCGATGGTGATAGGAATTCCCCCAACTATGGCCTTTACTTGTTGGTGGAGAGATTAGGGGACGACCTTTAGGTCATGAAGCCAAGGGCGTTTCAACAGTAAATTGAATGAAGCTTTGATATCTACTACTTGGAAAGTAGTAGCAAGTTCTATCGCTCCCGCCGTTACATTCATATTAATTTTACCAAGAGCTTGACGACGAGTGTTGTCGTAGGCTCTTATTCCTTGCGTTGACGGGGTTAAATCTTCATCCCTTATGCCTAGCATCCTCGCAGCTCTAAGTGGACGACAGACGTTGATGGCTGATCCATTGTCTACAAGAGTCATAGGGACGTTTATTCTCTTGCAAACTACTGTGAGGTTTATTGCCTTATAGTGTTTGCACCTTCTGGGGGCAAATCCTTGTCAGAAAAGGTGATCAAGTTGATGAGACTAGGTAGATCACTCGTGAGGAAGTTGTCTAACCCCTCAGGAGTGGTGTCGGAATCTATCCCTATTTTGTCCAAGGCATTCATTACAGCCAACCTATGTTCTCGAGATGTCTCAGAAGTTTCCACACGTTCATTTCAACTTTTGTCTTCTTGAACTGTTTGACGATATCATTATCTTCAATGATAGGTATGGGAACTTGCTGTGTGGTTGGCATGGGTTGTGTTGAAACGGGAGGTTTCATTCTCCCAGATCTTGTGAGGATGTCTATTGATGAATCTTCTTCAACCCAAAAGTCATCCATGGCATATGACACCGAAGGTGGAGGTCCTACCATGTCTTTTAAGTAGACGTCTTCTTCATCACTGTCCCAAACTCCATTAATACTTGCATCCTCTTCTTGTGGAACTTGGAATAGTTTCTTTTCATCAATCATTTTTTGAATTAAATCCTTGAATTTAAAACAATTTTCAATAGTGTGACCTCCTGATTGATGATACTGACAGTAATATCTATCTGTCTTTTTCAATGATTCGAATGGTCTCGGTTCGAGAGGTTTGATCTCGCCACTCTCGGAGAGCATTTCGAACATTTGTATATAGGGGATCCCAATTGGAGTGTAGAGTCTATTACTCTTCTTGGGTTTTTCGGTGACTTGTAAAGGAAAACGTGTCGCCTCGTAAGTCGTTCCCATGGGTGTGAACTCTCTTTTAGGCTCATTTTTCGGGAGTGGAACCTCGCCATATTTCTTCTGAAGTTCCTTTATAGCCTTGAGAGTTTCCTGTAGCAAATGTTATCCTTCCATCATAGACTGTGTAAGCGATTGTATGTCTTCTTTAGTTGCTGGTTCTGGAAGGTTATCCATGGCGTCGAAAAAGATCTCCCCCTCTTCTTTGATGGCATGGATTTCTTTGACAGGTTTGATGAGAGACGAGGGGTCAACCTCGTTTTCCTCATCAGACATAGCCAAGGAATGAGCGAGTGGCGCATTATCAATACTTGGCTTTTTACTGGCAGGGGGCAACGGCAGCTTGTTGTTGTCGATTAGGTCTTGGATAGTTTCTTTAAGCTTCCAACAGTTCTCGGTAAGATGGCCCCTACCTTGGTGATACTTGCAATTTGCATTAGGGTTCCAGTTAGCCGACCTCTTTTCGACTGGTGGGTCCCCAAATGGTCCAATAGGAGTTATAAGACCTTTTGCATTCAATCGATCAAATGTGGTGTCATAACTCATGCCAATAGGAGTAAAGTTCCTCCTAAATGGTTTCTTCTGTCCTTGATTATTCATAGCAAGGACTTCACCTAGGTTAAAAGTGCTAACATTGTTTGAGTGGGTGGTTTTGGAAGAAGGAGGATTGTCGTTCTTCTTACCTTTCCAGCCACTGTTGGAGTTATTGTTGCCAGCTTTAAACTTAGCCAGGTCGTCTTCAATATTGATTCCAATGTCGTAGACGGCCTTGAAGGTATAGAGATTATTTTGATACTTGAGATGCTTGGAGTATTTTTCTTGAAGGTTTTTGATGAATAACCTTACAGACTCTTTTTCACTTGACACCTCAATCATCTTAGCTGAGGTTTCTCTCCATTTGTTAAAGAAGGAGGTGAAGCCTTCGTTCTCCTTCTGCTTGAGGATTTCAAGTTCCCTATGGTCAGTCTCGACTTGAATGTTGCATTTGTATCAATCAACGAAAGCGTTTGCTATGGACTCCCAGGTGGAGGTCTTTTCTTTCTCGAGAGAAAAGAACCATTGCTGGCAAACGGTCTCGAGAGATAATGAGAACAGAGAGGGGAACACCTTTTTGTCGATACCCTTAATACTCATTATTGTTTCGAAGGCTCTTAAATGAAAATAAGGGTTATCGGTTGATTTGAATTTCGGGATGTCGTTGGCATTGAACTTCTGCGGAAAAAGATCTTTGTCCACCGAGACCCCTTGTTAACTAATCCCTTGAAACTTGTAGTCGCTAGATAACTTGATTAGACTCTCTTGCATGAGGTCCATCTGTTGTTGTTTCACGGGATCATCGATCTTAATGGTTAGGAGCTTTAGTGCCTATGTCACGGTAACCAGTTGGTTCCTGAGCTCATTGACTTCTTCTTGTGTTGCCATTACTGTCCTAGCTTTCCTCTTACGAGCAATGGTTTTGTCGAAAAGTTGGACTTGTACGAAATGGTTGTCTTTGATTAACCGCCCTTCCTTTCTTGACCACGGGCTGTAATTTAAACCATTTTGTGTTTTAATTACTTGACTCGAATCGTCCTTGACTTTACGGTTTTAAAGAGGAAAAATAAAAAAAAAAATAGGTATATATTTTAGCCAAAAAAAATGTATGTATTTTTTAAGAGCTAAGTATGGTATTTAAATTGGAGGATTAATATCCGACTTACCCCCCTAAAAAAAATGACGGAAAAAACGCGCATAAAAGTCTCTCTTAGACATGGTCAAAGTATGTGTATTGGTGTGTGCGTTGAGTGGAAGTAACATGCTTGGAATCTTGTGTAAGACCATGGGACTTAGTTCCTAGACTCAATTAATGACTTAACAAAGTATTATTAACAGTAATATTTAACCGAATTAATTAGCAAACTGGTTAATTAAACACAAAGTAATGACTCGATTAACAATCCGAACTGTCGTCAAAACGACAGGACTGGCGCCTCTCTTTGCAGTGTAGCGCCAGACGACGGAGCTGTCGCCAGGCGCCACACTCCACAGAGTGGCGCTACAGTTCAAAGTTTGGCGCCATTGCTGGAGCTTCAATCTGAAACAGTTTTCGGTGTTATTAATCAACAGGGGTATGCCTAAAGTCGTACTAGGTTAATTCTGATTAAAAAAAAATTAGACTTTATTTACTCAAATTAATTAATTAATTAGGCAAATTCTTTTAGTCATTAATTTATTTAATCTTAACACAAGTCAAACAAACGGTTAAGAAAAACATATACCATATGCACAACAAATAATGCACAATTAGTCAAGTAGGCACGATATGATGCAATGAGTTTGCAACCTAACCATGGCTCTAGTTCTCTAAAGTTCAGGATATGGGTTAGTCAATAGAGGGTCCATGGTTAATTGTCCGGATGCACCGCGCGAAAGCCTAACCGTGAAGGGTTGGCGCGAGTGGATGGGACACCGCGAGTTTTAGAAAAAACTCGCTTCCATGGTTTGGTGAATTCAACAATCTCAAATGTACCCTTTGTTGCTCAGAGCATTCAATCAGGTAGATGGAGCATGAATTCCCAGAGGGTTATGTCCATATGTAGAACACATATGGGTTTCAGAAAAGTGAGAAAAACTCAAACAGGAAGTAGGATCGAGCAAACAATGCGAAAAACTGGTCGAAATTAGTACGCATATTTTTGGCTCGGTATTGGAAGAATTTGGCGCCAGCAAACAGAGATTGGCGCCGGATTTTGGCTGTAGCGCCTGGCGACAGAACTGCCGTCTGTCGCTACAGTCAAAATTCCGACGCTAATATTTTATTCGCTGACGCTAATTCCTACATGCTTCAGCAGCTTTCTGTGCTCGATAAAATTTTTCAGTTGCGTGCAGTGTTATTTCGGTCCTAGTTGTGAAAGATATTCCTCGAATTTCCTACGTGTAAAATCCTATGTTTTAACTCATGACGGATGGTCTTTCCAATGAGATATTTTTTATGCATATGACAATAATGTTAATCAAAATTACGCACATGAAATACTTGGAACGTTTCGAGTCTCATCCACTCATTCTAAATCATTGCCGAAATAAATTTTAGGAATTAAAATAGAAATCCTCCCCAGCGGAGTCGCCAAAAACTGTAGGGAATATTTCAAGCATTAATCCCCAAGCTTGAACCCCACTGTGATCATACACTAAAGTACGGTGGCGTCCAAAGGGAAAGAAGATAGAGCAAAAGAGTCGCCAACAAGTTTTTTAGGAACTTGTAAACCGTTCACGAGGTGAAGGTTACACCCTTTAACAATCCAAGAGATCGTCAACTCCATAAGGTCTTGAACCAAATAGGGTTCGGGGATGAAGGTACAAATCCAACCTAAAAGAGATTGAACCTGCCCTAATAATAGGCCTCTACTTTATTATGATCCCATGTGCGCTTTCTGACTAACATGCAATCAATAGGTTTACCCATAAACCTATTTATCTATGTTGGTTGAATATAAATGCACAAATAAATCTATTATTGGCGATCACTTGAATTATAATCAAATTAAACCTAAACAAGATTATTAATTATCTTATTAAGCGTGATTACAAGTACCAATTCCCTTTAAACATGCATAAAAAGGTGTGATCAAGCAATAACAATAAATATCAAGCAACATAATAAATAATCATAACAACTATAAAAATAATTATAATCATCATCATAAAATAATCATGTTAAAGTATAATAATAGCAAGATCCTAGGCATGATACTAACAAGATTAATAACAAACCCTAGCATGTCACTAAACAACAAAAATCATAGCTTTAACCCTAACATGATACTAACAATCATAAATATTAGGAAGAACATAAAAGGCATCATACTTTTAATCATACTTAATATTAAAGTTACCCTAGACATGATACTAGGAATATCATAATAACAACCTAAGCATGATTTCTATATCATAATATCAATAAAAATCACTAAAGTACTTACTTGGATGCCTCATACCTCTTTCTAATAACAAAATACACACATTAGTAACTTCAAGGAAATTAAAATAATAAACAAAACAGTTAAATTAAATAATGGAAAGAGAGATTTGGGACCAAACCCTCAAAAATTAAACCTTTCACGTCTAGGGCGAAGGCAACTTCGAATATGGCTAGGTGTTTCTAAATCTAATGAATGCGGAATTTTTGTATTTGAGAGAAGGCTAGTTTAGAAAAGGGAGAGATAGAGAGAGATCAAGAAAATCTTGATGAGAGTTGGTGAATAGAGAGAATTGGTTAATGAAAACGGAGTTTTTAGAAGGCTATTTATAGAGAAAATCAGCCAAAAAGATAAAAAATCAAAACAGAGTCCTGACGCGTAAAACGAAGGTTAGCGCCAGACGCTGACATTAGCGCCAGAAGCTAACGCTAGCGCCAGACGCTAATGCTGGAGTTTGGCGCTGACTAAGAAATTGACGCGTTTTCTTAAAATCAGATAGAAATTGCCGTACAGGAGGATAAAATCGTATTTTCCTCAAAAATCTTTTATCCTGATTAAAACTCTAAAAAGTCAACAAAAGTCAATTTATCAATGTTAATTAGATTAGGAATGAAAAGAACCTTCTAGAAGAATCTAGAAGACTAAAACCATTCCTAATTGCATTAGGAATGATAAATCTATATTAGGCCCTCCTCTAGATCATTGGGCCGCATATAAGGCTCAAACCGGGCCCAGTTTGGTAAATTGGCCATAACTTCCTCAATATTCATCGGAATTGGGCTTATAATATATCGTTGGAAAGCTCTTTTCAAACCCTATCCAACTACACTACTATTGGACCCATATCATGGACCAACCAAACTGGATTGGCTGTTTTCTTAAAATAGGTTTTCAAAAACAGAGAGAAGAGAAAAGAAATTAAAACTATCCGCAACACTAGACATTCCACACTTTCACTTCATTCGATTATGATTCGACATGAAAGGTACTCATCACTGGGTTTGGTTTTGGGGAGTCACAAATGGGTGTCTACAGCTTGTATATGTAATGTTTGGCATGAAAGGCTTGGTTTAGCCTTTGGGACTTGTGGTACGATTCATATTGTATTATGTAGTGCCTAATTTAGGTTGGTTATTGTTCTATTCATGATTATATGGCACGCCTAGGCTAGAATGATTGCATATTGACGTTTTTGTCTCACTTCTCTACTATATGTGTGTTTTAGAGCGTCTCTCTCCTATAATTAGCTTTGGTCCATTTGTGGTTGGTTATTTTCACTAGTAGAAAAAATGCTATTTGTAACTGGCGAAATTGACTTTTTGTACCTGGCATTGTTGGTTGCGAATGTCACCGTTACAACTAGTGAAAATTATTTGTAACTGGCCAATGTTAGTTACAAATAATGTACTATTTGTAACTGGCTTAACCTAACGCCAGTTACTGATAAGTGACTTTTATGTCACTTTTAGGGTGTTTATTGAGTCGTATTCCGGCTTATTTTCTAATAATTTCACCATTTTATCCTTTATTTCTATTATTTTCTTATTCTCGTCTTTTATCTTTATTTTGTGTATTTTTGCCCTTTTTATTAGTTTTTAGTTTATTTTTGTAGTTTTAGTTAATAATTTCCCGCTTCTCTCATTTTATTTATTTTCTTTTAGTTTCTAGTTTCTAGTTTATTTTATTTTATTTTATTTTATTATTTCTTTAGTTTTAGCATTTTATTTTATTTTATTTTACTTTATTTATCTTATTTTATTTTACTTTATTTATCTTATTTTATTTTATTTTATTTTATCTTCCGATTTCCCCTCGTGTTGTTTTTGGTTGTAGGTGTTCCGGGTTTCAAAGTCAAGTTTGTGTTCGGGGTCCAAGGTTCGAGCACAATTCACAAGCTTCCAAGCAACACCCTAGCTGCTGCCCTGTTATCCTTCACCACACAATCACCTTACCCTACACCACAACACAACAGCAACAACACACAACCTCCCCTGCACTTCCCCTGCTCCCACCAACACCACAGCCATCGTGCAACCCCACAACAACGACCAGCCCGCAACACCTGCTACGCCTCCCAATTAAACCACCAACACCACCGTCACCTCCCATTTCGCCACCAAACTGCCAACAATTACCACCTCCAATCAACAACAACCACCCAAATCACCACCAAATTACTCACCTCATAGCCGTGCAACTCATACCATCTCAAGCCTCCTCCGCGGCCGCGCAGCCCTGTCAGAAGGCGCACACAATTGGAGTCCAAATTCAGAGTCGAGGCAGTAAGTTTGCGCGACCTCTGTGCGATGTCTGTGCGGGCGCGTAAATTATGGGTCAATCACGAGCTTCTCACGCGAGTTTTAATGAAAATTTAACGGCCTTGATTGATTGCTGGTTGATGAAGATGTCGGTGATGATGGTGTTTCGATTTGAGCCGTTGATAATGCGTGGTGGTGATGTTGATGATGAAATCAAGAGTAGGGAATTTAAGGAAGAAGAGAAGGGGAAATCGGGTCCGAGGTTTTGGGGGATTTGTGGGTTTATTTTAATTTCTTTTTCTTTTATTTTATTTTATTTTCTTAATTCTTTTTATATTTTCCTTTTCCTTTTTTTATTTCCTTACTCTTTTATTTTTCTTTTGTCTTTCCTTATTTTTCTCATTCTTTTATTTCTTTTATTTTTCTTAGTTTTATGAGCTTTGTATAAATACCCATTTTTGGGGTAATTAGAGGGAGGGGATTTTCCTATTTTTTCTTAGTTAGTTTAGGAGAGCTTCTCTCTCTTAGGGTTAGATTAGATAATTTTTAGAGAGATAAAGTAGATTATTGCTCAATTTTCTTCCAAGTAATCAATTTTGGTCAAGTTTAATTTCCAATCAAGCAATTCCTTCAAGTTTTCATCTTTCATTAATCCTCTCTCTAGTAATCTCTAATCCTTTCCTTTAGCTTTATTTATTTGCTTTATTGTTGCTTATTTTTGTTATCCTTTTAGTTTATCTATTTATTATTGTTTTCATTGTTCTTAATCATGTTTTGTTTTGTGTTTCTTGAATTTATTTTTGGTTTTGCTATTATGTTTAATCTCTCTTCTCTAGGCTAATTTCTTAGCTAGGGGAAGGGGGTGGAAAATATGTGTTGAATGTTGGATTAATGATGATGGTTGGATTGAATACATGCCTTAAATTGATGAAAGATATGATTTTTGATGGCTTGAGATTATTGTTACACTTTATTTGATTTCCCTCTAGTTTAAATGCATGAAAGTGATTTGAACTAGATTAAGATCACCTCTATTTTAATGATTGCATGAGAATGAGTTGTTAAAATTGAGTTTTATGAATTGTGTTTCTTTATTCTCTTGATTTGCTTGTGTCTAATAGGATGCATGAGAATGATCCTAACTAGCATGGACTTCTTTCATTGATTTGCCTAGACTATTGCATGAGAATGAATTGTTTAGGTAGGACCTTGTGTTCTTTGGCATATGTTTCATGATAATCACCGTTATTCTCCTCTTTCTAGTCATGTTTGACACCCCCGAATCCCTAGCGTAATTTTCTATTGATTTTATTCATCTTTATCTTTGCTTATTCGTAGTTTTAGTGCTTTTTATCCAATATATCAACAAAAACATTTCCCCTCTTGACTCTTGCATTAGTGATATTGATGTTGGACGAGTGAGCTTCCTTAGTGGTTCGACCCTTACTTGCCACTAACTAGTTTAGTGTAAGTTTAGGCATTATAAATTGTTAATTTGATTAGGGTCGGTAGAACCAACGACCTACTTAACCTCGATCAGTTACAAATAGGCTATTTTCCAAGTTAAAAAGCATACTATTTGTAACTGGCGTTAAGTTATGCCAGTTACAAATAAAGTATTATTTGTATCTGGCATAGCCTAACGCCAGTTACGAATAGTGTTTTTATTATTTTTTTAAAAAAGTGGTAGCAGTAGCAGATTCATCTACTGCCACTACCTGTACACTACATTTATATATATATTTTTAATGTAAAGACCATTAATTGTTAATAACTATCAATCTCACCAATATAGGACCAACTTTAAGCGACATCTTGTAAATTATATTGAATTGATGTACTTGTAAATTACAATTTCTCACAATTCACACTAAATAATGCTCTATAACTAAAAAAAAGCTAGTTAGTTAATTGATACAATGGTCAACCTTCAAATTTTGACGATTTTGTCGATTTTGTCTCTGTCTGCTTCACAAATTTGACTGTTTTGTATGGGATAGCAACAGTTCACACTGAGCACTTGATATTACGATAGAATTCTGCATGGGAAAGAAATATATACATAAAAAATATCCAAAATTAAAAAAAGGGTTATTTCAGACAGTCACCAAGTGAACTATACCAACATGGTCAATGCATCAAATTGAGGGTATATAAAAGAAAATAAGCATCAAGACCGAGGGAGACTACCCAGATAACATCAGACATCGACATACACTTAGGAAAGTCATTCTTTGCAAAATTATTTAATTAACTAGATGAATCTATGTGCCTAAACTAGCTCAAAACTCTTAAGTGAACTTCAACCTGAACATTGTATGTAATAAAAAAAATATCTTTATAGCGTTCGATTAACAAGGATTGTCCCCTTAACAACATGACCTTTGTAAAATAAACAAAACTGCATCAACAGAGGCTGGAACAAAGAAGATACCAAATTCAAGTTATATGAATAATAGCATGGTTTATAAAAATATTTTCTCGTGTAAGATTATAAAAGGCTGGTGTAACAGTTCAGCAAATTGTGAAGAAAGCCCATTGAGCTCGAAACTATGGACATCATTTATCTGGAGAGATAGAATCAGAGAATAAGAATGTTATACATATCAGGGAAGAATACAGGACTAGCTCCTGAAAAATTGCAAATATTACAGCAATAAATTGCATATGAACACCCCCTCCCCCAAATAAAAAAGGACAGGCTAAACCATTCAAAACCATGCCAATACCATTCAAATTGTATATAGCAGCATTTTACAAAATGTCAAGGCATATAACAAAGTAACAACACATAACATGAAAATCACCATGCTTCTTGAGAGTTTCTATGATCTTCGAAAATTTCAAAGAGACAAGATAAACTAATAAACTTATGGCCAGCAACCAACACCCTATGATTCAAGCATCAAAGAAAAGAATAAGAGTAAGCTCTCCATAGAGTTTTTCTTAGGTTCTTGTAATTTTAAAAAGCCTCATGACTTATAGATCGTCCTTCTATCATGATAAGTTGATGACAGTTATATTGGATTTGAAACAAAAACAAGCATAAAGCTAACATGTCAGTCTAAGCTTAAACACAACACCTGATCTATACATTTTATGCAGTTGTTTTTACGTAGAAAATAAAATACGAGCACTACTGAAGAGTATGATTTGATAGCAATCCTTCACCACATAAACTACAATAAAGTTGGACTTAAAAATGACAAAAGAACACCTCTCACACATCAATTTAGCCTTACAACTATTCCAAGAAAACCCAGAAACTAGACCCTCCATCATATATAAAGCCAGTTCCACAAAATAGGAGCATTCAATAACTTCCACAATTACTACACAATACACAAATATAGCAATCATACAGGCGGGCTTCAAAATACAAAATGAAGCTCCAAGGTCATAAAACAAGTACAACAACAATAAAAGATAACACCAAGGAAATACATGAATCTGCTTCAAAGCAGGGCAAACACTTTCAGTTCAAAAACTAAAGAAGTTATAGATGAAAATTAAGAGGGCGAAAAACGGACTTTGGTCAAGAGACCGTCCTTCGTTAGCTTGTAATTGCTGTCGACATGGCTCTTTGCTAACACACGCTCATCAGTCCAAAAAATATACCACTTAACCCAATCAATAGTTTTGTTATAAGGCGCTTCAGCGAGTTTTCTGTTTTGGCACAATATGATATACACAAATAATTAACCAAAAGGCATGAATAATGTAAATTATGAGCAATGAATAGATTGAATACCCCAATAAGCCAATGAGAGAACCACCAGATAAAGCAATGGTGAAAACGCCTCACTCTTTTACTGATGCATCTGATAATTCAGATATATATTCTACCAAGTCAGTGCTTAGATCATCTAAACTCTCATGAATCCTTAACTCTCCTCTACTCGTCTGACCTCAAGGAAACGACATGCTTTCCTTTCCACAACAAATTTGATGAACAAGTTCTGTTTCAACAAGAAGATAAACTCTTCAATTTTAATTAACACACATGAAGATTCAAGTAATACACCCAATATACAACAATGCAACTATACATGAAATACAATAATCTTATTTTTTTTTTGGTAGATTAAGTTCAAAAAACAGAAATTTAGATCTAAATTTGCATTGTAATAAAAGTACTACGTATACAAAATTAGGAGCAACACAACCAAATACAAATGAAACAAAAAGGTCACTCTCATTACTATATATAAATCATAATTGTTGGTTTGTATGAATGCCCAAATGCAATGCATTAAACAAATACCCAATTTCTTAATTGTCAATTAATTTATCAATCAATTTAAAACTCACAAAACTAGGAAATAATTACAAAGGATACATTGAGCTATACCGTATTTAACTTCTCAATAAATCATCTAGCTGCGGCACCCACCCTTAGATAACCCCACCCCCCGCAACGGCAGCAAGCCAAGTACGCCACCCAGCAGCAATGTGCTCTTCTGCTACATACAACGATTTTGGAATCATCCCACTACTCGCCAAATGATGGTGAGGAATTACAAATTCCGATTTCTGTCTCTTTCGCTCGAAACTCTAGCCCCCAATCTGCTACTATGAAGCCCAAATTTGAAAGTATCACGTAATGAAACCCCTAAACATCCATTAAGTTAAATTAAAAAAAAAGGCGAAAATAAACCCTAGAATTTCATATTTTTATTTCTTGAATAATCGATTAGATCAGAATTAATTAAAATATAAATATATTAGGAGGAGATCGAAAATGTACCTTGTTGATAACTTCCATGATTGAGTTTTGGAGGAGCTTCAGAGCAGTTTTGGAGGAGCAGAGCAGTTTCAGAGGAAATGAAAAAGGATGGTTGTGAAAGAATGGGGGTAATTAATTAATAAGGTAGGTTGTATGCCGTCAGAGGAAAAGTATCCTAATTTATAAAAAAAAAAAAATCGTGAGTAGCATTAGTAACTGGCCTTAGTAAAACCCATTACATTTATTTAAGTCAATAAATTTTGACTTGTTATTTGTAACTGACCTTTTTAATGCCCCATACTAATAATTGGTCAGCCTATCTTTGACCTTATATTTGTAACTGGCTTTGGTTATGCCAGTTACTAATGCTATTTTATTTGTAACCCGCATTAGCTATGTCAGTTACTAATACCCTTGTAGTAACTAACATAATTTATGTCAGTTACTAATGGGGCGTTACAAATAGCATTTTTTCTACTAGTGTTTGATGTTTGAATGCATGGTATGGTGGCTTGCATTTGGTCTTTATATTGATGATGATATTTTGAGATTGATTTTGATGATTAATGATTTGATGAGGTTGTTTGTAACACCCTCAAAATTCGATTCTTTTAAAAACAATAATAGTAACCTTTAACTTTCAAAATACAACTAACGAACCCTGGGAGTGTTACTGCTACATTTATTCTCTGTAGAGAATAAATGCAAAGAAAAGCGAAATACTATTTAATAAACTAAGTGGTCTAAGTGATAGAAAAATGAAATGGTCATTACATCAAAACTGCAAATTATTTTACAAAAAACAATAATCAAAGGAAATAATTAAATTCATAAATAAATTAAGTTGTCTTAGCTACGTGATTAATCTAACGTCTCCTTACACGTAACCGAGTACCCTCTTACCAACCTGTAAAATAAATCAAAAACAAGAAAAGAGAGAGAACTCTTAAAATAAGATAAACAAAGTAATTTCAACTTCATCCCGTAAAATAAATAATTTTAGTCGAAAACATTTTATGCATAATATAGTCTCATCGAATTTATAATACTTAATAAAATTCAAATTGTCACATAACACTTTATTACTTTAGCTAAGAAAGGAAAAGAGAACGACAGTAAGCCGAGACTAGTCCCTTTCACCACCTACTTTACAGAGGGTCGCGCGTAACCCTAAATGGGCATAAGATAAAATAGAATGTCCTTAGTGTGCACACCCCTCACTAATACCCAGTGATTAAGAGGAAGACTAACCTTAATATAAAATAATTTAAACCAACTAGTAGCAACCATAACTACTAGTGGGCAGCCTGTTCTTCACCCTTTTTGGTTTCATTTCCCTTCTTAAATTAAATTTCACTGTATATTTTATTAGATTACATTGTCCGATCACATTGCACACGAGTATTGCACAAATCAATTTAATCCCAAGTAACAATACTTCAATTTCAATATTATTAGTCCATAATCATCCCACATGAATCACATATAATCAAATCATCTAATTCCCAAAGATTTATTTATTTTAAAAACTCATACGATGTCAAATAATTACCATTTTTCTAAAATACATATACTAGTACACAAAATAGAAATCTAATATATAATATGATTCCATAATATATCATACGATAGCACACTTATCACATATAATTACATAAGCACGTATTTGGCACACAATGTTTCAAAACAATTTCCTAACGGGATTCTAAAGATGATGGACATTGAAAATTACCTTGACTGTCCGTAAAAACTCAAGGTAATTAACTCCGAAACACTCACCTTATAGCCTCCGTCTACAAATAAACAATTCCAAGTTAAACAATTATATGACTATATACCAAAAATTGGGCGTGTGATTAATTTATCACAACCCATAATCTAGTCATCCCAAAAATAAAATATAAACAACTAATTATATAGTTAGATGAACGTATTATACCATCATCATCACAATCATTATTATCATCACCATCATCACCAACATCCAAACCCCAAATCCACTAAATCAATACAGAGTAACCAAAAATCCACTAAATCAACACAAAGTTCTTTTTTAAAAAAAAATCAATCAACACAAAAATCCAACGGACCAAATATTAAAACTAAAACAAGATGGAAAGTGGCGAGTTGCAGGTGGCTTCCGAACTCGACAAATTCGGCATTGATTTTTTTTTTTTTATTGTAATAATCCAATACTTTTTATGAAAAGCTTTTGGTTGTATCACAAGGGTCAATTATGGTGTTAAGATATGATTTTCTAGTGAAAGGGAAGGTTGGGGTTTTTAAGAGAGAGTTTACCTGAGAAAAGATTGAAAGAGATGATGAGTGTTCTTTGGGAGTGAAAGTACGGTATTGAAATTTGAGGTTAAGAGGGGGTTTATATAATTTGAGTTTTTTAGCTTTGACTCTAGAAATTTCACAAGATAAGGGTCAACTTATCTTGAGTTTGTTACATTATCTCAGTAAACAAATTTTCAAAATTCTTTTTTATCACTTTTCAAACCAATCTCTATATGTTATCCAAAATCAGTTTTTTTTTTTTAAAAAAAAAACCCGAATATAAGATAATTAATATATATTTGAAAATAATTTATAAACTTAAAAGTTTATAAAACCAAATCGTTGACTTAATATACTAAAAAATTTTAAAGTTAGTCTTCGAACTTTAAAGTTAGTTCTCAAAAGGGCTCACACGATGACAGAGGCTAAATTAGTATTACATTCTACCCCCCCCCCCCCCTTTATAGTTTCGACCTTGAAACTTAGCATACATGCTCAAAATGTTCCGGGTAACAGTTTTTCAATCATGTTCAGCTTCCCAAGTTGCTTCTTCAGAATTCTAATTAGACCATAGCATTTTAACTAACTTTACCTCCTTATTTCGAGTACTTCCTGTTTTGGTGTCGAGAATTATCACAGGGCGTTCTTTGAAAGTTAAGGTCTCATCTAGCTCAATAGTCTCGGGTTGGATAACATGGGTATGGTCATTTACATACTTTCGGAGTTGGGAAACATGAAAAACATTATAAACATTGGCAAACTCCATGGTTAAGGCTAGTTGATATGCCGCCTCTCCAAATCTCTTCAATACCTCATACGGTTTGATGTATCAAGGACTCAACTTCCTTTTCCTACCAAATTGCATGGCTCCCTTGGTAGGTGAAACCTTAAGTAAAGCCTTTTCCCGACTGCAAATTCCACTATTCTCCTGTTTTGGTCTGCATATGAATTTTGTCGATCCTAAGCTGCCTTCATGTTTGCCTGGATAAGTCTAACTTGCTTCGTTGTTTCTTCAATCATTTTTGGCCCCAAATTCAAAGACTCACTGATATCACTCCAACACAAGGGACTCCTACATTTTCTCCCATACAACGCTTCATAAGGTGCCATTCATATGCTCGCACGATGGCTATTATTGTATGAAAGTTCGGTAATCTTTCGTCCCATGATCCACCAAAGTCCATCACACAAGCTCTCAACATGTCCTCCAAGGTCTGAATTGTTCTCTCTCTCTGTCCATCTATAGCAGGGTGAAATGTTATGCTAAACTTCATGATAGTGCCAAATGCTTGCTGAAACATTCCCAGAACTTTGATAAAAATCTTGGATCTTTGTATGAAATAATATCTTTAGCAACTCCATGTAGCCTCTAAATTTCTTTCACATAGGCATCTACTAACTGATTCACATTCCAAGTGTCCTTTATTGTTATGAATCTTGCTGTCTTCGTTAAACGATCAACTATGACCCAAGAAGCATTCTTTTCTGCCCTTGTAAGTGAGAATCCCATTACAAAATCTATAGAGATAGCCTCCCACTTCCATCCTGGCACATCTAACGATTGAAGCTTCACTCTAGGTCTTATATGTTGTATCTTCACTTTATGACATGTAAGGCACTTTTCCACAAATTCAGCTACTTCACGCTTCATGTTTGGCCACCAAAAATGTTGCTTAAGATCTTTATAGAGCTTATCTCCTCCCGGATGTACAAAGTACCTAGTGTTGTGAGCTTCTTCTAAAATATTCCTTTTGAGATCTTCATCTTTAGGAATACACCATCTCCCTTTGTATTTCACTGTTCTGCTATTATCAACATCAAACTCAGTTGTTGCTCCTTCTTCTTTCATCTTTCTCACCTTGGTCAACCACTCATCGAACATTTGCTTCTCACGTATCTCATCATATATGGTAGGTTTGACTAACATTGCATTCAACTAAGCGTTCACCCGACCATACTCCACAACCTCCAAATTCTACTTCCTAAATTCTTCACAAAGTTCCTTGGCTAAAACCATCAGGTTCACTGTATGACTTGTCTTCCTACTCAAAGCATCAGCTACCTTGTTCGCCTTTCCTTCGTGATATAAAATTGTTTAGGTTGTAATCAGTTAGCACCTCAACCCTTCTCCTTTGCCTCATGTTCAAATTAGTCTGTGTGAATATGTATTTAAGACTCTTATAATGTTTATACACCTTACATCTCACACCATACAAGTAGTGTCTCCAGATCTTAAGAGAAAACACTACAACTCCTAGCTCCAAATCATGAGTAGGGTAAATTTGTTCATGTTGCTTGAGCTACCTTGATGCATAAGCTAAAACCTTCCCATGTTGCATAAGTACACACCTAAAGCCATTCTTGGATGCGTCACTATAGATTTCAAACCTTTCAGTCCCTGATGGTAAGGTTAAGACTGATGCTGAGGTGAGTCATCGCTTCAATTCTTGAAAAGATTGTTCACACTTGTCATCCCACTGAAACTTAGTAGTTTTCTTGATCAAATTTGTTAAGGGTTGAGCTATCCTAGAAAATTCTGCACAAATCTCCTATAGTATCCAGCAAGCCCTAAGAAACTTCTCACTTCATTCACACTTTTGGGTCTTGGCCAATCGGAAACTGCCCGAATTTTAGATGGGTCCACCGTAACTCCTTCCTTTAAGATCACATGGCCTAGAAATGCTACCTTCTCTAGCCAAAATTCACATTTTGAAAATTTGGCATACAACTTATTTTCTCTATGAATTTCTAACACTTTTCTTAGATGTTCTTCGTGCTCTTCGCTATCCCTCGAGTACACCAAAATATCATCTATGAATACCACCACAAACTTATCCAAATATGGCTAAAAAGTTCTATTCATGATATCCATAAAAGTTATCGGTGCATTAGTGAGTCCAAAAGGCATAATGGTGAACTCGTAATTGATGTATCTTGTGCGAAAGGTTGTATTTGGTATATCTTCCTCAACAATCCTCAACTGATGGTATCCTGTCCTCAAGTCAATCTTTGAAAAGATCCCAAAACCTTTAAGCTGATTTAACAAGTCCTCAATCCTAGGATATAGTGACATTATTTAACTCTCGGTAATACACAACCTTAAGGTTCCGTCCTTTTTCCTCACCAACAAAACCGGAGCTCCTCAAGGTGAAACACTTGGTCTTATATAACCCTTCTCCAGCATCTCCTTCAACTGTACCTTCAACTCTTTAATCTATGCTGGTGTCATTCTATATGGTACCTTAGAAATAGCTGTAGTTCCAAGAACTAAGTCTATTTTGAAATTCATTTCCCAAATTAGTGGCATCCTCAGGATTTCATCTGGAAACACATCTTGGAATTCTCACACCATTGGAATGTGATCTATGGACTTCTCTTCTACACTCACATCTTGCACATGGCATAAATAAATAAGGTAGCCCTTTCGGATATAAGAATGAAAAGTCATGGCTAACACAATACTGATCCCTGGTTTAGACACCACTCTTTGGTAAGAGATCTATTCCCCCCTTGGCCCCCTAAAAGACACCTTTTGGGTATGACACTCAATTCTAGCCTTATATTTGCTAAGCCAATCCATCCCCAATATCACATCAAAGTCAGTTAAGTCAAACTTAATAAGGTTTGCAAGCAACTTTGTTCCAGCAATGTTAACTGGAATATCTCTGTATATGGATCTATAAGGAACTACCTCCCCTGAAGGAATTGTTATATTGGTTTGACACAAAGATGAAGGTTTTAAAGCATGTTTATTCACAAAAGAAGTGGCTACAAAAGAATGAGATGTCCTAGAATCAAAAAGTAAGTAAGCAAGTTTTGAGTTCACGACAAAAGTACCCGTCACAACGTTGGCATTAGAGTCAATCTCGCTCTGGTTCATGACATAGATTCTTCCATTCCTGGTCCTACCATTGCCATTGTTGTTACTTCCTCCGCCATTGTTGTTTTTTTGTCCATTCCCTCCTTAAGCATTGCCATTTTGGCCTTGAAAATTGTTGTTATTGAAGCGGTTGTTGTAACTTGAGTTCCTCCCATAACCACCTCCATTATTGCCATTGTTGTTACCTTGCCCATTTTGAGCTTGATTATTGCCATTCTACTTCTTTGGGCACTCAAATTTCTTGTTACCAACCTCCCCACATTCAAATAAAGTAAGAAAATCTCCATTGCAGTTGCATCCTTAATGGCTCTTGTTACATTTACGGCATGGTCGATTGCAAGATCCTTGTTGATTCTGTTTTCCCTGGCCCTGGTGGTTATTTTTTTATTGTTGTTGTTACGGCCTCCTTGCTGACCATTTCCACCATTCCCATTGCTATTACCCCCGAGGCGTGGTCTCTGGTCATAACCTTGATGGTTCGATGAACTCTCACCATTCCCTTTCCTCTTATGCATATATTTGACCTCCTGCTCATGTTTCAAAATCCTTTCGATATTACAAGCTCTATCATAGGCCTCATTATAAGTAGCAGCAATACCAGACCCAATCACCTTTTTTTGTATCCTAAAAGTCAATCCATCTTCAAACTTCTGAGCCTTGGATCTCTCATTAGACACTACATTGGGATAAAACCTAGCATACTCATTAAATTTCTCAGCATACTCCTACACACTCATACCAGCAGTTTGGTTAAACCTACTAAACTCACTATACTTCTGTCTGTTTATTTGCTCAGGAAAGAAACGATCCCTGATTGCTTTCTTAAAAGCCTCCTAATTAAACTTCTATTGAGCTCATATAGTGGCTCTTTCATTTTCCCACCAAATATCAGCAGCCTCACGTAAATAGAAAGTGGCTTGGTCCACCTTTTGAGCATCAGGGGTACAAGCAGCAGTATAAATCTTGTCAAAGTCACGTACCCAGTTCTCAACCAACATGGGATCTTCCTTCCCCGTGAATAGTGGAGGTTTCAATGCAGCCAGTTTCTTAGCCATGACAGCTTGAGGGTCATTGTCTTTGTTGTTGTTATTCGGCTGGTTTTGCAACAACATTCCAAGGTTCTGGTTCATTTTCTCAAGAGCTCTTAACCTAGCAGCAAGTTGTTCAGGAATCTCAGCCATTTGTGCAATTTTTCTCCAACGAGACCTAGTGTAAACGTGGTAATTTTGCATACATAGTCTGCACAATTTCAACACTGGTGTTACCACCATACACATTTTATTACGACTTATTTAGATCGTGTGAATTGCAATTAAATTAACAACCACATTCTTTCATGTAACACATCAGCACATATAGACAAGAATTAAGCGATTTATACAGTCGTTCAATTTTCAAAACCAAACAATGCATCTACTAAGCATTAGACTATAAATTCGCGCATTGCTTTGTGAATTCACTATCACCTGACCAAGTCATTACTATTCTTGACTAAAGTAAGCACAAGAAAATAAGAACTTTGCTCTATATATGTACAATAGAGAGAAAAAAGTGAAATGATTTTATTACGTTAATTAATAATCATAAAATAGCAAAGTATAATATGTTTATCAAAATTATTTTTATGCAAAACCAAAGTAGAAAATAAGTGATGGGAAGCCTCAAATGGCAAGCGGTTTTAAAAATCCACTTGCCATTTACCAAATATTTTTTAAATAAACCTGTAATATTAAATGGCAAGCGTTTTGGGGTTGAACCGCTTGCCATTAGATATATTGCCAAGAAGTTCAACCCCAAACCGCTTGCCATTTAAAAAAAAAAGGGATCACAATTCACAAACCCTAAGCCCAATAAATCCCCATCTTACGGCCTCTCTCTCCTCTCTCCCCTTTCGCTCATATTCTCGGTTCGCTCTCTCTCCTCTCATTCACTCCATCACTTCTCTCTCCTCTCTCCCCTCCATTGTCACGCCATCTTCTCATCTCTCCTTTCTCCATCTCCTTCTCTTTCTCTCTCATCTCTTTCATTCCTTTCTCACGCCAAGACCCTCATTGGTGCTTGTGGGTTTTTGAGCCAATTCCGGTGGTAGTCTGGTGGGTTTTTGAGTGACTTCCGGTGGTAGTCTGGTGGGTTTTCGAACCAATTTGAGCCATGGGTTTTCGAACCAATTCGTGTGGGTTTAAATGGTGGTAGTCCGGTGGTGGTGCGTGTGGGTTTCTACTGTCGAATTTGAACCATAAAACCCAAATTTAAAGCCAATTTCGATTTTTTTGGTGGTATAAAAGGTATTTCCTTTTTTATCTTTTATTTTGTTTTTTTCAGCTTTTTTTTTTAAATTTATTGTGATGGGTGGTTGAATTGGTTTGTTCAGGTCGATTTGTTGTTGTTGGGGGTCGTGGTGGGTGGTGGTGTTGGTGGGGGTCGTTATGGGTGGACGGGTGATGGTGGGTGGTGATGGTGGCCGGTTTTCTAGTGTTAGTAGGGGTTGTGGTGGGTGGTGGTGCTAGCCGGTATTCTGGTATTGGTGAGCGGTCGTGGTGGGTGAGTTGCTGGGGTCGTGGTGCTTGTGGTGTGGGGTGGTGGCTAGTGGTTGGTGGTTGGTGGTGTAGGGTGGTGGCTGGCGGCTGGTGGTGTGGGGTGGTTAATTTATTGTTGAAAATCAGAAATTGTAATATTTTTTTGTTAATTTATTTAATTTTTTTGTTGTTGAAAATCAGAAATTGTAATATTACAACAATTAATTAATAAAAATATTAATGTTTTTATATATGTTTTGATTATGTATCAATTTAAGTGAAAAAAAAAAATTATTTTTAATACCCCTAATGGGCAGCGGTTTGGCGCCAAAACTGCTGCCCTTTCAATACAATTGGCTAGCGGTTCTGAACCGCTTGCCATTTTAAAGACCAATTGAAAAGCCCCTAAGGGCATGCGGTTCAGAACCGCTTCTCATTAGAGGGTTTGAACTGCTTGCCATTACGTATTTTCTACTAGTGTTAGCATTAGACTATAAATTCGCGCATTTCTTTGTGAATTCACTATCACCCGACCAAGTCATTACTATTCTTGACTAAAGTAAGCACAAGAAAATAAGAGCTTTGCTCTATATATGTAGAATAGAGAGAGAAAAATGAAATGATTTTATTACGTTAATTAATAATCATAAAATAGCAAAGTATAATATGTTTATCAAAATTATTTTAATGCAAAACCAAAGGAGAATGGAAATCGTCTTTAAAAAAAAATACTAGTGCTAAACAGCTCAATAAACCACTAATTACAAATAACCAAAACTATAGTTTCTAGTCATAAGAACTAGCTTTTATTTGTAAAAGTTTAACCAAATAAACTAAACGCAACTTAAAAAAATATTCAATCATTATTTTCCCCTTGACTCTCGCGAGCTTCACTTTCCTGGGGCTCATCCTCCTCATCATCATCTAGGTTATAGTCAAAGCCTCGCTTGGCTTCCATCATTGCCTTCTCAAGGTAGTCCACAGTAGGGATCCATCTTCCATCATAATAATATTTATCATTTGGTTCACCATTAATGTATAAATCAACATACTTCTTTTTAAGTTGAGCAAAGGGTCCCTTCCCAATTAATGTGTGTAGAAGAATTTGAGATCGTCTCCCCGGGGAAAGGTGATCAGATTGACCCTCAAGTACATTGTAATGGAAGTGTTCAATGTAGAGATTTAAACGGTGCACGTAATGTCGAATGTTTTCATTATAATTCATACGAATCATGTAAGGAGAATCAGGTAATACATGTGTACTCTTCCTAGCACTCGACTTTCTTGTAGTTTTACGTTCTCGTACCATCTAATAAAAGAAAGTAAATAACCACATAAAAAGTATAAAATAAAAGTACTATAAAACACATAAATCCCTTATCGTGATCCCCACACTCACGGCTTTCCTAAGTTAAATCAATTTATAAACTTATAAACAAGTTTTAAACCTAAGTTTCTAATTTTATTAATTTTAGTCCCTAAATTTTGAAAAACCTTGGCTCTGCATACCAATTTGTATCACCCCCAAAATTCGAGTCTTTTTAAAACAATAAGAGTAACCTTTAACTTTCAAAATCTAACCATCGAACCCTGAGAGTGTTACTTCTACATTTATTCTCGGTAGAGAATAAATGCAAAGCAAAGCGAAATACTATTTAATAAACTAAGTGGTCTAAGTGGTGGCAAAATGAAATGGTCATTACATGCAAATTATTTTTAAAAAAAAAACAATAGTTAAAGGAAATAATTAAATTCGGAAATAAACTAAATTGTCTTAGCTACGTGATAAATCTAACGTCTCCTCACACGTAACCAAGTACCCTCTTACCAACCTGCAAAATAAATCACAAACAAGAAAAGAGAGAGAACTCCCAAAATCAGATAAACTGAGTAATTCCAACTCCATCCCGTAAAATAAATAATTTTAGTTGAAAACATTTTATGCATAATATAGTTTCATAGACTCTATAATACTCAACCAATTTCAAATTGTCACATAACACTTTATTATTATAGCTAAGAAAGAAAAAAGAGAACACCAGTAAGCCGGGACTAGTCCCTATCACCACCTACTTTACAAAGGGTTGCACGTAACCCCCAATGGCCATAAGATAAAACAGAATGTCCCAAGTGTGCACACCCCTCACTAATAACCAGTGATTAGGAGGAAGATTAACCTTAATATACAATAATTTAAACCAACTAGTAGCAACCATTACTACTAGTGGGCAACTTGTTCTTCACCCTTTTGGGTTTCATTTCCCTTCTTAAATTCAATTTCACTGTACATTTTATTAGATTACATTGTCCGATCACATTGCACACGAGTATTTGATATGTCTAGTATATATAGTGTTTTATCCCCGTCCCTTGGTCGTTATTAGTAGTGTTTTTGGCTCTTTCGGGCCACTTTTATTACTAATTTGTGTGTTCTAGTGTTTTCGTAGTTTTAGTTGTATTTTACAGGAAATTGCACTCTTGGAGCATTTTCCCGGGCTTATTGGATCTCCTACGGAAGCTAGAAGGACACGACCACTTTTGGAGCCAGGGATCGGTGAGAGCCGGTGATTAAGGGCTCGGTAATTGGGATCACGAGGCATTTGGACCAAGTATTCGAGACCCGAGAGGAAATCCGGATTGGGTCGAGAAATCTAGCCCAATCGAAGTCCAAGCCTCGAAGAAGAAGACCAGGCCCGATCGGGCAAGCATATGCCCGATCGGGCGGATGCGCGCAAAGGCACCCTTAAGGGAAAAGCGCGCCCGATCGGATGATCGTAGGCTCGATCGGGCGCGGCATGCCAGCAGTGGGCGTTGTAAAAAGGCGGGCCCGATCGGGCGCGTGTTTTCTTAGAAGCTGATTAGTTTAGTTTTAATTCTTGTTTTAGGAGAGATTTAAATATGTTTTGTACTTAGCTACCTTCTTTCTTAGACTTTCTCTCTCTACTTAGTATTTTTCTCTCTCTTAAATTCTCTCTAAACTTTTGTTCTTAATACTTCCTTTAATTCCAGATTTATTTTTGGTACAATTTCTTCCCTTTTTAATTTCAGCTATTTTAATTGTTTTCTTGATTATGCTTTTAATTATTTACTTGATTAGTTTAGTTATGATGATTAGTGAGTAGTTCCATTCTAGGGTTTATGGGGATCCATAATTAATATGAAGGGATAGTTTTTTGTTATTGATTTTTGATATTGCATGATAATTTCCTATTGAATTGTTTTAATTCTTTGCAATTAGATTATGAATCGAGCAGATGTAATTTGATTGTGAATGTTTAGCAATATTGAATTGATGAATCGAGCAGATGTTGATTTAATATTAAAGGCTAATTTTAATAGGAACTTAGGTCTAGTAAATTGCGAGAGCCTGTTAGACCTATGGTGATTAGTAAATTGCGAGAGTCTGTTAATCATGTTATCTGTGCATTGTTAATTATTAATTACTTCGTTCTATCCCGGAATATTAATTATTGGTGAACCTGTGACCCTAGGTTTCATTATTATTGATTCTTTTCTCCCTAAACTTATTCTTCGTAGTATAGAATTCATACCTAAAAATATTGGTTACTTAGATAATTTAGATTATAATAATAAATTAGAATTAAAGAGACTTGTTTCCCTGTGGAGATCGACCCTACTTCCGTATCTACTTTAGTTAGTGATTTAGGTAATTATTTTTTATTAGGGGATACGACTTTACCCTGTCAAAATTTGGCGCCATTGCCGGGGAAACGGTTTTATTTTTATTTTCTGATTATATTTTTGTAGTCTATATTATCCCCCCTTTTGCCTCAGAGAACATTAGTTCTTTGAGGCAAATCTCATATTTGTCTTTAGTTCTTTGTTTATGCCCAGGTGTTCCAGATCAGGTGACATCCCTTTTGATCCTAAGATCGAGCGTTCTTTTCATAGGCAAAGGAGACTCTATAGACAAATTCTGGCGGGTTCTGAGGAGGACAACGATCGAAGATATCCTCCCCCTGATTCTAGTGACACAGATATTCCTTCAGATTCAGAATCAGAGATGACGCCCCAGAAGAAACTCAGTGATTATTCGCAACCGAAGCTCACAGATTTCCCGCACCTTACTCCCACTCCGGCTCTAGATGGAGTTCAATTTGAGATCAAGCCCCAATTTATCACTATGATAGAGAGGAAGCAGTTCAGCGGAGCTAAGGGTGAAGATCCCAATCTTCACATCGCAGATTTTTGCGAATATTGTAACAACATTAGACAAGCCGGGGTCACGCAAGACCAAATCAGGGAGATTCTTTTTCCCTTTTCATTATGTGGCAAAGCAAAATTATGGTTTAATGGTTTGAATAGAACTGCACTTGGTATTACTGACTAGGAAACTCTTGCTTTGAATTTCTATAATAAATATTATTCTGCAGAGAGAACAGCGGTGCTAAGGAGTGCTATTCAGAACTTCGCTCAAGAGGTCGACGAAACATTATATGAGGCTTGGGAGAAGTTCAAGGATCTACAGAGAGAGTGCCCCCACCACAATCTAGCACAGTGGCAATTGATCCAAGCATTTTATAATGGACTTGGAAATTCTTCTAGATCAATACTAGATTCGGCAGCTAGTGGGAGGTTTATGAATTTAAATGTGGATGATGCAGGACAGGTTATTGAAGACATGGCAATACACAATTCCCAATATGGGAATCCGAGAGGGTTTGCAAATAAAGGAAAACATAATGTCAATTTCGTATCCTTTTTGCAAGCTCAATTATCATCTATTTGTCAAAAATTAGATAATCTTACTGCTGCTCCTAACTCTGTAGCTAATGTTTCTGCTGTTGCTAACCATGAAGCTTTTTGTGAAAATTGTGGAATTGTAGGTCATTGGGAGCAAGATTGTAGAATCTCTATGGAACAAGTTAATGTCTTTCAAACCTATAGGCAAAATAACCCCTATTCCAATTCCTACAATGCCGGTTATAAAAATCATCCTTATCTTTCATAACGGAGTACCAATGTACAAAATCCTCCACCTCCACAACAACAACAACAGCAAACACCACCACAGCAAAAATATTATCATCCTAATGCCGGCCAGAAAAGCCAAGCATCACCCTCACCATCTTCCGACTCTGCCATGACAGAAATTAGAGCAATGCTCGCCAATATGCAAAAGCATATGGAGAGTAGGGATGCGCAAATTGATTCTATTCTAGCCTATAATAAAATCATGGACAATCAAATTGCATAACCTTCATCTACCCTACAATCCCGTCAGCAGGGAGCTCTACCATCTCAACCTATCCATCCTACAGATCATGCTAATGCAATCACTCTAAGGAGTGGTTCACATTATGATGGACCTCCTATGCCAAGGGAAGATAGACCAGTTCCTAGATTCCTCTATACCAAACGGTAATCCTGCTAGCCCTGCAGGGCTACAAATAGATACTAACCCTACTAATGTTTCTTTGCAGGGTAAATCGCAGGATAAGGGAGGAGATGTGCAGAGCCCAGTTATCAAGCTTCCATTCCCTAATAGACAACTGAAGAGTAAGCTTGATAAACAATTCGGTAAGTTTTTAGAGGTTGTGAAAAACCTGCAGGTAACAGTTCCTTTCACTGATTTAATCACTCAAGTACCTGCTTATGCTAAATTCATGAAAGACATTCTGACTAGGAAAATGGTCTTTAATGAAGTAGAAACTGTAGCTTTCACAGAGGAGTGTAGCGCTTATTTGCAAAATAAATCCCCTCCTAAATTAAAGGATCCCGGTAGTTTTTCTATCCCTTGTCACATTGAGAATGTTTTTATTGATAAAGCTCTGTGTGATTTGGGTGCTAGTGTCAGTGTCATGCCATCATCTATCTGCGCTAAATTAAATATGGGAGAATTAAAAATTACTAATATAACTTTGCAAATGGCAGATCGTTCGGCAAAATACCCCTTAGGTATTTTAGAGGACTACCTGTCAGAGTTGGTAAATTTTTTATTCCTGTTGATTTTGTTGTTTTAGATATGGCAGAGGACACACAAATACCCATTATATTAGGTAGGCCTTTCCTCCACATTGCAGGAGCGATTATTGATGTGAAAAATGGTAAACTAACCCTTTCTGTAGGTGACGATAATGTTACCTTTAATTTAGGGAAGGTTTTGAAAGGGCCTATGTTAGAGGAAAATTGTTGCTATATTGATACAATTGATATAATGGATGATATTTGTGATGATAGCTTGCCACAGGTTCTTGCAGAGGATCCCTTAGAGGAAGTTCTCTGCAGGAATTTATCTAGCGACAATGCAAGCGTTTGGGATAATGAGGTACAAGATATTGAAAAGGCTCTTTCCTTAGAAGAGTTAAGCCCCAAGGAGACAATGAAGGTAGTAAATTTAGTTCAGGAATTAAAACCTACAGAGGTCAAGAAACCTGAGCTAAAACCTCTCCCTTCTCATTTAAAATATGTTTTTCTCGATGAACAGGAACTACACCCCGTGATCATCAGTACTGCACTCACTGACCTACAATCTTCCCAACTTCTAGGGGTCCTCAAAACCCATAAGAAGGCTATAGGGTACAGTATTGATGATCTCAAGGGTATTAGCCCTGATTTTTGCATGCACGGGATTCATCTACAGGAAAATTCCAAGCCCTGCATTCAACCCCAAAGAAGATTAAATCCCAACATGCAGGAAGTAGTCAAGAAGGAGGTGATGAAATTACTTGATGCAGGTATTATCTATCCTATTTCTGACTCCAAGTGGGTAAGTCCTGTGCAGGTAGTATCGAAGAAGGGTGGGATGACTGTGATAACAAATGAAAAATATGAATTAATTCCCACTAGAACTGTAACAGGGTGGCGTATGTGCATAGACTATCGTAGACTAAATATCGCCACTAAAAAGGATCACTTCCCTCTTCCCTTTATAGATCAAATGCTTGAGAGGTTAGCCAATCACAAATTCTTTTGCTATTTGGACGGGTATTCGGGATTTTTCCAAATTCCGATTCACCCTGAAGATCAGGAAAAGACTACCTTTACATGCCCTTATGGCACTTTTGCATATCGTAGAATGCCCTTTGGTTTATGTAATGCACCCGCTACCTTTCAACGTTGCATGATGAGTATTTTTTCTGATTTCATAGAATCTATTATAGAGGTCTTTATGGATGACTTTAGCGTATATGGTTCTTCATTTGATTCTTGCTTAATTAATCTCGCTAAAATTTTGAGAAGATGTGAAGAGTGCAACTTGGTCCTTAATTGGGAAAAATGTCACTTTATGGTGACAGAGGGAGTAGTCCTTGGCCATATTGTATCTGATAAGGGCATACAAGTAGACAGGGCTAAAATATCAGTGATTGAGCAATTACCTCCCCCAGTCAATGTAAAGGGAGTTAGAAGCTTCTTGGGTCATGCGGGGTTTTATCGCCGCTTTATCAAAGATTTTTTTAAAATTGCTAAACCACTGACACAACTTTTACTCAAGGATGCCCCATTTATTTTTACTGACGAGTGTCTTGAGGCTTTTAACAGGATTAAGCAGGCTTTGATATCGGCACCCATCATATGTGCTCCCGATTGGAACCTTCCTTTCGAGATCATGTGTGATGCAAGTGACTTTGCACTAGGAGCCGTGCTCGGACAGAGGAAGGACAAGGTTTTGCATGCTATTTATTATGCTAGCAAAACCTTGGATGAAGCCCAAGTCAACTATGCCACCACAGAAAAGGAGTTTCTTGCTGTTATTTATGCTTTAGAAAAATTTAGATCATATCTAGTTGGTTCTAAAGTTATTGTTTTTACTGATCATGCAGCACTAAAATATTTGATAGCCAAGGCCGAATCAAAGCCAAGGCTACTCCGGTGGGTTCTCTTGCTCCAAGATTTCAACATAGAAATAAAAGATAAAAAAGGAGCAGAGAACGTAGTGGCAGACCACTTGTCACGTATCAGGTATGATGAGGGTAAGGATCCTTTACCTATAGATGATTCTTTCCCTGATGACAACCTTTATGCAGTTGTAGAGCATCACCCTTGGTATGCTGATTTTGCCAATTATATAGTGGGTGGTACTCTACCTCCTGACGTGTCCTACCAACAGAAAAAGAAATTCCTTTATGATGTTAAACATTATTTTTGGGATGATCCTTTTTTGTTTCGTGAGTGTGCAGATGGATTATTTCGCAGGTGTGTTCCCGAATGGGAGGTTCACGGCGTCCTTACCAGTTGTCATATTTCACCCTATGGTGGACATCATGGCCCCACTAAAATGGTGGCTAAGATTAATCAGTCAGGTTTCTTTTGGCCTACTATGTTTAAAGATGCTAACACTTTTGTGCAGGCTTGGGACTCTTGCCAGAGGACTGGCAACATTTCGCGGAGGCATGAGATGCCCCAAACTGGGATTCTCGAAGTTGAAATATTTAATGTTTGGGGTATCGATTATATGGGGCCGTTCCCATCTTCCAATGGGAATTGTTACATACTTGTAGCCGTAGATTATGTGTCCAAGTGGGTAGAAGCCATAGCTTCACCAACAAACGATTCTAAGGTAGTCATCAAGCTCTTCAAGAAGATCATATTTCCCAGGTTTGGTGTTCCACGAGCTATTATTAGTGATGGGGGTAGCCACTTCCATGAAAAACAATTGGATAACCTCCTTAAGAAATATGGCGTATATCACAGAACAGGGCTTATACCACCCTCAAACTAGTGGTCAAGTTGAGGTCTCTAATAGGGAAATCAAGGCGATCTTAGAAAAGGTAGTAGCCAAGTCAAGGAAAGATTGGAGCATGAAGCTTGATGACACACTTTGGGCATACCGAACAACATTTAAGACACCGATTGGTACTTCACCTTATAGATTGGTTTATGGTAAGGCATGTCATCTTCCCGTAGAATTGGAGTACAAAGCCTTTTGGGCGATCAAAGAGCTTAATATGGATTCTAAGGCCGCGGGTAAGAAGAGACTTCTTCAACTCAATGAGTTGGATGTGTTTAGATTGTCGGCATATGATAGTGCGCGGATCTACAAGGAGAAGACCAAGAAGTGGCATGACAAGAGGATCTTACCAAGAGAGTTTGCACCGGGTGATAAGGTTCTTCTCTTTAATTCTAGATTAAAGATTTTCCCAGGAAAGTTGAAGTCTAGGTGGTCCGGTCCCTTCACTGTCACAAAGGTGAACAAATTTAGTTCGGTGGAGTTGGTGAATGACAAAGGTGAAGAGTTCAAGGTAAATGGCCAAAGGTTGAAAGTGAATCATGAAGGTGCTACCATTAGAGATGTGGAGGAGACTCTCCTAACTCCACTTCCAACATGAGCTTCAAGGTGGTAAGAGGGTCGTGCGGGACCTAGATAAACCAGCGCTTTGCGGGAGGCAACCCGTATTTCATGCTTTCTAGGCTAGTTTTCCTTTTCCTTATTTTTGTTTTTTTTAAGAGAGGCGAGGAGAGTGATATTTCACCATTTTTAAGTGTTGTTGTACAGGTATGAATTTGACAGGTATAAAGACTTATAAAAATTTGACGAAGAAAAGAAATCGGAGAAAAAGGGCTGCTCGGGCCCGATCGGGCGAGGCTCGCCCGATCGGGCGCACAAGCAACCCAGATTTCAGCCGCAAATTCGCCCGATCGGGTGAAGCAGCCCGATCGGGCGTGCAAGCAGGGCTGAATTCAGAGGCATTTTCGCTCGATCGGGCGAAGCTTGCCTGATCGGGCGCTTTTTGCGGAAAATCGAGTGAGAAGGAAAATATATGTCGGGCAAAGCTCGCCCGATCGGGCGAGCAAAGGGAGAAAATTCTCTTCGCGTTCGCGCCCGATCGGGCGGAGCTCGCCCGATCGGGCGCGCAACTGGAGTTCTGGAAATTCCCCCCTTCGCCCGATCAGGCGAGGCTCGCCCGATCGGGCGCGCCATCAGTCCGTCCCCCTTTATCTTCTTTTCTCTTCTTTCTTTCCTCACTTTCTCCTTATTTCATCTTCTTCATTTCACTTTCTCTCTCTAAAACCTCCATTTTCAAACCTTCAACCTACACTTCAATCCAAGATCTCCTCCAATTCTTCTATCCAAACTCAAAAATTCCTACATATTCCATCTCCCCTCATCCTCCTCTACAATCCACACTAATTTTCCCCTATTTTCTCTCAAATTTTCTCAAACCCTAGGAGAGAGAAACCTTCAATTTGCCACTATTTTACAAGAAGATGGCCTCAAAGCGTTTAAGGAACCAAAGGGGTGAGAGTTCGAGGGCACCACAACCAACAATCAACCTGGATCTTCAAATTCCGGGATGGGAGGAGGTTGTCATTAGCTCGGAGGAGCAACGGGTTAGGATGGTCAACCTCATCGATCGTCAGGTACTCTCTACCTGTTTTATTCATCATCCCACATTAGTTAGGTTAGGCCTAGATAAATATGTGGAAAAATTGTTCAAAGGTATAGGCATGAGTGGTTTTTTTTCAAATGTGCCATGATACATATGATTACTTAACATTGGAATTTATCTCAAGTTTTAATGTTATTAAAATGAATGCACTAATTACTCATGTACAATTCCGATTATTAAACAACGATGTGAGACTAACTCTTAAAGAATTTGGAAAGTTGTTTGATTTAAAATAGGATAAACCTATTGAACCCTCTCAAGACCACACCGCCATGGTCTATAAGAGGCTAACTGGGGAGGATTTAGTGAACCTCCAGCATGCCAAAGGGACGTGGGTTCAACATCCCGTCCCAAAACTTTGGCAAAGATTTGCCGGCCTCACTATTTTCGGGAGGCATGAACCAGCAAATGTTAGGAGAGATGAATTGGAACTATTGGCATCCTATATAATTCCTACTGCTGAAAAATTGAACATACCCCATAGGATAGCCAATCACTTCCAAAGGGCGGCCAATGCGGCCGAGGCTAGTAGGTCTAGGGCACCTATTTACTTTGGGGGGTTAGTGACCCACATTGCTAGGAAACACCTAGGTTGGAACCCGGATGGGCATAGGAAAGTTGTGGGATCGAACCTCATGGACCTACCCTATTTAGGGGGTTTGAATTGGGTGCAACCTGTGGGGAGTGATACTTGGTGGATAGTCCACCGACAATCGGGTAGGAGAGACCAAGCCTTTACCTTACCCAACCCCGCCTTGACCAAATTTGAGAGGGGGAAGCCCTCTTATACTTTCGAGGTAAATGGTCAAGGTGAAGTTCAACCACCACACCCCTCACCACAACCCCACCAT
This sequence comes from Chenopodium album, assembly GCF_948465745.1. Taxonomy (NCBI): domain Eukaryota; kingdom Viridiplantae; phylum Streptophyta; class Magnoliopsida; order Caryophyllales; family Amaranthaceae; genus Chenopodium; species Chenopodium album. The sequence continues at coordinate 64,675,298 of NC_137834.1, read as the reverse complement.
TCCCCCATTCACCACTCACCACACTACCCACCACCTCCACCCTTCACCTATGGCATGCCTACTTCCTCGGTCGATAACAACGTCGACCCCAATGCCCCATATGACTTTTCGGCTTTTAGGAGCCAATTAGACCGCATCGAGACGGGGCAAGGGAGAGTTGAGGGTATGATGCAAAACCTAGACTCTAGGTTAAGCACCTTAGATGGGCGGGTTGGTCATTTAGAGAGGAACCTAGGGAGGGGCCTTTATCCCATGTATGATGATTACGCCCGTCGGGAAGCTATTCCTCCCGATTCACTTACTCCCGATTGGTTCCAATACCCCCAAGGAGGGTATTCTCACCCTGGTGCGTATGGTACTTACGTGGACTACTATTCGGTCCACGGATATGGGGGTGATGCTCCTTTTGGGGGTATGGGTGGGAATGTGGACCCTAACTACTATGCAGGTGGTTCGGGGTATGGAGGTGGTGGCTCTAGCCATGGAGGAGCCGGTTCTAGCCACGGCGGGGGCTTTTCGAGGATGGATGAAGATGAGGAGTAGGCTACTCTCCCAAGTCAATGAGGGCATTGCTTGATTTGGCTTGTGGGGGTGTTCTTTCACTTGGTAATTCTCTTCCTTTTCTATCTTTATTTGCTTTCTAGTTTAGTTTTTATTTGCTTTCCTAGTGTAGTTTTTATTGCTTTCTTTATATATAAAAATACAAAAAAATTTGAAAAATAAAAAAATTCAAAAATACGTTCCAATGAATTGTAAATCATGCTTCCCTGTGCCCCGTACTTGAGAAAAATTGTTTTGATTCTTGGTATTTGATGATGAATATTGTGGATTTGTCGGTCATGATTTGAAGTTTGATTGCTTGGATTCCCAAACATGCGTCAATTTTGCCCAACTACTTGTGAATATAGTGCTTGACTAGTTGATTTGGTTAGGAAATGTGTGATAGTTCCATAATTCCTGGTAAGCCAATAAATTTGAGTATTGATTTGCAACTATGAGTAGTGTTTCATGACTTATTATTATGCACATGAGGAGGACGAAGGCGTTCATTCTTTTAGGTAGCCTTCAGAGTATTAGATACATTTGTTCCCTTCTTGTTACCCATGTTGTTGCTTGTGCCCTTTTATTGTTTATTTAGCCACATTACAAGCCTACATGAGCCCCATTGATTACTAGTCCCAAGCTTGGCTTGGGGGAGCTATTAGTGAGTGAGGTGAGAGAGTTTGTAGTGTGCACATTATTTGCACAATTTGGGTGGGTTTTGAGAAGTAATTCATTCTTGATCATATTTTTGTTTTGTTGAGTTTAAAAGTTGTATATTTTTGAGAAAAATAAAAGTGTGATAAAAAAAAAAGTTCAAAAAAGTGAGAAATTTGGAAAAAAAGGTGAACTTCTAAGAAAGGAAACAAAAAAAGAAAAAAATGTTTGATGTTCAAATGTTCTAAGTGAAGGTTAATCAAAGAAAAGAAAGAAAAAAGAATAAGTGGTTCAAAGTTTGTTTCAATTCACTCTATTCCATATTATTATATTATTATGAGTGAAATTGTAAGTGTTGGGATTGTTTATAATGTTTGGAGTATATTTGGTGGATTGTTGTTTGGAGTTGGTTATGTTGGAGATGTGTATGATCATTATTTTTTATCATGGGTTTATTAGGATTTGGCTCCCTTTTGCATAGCTTTTCTCTCACATAATCCCAAATTTATCCTATCTTTACCCTAGCCTTACATTACAAGCTCAAAAGACCTTCCGATCTTGTGCATAGAAGTTATGTAAATATGAAAGTGTTGTTTATCAATGCAAGTTATGACTTGGCATATTTCGAGTCGACTAGTAAGAGGAGCGTTCAATGTTTTTATACACACGAGAGTGTGAGTTGGAGGGCATTGTTCACATTAAAGGGGTTGGTTGGAGAGAGATCGAGTACATTCTTTACTCGCAACATAAATGAGAGTTGAGTGTGTGAGCACTAGTCTTGAATTCTATATGCTCTTGTGGTTTGCTCTACTTGACAATTGTTGGGGAGGAAGGGTGATTAGATGAATAAGATTGATTGATGTTGAAGCGTGTTCACTAGATTTGCCTTGAATCATTGGTCTTTGATTTGATTATTGGGGTGAAGTATGTTTTATGTGTTCATTGATGAGCTCTTTGCTTAGGGACAAGAAAAGGTTTGGCTTGGGGGAGTTTGATATGTCTAGTTTATATAGTGTTTTATCCCCGTCCCTTGGTCGTTATTAGTAGTGTTTTTGGCTCTTTCGGGCCACTTTTATTACTAATTTGTGTGTTCTAGTGTTTTCGTAGTTTTAGTTGTATTTTACAGGAAATTGCACTCTTGGAGCATTTTCCCGGGCTTATTGGATCTACTACGGAAGCTAGAAGGACACGACCACTTTTGGAGCCAAGGATCGGTGAGAGCCGGTGATTAAGGGCTCGGTAATTGGGATCACGAGGCATTTGGACCAAGTATTCGAGACCCGAGAGGAAATCCGGATTGGGCCGAGAAATCTAGCCCAATCGAAGTCCAAGCCTCGAAGAAGAAGACCGGGCCCGATCGGGCAAGCATATGCCCGATCGGGCGGATGCGCGCAAAGGCACCCTTAAGGGAAAAGCGCGCCCGATCGGGTGAGCGTAGGCTCGATCGGGCGCGGCATGCCAGCAGTGGGCGTTGTAAAAAGGCAGGCCCGATCGGGCGGCCCTTCGCCCGATCGGGCGCGTGTTTTCTTAGAAGCTGATTAGTTTAGTTTTAATTCTTGTTTTAGGAGAGGTTTAAATACGTTTTGTACGGAATTATTAGCTACCTTCTTTCTTAGACTTTCTCTCTCTACTTAGTATTTTTGTCTCTCTTAAATTCTCTCTAAACTTTTGTTCTTAATACTTCCTTTAATTCCAGATTTATTTTTGGTACAATTTCTTCCCTTTTTAATTTCAGCTATTTTAATTGTTTTCTTGATTATGCTTTTAATTATTTACTTGATTAGTTTAGTTATGATGATTAGTGAGTAGTTCCATTCTAGGGTTTATGGGGATCCATAATTAATATGAAGGGATAGTTTGTTGTTATTGATTTTTGATATTGCATGATAATTTCCTATTGAATTGTTTTAATTCTTTGCAATTAGATTATGAATCGAGCAGATGTAATTTGATTGTGAATGTTTAGCAATATTGAATTGATGAATCGAGCAGATGTTGATTTAATATTAAAGGCTAATTTTAATAGGAACTTAGGTCTAGTAAATTGCGAGAGCCTGTTAGACCTATGTTGATTAGTAAATTGCGAGAGCCTGTTAATCATGTTATCTGTGCATTGTTAATTATTAATTACTTCGTTCTATCCCGGAATATTAATTATTGGTGAACCTGTGACCCTAGGTTTCATTATTATTGATTCTTTTCTCCCTAAACTTATTCTTCGTAGTATAGAATTCATACCTAAAAATATTGGTTACTTAGATAATTTAGATTATAATAATAAATTAGAATTAAAAAGACTTGTTTCCCTGTGGAGATCGACCCTACTTCCCTATCTACTTTAGTTAGTGATTTAGGTAATTATTTTTGATTAGGGGATACGACTTTACCCTGTCAGTATTGCACAAAGCAATTTAATCCCAAGTAACAATACTTCAATTTCAGTATTATTAGTCCATAGTCATCTGTAGATACCCATTTGTGTCTCCCCAAAACCAAACCCAGTGATGAGTACCTTTCATGTCGAATCATAATCGAATGAAGTGAAAGTGTGGAAAGTTTAGTGTTGTGGTTAGTTTTAATTCTTTTCTTTCTCTGTGTTTTTAAAAACCTATTTTTTGAAAATAGCCAATTTAGTTTAGTTTGGTCCATAACAAGGGTCCAATAATATTGTAGTTGGGTCGGGTTAGTGTAGTTGGGTTGGGTTCGAAAAGAGCTTTCGAACAATATATTATAAGCCCAATTCCGATGAATAATGAGGAAGTTATGGCCAAATTACTAAACTGGGCCCAGTTTGATTCTTATATGCAACCCAATGATCTAGAGGAGGGCCTATTATGATGTATCATTCCTAATATAATTAGGATTGATTATAGTCTTCTAGAATCTTCTAGAAGGTTCTTTTGAATCTTAATTTAATTAGCATTGATAAATTAACTTTTAAGAGTTTTATTTAGAATAAAAGAAGTGTTTTTAAGGAAATTTAAGTTTTGCCCTCTCGTACGCTTAAATTTTATCAAAATAAGAAAACGCGTGGAAAAACGGATTGCATCGCCGTACGACACGTCTGTCGCCTGGCATCTGGCGACACGTCTGGCGTCTGGCGACATCCGCGTGTGTGGCAACAGCGTCGTGTTTTATTATTTTCGAAACTCTGATTCGTTTTTAATCATATCCGGCTGATTTTCTTTACAAATAGCCTCCTAAAACCTCCGTTTTCAATCACCAATTCTCCATCTAATTATCACCAACTCTCATCAAGAAATTCTTGATATCCTCTCTCTCTCTCTTTTCTAAACTAGCCTTTCTTAAACAAAATTCTGCATTCACAAGATCTAAACACAACTAGCCAAGTTCGAAGTTGCCTTAGCCCCAGACGTGAAAGGTTTGATTTCTGAGGGTTTCATCCCAAATCTCCCTTTTTAATTATTTAATTTAATTATTTATTTTTTATTTTTCCTTGAAGTTACTAACGTGTGTATTTTGTTATTAGAAAGAGGTACGAGGCATCCAAGTAAGTGCTTTAATTGTTTTTATTGATATTATGATATGGAAATCATGTTTAGGTTGTTATTTTGATTCATAGTATCATGTTAGGATGTTTCATTGCTTCCTAGTATCATATTTAGGGTGATTTGCTTATATCAAATATGCTTACTATGATTTCTATGATGCTTCCTATTTTCTTTCCTAATAGCATGTTAGTATCATGTTAGGGCTATATATTTGATCTTTGATGCTTAGTGACATGCTAGAGTTTGTTATTAATCTTGTTAGTATCATGCATAGGATCTTGCTATTATTATGCTTTATTTTTAACATGATTATTTCAATTATGATTACTTTAATTATGATTGTTATTTTGATAATTATTTTTATTATTGTGATGATTATTATTATGTTACTTGATATGTATTTATTGTTATTGCTTGATCACACCTTTTATGCATATTTAAAGGGAATTTGTACTTGCAATCATGCTTAATAAGATAATTAATAATCTTGTTTAGGGTTGGTTTGATTATAATTCAAATGATCGCCAATAATAGTTTTTTTTGTGTATTAATATTCAACCAACATGGATAAACAGGTTTAGGGTAAACCTATTGATTGCAAGTTAATAAGAAAGCGCACATGAATACGAGAAGAATAAAGTAGAGGCTTATTATTAGGGCAGGTTCTTTTTCTTTTATATTTAATTTGTACCTTCATCCCCGAACTTCCAGTCATGGTTCCAGACCTATTGGAGGTTAACGATCTCCTGGATCGTTAAGGGGTGTAACCTTCACCCTGTGAACGGTTTACAAGTTCCAAAAACTTGTTGGCGACTCTTTTGCTCTAGCTTCCTTCCCTTTGGACGCCACCATGCTTAAGTGTATGATCACATTGGGGTTCAAGTTAGGGGTAATACTTGAAATATTCCCTACATTTTTTGGCGACTCCACTGGGGAGGATTTCTATTTAATTCCTGAAATTTTTTTCGGCAATGATTTAGAATGAGTGGATGAGACTCGAAAAGTTCTAAGTATTTCATGTGCTTAATTTTGATTAACATTATTGTCATATGCATAAAAAAGATCTCATTGGAAAGACCATCCGTAATGAGATAAAAACATAGGATTTTTACACGTAGGAAATTTAAGAAATATCTTTCACAACTAGGATCGAAATAATGCTACGAAAAACTGGAAAATTTTATCGAACACAGAAAGCTGCTGAGGCATGTAGGAACTGGCGTCTAAAATACAGATCTTATCGCCGATGATATGGCTCTGTTGCCAGGCGACACTTCTGTCGCCAGGCGACAAAGCTATATTGCGGCGACAGACTCTGTTGGCTGGCACAACGTTCTTCCAATACTGAGCCAGGAATATAAGTTCTAATTTTGACCAGTTCTAGCATTATTGGCTCGATTCTACTTCCTGGTTGAGTTTTCTCACTTTTCTGAAACCCATATGTGTTCTACATATGGAAATAACCGTCTGGGAATTCATGCTCCATCTACCTGATTGAACGCTCTGTGCAACAAAGGGTACATCCGAGAATGTTGAATTCACTAAACCATGGAAGCGAGTTTTTAACTCGCGGGGTCCCATCCACTCGCGCCAACCCTTCGAAAGGTAAGGCTTCCACACGGTGCATCCGGACTCATAACTATGGACCCTCTTTGACTAACCCATATCCCGAACTTTAGAGAACTAGAGCCATGGTTAGGTTGCAAACTCATTGCATCATATTGTGACTATTTGACTACTTGTGCATTATTTGTTGTGCATACTCTATGTGTTTTTTCCTAACCGTTTGTTTGACTTGTGTTTAAGTCTAAATAAACTTATTAATGACTAAAAGGACTTTGCCTAATTAATTAATTAACTAATTTGAGTAATTAAAGTCTAAGAATTTGATCAGAATTGACTTAGTACGACTTTAGGCATGTCCTATAGAGTAAAAATACTAAAAGTGGTCCCTGATTAATGCTCCATTAATGGCGCCACAATTTGGGTTGCAGCGCCACACGCTGTTGTGCAACGCCGGGCGACAACTCTGTCGTCTGGCGCTGCACTACAGATTGCGGCGACAGTCCTCTCGCTTTGGCGATAGTTCATCGTTTTACTCGAGTAATAATCAATTCGATTTTTTTGTTATTAACGGTACCTTTGTTAAGTCCCTAATTGAGTCTAGACACAAAGCTCCATGGTCTTACACAAGAGTCTTAACATGTCACCTACACTCACTAGTCGTAGCACACACTTTGTGTGTACGTCACCATGACCATGTCTTAGGTTCATGCATGAGTCATTTTATTTCCGTCATTTGAGTTGGGGTCCACTTTATTCCTAAATCCTTCTATATACCCCCATCTACATCATATTTCCATTTTCTACATGATTCCTCCATATCACAACCTTCATTCTTCCTAACTTCTTCCATCCATGCATGTTGAATAGAGTTTAAGTCAAATAATTAACAGTGAATATCCCTAATTTCCCTTTCCACAGTACTTGGTTAAGACAACACCTTTATTCAAGTACATCTTTTTGATAAACCAGTGAGTCGGAAACGGAAAGCTAAGAAGATAATGGCAAGTCAAGAAGAAGTCAATAAGCTTAAGAAGAAAATGGCTACTGTTACTGAGGTGTTGAAGACCTTAACCCTCCAAATTAATGACCCTGTGAAGCAACAAAAAATGGAGCTCATGCAAGAGAGCTTGAGCAAGATATCCAATGACTATAAATTTCAGGGCATTAGCTCACAAGGGGTCTCGATGGACAAGGAGCTTCTTTCGCAGAAGTTCAATGCCACTGACATCCCTAAGTTCAAGGCAACAGATAATCCTTACTTTCACTTAAGAGCCTTTGAAACTATAATAAACATTAAGGGGATTGATAGGAAAGTTTTTCATTCCTTGTTTTCTTTATCTCTTGAAACTGTTTGTCAACAATGGTTCTTTTCTCTTGATAAAGAGAAAACTTCTACTTGGGATGCTATTGTAAACGCTTTCATTGATAGATATAAGTGTAATATTCAAGTCGAAACTTATTATAGACAACTTAAGATGCTAAGACAAAAAGAGAAGGAAGGCTTTACTTCTTTCTTTAATAAGTGGAAGGAAACTTCCGCTAAGATGATTGAGGTGCCCCCCAAAAAAGAATCTGTGAGGATGTTCATTAAAAATTTACAAGAGAAGTATTTGAAGCATTTAAAATATCAACATAATTTGAATACTTTCAAGGCCGTTTATGATATCGGTATTGAAATCGAAGATGACCTCGCAAAGCAAAAAGCTACTAATAATAGTAACCAAGTGGCTGGAAAGGAAAGAAGAACGATAATTCTTCTTCTTCCAAAAAACGCCCACTCTAGTAGTAATGTTAGTACCTTTGATCACAATGCAGTCTTAGCTATGGATAATCAAGGATATAAAAAGAAACCTAGGAGAGATTTCACACCCATTGGAATGACCTATGATGCTGCTTTTAATCGTCTCTATGATCGAGGATTAATCAAACCTATTAGCCCTACTGAGGATCCAACGCTAGAAAAGCGATCTTCAAGATGGGATCCCAATTCCTATTGCAAGTACCATCAAGGAAATGGTCATACCACCGATGAATGCTACAGGTTTCAAAATCTCATTCAAGATCTCATAGAAGCAAACAAGATTCCATTGCCTCTAGTTAGCGAGAAGACTGGGTGATGATGAAGTAAACAACACAAGACAAGAGGCGAGCTTCAACGACAAGATTTCATGACCTCTTTTTCTATTCCTTTTTTCATTTTTTCCTTTCCCCAATAATTCTAGCATAGGCACCCTTCTTTTCCCTTAGATTTATTTTGTAGGTTTTTTCTTTTTCTCTTTAATAAAAATGAGCATATATTTCCTTGCATATGATCATTGCATTGCATTAAAAAAAGAAAAAAATAAAAAAATTCTTTGTCGAACTAAGCACAAGGTATACCAATGATTTGAGGCACCCCTTGTAGCCACATCATATCACCTTTCACCCTTTAAATATGCAATCCTTTTTTGATAAACCACTTTGAGCCTCGTCTAACGATAGACCTTTCATTTTTCAACCCATATCTACCTAACCTTGGGATGGGATGGTGTGCAACTTATGCAATTTTCAATTTCATAAAAAGCTTGAGTGACTTCAAAAGATTAAAATAGAAAAAAATAAGCAAAAAAATAAATAAAAGTGTACAAAAGGGCAAGTGTTCCAATTTCTTTGACATGAACACGTCTCTGATTGCGTCTCTTATCGAGTGCTCGGTACCGTGCCTAAGAAACATGAATGCCAAGTGAGTGATAGACCGCATGATCGGGATTGCCCACACTTATAAAAATAAAATAAATGCTAAAGCAAAAGAGAGAGCAAAATATAAACAAAAAAAAGAGAGAAAAGAGAGCTAAAAAAGAGTTAAAAGCCAGAAGCATAAAAAATGTAAAGATTCAAAAGCAAGGTTGCACACCTTGGGGGCTTATATAGGGTCTTGAGCTTTTATCCCCTTCTTCTTCAACATTTAGCCTAACCACGTTACAACCCTTCAAAAGACCTTTTTGAGGTATACACACACTTGTGCGAGGTTCGGCTGGAGCTACGTCCGGCCAGATTCCTAACGGATACGTAGGCAACCTCACACCAAGGTGCGGTCGTAATAAAAAAGCATTCATATTTACGTTCATAATTGTTCATATCTAGGAATTTCCAATGCTCATCCCTTTTCATTTAGAGCTAAACTTGGGGGCTTGATCCCTACATCATTAGCTTACCGAGCCTAAGAGTCACCACCATTTGACTTTTTTAAAAATAATGTCTTTCCACACACTTAGCTCTTGCGGCCTAACCTTAGTGTCACTTTCACACACTGCACAGATACATGACCAAATACACTTCCCTTAGGAACCCTTTGTCATAAAATGCTAACACAACGTTGAAGCATGCCTTGTCATATCAACATTACTCAAAATCATTCATCATTGCATAACGAAGTATGAAGTGCTTAGCCTCCGTGCCTAAGTTACCTAAATACTTCCATTATCAAGTCAACTAGGATAGTCTAAGATGTTACAATCCTTGTACTGTGAGAGACAACGTTAACGGGTTAAGCTCATTCAACATGCACCTTCAAAAACTTCGCTTCTTTCTCTTTTCTCGTCTTTCTTTTTCGAGAGAAAATCGGTACCTCCACAAAAATGACGGAAATTTTTGTATTTTGCACGATCACATTACAATTCACACACGAGTCATGTACACATTGAGTCATGTCGTGTTATCACATTGAGTCAACACTATGCACACATGAGGTGAGTCGTCATACCTTGAGTCATGTCAAGTCAATGAGTCAAGAAACACTAGGTCTTAGGTCAACCCTAAAGAAATATAAGCAAAGTCCTATAGTCAAAATATAAATGCAGGTACATCCCATCAAGCAAGAACATTCCTGGAGTTTTTTGAAAAACCGCGAATATGACACAAGAGATTCTTCCAAGATGAGAGGAGTTTGAGCAAAATTACATGGATCAGTAAATTAGAGATGAAGAGCTTTAATTTACAAAAGATTTGAGCGGATTTGGTTGAAAGAAAACGACCAAGTTCAAAGTTCGGAGCGAAACCGAGCAACAGCAGCAGAAAGAGCAAAATAGGGAAGACCCGACTCCAACGCCGGATGACAAGGCAATCGCCTGGCGACAACATCTGTCGCCTGGCGACAGAAGCAAAGTGCGGCGCCAGAGTCTTCCAGCAGGCACTGGTGCGGTGACACAATGCGTGGTCCCCATATTGGATTATGCGGACCTCATACAACAATTTCGGGTTCCTTGGTACGCCAGTTAGCCCCTATAAGAAAATTGACATGATTAGTAGTCGGCTTGATTACAATCGCAGTAAGTGATTGACCTGACGACGATCGTCTCACTTAGCTTAAGCGCCTAAGAATTGGCTCATTACAAACATCAACGCATTGGTTCAAAAGCAAGCACTTATACGACAATTTTTCCAAGATTGGATTGTCATCCTCAGCTGACAATATTTCCAAATGTGGATTGTCGCGCATCTTCTTCAAACGACAATTTTTCCAAGATTGGATTATCATTCCCAACTGACAATATTTCCAAATATGGATTGTCGCGCATTCTTCTTAAATGACAATTTTTCCAAGATTGGATTGTCATCTTTGGCAAAGTTTCCAAACGTTGATTGCCGTGCTCCTTCCTTGTTTGGCAAGTTTTTCCAAGTTCGGATTGTCATACATTCATTGATTCTGGCAAGTTTTCCAAGATTGGATTGTCATACGCCCAGTTCCCTATGGAAAATTTTCCCGAAGTGGATTGTCGATCAACTCTTTTTTGCAAATGTTCCAAGACGCGGATTGTCAATTGTGACAATATTTTCCTAAAAGGATTTTCGCATAGCATTGGCAAATTTTCAAGGTGGATTGCTTTCAAGAGTTATATTCCAAGATGTGGATTGTCAATCGTAGCAAAGTTCTTATGACAGATTGTTACGAAACATTGGCAACTTTTCCCAAAAATTGGATTTTGGCAAATTTTTCGAGATACGGATTGTCGCTTCATCGTGGCAACATTTTCAAGGATGGATTTTTACGAAGCATTGACAACTTTCTCTAAATTGGATTGTCATATATCATACAAGAGTTGTGTTGGCAACTATTCCTGAAGAAATGAGGATTGTCATCACCCAAAGTATTGCAACAAACATTCACATATTAAAAAGAAGCTCTTTGTTCAGAGACGCGTGGACATATCAAAAAGCTCCATTGTTTAGAGACGAGTGAGCATCAAAACAGCAAGATGGCGTTCCCTATCATGTGGAAGGTTGTCACAGCAGCAAATGCAACACAAATTTGGTTATCTTTAGAGACGTGTGCTCGACGGTGCAAGATACGCGTTTCTTAACTCTCTTATCTATTTTAAACTAACGCTAGTTTGCAGGTATCCGTGTTACAAGAATGATTTAGGATCGCAGAACGTTCTGAATCATTCTCTGTCCCTATCAATACTTTGACTTTTGTTTTCAAAACTTGCATTTCTCCAAACTCTGTCAAAGTGGGGGCTTCTGTAGAAATCCATTTGTGTCGAATCATAATCGAATGAAGTGAAAGTGTGGAAAGTCTAGTGTTGCGGTTAGTTTTAATTCATTTCTTTCTCTCTATGTTTGAAAACCTATTTTGTTAAAATAGCCAATCCAGTTTAGTTTGGTCCATTTCAAGGTCCAACAATAGTGTAGTTGGGTCAGGTTCGAAAAGAGCTTTCCAGCGATATATTATAAGCCCAATTCCGATTAATAATAAGGAAGTTATGGCCAAATTACTAAACTGGGCCCGGTTTGATTCTTATATGCGGCCCAGTGATCTAGAGGAGGGCCTATTATGATTTATCATTCCTAATACAATTAGGATTGATTATAGTCTTCTAGAATCTTCTAGAAGGTTCTTTTGAATCCTAATTTAATTAGCATTGATAAATTGACTTTTAAGTGTTTTATTTAGAATAAAAGAAGTGTTTTTAAGGAAATTACAGTTTTGCCCTCTCGTACACTTAAATTTTATCAAAATAAAAAAATGCGTGGAAAAACTGATTGCAGCGCCGTACGACACGTCTGTCGCCTGGCGACAGGCGCGTGTGTTGCGACAGCGTCGTGTTTTATTCTTTTCGAAACTCTGATTTGTTTTTTTATCATATCTGGCTAATAATCTTTATAAATAGCCTCCTAAAACCTTCGTTTTCAATCACCAATTCTCATCAATTCTCCATCTGATTATCACCAAGTCTCATCAAGAAATTCTTGATATTCTCTCTCTCTCTTTTCTAAACTAGCCTTTCTCAAACAAAATTCCGCATTCACATGATTGACAAGGGAATAAACGCGTCGTCAATTGTCTATCCCTAGATCAAATACAATTTATACAACCTAAACAAACCTAATACGAGTATAAGGCAAGCATAGGGGTCGAACCACAGAGAACGATTAAACACCACCAAATGTTATCGACAATCAAGCTATTCCGGAATAGGAGATAAATAAACTAAAGCCTAAAAATGCTAAAACAAGAAATAAAACATTAAGGGAAATGGTTTAGGTATAGCATTCACTTGAACATAAACAAAGGCATAGAAATTGAATTAATTATGAACTAAACATGCTCGAATATCGAAATAAAGGATCCAATCTAGCCGCCTTCCGGGGTCAATTGGCTTCTCCTAACATAGCCTCTATGTTTCCACACTAGAACCATATATTAGAAGGTGCAATCAATGAACTATCGATAGTAATGAACCTTAACTAAGTCAACTTCCGTTTCTTGTTAGCAAAGATTCACCTTTAATCAACCAACAATGTGCACTTGCAAGAAGATTAAAGAATATCAAGCATATAAAGACTTTAATCACAAATAAATCAATTCCAAACCCTAGAACATGCTCAAGGTCCAACTACACCACAACCATCCCCTTAATGGGGAAATTACTCACTAATCATGTTGATGACAAGATTAATTAACAAACAATCAAGGATAAACATGATCAACAAGCAATACCAAAAACTAAAATAATAATCAAAATAAACAAATAAAAATAGAGGAGAGAGAGTAAGAAATTGCTCATTAATTGAAGATGAAGGTCTACAAAGGATTGAACAAGCTCCTTCTTCAAAATCCAAGTTCATTAATGAAGAAAACCTCACTTTCTCTCTCTACCAAAGAAGACTAATCCTAACCTAACCTAAAACTAATTAGAGAGAAGAATAGATAGTTATTGAATTGTTCTAATTACCCCAAAAATTGGGTATTTATACTAAGCTAGCCAAAGTAAGAAAAATAAAAGAAGGAAAAATAAAATAAAGAAAGAAAAGGAAAATAAAAAGAAAAATAAAATAGAAAAGAAATAAAAGAGAAAAGAAAATAAGAAAAGGAAAAGCAAAGGAAATAAAAATAAAAGAAAAATAAGAAAAACAAATCCCCAAAATCCCCCCAAAACATCAGCTACCCCGAGCTTCTTCTTCAAAATCAATTGGCTGCTCTAAACTCCATTGAAACGCACCACCATCACCACCGTTCATCAACCATCATCATCAAATCGAGGCCGTTCGATCCTCATTAAAAGCCATGTGCATAGCTCGTGGAGCGGTTCGGTCGAACCGTGGGTTGGTGCGGCCGAACTACGGGGTTGGTTCGGTCGAACCATGGGTATGTTCGACCACTCCTCTTCGAATAACAAAACCCACAAAGTCTCTGACTCGAAGTTCGATCGAACCACAAATGGTATGCTCGAACTTGATTGATTTTCAATTTGTTCTGATTTGCTTAATTGAGGGGCCGAATTGCTTGTGCGAATTGGTTGCTTAAATGTTGCTGGTTTAGGTGCGGCTGATTGCGGGTGTAAATTGGGGCGGTGGTGAAGTTGGTTGCTGTGGTTTCGGCTAGTGGAGATGCGGCTGCAATTGGGTGATGGTGGTAGGCGTGGTGGTTGATGAGCGAGTGAAGGAGAGGGAATTGTGATGGTGGCTGTTACGGGGTGTTGGTGCGAATTGGAGCAGGGGAAATGGAGGTGAGTGGTGGTAAGTCTGTTGTGGCTGGTGGTGCGGCTGCTTTTGGGTTGCAGGCTGTAAATTGGTGGTTGAAGGTGAGGGTGAGCAGGGGAGATGGAGGTGCTGTTGGTGGTGTTGCGGGCTGCTCTGGTTTTGGGGTTAGGGCTGCACGTGAAGGTGGTCAGGTGGTGTATTGGTTGCGGCAGCTGTGAGGGGTGTGGCTGGTCGAGGGAGCTGCTGTGATGTGGTCAGGTGGTTGGTTGTGTTGTTGTTGGTGTTGGTGGAGAAGGGATGAAGCAGAGGAGTGGATTGGCTGTGGTGCTGGTGTGGTGGAGGTTAAGAGAGATGGGGTGAAGGATAGGAGGCAGCAGCTTGGGTTGGCTCAAGTTTGCGCCTCGAACCTTGAACTTCGAACTTGATTTGAACATGGAAATCGAGCGTCAACCCGAACACACCTACAAACACGAGCAAGATTGAGGAGAGAATTGGGACAAAGAATAAAATAAAATAAAATGAAAATAAACAAAGGACGAAATAAAACAAAACCACGACAAATAAAATAAAATAAATAACAAAGAATAAAATAAAATAAAATAGAAAATAAGAGACATAAAACTAAACTAATAAAAATAAAACAAAAACTATACAAGCAAATAAAGTAAAATAAAATACGAAAATAGACTAAAACTAATAAAATAAAGAAAATAAACTAAAACGCTCCAACACTACCAAATAAACAAGAAACTTTATTAAAGAGAAAACAAGAGAAAGAAAGGGAAAATAAGATAAAATAAACACGAAAATGACTCTAAAACTACTCCCTAAGAGTGACATAAATGTCACTCATCAAATTCCCCAAGCTAAACCTTTGCTCGTCCTCGAGCAAAGCTAAGGCAAAAGAGAACAAGATGGAATTATTATAGGCAAAAGAAACAAAATAGAAACAAAGAGAAAGAATGTACACTAACTCACTGTCGTAGGAATCACGGATGCATTTAGCGTATGCATCAAGCCCTTTAAACCCCTATGTCGCCAAAGAGGACGAGTAAGCTCTCGTGAGGGTTTCCTAAGAGGTTTAACCCACAACTCTTGGCAACACATAACATTCAAGGCAAAGGTGAAATCAAGAAAATTCGAGTTTTGATATTTCAAACCAAACACAAACAATGGGCTAAATGCACAAGAATACAATCCTTTCTAGACATTAAAGGTAGCCAAGCAAAAGAATAGCTAAGGTTGATACACACATAATGCATGCAAAGGGTAGAGAACTTAGAGGGACTTACACTCCTCCTTATCTCCGACCAAACTTCCGCATCCTCACTAGTTTTGCATCCACTTTTAAGGTGATATCTCGAGATTCCTCGAAGGAATCGGAAGAAATAATCAATGAAAAACATTTAGGCTACCCGACATCTTGGCATTGATAGCTCGCTCAATAGGCTTGGCTTGATTACCCTCCATCGGTAGTAACTAAACCTCACTAAGGTCAAAAGGTCTTAAAAGGGTTGAAACGTTTAGGCTAGGGTAAAGGGTGTGGAAATAAATTTGGAAATTGGTGGTAAACTTAGAAATGAAGCAAGGTTGATCATTCCTCAATTCAAATTCAATAAACTACCAACTTTCAAATCAAAAATTCTAGCAATTCCTCCCCCAAGCTTATTCTTTTTCAACCAAACAACAAATATTTTTGTATTTTCTCAATATTTTCTTCTCTTTTTTTCATTTCTTTTTATTCTTTGCTCTCGCCTCTTTTAACTTTGAGCGGCTTTTTCTTTCATTTCCTTTTTTTTTCTTTTCATTTACTCAAACCATTCAACATAACAAAAATAATCACAAGTACCAAAATTTGAGTTTTTCACTTCTTTTTCATTCTTTTTCTCACTTTCATTAACCAAAAATACAAATCAAGTCCCAAGAATGCTTCACAAAAACTAAAAAAAAAGGTGAAAATAAAGCAAAGGTCCATTGGTTTGTAATGTGGTTATGCCAAAGAAGGGAAAATGGCTCAATTTGGGTTACTAAATGAGAAAATGCAAAAGAAAAAAAAAAAATAGAGAATAATAACACAAAACAAAAATCCTAATTGCCTTCGTCTTCCCCTAGGTTGGTTCGGTCTCGATCTTGGGTAGATTAAGCCAAATTCTCGATATAAGCTAGCAATGTCAAGGATCCAAACGCCACACATGCAAGAAATGTAGAAGGCTAGAACAAAATAGACACATCCTCACAAAAATGACGGTAGTGGAGTAGCAAAAATCACCTTTAAAGCTTCAACTAGCTAGAGAGCGACAACCATCTTACCACAAACCAAGTGAGCTAAGGTCTCATAGCCCTTAAGTTCTACTACCTTGGCAATGTTATATGTGTGAACCAACCTCGACATTCAAGTGCACAAAAACCTCTAACAACTAGCAAAGAGGGTATTCTAGGTGCTAAAGCCCAATTATGTCCAAGTTTAAAACAAAACATTTTGAAACTTGCCTTGAATGCCATGGAAAGACACTATACACACAAATATTCACAAAACCAACAATACTCAAGAATGCATATACAATAGTGCAATATGAAAGCATGATCATTCAAAACTACATATACCAAAAGTCAACTCAATAAGGCGCTCATGGCCATCCAAACATAGAAAACCAATCTCAATAATAGAATTTGGCAAGTATGAGAGAAATAAATCAAGCAATCATGAGACTATGGATTAAGAAACCACCAAGAGATATAGATAACCCCCCCAAGCTAGCGAATAGCTACTCCCCCAAGCTAGAATGGAGCATTGTCCTCAATGCTCAAAATAAAGGCACAAAGGGTGGGTGGGAGGGGAAGAAAGAAAACTAATTCACACAACAATTCATAATCATACAATTCAAATGCAATTAAGAAAGCAAATCCAAGATGAGGGAAGAAGGAAAGAGTAAACCAAATGTGAGGTGGGTGTTGAAACCCGCAATTGAGCACATTGTCCACAATTTCATCTAATTCCTCGTCTTTGTTGCTTTTCCAAATGCAAGCAATCATTGGTGTGCTTCTTCTCAAGGAGCTCAATCCAAAATCCTTGCACATGAGTATATGCATCGAGTACCTATACACATAGACAAGAGAGTAAACAAAAATGAGAAACACAAAATAAAGAAAAAGAAAGCAATAAAACACGGGTTACTTCCCGCAAAGGCTTGCTTAACGTCCAAGCATGACCAATCTAGTAAATAACCCGACAAAGAACGCAATAGCTTGTCATATGCACCGGCAAACATATCAAGAAATAGAGCATACGCGATGCTCATATGACAAGCAAGCATAAAGTACAAGGAGACTTTATGCTTGAGAGAAGGGAGAAAAGAAAAAGTAAAAGAATCAAAAGAAAAATCAAGAAAATAAGAAGAAAAAGTAGAAGAAGAAAAAGAAAAATCCTCACAAAAATCTTTTTGTTTGGCATTATAACTCTTTTCCTCATCAACAATGAAAGAGTTAGGGGCTTCGTAAGCATGAATAGGAAGAGGATCCCTAAGAGGTTCTTTGAGAAAAGAAGGGAGGAACATAGGATAGTAGGAGATATGGTTAAACCTTTGGGAAAAATGTGTATGAGAAAGGCAAAAAGGGGTAGCTAATCCCTCATCACAAGATTTCACATCACTAATGAGGGAATGAAAATCAATCATGGAATCCTCAAATGAAGAACCCTCATGTTCTATATCTCCCTCAAGCTCAAAAACTCCAAGGTAATCAACCTTATCCTCCTTTTCAACACAATAAACATCCTTTCCTTCTACTATCTCAAAATCAAGAGTGAATGGGGGCAGATTTCTCTCAAACTCATCTCTTTCTAATGAAGCCTTATCAACGAACTCACTCATAAGGTTATGGGCTACCGTTTGAAACTCAAGAAATATTTGGGCCATAATCTCAAATGAGTCCAAATCATCATGGATAGACGAGTCAAAAGCTTGCTCATTGGAATCATTTAGGGGACTATGGGGCACACCTTTAGAATTCATGCAAAAATCGGATGCAAAATGAGAAAGAGCATGCACTTCATCATCATTAGAATGTACCTCATTACATTGAGTTATAGAGGGAGGGGAGTTGAAATCATGCATTACATGGTCACTATGGGGAGCATCAAGCACATCATGGGAATTCATATTAGACAAATCATGACAATTAGCATCAACATTAAAAGCATGAGAATCCCGAACATAAGTCTCATGATTGGCCCTCTCCCAATCATAATTATCCCTAGCTAACCATGAATAGAAATCCCAAGCTTCATCCGAAGACATGTCTTGAAATTTACCATTTAACATATTATCAACTACTCCTCTAAAATTCTCATTTAATCCCAAATTGATGATTTCACAATAATCACCCTTGGTTAAACCTTGAACACCATCTAGGAAATCCTCAAGTCTATTGAAATACACCCAAAATGGTTCATTATCAAATTGAGGAATAGAAATATAAGCCATTTTTTTCTCAAACAAAACAAAGAGAACAAAAACAAATCAAAAGAAAATATAAACAATGGACTAGTCTCAATAAGATAACATGACGGTAATGGAAGCCGTTCCCCGGCAACGGCGCCAATTTGACAAGGGAATAAACGCGTCGTCAATTGTCTATCTCTAGATCAAATACAATTTATACAACCTAAACAAACCTAATACGAGTATAAGGCAAGCATAGGGGTCGAACCACAGAGAACGATTAAACACCACCAAATGTTATCGACAATCAAGCTAGTCCGGAATAGGAGATAAATAAACTAAAGCCTAAAAATGCTAAAACAAGAAATAAAACATTAAGGGAAATGGTTTAGGTATAGCATTCACTTGAACATAAACAAAGGCATAGAAGGTGCAATCAATGAACTATCGATAGTAATGAACCTTAACTAAGTCAACTTCCGTTTCTTGTTAGCAAAGATTCACCTTTAATCAACCAACAATGTGCACTTGCAAGAAGATTAAAGAATATTAAGCATATAAAGACTTTAATCACAAATAAATCAATTCCAAACCCTAGAACATGCTCAAGGTCCAACTACACCACAACCATCCCCTTAATGGGGAAATTACTCACTAATCATGTTGATAACAAGATTAATTAACAAACAATCAAGGATAAACATGATCAACAAGCAATACCAAAAACTAAAATAATAATCAAAATAAACAAATAAAAATAGAGGAGAGAGAGTAAGAAATTGCTCATTAATTGAAGATGAAGGTCTACAAAGGATTGAACAAGCTCCTTCTTCAAAATCCAAGTTCATTAATGAAGAAAACCTCACTTTCTCTCTCTACCAAAGAAGACTAATCCTAACCTAACCTAAAACTAATTAGAGAGAAGAATAGATAGTTATTGAATTGTTCTAATTACCCCAAAAATTGGGTATTTATACTAAGCTAGCCAAAGTAAGAAAAATAAAAGAAGGAAAAATAAAATAAAGAAAGAAAAGGAAAATAAAAAGAAAAATAAAATAGAAAAGAAATAAAAGAGAAAAGAAAATAAGAAAAGGAAAAGCAAAGGAAATAAAAATAAAAGAAAAATAAGAAAAACAAATCCCCAAAATCCCCCCAAAACATCAGCTACCCCGAGCTTCTTCTTCAAAATCAATTGGCTGCTCTAAACTCCATTGAAACGCACCACCATCACCACCGTTCATCAACCATCATCATCAAATCGAGGCCGTTCGATCCTCATTAAAAGCCATGTGCATAGCTCGTGGAGCGGTTCGGTCGAACCGTGGGTTGGTGCAGCCGAACTACGGGGTTGGTTCGGTCGAACCATGGGTATGTTCGACCACTCCTCTTCGAATAACAAAACCCACAAAGTCTCTGACTCGAAGTTCGATCGAACCACAAATGGTATGCTCGAACTTGATTGATTTTCAATTTGTTCTGATTTGCTTAATTGAGGGGCCGAATTGCTTGTGCGAATTGGTTGCTTAAATGTTGCTGGTTTAGGTGCGGCTGATTGCGGGTGTAAATTGGGGCGGTGGTGAAGTTGGTTGCTGCGGTTTCGGCTAGTGGAGATGCGGCTGCAATTGGGTGATGGTGGTAGGCGTGATGGTTGATGCGCGAGTGAAGGAGAGGGAATTGTGATGGTGGCTGTTACGGGGTGTTGATGCGGATTGGAGCAGGGGAAATGGAGGTGAGTGGTGGTAAGTCTGTTGCGGCTGGTGGTGCGGCTGCTTTTGGGTTGCAGGCTGTAAATTGGTGGTTGAAGGTGAGGGTGAGCAGGGGAGATGGAGGTGCTGTTGGTGGTGTTGCGGGCTGCTCTGGTTTTGGGGTTAGGGCTGCACGTGAAGGTGGTAAGGTGGTGTATTGGTTGCGGCAGCTGTGAGGGGTGTGGCTGGTCGAGGGAGCTGCTGTGATGTGGTCAGGTGGTTGGTTGTGTTGCTGTTGGTGTTGATGGAGAAGGGATGAAGCAGAGGAGTGGATTGGCTGTGGTGCTGGTGTGGTGGAGGTTAAGAGAGATGGGGTGAAGGATAGGAGGCAGCAGCTTGGGTTGGCTCAAGTTTGCGCCTCGAACCTTGAACTTCGAACTTGATTTGAACATGGACATCGAGCGTCAACCCGAACACACCTACAAACACGAGCAAGATTGAGGAGAGAATTGGGACAAAGAATAAAATAAAATAAAATGAAAATAAACAAAGGACGAAATAAAACAAAACCACGACAAATAAAATAAAATAAATAACAAAGAATAAAATAAAATAAAATAGAAAATAAGAGACATAAAACTAAACTAATAAAAATAAAACAAAAACTATAAAAGCAAATAAAGTAAAATAAAATACGAAAATAGACTAAAACTAATAAAATAAAGAAAATAAACTAAAACGCTCCAACACTACCAAATAAACAAGAAACTTTATTAAAGAGAAAACAAGAGAAAGAAAGGGAAAATAGGATAAAATAAACACGAAAATGACTCTAAAACTACTCCCTAAGAGTGACATAAATGTCACTCATCAATGATCTAGACACACCTAGCCAAGTTCGAAGTTGCCTTCTCCCTAGACGTGAATGGTTTGATTTATGAGAGTTTGGTCCCAAATCTCCCTTTTTAATTATTTAATTTAATTGTTAATTTTTTTATTTTTCCTTGAAGTTACTAACGTGTGTATTTTGTTATTAGAAAGAGGTACGAGGCATCCAAGTAAGTGCTTTAATTGTTTTTATTGATATTATGATATAGAAATCATGTCTAGGTTGTTATTTTTATTCCTAATATCATGTTAGGATGTTTCATTGCTTCCTAGTATCATATTTATGGTGATTTGCTTATATCAAATATGCTTATTATGATTTCTATGATGCTTCCTATTTTCTTTCCTAATAGCATGTTAGTATCATGTTAGAGCAATATATTTGATCTTTGATGCTAAGTGACATATTAGGGCAATATATTTGATCTTTGATGCTTAGTGACATGCTAGGGTTTGTTATTAATCTTGTTAGTATCATGCCTAGGATCTTGCTATTATTATGATTTATTTTTAACATGATTATTTCAATTATGATTATTTTAATTATGATCATTATTTTTATAATTATTGTTATTATTGTGATGATTATTATTATGTTGCCTGATATATATTTATTGTTATTGCTTGATCACACCTTTTATGCATGTTTAAAGGGAATTTGTACCTGTAATCACGCTTAATAAGATAATTAATATTCTTGTTTGGGGTTAATTTGATTATAATTCAAGTGATCGCCAATAATAGTTTTTTGTGCATTAATATTCAACCAACATAGATAAACAGGTTTAGGGTAAACTTATTGATTGCATGTTAGTCAGAAAGCGCACATGAATACGAGAAAAATAAAGTAGAGGTCTATTATTAGGGCAGGTTCTTTCTCTTTTAGATTTAATTTGTACCTTCATCCCCGAACTTCCAGTCATGGTTCCAGACCTATTGGAGTTAACGATCTCCTGGATCGTTAAGGGGTGTAACCTTCACCCTGTGAACGGTTTACAAGTTCCTAAAACTTGTTGGCGACTCTTTTGCTCTAGCTTCCTTCCCTTTGGACGCCACCATGCTTAAGTGTATGATCACAGTGGGGTTCAAATTTGGGTTAATGCTTGAAATATTCCCTACATCATCCCACATGAGACCATCAATCACATATAATCAAATCATCCAATTCCCAAAGATTTATTTAATTTTACAACTCATACGATGTCAAATAATAATTTTTTTTTTCAAAAATACATATAATAATACACAAAATAGAAATCTAGTATATAATATGATTCCATAATATATCATACGATAGCACACTCATCGCATATAATTACATAAGCACGTATTTGGCACATAATGTTTCAAAACAATTTCCTAACGGGATTCTAAAGATGATGGACATTGAAAATTACCTTGATTGTGCGTAAAAACTCAAGTTAATTAACCTACGAAATGATCACCTAGTAGCCTCCGTCTACAAATAAATGATTCCAAGTTAGATAATTATACGACTATATACCAAAAATTGGGTGTGTGATTAATTTATCACAACCCATAATCTAGTCATCCCAACAATAAAATATAAACAACTAATTCTAGAGTTAGATGAACATATTATATCATCATCATCCCCATCATTATCATCATCACCATCATCACCAACATCCAAACCCCAAATCCACTAAATCAATACAAAGTTCTTTTTTTTTAAATCAATAATCAACACAAAAATCCAACGGACCAAATATTAAAACCAAAACAAGATGGAAAGTGACGAGTTGCAGGTGACTTCCGAAGTCGGCAAATTCGGCTTTGAAATTATTTTGTTTTTTTTTAAAAAATCCATTACTTTTTATTACTAGTCGTTGGAGCATGCGCGTTGCGCGTGCCCCCCTGACGGTAAGATAAGTAAAATTCATGGTTGTGTTCGATTGTTGAGATATTCGTGGTTGTGTTCGGGTTTTGTAATAACAAGGATACATGAATTTGTAAGTACTAACAAGAAGTAGTGATAAAGTTTCTATGTGAAAATATCTATAAAAAAACAATTGCTATAAGTGAAGTTATCTAGAATTTGTTATAATTTCAAGATATTTTTTTTAAAAAATTATACTATTGTTTTAGATATTATTTTAGAACGCAATATAGTTTCTTATTGATGAGTACCTAAATAATTTGCGAATAGCTTCGTTTTAGAATGGTTGTGACAATAAGGAGTAATTATAAGGAAATGCAACACTGAAGGATAAAGTTATGTAACATGGATCAAATGTAAAATATACTAAAGAATTGTATATTTGTTTGTTAGACTTTTTAAAGTAGAAAATTTTCGAGTGGTTCTTCTATTAAAAATTTTAGTAGTTAGAGTTTACAACAATATGGAATTGAATGTATAAAATGAATGAGAAATAGCATGTGTGTATATATTAAAGCTTATTTATTGGTTACTGTAGGCGTCGCTCGAAGTGCGCCTACGTAAAAGCATGGTGTGAATATGCTTGGCACTCATAGGAAGTGGGAATTGATATAATATGATTAGGAACAAATAAAGTAGGGAGCCGCCAACAAGTTTTTAAGGAACTAGTAAACCGTTCACGGATCATAAAAGGCAACCACGATAAAGGGACAACGAAGGCAACAACGATTGACCCGTGAAGGTTACACCCCATTCATAATCCATGAGATTACTAACTCCATATGGTTCGGAACCACGAAAGAAGGATTGGGGATGATGGTACGAAGTGAGTCATGGAGCCACATTCGCCCGTATTGGCCTCTACTCGATTCTTATAGTGAAAAATGATTCCTGTGATCTCAAAGGCATACAAACAAAATATTCAATTTGCTCCAAACTATTATTAGGCTAAATTGGTTGAATAATAATGCAACATATAATTCTAAAATATTTGTGATCACTTAAATTAAATAACAAGATTAAAAAGGAACCTAAACCGGTTGTCCAAATTATCTTATTAGGCGTGATTTTCAATTACATATTCCCTTTAAACATGCAATATAGTGATCAAAATAATAATAGAATAACATCAATATTGGAAGAAATTCAACAATAATAGCGTTATTCAAATCAAATATAAAATGACCTAATCATGATTTTAGCAATATAAAATAAAATAAGAGTAATTAATTTAATTAATTACTTACATTCCGCGCGTTCCTTTAAATTGCTACATCATGAATAAATTGTTAGTAACTTCAATAAAAATATAAATCAAATGGAAATTAAATTAAATAAATATATATTTGATTTGGTCCAAACCCTCAGTCAATTATACCTTTCACACCTTGATTTAAGTATAAAACTTTGGGTATTGTATGGACTCCTTGGAGTGCTTAAGGAAGAAATGATATAATAGGGAGGCTAGTGTTCAGGATAAAGAGGGACAAAAGAATTATTTTATGATCAATCTTGTTGATGATTGAAAAAGGGGTGATATGACCTCTATTTATAAAGAAAAAAAGAAGGGTCGAAGAATTAAGATAAGATCCGAATTAAATCGGAATAAAACTCAATAGACTGCAGTTTTTGCGGTTTTTGTTTTTATCATATCTTTTGATACATAAATTGGAATAAGATGAATAAGATATAGTTGGAAAGCTCTTGAATTCTACTTTCTATCCCAATTAGAATCAGATTAAAATATTTTGTAGAATAAAAGATATGGCCGAAATAGTGAGACGGTGTCTGTTTTGGATAGAGTTTGATATTTAATTCATATCTTTTCCGTTATAGCTCAAAATTGATACTATAATATATCATTGGAAAGATAATTTCAAGGGCTATCCAACCATTTAAGATTTGGATAAAAAAATATGAGGAACAAAATTATTATCTGTCTATCTTTGAACGTCTTTCGATTCGAATAGAATTAGAACTTTCAAAAAAAGTAGTTTTATTCAATTTCAAACTATTTAATCTTATCATTTCAAAAAGGATAATCAAGATCTTTTAGAAACTTATATAATCTTCTAATCAATCCTAATTGTTTTAGTAATGGGATTAAATAATTTGGACCCTCCACATGATCATTGGATCGTAGGTAAGGTGGGCTTAGGTTCGGTTTGGGCTCATTTTAATATTTTGGCCATAACTTATTCGTTATCACTCGGATTTGGGCTTATAATATATCGTTGGAAAGCTCTCTTAAAGCCCCATCCAACTATTCAATCATTGAATCCAGATAATGGACAAAAGTAAACCGGATTAAACGTTTTATAAAAAGGACACGAAATGAATGATTTTAAAGGACACGAAATGAATTATTTTGGGTTTAAAGGCACGAAAAGTGGAAAATAATTTATGGTTTGGGGAAATGGGACATAAATTAGGTTGGTTTATGAAATGGAAATATGGATTTAAGCACTCCAAGATTAAATACTCAACCCGACCTATAATGGCGGTGAAAGGTTGTTCATCATCGGATTTGGTTTTGGGGAGACATTTTTAGGTGTCTACAGAAGCCCCCACTTTGACTGAGTTTGTAGAAACGTCAGTTTTGAAAACGATAGTCAAAGTTGTCGATAGGGACGGAGAATGATTTAAGACGTTCTGCGGTGCTAAATCACTTTGTATACGCCGATACCTGCAGAAAATGTTAATTCCACAGTTAAAAGAGTAAAGGGATAGAACGCTTGTCTGACACCAGTGTATCGGTGACAAATGAGTTTGGTATTTTCCTATGCTTGAAGGAATCCACCGGATGACATTTGTTGAAATGCTTTCCATGCTTGAGGAAAGTCGACAGATGAGTTTGGTAGCTTTCTAAGCCTGAAGAAACCTACCGGATGACACTTTCCATGCTTGAGGAAAGTTGACATATGATTTTGGTGTTTTTCTATGCTTGAAGAAATCCACCGATAATGCTTTCCATGCTTGAGGAAAGCCGACAAAGGAATTTGGCGGTTTTCTATGCTTAAAGAAATCCACCGGATAATAATTTCCATGCTTGAGGAAAGTCGACAAATGATGAGATTGCAAGTCTCTGTGTATCGAGAACCTTGCGTCATGAAATGATGGTGGTTCGATTGTCCCCGAACCTGGGCTGTAGATGGTCCGTTTGTCCCCGGACGTGGGCTGTAGTTGGTTTGCTTGTCCCCGAACGTGGGCTGTAAATGGTTCGTTTGTCCCCGAACGTGGGCTGTAGATGGTTCGCTTGTCCCCGGACGTGGGCTGTAGATGGTCCGCTTGTCCTCGGACGTGGGCTGTAGATGGTCCGCTTGTCCCCGGACGTGGGCTGTAGATGGTCCGCTTGTCCCCGGACGTGGGCTGTAGATGGTTCTATTGTCCCTGAACGTGGGCTATAGATGAGACCTGCAAAAATAAATTTGCCAATGAACTCGTATATATTGTGATTGACTTAACCACTGACTTGACCAAGTTTGACTTGATGTGACATGACATTTGTATGACTTGTGAGTGTGAGTGTGTGTGTGTGCAGACACAAGCAAACGAAGATGCAAAAGCAAAAAATTTCTGTCAATTTTTGTCATGAGTGGAGGGTACCGACTTTCTCCTAAAAAAGAAAGATGTGAAAACTGAACTTTTATTTTCGAACTTCCCTCGATGAGAAAATTTTGAAATTTTTTTTTTAAACTTCCCCAAAAGAAAAGACGTGAAAAAAAAAAAGAAAGAAGTTTTGAACTTCTTCGTTGAGCAAGACAAAATGAATCGCATGGATTGAATTGCTTTTCTTGAAAGTAATGTATGCATGATGCATGTCCTTAGGCCAAGAGGCTAAGGACAATTACATCATGTGACCGATGAATGAACTTAGGTCATGGAGCTAAGCATCATATATGGTGTAAAGAAACGATCTTGAACGTCACTTAGGTCTGGAAGCTAAGCACGTATACAGATGAAGTGATTATAATGAACGTTGCTTAGGTCAAGGAGCTAAGCACGATATGCTTTGTATGATTAAAAATCATTGATATATAAATGTTTCTCAGCACATTATGCGATGCATGAAACAATAAATATTGCTTAGGTCAAGAAGCTATGCAAGTATACAATGTTTCTTCTAATGAATGTTGTCTTTAAATATGACGAAACATGCACAGTGTTGAAACAAGATTTCATGATAAAGGGCTCTTAAAAGGAAGGATGATTGATATGGATATGGATGTGTGAGTGAAGTGTGTGAATGTGATACTAAGGCTGGCTGCAAGGGTTATGGCGATGGAAAGAGATGTGAGAAGAGTCAAAGATGATGACTCTTTAGGCTAGGTAGGCTAAATGATGTAGGTTCAAGCCCCCAAGTCTAGCTCTAAATGGGTAGGGGTAAGAATTGGATATTCTTTGACTCGATCATGCATGGATATGAATATTGAATGTGGCCGCACCTCGATGTGAGGTTGCCTACGTATCCGTTAGGAATCAGGCCGAACGTAGCTCTAACCGAACTTTGCACAAGTGTGTGTACACCTCAAATAGGTCTTTCAAGGGTTGTAATGTGGTTAAGCTGAAGGTTTAAAGAAGAAAGGGGTAAAAGGCTCAAGACCCGAGAGAAGCCCCCAAGATATGGAATTATGTATTAGACTTTGCAAGTTTTATTTTTCATATATTTTTTCTTTAATTTTTTTTTCATTCTTTTGAATCAATGTAGTCAATATCAGATCATGTGGTCCATCACTCACTTAGCATTCATGTTTCTCAGGCACGGTACCAAGCACTCGATAAGAGACGCAATTTGAGACGTGTTCATATCAAAGACATTGGAACACTTGCATTTAGACATTGTTTTATTGTTGTTTTTTTTTTACTTGCTTTTTGAATGTTATACAATTACACATCTTCCAATCCCAAGGTTAAGTGAATGTGGGTTGAAGAAATGAGGGTCAAACGTTAGACGAGGCTCAAAGTGGTTGATGAAGAAATGGAATGTGATTGAACGGTTAACAGAGAATGACAGGGTTGTAAAGGTGCCTGAAATCATTGGTGTACCTTGTGTTTAGTTCGGTAATTGATTTTTTTTCTTTTAATCACATGATCGAATGTAAGAAAGAGATGCTCATTTATGAAGAAGGTAAGAAATGTGACGCATAGACACATGGATAAGGAGAACCTATGCTAGACTTTTTAGGGGGAACGGTTTGAAACAAAAGAAGAAGAAAACATGAAATCTTGGTGAGAATCTTGAATCGTGCTTTGTCTTCATGATTGTTTATAAGTTACTTCTTGCCGCCTGGTGAGGAAAAAAGTTTGTTGTTGTTGATGCTTTGATTGGAAGGAAAGAAGGAAGGAGTGACGTTCCCCTTATTCTTCCAACTATTGCCTAGTGATTTTAGACTCAAGTACTTTGTAAGGATGAACTCACTTAATGCATTCACTCAATACTCAGATTGGAAAGGAAGAGTGTAAGAAACAATTTTGAAATCTGATGGGAAAAACTCCACTCATTCCTATTACGACGGAAAACGACGCATGCATGGTCCTAATATACGATCATAAACAATATAGTGCATTACTCAAAGACAAAGTGTGTGCAATGACTCAACATGTGAGATTAGGTGAGTTTATTAAGACTCATGGTATGATCGCATGGCTAGACATGAGGACGTTGTGAAAAACAAAAGACCCAATGACCAAATAGCATGGAAGACTAAAAGACAAACTAACTTGATTAATTTTGTCCAATTTTAATGTTTATGCTATTTACTAGATGAAAATGGTCCATTGGCAATCACTAGTCATAAATAAGATTAACCACAATCAAAGACAAAGAACACATGTTAAGGTTAGCACAAAAAATCACAAGAAACTAGGAAGAGGACTAGAATTCTAGAAGAGTTAAGACTCATGGGTATAAAAAAATCAATAATCCTATGTTATACGAGTTGAAACGGATTAAAGGACTTGGCTAAGACTAGCTTGACACGATTTTTTTTTTTTAAAAAATAAAATAAAATAAAAAAGGTAACGTTAAAAAGACACCTAAACTGGACAGGCTGTAGTATATTGCTTATAACTTTTGATCTGTGACTCCGATTAGGACGAAACCAGCTCCAAGTGAAAGATAAAACTCGGGGATACAGATCCATTGGTTACACGACACGTAACTCTTTCTAGAACTCCGGATATGACCAAAACAAGTTGACTCTTGTGCAGTATACGGGAATTAAAATCCGGGTGACTCAAAAATTAAAAAAAAATCTATGGCTCGACTCTAATAATAAAAAAAAGGGGTTTGATAAGAGAAAAAAAAATAATTAAAAAAAGTTCAATAAAAAAAATGCACACATAAGCATATAGTCACGCATGATGCAATGAAGTTCGCAACCTAAAGTCAAGTTCTATGTTCGACTATGGTCAAGCTTTTGGGTGTCAAAGGGTACCATGGTTAAGAGTTTGGACGCGTTAGCAAGGCAGCCTCCCTTGAGGGTGTATGCCAACGGCCGGCTCCGCGAGTTCGTGATGAAATCAAACTCGACTCCATGGTTTGGGTGGATTTAAATACTCGGATGAACCCTTATTGTCATGAACGTTTTCAGGTTGATAGAGCATAAATCCCCCGGGCTAGCCACATACGTAGAACACGTACTATTGTGGCAAAATAGGTAAGCTAAAATGCATATGCATATGTGACAATGCCAATTAAATTGCGGGAATACAATTCAAGAATCTTTCAAGTCTCATCCACTCATCTCAATTAAATACCGATCCCTCAAATCGATAAATAACCAAGAATCCTCCCCAGTGGAGTCGCCAAATTGTAGGCGTCGCTCGAAGTGCGCCTACGTAAAAGCATGGTGTGAATATGCTTGGAACTCATAGGAAGTGGGAATTGATATAATATGATTAGGGACAAATAAAGTAGGGAGCCGCCAACAAGTTTTTAAGGAACTTGTAAACCGTTCACGGATCATAAAAGGCAACTACGATAAAGGGACAACGAAGGCAACAACGATTGACCCGTGAAGGTTACACCCCATTCATAATCCATGAGATTTCTAACTCCATATGGTTCGGAACCACGAATGGAGGATCGGGGATGATGGTACGAAGTGAGTCATGGAGCCACATTCGCCCGTATTGGCCTCTACTCGATTCTTATAGTGAAAAATGATTCCTGCGATCTCAAAGGCATACAAACAAAATATTCAATTTGCTCCAAACTATTATTAGGCTAAATTGGTTGAATAATAATGCAACATATAATTCTAAAATATTTGTGATCACTTAAATTAAATAACAAGATTAAAAAGGAACCTAAACCAGTTGTCCAAATTATCTTATTAGGCGTGATTTTCAATTACATATTCCCTTTAAACATGCAATATAGTGATCAAAATAATAATAGAATAACATCAATATTGGAAGCAATTCAACAATAATAGCGTTAGTCAAATCAAATATAAAATGACCTAATCATGATACTAGTAATACAAAATAAAATAAGAGTAATTAATTTAATAAATTACTTACATTCCGCGCGTTCCTTTAAATTGCTACATCATGAATAAATTGTTAGTAACTTCAATAAAAATATAAATCAAATGGAAATTAAATTAAATAAATATATATTTGATTTGGTCCAAACCCTCAGTCAATTATACCTTTCACGCCTTGATTTAAGTATAGAACTTTGGGTATTGTATGGACTCCTTGGAGTGCTTAAGGAAGAAATGATAGAATAGGGAGGCTAGTTTTTTGGCTAAAGAGGGAGAAAAGAATTATTTTATGATCAATCTTGTTGATGATTGAAAAAGGGGTGATATGACTTCTATTTATAGAGAAAAAAAAGAAGGGTCGAAGAATTAAGATAAGATCCGAATTAAATCGGAATAAAACTCGATAGACTGCAGTTTTTGTGGTTTTTGTTTTTATCATATCTTTTGATCCAGAAATCGGAATAAGATGAATAAGATATCGTTGGAAATCTCTTGAATTTTAATTTCTATCCCAATTAGAATGAGATTAAAATATTTTTTATAATAAAAGATATGGCCGAAATAGTGAGACGGTGTCTGTTTTGGATAGAGTTTGATATTTAATTCATTTATTTTCCGTTATAGCTCGGAATTGATATTATAATATATCATTGGAAAGATAATTTCAAGGGCTATCCAACCATTTAAGATTTGGATAAAAAAATATGAGGAACAAAATTATTATCTGTCTATCTTTGAACGTCTTTCGATTCGAATAGAATTAGAACTTTCAAAAAAAGTAGTTTTATTCAATTTCAAACTATTTAATCTTATCTTTTCAAAAAGGAAAATCAAGATCTTTTAGAAAATTATAGAAGCTTCTAATTAATCCTAATTGTTTTAGGAATGGTATTAAATAATTTGGACCCTCCACATGATCATTGGATCGTAGGTAAGGTGGGCTTAGGTTCAGTTTGGGCTCAGTTTAATATTTTGGCCATAACTTATTCGTTATAACTCGGATTTGGGCTTATAATATATCGTTGGAAAGCTCTTTTAAATCCTCATCAAACTATTCAATCGTTGAACCCAGATAATGGACCAAAATAAACTGGATTAAACGTTTTATAAAAAGGACACGAAATGAATGATTTTTTTTTTTTTAACACAAACAGGGGATAACATTTTATTCAAACAGGGAAAATATCAGCCAAAACAGCTGAGTTTGCACAAAGAGGAGTTTCCTCTATCCACACCCTAAGGCCATCATACTCCCTACTACAATTAGCTAGAATATGGGCCACTCTATTCCCTTTCCTCCCAATATGAGCAAAACTACAGTGAGAACAAGAGGAAGCTAACTGTTTAATATCACGAACAAGAACACCAAAACAAGAGGCTTCATTCGTATCTTTGGCAAGATGATTGAACAATTTAATGTTGTCAGTTTCGAGTATCACATTCAACAAGCCAGCCTCAATTGCGATGGAGAGCGAGTGTCTTGCAGCCATTGCCTGAGCTATATAAATATCAAAGAAACCTTCAATTTTGATGCAGGTTGCTGCCATAACGTCCCCCATATAGTCCCTCATTATGCCTCCAAGACCCGTGGTTTTATCATTAAAACAAGCAGCATCCACATTGATCTTGTAGACACCAAAACCCGGAGGAGACCAAACATGCTCAATATTTGGCCTAAGGCAGATTTCAGAAGGCAGCACTTCATTAGCCTTTTCGTACTCTCCCACCAGACTTGTAGCTTTTCTAATCACAGCATCAATCTGCAGGGGCTGATTACCAAAGGTAGCGGCGTTGCGTTTTAGCCAAATTCCCCAAAGCAAACACCAGAATAAATCCCACCAGCAGGGATCTTGATAAATCTCAGAAATTTTCGCAATCCAATCCAAAAAGGAGCAATTTTCATCATTGTTAACAGCTAATCTCAGAGGAGAACATTTCCAGATTAATTTTGCATGTTCACATTCAAAAAAAGCGTGCATCTGGCTCTCCACACCCTCTCCACACACAGGGCAAATGTCATCTGTGCAAATATTTCTTTTTCTTAGGTTCACACGAACAGGAGTGGCATTATTAAGGACACGCCACCCAAAAAATCTGATTTTTGGTGGCACCCTCGCATTCCATATTTTCTTCCAAAAACGCAGATTTGAGTTAGACGATGAGGAGGCATAATCAGTGAACCGTCCATCAACCTCAACGTGGTAAGCACTTTTAACTGTAAATTCACCATTTTTCGAGAAATGCCAAGACCAAACATCAGCAGTGCTGAACAAGGGAAGAGGAATGGAGGTAATGGCTTCAATTTCCCATTCATAGAACCAGACATGGAGCAAAGAGATGTTCCATTTGTTGTTGCAAATTAGATCAGACACACGAGCAGGGGCCATTTCATCAACAGACTGCCTGGGGAGCAGGCGAAAATTGGGGATGAGGGGAACCCAGGGGTCCTTCCAGATGTTAATATCACAGCCATTGCCCACTATTTTCTTAGCACCCTTCCCAATAAAATCTCTTGCAGAGATAATCGATCTCCATGTGTAGCTAGCATTTGAGTTGATTTTTGTACTCATAAAATCAGAATTGGGGAAATATTTTTGTTTGAGAGTCTTCACCATGAGGGAGTTCGTGTTGTTCAAGATACTCCAAGCCTGCTTTGCTAGCATAGCCTTGTTAAAGGCTTGTAAATCTCTCATCCGTAGCCCACCTTTATTTTTTGATAATAAAGAGCGCTCCCAAGAGACCCACACAGTCTTTCTTTCATCTTTCTTTTGTCCCCAAAAGAAATTTCTACAAAGCCTGTCAATTTCATTCAATATGCTCACCAGGATTTTGAAGCATTGCATAGCATATGTGGGGATAGCTTGAGCCATCGTCTTGATGAGAATTTCTCTCCCGGCTTGAGACAAAAAACCCTCCTTCCAACCCTTAAGCTTTTTCCAGACTCTATCTTGAATGACGGAGAAAACCCGCTTTTTAGAGTTCCCAAGGTAGGTCGGGAGCCCTAAATATTTTTCATGTCCCTCAACGGCCTTAAAATTCAACTTCATCTGAAGCATATTTTTTTTCTCTGGCTCGATGTTTCGGCTAAAAGAGACCTCGGATTTATCCATATTCAACTTTTGCCCGGAAGCGGCTTCATAAGTGGCAAGGATTTAAAGGACGTTCTCAACTTCCTCTTCGTTAGCTCTGACAAAAAGTAAACCAATCATCCGCAAAAAATAAGTGGGAAATAGGATCCACTTTTTTGCCAATCTTCACACCGTGGATTAATTTTTTCTGCTCTGCATCCCTAAGAAAAGTGGAAAGTCCCTCCGCACAAATTATAAAGAGGAAAGGAGAAAGGGGGTCACCCTGTCGGAGACCCCTAGTAGGTAAAAACTCACGCGAGGGCTGTCCATTCACTGAGATGGAGAAGGATGCAGTATTAACACATGCCATAGTTGCATTCACAAATTTTTCTGGGAAACCCAACTTGCTCATCATCTTCCCCAAGAAAGACCACTTCACTCTATCGTAAGCCTTGCTCATGTCTAATTTGAGGCCCAAGTTCCCATTTTTTCCTTTCTTTTTCTTCCGCAAGTAATGGAAGCATTCGTAAGCCACAAGAATGTTATCGGTAATAAGTCTTCCCGGGACAAAGCCACTTTGGGATTCGTGGATAATGTTGGGGAGGACTTTTTTCAACCTGTTTGCGATCACCTTGGCCACGGTTTTATACAACACATTACACAAGCTTATAGGTCGATAATCGACCAGAGACTCACATTGTTTCTTTTTGGGGATTAAAACAATGTGGGTCCGATTAATCGACACTATCTCTTCACCATTATTCAAAATATTGAGCACACGAGAAATCACATCATCACCGACGATATTCCAGAATTTTTTTATAGAAGAGGGCACACATACCATCGGGACCGGGAGCATTAGTAGGGTGCATTTGTTTAAGAGCTTCAACAACCTCTTCACCACGGTACGGGGTCTCAAGCATTCGGATCATATCATCCGAAATTAGAGGGCACACTTTGTCAATCACAGGGTCAGTTTCCACCAAACAAGAGGAGCCAAAGAGAGTCTCAAAGTGGTTTACCATTACTTCAACAGTTTCATCTTCATCATTATAAACAAGACCAGCAGCATCTTGAATTCGAGCAATGTGGTTGCGGTGAACCCTTTGCTTGGCTTTGTTGTGGAAAAATTTTGAGTTTTTGTCTCCACATTTCAACCAATCTTGTCGGCTTCGTTGTCTCCAATATCTCTCTTCCCTCTCCTCCAACTCATCCATTCTTTCATCGATGGCACGCATTTGCTCAATCACATTTTTTGTTGGAGTTTCCTCCATTAATCTCGCCATTTGCTCCTTGCAGTCACGCATTTTCTTGGAAAAATCCCCAAAAGTATTTCTACTCCAAGAACCCAATCTGCTGGCAGCCTTTGTTATATTTGTTGTAACATTGCCTCCTTCCTCCCATGCCTCACGAATAATATCAGAGCAAGTATCATCACGGAGCCACATTTCTTCGAATCTGAAAATGCGTTGCTTCTTTTTTTTCTTTTTTGGGACATGTAATCGATCTTTGACACATAAAAGCAGAGGCAAATGGTCAGATTTTCTTTTCTCCAGATGGGTTACAAAGGAACCCGGGAAAGTGTCCTTCCAGGCCTGATTGATGAGGAAACGATCAAGTCTTTCTTGTATATTATCATCATCGCCACGATTGTTATTCCACGTGAAGGAGTGACCATTAAACCCCAAGTCAAACAAGTTGCATTTATCCACTACATCCCTAAGGATCGCAGCCTGTGAGAAATCAAAATTTGCACCCCCTTGTTTCTCCGTCGACCAGAGCATCAAGTTTAGATCACCTCCACAAACCCAGGGGACATCATTGTTCTCATGTAGAGATTCCAGTAAAGCACCAGTCATATGTTTTTTATCATCATCAGGGAAGCCATATACTCCAGTAAAGCGTCATGTTCCGAAACCATCATCAGCAATATTTACATCGATGTGATTAATAGAAAAAGTTCGTAAGTCCACCCCCCAATCCCCTCTCCAAAGCAGAGCAAGGCCACCACTTCTTTTTCTCCCTTCCCCTTCACAACTAACAGCCACCATACAACTAAATTTCAGTTTAATACGCACCCTTTCCATCTCAGTTTGGCTCATTTTTGTTTCTTGAAGGAATACAACATCGGGGTTTTCAGTGATTATAATGCGTCTAAGCGCACTAATTGCACAAGGGCTCCCCAAGCCTCGGCAATTCCAAGCTAGGATGTGCATCATTGCTCACCAAGAGCCCATTGGGTGGGGCTCACCACTTTTTCATTGCTGCCTGGAGCTCTTTTCTTCATACTTGTAGAGTTATTCATTTCAGCAAGATCATCATGCTCATTGCCTGACTCACATTTCTTCCTCACAGACCCCAAAAGGTTTTGTCCACATGATGAAGAGGTGGACTTGTCTCTAGGTACTTTCCTCCAGTTTTTCTTTTTAAACTGAGAGAGCTTCTGATTGATGTCATCTGAGCAGATCATGGGATCAGAATTCCCATCAGAAGAATCCTCACCCACAAGATCGCCAATAGTAAGGGTGAGAGGTTTGAAGGCCAAAGTAGCATCATTAATGTCAGAGTGATGTTCCTTTTGTTTAGCATTATCAGTTGAGCTATTCCCACCATTAGCACTCGATAAAATAGCACACCCCTGCATCTTATCAACCACCTCCCCTAATTGTTTCTCTGGAAGAGGATTTGAAGCAATCTTTGGTTTGGTGGTGAAAAGTCTTTTAGCACACTCAACATTCTTTACTCCCACATCTTGTTCTCTGATGTTATGTTTCCAAGGGGAAGCTTTCATCCACCCACCAAAATTAACACTCGGCTCATCTTCGTCACGACACATATCACAATCTTTGATTCCATGCTCAACCTTCCCACAGTGATAACAATAAATCGGTAATTTTTCATACTTTACTTCAAAGAATTCTTCAATCCCTCCTCTCATTTTCACCTTGACTTTTCTAACCAGAGGTTTGTCGACATTTACCAGGACCCTGATTCTAATTGATTTATCAATATCACTGACCGTTGCGTTCTCCATTTTAACAAATTTCCCTATTTTGTTACCTAAAGCTTCAACGTTAACAACATTAAGTCTACCTTTGAAAGGTAAGTTATGGATTCTTACCCACAAGGGTAACTCATTCAATTCAACATCAAGGGGCTTCACTGATTCAGATATTTCACCAAAGATTAAAGCGTGATGATCAAAATTCCAAGGTTGTTCATTAAGGACTTTACCTTTATCCTTCCAGTGGAAGAATTGGAAGACGAAAAGGTTTTTGCCAATGTTGCTTATTTCGAGTCCATGCCTAGGCTGCCAGACATTCTTCATGGTGTTCATGAACGCATTTGCATTGATGTGTCTTTCCGTACAGATTCTTCCAACGGGTCCCAATTCAGTCCTTGCATCTGCATCCTCTTCTTCCTCGTCATCCCATTCGATTGCATCATCGATATTATTTTGAGTTTGGTTCTCCTTGTTTTCTAGGGTCTCACTTTCTTTATTATTGTTTTTTTGAATTTTCTCCTCACTTTGCAACTGCTCATTTGG
The DNA here is from genome assembly GCF_948465745.1 of Chenopodium album. NCBI lineage: Eukaryota > Viridiplantae > Streptophyta > Magnoliopsida > Caryophyllales > Amaranthaceae > Chenopodium > Chenopodium album. The sequence goes on along the minus strand of NC_137834.1, from coordinate 64,638,041 downwards.
ATCACTTTTGTCTCCTTAAATTGATGCCATTACAGGAAACTCGATACAAGATCGAGATCACACCCTCACTCAGAAGGAAAAAAGCTAGAAGAAGTTCTAGAGACACCCTCCCAAGGAACTATAATGTAGCATAGCTTTTATCAAATCCAATTCCGCTAAAAATTTTACACGAAATGAATGATTTTAAAGGACATGAAATGAATTATTTTGGTTTAAAGGCAAGAAAAGTGGAAAATAAGTTATGGTTTGGGGAAATGGGCTAGAAGTTGGGTTGGTTTATGAAATGGAAATATGGATTTAAGCACTCCAAGATTAAATACTCAACCCAACCAATAATGGCGGTGAAAGGTTGTTCATCATCGGATTTGGTTTTGGGGAGACATTTTTAGGTGTCTACAGTTACTTATCTATAAATCATCTTATGTAAGATTTTTTGATATATATTACGGTTGGAGGGAATAGTTTTATACTTTTTATATTTAAGTTTATAGTAATTGGAGCACGCACTACGCGCGTGCCCCCCCCCCCAATAAGATATATAAGATATATGGTTGTGATCGTGTTTCGTAGTTTGGGGTGTTATTAACATATTAATTAGGGAATCTTATTTGTGTTATAGTCGCTAACTTAGTTTTAAGTTCTTCCAATCTCTTCTTCCTTCATAACATAACCTATCTCTTATTTATTCCTCGTCTTATATCATTTACATTTTCTATTCATCCTTGCTTTTTTCACCTTCTTGTTCCTTTTATCTCCTTCTTATCCACTCTTCTTGTATAGTTTAAGTGGTTTAGTAAGCCTTCCTATCTCTCTCTCTCTCTCTCTCTCACTCTATCTCTCTCCCCTTGCCCCTCTTTCTCTTCCGACCCTTATCTCTCTCTTTTTCTCTCCCTCTCTTCCTGGATCATCTTTATCTTTCTCTCTTTCTCTAACTTGATCCTTCTTACTCTCTTTCTCCCCCCCCCCTTTATCGTCCCACTCCCTTCCTCTTTACCTCTCTCTCTCACCTTTTCTCTCCTCCTACATACACCCTCCTTCTTTTCCTTTCTCTCTCTCTCCTCCTCTCACTCCTTCCCTTTTTTCCTCTCTCTTCTCCTCCCACACCCTCCTTCTCTTCCTCTCTTCTCCTCCCTTCATCCTTATTCCATACTTTCTCTTAAAAGCTATCTATTACTATGGTTATATGAACATTTAAATAAAAAAAACATTTACTTGTGAATCTAGCACGATTCTACTATAAGGTTGAACATTATATTCTAAAAGTGCTACAAATTAGTTAACATTTTCGTAATTGTCACAAAACCACATTTGTTAATGAATAACATTTACTAAAAGAATTGAAGTTTGTCCAAATCTAATTGTCGATTTCTATTCCCTGTTTCTTGGTCACTTTGTTTCTCTATCCTTTCAACTTTCATTTATGTTTTATAATTGAGTATTTAGAAAGTTTCTAAAAAGTATTTTATCTCTCCTTCCTTTTTTTTTATTTCCACAAACTCTCATTGACTCTTTCCCGGTCTCTATGTCCCTCTTCTCCTTCCCCCTTTTAAATGGCGTCTCATTCTCTTAGCCACCCTCTATGCCTCTTGACCCTTCTCACTTTTTCACTCTATCCCCCGACATGCTCTTTACTTTTAACTCATGGCTTGCTTTTCTTTGTTTCTCTTTTAGCTTGCCTTCCCTCTCTTTTGTAACACTTTTCTCTCTCACCCCCTCGCCCCCCCCCCCCTCTCGGCCTTGCCTTTGCTCTCTTTCCTTGCCTTCCCTCTCTATATCTCTTTCTCTCTTCTCTCAAGTCTTTCTTACTCCTCTATCTCCCCCTTCCTACCTCATACCCTCTATATTTCTAAAGGTATCTATAACTATGCATGGTTGTACAAATATAAAAAAAGATCAAACTCTCTCTCTCTCTCTCTCTCTCTCTCTCTCTCTCTCTCTCTCTCTCGGTCATGCAAACCCCAAAAAGTATTTGCGTATGGAGCGTGTGCGTTGCACACCCCCCAATTTTTCACACGTAAATTTGAAGATGTGTTTTTGCACACTGGCTTGGTAAGATTTTTCACTTTGTATGATTGTTTATTGTGTGTTAATTGAATTCAGTTAAATTGCAAGAACCCGAGAGTTAATTGGTGAAATGTGATTTAAGCATTTTTTTTTAAAATCTAAGTATTGTCATGTTCTTGCTCTAAATCGTTTCTCCTTCCTTCCTTTATTTTCCAAACCCCTCTATTTCTCATTCTTAGTCTCTATCTCCTTATTATTCTTTCTCTTTTTTTATGACTTTAAAACTTATAGGTCTCTCTCTGGTGTATAGTTATTTATGCAAACGAAAGAAAGTAACTTCTTATGAATCTAGAATGAAACTACATTGAGGTTGAATTTTTTGTTTAAAATATAGTATTAATTAATCAATTTGAATTTCTACATAAAGTATCTCAAGACCATATAAATCTTAAAACTTAGTTGATTTTAAATCAAATAGGTATACAAAGATATAAATTCTCTAAGCTACTAACTACAAGTCTACAATCAACTTGAATTTCTACACAAACTATCTCATTAACCTTATAAATTTTTGTGTTTTTTTCTTTTTTTTTTTGGTATTAATTTTATTATAAATCAACTTGATATTAACCTCTTTTCTCAAAATAAAAAAAAAAAAAAAAACAATTTGATACTTCAAGAACAAAGGCATAATTTCTTTACTACAATCAAAGTACACATATTGAAGTTGAAAACAACTATACATCATGCTCATATATTCTCTTGTATGCTCTTGCAATACTTCTTCATTTACGTATCTAATTCTATCCATTTCTACAATCTAAAACTATAAATTAAATACTACTCGTACTACAAATGAAATGAAATTCCATAACCTCAACCTATAACACCATCACCATCTCACAAATGCTTCATCTACCATCCGAGTGTTGCTAGACTAGTGATGGTTGTATCCTTGTCTTCTTGGAGCCTTTAAGTACGTGCTCCACTCCTACAAAATTATCATATAATCATATATACATGAAGACATGGTTTATGCCACAGAAAAATGGACTTGGAACTTGTAAATAACAGCAATCCAGTTTCATCTCCACCACAAGAAAGAGATCATACTGGAAAACAATCATATATGTTGAGTGCTTAAACTTACATCACTTCACATACCAGGTAAATACTGAAAATTTGTGCAGATAATATATACCCAAAAAGATATTAACCTTACCATGGCTAAACACTACATGATAATGTCATAAGAAATGTGATTACAGTTTCCCCAAGCCTATAAATCTATAAATAGGAACACCATGTTTTAACAGAACACTCGAGGGAATAGAGTTGTTTTTCCCAGCAGTATATCAAACTCTCCAACTTCTCCATCAATTGAAAAAATATCCTCATTATATACATGTTCTCGCACAACCTTCTCAAACTGAAAATTCGCATTGGAAAGTATCCCATACTAAGTTTTAGGAGCCCCACAAGGCCACAATGCTGATAATTTATACAGCCATCAGAAAAAGAGGAGTAAATGAATAAGAATTTCCACTATAAAGCTTGACGTTACAAAATACGAAGTACATTTTTCACAATGATATATGAACATGATAATGATCATCAACATGACAGGAACACATACTAAAAAGAATGTCTATGTAAAGCATAGGCTCAGTCACTCCTAGTAAAATGGTATAAAGGTAACCAGGTTATTAAAATGACCCCAAAAATTAAAACATGACTAAAGTATGGAGTATTATAATTTACAATTGGTAGTTCTGCATACCAGGATGATAGCTGCTTCTAGAAGGCGCAAAATAGATTTGGAAAGTCAAGAGAGTTTCTGGAATAAATAAACCGGTAATTTCACTGTAACAGATACAATGCGGTAAAATTAGCAGACAACAATAAACCACAAAGATATTACACAGCTATACAGAATAATGGAGCTAAAATAAATCACAATATATTCATGAAATGCAACACAAAATTCATCTAAACACTCTTGCAGTAACAGATTGGCACTTCCAATGAACATTCATGTCACATGCACACAAAGATACCTCAAACAGAACAATTAAAGGTAAAATGATCACGCTAAATCTTTTAGAATCACAAAAAATATACAACTTCTTCTATGAAAGTGCCCAAAATGTGTTGAAAAACATACCTAAAATATATATACATACATACATACAACAAAGCCTTGGTCCCAAAATGAATTGGGGTCAGCTTGGTCCCAAAACGATATAAACAGAAGTACATAACAAAATAATAATTTGAAAGAGGTTGAAAAAAAGTGAGTAGAAGACAGTTTACAAGTCATGAACTATACACATAAGCAAACATTGCCTTAAAAAGTCGCTTCCAACCCTATTAACCACAGCCCTGTTCTTATTTAAAGGTTAATTTGAAGAGAAAAGGCATAAAAGAGATGAGATATCTGACATCTCTATTGCTCTAAAATTGCTTAGCTTCTTAAAATCAATGCCACTACAATTGACTAAAGAAAAACATAAGCTACCAAGCATGTTTCCTTCTAGAATATTAAAACCCGCAATGACTTGTCTCAATGACACAGATTCATCCTTGATCTAGAAGGAAAGATGATCAATTCACCACAAACTTATTTTTTACTGCAAATAGAGAGTCTAACTAGGGAATAGACTGCATTATAATTGTTATTGCATACATTTTGTTGCAACTATCATTGTACCCATCTGAGAACTGGCAAAATTCAGTACACAAATGGGCACGGAATAAACATGATTAAAGAATAAATAACAATCGATTGTAATGAACCTTAACTAAGTCAACTTCTGTTCCTTGTTAGCAAAGATTCACCTTTAATCAACCAACAATGTGCACTTGCAAGAAGATTAAAGAATATCAAACATATAAAGACTTTAATCACAAATAAATCAATTCTAAACCCTAGAACATGCTCAAGATCCAACTACACCACAACCATCCTCTTAATGGGGAAATTACTCACTAATCATGCTAATAACAAGATTAATTAACAAATAATCAAGAATAAACATGATTAACAAGCAATACCAACAACTAAAATAATAATCAAAAGAAAGCAAATAAAATAGAGGAGAGAGAGTTAGAGATTCTCATTGATTGAATGTGAAAATCTACAAACAAGATGATCAATATTCTTCTTCAATATCCAAGCTCAACAATGGTGAAACCCTTACTTTCTCTCTCTAAACTACCCTAATCCTAACCTAAACCTAGAGAGAGAAGCTCTCCTAAAAACTAATTAGAGAATAGAATAAATGGTAATTGTTTTTCCTTCCCTAAATATGGGTATTTATACTAAGCTGGGAAAACTAGAAAAATAAAAGAAGGAAATAAATAAAGAAAGAAAAGGAATTAAAAAGAAATAAGAAAAGAGAAAGGAAAAAGGAAATAAAAATAAAAAGAAAAGAAAATAATAAAAACCCAAATCCCCCGCAAAACAATCAGACTCCATTCAATTTCTTCGATCTATATGGCTGCTCTGATATGTGATCATCATACCACCATCGTCAACCATTATCATTGAATCACCACCATCCGATCATAATCAATGCTCCAAATCAATGGCTATCATCACCAATTGCATCATCATCATCATTATTAGACCGGTTAATCTTCATTAAAATCCCTTATGATGCTCGTGAAATGGTTCGATCAAACCCGGGTAGGTTCGACCGAACTACGGGGTTGGTTCAGTCGAACCATGGGTATGTTCGACCACACCTATTCAATTTAGACAATTCCAAAAGTTCCTGACTGTTTTAACACTTTTTTGCACTTCGATCGATCACCTCAATGGTTTACCCGAACCCGATCAATTTGTGATTTACTCTCAATTGGGACTGTGCTTAGGCGATTTGGGGTTGCAATTGGTGGCTGATTTGTTGCTTTAAATTGGTGATACGGCGGTTGACGGTGGTCAGGTGCGTGGGAGCTGGTGGTGTGCGTGAGGTGGTTTTGTGTGTTGGGGTGCTGCTATAGACTAAGCGGGGGAAGGTGCGGTTGTGGTGGCGGTTGAGGCTGATTTGGTTGGTGGCAGCAAGGGAGTTGGTTATAGGAGGAGGTTGCTGTTGTTGCGGTTTGTGGGTGCTGGTGGTGATGTGCGTGGTTGTGATGAGGAAGTTAGATGGTTGTTACGGGGGTGATTGGTGATTGGAGGTGGTGGTGGCTGTTCGCAGGTGGTTGCGTGGCTGGTGAGTGGTGTTTTCGGGGACTAATGGGTTTGTGTGAAATGGTGGTGGCACTGTGGTGATTTTGGTGGTAGGTTGCTGCCAGGTGCGTGGCTGTGACCGTTAATTGGGTTGGAGTTTGAGCTGGTGATTGGTTGGTTGAGTGAGGGAGCAGGGGAAAGGTTGGTGTGGTGGAGGTTAAGAAAGAGGTGGGGTGAAGGATAGGAGGCAGCAGCTTTTTATGCCCTTATCTCAAACCCGAGACTCACTTGACATGAAACCCGGGACCCTAAACACAAAACCGAGGAGAAATCAAGACAAATAAAAATGAAATAAATAAATTAGGAATAAATAAAGTAAAATAGAAAAAGAGAAATAACATTAAACTAATAAAAATATAAAACTACACAAGTAAATAAAATAAAATAACAAAATAAACTTAAAACTAATAAAAACCATGAAAGACAATTTGACAAGGGAATAAACGCGTCGTCAATTGTCTATCCCTAGATCAAATACAATTTATACAACCTAAACAAACCTAATACTAGTATAAGACAAGCATAGGGGTCAAACCACAAGGAACGAATAAACACCACCAAATGTTATGGACAGTTAAGCCAGTCCGGAATAAGAGATAAATAAACTAAATTCTAAAGATGCTAAAAGAAGAAATAAAACATTAAGGGAAATGGTTTAGGTATAACATTCACTTGAACATAAACAAAGGCATAGAAATTGAATTAATTATGAACTAAACATGCTCGAATATCGAAATAAAGGATCCAATCTAGCTGCCTTTCGGGGTAAATTGGCTTCTCTTAACATAGCCTCTATGTTTCCACATAAGAACCATATACTAGGAGGTACTATTAAATAACAATCGATAATAATGAACCTTAACTAAGTCAAATTATGTTCCTTGTTAGCAAAGATTCACCTTTAATAAACCAACAATGTGCACTTGCAAGAAGATTATAGAATATCAAACATATAAAGACTTTAATCACAAATAAATATTCTAAACCCTATAACATGCTCAAGATCCAACTACACCACAACCATCCCCTTAATGGGGAAATTACTCACTAATCATGCTAATAACAAGATTAATTAACAAACAATCAAGAATAAACATGATTAACAAGCAATACCAACAACTAAAATAATAATCAAAAGAAATCAAATAAAATAGAGGAGAGAGAGTTAGAGATTCTCATTGATTAAATGTGAAAATCTACAAACAAGATGATCAATCTTCTTCTTCAATATCCAAGCTCAACAATGGTGAAACCCTTACTTTCTCTCTCTAAACTACCCTAATCCTAACCTAAACCTAGAGAGAGAATCTCTCCTAAAAACTAATTAGAGAATAGAATAAATGGTAATTGTTTTTCCTTCCCTAAAAATGGGTATTTATACTAAGCTAGGAAAAATAGAAAAATAAAAGAAGGAAATAAATAAAGAAAGAAAAGGAATTAAAAAGAAATAAGAAAAGAGAAAGGAAAAAGGAAAAGGGAAATAAAAAGAAAAAGAAAAGAAAACAATAAAAACCCAAACCCCCCACAAAACAATCAAACTTCATTCCTTTTCTTCGATCTCTATGGCTGCTCTGATTTGTGATCATCATACCACCATCGTCAACCATTATCATTGAATCACCACCATCAGATCATAATCAATGCTCCAAATCAATGGCTATCATCACCAATTGCATCATCATCATCATTATTAGACCGGTTGATCTTCATTAAAATCTTGTTTGTTGCTCGTAAAATGGTTCGATCAAACCCCGGGTAGGTTCGACCGAACTACGGGGTTGGTTCTGTCGAACCATGGGTATGTTCGACCAAACCTATTCAATTTAGACAACTTCAAAAGTTCCTGACTGTTTTAACACTTTTTTGCACTTCGATCGAACTCCTTAATGGTTTGCCCGAACCCGATCAATTTGTGATTTACTCTAAATTGGGGTTGTTACTTGGGCGATTTGGGGTTGGAATTGGTGGCTGATTTGTTGCTGTAAATTGGTGATACGGCTGTTGACGGTGGTCAGGTGCGTGGGACCTGGTGGTGTGCGTGAGGTGGTTTTGTGTGTTGGGGTGCTACTGCAGACTGAGCGGGGGAAGGTGCGCTTGTGGTGGCGGTTGAGGCTGGTTTGGTTGGTGGTAGCAGGGGAGTTGGTTATAGGAGGAGGTTGTTGTTGTTGCGGTTTGTGGGTACTGGTGGTAATGTGCGTGGTTGTGATGAGGAAGTTGGGTGGTTGTTACGGGGGTGATTGGTGATTGGAGGTGGTGGTGGCTGTTCGTAGGTGGTTGCGTGGCTGGTGAGTGGTGTTTTCGGGGGCTAGTGGGTTGGTGTGAAATGGTGGTGGCACTGTGGTGATTTTGGTGGTAGGTTGCTGCCAGGTGCGTGGCTGTGACCGTTAATTGGGTTGGAGTTTGAGCTGGTGGTTAGTTTGTTGAGTGAGGGAGCAGGGGAAAGGTTGGTGTGGTGGAGGTTAAGAAAGAGGTGGGGTGAAGGATAGGAGGCAGCAGCTTTTTATGCCCTTATCTCAAACCCGAGACTCACTTGACATGAAACCCGGGACCCTAAACACAAAACCAAGGAGAAATCAAGACAAATAAAAATGAAATAAATAAACTAGGAATAAATAAAGTAAAATAGAAAAAGAGAAATAACACTAAACTAATAAAAATATAAAACTATACAAGTAAATAAAATAAAATAACAAAATAAACTTAAAACTAATAAAAACTATGAAAGTAACAAAGAAAAGAACGAAATAAAATAAATCGAAAGAAAATAAAATATGAGAATAAACTAGAAACTAATTAAATAAAGAAATTAAATTAAAACATACTAAAATTAAGAAATATACTAGAAACTTTATTAAAAAGAAAATAAGAGAATAAAAGGGAAAATAAACACGAAAATAACTCTAAAATTACTCCCTAAGAGTGACATAAATGTCACTCATCATGAAAGCACATTAATTTGTAGTACCTTCAAATTCCATTTCCTTTTCCAAGGTCATTACTGAGGGTGAGGATGAAAGGCACTTCCATCAACTCAACATTCCCCATCTTCCAACAAAGCACTTTTGTTAACTCGATGTCTAGTTTGATGTCAACATATGACATTGTTGGTAGAGGTATCTCTCAAAATATGCAACTTAAATATTTGATAAGGAAAAAAAACGGTTTTTTCACCACATACCCCTGAGCTTGTTGTTTATTCACCATATACCCATGAAAATTTTCAAATTCACCATATACCCTTAAGTTATTACCAAAATTTAAAATATACCCCCTAATGAAAATAAGATGAATGAAATTTGGTTAATTATACCTCGAAGTCACCTTAGATCTCTCCCCTCATTCCCGAAATCACTCCTCTTCTTTTTCCAGCCCCTAAAACCACTCCAAATCTCCATAACCATATTTGTATGATTGATTTTGAGGATGAGAAAAGGTAATTTAGGATAGTTTTGTGGGTGAGAAAAAAGAATGTGGGTAGTTTCGAAGGTAGGGGAATGTATTTAGGATGGTTTCGGTTCATTATTAGCTCTAATGATTGACAAAATTAAAAATCATTAGTCATCAAGGGTATATGGTGTATTTTTGTAAAAACTCGGGGGCATTTGATGAATTTACAAAAGTTCAGGAGTATATGGTGAATAAACAAAAAATTCAGGGGCATACGGTGAAAAAGCCGAAAAAAAAATATTATAATATGCTACAAATTTTTAATTTATCCCCAATTAAATCTAGAGGTAAGAGCTAGGTTTTTTTTTTTTGGAGGAAAAGGTAAGAGCTAGGTATAATCTAGGAGTATTAGATTTTATTTTTTTTTTTTACATTTTATCAATTGTATAACAGTATAACACCTCGAAAATTATCCTTGTTACAACAACCTAACTGTAGCAATAATATTCAATCAAACATAATAATCAACAAGACGTTATCCAAAACTTGCACCCAAGAATTAATCAAAATGCTAATAACTATGTATATACATTTATAAATACATCATAACATATAGATTGTCATTGAATACTATATATGCTATATTAATACACAAGTACTAAATGCAGTACAAATTAACCTAAATGAAGGATAAAGAAATAATATTTAAAAACTCAAATGACCAAATTGTCCTTTAAATAATCAAACTACACCCCCAATAATCCATTCCCTCCTACAGTACGTCATATCTTCCTCAAACCAAGACTTGAGGAGTCCATTAAATTAAACCAATAAGCTTCTTCTCCATTGTCCTTCAATATTGTAGATTAAGGTCTAAATTTTATGTTTTATGTAGTAAATCTCTATATTCATTTCTTACTCTTTCTGTTTTGATGTAGACATTGTTTTATTAGTAGATGCTGAAAAAATAAAATTAAAAAAATAAAATAAAAGAGGGTCTCGGCTTCTCTAACCGGTAAGTTGATTTAACTACCGGCACTCAATTTTGGCAGCTCAAGTCGACTACCAGCCACAAGAGCCGGTACCTTTGGCCATGTATTGTCTCTTACGTCCGGTAGTTCCTGTCGGCCATCGATTATGTATTTATGTGTACCGGTCGTCGAAGCAACATACTGAATATTATGTTTTGTCTTTTTAATTTCACGATTATATTGATAAATTGGTATAGTGAGTTGTATCATGAATTGATTCAAATAGGATGAAAGGTAAAGATCTGTAGAGATATACAAATTATTAGATATTGAAATAATTATAGATTTATGAGTTTTTTTTTTTTTTTTCAAGTAAGATTTATGAGTTTTTTTTTCGTAAGATTTATGAGTGATTATGATTTACTAAATTAGGGGTAACTTAGGAAGTCTAAAGTTTAATTAAATTTAATTTATCCTGCATTTAGGTAAAATTAATCTGCATTTAGTACCACCCTATTAATATAGTACCATATCAGATTTAGTATACATTACAATTTACAAGTTATGACAATAGATACTCAAGAACAAGGACAATTATAATGCCAATGATGCCTTTATCCCAAGCCTACTCAAGAACAAGACATATAGGATGTGCAGAAGAAACACAAAGAAGCAACAATTTAGCAAGTGCTGCCAGAAAAAGAGACTGTAAGCTCAATGACTACATCATACAAAATTAAGAATTGGATTTTTTTTTCCTCTATTTGTTTGATACTTCATGGATCTAGAAATCTTACCAGAGTACCAAATATAGCATAGATTGTACTTATTGATTGGGAAATTGAGATTTGAAGAAGACAGAAGCCCTCTCCTTGCTAAATATAAATTAATAATAATATACGACCATCAAGGTTACACTGCTTCAATTTCGCCAACCTATTCGCCTAAACAATCAAAAACTCCCTTTTCAGACCAAAATCAAACAATATTCATGCAATCAAAAAATTTCCCAAAACAAAATCAAATTGAAGAGATAAGAGAATTAATTACCCATTTTTTCTTGTCGATATCCTTGAAAGCATTAGAATCGAAGCATTGATGGTTTAATCAGACACCATGATTGAAAATAAACCTAGATATCGAAAAATACTATGAGTAAAATATTCCATCAATTCCACAAAACACAAACAAACATCAACAACAATAGAAAAAAATTTAGAATTTTTTTTTTTAAAAAAAAATGTCTAACATCCAATATACCTGAGTTTATTCACTTAACCTTAGCAACCGCAGCACCGAAACCGGAAACGCTGAGAAGAATTGAAGCCCATAACCATCGTCTAAGGGATGATCGATGGTTTTAAGCTCATCTTTCACATCCCAAGACTCAATGGTAACCTTCAACACCTTTCACACCCACAAAGATTCAACGTAAAGAATTCAAAAACAATAGGAACATATATGCAAAAACCCACGACAATCAAACATTAAAACCCCAAAAATTTGAAACTAAATGGAGAGAGAAAAACGAGATCGAACTTGATAAATGTGACGATCGAAAAACATCTTTCACATCCCAAGACTCAACGGTAACCTTAACAACTGCGGCGCCGAAACCAGAGCAATGGAAACGATGAGAAGAATCGAAGGCCCATCGCCGATCTAGGCGTGAAAGGAAGACATCTTTTCTCTCTCTAAGTTTCTCTATCCTTATTTCTTTGACCCTTTTTCCTTCTCAGATGAATAGAGAAATAGGAAAGTCGGTGAGAAGTAGGGGCCACTCTCAATTACAGATGTCACACACATTACAATAGGCAAATAAAGGGCATTTTCGGAATTCCATAAAAAACAAGGGTGTCTATGTAATAACACCACAAGTTACTATTCATAAGCTACAGTGATTTGGTTTGAATATTTATAAAGGTTAAGGATGAAAAGCTTTTGGTTGTATAACAAGGGTATATTATGGTGTTGAGCTATGATTTTCTAGTAAAAGGCAAGGTTGGGGTTTTTAGAGATAGTTTACCTGAGAAAAGATTGAAAGAGATGATGACTGTTCTTTGGGAGTGAAAGTACGGTATTGATATTTGAGGTTAAGGGGGGTTTATATAATTTTAGTTGTTTAGCTTTGACTCTAGAAATTTCACAAGATAAGGGTCAACTTATCTTGAGTTTGTTACATTATCTTAGTAAACAAACTTTCAAAATTCCTTTTTATCAATTTTCAAACCAATCTCTGTATGTTATCCAAAATCAGTTTTTTTTTTTTTTAATCCAAAAATAAGATAGTAATATATATTTTAATATAAATTATAAACTTAAAAGTTTATACTAAAAAAATCGTTGACTAAATATCCTCAAAAATTTGGGGTATTACATTGTTTCTTCCTTAGTATCCAAATTTATTTCCTTGTTCAAATCTTTTTATTCTCTAATATCAAAATTTTGTAATTAGTTTTCTTATCCCCCATTCCCTTTTTTTTAAAAAAAAAATATAAAAAAGAGCTTTGAAAAACGAGAACTTATTTTCCTTTGATTGGTTTGCAATGATAATATTCGATTGTATGTGGTAGATACTTGCTTTTTTTTTGTACTAAAATTTCTAGCATGGTTTAGATGCCCTTGGTTGAACATAGAATTGGCTAATTTAGGATAGTGTGAGAATAACATTACCAAATGTACGAGCCTGAAAGTCTAGGTTTGTTGTAAGATGGTGTCGCCTGTCTCAAAGGAATTTGAACCCGGCCCGAAAGGTAGTAGTATTTGATCGCACATTTGTCCCAAAAAGTGAGGTTTTATATTTTCAAGCCATCAACATTTTGAATGAGTGGAAAAGATCCTCCTTGACTTAGTACCTAGATCAAGAACTTGAGTTTCAACTCCTAAGATCAAGGCTAAAACTACTATTGTTACTAATGAAGGTTGTTTCATAAGGTGTATATGCATAGTGCAAGTTAAGGCATTCGATTTAGTTTTATCAAATGTATTCTCCTTGTTCATTGTAAATAATACTACCTCCGTTTCTTTTTAGTTGACACATCTTGACTTTAGCACTATTCATCCACCTCCCTTTGACCGTATTTTGTGCTTTATAAGTAATGAAAAATATAGTCATGTGGGATCTAGTTAGATTCGTAACGTTGTATACTTTTAAAATATCAACTTTTCAAAATTTTTGCTTATCGATAATTAAAGATATTAATGATTGAATAAGTTCATTGGTAAACGTGACTAAAGAAACGTATCAGCTAAAAAGAAACGGAGGAAGTAGTTGGTTTTGTATATGAAGCTTTCTACCAAAAAAAATGATGGAAAGAAAAAAAAGTAAAAGAAAAGATATGACAAATAGCCACCTCCCTAGCAAATAAACAAGCTTGGGGGTGTATTTTTGCTTAAGAGTATGGTTATAGTTTGTATTTAGAGATTGAAGTTAGAACCCTACTTAGGGTTGTTCTTGATGAGTTACATTTTAGCTGGGAATCAAATACAAGCTCTTCTAGTTCTCTTTAATGTCTTAACTTTGCGACGAGATCCTCATATTTTTTGTATTGTTAGAAAGAGTTGTTGAAGCCATCGTCGATGGAGGGAGTTGGTTCACAAGCTTATGAAGAGGGTACTTTTTCATTGAGATGTCGAGTGAACCCGCTATATATATGTTTTTCCGGCTTCTTCAAGGAGTCATGAACACTACCATTAGGGGGGATTTGAACTTTGTGATAGGGACACGGTAAGATTTGTTGCATAGGCCTAAGTTGAGTATTTTCGGGAAGGTTGTCTAGGCCTTTTCTAGTCTTGACCGTGGTTAATCTTAGACATATACCTCATGCACGAGTTTTATTGCTTAAGGATTCTTTTATCTATGCATGTGATTTTCTTTGAGCAAATTAATCTTTTAGGTTGTTTATGGGTGATGTGAATTGGTTGAGGACAAGCAATTGGCTAGCTTGGGGGGATTTTATAAGTGGTTTATTTAACAACTTATTATGGTGATTTTAACCCGGTTTTGCATTCATTTCCCCTTTTTCTAACCTATTTTGTGTATATATCTTGCATTTCGGCTTTGCCCCTCTTTGTATGTGTTTGTCCATGATTTGCAGAAGTTATGACTCACTTTGACAAGAAATAAAAGCTCTTAGAGGAGCTTAGAGAAAAGCAGCAATGAAGGGAGAGCCCGCTTCTAGAGGAGCGAGCTCTCCATCAAGTTCACAACATTCTCCCCAAAATACGAACCTATGAGGAGCGGGTGCTCCTCCTCTTGAGCTTGCATCTGCCATCTTCTGAAGAACAAGGGAGCGGGTGCTCCTCGCTAACATCATCGATTTTGCCTCTATTTAAAGCCAAGAGGAGGGGCGTGCAGAGCTTAGGAGCGGGCGCTTCGAGCTTAGGAGCGGTCGTTCTTGTTTTCTTTTGACGAATCAACCTATGTAATTCTGGGAGTATACATACTATACCCCTTTAGTTCATTTTTGGATAAACATTGGTAGCTTAGTTCTTAGCAACTTTCTCTTAGTTTAGAACAATAATCTTTGGTATTTTAGCTTAAAAATCCTCAAATTAATCATTGTAGTAGCTAGTTTCAAAGATTATTCTCAAGATTCAACATTTGTACTCAACATTTAAAGCTTTAATTAGTAACTCCTACTTTCTCTACTTAATTTATGATTTTATTTTGTTATTGCATGTCATTTAAATCTCTTTAGTTCTTGATAATTTTTTATTGGATGTTAGTTTTATCATTAGTTAATCACTTTCCCCAATTGTTGAACTAGTAAGAACCCTAATCTTGGTTTGCATGTCATTTGAAATGAGTTGTGAGTAGTCTTCTTTGCTAGGGGTTGGGTGAAGCTCAACCTAATGGTTTATTAATTAAACTTGAGAGAAGTTTTGATGTGTGATTTGTGATTAAATTGATTGTATGAGATTTCTCGTTAGTTCTTCATGATAGGATTAGCTACCTTTGAATAAGGAGCTTGATGGCATGTTATGCTTAGTTTGACTTGAAAATGTAGATTAAGCATGTCATTACTTATTGAAATTTGATTATGTATCTCCTATTGCTAAACTAATGAGGGATCTAAGTTTAGTGTGTAGTGTGAGTTGTTTTCCTATTTGCATGAGGTTGATCATATATATAGTCCTTACTATCTCTTGTATCTTTTACTCCCAATTTGCCTAATTGTCATGGTTGAGTAGATCCCATTCCCTAGTGTTTTTAATTACTTGATTTAGAACAATATATTGTTTTTCTACTTGACAAACCCCCAATCATTAAAAGACTTTGAATTACCTTGAGTGTTAAGATCCTTAGCAATTATATCAAGTTCCCTGTGGACCGAACTCTTAATCATCATTGTGCTTGTTTGTGAGGTGCTTATTTATAAATGTGTTTGATTGAGTATGGAATATGCGATCGTTCTAATGCCCATCAAAAGAATGCGGGGAAATTAGGTTGTTGACTAACCTCTCACGGCCAAACAAAATTTTATTATACTCCTAAAATAACCCTTAAACAAGTGTAGTGATAAGTTTAGAGTCGAACTACAAGGAACGGTAATGATAGATTGTTCTCGATCTAATGTTTATGCTACGCCGAA
Source organism: Chenopodium album (assembly GCF_948465745.1). Taxonomy (NCBI): domain Eukaryota; kingdom Viridiplantae; phylum Streptophyta; class Magnoliopsida; order Caryophyllales; family Amaranthaceae; genus Chenopodium; species Chenopodium album. The sequence continues at coordinate 64,621,851 of NC_137834.1, read as the reverse complement.
GTCAGTTTATGGATAGAGGAGACTACAACTACACTAACTCACATATAAAGAACAAGATTTTATAAAGTCTACTAGGGGCAAATATCCGCTTTGAACAATTATCAAGTTAATGAGAATCCATTTGATAATCAATCATGGAAAGAAATAATTAAAATGATCATTAATTACTCTTAAGAGCAATCTCTCAAATTCCTAGCCTAGATCCCTCATTGGCTAGGTACATAGAAGAAATTTACCCAATATGCAATATATCAATTCTAATTCACAATCCCTTGTCAAACTAGAACTAATATGCGATTAAGTTTGCTATCATGGGAAATCAATCCAATCTAAAACAAACAGCATACCAATATACCATCATCAATTCAATCAATTTAATCACACGATTATCATCAAATTTTTCTCAAATAACACAATTAACCATTACAATACTTCACTCATCGCCTAGTAGAAGGAAATCTACTCAAACATGATTATTAACAAAACAATTAAAGAAAGCATAAAGAGAAAAGAGAGTAAGAATGCTCATTGATATAAGACGGAGATCTTCAAATCATCAAAATCCTCTTTTGGTTATCCAAAATCCATGTAAACCATTGTGTTTCTCACTTTTTCTCTCCAAAATTTGAGATTTTCTCTGTCAAATAACCTAAAACTAACCTAAAAACAACTGAAATATTGAATACCTCTTTCTAAAATGAGCAAAATAATCTATTTATACTCTTTACTAAATTGCCTAGGAAGCTCCGCAAAAAGTCGAGCAACATGTATAGGAGCGGGTGCTCCAAAGGTTGTGCATGGGCGCTTTTAGCTGCAGCAAAAAGAGGCAGAATCGTTCCAGAAAGTTTGGAGCGGGTGCTCCTCTTAGACTGCGTGCTCGCTCCTACGCTCTAGACAAAACTGCTCAACTTCAAACGAACATAACTCCCTCGTTTTACATGGGAATTAAGCATATGACCTGTCGTTGGAAAGCTCTCGAGATAAGCTTTCATCTCCAATTGGAATCACTCCAAAATGTTTTGTATATCAAAAGACATAGGTGTTTGAAGTTTGATCTTTGCATATCAATAAGTGCACATTTCTTCATTACTTGTTCTTTTATGTTTTATATTTCTTCAATATTAAATAATGAACTTATCCAAGTGTTCTTAAACCTAAGAATAAATCAATAGAGTTTAATTTAATGCAATAAGCAACCAAATGTGCAAGAAAAGCCAAAATTGAGCAATAACGACATTTCACAGGCAAACATGACAAATGTAATAAAACGTCATTAAAACCAAGTAAAAAAGATATCAAAACTATGATAGACTTACTAGAAAGTCCTAAAAAAAAATAGTTACACCTCTTCTTTCCTCTGAAGACCGCTCTCTTTAGTCGTCGGGCCTTCTTTGCTTAGGGGACGACTTGGTTCGGTGAACGCTCCCAAAACCTCAACCTCATCTGGGTGGAGTGCAGATTCCCCCGCTACATTACAGTATCTGACTCCTTTTACCAGAGGGGCGCTAGCAGAATATTTTATGTACCGTGAGTGACACCCTTTAATCATTTATGATGATTAGGACCCGCTTTCTCTTCTTGTAGGGGTCGGCCATCCGTCGTGTTGAATGACTGCTCGGCAAGTCTTAATAGCACATGCGCGGATTGAAACCTCACTCTTCGAGATTGGCAAACTGAAACATCTTGCGGAGTAACTGAGAGCAATAGACTGTCTAACTTAGGGAACAAAACTGCAGTCCGATTAATCGGTAAAAAACCGAAAATATTGATGATACGAATTACAAATAGAAAGTCTTAGCACGCTGGAGAAAGCCATGTGCCCGTAGGTAAGCTCTATTCGGCCCGTAGCATTGATTCCCCATAACGAATAGGTTAGCTCTATCTCTTTCTTTCTGAACCTGTGCTCGAGAAGGTCCCCCAGTTCCTCGAAAGCATCGATTTACTAGGTATTTTCTTTTATAGTTCATATTCTGGATTAGGCTCATCGCTGTTGTTTAGGGTAAAAATTACCCCAGACAAGTGTCCCTAAAGAGAAGGCCACGTGTCAAGACCAGGATGACCCAAGTGGTCCCATAACCATCCGACACGTGGCTCCTTCAGAAGAATTCTGAAATGGCGGCCTTCAAGGGCCTAAATCCCTAGAAGCGCCGTAAAACGGCGCAGCCCACTAAAATCTAGGTCAAGTGACCTAGATAGGGGCACTCCTACCAATGACCCTATAAATAGGGAGATATTTCCCCATTTTGGGGACACGTTCAATCATTTATTACACCTACATTCTCTCTCATCAGAGAAACACCTGAGCTTGGAATCCAAGCAGATCCCCACCTAAATTTCCGTACTCTATTCTCTTTCAAGTTACTAACTTGATCTTCGGAGGCGGAGCTCCAACCACCCGGAGTCTCCGTTGTTTTGCAGGTACAAATCAGCCGGACCAATCTTTGTGACGTAACTCTCCTGAGGGACAAAAACACCCAAAACATTTGGCGCCGTCTGTGGGGAGAGTACCTCAAGGATGGTTCAAGAGTCTGTACCACCTCCTAAGCGTCCGGTCAACGACCCGGAAGTTTTCACTGACCAAGAGGATGAAGATCCTCAAGTTGAAACTTATATAGCCGATGATGGCTCCTTGATAAACAAGCGCATCCGGCCCAGAGACACTCTGGAGCGGGGTGCCAGCCAGGCGGGTACAAATCGACCCCCTGGGCAGCCGGAAAGGGAAACCCATACGGCCAGTGGATCAGCTCCCGTCACTCGAGACGAACTCATGACATTCATGACAAGTTTCAAGGGTGAAATTAAGGATCTGATCACCAAGAGCCAGGTTGGCCCAAACAGGGGTCAGTCGGCAAAAAAGACTCCTCTTGAGAAGGGGAAGTCAGTCAGAGATCAGCAGCCAACTCCTCATCTAAAGGAGAAGGCAGTCGGGACCATTGATTGGTCCAAAATTCTTCTGCCCAACAGGAATGCCAACAATCCCCGCCGAACTCAACAGCCGGTGGGCAGCAAAAAATAAACTCTTGACGCCCAAGAGATCATCACCCGCAAGAGAAATAAGCAGCTGTCTAAGTCGGCTTCTACAACGAACTTTCCAGACAGCTTCAACAACACTTTTGCAGGGAATAAACCTTCCTTGCATGAGAGCCAAACAGGCGGTAATACCGTCCATTCTGGTCCTCAGATGATTGGGAATGCACCGTTTGTACCTTCTCAGGTCTACGGTCAGTATTCTCTCTATTTCATGCAGCCGACCCTCTTTGGAGGTCAGGCGACATACAACAACGTCCAGCCACTTGACTAGCAGCTTCGTCTACTTCGCCTGGGTGAACAGCCTTCTGCGTTCACCTGGGAGATAACCGAGGCGGCACAGCCGGCCAAGGTTAAAAATGTGTTGGTAGGCACCTATGACGGTACCTCCAACCTGGAAGATCACCTCATGGCTTACACCAACCTCATGTACTTACAAGGGTTGGATGATGCCACTTGGTGTCGATGCTTCCCGGCTACATTGAAGGGCATTGCCCAACAATGGTTTGGCAACCTGCCAATCGGGTCCATTGATAGTTTCAGGAAGCTTGCCTTCCTGTTTGCTTCCAACTTCTCAATGAACATCCCTGCGAAGAAAACAAGTCTTGACTCGAGCACCATTAAGTAGGGGGAGAGAGAAGGATTGCGCTCCTATGTTAGGCGGTTCAATCTGATCAGAATTCAGATTAAAGGACTGTCTGGCGAGGTAGCTTTTACAGACTTTTTCAAGGGTCAGAGAGACGGGTCGACTTTTAAGTTCGACCTAGTCAGAAAAGGGGCTTTCACTTTACAGGCGGCCTTGAGGGAGGCGGAAAGCTATATTCAAGCAACCGACCTCTGCTCGTCTGGTAACCAGTCGGACTCTAAGAAGTCTAACAAACAGAAAGACAGCCGGTCTGCTCATCCGGCCAAGAAGAAAGAAGAGAGCAAGAAAAGAAAAGAAGTCTGGGCGGTTAGTGATTCTGACCAGCCGTCTCAGAAGAAGAAGAAAGAATTTAAACCGTATGTTCCTAAGTACGAGTTTAATAAGGACTGCAACTCCATCCTCATGGAGATCAAGGACTGGCTGTCTCTAGAGAAGCCGAATCCAATGAAAAGTTTCATTCAATCAAGGAACAAAAATAAATTCTGCCAATACCATGAGGAAGTTGGCCATGACACCAACGACTGCTTCAGCCTTCAACGGGCGTTGGACCGTCTGGCTGACAAGGGGATGTTAAAGTCCTATATCTCCAAGTCCAAAGGGACTAATAAGAAGAACCCGGGGCAGTCATCTAAGACACCCCATCTTGCTAGTAGTTCGGACACTGATAAGGAGCCGGTCTACACCATAGCAGGCGGGTTCTCATGTAGTGGCCCTACCATCCGGGGCACCAAGAGCCATCTTCGAAAGATGGAAAATGATGATTATGAGCAAGCGTCTGCTAGCTCCTCCTTCCCAGACATTCTGATCACTGAGAAGGATCGGGGCAACGTTCGCCGTTCGCATGACGACCCGGTCGTCATTGAATGTAAGGTCGCCAACCAGCTAGTTGGGCGAATCCTTATTGACACCGGCAGCTCATCGGACATCATCAGTCTCCGGTGCCTACAAAAGCTGAAATACAATGTCAGCAGCATGCATCCGGTTACACACCCCCTGGTTGGCTTTGGGGGTGGAATGGTTTACCCAGTCGGAAGGGTTGATTTACCAATCCGGCTGGGTAAAAAAGGAAAAGGACGACACCTGGTCGTCAAGTTCTTGGTTGTTGAGGAAATGACCGCCTACAACATTATTCTACGTCAGCTAACCCTCAACGAAGCCAAGGCTGTAATCAGCCCCTCCCTCATGCTCATCAAGTATGAGAGGGATGACGGCTCCGTTGGTTCCTTGAATGGGGATCAAAAGACGGCCCGGGAGTGCTACCTCTCAGCCGTCAAAGATCGACATTGTGACCCCAGGCGACTAAGGCCAAGAACCAATAGACTTTGACAATATCAAGGATGCCGATGCTGCCCCAGCCCCACCAGCAGTTGGGAAGAAAAGAAAGGCCCCGCTGCTGGTGGAGGTGAAGAAAGAGAAAAAATAGCAATCACTGACCGGGGAGCGGTCAGCTGAGCTCCGTCCCCAGCCGGCTGGAGACCATATTGATTTACCTCTGGACGACAGCCGTCCAGAGCGTACTGTTAAGGTTAGGACGGCTGCTCATGCTAAATTGGGTGCAGATCTGCACCTCCTGCTGAAAGAATTCAAAGACATTTTTTCCTTTGAAGTGGAGGAGATGCCAGGCGTTAGCCCGGATCTTGTTGTCCACAAACTCGTCGTGGATCCTAAAAAGAAGCCCATCCGGCAAAAGAAAAGAAATCACGGCGAGGAGAGAAGTAAGGAGGCAGCTGCCGAAGTAAAAAAGTTGTTGGACGCTGGGTTCATTCGGCCATGTAATTTTCCCGACTAGGTGGCAAATGTTGTGCTTGTAAAGAAGCCGATGGTACCTGGCGTATGTGTGTTGATTACACAGACCTCAACAAGGCATGTTCTAAGGACAGTTGCCCACTTCCAAAGATCGACAGTCTGGTCGATTCGACAGCCGGGCATGCCTTGATGAGTTTCATGGATGCCTGCTCCGGCTTCCATCAGATACCCTTGTGGAAAAAAGATCAAGAGAAGACGGCCTTTGTCACTGATCAGGGGTTATTCTGTTATACTGTGATGCCGTTTGGCTTGAAAAATGCGCCGGTTACATTCCAACGGATGATTAATACGGTCTTCATTAATCAAATTGGGAGGAATGTGGAAACGTGCATTGATGACATGATAGACAAATCCAAGCAGCAGGCGGATCCCCTTGCTGATCTCCGAGAAACTTTCACTACACTCAGGCGGCATAAGGTTATGTTAAATCTGAAGAAATACGTCTTTGGTGTTGAGTTTGGGAAGTTTCTCGGATTCTTGATTGATCAAAGGGGGATAGAGGCTAACCCTGAGAAGATACAGACGGTAATTGACATGAAGTCACCCCGCACTGTGAAGGAAGCACAAAGACTAACCGGTTGCCTGGCCGCTTTGGGGAGGTTCCTCAGCCGGTCAGGTGACAAATGCCTTTACTTTTTCCAAGCAATCAGGAAGAAGACCAGATTTGAATGGGGGGATGATGCTGAGGCGGCCTTTCAAAAGCTGAAAGAGCACTTGCACTCTTTGCCAAGGCTTGTTAGCCCTCTGCCCAAAGAGTCGTTATATATGTACCTAGCCGTCTCGGATCATGCTCTCAGTGCTGTTCTCCTTGCTGAGAGAGACGGCATTCAGCTCCCGGTCTATTTCATTAGCCATGTTCTAAAAAATGCTGAGCTCCGGTATCCCATGGTTGAAAATTTTGGCCTTTCTTTATATATGGCCTTCAAGAAATTGAAGCCGTATTTTCTGGCCTGTAGACACCCATTTGTGTCTCCCCAAAACCAAACCCGGTGATGAGTGCCTTTCACGTCGAATCATAATCGAATGAAACGAAAGTGTGGAAAGGTCTAGTGTTGCGGAAAGTTTTATTTCTTTTCTCTTCTCCATGTTTTTGAAAACTTTATTTTAAGAAAACAGCCAATCCAGTTTGGTTGGTCCATGATATGGTTGCAGTAATGGTGTAGTTGGATGGGGCTTGCAAAGACCTTTCCAACGATATATTATAAGCCCAATTCCGATGAATATTGAGGAAGTTATGACCAATTTACTAAATTGGGCCCGGTTTGAGCTTTATGTACGGCCCAATGATCTAGGGGAGGGCCTAATATGATTTATCATTCCTAATGCAATTAGGAATGGTTTTAGTCTTCTAGAACATTCTAGAAGGTTCTTATCATTCTTAATTCAATTAGGACTCTTCAGAGTTTTAATTAGATCAAATAGCATTTTCGACTGAAATTATATTATTTTATCTTCCAGTACGGTAAGTTTATCAGATTTTCGAAAACGCGTTGAAATCCAAATTGGCGTCCAACCCCAGGCCTTGGCGCCTGGAATCAGGATTGGTGCCAGACGCCAGCATTGGCGCCTGGCGCTAGCCACTGGTCCTAGCGCCAATGAGCCAGGGCTGGCGCCAAAGTGGTTTTGTGGTCTTCAGACACTGTTTTGATAAATTATCTTTTTTGGATGATTTTCTCTATAAATATCGTATCAAAAACTCCGTTTTCATGGACGGATTATCAATATTCATTCACCAAGAATCTTCAATTCTCTTCTTAAAATCATTCATTCTTTCTTTTCTAAAACTTTGTTTTCTCGAATACAAAATTCCGCATTCGCAAGATCTAGAAACGCCTAGCCATATTCGAAGTTGCCTTCGCCCTAGACGTGAAAGGTTTAATTTCCGAGGGTTTGGTCCCAAATCTCTCTTTCAATTATTTAATTTAATTGTTTGATTATTATTTTCCTTGAAGTTACTAACGCGTGTATTTTGTTATTAGAAAGAGGTACGAGGCATCCAAGTAAGTACTTTAAGTGCTTTAATTGATTAATTGATATTATGATGTAGATATCATGTTTAGATTGTTATTATGATTCCTAGTATCATGTCTAGGGTAATTTTAATATCAAGTATGATTAAAAGTACGATGCTTCCTATATTCTTCCTAATACTTATGATTGTTAGTATCATGTTAGGGTTAAAGATTTGATTTTTATTGCTTAGTGACATGCTAGGGTTTGTTATTAATCTTGTTAGTATCATGCCTAGGATCTTGCTATGCTTTAACATGATGATGATGATTATGATTGATATTATTGTTATTAATGATGTTGATTATTTATTATGTTGCTTGATATTTATTTTATTGCTTGATCACCTTTATTGCATGCTTAAAGGGAATTGGTATTTGCAACCACGCTTAATAAGATAATTAATAATCTTGTTAGGTTAATTATGATTATAATTCAAGTGATCGCCAATAATAGTTTTTTTGTGCATTAAATTCAACCAAAATAGATTAAACAGGTTTAGGGTTAATCCTATTGATTGTATGTTAATCAGAAAGCGCACATGAATACGAGCAGAATAAAGTAGAGGCCTATTATTAGAGCAGGTTCAATCTCTTTTAGGTTGGATTTGTACCATCATCCCCGAACCCTTATTTGGTTCATGACCTTATGGAGTTGACGATCTCTTGGATCGTTAAGGGGTGTAACCTTCACCTCGTGATGGTTTACAAGTTCCTTAAAAACTTGTTGGCGACTCTTTTGCTCTATCTTCTTCCCTTTTTGACGCCAGCGTACTTTAGTGTATGATCACAGTGGGGTTCAAGCTAGTGGGATTTAAAGGCTTGAAATTATTCCCTACAGTTTTTGGCGACTCCACTGGGGAGGATTTCTATTTTAATTCCTGAATTTGTTTCGGCAATGATTTAGAATGAGTGGATGAGACTCGAAAAGTTCTAAGTATTTCATGTGCGTAATTTTGATTAACATTGTGTCATATGCATAAAAATGTTCTCATTGGAAAGACCATCCGTAATGAGTCAAAAACATAGGATTTTTACACGTAGGAAATTTAAGAAATGTCTTTCACAACTAGGACTGAAATAACACCGCGCGAAACAGGATGATTTTATTGAGCACAGAAAGCTGCTGAGGCATGTGGGAAGTAGCGTCAGGGGCCAGATCTTGGCGCCAAACTTTTAGCCGTAGCGCCAGACGCCAGAATTGGCGCCAGGCGCTACAGTTAAAAGTTGGTGCCAGTCTCTGTTTGCTGGCGCCAATTTCCCCCAATACCGAGCCAGAAATATGCGTTCTAATTTCGACTGGTTTTTCGTATTGTTTGCTCGATCCTACTTCCTGATTGAATTTTTTCTCATTTTTTTGAAACCCATATGTGTTCTACATATGGACATAAACCTCTGGGAATTCATGCTCTATCTACCTGATTGAACGCTCCTGGCAACAAAGGGTAAATCAGAGAGGTTGAATTCACCAAACCATGGAAGTTAGTTTTTCCTAAAAACTCGCGGTGTCCTATCCACACGCGTTAACCCTTCACGGTTAGGCTTCTACGCGGTGCATCTGGACGATTAACCATGGAACCTATTTGACTAAACCATATCCCGAACTTTAGAGAACTAGAGCCATGGTTAGGTTGCGAACTCATTGCATCATATTGTGCCTACTTGACTAATTGTGCATTATTTGTTGTGCATATATATTCCATGTTTCTCTTAACCGTTTGTTGATTTGTGTTGAGATTATAATTAATGACTTAAAGAACTTTGCCTAATTAATTAATTAATTAATTCGAGTCAATAAAGTTTTTTTTTTCTTCTTTTAATCGGAATTGGCCTAGTACGACTTTAGGCATACCCCAGTTGACTAATAATATCGAAAACAGTCCCAGACCGAGGCTCCAAAATTGGTGCCAAAATCTGAGCTGTAGCGCCACTGTATGGTGTGTAGCGCCAGACATTTACTAAAAAGTCTGGCGCCAACCACCGTACTGTGACGCCAGTTCTGCCGCTTGGCCGACAGTTCGGATTATTTGTCGAGGCATCACCTAATGTCTAATTAACGAGTTTACTAATTAATTCGGTTAATTTTCGCTGTCAATAACACCTTGTCAAGTCATTAATCGAGTCTTGGTCACATAGTCTAGCCACATGGTCATGACACGAGTCTTAACGCACCATCTACACTCACTAGTCTTAGCACACACTTTGAGTATACATCACCATGGCCATGTCTTAGGTTCATGCATGAGTCTGTCTCTTCCGTCATTTGAGTCGGGGGGTACATTCTACTCCTAATTCTTCATATCCCTCCGTCTAAATCTTCTTCACATTTTATTCCAATTTTCCTTCATTCCTCCATCCATTGCATGTTGAATAAAGTTTGAGTCAAATAATTAACAATAAGTATCCCCAAATTCCTTTCCCACAGTACTTGGTCGAGGAGAGAAAGGCGATTAATCAAGGACAACCTCTTTATTCAAGTCTCGCTTTTTGATAAACCGATTCGTCAAAAAAGGAAGGCTAAGAAGATAATGACAAATCAAGAAGAAGTCAATGAGCTTAGGAATCAATTGGTTACCATGACTGAAACACTGAAGCTACTCACCCTCAAGGTTGATGATCCCGTGAAGCAACAACAGATGGACCTCATGCAAGAGAGCCTAAGCAAGTTGTCTAGCGATTACAAGTTTCAAGAGCTTACATCACAAGGGGTCTCGGTGGACAAAGATCTTCTTCCGCAGAAGTTCAAGGCCAACGACATCCCAAAATTCAAGGCAACAGATAACCCTTACTTCCATCTAAGAGCTTTCGAAACTATAATGACCATTAAGGGTATCGATAAGAAGGTTTTCCCCTCTCTGTTCCCACTATCTCTTGAAACCGTTTGCCAACAATGGTTCTTCTCCCTTGGCAAGGAGAAAACCTCTACCTGGGAATTGATAGTAAACGCTTTCGTTGATAGGTACAAGTGCAATATCCAAGTTGAAACCGATCATAGACAACTTGAGATGCTAAGACAAAAAGGAAATGAAGGCTTTACTTCTTTCTTTAATAAGTGGAGGGAAACTTCCGCTAAGATGATTGAAGTCCCCACCGAAAAGGAATCTGTGAGGATGTTTATCAAGAATCTCCAAGAAAAGTATTCGAAGTACCTAAAATATCAACACAATTTGAATACTTTCAAGGCCGTTTATGACATCGGAATTGAAATCGAAGATGACCTTGCAAAGCAAAAAGCTACTAACAATAGTAACCACGGTGGCTGGAAAGGAAGGAAGAACGACAATCCTTCTTCTTCCGAAAACGCCCACTCTAGTAACAATGTTAGTACCTTTGATCTCAGTGAAGTTTTAGCCATGGATAACCAAGGATCTAAGAAGCAACTAAGGAAAGACTTCACCCCCATTGGGATGAGCTACGATACTGCCTTCGATCGACTCCATGCCAAAGGACTCATTACTCCCATTGGACCTATTCAAGATCCCGCACCTGAAAAGAGATTGCCTAGTTGGAATCTAGACGAACACTGCAAATACCATCAAGGTAGGGGTCATACTACTAAGAGCTGTTGGAAGCTAAAGGAGGCTATCCAACATTTGATTGATAATAACAAGCTTCCCATGCCTCCGGTTAACAAGAAGAGCGAGTGATGATAAAGGAAACAACACAAGACAAGAGGCGAGCTTCAACGAAAAGATTTTATGACCTCTTTTTCTATTTCTTTTTCATTTTACCCCTTCCCCAATAAGTCTAGCATAGGCACCTTTTTTTTTCTTTTAGATTAATTTTGTAGATTTTTCCTTTTTCCCTTTTTAATAAAATGAGCATTTATTTCCTTGCATATGATCATTTCATTACATTGCATTCAAAAAAAAAATCCATGTCGAGCTAAGCACAAGGTATACCAATGATTTGAGGCACCCCTTGTAGCCACATCATATCTCTTTTCTCCCTTCAATTATACAATCCTTTCTTCATAAACCACTTTGAGCCTCGTCTAACGATAGACCCTTCTTTTTTCAACCTACATCTACCTAACCTTGGGATAGGATGGTGTGCAACTTATGCAATTCTAAAGAAAGCTTGAGCAAATTCAAAAGAAAGCAATAGCAAAAAATAAGCAATGATAAAAAACGAAAACAAGTATACAAAAGGGTAAGTGTTCCAATGTCTTTGATATGAGCACGTCTCAGATTGCGTCTCTTATCGAGTGCTCGGTACCGTTCCTGAGAAACATGAATGCCAAGTGAGTGATAGACCGCATGATCGGGATTGTCCACACTTATAAAAATAAAATAGATGCTAAAGCAAAAGATAAAAGAGAGCTAAAAAAAAAAAGAGTAGAAAACCTCAAGCATAAAAATACAAATATTCAAAAGCGAGGTTGCACACCTTGGGGGCTTATCTAGGGTCTTGAGCCTTTATCCCCTTCTTCTTCAGCCTTTAGCCTAACCACGTTACAACCCTTAAAAGACCTTTTTGAGGTATACACACACTTGTGCGAGGTTTGGCTAGAGCTACGTTCGGCCTGATTCCTAACGGATACGTAGGCAACCTCACATCGAGGTGCGGCCGTAATAAACATGCATTCATATTCACATTCACACACTTACACCATGATCATATCAAGGGATCTCCAATGCTCATCCCTATTCATTTAGAGCTAGACCTTGGGGGCTTGATCCCTACATCATTAGCTTATCTAGCCTAAGAGTCACCACCATTTGACTCTTTTCAATATATTTTTCCACACACTGGCCTAACTTTAGTGTCACTATCACACACTGCACATATACATGACCAAATATACTTCCCTTAGGAAACCTTTGTCATGAAATCTTAATACAACGCTGAAGCATGCCTTGTCATATCAAAATCGCTCATCAATCGTAATCATCATTGCATCATGAAGTATGAAGTGCTTAGCCTCCGTGCCTAAGTTACCCAAATACTTTCATCATGGAGTCAACAGTTGAGATAGCCTAGGATGGATTAATCCTTGCACCTTGAGAAATAGTATCAAACAACATTTGACTAAGCTCATTCAACATGCATCTTCAAACTTTTGATTTTCTTTTTCACGTCTTTCTTTTTCGGGAGAAAGTCGGTACCCTCCACAATTGACGGAAAATTTTTGCTTTTTTGCATTTTCGAGTCGCACGATCACATTACAATGCACACACGAGTCATGTACACATTGAGTCATGTCGTGTCATATAACTTTGATTTGAGTCTAACACATGTCATTTCACTTCGAGTCGAGTCAACCTCGAGTCAGTCAACATATCGAGTCAAGTTTATGCCTTGAGTCGTGTCAAGTTGATGAGTCAAGCAACGTTAAGCCTTAGGTCAACCCTAAGATGATTAAAAAGATTGGCAAAGTTCTATAGTCAAAAATAAACACAGGTGCAGCAGAACAGGGAAGACCCTGTCACGGCATTCGGCGACAGAGTCAATTCTTGGCTCCAGAAATATTTCAGCAACGACAGAGCTCGAAGCCTCCCAGAAAGGTGATTTCGACTTCATACAGCCATTTCGGGTTCCTTGGTACGCCAGTTAGCCCCTATAAGCAATTTGACATGATTAAGTAGTCAGTTGGATTACAATTGCAATAAGTGATCGACCTGATGAAAGATCGTCTCACTTATCTTAAAGCGATTAGGCATTGGCTCAAAAGCAGAAACCGACGTATAGGTTCAAAGCAACGAAAGCGCCGACGTACAGGCATAGCGGAAGAAAAGTTCGATCGAGCTTTAAAGATCGACAAGTGTTGGTCTTCGGTAATTTTCTTTGGAATATTATCGCAACAACTGAGGATGACTTCAAGTAAAGTTATTTTCGACAGCGTTCGCTAAGATTGTGGAGGTTGTCACCAAAGATTTGAGAAGATAGCACGAGATGGGCGGTCTTCGACGGCATTCGCTAAGATTGTGGAGGTTGTCACCCAAAGATTTGAGAAGATAGCACGAGATGGGCAGTCTTCGACGGCATTCGCTAAGATTGTGGAGGTTGTCACCCAAGATTTGAGAAGATAGCACGAGACGGGCAGTCTTCGACGAATTTTGCTATGATTGGAAAGGTTGTCACTATGATTCAAGAAAAGGCTCAAGATGTAGCAACATTGATCGACGGCGTTCCCTAAATTGCGGAAGATCGTCAAAACAAACAGCAAGATGGCGTTTTCTAGATTGTGGAGGGTTGTCACAAAAAACTAAGGATTGTTTCAAGGGAAGCAATTTTCAATAGTATTCCCTTGGACGTGGAATATTATCAATGCGGATGAGGATTGTTTCAAGAGAAATAATCTTTGATGGTATTTAGAGCTGGGCATGGGCCGGGTCAGCACGCGGGCGGCCCGGGCACGGCACGAGGATGGCCCGGCACGGCACGGCCCGACGGCAGGCCCGGCCCGGCACGATGGCACGCCCCTCGTGCCTCGTGCGGGCTGCGGTGAAAAAAAACCCAAAAGTGGCCCGGCACGGCACGAGCCCGGCCAATAGCCCGTGGCACGGCCCGTGGCACGGCCCGCAGGCACGGCCCGCAGGCACGGCCCGCAGGCACGGCCCGCGGGCTAACGGCTATAAACTGGCGCTGCTCTTGTTTTTTCCCTCCAACGGCCATAAACGGCTATAAACGGCTATAAACGGCTCTATTTTCACCTATAAATACCACCCTCAACTTCCAATTCTTTCCACAACTCAATACTCATCTTCTCATCTCATTCTCTTACTCTCTTACTCTCTTATTCTCATATATTATAATTTATAAATTATAATCTCTTAATATTTCTTAATCTCTTATTCTATTATAAATTTTACATTTTTAATATTATTAGTCTACTACCAAAAAAAAAAAAAAAAAAATTGTTATATTTACATTCGGGAAATTATAATTTCGGGAAATTATAAATTCGAGAAATTATAAATTTGGGAAAGCATTGAAGCGTCATTGTAAGATCTAACTCAACTTTATTTTAATTTGTTATTGTTATTGTTATTGTTATTATTATTATTATTGTTATTATTATTATTATTATTATTATTATTATTATTATTATTATTATTATTATTATTATTATTATTATTATTATTATTATTATTATTATTATTGTTGTATACTTGGAACTACTTAATTACATAAAAACTACTTTCTATTTTAATTGTGGGTTATTTGGATTGTTGAAATCTGTCTAAGGCGGGATTTGGGCTCTGGACAACGTCGATCCTAACCATAACCTACCTGGGATCTCATTGATTTAGATAATCTACTATTATTATAATTATTTTTGAAAATTTATTAACTTACTAATTAAGTAATAATTAAGAAAAAAAACTTACTTATACTTGTTAATTGTTATAATTTGTTATAATTTGTTACTTTGTTAGTGTTATAAACTTATAATTGTTAATTTGTTATAATTGTTAATATTGTTGTTAATTATTATTTATTAGTTAATAATCTTAATTAATCATGGCATCAAACCCGAACCAATCCTCCTCTAAAAAAGCCAAATCTAAACGACCATTGGAAGGCTCTTCTATGCCCCCCCCTACAATGCAAATCCCTACTATGCAAATCCCTACAATGGCCAATCCCACCCACCCCGGGTTTTCTACCGATTTTCCCACCGGATTAGATCAACAAGGGACATTCCAACCATGGCAAAGCACCCAATCTCCACCTTATTATGCCTCCGCACATGATATGCCTTTTGAATTTAACTATCAAACAACTCAAGCAAGCAACACACAACCTGCCGGCTCTAGTGACCCATCCGTCCAAAATACTATTCCCCCATCTGATAACCCATTCATTGAATGGTACACCGAAGAAGAAATGACCCTTTTGAAAAACCGAAAGAGTAAATGTTGGCAATATTTCTTGTTAAGTAGAGATGGTGAAAAAGCCAAGTGTAAAACTTGTGGTAATATTTATTCGGCTCCAGCCAAAGGCGGTACGGGGCACCTAAACCGACACAGTGAAAAATGTGGTGCCCCTAGTACTGACCCAACTCAACCAAAAATTTCTCAATTCCATCCTTATGGCTTCACTTACAATTATGAGAGGGATAGGGATGAACTTGGGAGAATGATAGTCCAAGCCGAACAACCTTTTCTTTTTGCTGAAAGTGATCCGTTTAACAATTACATTAAACGAGCACTACAACCCCAACACAAAAAAATCTCCCGAAAAACCGTTAAAACAGCTGCCATGAAAACTTACTTAGAATACAAAATGAAATTAATTGAAGAACTTAAAACTCTTACTTCAAGAGTTTCTATAACTTCTGATGCATGGGATGGTGGTTATGGTTTACATTATTTGTGTGTTACTTGTCATTGGGTTGATAGTGAATGGTTATTGCAAAAACGTATTATTTATTTCAAATTGCTTGAATACCCCCATACGGCCTTTAATATTTCTAATTGTATTATGAGTGCTCTTGATGAATATTGTCTTAGGGACAAAATCATGTCCATGACGTTTGATAATGCAACATCCATGACAGCTAGTGCTAATCTAATTAAACCAAACTTGCATAATGTCATAATGGATGGAGATGCATTACATATTAGATGCATTTGTCATGTTTTAAACTTGTGTGTTAAGGATGGACAAGAAGCAATTGGTCCATACTATTCCAAAATTCGAAATGCTGTTTTGTCTATTATGTCTTCTAGCAGTAGGTATCAGGAATGGAGGCGATATCTTAAGCAAAATAAGATAAAGCCTATTAGAATTAAAACGGATTGTCCAACTAGGTGGAACTCCACCTATGACATGTTGAGTCAGGCACTTTCGTATAGAGTTCCATTTTCATTGTTTTACAATAATAAGTATCCACAATTCATGATAGCAGACTCCGATTGGGATAATTGTGAAAAATATATGCAATTTTTACAATTATTATATAGTATGACTCACTGTTTTTCTTCTGTTTATGTTCCTTGCATTCATTCTTTCCTTCAAAATGCATGTTTATTTGCTCAACTTCTTTATGAACATCGATCACAACAAGATTACAATGATTATGTTCCACAAATGGAGGCTAAATGGCGTAAATATTACACTAAGCTTCCTATGGTTTATATGTTTGCTTCTATTTTAGATCCTAGATCAAAGTATGATGGCACATTTATGCTAATTGATATTTACTATGAATGCATGCAACTCGGTGATGGTGTCGAACAATATAAAAATCATGTGAAAGATAAATTTTTTGAGTTATATAGAGTTTATGAATCTAAATATGGAACCGTCACTCATTTTGCCCCTTCTCAAACATCCAAAAGCGTAAGTAAAACGGGCAAAAGTTTGGCGGCCCAAGCTGCTAACATGTTATCTAAGTTTTCAGGTAGTGGATCATCATCAAGGCGAACACAAAGCGATGTTTCGGAGTTGCAAATGTACTTAAACTACGACTTCATGAAAGGCTTGGACGAAGATTCGAGGTTGGGGATGGACATCCTAGATTGGTGGAAATCCCAAAGCACAAAGCATCCAATTTTGGCGGCAATGGCACGTGATATTTTCAGCATCCAAGCCTCCTCCGTTGCCTCGGAACGAGCTTTTAGTGCTTCGGGAAGGGTTCTAGACGATAGAAGAACAAGTTTGAAGCCCGAAACACTAGAAATGTGTGTTTGCTTGAAGGATTGGATGGATGCCCAAGAACGCATCCAAGATCGTACTTTTACGGCCAACGACAACATCGATGGTTCCGATCGTTCTGGTTCAACTAGCTCCTCCGCATTAGCTAGTGAACATGAAGCCGAAGATGAAGACGAAGAAGATAATGAAGACCTTGATTGAAGATTACCAACAACTCGAGAATTAATATTAATTAGCGAAAATTCTAGTATTTCCTATGTACTCTATTAATTAGTGAAAATGTTAGTATTTCCTATGTTGGCTATGTACTCTATTAACATTAGCCGTATAATAAAATAACAAAATAAGTTATTCATCAATTATTGTTAGTTGTACCCTTGTACTTCATATTATCTTTTACTTAATAAATTTTTATGAATGAATTTTTTCAACTTTTAATTTTATGGAATATGTTATATTGTTATTTAATTTTTGTCTAATACTTATATAGTTATATGAATAATATGATATATAGTAAATTATGAATGAACAATAAATATTAATATAATTTAAACAATATTTAATATAACTTAACTCCATAAAAAATTTAATAATTATTAAATTCAAATATTAAATTGTATAATTATTCAATTCAATTTTTTCTTTCATAAAAAAAATTCAAGTTTTTTTAAAGTTTTTTTTAATTTTTTTTTTTAAAAAAAAAAAGAAAAAAGGGTAAGCCGTGGCCCGTGGGCCGGCACGGTGGCCGGCACGGCCCGCCTCCACCGTGGGCCGGCACGACGGGCGGCCCGGCACGGCACGACCGGCACGGTGGGCCGTGCCGTGCCGTGGACAGGGAAACCTTGAAGGCCGGCACGGCACGGCACGGCCCGCCTCCACCGTGGGCCGGCACGGCCCGGCACGACACTGTTCATGGCCCGCCTAGGCACGGCCCACGGCAGGCCCGGCACGGCCCATGCCCACCACTAATGGTATTCCCTTGGACGTGGAATATTATCAATGCGGATGAGGATTGTTTCAAGAGAAATAATCTTTGATGGTATTCCCTTGGACGTGGAATATTATCACAGCGGGAAGTTAGTTTCAGGCGAAGCAATCTTCTAATTTGGAAGCAGTTACAAGGCTTAGCGGTTTTCAAGCGGGATGGCATTCTCTAGCTTGCAGGAGGTCGTCAAAACAACAGCAAAGCGGCAACAACTCGGTTACTTTCAGAGACGTGTGCTCGACGGTGCAAGATACGCGTTTCTTAACTCTTTTATCTGTTTAACTAATGCTAGTTTTGCAGGTATCGGCGTTACAAGATTGATTTAGGATCGCAGAACGTTCTGAATCATTCTCCGTCCCTATCGATACTTTGGCTTTCGTTTTTGAAACTCGCGTTTCTCCAAACTCAGTCAAAGTGGGGGCTTCTGTAGACACCCATTTGTGTCTCCCCAAAACCAAACCCGGTGATGAGTGCCTTTCACGTCGAATCATAATCGAATGAAACGAAAGTGTGGAAAGGTCTAGTGTTGCGGAAAGTTTTATTTCTTTTCTCTTCTCCATGTTTTTGAAAACTTTATTTTAAGAAAACAGCCAATCCAGTTTGGTTGGTCCATGATATGGGTCCAGTAATGGTGTAGTTGGATGGGGCTTGCAAAGACCTTTCCAACGATATATTATAAGCCCAATTCCGATGAATATTGAGGAAGTTATGACCAATTTACTAAACTGGGCCCGGTTTGAGCTTTATGTACGGCCCAATGATCTAGGGGAGGGCCTAATATGATTTATCATTCCTAATGCAATTAGGAATGGTTTTAGTCTTCTAGAACATTCTAGAAGGTTCTTATCATTCTTAATTCAATTAGGACTCTTCAGAGTTTTAATTAGATCAAATAGCATTTTCGACTGAAATTATATTATTTTATCTTCCAGTACGGTAAGTTTATCAGATTTTCGAAAACGCGTTGAAATCCAAATTGGCGTCCAACCCCAGGCCTTGGCGCCTGGAATCAGGATTGGCACCAGACGCCAGCATTGGCGCCTAGCGCTAGCCACTGGTCCTGGCGCCAATGAGCCAGGGGTGGCGCCAAAGTGGTTTTGTGGTCTTCAGACACTGTTTTGATAAATTATCTTTTTTGGATGATTTTCTCTATAAATATCGTATCAAAAACTCCGTTTTCATGGACGGATTATCAATATTCATTCACCAAGAATCTTCAATTCTCTTCTTAAAATCATTCATTCTTTCTTTTCTAAAACTTTGTTTTCTCGAATACAAAATTCCGCATTCGCAAGATCTAGAAACGCCTAGCCATATTCGAAGTTGCCTTCGCCCTAGACGTGAAAGGTTTAATTTCTGAGGGTTTGGTCCCAAATCTCTCTTTCAATTATTTAATTTAATTGTTTGATTATTATTTTCCTTGAAGTTACTAACGCGTGTATTTTGTTATTAGAAAGAGGTACGAGGCATCCAAGTAAGTACTTTAAGTGCTTTAATTGATTAATTGATATTATGATGTAGATATCATGTTTAGATTGTTATTATGATTCCTAGTATCATGTCTAGGGTAATTTTAATATCAAGTATGATTAAAAGTACGATGCTTCCTATATTCTTCCTAATACTTATGATTTTTAGTATCATGTTAGGGTTAAAGATTTGATTTTTATTGCTTAGTGACATGCTAGGGTTTGTTATTAATCTTGTTAGTATCATGCCTAGGATCTTGCTATGCTTTAACATGATGATGATGATTATGATTGATATTATTGTTATTAATGATGTTGATTATTTATTATGTTGCTTGATATTTATTTTATTGCTTGATCACCTTTATTGCATGATTAAAGGGAATTGGTATTTGCAACCACGCTTAATAAGATAATTAATAATCTTGTTAGGTTAATTATGATTATAATTCAAGTGATCGCCAATAATAGTTTGTTTGTGCATTAAATTCAACCAACATAGATTAAACAGGTTTAGGGTTAATCCTATTGATTGTATGTTAATCAGAAAGCGCACATGAATACGAGCAGAATAAAGTAGAGGCCTATTATTAGGGCAGGTTCAATCTCTTTTAGGTTGGATTTGTACCATCATCCCCGAACCCTTATTTTGTTCATGACCTTATGGAGTTGACGATCTCTTGGATCGTTAAGGGGTGTAACCTTCACCTCGTGATGGTTTACAAGTTCCTTAAAAACTTGTTGGCGACTCTTTTGCTCTATCTTCTTCCCTTTTGGACGCCAGCGTACTTTAGTGTATGATCACAGTGGGGTTCAAGCTAGTGGGATTTACAGGCTTGAAATTATTCCCTACATGGCCCATCCGGTAGTAATTTACACCGATCAGCCCCTCAAGCGGCCAATGTCCACCTTGGAATCATCCGGCAGAATGTTGAAATGGACTATTGAAATGCAAAGTCTTGAAATCACTTTTGAACCTAGAAAGGCAGTGAAAGGTCAGGCGTTTGCCGACTTCATTGTTGAAATGACACGATCGGTTCAACCGGATAACATTGATCAGGTTTGGAAAGTGTATGTAGACGGGAGCTCGACTAAGAACGGCTGCGGTGCAGGAATTATATATGAGTCCCCTGAGGGGGACAGATTTGAATATGCACTGCGGTTTAAGTTTCAAGCCTCAAATAACGAGGTGGAATATGAAGCCCTGCTAGCCGGAATTCGCATGTGTAAGGCGGCAGGAGCAACTAAAATTGACGCCTACTCTGATTCACAGTTGGTCGTTAGCCAGTATGAGGGAAATTATGAGGCAACTCATCCGGCTATGATCAAATACCTTCAGGCAGTCAAAGAAGAGGTCGGGGCACTTGAGGAATTCCGTCTGAGTCAAGTGCCCAGGACAGATAGCAACCAGGCAGATGCGTTGTCCAAATTGGCTTCATCCGCCTGCTGTGATACGCCTCAGTCAGTCTTTTGGGAAGTTCTTGAAAAGAGAAGTATATATGAAGATCCCATTGGAATTCTGGACCGAAGCTCTACTTGGATGGATGGCATCCGGGCATATTTATCAGACGACATACTTCCTAATTCACCACAGGAAGCAGCCGTCATGAAGAAGCGAGCAGCAAACTTCGAGTTGAGAAACGGAGAGCTCTTCAAGGCGGGTTTCCTTAAACCTTTATTGAAGTGTGTTACCCCAGAAAAAGGGAAAGAATTTCTTGAAGAATTGCATGCTGGATACTGTGCCTCTCATATAGGCGGCAGATCCCTAGCCGTCAAAGCCAGGCGGCATTACTTTTGGCCCACTCTTGAAGCAAATGCTAAAGAGTTGGTGAAGAGATGTGACAAATGCCAGAGGTTTGGCAAGCTTATTCACCGCCCGACTACTGATCTGACTGCAATCCACAACCCAGTCCCGTTTTCTAAATGGGGCATGGATATCCTAGGTCCTTAGACGCCTGCTCTAGGCGGAAAGCGCTACATTTTGGTGGCTGTGGATTATTTTACCAAATGGGTAGAAGCTGAGCCGGTCAAGAACATCAAGACAAAGGATGTCATCTCTTTCATCTGAAAGAACATCATCACCCAATTCGGGGTACCTATGTCTATGGTGTTTGATAATGGCCCTCAGTTTGAAACACCTCATCTTAAGACTTGGTTGGGAGATCAGGGTATCTCACATTGTTTTGCATCAGTCGGTCGACCCCAAGCAAACGGCCAATTTGAAGCCTTCAACAAACTCATCTCAGACGGCATAAAAAAGAAAATTGAAAGAGTCGGTGGCTTATGGGCAGAAGAGCTAATTCATGTCCTATGGGCCATCCAGACTACTGCCAAAGGGGCAACCGGTGAAACCCCATTTCTTATGGTATACGGTGCTGAAGCCGTCTTGCCCATTGAACACTACGAGCCGACTCTCAGAGTCATGCTTTATGATGAAGAGGCAAATTGGGAGGCCATGCGGCTAGCATTGGACTCCCTCCCGGAACGCAGGGGCAATGCTGCCCTGCGCCATGAGATATACCGTCTGAGAATGACCAGAGCCTACAACAAGAAAGTACGCAAGCGTCCTTTGAAAGTTCTACGTAAAATGGAGGCAACCGGCAAGGCCAATGAATCTGGAAAGCTAACCCCTAATTGGGAAGGCCCCTACCGGATTTATGAAGAAGTCAGGGATGGAACTTACCGTCTGGAAACTCCATACGGCCGGCGTCTACTTAGAACTTGGAATGTAGATAACTTAAAAAAGTACTACTTCTGCGAAATGTAAATTTTTTGTAAACAGTGAGTCCATCAATGAGAAATCAGGCTTTGTTTGCAAAAATTGTTTTGTTATCTTTATAATTGCTTATCCGCCTGGTAATCCTCAGACGGACTACTTGTTTAACCAACTAAGTTTGATACTTGGTGTAATTTAATGTTTTAATTACCATTCCGTCTGGGTAATACCCAGACGTCCTAATTGCTTAACCAACTAAAATTGACATTTAGTGTAAATATGATATCGCGTGGCCAATGGCCAGCTTGAAAACACTAAGCACAAAAATGCTTAGTGGCTATACAACCGGTCTCAAACAAGACCAAAGGCCAAAATGGCAGGATGGTTGCTTATTTAAAAAAAAAAAAAAACCGCCTGTCCCAACATGGACAATGGCGTCCGGCGACACCCCTCCGGGTGCAATCGTTGCAGAGAACAGACTCTTCGTTAGTTCTACGTACCTATGCAGACGGCAAAGATTGAACGACCAAATTGGTCACCTCATAGCCGTCTGACCAGAGTAATCTATGAGAACGATTAAGTTTCCGAACACCGGATGCACTGAGGCACCAGTCGGTTGCTAGCAAAAGTTTCCACTTAGATTACTTATTCCAAAGTTGCACTCTTTCTCCCAACTGGGGCAAAAGATTTTGTGTAATGGCTATGTAATAATCCTAGACGGAATATTACCGTCTGGGTAAGAGACTCGAAGCACCCATTCTAATGGTCGGCTGTGCACTTGGTTTGGGGCAATCACCATTGTGATTGATTGGCCTTAAAACACCTCATACTTCTCCAAGTATCAAGTGTTTTCAAGCCAATCAATCAATTTGAAATGAAACCAACCACACAGCCGTCCAGGGGCAAGAGCACCCGGATTGCAAATTGCCACACGCTTTTTTAAGTTAGGCAAAATATTAAAGAACTGCAGTATATACGCAAAATTCAAATTGAAAAATTCAAACACAAATATATATAAATAACCGACTGAGTCGGAATACTTCATATTAAAAATGGCACAAAGGACAGAATAATTGTTAGCCGAAATAAAACCCGGAAAAGAAGCAAAAGAAAATGATTGTTAACCAACTCTACAGTTGGTAAAAATACAAAATACTCGGCTTACAAGCCGGGAAAGAAGGAAACTTGGCATACTGCCGCTGAAATTGGGGAGGTGGACTCAAGGCTGAGGGGGAGGCTACTGCTCCGGCTGATCTTGGCCAGTTGGGCCTCGATTTTGTTCTTCCTCCGCCGGCTCCTCAGTGTCCGAGACTTCATATCCTTGCTCGGCAGCCCAATCTCGAAAGCGAGGCGGAGGAGCCTCACCCAGCACTTGGGCATCATACACCTCAGTGGCGTAATCATACCTAAGTTTATAGACTTCAAAGTCTATATCTGGGTAGAGGAGGCTCCAAGTGATCTTCAGGCGGGCTGCATTGTCCCGCTCATTTCCTCCATCAGCCGTTTTTGCTCCTGGGCGATCTCATCCGACTGCTTGTTCCGCAGTTTGACGATCTCGACCCCCAGACGGGAGACGTCTGCCCAGAGTTGGGCGTTCTCCTTGTCGGCATCTTCTAATGCCTTGAGCTCAGATTTGGCAGCCTTCAGCTTTTGCTCAAGGTCATTAGCCCGGCTGGTGGCTTCATCATTTGCAGCCGTCAAGCTCCGGATCATCTCCTCCTGTTTCTACTCTACTGCTTTAATCTCTAAATCACACATATAATTAGCATATTCAGTAGAGTTGAGGTTTTCAAGGGCCCTCCGTTTGGCGTCATTTACCTCTTCCTGTTTTCGCCTGAAGGGGCCCCGGAGTCCGTCCACTCTTAGCATTACCTGAGAAAAGAACAGCCGGATTATGACATACTTAGTTAAAATAAAGAAAAGATATCCGGATTAAGGTGAAGATTCTTTACCTCAGCCAGCTGGCCCATTATCCGGTCGAAGTCCACTACTTGAAGATCAGGTATTGAACTCTTCTTTGACCGGGTAAGGGTCCTCACCATCCGTTTTGCAAAACCAGCAAGATCCGGCTCGTCGGATGTAAGATCTGCACCAAAAGTAGAAGTACTCTGTGAGAAAGAGGCAGCATAGTTGGCATTCATCCGTTGTCGGCTGCTGACTGAACCCCCGGAGGGGTCTACCTTAGTCTTGACTCTCATGAAGTCGAGTGGCCAAGGTATTTCAATCTTTCCCTTAACTTGGGTATCCGGATGGGGCTTAGGCGTCTCTTCCTCCCCGGTTGTTGCCGCACCGGCTGCAACATTAGGTGGCGGGCCACCCTTCGATGTCGTGGAGGCATCCGGTGCTTTCTGTTGCGAACGCTCTGAGCCTTCGCTCAGAATCTTCATTGCAGCAGGGGATTTGCCACCGGTCGTGGGACGATCGGTTTTGGCAGAAGAGTTTGACCGGGGAGGGTCCTTTCTAGCGGCCTTCGCAGCCGGAGCCTTTTCTAGATCCTCCCCTTGCCTTTTGAAAAGCTTGGAGAAGGATCGTGGCACACGTTTTGCAGAGTCCTGCAAATTGAAAAAGTGAAGTATACCCAACCGGCAAACTGCCTTTGTAAAAAATAAAAAAATAATAATAAAAAAAAAATAAAAAATAAAAAAAAATTAATACTAAGTCAGGCGGTCTTACCCCGCCTTTCTTGGACTCTTTAGCTTCAACGGCTGCTTTCTTGGCAATAGCAGCCTCCTTGCGCAGTAGCGCCGCTGACTTAGCCGGAGTTTTTGCCGGATAAACCATCTTCAAGGCGTCGGCTGCATGAATAAAATAAATGTTAGAAGAAATTATGGAAAGTTTGTAAGGTAAAAATAAAATCACAAACATTCCGGATGCAAGTGGATCTACCCTTTGGAAACATGGGACTTAACCCACAGGCGGACAAGAAGCATTCGTCCTTGAAGTAGTCCGGGTTAGAGATCCAGTTTTTTGGAACTATTATATGAGTCCCATCCCCCATGGGCTCAGTAGTGGTTTCAAAGAAACCCGACTCTATTATTTGCTCCCGAGCCTTAGTAGATAGCTCCGGGAGAGGGCATTTCCTGCCTAGAAAAACCGGTTCCGTGTTGTACCGGCGCAGTGTCCGGTTGTGTCTCGGAGTTGGAGAAGAAATCAAATAAAACTTATCTTTCCACCCAGACCATTTGGACACCTTGTCCAAACTCATCAAATACTGGGGCAAGGTGGAAAGAGTGTACCATGCCCCATGACCGCCTGGTGCCTTGCTCAAGTAATGCATATGAGCGAAGGCGGAGAAGCTAGGAGCTATGTTGTGGAGCTCGTAGGCAGCGATGTAACTCAAAATGTTCACCCACGAGTTGGGGGTGAGCTGTCAAACTCCCAGATCATACCCCTTCAGGATTTTCCTAATCCCGGTATGGAGGGGGAACTGGAGGCCTGCTTCTATGACCGCCTCGTAGCAGACAAAGTAGTGGTCTGCATTATCAATGTCATCGTCCCATGCCATTACTGTGTCAGCAGGCGGGACGATAATATCCCACCCCTTTCCAAAGGGGTGCTTCTCTTTGAAATCCCTAAAACCGCTCTTTAACAGGGCAATGTCACCCAGCAGCATTCTAATCCTTTTAGGGTTGGGGTTGTCAGCGACTTTAGGCGGCTGCTGATAGTCAGCCGCAAAGTTATCCTGGTCAGATTCAGAAGTTTC
Source organism: Chenopodium album (assembly GCF_948465745.1). Taxonomy (NCBI): domain Eukaryota; kingdom Viridiplantae; phylum Streptophyta; class Magnoliopsida; order Caryophyllales; family Amaranthaceae; genus Chenopodium; species Chenopodium album. The sequence continues at coordinate 64,595,884 of NC_137834.1, read as the reverse complement.
GGCCCTTGACCTTTCACCGGCCTCATCATCGCCGGATCCATTAGAGGAGGCGGCTTCTTCACCGCCTGCCTCCCGTACACCTGAGCTCCCGGAAGTAGAGGGAGCCTCTTCATCAGAACTGCTCTCCTCCAAATCCTCGTGTTCCCCACCCGGAACAACCTCATCGGCTGGCACTGCCATAGTGCGCCGGCTCCTAGACCCTCTGGCCGTCTGTTTCATTCTGGCCATTGTGTCCTGCACAGACACAAAGAGGGAGGAATTCGGAGATGAGCACATCGATTTTGACAGTCTAGAAAAGGCACCCCCTGTTCTAGACTCAACCGTTCCGGGGGACCGGGTGAGTGTCCTAGGCAGTGCCGAGTGTTATGATTGAGAAGGCCACGTGTCAAGACCAGGCTGACCCAAGTGGTCCCATAACCATCCGACACGTGGCTCCTTCAGAACAATTCTGAAATGGTGGCCTTCAAGGGCCCAAATCCCTAGAAGCGCCGTAAAACGGCGCAGCCCACTAAAATCTAGGTCAAGTGACCTAGATAGGGGCACTCCTACAAATGACCCTATAAATAGGGAGATATTTCCCCATTTTGGGGACACTTTCAATCATTTATTACACCTACATTCTCTCTCATCAGAGAAACACCTGAGCTTGGAATCCAAGCAGATCCCCACCTAAATTTCCGTACTCTATTCTCTTTCAAGTTACTAACTTGATCTTCGGAGGCGGAGCTCCAACCACCTGGAGTCTCCGTTGTTTTGCAGGTACAACTCAGCCGGACCAATCTTTGTGACGTAACTCTCTCGAGAGACAAAAACACCCAAAATAGCTGTAGTAAGTAGTAATTTGATTAATCGAGGTATAGACATGAAAGTATAAGAAATCAACGGGACCTTCCTTCCTATGAAGTTTTTTCTTTGCTACAGCTCAAAGAAATCATCGTTTTGGACGATGCGTTTATAGCGATCCTTTTTTTAGTATTTACTAAAATGACACTTATTAGTTTTCATCTGCCAAACCGCATGCAAGACTCATGATAGTCTTTCAAGACATTATTGCCAAAGTCTTGCATGAGACATTTTTTGAGACTCCACTTCAGACTTGCGATAAAGTCACCCTTAATAACAAAGTGAGCTAACTTATAATAGGTTTCAAGTTCTAATTAATTTGGGTATGAGCACTATTGAGGTCAAATTGATGATAGTGAGACATTTTTTAATTGTAGTTAGTGGGTTATGGGGACCATTACTTTTGTTATGGGTTGGGGAACTTGGGGTCTATTTTTCTTTTTAAAATCATTTTCATAGTATACAAGAAAAAATGGGCTTATGAGAGAAATTGTATAAAATTGATAGGACCGTTTCTTTTTACAAGTGCATCGACTAAATAATGATGACCTTATAAGGGAGCGTATCAATAAAAGCAAGAGTCATTTGTTCTTAATTAGAAACTAATAAAGCTTAGTTAAGCTATCTAAATGGGCTTAAAAGCAAGATTCATTGTTGGTATGAATCTAGTTATTTTATTTATTTTTATATTTTTTTATTAAAAACCTCGTAGTTTTCTCGTATTAGTGATTACTTTGTTTTATATAACATGTACATTTAACGTTTCTAATCTTTTTCTAAATTATATAGCTATGAAGTGTGAAATTAATTAGTTTGCTTAACGATTAAAAAATTAGGGGCAGGTTGTTTATTTCAAGAATAGGTTGGACATTGTAGACACCCATTTGTGTCTCCCCAAAACCAAACCCAGTGATGAGTACCTTTCACATCGAATCATAATCGAATGAAGCGAAAGTGTGGAAAGTTTAGTGTTGCGGATAGTTTTAGTTTCTTTTCTCTTCTCTCTGTTTTTGAAAACTTATTTTAAGAAAACAGTAAATACATTTTGGTGGGTCCATGATATGGGTCCAATAGTAGTGTAGTTGGATGGGGCTTGCAAAGACCTTTCCAACGATATATTATAAGCCCAATTCCGATGAATATTGAGGAAGTTATGGCCAATTTACCAAACTGGGCCCGGTTTGAGCTTTATATGCGGCCCAATGATCTAGGGGAGGGGCCTAATATGATTTATCATTCCTAATGCAATTAGGAATGGTTTTAGTCTTCTAGAATCTTCTAGAAGGTTCTTTTCATTCCTAATTCAATTAGCATTGATAAATTGACTTTTTGTTGACTTTTCAGAGTTTTAATTAAAATCAAATAGCATTTTCGAGGAAATTATATGATTTTATCCTCCAGTACGGCAAATTTATCTTATTTTCGAAAACGCGTTAAAACCAGGCTTGGCGCCTGACCCCAGGCTTTGGCGCCTGGAACCAGGCCTGGCGCCTGGCGCTAGCCATTGGCGCCTGGCGCCAGTGTTGGTGCCTTGCGCCAGTTATCCAGGGTTTGAGCCAACTCTTTTTTTGTGCGTCAGACTCTGTTTTGTTTATTTTATCTTTTTGGCTGATTTTCTCTATAAATAACGTATTAAAAACTCCGTTTTCATTCATCTACATTCATCATTCACCAATTTTCACCAATTCTCATCATTCATGAGTTCTCATCTACAATCAGTTTTTAATTAGCATTCTCTTAATCATTCAATTCTTTCTTTCTAAAACTTGCTTTTACATACAAAATTCCGCATTCACAAGATCTAGAAACACCTAGCCATATTCAAAGTTGCCTTCGCCCTAGACGTGAAAGGTTTAATTTCTGAGGGTTTGGTCCCAAATCTCTATTACAATTATTTAATTTAGTTGTCTTTGTTTATTATTTTCCTTGAAGTTACTAACGTGTGTATTTTGTTATTAGAAAGAGGTACGAGGCATCAAAGTAAGTGCTTTAATGGTTTTAATTGATATTATGATGTAGACATCATGTATAAATTGTTATTATGATATTCCTAGTATCATGTCTAGGGTAATTTTAATATTAAATATGATTGTTATGATGCTTCATATGTTCTTCCTAATATTTATGATTGTTAGTATCATGTTAGGGTTAAAGATTTGATTTTTATTGCTTAGTGACATGCTAGGGTTTGTTATTAATCTTGTTAGTATCATGCCTAGGATCTTGCTATTATTATGCTTTAATATTAACATGAACGTGATAATGATTATAATTGTTATAATTTATGATGATTATGAATATTATTATTATCTTGATGATGATTATTTTTAATTTATGATTATTATTCATGATATTGATTATTTATTATGTTGCTTGATATTTATTCTTTGTTGCTTGATCACACCTTTTATGCATGTTTAAAGGGAATTTAATACTTGTAATCACGCTTAATAAGATAATTAATAATCTTGTTAGGGTTAATGTGATTATAATTTCAAGTGATCGCCAATAATAGGTTTATTTGTGCATTAATATTCAACCAACATAGATAAACAGGTTTAGGGTTAATCCTATTGATTGCATGTTAGTCAAAAAGCGCACATGAATACGATCTGAATAAAGTAGAGGCCTATTATTAGGGCAGGTTCAATCTCTTTTAGGTTGGATTTGTACCATCATCCCCGAACCCTTATTTGGTTCATGACCTTATGGAGTTGACGATCTCTTGGATCGTTAAGGGGTGTAACCTTCACCTCGTGATGGTTTACAAGTTCCTTAAAAACTTGTTGGCGACTCTTTTGCTCTATCTTCTTCCCTTTTGGACGCCACCGAACTTTAGTGTATGATCACAGTGGGGTTCAAGCTAGTGGGATTAACGCTTGAAAATATTCCCTACAGACATACACACACACACACACACACACACACACACACACACACACATATATATATATATATATATATATATATATATATATATATATATATATATATATATATATATATATATATATATATATATATATATATATATATATATATATATATGACCAAGTTATAATGAGAACCAAGGCTAAAAAAGGAACTAGGAACTAATCTAGGCCCTTAGATCATGTTAATCGGAGGGCTCACATGCTTCCCGTGTCATTAATGGCATTTTTGTAATATTTTAACTTTATAAAGTAATTTCCAATTTCATTTCTCAAAAGTAAATGAAAATTTAGTAAAAGTTAATGAAATCAGTCTTAAAGTAAATGAAATTGCCTTAAAAGTTACTACAATTGGAAAACAGCAAAATTATGAGAATGTCGTTAATGAGATTGGGTGCAATGTGAGCCATTAGATGGAGTGCGATCAATGGCTAAATACATTAATAAAAAATATTGGGTTAAAAATAATCTCAACTATTAGCGGTGGGTGCAAAATAATACGACCTTAGTTATTTGCTTTTAACGGTACTACCTTTTGTACTATATGTGCAAAATGGTACGCCAGCTATTGGAGAAGGTATCTCGAGGAATATTTAGTCCATATTTATTAGGAAAAATTGTAGGCACCTAAAAATGTCTCCCCAAAACCAAACCCGTTGATGAACACCTTTCACCGCCATTATTGGTCGAGTTGAGTATTTAATCTTTGGAGTGCTTAAATTCATGTTCTATCCAATATATTTCATGAACCAATCCAATTTCAAGCTCATTTCCCTAAACCATAACCTATTTTCCACTTTTCGTGTCCACATCGCAAAACTGAGAGAAACTGATTTTATGGCTATACAATTTTGATCCAATTATTATTTTGTTGGACAGGACTTTAAATAAGCTTTCCAACCATATATCATAAGCCCAATTCCGAGCTATAACGAAAAAGATATGAGTAAAACACTAAACTCGGCCTAAAACCGACACCCTTCCACTAAAACGGCCATATCTTAAAATATACATATCATTTTGACTTGGTTTTAATTGGTTTGGAAATTAGACTTTATAAGCTTTCCAATGATATATTATTATGCCTTATTCCGAGTTACGGATCAAAAGTTATGATTATTTTAAAAACGGGTAAAAAGCTGAAATTACCGCGCAGCAGCAAAAATGTCGCGACACGACAAAAGCTGACGTGTCACGGGGCTGATTCCCGTGACACGGTGCCCATTTTTGTATTTCTGCACAATTTTATCCCGTGTCACGGTATTTTGCACCGTGTTATGGTGCAATTTCCCGTGTCACGGTGCCCATTTCGTGACACGGGGATATTCCATGTAATTTCCGCGTACTTTTTACACCGTGACACGGCATACTGCACTGTGCCACGGTGGACAATGCCGTGTCACAGAATTTCTTCCCGTGTCACGGTGCACATCCCGTGCCATGGGATTGCTCCGTGTTTTCTCCGCGTAATCCCTAAACGCGTTTTCACTTCCCGTAACCTAATTATTTCCCGCGTCACTCAGTTTTTCCCCATGTCACGGGATCTTCCCCCGTCTGACGGTGCCTGTCACCGTGTCACGGTGCTCTTTGCCGTGACACGGTATTTTTTTTTTTAGGGTTTTTATCTTTTTAGGGTTCTGCGTGTTCCCTCTGCTCATTTTCCCTATAAATAGGACCCCCCTTTCTGCAGTTCGGGGCACCAATAATCATTCTCTCTCACCTTACACCAAAAATCATTCTCTTCTCCCTCTTTAACCTAATTTCTAGCCTCCTTATTCTTCCATAATAATTCCCCTAAGCACTCCAAGGAGTCTATACTTAACCCGAGGTTCCGTCCTTAAACCAAGACGTGAAAGGTACAAATAACTGAGGGTTTGGACCAAATCAATTCTACTTTTTATTTAATTTAATTTTCATTTACTTAATTTTTTTTATTGAAGTTACTAACAGTCTATTCATGATGTAGCAATTTAAAGGAACGTGGTGAATGTAAGTAATTAATTAAATTAATTACTCTTATTTTATTTTATATTGCTAGTATCATGATTAGGTTATTTTATATTTGATTTGACTAACACTATTATTGTTAAATTGCTTCCAATATTGATGTTATTCTATTATTATTTTGATCACCATATTACATGTTTTAAAGGGAATATGTAATTGAAAATCACGCCTAATAAGATAATTTGGACAACCGGTTTAGGTTCCTTTTTAATCTTGTTGCTTAATTCAAGTGATCACAAATATTTTAGAATAATGTGTTGCATTAATATTAAACCAATTTAGCATAATAATAGTTTGGAGAAAATTGAATTTTTGTTTGTATGCCTTTGAGATCGCAGGAATCACTTTTCACTATAAGAATCGAGTAGAGGCCAATACGGGCGAATGTGACTCCATGACTCACTTCGTACCATCATCCCCGATCCTCCTTTCGTGGCTCCGAACCATATGGAGTTAGTAATCTCATGGATTATGAATGGGGTGTAACCTTCACGGGTCAATCGTTGTTGCCTTTGTTGTCCCTTATTCGTGGTTGCCTTTTTATGATCCGTGAACGGTTTACAAGTTCCTTAAAAACTTGTTGGCGGCTCCCTACTTTATTTGTCCCTAATCGTATTATGTCGATTCCCACTTCCTAAGAGTGCCAAGCATATTCACCACATGTTTAACGTAGGCGCACTTCGAATGACGCCTACAAAAATTAGAAAATAACACCACAAAAAACCCAAATTTTGATTATAACACCACAATAAAAAAAAAACTTTTATTATAACACCACAAAAAAAAAATCCCAAAAATTGATTTCACCACAACTTAACGGATTTTTTTGGATGAAATTTTTTAATGGGGCCCTTGAAGACACATGTCAAGTAACTAGAGGTTTAAATAAATTAATAAAAAAAAAACCCAACCCATAACCCAACCAGCCCACCGCCCCGCACCAACCCCAGCTGCGACTGCCGCCGGCATCCCCTGCTCTTACACCGTCGAAAACCACCCCTTCAACCGCCGCTCCACCTCTTCTTCCCTTCCCCCTCTCCAAAATCCACCCCAAGATCTTTAAACTACTGCAAAACCTATACCAAACCGCGCGCGAAATCCACCACCATTTCTCAAAGCGCCGCAAAATCCACACCCATTTTCGCGAAATCAGCGGCCGAAATCGACCAATCGAGGGCTGTCATGGTCGATTTCGGTTGTTTTGAGGGTGGAAGGTAAGAAAAGATGTTTTTTGGGGGTTGATGTTATGATGGGTAGGTGGTGATTTGTGGTGGTTAGGAAGGGTTGGGGTTGTTTTTGGGGAGGGGGAAGAGGGGAAGGGAGGGTTTCACCGGTTTTTATGGGGGAAGAGGATGGCGGTGGCTTAGGTTAGGCTGTCGGCGCGGCTGGGGAAGGTGGTGCCGCCGGTGGTGGGGCTGGCTGGGTTTAGGTTTTTTTCTTTTGTTTTTCTTATTTTTTTTTAAAAAAACCAATCGGCATTTGACACGTGTCTATTATGGCCCTATTAATGGAATCCATCCAAAAATTCGTTACGAGGTGGTGAAATCAAAATTTTTAGTTTTTTTGTGGTGTTATAATAAAAATTTTTTTATTGTGGTGTTATAATCAAAATTTAGGTTTTTTTGTGGAGTTATTTTCTAATTTTTCCTATTTATTATTGTATTATTTTTATACTACTAATTATTATTTTTTTTTCTAAAATACAAAATTCCTACATTTAAATTACAATAACACACTATTTTGACATGAAACACATTTTAAGAAAGATATTACAGTTGATAAATTAACAAATTAATCAACAAAATTTTACCACTAATAAAGTGTCATATTTAAAAAATAAAGAAGAAAGTGTTAAGTTACAACGATTAAAACTTGTAGCATAATTTTTCCACTTTGTTTACTAGCCTAACAAAGGGGCGGTGTGTTATTAATTTAGGTAGGATGAAATTATTTACATAAAATATATTTTGAAAATAAATACTTTAATATTAAAAAATAATATAATATTGAATATGAATATTCCTTAAAATGTCTTCTTTAGTGGTCGTCGTACCATTTTGCACATATAGTACAAAAGGTTGTGCTGTTGGTAGCAAATAGTTGAGATTGTAATATTTTGCACACACCGTTGATAGTTGATATTATTTTAAACCAATTTTCCTAGATAAAACATAAATTAAAGATTCTTTTAAAACGATCTAGGATTCTAGGTGTAGGTGTCAATCTTGCTCGTAAAGTAGGGTTTGGATAAGTCGGGTCGGGTCTAGTCTAGCTCATTTTTTTAGTCATATTATGTATTTATGTCATTGTGTTCATTCTGCATGCATACCAAAATTCAAGTCACTAGATTAAGTTCATTTTTGACCTTTATTAATAATTTTAGATAACATCTTAACATCCACCTTCATTGTGAATTTGTGACAAATATTCAAACCTAATCAAAACAAACCTTATCAATCCCAAAAATGTTGGATTTGGAATGGTTTTTTTACACAAATTTCAAGCCTGACCCAACCCAACCCGATTTTAAAACAAAAGTTTGCCCCAACTTAACAATAGGTCTATTGTAGACCTTGATCCATCTAAAGTAGGTGGACCATCACCAGCCCAAATACAATACAAAACTCATTTTACGCGGCCCAGACTCTTGATTTTCTTTCTTTCCACTCTAACAAAACTGACAAAAGATTCAATTATGAACATTTACTCTTACAATTGCTGAAAAACTTCTCTCTTCTCTATAAATTCGAGAATTGCCATGGAAAAAAAGTAAGAAACACATGTAGATCAAAGATAGATAAAATTTCTGAACCTAAAATTTCTTTAAATTTCTTAAAATTTGCAATTAACCGTTAATTAAATTTCTTCATTACTTAATTTTTGCAATTTGCGATTGTTCATATATTTTTAATAAATGTTCAAAATTTTCAATGTTCAGTTTGGATTTTTACTAAATGTTCAAAATTTGCAATCGTTCAGATTTTTTTACCAAATGTACAAAAGTATAGGCGTGGTACATTGCAATTTTTTAGATATTTTTACTAAATGTTCAAAACTTTCGATGTTCAGTTCAGAATTTTTTTTTTTTTTTTACCAAATGTTCAAAATTTGCAATCGTTCAGATTTTTTTTTTTTTTACTAAATGTTCAAAAGTACAGGTGTGGTACAATGCGATTGTTCAGATACTTTTACTAAATGTTCAAAATTTTTGATGTTCAATTCAGATTTTTTTTATTAAATGTTCAAAATTTGCAATCGTTTAGATTTTTTTTTACTAAATGTTCGAAAGTATAAGCGTGTACATTGCGATTGTTCAAATACTTTTACTAAATTTAATGTCTAGTTTAGATTTTTTTACTAAATGTTCAAAATTTGCAATCGTTCATATTTTTTTTACAAGATGTTCAAAAGTATAGGCGTGGTACATTGCGATTGTTCAAATATTTTTACTAAATGTTCAAAATTTTCGATGTTCAGTTCAGATTTTTTTTACTAAATGTTCAAAATTTAGAATTGTTCAGTTTTTTTTACTAAATGTTCAAAAGTATAGACGTTGTACATTGTGGTTGTTCAGATATTTTTACCAAATGTTCAAAGTGTGTAATAGTTCAAATTTTTTACTAAATGTTCAAAATTTGCATTGTCCAATTTTTTTTTTTTTTTTACTAAATTAATCGATCATAATGGATTACGATTGAAATCGATCAGATTAGTTGCAACAAATTCAATTGATATTAAACAATAATTTCATCCATAATAAATTCATTGCAAAATCAAAAAATTAATTAATATTGATCACAATGAATTCATAATAACTAACCTGGATTGATCTCTTTAGGAATATCAACAATTTCCATCACGTTAAATGCAGAAAATCAATGGAAAAAATTAATGGAAAAAAAATCAAATAATAGAGGAGAGAGAAAATAAGAATTTGAAAAAAAAAAGAATTAAAATCGAGATAGAAATAAAAAGAGATCATATTTTTTTTTTTTAAAAAAAAGAGAGAGAGAGAGAGAGATTCTGTATAGAAGGAACAAAAAATTAAAATAAAAAAAAAATAAAAAAAAAGGAAGAAGAAGAAGAAGTAAAAATGCAGGAAGAAGAATAAGTAGAATTGAGTTGTGTTTTATTTGTATAGAGATGTGTTTTAGGAGGTGATCCATCTAAAATAGATGGACCAAGTTTACACAAGAATTTGTACCAATCTAACCCTGCCCCCTAGAGCTGGGCATGGGCCGGGTCAGCACGCGGGCGGCCCGGGCACGGCACGAGGATGGCCCGGCACGGCACGGCCCGACGGCAGGCCCGGCCCGGCACGATGGCACGCCCCTCGTGCCTCGTGCGGGCTGCGGTGAAAAAAAACCCAAAAGTGGCCCGGCACGGCACGAGCCCGGCCAATAGCCCGTGGCACGGCCCGCAGGCACGGCCCGCAGGCACGGCCCGCAGGCACGGCCCGCAGGCACGGCCCGCAGGCACGGCCCGCAGGCACGGCCCGCGGGCTAACGGCTATAAACTGGCGCTGCTCTTGTTTTTTCCCTCCAACGGCCATAAACGGCTATAAACGGCTATAAACGGCTCTATTTTCACCTATAAATACCACCCTCAACTTCCAATTCTTTCCACAACTCAATACTCATCTTCTCATCTCATTCTCTTACTCTCTTACTCTCTTATTCTCATATATTATAATTTATAAATTATAATCTCTTAATATTTCTTAATCTCTTATTCTATTATAAATTTTACATTTTTAATATTATTAGTCTACTACCAAAAAAAAAAAAAAAAATTGTTATATTTACATTCGGGAAATTATAATTTCGGGAAATTATAAATTCGAGAAATTATAAATTTGGGAAAGCATTGAAGCGTCATTGTAAGATCTAACTCAACTTTATTTTAATTTGTTATTGTTATTGTTATTGTTATTATTATTGTTATTATTATTATTATTATTATTATTATTATTATTATTATTATTATTATTATTATTATTATTATTATTATTATTATTATTATTATTATTGTTGTATACTTGGAACTACTTAATTACATAAAAACTACTTTCTATTTTAATTGTGGGTTATTTGGATTGTTGAAATCTGTCTAAGGCGGGATTTGGGCTCTGGACAACGTCGATCCTAACCATAACCTACCTGGGATCTCATTGATTTAGATAATCTACTATTATTATAATTATTTTTGAAAATTTATTAACTTACTAATTAAGTAATAATTAAGAAAAAAAACTTACTTATACTTGTTAATTGTTATAATTTGTTATAATTTGTTACTTTGTTAGTGTTATAAACTTATAATTGTTAATTTGTTATAATTGTTAATATTGTTGTTAATTATTATTTATTAGTTAATAATCTTAATTAATCATGGCATCAAACCCGAACCAATCCTCCTCTAAAAAAGCCAAATCTAAACGACCATTGGAAGGCTCTTCTATGCCCCCCCCCTACAATGCAAATCCCTACTATGCAAATCCCTACAATGGCCAATCCCACCCACCCCGGGTTTTCTACCGGTTTTCCCACCGGATTAGATCAACAAGGGACATTCCAACCATGGCAAAGCACCCAATCTCCACCTTATTATGCCTCCGCACATGATATGCCTTTTGAATTTAACTATCAAACAACTCAAGCAAGCAACACACAACCTGCCGGCTCTAGTGACCCATCCGTCCAAAATACTATTCCCACATCTGATAACCCATTCATTGAATGGTACACCGAAGAAGAAATGACCCTTTTGAAAAACCGAAAGAGTAAATGTTGGCAATATTTCTTGTTAAGTAGAGATGGTGAAAAAGCCAAGTGTAAAACTTGTGGTAATATTTATTCGGCTCCAGCCAAAGGCGGTACGGGGCACCTAAACCGACACAGTGAAAAATGTGGTGCCCCTAGTACTGACCCAACTCAACCAAAAATTTCTCAATTCCATCCTTATGGCTTCACTTACAATTATGAGAGGGATAGGGATGAACTTGGGAGAATGATAGTCCAAGCCGAACAACCTTTTCTTTTTGCTGAAAGTGATCCGTTTAACAATTACATTAAACGAGCACTACAACCCCAACACAAAAAAATCTCCCGAAAAACCGTTAAAACAGCTGCCATGAAAACTTACTTAGAATACAAAATGAAATTAATTGAAGAACTTAAAACTCTTACTTCAAGAGTTTCTATAACTTCTGATGCATGGGATGGTGGTTATGGTTTACATTATTTGTGTGTTACTTGTCATTGGGTTGATAGTGAATGGTTATTGCAAAAACGTATTATTTATTTCAAATTGCTTGAATACCCCCATACGGCCTTTAATATTTCTAATTGTATTATGAGTGCTCTTGATGAATATTGTCTTAGGGACAAAATCATGTCCATGACGTTTGATAATGCAACATCCATGACAGCTAGTGCTAATCTAATTAAACCAAACTTGCATAATGTCATAATGGATGGAGATGCATTACATATTAGATGCATTTGTCATGTTTTAAACTTGTGTGTTAAGGATGGACAAGAAGCAATTGGTCCATACTATTCCAAAATTCGAAATGCTGTTTTGTCTATTATGTCTTCTAGCAGTAGGTATCAGGAATGGAGGCGATATCTTAAGCAAAATAAGATAAAGCCTATTAGAATTAAAACGGATTGTCCAACTAGGTGGAACTCCACCTATGACATGTTGAGTCAGGCACTTTCGTATAGAGTTCCATTTTCATTGTTTTACAATAATAAGTATCCACAATTCATGATAGCAGACTCCGATTGGGATAATTGTGAAAAATATATGCAATTTTTACAATTATTATATAGTATGACTCACTGTTTTTCTTCTGTTTATGTTCCTTGCATTCATTCTTTCCTTCAAAATGCATGTTTATTTGCTCAACTTCTTTATGAACATCGATCACAACAAGATTACAATGATTATGTTCCACAAATGGAGGCTAAATGGCGTAAATATTACACTAAGCTTCCTATGGTTTATATGTTTGCTTCTATTTTAGATCCTAGATCAAAGTATGATGGCACATTTATGCTAATTGATATTTACTATGAATGCATGCAACTCGGTGATGGTGTCGAACAATATAAAAATCATGTGAAAGATAAATTTTTTGAGTTATATAGAGTTTATGAATCTAAATATGGAACCGTCACTCATTTTGCCCCTTCTCAAACATCCAAAAGCGTAAGTAAAACGGGCAAAAGTTTGGCGGCCCAAGCTGCTAACATGTTATCTAAGTTTTCAGGTAGTGGATCATCATCAAGGCGAACACAAAGCGATGTTTCGGAGTTGCAAATGTACTTAAACTACGACTTCATGAAAGGCTTGGACGAAGATTCGAGGTTGGGGATGGACATCCTAGATTGGTGGAAATCCCAAAGCACAAAGCATCCAATTTTGGCGGCAATGGCACGTGATATTTTCAGCATCCAAGCCTCCTCCGTTGCCTCGGAACGAGCTTTTAGTGCTTCGGGAAGGGTTCTAGACGATAGAAGAACAAGTTTGAAGCCCGAAACACTAGAAATGTGTGTTTGCTTGAAGGATTGGATGGATGCCCAAGAACGCATCCAAGATCGTACTTTTACGGCCAACGACAACATCGATGGTTCCGATCGTTCTGGTTCAACTAGCTCCTCCGCATTAGCTAGTGAACATGAAGCCGAAGATGAAGACGAAGAAGATAATGAAGACCTTGATTGAAGATTACCAACAACTCGAGAATTAATATTAATTAGCGAAAATTCTAGTATTTCCTATGTACTCTATTAATTAGTGAAAATGTTAGTATTTCCTATGTTGGCTATGTACTCTATTAACATTAGCCGTATAATAAAATAACAAAATAAGTTATTCATCAATTATTGTTAGTTGTACCCTTGTACTTCATATTATCTTTTACTTAATAAATTTTTATGAATGAATTTTTTCAACTTTTAATTTTATGGAATATGTTATATTGTTATTTAATTTTTGTCTAATACTTATATAGTTATTAAGTTATATGAATAATATGATATATAGTAAATTATGAATGAACAATAAATATTAATATAATTTAAACAATATTTAATATAACTTAACTCCATAAAAAATTTAATAATTATTAAATTCAAATATTAAATTGTATAATTATTCAATTCAATTTTTTCTTTCATAAAAAAAATTCAAGTTTTTTTAAAGTTTTTTTTAATTTTTTTTTTTAAAAAAAAAAAAGAAAAAAGGGTAAGCCGTGGCCCGTGGGCCGGCACGGTGGCCGGCACGGCCCGCCTCCACCGTGGGCCGGCACGACGGGCGGCCCGGCACGGCACGACCGGCACGGTGGGCCGTGCCGTGCCGTGGACAGGGAAACCTTGAAGGCCGGCACGGCACGGCACGGCCCGCCTCCACCGTGGGCCGGCACGGCCCGGCACGACACTGTTCATGGCCCGCCTAGGCACGGCCCACGGCAGGCCCGGCACGGCCCATGCCCACCACTACTGCCCCCAGCCCGTGATAGCCTAACATATTATTACAGGAATCTCCAATAACTTTTTCAATCAAAGGCCAACAAAAATACCATAACATGTTCAACTTTCACTAAACCAAAAAAGTCGTCAAAAGTCGTGAAAACGAGTGAAAAAGATGGGGAAGAAAGCGAGAAGACACCCCCACATGTACTCTACTCTACACCATTATTTCTCTCTCCTTTCTCCTTATTCTCATTGACGAACTCAACTACGCACCATTTCTACTCACTCGTCGACTGAAAATGGACTCCAAACCACCAATTCTTCTTCGGCTACTTACGCACCAACACCAGCAGTTCTTCTCTGCTGTTGAATCCGGTGATCTTCAATCATTACACCAAATTATCAACAAATTGGCTGAAGATGATGAACGAGCTTCAATTCCTGCTTTAATGGCGTTGCAAAATAGTTCTGGAGAAACTGCTTTGTTTATTGCTGCAATGAATAATTTGGTTGAGGTTTTTACTTATTTGGTTGCTTTTTGTGATGTGGGAGTTGCGATGATTAGGTCTAAGTCTGATTTCAATGCGTTTCATATTGCTTCTAAGCGTGGTCATTTAGGTATGTTTAATATTTTCTTTCTTAATTTTTGATTTGATTGATTTTTGAATTTGGATGGTTTGATTTCAATTGTTCGATTTTATTTTTTATTGGGTTTATTTTGAGGTTGATTATTGAATGAATTTTGTTAGGTGTATAACTGTCAATTGCCGGAGCCTTTATTATACATCTGGGTGTAACTAAAACTAGAATTAGAAAGCTTTAAGGTAGATTCTTGCAATCTTGCTCGTTTGCTCATTTTGAGAACGGCTTATTGACAAATGAGCAAGAAAATAGTCTTAAGTGTAACTAGTTTTAACTATGATCAGGGGTATAATCGCTCTTAGATTCCACTACTTTTTTATTGGGAGCGACTTGTTAACAAATGAGCAAGAAAATAGCTGTATAACTAATTTTAACTATGATCAGGGGTGTAATCGATCTTATAGTCACTAAATATATAAAACTCTAGTGCTAGTATTTGCATAATCTTCGGGCTTAGTTCTTTACATGCTCTTATATTAGGTCCTCTTGCTCCAACCCTTTTGCTCCTTTGAAGTATCCATCAACTTCTTTTAATGGAAAAAGAATATAGCTAAGGAGATACAATTTTACACTAATCATGACGGGGCATCACAAAACGGAACCTTAAAATTCTTTAACACTTTGTTTGGATAGGAAGAAATGGAAGGAAAAGAAGAGAAGAGAAATGGAGGGGGAGAAAATCTCTTGTTTGGGTAAAAGATTGGGGGAAGGAAGGGGAAGGAGAGGGAGGGATTCATTTTCCCTCTCTCTTTAATAACCATAATCTCTCCAAAATTGGAGAGATTTGGAGGGAAAATGGAGCTCACCTCCCCCTCCCTTTTTTTTCCCTTCCCTTCCTCCATTTTTCCTCCCCTTCTTTTCCTTCCTTCTTTGCTATCCAAACAAAGCGTAAGTGCACACCATTTAGCTCCATTAAATATAATTATAAACCTTCATGAGACTTGTGTTTAGCATAACATGAGCATGAATGTCTTTTCTCTCATTGAAACTCACAATTTAAGCATTTTGAGGGGGAGATATAGGACACCTAAGCTGATGTGGAATTTTCAACAAAACAGTCCATTTTTAGATTTTGTTCACATTCCAAGGAACTTTTCTGATTTTTTGGGCCTTGATTTTTTGTGAGAAAATCAATGAAATACAAGAAAACACTACCTTTGGGTTAAATGCATTTCCTAAAATGGTATAAATTTGGGAATTTTTGACAAAATCACACATAGATTGGTGTAAATAATATTTAGTTAGTCTTATTATTTCCTTATTAAGCTTCAATTCTTATATGTAACACTTAGGCATGTCTATCATTTTCCAAAAATTAATACGCTTTTCACGAATCACAATGTTTAATGAATTGAAGGGTTACTATCTTAATCCACACAAAGTTAGACAAGGTTGAGATAATACCTAAGATTAATATTTCCACAAAGATGCATAAATGAATCCGGACCTTTTGTAGGTGAGGCACACGTTTACTTGCTTAAGAAGCCTAGCATTTGATCTTGAACTACATCAAGATCAAACCCATAAATTGTTTTCTTCTTTTAGTTTATTAAGTTTTATTTCTCTTTTCCACTGTGGGTTATAACTTATAACCAGGATGTTTAAGACACATAAAGTCCCTAGTTTGTCTCACAGTATTGTACATGATTCCAAGTATTTCTTATATGGAAAATTTGTCAAAAAAAAAAAGTCAACTTTTGTCCGTTTAGCTCAAAATAAGTCAACCTTTTTAATATATCTTCCAAAATAAGTCATGACTTGTTGTTTTTAAGGGTAACCGGTTGTTCAGGTTAAGTATGTCACATAACATAAAATGATTGGTTAATTTTAATTTAATCAAAATTAAATGTTTGATTAAATTTTTTGATATTAATTTTTTACAAAAATTCTCCTCCTTCCGTCGCAGAACAAGCCCCCACCTAAACCCCGCCGGCCACATCTAGCTCCCTCGTCGACCACCGTCAATCTCTTTCTCTCTCTTCAATTCCTTCCCACCATCGCCATCTGTACTCCTCGCCCATCTCTCTGTTTTTTTATGGGTTTCAGGTAGGTTGAATCGGGATGTAGGGTGGCTTTTTGTTGGTTAGGGGTTGGTTACGGTGATTAGGGGATGGGTTTGGGGTAACTATGGTGGTAATTCGGAGATTAATGTGGGTATTTGAGTTACGTATGGTGGTTTTTAGTTGGTTTTCGCCTTTTCGGTGTGATTGATCTCCGCCAGTGAAGGCCGATGCTAAGAGAGGAGGCAGGGAAAGGGGTTGGCTGCCGTCAAGGATGAGGAAGAGATAGATAGGGGTTAGGGGTGGGGGACGGCTGGCGGTTGGAGGGGAGAGAGAAAAGCATCCGTGGAGGAGGTGGTCTGTGTTGTGATGGCTAGAGTGGAAGGGGGGGGGGGGGGGGTGAAGGGATGGCCTGTAGTGGTAGGTTTTTTTCTTAAAAAATTTTATAATTAATTAAAATAAATTATTTTCCAATAAAAAAAAGTGATATAGGTTGTAGGTCATTTGACCTATTAAAAGAAAATATCCCTTAAAAGTTAAATTATTTTGAGTTAATCAAAAGATTGACTTGTTTTGAGCTAACCATGCAAAGGTTGACTTATTCTTAGCAAATTTTCCTTCTTATATTGTTATAATATTATTGTTTCAAATCTAGTGTTAGTTGGTTATTTTATAATATATATGTTACTTGATTAGATCTTTAACATTTTTCCTTATTATTTGTCAAGGAAAAAGTTTTAGACTTTTATATTGTATTTTAGTTGGGTTCATGATCTCTTCAAATTAATGATATGTGGAAAGTTCCAAGTCATTCATCCCAGAGAAGTATAGCTTTCCTGTTCAACAGGAACTCGTTTCCAGAATATATGATTTAAAATCTCTCTGGGAGCTGATCAATTTTGAATTCATGTACAAGTAATTAATGCTGAACCTGCCTTTTTTTTTTTTTTTGGTACTCAGAGATTGTGCGACAAATGCTGAACATCTGGCCTGAGCTTTGTATGTCATGTGATTCCTCGAATACATCTCCACTCTACTCGGCTGCTGTTCAGGATCAGCTGGAAGTGGTGAATGCCATATTGGACACAGATGACAGCGCAGCAAGAATTGTCAGGAAAAATGGGAAAACTGCTTTGCATAATGTTGCTAGATATGGTCGTCTTGATATGGTCAAAATACTTGTAGAAAGGGACCCTGGAATTGTCTCCATCAAAGATAAGAAGGGTCAAACAGCACTCCATATGGCTGCTAAAGGCCAAGATCCTGCAATTATAGAGGAGTTGCTGCTTGCTGATTGTTCAGTACTAAATGAACGTGACAAAAAGGGAAATACAGCTGTGCATATAGCAACAAGAAAATGCCGCTCTCAGGTTATGTTTTTTTTTTTTTGAAGTGTTAATTCTTGAGGTTTAGATGATTAAGAGTATGCAAATTAATTTGTGGATGTTTTATATGTTCCTTCAACGTGTCCAACATACAACTGGTTGCACCTGGTTGCCCAGATTTTCTCATTTGCTCAAATGACTGGGGAGGGAGGGGGGGGGGTTTGGGGAGAGAAAGTACAATCTGTTACTTATTATGTAGGCTTCTTTCCTCTGCATTTGACTTCACTCCGGTCCTCCCTAAACTTCTATGTTCATTTGCCACATTGCTTTTGCTAAAACTGAGGAGCTTATTTGTCTGTGACTTTTTATGTAATTAAAACCCCCTTAAATCTTAATTTTGCACTAGGCACAATCAGGTACGAAAGCTGGCACCTTAGCTTTGCGAGGCTTAGAGACCTACAAAAGACACACACCTATGTGCTTTTTTCTAGGCTGTTTCCTGCGCCTTAAGCTGTATCAATTATATTGCTAACGTGTAAGATTATTCTTTTAAAAAAGCACTATGGAATTGTATGAAGGTTAGGTTTACTTAACTACTAGAGGAGAGAGAAACCTCATATTTCGTATACTTTTTTAGATTTATTTGATAGAATTTAATAAATTTTTGTTTGCAAGTGAAGTATGCCTCACCTACAAAGGGCATGCACTTTCTCTTTGCCTAGGCTCCAAGGATTTTTGTGCCTTGCATCTTTTATAACGAAACCTTATATTTCCCCCTTAAACACTCTCTTTAGGTTCTGTTCTCTACACCTATTTTCACTTATTTCAAGTTTCATATTTTCAAATAACGTAAGGGATAATAAGTTCAAATAATATTATACGAGGGCTAAGAAGTTTAGACAATATATAATAAGGGTTAATAAGTTTGGATAATTTAAGATAAGGGTTAATAAGTTCCAATAAGATCTAATAACATCTTAGGTAAGGTCTATAAAGGTCTAATAAGATAAGATAAGATAAGATAAATCAGAGTTTAAAGATAAGATTAAGTTTAATAAGTTAGGATTAGTTAGATTAGATAATTATAGGAGTAATAAGATAAGACAATATTGGATAAGTCAAATTCAAGTAAAGAGAACAGTATCTTACTCTTGCATAAAATTGTGTCTAAATGATACGTAGTTTGTGAAATGAAGTTGTTATCTTTCCTAGTTCATGGAGGAAATGAAAAAAAATGAGAAATTGGAGGGAAATGTGGAAGCTCTTCTCCAATTTAATGTTAACCGAAGATAATGGAAGCTCGTCTCCAAAATTATCCGGCATGTACTTTTTTATATGCTCCTTTACAAAACCTTGTCTATTTTTTACACAAACTCTGTAAATGGCCATCAAATTAGTGATTAGTCTACTTGGTGCACAAGGCCATAAATTGATGACAATTTCATTGCACTACGTGATCAATACCCCAATAGATGTAGTCCTAGGTAACAATCTATGAAACACAGAGATGCCATACAATTGAGTTCTAAAAATTCACCTGTTGTGGCCAAGGATCAGGAACCTGTGTGGGATAATTTGGATTTTACTTTTTCTTTGTGCTTTCATGTGAGGTTTTTGTGGGTAGGAGAGAGGGAAAGTGTGTGCGCATTATGTCTATTGCATACATGCAAGGGTGTGCACATAGGGGTGTGCTGGTGGGTGGGAGTGTGTGTATCTAGGAATGCACATTTGTGTGTTTCACATACGTGCATCATTGTGTCTTTGGGTTGTGTTGGAGTGTGTGTACCAGGGCATGACATCTGTGTGTTTTGCAATGTGCTTTGTTGTGTCTGGGTGGGTTTACCTGTACATGGTAAAATTTTACTTTGGTCTTCACCTTTTTCCTTTGACTTCCAAGATTCTGTCTTCTGACTTCTTTATCTTGAGTCCTGGCATCTCAATTACATGCATGCGTGCACATGACTGCCGTGTGAGATATCAGCATAAGTATTTGTATATTTCCTTAGTCGTCACTTTCTTGTCACAATAATTCTTGAGGTATTATTTTTATATGATATCTTTACCCCTTATTAGTCTCGAGCTTATCAAAGAGGAAACTTGTAAATATCATAGCCTGTAAATAAGAGGAAACTTATTTGATAACTCTTCTTTTAACATATCAATGCCTTTCACTTGTACAGTGTGAGAGGATTTGAGTATGCAGCCATTCTCCAAACCTTGTGAAGAGCAAAGCTCTATTTGGCAATTGACTTCTATGAAATCAAGTATCGCACACTTCAAAAAACATTGTCTAAATATTGCTCATTCATATTGATAAATGCTTATTACTCCAGTAATCTGAAGTTGAGAATGAGACGTTGCCCAGTTTAGTTGCCATGTTCTCTTTTATGTTGAGGTTTGCTTTGTCATGTATATACAGTACCTCTTCCTCAGGAATTTAGTGACACATCCTTTAGTTCATATTTGTCATACTCGTATTAATTTTAGTTTCTGGAGTACTAATAGATTCTCTGTTACAGATAGTCTGCCTTCTCCTGAGCTACACATCTATTGAAGTCAATGCCATCAACAATCAGCAAGAAACAGCAATGGACATAGCGTCAAAGCTTCAATATGGAGAATCTGCATTGGTGATTCGGGAAGCCTTGATAGAGTCTGGTGGAATGTGTGCTAGGAATGTTGGTAAGATGGATGCAGCTATGGAACTGAAGAGGACTGTGAGTGACATAAAACATGAGGTGCAGTCACAACTTTTACAAAATGAGAAGACCAACAAAAGGGTTTTTGGCATTGCAAAAGAACTGAAAAAACTTCATAGAGAAGCTGTCCAAAACACGACCAATTCTGTTACAGTTGTAGCTGTGCTGTTTGCCTCTATTGCTTTCTTGGCAATATTTAATCTAAATGGCCAGTATATAACAACTGGACCAGATGCAGGGAAAGCCAACATTGCTGACACTGTTGCCTTTCGAATTTTCTGCCTTTTAAATGCAGCATCTCTTTTCATTTCTCTAGCTGTCGTCGTTATCCAAATTACTTTAGTAGCATGGGATACTCAAGCTCAAAAGCTAGTTGTCACTGTAACTAACAAGCTAATGTGGGCTGCCTGTCTTAGCACTTGTGGAGCTTTCTTGGCAATAGCTTTTGTGGTTGTAGGCGATGAAGGTTCATGGATGGCCATCACTGTGACGATACTGGGGACAATTGTGTTGATGGGGACTTTGGCTAGTATGTGCTACTTAGTGTTTCGACATCATTTCAAGATTTTTGGAAACGACTCACAGAGACGCATCAGAAGGGGAAGTGGAAGCAAATCATTTTCTTGGTCCTATTCCATCAATGTCTCTGACATTGACGAGTATAACTCCGACCATGAGAGAATTTATGCTCTATGATGTACAAAGTTACTTGCTCTTGGTGCTTCTCGTGTGTTACTTTTGTTGTTGCAATTGATAGGTTACTGACAGTAATCTGTAGATAATTAGATGTGTTTAGGTGGGTTTGATTGTTTTTATAGTGGCGTGTTTGGTGCTGGCTCTCGTGTTTCTACGTATTTGTTCCTGTTCACCTACATATGTACCTATATATTAATATTGTAAATTTTTCCATATCTTTAGATAAACAAAAAAGTAAATGTCAGTGTATATTGTATATTTTTAAGTCAGAGAAAAAATTGTAGGATATTTTTAAAAGATTGTATCTTGCATACATACCTTTTTTAGACAAGGAAAAAGAGGAAACATTAGGAGACTCTTTTAGAGGGAAAATCCTAATACATGGGATACAAGAAAAGAAAATAAACCAAAATTGTTATAAGGTACAACCATACTATCACTAAATAAGTCACTAACATTAGCTATTATGTCAGTTGCTCGATTTGCTTCACGATAAATGTGTTGAATGCTCCGATTGTCAAAAATTGTTGAGAGATTTGCTTCACGATAAATGTGTTGAATGCTCCGATTGTCAAAATTTGTTGAGAATAAAACGAATGCTAAATGTTTGCAATAATATGGCCAATCTTCTAGAAAATCTTGGTCTCAATCTACTTGAGTCCAACTTGGACTCTATCAAGGGTGAAAAAGTAATTTTAGGTAACCTCTTCTGTTGGATAGTTAAAAAAAAAGCCAGAGGTGTGGGCCCCTCATGCTCGGAATATGTTTTGAAATTCAAAATGTTAAAAAAAAGTTGGTTTTAATAGAAAGAAAGAAATTCAAACAGAGGTGTGCTCAGAGGAGAGAGAAAACAATTTTGTTTACTTTACTGATGAGAGAAAGAAATCAAAAGGAGCGAAGAGAGTCGAGACCAAGAATTCAAAGAAACGAAAAAGACGACAGTGTGTTGAGTTTGCAATCTGGGTGTGTTATGCTTTCGGTTGGTTCGGACCTAGCCTTTTGGAATGATTTCTGGTAAGTTCTCTTATCCTTCTAATTGGAGATTTTGTTTTATTTTTTTATTTTTACTTAGAGGTTTGATCATGTTATAATTGAATGTGTGGTTAAATTGTTATGTGATTTAAGCTTGCATATAAGCGTGAAATTAGGATTTTTGGTCTATAATTGAAAATTTAGGGTTTTTTTATTTGTAAATTGTAGGAATTAGGTTTTTTTTTTTTTTTTTTACATTGTATAATTTGTTCGAATTATGGTGTTTTGAAATGGAGTCATGGGTTCGATTCTCATGTACTGATAATTAGAATTAGGAATATGTGGCGTAATTAGGGTTTGTTGGTTGAGAAATTTATGTTGAAATTACAGAAATTTTTGGTATGTGGTGTTGGTTGAGGGCCTGTTCACATTTACTGAAATGAGCTGAACTGAACTGATTGGAGCTTAACTAAATTGAAATGAATTGAATTGAACTATAATGATTGGAGCTAAACTGAATTGAATAGAGCTGAAATGAATAATTTGGGAGAGAAGAAAATTAGGAGCTGAGCTGAACTGAACTGAAGGGATTGGAGTTGAACTAAACTGATTGGATCTGAACTAAATTGAACTGAACTGAACTGAAATTAAGCTGAAGTAAACAGGCCTTCATGATTGTTGTTTGAAATGTGTGGTCGGATGTGGTTATCTGAATTCTGAAAATAATAAGCAAGTTGATTGTTTCTCTGATGTTGGTGGTGTTGTCTCTCTTAAGGATGCAAAGTTACCCAACACATCACTCTTAATTCTTCACTTCCCTTTTTATCTTCTTCTTCTTCTTCTTCCTTTTCTTTCTCTATGTATTCTAGGAATTCTCCAACTTCTTCTGTTTTCTCCAATGTGTTGGTGGTGTTGTCTCTTCTCTTAGTCTTGAGTTTTGTTTACTAACTACTGCTTTTCTTTTACTTTTCCTCCTTTTTTTTGGGGTTTGATCCCAACTTCTGTTATTATAATCCCTTGATGATTCCATTTTTCTATTTACTTTTTAGGAGTTTGTTTTTACTTTGATTTATGAATTTTATTTATGGGTTATGTAATTTCTTATTCAATTAATTCACGGAACAAGTTATACTAGATTTCATTTTGCTTTCTCCGATTTCCTTTGTTGTAATTTGAATCTTGCTGAATTTCATTCTTAGGGATTTAATTACAGCAAGAAACTACTATAAAGTTTTGACTTGTTTAGGTTAACCATTTGATATGTAACATGTTAAAGTTCCCAACTTTCGTTCTGTTAAAATTTTTAGAATACTATTACTTTTGTTGAAATTATATATAATTTATGTGAAAGATATATTGGGAAGGTGAAAGATAAAATGGGGAAGGCTTTTTCAGATTGTGCATTGTAAGTGTAGTTGTCAAATGATGTTGTTTAGACTTAGTAGCAATCTTATTGTGGTGTTTGTTTATACCCAGAACAATGTTGATTATGGTACTTTCATATGCAGTGTTGGTATTGTTTTGATACCATTAGGTGGGTGATTGGTATTGTTTTGATTTCATATATATGGTTCAAAAGTATACCATTGTAGGCGTCGTTTGAAGTGCGCCTACGTTAAGCATGTTTTGAATATGCTTGGCACTCATAGGAAGTGGGAATTGACATAATACGATTAGGGACAAGGAAAGTAGGGATCCGCCAACAAGTTTTTAAGGAACTTGTAAACTGTTCACGGATCATTTTAGGCAACCAAGAATAAGGGCACCGAAGGCAACAACGATTGACCTGTGAAGGTTACACCCCATTCATAATCCATGATATTACTAACTCCATATATATGGTTCGGAACCACGAAAGGAGGATCGGGGATGATGGTACGAAGTGAGTCATGGAGGGTGACATTCGCCCGTATTGGCCTCTACTCGATTCTTATAGTGAAAAGTGATTCCTGCGATCTCAAAGGCATGCAAACCAAGATTCAATTTGCTCCAAACTATTATTAGACTAAATTGGTTGAATATTAGTGCAACATGTAATTCTAAAATATCGTGATCCCTTGATTAAACAACAAGATTAGAAAGGAACCTAAGCCAGTTGTCCAATTACCTTATTAGGCATGATTTTCAATTACATATTCCCTTTAAACATGCAATATGGTGATCATAATAATAATAGAACAAACATTAATATTGGAAGCAATTTAACAATAATATCGTTAGTCAAATCAAATATAAAATAACTTAATCATGATACTAGCAATATTAAAAATAAAAATAATTAAGTACGTGATTAATTACTCACTTTCTACGTTTCCTTGAATTGCTACATCATGAATAAACTGTTAGTAACTTCAATAAAAATAAATCGAATGAAAATTAAATTAAATTAAAAGTAGAGTTGATTTGGTCCAAACCCTCAGTTTTTTTATACCTTTCACGCCTTGGTTTAAGTATAGTACTTCGGGTATTGTATGAACTCTTGGGAGTGCTTAGGGGAAGTATAACGAGAAAATAGGGAGGGTAGTGTTCAGGATAAAGAGGGAGAAGAGAATGATTTAATGATCAAGCTTGTTGATGATTGAAAAAGGGGAGATATGACCTCTATTTATAAGGAAAAAGAAAGGTCGAAGAATCAAGAAAATATAAGAATTCGAATTAGAATAATACTCTTGCGATAGACAACATTTTTTGTGATTTTTGTTTTTATCATATCTTTTGATCTAGAAATCGGAACAAGATAAATAATATGTCGTTGGAAAGCTGTTAAAGTCTTATTTTAACCCAATTAGAATCAGATTAAAATATTTTGTAGAATAAAAGATATGGCCGAAATAGTGAGACAGTGTCAGTTTAGGATAGAGTTTGGTATTTCATTCATATCTTTTCCGTTATAGCTTGGAATTGATATTATAATATATAATTGGAAAGATAATTTGAAGGGCTATCCAACCATATAATATTTGGATAAAAACTATGAGGCACAAAAATAATATCTGAATATCTTTGAACGTCTTTCAATTCAAATAGAAATAGGACTTTCAAAAAGAGGAGTTTTATTCAATTTCAAACTCTTTAATAATATGATTAATATCTTTTCAAAAAGGATAATTAAGATCTTTTAGAAACTTATAGAAGCTTCCAATTAATCCTAATTGTTTTAGGATTGGGATTAAATCTTTTGGACCCTCCACATGATCATTGGGTTGTAGGTAAGGTGGGCTTAGGTTTGGTTTGGGCTCAGTTTAGTATTTTGGCCATAACTTATTCATTATAACTTGGATTTGGGCTTATAATATATCGTTGGAAACGCAAATTCTTATGTGCACCCTGGTCCATCTAGAATAGATGAACCACTTATTAAAATGCACCCATATATACAAATAAAAAGCAGAATTTCTCTTTACTTCTTCTTCTTCTTCTTCTTCCTTCTTCTACTTCTTGCCATCTTTACTTTTTTTTTTTTGTTAATATTTTGTTTCCCTCTTTCCAGAATCTCTCTCTTTTTTTTTTTTTTTTTTTTTTTTTTTTTTTTTTTTTAATCTAATCTCTTTTTATTTCTTTCTCGATTTTAATTCATTCTTTTTTTTTTTCAAATTCTTATTTTTCTCCCTCCTTTGTTTTTTTTCCATTGACTTTTGCATTTAACGTGATGGAAATTGTTGATATTTCTGAACAGATAAATCCAGGTTAGTTTATTATTATTAATTCATTGTTAGCAACATTAATTTATTTTTGATTTTGAGATGAATTTGTGGATGAATTTATTGTTTTAATATTTATTGAATTGTTAAAACTAATCTGATCGATTTCAATTCGTAATTCATATGATCGATTTTAATTCGTAATTCATTATGATCGATTATTGATATTTTTTTATTGTTCTTATTAATTTGATCGATTAATTTAGTAAAAAATTCGAACGTCACAAATTTTGAACATTTAGTAAAAAAATTCTGAACAATTGCGAATTTTGAACATTTAGTAAATAAAATCCGACCTGGACATTGAAAATTTTGAACATTTAGTAAAAATATCTGAACAATCGCAATGTACCACGCCTATGCATTTGAACATTAAGTAAATAAAAAAAATCAACTATTGCAAATTTTGAACATTTAGTAAAAAATATCCGAACTAAACATCGAAAATTTTAAACATTTAGTAAAAATATCTAAACAATCGCAATTTACCACGCCTATGCATTTGAACATTAAGTAAATAAAAAAAAATCAACTATTGCAAATTTTAAACATTTAGTAAAAAAAGATCCGAACTGAACATCGACAATTTTGAACATTTAGTAAAAATACTACATCGCACTGTACCACACCTAAACTTTTGAACATTTAGTAAAAAAATTTGAACGATTGCAAATTTTGAACATTTAGTAAAAAATCCGAACATCGCAAATTTTGAACATTTAGTAAAAATATATGAACAATCTCAATGTATCACACCTTTACTTTTGAACATTTAGTAAAAAAATTTGAACAATTGCAAATTTTGAACATTTATTAAAAAAATCCAAACATTGCAAATTTTGAACATTTAGTAAAAACATATGAACAATCGCAATGTACCACTACACTCCTTGAAATCGATCGGATTAGCTTCAACAATTCATCATCATCACTACATGTAGAATAATTTGTCGAGTCTCTAAAAATTTCAGTGAAGATAGACAAATTACTACTCTTTACTCAAATTACTACTCTTAAATTTAATTGTATTTGTAAAAAACTTAAGAATTTTGCATAAGTTTATGTACTTTGTACGAAATTTAAACGAATTTAAGTGTTGTTTACACAAATTACCTTTTTTCCGGAGAATTTTATTGAGCATGAGCTTCCATGGTTGATTTTAGTTTTTTTAGGGAGAGAAAAAATAGAGAGATGAGAGAGAAGGGATATGTTGCCTTGAAATGAAATGTTGCAGTTTTTTGGGTAAATCAAGTACGTGGGTTAGTATATGATGTAATCATGTAGGCTGTTTTCAAGCGTGTTGGGCCTGGTCAAGCTATTGTAGCTGCACCAGGGTCCATAGTAGACTAATTGCGTTGGAAAGCTCTTTTCAAACCCCATCCAACTATTCAATCATTGGACTCAGATTATGGACCAAAATTAAACTAGAATAAACGTTTTTATAAAAAGGACACGAATTGAATTATTTTGGGTTTAAAGGCACGAAAAGAGGAAAATAAGTTATGGTTTGGGGAAATGGGCTATAATTGGGTTGGTTTATGAAATGGAAATATGTATTTAAGCACTCAAAGATTAAATACTCAACCCCGACCAATAATTGCGGTGAAAGGTTGTTCATCATCGGGTTTGGTTTTGGGGAGACGTTTTTAGGTGTCTACAGAAGCCCCCACTTTGACCGAGTTTGTAGAAACGTCTGTTTTGAAAACGATAGTCAAAGTAGTTGATAGGGACGGAGAATGATTTAAGACGTTCTGCGATCCTAAATCACTTTGTATACGCCGATACCTGTAGAAAAATGTTAGTTCTACAGATAAAAGAGTAGAGGGATAGAATGCTTATCTGACACCAGTGTATCGGTGACAAATGAGTTTGGTAGCTTCCTATGCTTGAAGGAATCAACCGGATGACGTTTTGTTGAAATACTTTCCATGCCTGAGGAAAGTCGACTGACGAGTTTGGTAGCTTTCTATGCTTGAAGAAATCTACCGGATGGTACTTTCCATGCTTGAGGAAAGTCAACATATGAATTTGGCGGTTTTCTATGCTTGAAGAAATCCACCGATAATACTTTCCATGCTTGAGGAAAGTCGACGAATGATTTTGGCCGGTTTCTATTCTTGAAAAAATCCACCGGATGACACTTTCCATGCTTGAGGAAAGTCGACAGATGATTTTGGCAGTTTTCTATACTTGAAGAAATCCACTGATTAGGATAGTTTCAATGCTTGAGGAAAGTCGATAGATGATATAATCACTGACTTCTTCGCTTTGATAAGTGACAACGACCGATAATTTTCCATGCTTGAGGAAAAACTTGTCTAATGAGATTGCAAGTCTCTATGTATCGAGAACCTTGCGCCATGAAATGATGGTGGTTCGATTGTCCTCGAACGTAGGCTGTAGGTGGTTTGATTATCCCCGAACATGGGCTATAGATGGTCCACTTGTCCCCGGACGTGGGCTGTAGTTGGTTCGCTTGTCCCCGAACGTTGGCTGTAAAAGGTTCACTTGTCTCCGAACGTGGGATGTAATTGGTTTGCTTGTCCCCGAACATGGGCTTTAGATGGTCCGCTTGTCCCCGAACGTGGGCTATAGATGGTCCGCTTGTCCCCAGACATGGCTGTAGTTGGTCCGCTTGCCCCCGGACGTGGGCTACAGATGGTCCGCTTGTCCCCGGACGTGGGCTGTAATTGAGACCTGCAAAATAAAATTTGCCAAGGGACTCATATAGATTATGATTGACTTGACCAACTGACTTGACCAAGTTTGACTTGACACGACATGACATGTATATAACTTGTGGTTGTGTGTGTATATGGTGTGTGTGTGTGTGTGCAAACACAAGCAACAGAAAGTGCAAAAGCAAAAATTTTCCGTCATTTTTGTCATGAGATCAGACGAGTGGAAGGCACCGACTTTCCCCAGAAAAAGAAAGACGTGAAAAATGAAGTTTTGTTTTCGAACTTCCCTCGATAAAAAATTTTGAAAAAGTTTTTGAACTTCCCCAAAAAAAACGAAAAAGGGAAGAAGTTTTGAACTTCCTCCTTAGGCAAGACTAAATGAATCGTATGGATTGAATTGTTTGTCTTGAAAATAATGTATGCATGATGAATGTTCTTAGGCTAGGAGGCTAAGGACAATTAAATCATGTGACACGATAGATGAATGACCTTAGATCATGGAGCTAAGCATCATATATGGTGTAAAGAAGCGATCTTGAACGTCACTTAGGTCTAGAAGCTAAGCACGTATATAGATAAAGTAATTATTGCATAATGAACGTTGCTTAGATCAAGGATATAAGCACGATATGCTTTGTATGATTACAAATCATTAATATATAAATGTTGTTCGACACATTATGCGATGGGTGAAACAATGAACATTGCTCAGGTCAGGTTGCTAAGCAAGTATACAATGTTTCTTCTAATGAATGTTGTCTTGAAAGATGATGAAACATGCACAGTGTTGAAACAAGATTTCATGATAAAATGTTCTTAAAGGGAAGGATGATATGGATATGGATGTGTGAGTGAAGTGTGTGAATGTGATACTAAGGCTAGCTGCAAGGGTTATGGTGATGGAAGTATATGTGAGAAGATTCAAAGATGATGAATCTTTAGGCTAGGTAAGCTAATGTGATGTAGGTTCAATCCCCCAAGTCTAGCTTTAAAAGGGTAGGGTTAAGCATTGGATATAAATATGAATGTGAATATGAATGTGGCCGCACCTCGATGTGAGGTTCCCTAGTATCCGTTAGGAATCAGGCCGAATGTAGCTCTAGCCGAACTTTGCACAAGTGTATGTACACCTCAAAGAGGTCTTTCAAGGGTTGTAATGTGGTTAAGTTGATGGTTTAGAGAAGAAAAGGGTACAAGTCTCAAGACTCGAGAGAATCCCCAAGATGTGTAATATTAAATTTGAAAATTTTGAATTTGAAAATTTTGAATTTTGCAAGTTTATTTATATTCAACATTTTTTTTTTGCTTTGATTTTTCTTTTCATTCTTTTAAATCAATGTGGGCAATCTCAGATCATGCAGTCCATCATTCACTTAGCATTCATGTTTCTCAGGCACGGTACTAAGCACTCGATGAGAGACGCAATTTGAGACGTGTTCATATCAAACACATTGGAACACTTGCCCTTAGACATTGTTTTATTGTTGCTTTGTTGTTTTTTTTTTACTTAATTTTGAATGTTACACAAATTACAAACCTTCCGATCCCAGGGTTAAGTGAATGTGGGTTGAATAAATAAGGCCAATCGTTAGACGAGGCTTAAAGTGGTTAATGAAGAAATGGATATGTGATTGAATGGTTAATGGGGAATGAATGGGTTGCAAAGGTGCCTCAAATCATTGGTATACCTTGTGTTTGGTTTGGAAATTGATTTATTTTTTTTTGCTAATCACATGATCGAATGTAAGAAAGAGATGATCATTTATGAAGAAGGTAAGAAAAGTGACACATAGACACATGGATAAGGAGAACCTACACTAGACTTTTTTAAGGAAGAGAGTTTAAAACAAAAGAAAAAGAAAACATGAAATCTTGGTGAGAAGCTTGCATCGTGCTTTGTCTTCATGGTTGTTTATGAGTTACTTCTTGCCGCCTGGTGAGGAAAAGAATTTGTTGTTGTTGATGCTTTGATTGGAAGGAAAGAAGGAAGGAAGGAGTGATGTTCCCCTTATTCTTCCAACTATCGCCTAGTGATTTTGTACTCAAGTACTGTGTAAGGATGAACTCACTTAATGCATTCACTCAATACTCGGATTGGAAAGGAAGAGTGTATGAAACAATTTTAAAATATGATGGAAAATACTCAACTCATTCCTATAACGACGGAAAACGACGCATGCATGGTCCTAGTATACGTTCATAAACAATATAGTGCATTACTCGAATACAAAGTGTGTGTAATGACTCAACATGTGTGATTAGGTTAGTTTGTTAAGACTTGTAGTATGATCGCATGGATAGACGTGAGGACGTTGTGAAAAACAAAGGACCCAATGACCAAATAGCACGGAAGACTAAAAGACAAACTAACTTGATTAATTTTGTCCAATTTTAATGTTTATGCTATTTACTAGGTGAAAACGGTCAATTGGAAATCATTAATCGTATATAAGATCAACCACAATCAAAGACAAAGAACACGTGTTAAGGTTAGCACAAAATATCACAAGAAACTAGGAAGAGGTATAGAATTCTAGAAGAGTTAGGACTCATGGATATAAAATTAAATAAATAAAAATAAAAATCTAAAATCCTATGTTATACGAGTTAACATGGATTAAAGGACTTGGCTAAGACTAGCTTGACACAATTTTTTTTTATAAATATAAAATAAAAAAGGTAACGCTAAAAAGACACCTAAACTGGACAAGCTGTAGTATATCGGTTATAACTTTTGATATGTGACTCTGATTGGGACAAAATCAACTCCAAATAAAAGATAAAACTCGGGGATACAGATCCATAGGTTTCACGACGCATAACTCTTTCTAGAACTCTAGAGATGACCAAAACAAGTTGAATCTTGTGCAGTATACGAGAATAAAAATCCGGGTTGACTCAAAAAAAAAAAAACTATGACTCGACTACGTTAATCCGGCGTCGTTCGAAGTGCGCCTACGTTAATCATGTTGTGAATATGCTTGGCACTCATAGGAAGTGGGAATTGACATAATACAATTAGGGACAAGGAAAGTAGGGAGCCGCCAACAAGTTTTTAAGGAACTTGTAAACCGTTCACGGATCATTTAAGGCAACCACGAATAAGGGACAACGAAGGCAACAACGATTGACCCGTGAAGGTTACACCCCATTCATAATCCATGAGACTACTAACTCAATATGGTTCGAAACCATGAAAGGAGGATCGGGATGATGGTACGAAGTGATTCATGGAGTCACATTCGCCCGTATTGGCCTCTACTCGATTCTTATAGTGAAAAGTGATTCCTGTGATCTCAAAGGCAAGAAAACAAAGATTCAATTTGCTCCAAACCATTATTAGGCTAAATTGGTTGAATATTAATGCAACATATAATTCTAAAATATCGTGATCACTTGATTAAACAACAAGATTAAAAAGGAACCTAAGCCGGTTGTCCAAGTTATCTTATTAGGCATGATTTTCAATTACATATTCCCTTTAAACATGCAATATGGTGATCATAATAATAATAGAACAAACATTAATATTGGAAGCAATTTAACAATAATATCGTTAGTCAAATCAAATATAAAATAACCTAATAATGATACTAGCAATACTAAAAATAAGAGTAATTAAGTGATTAATTACTCACTTTCCGCGTTTCCTTGAATTGCTACATCTTGAATAAACTGTTAGTAACTTCAATAAAAATAAATCAAATGAAAATTAAATTAAATTAAATGTAGAGTTGATTTGGTCCAAACAATCAGTTAATTATACCTTTCACACCTTGGTTTTAAGTATAGTACTTCGGGTATTGTATGAACTCTTTGGAGTGCTTAGGGTAAGTAAAATGAGAAAATAAGGAGGCTACTATTTAGGCTAAAGAGGGAGAAGAGAATGATTTAATGATCAAGCTTTTTGATGATTGAAAAAGGAGAGATATGACCTCTATTTATAAAGAAAAATCAGGGTCGAAGAATCAAGAAAAGATAAGAATTCGAATTGGAATAATACTCTTGCGATAGACAACAGTTTTTGCGATTTTTATTTTTATTATATCTTTTGATCCGGAAATCGGAATAAGATAAATAATATGTCGTTGGAAATATGTAAAAGTCTAATTACTAAAAAAATTATAATTAGATTAAAATATTTTTTAGAATAAAAGATATGGCCGAATTAGTGAGACGGTGTCAGTTTTGGATAGAGTTTGGTATTTCATTCATATCTTTTTCGTTATAACTCGGAATTGATATTATAATATATCATTGGAAAGATAATTTCAAGGGATATCTAACCATATAAGATTTGGATAAAAAATATGAGGCACTGTAGACACCTAAAAATGTCTCTCCAAAACCAAACCCGATGATAAATAACCTTTCACCGCCACTGTTGGTCGGGTTTAGTATTTAATCCCGAGAGTGCTTAAAAAATCGTATTTTATTAAATTCTTATTTTTGAAAGGTCTATGGATCAATCTTGGTGTTTGGTAAAAGCATAGTTTTAATTTTAGCCCAAGCTTGTTAATTAATTTTAAACCCAAACCTTTTTATTATTTATTTTTGGCCCAAACATTTTATTTTATTATTTTAGTCCGAATAATAAAAGTCAGAAAAAAAGCCTGAAATTATCAATCGGCACTTAAAAAGCCGAAAGAAATTAGGGTTAAAAATGAATTTAGACGGAAAAATGGACTGGAACTGACCGTGTCACGGTGTAGCCTGACCGCGTCACGGGAACCCTTCCCGTCTGATGGTGGGACTTCCCGTGACACGGGAGGTCTGCCGTGACACGGGATGTTCCGTGTCCTTTCCGCGTAAACCCTTAACGCGTTTTCTGTTCCGTTTTCTGAAAATTTCCCGCGTCACTCCAAAACTGACCGTGTCACGGGAGTGTGTACCGTTTGACGGTACAGTCTGACCGTGTCACGGGATACTTTTTTAGGGTTTTTGTCATTTTAGGGTTCCGTGTGCTCCCTCAGCACATTTCCCTATAAATACCCCCTCATTTCTGATGTACGGGGCAACCAGAATTGGATTATTCTTATTTTCTCTCTTCTATGCTCTCAACCTAAACACTAGCCTACCCTTTTCACTTCAAAATTCCTTCTTCAAGCACTCAAAGGAGTCCATATTTTACTCGAGGTTCTGTCCTTAAGCCAAGGCGTGAAAGGTAGAATCGTTTGAGGGTTTGGCCCCAAAATCAACCATATTTTATTTGATTTAATTTAATTGTTGTTTTATTATTTCCTTGAAGTTACTAACTCGTTTATTATTTTGTAGTTGCAAACAAACAGATTCAAAGTAAGGATCATGCTCTTTTTATTATTATTATTTTTCTTACGATTTTTATGTGTTGTTGGAATTATGATTAAATTGGTTTTTATATTAATGTTGATTCTATTATTTATTTTGATCACCATATTGCATGTTTAAAGGGAATATGTAATTGAAAATCACGACTAATAAGATAATTTGGACAACCGGTTTAGGGTCCCTTTTAATCTTATTATTAATTGAAGTGATCACCAAATTTTTAGAATTATGTGTGCATTAATTTTGAACCAATTTAGTTAAATAATAGTTTGGAGCGAATTGAATTATTGTTTGTATGCCTTTGAGATCACAGGAATGCTTTTCTATATAAGAATCGAGTAGAGGCCAATACGGGCGAATGTGACTCCATGACTCACTTCGTACCATCATCCCCGATCCTCCTTTCGTGGTCCCGAACCATATGGAGTTAATAATCTCATGGATTATGAATGGGGTGTAACCTTCACGGGTGAATCGTTGTTGCCTATCGTTGTCCCTTATCGTGGTTGCCTTTTATGATCCGTGAACGGTTTACAAGTTCCTTAAAAACTTGTTGGCGGCTCCCTACTTTATTTGTCCCTAATCGTTGTCCCTAATCGTAATGTCAATTCTCACTTCCTATGAGTGCCAAGCATATTCACAACATCCTTTTAACGTAGGCGCACTTCAAACGACGCCTACAATTTGGCGACTCCACTGGGGAGGATTCTTAATTATTTATCGATTTGAGTGATCGGTATTTAATTAAGATGAGTGGATGAGACTTGAAAGATTCTTGAAAAAAATTCCTGTGATTAATTTGGCATTTTTGCATCTGCATAGACGTTTTAACGTCGCATTCAGGTCTGTCCCGTAGGAAAAATTGGATAACTCGGTTGTGCGCAAAAGCAAACAGGGCACCAGTCAGATTTTCTGACTGCCGTGTCACGGCAGTCCTAAAATTTGACCGGTGATTTATTTTCTTTTCTCACAGTCGACTTCCTTCGATTTTTCTGAAAAAACGTATGTGTTCTACATGCGTCTTAGCCCCGGGGGATTTAAGCTCTATCAACCCAAAAACGCTCATGGCAATAAGGGTTCATCCGAGTCATTAAATCCACCCAAACCATGGAGTCGAGTTCAATTTCATCACGAACTCGCGGAGCCGCCCGTTGGCATACACCCTCAAGGGAGGCTGCCTTGCTAACGCGTCCAAACTCTTAACCATGGTACCCTTTTAACACCCAAAAGCTTGACCAATAGTTGAACATAGATCTTGACTTTAGGTTGCGAACTTTTTTTTTACGTCATCGTGCCTAAATGCTATGTGGTTATTTGGTGTATGCGTTTGCTCTTTTTGTTTAACCCATGACCGAGGGTTTTTATTGTCACATAGTAACTAGTACGGACTTAAAATCGATTAAAATCTGAAAAATCAAAAAAACTGACCTGGAACTGCGCACCGTGTCACGGCATGTTCTGCCGTGTCATGGTGAACAGTGCCGTGACACGGGAATGTCTACCGTCTGACGGTAGACTGCACCGTGACACGGTGCCCAGGAATGTGTCCCGTCAGTCTTTTTTCTCGATTTTTGCGTCCAGTATTGAGTCGTGTCTAGCTATACGGTCAAAACACGCGTCTATAACCTCACCTAATCACTCACATATTATGTCCACACACTTTTTTTAGTCATGCACCACTTTTGACCGTATTTTAGGGAAGTTTCGTTTTTTGTGTTGTTTTTTTTCGGAGTAAGTCGGATGGTATCCTCCCATGTTTTGCTTTTTTAATAAGTAGAGCTTCAAAAAAATTTTTTTTTTTCTTTTTTTAATCCGGATAGGTTAAGGTCAAGTTTGGTCATTAAAGGTGTGTTTGTTTCGGTGTCACAGCACTTGGGCAAGAAGCAAGGGTAGATTGTTACGGTTCGAGTCCATACCTCAACAACCTCTTATACCAAAGAGGCGTACAAGGAAACCACCTCAGTCATCTCCACAAGATCCGTCTCCAGTCTACTTTCAACCAATGGCCACTAAGGAAGACATCGAGAACCTCAACAGGACAATCGAAAGATTGTCTGACATGATGCAGATACTCACTACTAGAGTCAGCATTGTAGAGCAAGACAAGCAAAACAGTGTCACTACTGCTGCGATGGACAAGATCAAGGAACAAATGAGCAAGATTTCCGAAGAGTTCACTTATGTGGAACAGCCTATCACCTCCTCGTCTATAAGAGAGAAGCTTCCTGAGAAGTTTTCCACTGCTGATATTCCCAAGTTCAAGCCTACTGATAACCCGCTTTTCCATTTGAAGGCTTTTTCTGCAACTATGGCTCTTAAGGGAGTAGATGTGACACTCTTCCCTATGGTGTTTCTTCTTTCCTTAGAGCATGCCTGTCAACAGTGGTTCTATTCTCTGGAATCCAAGCATGTCGCGACCTGGGAGGATGTTACTGAAAGCTTTATGAATCGGTACAAGTGTAACATCCAAGCCAAGACTTCTGAACGTGAACTCTCCATTTTTAAACAGAAAGAGAATGAAGGCTTCACCACTTACCTAAGCAGGTGGAGAGAAACAGCTGCGCTCTTGGTGGATCCTCCCAAGGAGAAGGAAATGGTTCGCTTGTTCATTTCCAACCTGACTCATAAGTACAAGCAACACCTGAAGTTTTTGCCTCTAAGTACCTTTGATGCTGTATACGATATTGGAATCAATATCGAAGACGAACTGATGAAGTCTGTTGGTAGCAACAATAACAACAACACTTAGAAAAACAAGAAGAACGACACTCCTTCTTCTTCGTCTTCTAAGCCCAATAATGCTACCAACAATATCAACATCAATGATGTGCTGGCCCTTAATGCTCCTCCTCAAAGATTCCAAAGGCAAAGGAGGGTTTATATGCCTTTGGGAATGACTTATGATGCTGCTTATGACCGTCTTCATGGTCAGGGACTGATTATGCCAATCGGACCATTTCCAGAACCTCGACCTGAGAATAGGACCGCTAACTATGACCCCAATGCTTATTGCAAGTATCATCAAGGTAAGGGTCATAACACTGAGAAGTGTTGGAGCCTGAAAGACGCAATCCAAGACCTGATTGATGCTAACCAACTTCCTGTCCCTCCAGGGGGCAAGAAGCCTAACATTCAAACAGGTCCTCTTTCTGATGCTTTGGCTATCATGGGAGATGAAGTCTCCTTTGATCCGTCAATACTCATTCAACCTGTGAATAAACCTCTGCCGGAAGTTGTATTTATCTCAAGCACTGAAGAAGTGAATGGGATTTGGGATAGTGATGATGAAGACGTCTATCTCAAAGACATAGCCTATTCATCTCTCGGCACCAGTGAAGATGTTTGGGGGGACCTTGAGGTTAAGGTTCTCACCAGAAGTGGACGGTTGCAACAACCTAACCCACCTCCACCTCCACCACAATCAAATCCGATAGTTGATCCCGTCGACCCTGTGAATAGCGATGTGGTCAAACAGCTGCAAAAGACCAAGGTGGAGATGAATGTATGGAAGCTTTTAGCCACTTCCCACGAGCATCGAAAGGCTGTAATGAATGCTCTGGTGAAGATAGGAGTTGATGATGACATGACTCCTCAAGGATTGGTCAACTTTCTCACTACTGAGTTGCCAAGTACTAGCAATCTGATCTCCTTTTCTGATAAGGATCTACCCCCGGAAGGGGACCAACATAATAAGGCCTTACACCTCACTGTAGTGTGTAGGCAGATGAATGTTCCTATGAGCCTGGTCGATAATGGCTCTGCAATTAATGTGTGCCCACTCCGTACTGCAAGGAAGTTGGGTATAAAGAATGAAGAGTTGACTCCCTCCACTCAAGGGATTCGAGCTTACGATAATACTCACCGTCAAGCCGTGGGTACTATCGTACTGAATATGACTACTGGGGCTATTGAACGTCGCACCAAGTTTTAGGTGGTGGACATTAAGGCCTCTTTCAATCTGTTGTTAGGACGCCCTTGGCTTCATGAGCTAAAGGCGATTCCGTCGTCGCTTCATCAGAAAGTGAAAGCCATAGTTGGAGGGGTTCCGATTACCATCAATGCTTCTCCTATGCGCATTCAAGTTATTGATACTCCCATCGTCCATGTTGAACACGACGAGGAAGATGAAGATCTTTGGGGGTTTTCACTAGATGATGTTCTTGTGATCGAAGAAGAGGAAAAGTGCCATCTCGACTTCGATCCCTATTCAAATACCAGTATCAACGCCATTCTGAAGAAGCAGGGTCACTTCCCTGGAATGACCCTTGGGCTCAACAAGAAAATGGCTAAGTCTTGGGGCCATCCTGGTGCAGTCAAGAAAGACACTTTCAGCTTAGGATTCGAGCCGACAAAGGAAGATCTGAAACAGGCTGCCTTGAAAATGAAGGCTCGCAACAATGCTCGAATCACGAAGACAGAAATGGCCATGGATCCATATCCGTTCACTCTCAACGGCCAGTACATCAAAGAAGGGGAAGACTTCCCATACTATGAATTTCCCGAACCATTTGTCCATGATGGGATCCGTGAACCGGGATTCGAGGTGTTCCTTGATTGTGACTTCATCGATGAAGAGCTCTCCACAGTCGAGAAGTCAGCTAGCCTGAACTCTGATGATCTGGGAATCAACCTTCTTTTTGGAATGGAGAAGAATGAATCCAAGCCGGTCTGCAATGATAACTCCGAGATCGTTCAAGCCGTCATAGCGAATAAGGATTTCGACCCCTCCGAGTTAATCGTCCAAGCTGACAACATTTCAAGGGGATGGCGCAAGACATTGAGGATCACTACGCCGAGTGGAGAGAAGTTGGAAATAACCGCTGGCGAGGGTCCTATGTTTGATGAGTCGGAATCGTCTGGGTCCGAGTCCGAGTCTGAGTCTAAGTCTGTAGATGAGTCCTTAGAGTCTGAGGCTGACCCTCTTTCTGCTATAGAGTTAAACCCTGAGTCTCTTGTTGAGTCCTATCCTTCTAGTCCTAATAATTCTGGTGAGGTCGCAGCTGACCTTACCTCTCTTGATGTATTAGCCAGTGAATTCAATAAAATGAATACCTTTGCTTACGATGCGTGCCATTCCCCTAGCCCTGATCAATATTGCTTTGCTAATGATAAAAATGACAAAGAAATAATAAAGGCAATGGAAGAACACGAAAATAAAACAACAGTTATTGAAGATACAAAAACAATTAACATTTCCAATGATACAACTGTTAAAGAAGTAAAAATTGGATTGACACTAAGTCAAGATGAACGCAAAGAGCTAATTAACTTGCTTAGTGAATTTGTTGATGTATTTGCTTGGTCATACCAAGATATGCCAGGAATTGACAGGGATATAGCTCAGCATACGATACCACTCATTCCAGGTATGAAGCCTGTCAAACAAAAGCTGCGCCGAATGAAACCAGATGTGGCTCTCAAAATCAAGGAAGAAATCAGGAAGCAATTGGCCACAGGTTTCATCAGAGTATCCAAATATCCGGAATGGATAGCAAATGTGGTTCCAGTTCCAAAGAAGGATGGAAGGGTCAGAATGTGTGTTGATTATAGGGATCTCAATAAAGCAAGCCCAAAAGATGGGTTCCCTCTACCTCACATTGACATTCTGGTCGATAATACAGCAAACCATGCACTCCTGTCATTCATGGATGGTTACGCAGGATATAATCAGGTATTGATGGCCGAAGAAGACATGGAGAAAACCACATTCATCACATAGTGGGGTACATATTGCTATACGGTAATGCTATTCGGGTTGAAAAACGCGGGTTCCACCTACCAAAGAGCAGCTACAACACTCTTACATGACATGATGCACAAAGAAGTGGAGGTCTATGTTGATGATATGATTGTCAAGTCTAAGGATCGCCCAGGCCATATCGTCGTACTTCGCAAGTTTTTTGAAAGACTCCGTAAGTACAACATGAGATTAAATCCAGCAAAATGAGCATTCGGAGTCACGTCAGGCAAATTACTTGGATATGTGATCAGTTCTCGAGGAATTGAAATAGATACTTCAAAAGTAAAAGCAATCATGGCCATGCCACCACCCAAAAACGAGAAGGAGATTCGAGGCTTCATTGGAAGGTTGCAGTACATAAGCAGGTTCATATCAAAGCTCACAGCGATATGTGAACCTATATTTAAGAAGCTCAAAAAGGCTTTCGACAAAATCAAAGAGTATTTGGCAAACCCACCCGTGCTAGCGCCAATAATACCTGACTTTCCTCTTCGACTCTACCTTACGGTCACAAGAGAAACGATGGGGGCAATGCTAGCACAAGAGATCGAAAGCAAGGAGAATGCAATTTATTACCTGAGCAAGAAACTCCAAGGATATGAGACGCGATACAAGCCTCTCGAGAAGTTGTGTCTCGCACTTGTATGGGCCGCACAGAAACTAAGACATTACATGCTCACTCATACGGTGCATGTCGTGTCTAAGATGGATCCTCTCAAATACCTGTTCGAGAAAGCAACACTCAACGGCAGATTATCAAGGTGGATAGTCAATCTGGCTCAATTTGACTTGAGATTTGTGCCACAAAAAGCCATCAAAGGTTCCGCAGTTTCTGACTTCTTAGCAGACTTCCCGTTAGAAGAAGCTGAAAAAGAAGAAGATGAGTACGATTTCCCTGACGAAGATTTACTCATGACCGAAGACGATAGTTGGACGCTCTATTTCGATGGAGCTTCAAACCAAAAAGGATGTGGTGTGGGAGTCTTGCTCGTATCGCCCAATGAAGAACACATCCCAATCTCCATGAAGCTCGACTTTGATGTCACCAACAATGCCGCAGAATATGAAGCATGCATTTTGGGATTAGAAACAGCTGTCGCCTTGGGAATCAAGAAACTCAGAATCTACGGTGACTCTACTAATCATTAACCAAATCTCTAAGAGATGGAAAGTGAGGAGTGAAAGTCTTGATACGTATCAAGCTCATCTAGAAACTCTCACAGAGCAACTAGATGAAGTAGAATATACGTATTTTTCAAGAGAAGAAAACCAGTTCGCCGACGCACTAGCTAAGTTAGCATCAATGGTGCGAATTCCAGCTGACACGATCAGAATGCCACTGACCATAGAGAGAAGATATGAACCAGCTTATGTTCATGCACTTGATGATGAACAAGAACCACAGGAGGAAGATGAAGAGCCATGGTATACAGACATCCTTAATTATGTGACAAGAGCAGAATATCCTCCTAATACTGATAAAAGGGCACGCCGTGCTTTGAGGCTCCTGGCCTCACAGTATGTGCTCATCAGGGGAGAACTCCACAAGAGAACCGCAACGGGAAGGAATCTCTTATGTATAGCCAAGAAAGAAGAACATAAAACCATGGAAAACCTTCATGCTGGTATATGTGGAACTCACATGAATGCAAAGATGTTAGTCCAAAATATTCAACGACAAGGTTACTATTGGACTACTATGGAGCGAGATTGTCACGAGTACGTCAAGAAATGTATGAAGTGTTAAATCTATGCAAACTTACAGCATGTTCCACCTTCGCTTCTCTACACGTATACTTCTCCATGGCCTTTCTCCACTTGGGGCATTGACATCATTGGAAAAATCACACCACCAGGACAAGGGGGGCATGAATTCATTCTCGTAGCAATCGACTACTTCACCAAATGGGTCGAGGCAGCCTCATATGCCAAGCAGACGGCAAAACATGTGGCTCAATTCATTGAGAAAAATATTATATGCCGCTATGGGGTACCACATGAGATGATCAGTGACAATGGAACACATTTCCAAGCCGAATGCGCGGAATTGTTGCAGAAATATCATATCAAACATCATCGATCATCACCTTACAGACCACAAACGAACGGAGCAGTCGAATCGGCCAACAAAAATGTGAAGACCATCATCGAAAAGATGACTGAAAATTATAAGGATTGGCCAAGTAAGCTACATTTCGCCCTTTGGGGTTATCGAACCTCTGTTCGTACGTCGACAGGGGCTACCCCTTTCTCTTTAGTCTATGGTGTCGAAGCTGTACAACCAATCGAGCTCGAGATACCTTCTCTCCGAATCGCATTGGAAAGCCAACTAGATGAAGTCGACTGGATTAGAGCAAGATACGACGAACTGGTCTTGCTTGATGAAAAACGCTTGGCAGCTTTGCATCATGTCCAGACCTACCAACAGCGTATGGCACGACATTTTAATAAAAAATTCAAGACCAGGAATATCAGAGAGGGTGACCTAGTGCTTAAGGCACTTCGTAAAAATGTGTTAGATCCAAGAGGAAAATTTAGACCGAACTGGTCAGGCCCGTACATTGTTAAAGCCATCCTGTCTGGCGGAGCGGCACAATTAGTAGACATGGACGGTAACGACTTCCATAATTTAACTAACTTGGATCAACTCAAGAAATTCTACGCCTAGTCGCATGGGTTCATGACCCAATAGAGCTACGTCTGGCCTGATTCCTTTTTTAGGATACGTAGGCAACCCCTCAAGGGGGCCTGACCACTTTCAAATAAAAAAAATCCTCCCTCTATTGATCTAATATGCGCGTCGGTTCAGCATTGCGTCATGGCAAAACAAAAAAAAAAAAAAAAAGGGAAAAAAATGCAGCGACACGTTATTTCTTCCCGTCTGACGGGAGAAATTCCCGTGTCACGGCAACCCCTGAACGGCAAAAAGGACATTGTGACTCCCGTGACACGGGATTTATTCCCGTTTGACGGGAGAATGGTTCCGTGCCACGTCACCCCAGTCTGTCAAAAAAAAAAAAAAAATTTGCCGTGACGCGGGAATTTGAACATTGTCACGGGACCCTTTGACCGTGACACGACAGATTTTCAGTTTCCCGTTTTATTTATTGGCGCATTCGTTGCGAATTCATTGTTCGAGTTTTTGTTTTCGTTCTTCCATTGCGTCTGACTCCTTGACTCGGATAATTAATAAAAGTCATTGTAATTTTTATTTTAAAGGCTGAAATAAATGTGCTATTATTAAAATGAATGCAACTACAAGTATTGGCATCATATGCCTTATTTTAAATAAAAATTATAAATAATAAAATGCAAAGCACTATTGATCTAATCTCTCTTCTCTTTAGGAACATCCTTCTCTTGCTCAATTAGGTCGGCCTTCACCATTAGTGTGTCTTTTGTAGCCCGAACCGTCACACCCCTAGTCGAACTTTCACCCCTTTCGCCTTTCTTGAACTTTTTTGGTTGCTTCTCCCTATACACCATATTTTCTTTACCCTTTCCTTTCACATAGGTCTTCTTTCTTGGCATCTTAGGAGTCTTAAACTCAATTCCTTGTGTTCTCGGACCTAGGCAATCTTTAAGAGGAGCTTTCTTATCTCCAAGACGACTCTTTACATCAGACTTGCGTGATCCGAATCGTTCCCTCCTGCTTCTAGGGTTCAACCATGCCTTGTATGCACTAGATAAGGGAGGAGGAGCTTGGTCACTTGCATAAACGGTCCACAAAGGTCTTCCAATCCAATAAGCCTTGTACTTGTGAACGTTACTTTCATGCAACGATACTTCACGAGGACTATCGTTATAGCGTGGAATTACTTGTTCAAGTCCATACTGCCGCATCAGTCGAGAGGGACAGTAAAAGGTCAGTTTGGAGATACTAGGAACACGACAATATGGAGTTTCATTCGTGCCAACCATCCTAGTAAGCCTCCACCAAGGCACCACCCAACGAATGGAAAATTCCCTCTTTGCAAAGAAATTTTTCCAATCTTCATACGACATGTTCGCAGAGTAATTCTTCTTCCTACGGACTAAGTCGTTAGGGCCATATTTTTCAATATCGTCGGGGGCTTCAAATAATTCCAAACGCTCCATCAACCAAATCTGCAAAAAAGAAAAAAGAATATTAATCAAAATCGAGATATCGAAAAAAAAAAAAAAGGTACTGCAGATTCCCATGACACGGCAGCTTTAACCGTGTCACGACAGACCCCAACCGTGACACGGTGCCTGTTTTGTGTCACGGGGGCTATTCGGAGCGTATTTTACCTGTAATAGTACCAGAGAGCCCTTCCTGATGGCTTTCCGGTCAGCTTTTGCCTCGTCAAGGCCACGAAATGTTTCTCCAAAGCACGTTGGCATAGGAGATCTTCCGGATTCTACATGCTCAAGTACAGAC
Organism: Chenopodium album; assembly: GCF_948465745.1. Lineage (NCBI taxonomy): Eukaryota > Viridiplantae > Streptophyta > Magnoliopsida > Caryophyllales > Amaranthaceae > Chenopodium > Chenopodium album. The sequence goes on along the minus strand of NC_137834.1, from coordinate 64,551,459 downwards.
GCTAGACAAGCATGTCCTACCCTACCGTGTGCAAATAGTAGCTTGCTAAACATGCAAAAAATATATGCCCTTCTACGATATACATGATAAGACTCAGAGATAGGGCGATTAAAATATAAGTTAGCAAGTTTTTCTAAGTCTACTTCATTACCACAAACAATTCTATTTAAATCTGGATCTGTTAGATTCAGATGGCGTTCAAAGTCTTGGTAATAATATTCACGCAAGGTAGGCATGGCTATAAGATTCCTAGCAGGAAATCCAAAGATTGCACCAAATTCCTCCGGCAGAGGACAGATTTCATCATAATAAAATTTGAAACAGTGCGTTTCTGGACTCCAATAATCTAATGCTGCTCTAAGAAAATCATGTTCAATAGCTACATGTCGCAGGGCTAGCAAACCCCTGACATGAAATAATTCTAACTCTCTTTTTTCAGCATTGGTCAAAGAATAAGACCAGTCGCGCAATGTATTATCAAAATTCTGAGACATGATTATTGAAGTATGAAATTCTAAATTATTTTGTGTTTCGTAATTATGCATATCATGAATAATCTGGTCTTATTTTATAGCAAACGCGCTCGACACTGCCCAGAATTTATCTTTTCCCACGCGTAAAACAAACCGAGCAATAGTACGCGTCCCGTGACACGGGAAATTCCACCGTGTCACGGGAACCTTTGCCGTGACACGGCAAGTTTTGCCGTGACACGGTGAACAGTGCCGTGTCACGGCACTTTACACACTTTTTTTTTTCATCTTTTCCGTATCTGTCCGGATTTTTTTTATTTTTCTTATCTTTAGCGTTTATTTTTCAGTCTTCTCTGTCTAATAAAATTCTCACCTTTTTTATTTTTATCTTTATTTTATTTCCAGATTTTATTTCTTTTGTTTTTTTTTTTATTTTATTTTGGGGAAGATTTTTTTTATATTATTTATTCATCATTTTATTTTTATTTCTTTTCTTTTCTTTTCTATTGGGGAAAGTAATTTTATTTTGAGTGTCTTTTTTTTTTCTTTTCTTTTGGGGAAGGTCGGTACCCTCCATTACTCCACTTATGTTTTTTCGTCGTGTCATTAATAAGTACACGATCACACACAAAGAGTCTCAAACACACACTAACACACACAATAGTAGATATATAAATTGTAAATAATGTACAAAGAGTCGTAATACATAAATGTGTCAAGTGTCATCATAATATGAAAACCCTCGGTCAAAAATCTCTAGAATCAGAATCAGTCTCATCTCGACCTTGTGCATCTGGTCCACCCTCTGTGTATGGGAACGACGAACCGAAGAGTCCCTCGACCATCCGAGTACGGGGAGTAGCGTCCCTACTAGTCCCCGTAGGCCCAGTAGTAGCCAAGCTCAAAGCAGGACCCGTCCAGCCGGAGAACGGAGTAGACTGGCCCAAAGATACTGGAATCGTCGGCGAAGGCATCGTCCCATACATCGGAACCGAGAACAAGCCCGATAGCGGTGGAGGAATTCTGGATAATGGGGCCGAGAATGAACCAGGATCCAAAGGAGACCCAAACTCGGGAATTGGAGGCTGTGAAAATGACGGACGCTGAGAAGACTGACCCTGCTGCCACTGAGCCTCTTGGAATGGCTGAGTAGTCTGAGGCTCTCGTTGAGAACGCCGGTGAGCCTCGGGAGATCGTCTACCACGACCAAGCTCCTCCTCGTCCGAGCCTCTGGGCCTCGAGCGCGAGCGGGACCTCCGTCGCTCCTGAAAAACACAAAATCAAAAGGTGTCAATGATGCAAAATAAAACAAATGGTAGAAATGAAGAAAATAAGTGATACCTCAAGGACGTCGCTAGAGCTCCGACAACTCGCACCACGCCGAAGCTTGATGATGCAATACTTCAGCGCGTCCACCAGCTTCATGATTCCCATCACCTCCGGGCGGTTAGGCTGAGGATAAAACAAAGAAAAATCAGTAATAAGCAGCATTAAAAGAGTGGATAATGCGTCGAAGAAAACTCACCGGCTCAAAAACCTCGGGCACTGACTCCTGCGCCTGTCTGTAACCCTCCGGCGCGTCGGCAATATGGTCCTCCGTGATACCGATCGGCCCAGGGTAGCGGACAGACTGAGGAGGAATCTGAATCCTCCCCACAGGGTGGATGGTTGTCTGAAAATATGATCGAATAATCAAGTTATTCGACTATTTAAAACAGAGACTAGCAAAGAAGATTCTCGAAAGAAATCATACCTCGGGAAGACGGGGTGGAGGAGCCAGAGAAGGAAGCAAATCCCGTGCGTAGTCGCTCTCTATGTGAACGAGCTCCTGCCACGGAAGAGTGTAGCGCTCTCCCCTGTTGATCAACCCTCTGATCAAGCGGGAGTCCAACATCGACTCTGGCGGGGATGAAGGCACCACAAAGCGATCACCGCTATGCTGACGGACGACTCGCTCCCCTAAATACCAAACGAAGCGCCCATTACCAACCAAGATGGTACGATACGCTGAAAGACGTAGGGCCTCGGGTAGATCAGTCATCCCGGCCCAAGGACGGTACTGGACATCGATGGGGACCTGGAAACCATAAAAAGTTAGGCGTGAACAACGGGAACAACATCAGAAGAAAGGAACGCAACGAAACTAATCCTTATGCCAACGGAAGAGGTGCCACAGCGTAGTAGCCCACGAAGCGCCGGAACAGACTCCACCCGCGACTCTCCTCGGTCGCGCCAGCTGGCCCCGACAGGAAAGTCGTGGACCGCTCCCCGACGCCGGCGAGGAGCCAAGCCTGGGAAGTACTCGTAGAACCATATCTGCAACAAAGTAATACTTAGTACACGAGTCGAACAAGCTAAAATGAAACAAAAAGGGGAAAAGATTATCACCTCTACGACTCTCCACAGGCCGTAAACGGTGACAGGGGACTCGTCATTCAGCTGACGGCAGCCATGACGCAGAGATAGAAGAAGATCCGCGTACCCAAGACTGGCCCAGCTGTAGGATCCTATCTCGGGGATCCTGGCCAAAGAGGGGAGGTAGCAGAGGAGCACGCGTGAACTCCTGTCGGGAGAGAGGGTCATAGAGATCAGGATCAAGATGAAGATCCGCACCCGCTGCTCGGTCGTCGTATCCTCCATATCGAAGCCACGAGCAAGAACTGAAGCCGACTCCGATCGTCCACTCCTAGGACCACCTCGTGACACTGGTCGAGTCCTGATGTGCTGAACGATCGGACCCAACAAATCAGCTACCTCAGCCGATGTCCAGGATAGATAAGACATCTGGCCTACTGCCCGGTCAGTAAAGAGCAGCCCGCTGATCATGCTGAAGTCTAAGGGGGTCACCGTCATCTCCCCCCAAGCAAAGTGAAACGTGTTGGTAGTATCCCAGAAATACTCCAACAATGCGCGAACAACCGTCGCGCCGCAACCACGGGGGCTGCGAAACCCTACAATCGCCGCGTAGAAATCGACCAAGCCAGACGACTCCCATAGGGCGCTCGTAGCAGGATCCCCCGTAATGACCTGGTGAAGTCGAGGGATCAAATCACCGGCCCCGGAACCATGCTGGCGAAGTGTGCCATCGACTATGCCGGAGAGTGCGCGGTGAGAAACGTGGTTTTCACGGCAGAAAACCAACTGGTCTGGGGTCCACGGAGGTGGAACCCACCTACCCCTACTCGTAGAAGTCCGAGGCTCGGACTCCAAGACGTCGTCGTCCACGCCCTCAGCGACAGTGGGAGTGTCCTCCCGAAAAGCCCGACGCCGGCCGCGGGTAGAAAGGTCGCAATCTCGTCGTCTAGGCATGCTATTATAAAAATCTAAATGTTTAGCATCATTTCCTAAACATTTTTAAGTTGCATATTTATAATGAAAAATAAATATCTAAATACTTAGCATCATTTCCTAAGCTATTTAGTTGTTTATTGAATTATATGCTAAATTTTATTAAAATCTAAATGTTTAGCATCATTTCCTAAACATTTAATTCAAGTTGCATATTTAAATGTTTAGCATCATTTCCTAAACATTTAATTCAAGTCGCATATTTAAAATAATAATCTGAATACTTAGCATCATTTCCTAAGTTATTTAGTTGTTTATTGAATTATATGCTAAATTTTTACCTCAAGGCTAAAAATTGGCAAAAATTATGGTATTTAGTTTCTCCATGACAAACTAATACTACACTTCTCCTAGCCGCATGATACTATGTTCTCCATGACAATATAGTACATATGCAAAATATGAATCAACACATCATTTCACAAGATTCACCACCATTTTTTTTCACCATTTCAAAACATGAACATTATTTCACAAAGTAGCACCCAAAAATGGTGATTTGCTCAATTCTCCATCAAATCATGCAATTTTTGTCTCAAATTTCTCACAAACACACATGTACACATATACAAGTAAAATCATGGCAAGAATTTCAACATAAAGCTTCAAAATCAAAAACCCCCAAATTGATTTTTTAGGGTTTGTCATGAAATTGTTAATGTGAAGCAAATTCAAAGCAAAAATCAAAGGGAGCTTACATGAATGTTTGTAAAGGGTCGAAAATGAGGAGAAGATCGAGAAGTTACAACAAAATTGGTGAAATTCGAACTCCAAAACTCGAAAATGTGTTCCTGCCACCAGCGCAGCTGCCGCGACACGGGCAAGACTAACCGTGTCACGGTCAAGACTAACCGTGTCACGGCGACCTTCAAGCCTGACGAAGCTCCGACAATCTGGGCGGCAGCAACGGAAACAGCAGCAGCGCAGTACAATAGCCAAAAAACCGCAGCAAAACAAAAAAAAGGGGAGAAGAAAAAAATCAGACTAACCGTGTCACGGTCGCCGTTACCGTGTCACGGCGAACTTCGACGGCCGGCGGTTAACCTCAGGCGTGGCGCGGCAGTTTTTGGCAAGAAAGGAGCAAAATGGTGAAGTGTGAAAGCAAGTGTGAAGAAGAAGTGTAAAATGGTGAAATGGTGAAAACAAGCACGCGGATTTAAAGACAGAAAAGGACAAAAAAGAGCAAAAGTGACCGTTGTTGACTGATTCAAACAGCGAAAAGAAAAAAAGAAAAAAGAAAAAAAAGGGGGTCCCGTGACACGGGATACTTGTCCCGTCTGACGGGAACCCCTGACCGGTGTCACGGGAACCTGATGACGTGGCGCGGCAAAACTGAGCTTGGTCAGGGAATATTCTTAGCTTTTTGACCAGTTTGGCTGACTTTCCGAGTTTATTGGGCGATTATTTTTCGCTACGGTTACGCGGAAAATCCCAACTGATATTTAAGGGGGGGGGGCTAAAATTACCATTTTACCCCTAGCAAGCGTCAAAGCCTATTTTTCGGCATTTTAAGCATTTAATATGGTCGGATAATCGGCTTAAAATTGTGAATCATCTGCGGCCCACGTTCGGGGATAATCGAACCACCATACACTTATCAATTTTCAGCAATAGTCGGCTTTCCTCAGGCTTGGAAAGCGTTATCGGTGGATTTTTCTTCAAGTATAGAAAACCGCCAAGTCGGCTTTCCTCAGGCTTGGAAAGCGTTATCGGTGGATTTTTCTTCAAGTATAGAAAACCGCCAAGTCGGCTTTACTCAGGCTTGGAAAGCGTTATCGGTGGATTTTTCTTCAAGTATAGAAAACCGCCAAGTCGGCTTTCCTCAGGCATGGAAAGCATCATCAGTGGATTTTTCTTCAAGTATAGAAAACCAAAAAATTCCTTTGTCGGCTTTCCTCAAGCATGGAAGGCATTATCGGTGGAATTCTTCAAGCATAGAATGACACCAAATTTGTTCGTCGACTTTGCTCAGGCATGGAAAGTATTATCCGGTAGCTTTCTTCAGGCTTAGAAAACTGCCAAACTCTTCAGTCGGCTTTCCTCAAGCATGGAAAGCGTTTCAATCAATGTCACTCGGTCACCGACACACTGGTGCCAGATACGTATTCTATCCCTTTACTCTTTTATCTGTAGATCTAACATTTTTTCTGCAGGTATCGGCGTATACAGAGTGATTTAGGATCGCAGAACGTCTTAAATCATTCTCCGTCCCTATCGGCTACTTTGACTATCGTTTTCGAAACTAACGTTTCTACAAACTCAGTCAAAGTGGGGGCTTCTGTAGACACCTAAAAATGTCTCCCCAAAACCAAACCCGATGATAAATAACCTTTCACCGCCACTATTGGTCGGGTTTAGTATTTAATCCTGAGAGTGCTTAAAAAATCGTATTTTATTAAATTCTTATTTTTGAAAGGTCTATGGATCAGTCTTGGTGTTTGGTAAAAGCATAGTTTTAATTTTAGCCCAAGCTTGTTAATTAATTTTAAACCCAAACCTTTTTATTATTTATTTTTGGCCCAAACATTTTATTTTATTATTTTAGTCCGAATAATAAAAGTTAGAAAAAGCCCGAAATTATAAATCGGCACTTAAAAAGCCGAAAGAAATTAGGGTTAAAAATGAATTTAGACGGAAAAATGGACTGGAACTGACCGTGTCACGGTGTAGCCTGACCGCGTCACGGGAACCCTTCCCGTGACACGTGAGGTCTGCCGTGACACGGGATGTTCCGTGTCCTTTCCGCGTAAACCCTTAACGCGTTTTCTGTTCCGTTTTCTGAAAACTTCCCGCGTCACTCCAAAACTGACCGTGTCACGGGAGTGTGTACTGTCTGACGGTACAGTTTAACCGTGTCACTGTACAGTCTGACCGTGTCACGGGATACTTTTTTTAGGGTTTTTGTCATTTTAGGGTTCTGTGTGCTCCCTCAGCACATTTCCCTATAAATACCCCCTTATTTCTGATGTACGGGGAAACCAGAATTGGATTATTCTTATTTTCTCTCTTCTATGCTCTCAACCTAAACACTAGCCTACCCTTTTCACTTCAAAATTCCTTCTTCAAGCACTCAAAGGAGTCCATATTTTACTCGAGGTTCTGTCCTTAAGCCAAGGCGTGAAAGATAGAATCGTTTGAGGGTTTGGCCCCAAAATCAACCATATTTTATTTGATTTAATTTAATTGTTGTTTTATTATTTCCTTGAAGTTACTAACTCGTTTATTATTCTGTAGTTGCAAACAAACAGATTCAAAGTAAGGATCATGCTCTTTTTATTATTATTATTATATTTCTAACGATTTTTATATGTTGTTGGAATTATGATTAAATTGGTTTTTATATTAATGTTGATTCTATTATTTATTTTGATCACCATATTGCATGTTTAAAGGGAATATGTAATTGAAAATCACGACTAATAAGATAATTTGGACAACCGGTTTAGGGTCCCTTTTAATCTTATTATTAATTGAAGTGATCACCAAATTTTTAGAATTATGTATGCATTAATTTTGAACCAATTTAGTTAAATAATAGTTTGGAGCGAATTGAATTATTGTTTGTATGCCTTTGAGATCACAGGAATGCTTTTCGATATAAGAATCGAGTAGAGGCCAATACGGGCGAATGTGACTCCATGACTCACTTCGTACCATCATCCCCGATCCTCCTTTCGTGGTTCCGAACCATATGGAGTTAATAATCTCATGGATTATGAATGGGGTGTAACCTTCATGGGTCAATCGTTGTTGCCTATCGTTGTCCCTTATCGTGGTTGCCTTTTATGATCCGTGAACGGTTTACAAGTTCCTTAGAAACTTGTTGGTGGCTCCCTACTTTATTTGTCCCTAATCGTTGTCCCTAATCGTAATGTCAATTCTCACTTCCTATGAGTGCCAAGCATATTCACAACATGCTTTTAACGTAGGCGCACTTCAAACGACGCCTACAGGCACGAAAATAATATCTGACTATCTTTGAACGTCTTTCAATTCGAATAGAAATAGGACTTTCAAAAAGAGGAGTTTTATTCAATTTCAAACTCTTTAATCTTATCTTTTCAAAAAGGGTAATTAAGATCTTTTAGAAACTTATAGAACCTTCCAATTAATCCTACTTGGTCTAGGAATGGGATTAAAGCTTTTGGACCCTCCACATGATCATTGGGTCGTAGGTAAGGTGGGCTTAGGTTCGGTTTGGGCTCAGTTTAGTATTTTGGCCATAATTTATTCATTATAACTCGGATTTGGGCTTATAATATATCATTGGAAAGCTCTATTCAAGCCCCATCCAACTATTCAATCATTAGACTCAGATTATGGACCAAAATTAAATTGGACTAAACATTTTTTAAAAAAGGACGCAAAATGAATTATTTTGAGTTTAAAGGCACGAAAAGAGGAAAATACGTTATGGTTTGGGGAAACGAGATAGGAATTGGGTTGGTTTATGAAATGGAAATATGTATTTAAGCACTCAAAGATTAAATGCTTAACCTGACCAATAATTGCGATGAAAGGTTGTTCATTATCGGGTTTGGTTTTGGGGAGACATTTTTAGGTGTCTACAACCATATATATGTTTTCATGCATGTTTGTAGAATTTGTGTGGTATGTTTTTTATTATAAGTTTCTGTATGGAAGATTGAATCTGTTGTATACCATATTTTTATTTTGTAAATCATGCCATTTTTCGTTAAGTTAATGTGATTAATTATTTTGGTATTGTTTCAGTTTCATTATATATATATATATATATATATATATATATATATATATATATATATATATATATATATATATATATATATATATATATGGCAGGGTTTTTTTGTATGTTAATGTGATATGCATTGTTTTTCAATTTCTCTATTTGATGAGGAAGTTATTTTTTCCTTTGTGTTAGTTATGGTGTTAGAGAGGTATGTTGATTCCTTAATAAGCTGCAGACGTAATTGGTGGGTGAGTGATTTGTAATGAAGTTGTTCAGTGAGTTTTTTTTTTAGATTGTCTTTCGTCCTTATTTTAAACATATGATTAGGTGTGGTACTTCTATTGGTTTCTAAGATATTGTGTCAATGAATTTGCATTGTAACAACAATTGCAGGGTAGCTTAAAAAAATCATGAGGAATGTATTGAGAGGAATAGCGTTCTTCGAACACGTGTATTATTCCGATAGAGGGTTCGTAATTATGAGAAAGCGAATTATTTAGTGAGTTTAAGTGATAGGAATGCCTAGATGGAGGCCGCTTCTGATCATTAATATTAATGTACAATTAATGTAACAGCTTAATCTTGACTGAACCCTACGGGTCACCCCCAATCAAGTAGCCAATTTGTGACGACTAATTAATTCGAAAGGAATTAATGAATCATTAGAGTATTATGAGCAAAGACGTCGGATATCAATCTAGGATCATCGAAAACGAGCTTCTTAATTCGATTCGGATTTATGAAAGGACACGATGATAAAATCAAGCACTCTACAAGCAATCTACCGAGTGTTAGGGGGATGGCTGCTAATACGGGTGCTGACCTAATCAAGGCCGCCAGCAACGCTGGCTGGTGCAGGGCATTGCATGCTAGCACACCAGCATTGCTAACAAACTAGCAGCCCAACAACATGCTAAACCTGAAGGAGTTATGTCTTCGATAAGTGCAATTACTAGATATATACCAAGGATCACAATTATGGAGATAATTAGTTCATTCTATAGGGTCGTCAATGTTTGGTGCTAGATATGACAATTGATCTTTAGGCTTGTTAAATGGTCCAAATCCTTATAGAATGGATCCTATTTTGGGTGTTTATTGTCCTTCGGGAGAGTTACAGCTCAGAGACTGGATGCGCGCGGCCTGTACCTGCAAAACAACGCAGACCCTGGGTGGTTGGAGCTCCGCCTCCGACGATCAAGTTAGTACTTGAAGGAAAACGGGAGAAAGTGCGGAAAAAGAGGTGAGATCTCTCGGATTCCGAGATCAGGTGATTCTCTAATGTAAGAGAATGTAGGGTATGCTATAATAATTGTAGATGCCCCAAAAATGGGAAAAATCTCCCGATTTATAGGGTCATTGGGAAATGTGCCCTTGATTAGGTCACTCTGACCTAACCATTCTAGGCTGCGCCAAATTACGGCTTTCTCGGGATTTGGGCCATTGAAGGCCGTCTTTTTCTCCCAAGTTCTAGGAAGGACACGTTTCAAATGGAGATTGTTCCAATTCGGACCAACTAGGGTATGACACGTGTCGAGGTTTGATTGGACCACGTGACATGGGTAAAATTACCCAAAATATTTGCCCCTCACATATGTGACGTGGCGCGCCACGTGGCATCTGTGACACATGTCACTCCACCATAGGTGGCGAATTTGTGAAAATTTTAACTTTTCACATTCCGGGGAAATTACGAAATTACTCCCCAATTTACCCCTCTATAAATACTAACTTTACCCCCCTAGTTTTGGACGTCTCCAAAAAAATACTAGAGAGATAAAGTCAGAGTTAGAGAGAGAGAGAGAGTCTACCTTCCGTCTGTGTGTGTGAACACAAATTTGGTATTTTTCCCGCCTGTGCCCCAAGCAAGCAAGATCAACTTCAGCAGTGACTCAGTCGGACATCGCCGTTTGCCCCCTTTTAGAGACAAACGTAAGGTACCGCCTCTACCCCTTTCAACTCGTTTCATTTGCTTCAATTCATTCAATAAATGGACTCATCACCAACACACACGGCACAACCAAGGTCAGTACTCATCCGGTCGCCTAGGACGGCTGAGTCTAGGACTGGGAGTGCCGACTCGGGGTGCATGGAGAAATTTTATACTCCTCAACCGACCATCTATGTGTCTGTGAAGGACACGATGGCTAGAACCAAACAGACAGCCACCAGACGGCGTCGGAGAGACGGTTCTTTGTAAGTGCTGTCCAATGAGATAACCCCGGTTGAGGGGTCTTAGGGCAATGAAAGCTCTGGGGAGTATTCCCCATCTGGGATCCCTAGAACCCCCCAGCGATACAATCTTATATGCGGGTAGAGACGGTAAGGGGGCCGACTCCCAAATGGAAGTCGATCAAGCTGACCCTGGACACAGAGACGGGGAAGAGTCCACCTCAAGGTCAGCCGGTGACGAGAGAGACGACGAAGACTCCGCCTCAGGGTCTAGCTCTCAGGACGATAGTGACACCCCCTCTCCCCGCTTGAGGATAGCGAGGTTAAGGAGATAAAAAAGTGGGAAGATAAAGATGGTCCCTTTAATATTCACGTGTTCGCTAAAGACTGACAGATTATGTTAAGCGATATTGAGGGCTTTGTAAAGAAACGACCCATGTGAAAAGGTTATACCATTCGGGTTCCGCTGTGCTGGGCACCATCTCTTGGGAGGATGACCAGGAAAACACCGATGCTTACTTTGGATGCTACGAGGCGGCGTTCCTGGCAGGCCTCCGCTTCCCGCTTCACCATGCGGTGAGGGCCATTCTTAGAGCTTATGGCCTAGGAGTCAGGCAGCTCTCCCCAAACTCATGGGCCAACATTCTTGGGTATTTTGCCGCCTGTGAGATGCAAAATTTGAACCCAAGCTGGCAGGATTTTACTCATATGCACTATATGAGTCCCAACCTAGGCAGTAGGAGGGCGTGGTACACTCTGACCACCCTTCCTAAATATCAGATGACATTGGACAAGGTGTCCAAGTATGACGGTTGTAAGACAAGTTTTTATTTGCTGTCTGCCCTAACCCAGCGAGAGAACAGGGAGCTGCGCCGGTATAATAAGAAACTCGACCTTCTAGGTCGCAAATGTGCCCTCCCCAATATACCAGGAGATGACTACGATGCGATCATGGAAACCAAGTTTTTTAAGCTCCATACGGAGACTCTCTCAACCGGGGATGTAATCAAAGTCCCTAATAATTAGATTCCCATGTGTGCATGGTTCAAAGATGAGGCGTTCTTGTCCGCCTGCGGGCTCAGCACCCTGATTCCAAAACATACGTTTGACCGGCATCCGGTTTAATGCCGCTTGCACTTCTACTATTTAGTCATAATTTTGTATTTATTGTGTTTGTTATTTTTTGCAGAAGACGCTTTAAATATGGTGGCTGAGGAAAAGACCCCCAAATGGTCCTCTGCACAGATCATAAGAGACCTGGCGGAGGCTAAGGCTGCCAAACTGAGGGCAGAGGTAAATGCCTTTTCCTTAGCCTAACTTTTTATCAGGCGCAACCGCATGCTTAACTAGTACTTTTATGTTTCAGGGTGGAGAAATTCCCAAGTCCTTCACCAAAAACCTCTTCAAACGGGGCCTGAAGGAGACCGCCTCCACTCTAGTCAAACCTGCTAAGTCTGCAAAAGAGACTTCAGGTAAGACGGGCCCTGAGGGGTCTTCTAGGAAGCACCGCCTCCGCATCGGGGGGAGAAACACTATTGTAGGAGGCTTCAGAGTGGGCTTTGACTTGGTCCCATCCGGCCTTTCTGCGCCTGTGGGTGGAGCAAACCCACAAGCTCCTAAAGGTAAATTCAAACACTTCGAATCCCCGCCTGAGCTGGGCTGGCCGTTGCGAGTGAAATCTCACTCTCAACAAACTTCTTCATGAGACAGCCGGTATCAATTTGGTGCCGCCTATATAGTTCACTCACCTTTGACATATGGTGCAGATCGATCCCCCCGATGGCCGGATGTCCAGGCACATGCCCGGGCCATGCTGGCGGCGGTGCACAAGAAGGAGAAGGATGCTATCCCTAGCATCGAGACGTTCAATGTTGAACGGATCCTGGCTCTCTTGTCTGAGGTACACTTAATTCATTTTTTCTACAATTAAGCATAAAGTATCCCAGATGATTGACACTGTTTGTGTTTACAGACCATGCTCAGGGTTGAGGGACTCAAGCGGCAATATTCCCGGAAGAGGGAGGAGGTAAAAAGAGTCATTAGATCAGTTAGGGATTCACAAGATGTTGCTAAATATGAGTGTACAATTAGTTAACTTTAATTTAAAGCCATCTTGATGCAGTAGGCGGAGGAGGTTAGGGGTCTCAAGCAGGCTCTGGATGAGGTAAAGGAAAAGGCCACCACGGTTGAGTCCAAACTCAAGAAGGCGAAGGAAGACCTCCAAACCTTGCAGGGTCTCTCCCAAGAGAATACTAACCTCAAGGCGGAGGTTGAGAAGCTGAAACAGGATGCAGAGTAGGTCCAAAAGAATCTCAAGGCGACCATTGAGGCGGAGCAGGAGCGCGTGATCTCTGAAAATAATGAGGACGCTGACACCCGGATGAAGATCGCCTAGGCTGCCCTTTACCCCAATCAAGAATACTGCATGTGGGCTCTAGCTTTCCAATATTCTGAAACCGTAGTTTATTTAAGGGAGAAGGGTGAGCCGGAGCCCGAGTCCTTCGCCGCCTGGGCGAACCGAGAATTGGAGGAGCCTGCTAAGGAACTTCATGGGGAAGGAGAGACCATAGATGTCTAATACGATGAGGAGAACCCCAAGGAGAGCCAGGCGGCTACAAACCAGGGAGTCCAATACCCGGAGAACTAGGCGGCCCAACCTCATTCTTAATGTTTTCAACGGCAGTATGCCAAGCGTTTAGAATTTTAGAACTTTCCGGCCTGCGTGCCGAGTATCTTTGTTTCTACCAACTGTGGAGTCGGTAACAATTTTATTTCTCTTTTCCCGGATGTTTATCCGGTTAACAATATTTATCCGGCTTTTTGCCGGTTTTGAATGAAAATATGCCGACTAAGTCGGCTTGATGAAATTTTATTTTGTTTCCATTTATGCATATATATTCTGTAATTTTAATTTTGAAATTTTTGCCTATCTTTTTAAAGCATGCGACAATTCAGACAGTAAGCATACGACAATTCAAATAGTATACCGGCTACTATTGCCCCTGGAAGTTGTATGATTGGTTTCAGTACTTATATGATTGATTGACTTTGGAATGTTTGATACTTTAAAGAGTATGGAATGTACCTAAGTCAATCAATCACGGTAGTGATTGCCCCAAACCAAGTACACAGCCGTCAACGTCAGCCATTTTATCCAATCCGAGAATTCTCATAATTTCTTTGTGAGACAGGCGGGTAATTGCTGCCTGGCAACCAATGGGACAAGGGACATATAGTCCCCCTGTCTGATGGATCCCAGACAACTTAATGGTCGTCTGAAGTACCTGCAATCCATTTCACCTTAATCTCTTGCCCCATTGGGGTAGCTGGTACAATTTTGTTAAATAGTCTAACAGAGAACTTCTGTAATTCACCGGCTGATGTCACTTGATATCCGGTTTTAATCTTAATCATTATTTTAGACTACTTTGGTCAGACAACTATGAGTTGACCAATTTGGCCGTTCAATTTTTGCCGTCTGCGTATGTTGGTAGAGCAAACGATAGAATGCCCTCTGCGACGATAACACCCGGAGGGGCGTCGCCGGACGCCATACTCAAATAGGAGCAGACGAATTTATAAAAACACTATTGCATCCGACCATTGACCTCTTTTTTAATTTTAATTTTAGCCATTAAGTCTTTTGACTAGGTTTAATTTCATATTTAAAGGTCCGCCTAGACGGAGATCCGACTTAAATATCGTGTTAGCTGCTAAGTTGTAACCTAGCTTATTCGATTTGTTGTCCGTCTGTGTTTTCAACAGACGGTAACTTGGATTGCGTATGTATATATACAAAGCAATTAAATCAATATTGAAAACAAAAAAAGCAACTTTTTCATTAATGGGCTTTTTATTTACAAATACAAGCCTTAGAAGTAGTACTTTTTCAAGTTATCTACATTCCAAGTTCTAGGCAGTTGTCTGCCGTCTGGAGTTTCCAGGCGGTAGGTGCCGATTCTTACTTCTTCATATATCCGGTAGGGACCTTCCCAATTAGGAGTTAGCTTTCCTTGCTCATTGGCCCTACCGGTTGCCTCCATTTTTTGTGACACAAAGTCCCTAACTTTCAAGGGTCGTTTGTGTACTCTCTTGTTGTAAGCATGAGTCATTCTCAGACGGTAAATCTCATGACGCAAGGCAGCATTGCCCCTGCGCTCCAGGAGTAAGTCCAATGCCAGCCGCATGGCCTCCCAATTTGCCTCTTCATCATATAGCATGACTCGTAAAGTCGGCTCATAATGCTCGACGGCCAAGACGGCTTCGACACCGTAAACCATGAGGAATAGGGTTTCACCGGTTGACCCTTTTTCAGTTGTCCGAATGGCCCATAGGACATGAATTAACTCTTCATCCCACAAACCACCAGCTCTTTCAATTTTCTTCTTAATACCGTCTGAGATGAGTTTGTTGAAGGCTTCAACGTGGCCGTTTTCTTGGGGTTGGCCGAATGACGCAAAATAGTGTGAGATCCCTTGATCTCCCAACCAAGTTTTGTGCCGAGGCGTCTCAAATTGCGGTCCATTATCAAATACCATAGACATAGGTACCCCGAACCGGGTGATAATGTTCTTCCATATGAAGGAGATGACATCTTTTGTCTTGATGCCTTTGACCGCCTCCGCTTCCACCCACTTGGTGAAATAGTCCACAGCCATAAGAAAATAGCGTTTTTTGCCTGATGTAGGAGTATACGGACCTAGCATGTCCATGCCCCATTTAGCAAACGGGACTAGGCTGTGGATTGTCGTCAGATTAGTAGCCGCGCGATGGATGAGCTTGCCAAATCTTTGAAAATTGTCACACTTTTTAACAAATTCCATAGCATTTGACTCTAGAGTGGGCCAGAAATAATGTCGCCTTGCTCTGACGGCTAGGGATCTGCCGCCTAAGTGGGAGGTGCAGTATCCCGCATGAAACTCTTCGAGAACTTCTTTCCCCTTTTCCGGGGTAACACACTTCAGTAAGGGCTTTAGAAAACCCGCCTTGAAGAGCTCTCCTTCTCTTATCTCAAAGTTTGCTACACGCTTTTTCAGCACGGCTGCCTCCTGGGGTGAATTGGGAAGCGTGCCGTCTGTGAGATACGCCCGGATGCCATCCATCAAAGTAGAACTTCGGTTTAGAATTCCAATGGGCTCGTCATCAGATATGCTTCACTTTTCTATTATTTCCCAAAAGAATGACCGAGGCGTATCACAAGAGGCGGAGGATGCCAATTTTGACAGAGCATCCGCCTGATTGTTCTTGGACCGGGGCACTTGACTTAGATGAAATTCTTCAAGTGTCCCCGCTTCAGCCTTGACCGCCTGTAGATACTTGATCATAGCCGAATGGGTGGCTTCAAACTCACCATTGTATTGGCTAACGACAAACTGAGAGTCTGAGCAAGCGTCAATTTTTGTTGCCCCTGCCGCCTTACACATGCGGATCCGGCCAGCGGGGCTTCATATTCCGCCTCGTTGTTTGAGGCCTGGAACTTGAAGTGTAGTGCATACTCATATTTTCCCCCTTTAGGGGATTCACAGATTATGCCTACACCACAGCCGTTCATAGTAGAGCTCCCGTCTACATGCACCTTCCAAACCTGATCAAGGTTATCCGGAGCAACCGACCTTGTCATTTCGACAATGAAGTCGACAAACGCCTGACCCTTCACTGCCTTTCTTGGTTCGTAGGTGATTTCAATACTTTGCATTTCAATAGCCCATTTTAGCATTCTTCCGGGTGAGTCTAGGGTTGTCATTGGCCGCTTGAGAGGCTGATCTATGTAGATCACCACCGGATGTGCCAAGAAGTATGGTTTCAACTTCTTAACAGCCATGTAAATAGCGAGGCCAAAATTTTCAACCATGGGGTACCGGAGTTCGGCATTTCTGAGCACATGGCTAATGGAATAGACCGGAAGCTGATTGCTATCTCTCTGAGCAAGGAGAACAGCACTGAGGGCATGATCTGAGATGGCTAGGTACATGAAAAACGTCTCCTTTGGCAGAGGGCTAACAAGCCTTGGCAAGGAGTGAAAATGCTCTTTTAATTTCTGAAAGGCCGCTTCAGCATCATCCCCCCATTCAAATTTAGTCTTCTTCCTGATTGTTTGGAAGAAGTAAAGGCATTTGTCACCTGACCGGCTGAGGAATCTCCCAAGCACAGCTAGGCAACCAGTAAGCCTTTAGGCTTCCTTGACAATGCGGGGTGACTTCATGTCAATTACCGCCTGTATCTTCTCAGGGTTAGCCTCTATCCCTCTTTGATCAATCAAAAATCCGAGAAACTTCCCAGACTCAAAACCAAAACACACTTTTTGGGATTTAACATGACCTTATGCCGCCTGAGTATGGTTAAGATTTCTAGGAGATCACCAAGGTGATCCGTCTGTAGCTTGGATTTGATTATCATGTCATCAACATACGCCTCTACAATCCTCCCAATCTGATTAACGAAGACTGTATTAATCATCCGTTGGAAAGTAGCCGACACATTCTTCAATCCAAATGGCATCACATTATAGCAGAATAACCCCTGATCAGTGACGAAGGCCGTCTTCTCTTGATCTTTTATCCACAGGGGTATCTGATGGAAACCGGAGTAGGCATCCATAAAACTCATCAAGGCATGCCCGACTGTAGAGTCGACCAGACTGTCGATCTTTGGGAGCGGATAACCGTCCTTTGGACATGCCTTGTTATGGTCTGTGTAATCAACACACATATGCCAGGTACCATTCGGCTTCTTTACAAGCACAACATTTGCAACCCAGTGGGGAAAGTTACATGGCCGAATGAACCCAACGTCCAATAACTTTTTTACTTCGACAACTGCTGCCTGACTTCTCTCCTCGCTGTGGTTTCTTTTCTTTTGCCGGATGGACTTCTTTTTTGGATCCACGGCGAGTTTATGGACTGCGAGATCTGTGCTGATGCCTGGCATCTCCTCCACGTCAAAGGCGAAGGTGTCTTTGAATTCTTTCAGTAAATGGTGCAAGTCTGCACCCGGCCTTTCAAAAGCAGTCGTCCCCACCTTAACCGTCAGCTCTAGACGGCTGTCGTCTAGAGGGATATCAATGTGCTCACCAGCCGACTGGGGACGGAGATCATCTAACCGCTCCCCGGTTAGTGATTGCTATTTCTTTTCACCTCCATCAGATTTCAGTTTTTCTTTTATTTGCGGCTACTGGAGGGGGTGAATTAGGGTCCTTGATATCGTCAAGGTCTATTGGCTCCTTCAACTGACCGGCTGCAGAAGCAGTCGGCTTGACGTCGAAGAGATAACATTCTCTTGCTGTCATCTGATCCCCGTTGAGGGAGCCGACAGTGCCATCACCCCTTTCATACTTGAGAAGCATGAGAGCTGGGATGATGACGGCCTTGCACTCATTCAGAGTGGGCCGGCCAAGAATGATGTTGTAGGCGTTCAGCTCTTTAACCACCAAGAACCGGACGACCATGTGCTACCCTTGTCCCTTCTCCCCCAAGCGGATGAGAATGTCAATTTGTCCGACTGGGTGCATGACTCCTCCCCCAAAGCCAACTAATGGATGGGAGACGTCGCGCAGACCTTCCTGCTTGTAATTAATCCGGGTCTGAAACTTAGCTGATGAGATCAGAAGATCTACTTGTGTCTATGAGGATCTGGCCAACCAGCTAGTTGGTGACCTTGCATTCAATGATGACTGGGTCGTCATTGCGGTTGGCGAACTTTTCTCTGATCGTTCTTATCTATGAGGACGTTTGGGAATGTTCCACTTGAGGATGCCTGTCCATCATCAACTAAATGGATCCTCTTCAGATGATCCTTGGTGCCCCGGATGGTTGGGCCATCGCTTGCGAATCCACCTGCTATGGTGTAGACCGGATCCTTGTCGGTATCCGAGCTACTAGTAGGCTGGACAATTTTTTACGACTGCCCCGGATTCGTCTTAGAAGCTGCTTTGGACTTCAAGACATATGACTTCAACAAGCCCTTGTCAGCCAGGCGGTCCAATGTCCGCTTGAGACTATAGCAGTCGTTGGTGTCATGGCCCACCTTTTGATGGAAGTGGAAGAATTTATTCTTGTTCCGCGACTGAATGGAACTCTTCATAAGATTCGGCTTCTCAATGGTCAGCCAATCCTTCACCTCTGTAAAGATGGTGTAGCAGTCTTTATTGAATTCATACCGCGAGACATGCATACGGTTTGAATTCTTTCTTCTTCTTTTTGGAAAGCTGATCAGATTCTTTAACCGCCCAAACTTCTTTTCTCTTTTTACTCTCTTCAGCTTTCAGAGCCGGCTGAGCTGACCGACTCTCCTTTTGTTTATCGGACTTCTTTTAGTCCGACTGATGGCTAGACGAGCAGAGGTCAGTAGCTTGAATAAAGCTCTCTGCCTCTATCAATGCCTCTTGAAGGGTAAAAACCCTCTTACGGACAAGGTCAAAATTAAAGATCGACCCTTCCTTCAGACCCTTGAAGAAGTCTCAAGTCTGTATAGGCTACCTTGTCAGACGGCCCCTGGATTTGAATTTTCACCAGGTTGAACCGCCTGACATATGAGCGGAGCCCTTCTCTATCTCCCTGTCGGATGGTGCTCAAGTCGAGACTTGTCTTTTTGGCAGGGATGTTCATCAAGAAGTTGGAGGCAAACAGGAAGCAAGCTTCCTGAAGCTATCGATGCACCCGGCTGGCAGGTTGCCAAACCATTGTTGGGCAATACCCTTCAATGTAGCCGGGAAGCGGCGGCACCACATAGCATCGTCGAGCCCCTGCATGTGCATAAGGTTGGAGTAGGCCATGAGGTAGTCCTTCGGGTTGATGGTACCATCATAAGCACCCACCAACACATTCTTAACCTTGGCCGGCTATGCAGATTTGGTTATCTCCTTGGTGAACGCAGAGGTTTGTTCACCAAGTTTGAGCAGTCGGAGCTGCCAGTCCAAAGGTTGGACGTTATATGCTGCCTGACCCCCAAAGAGGGCCGACTGCATGAAATGAGAGGAATATGGACCGTAAACCATAGGGGGTACATACGGTGCATTCCCAATCATCGAAGGGCCAGAGTGGACGGTGTTACCGCCTGTGTGGCTCTTATGCAAGGATTGAGTATTCCCTGTTGATGTATTCTTGAAGCTGTTTAGAAAGCTCGAAGTAGAGGGTGACTCAGACAGCTGCTGTCTTCTCTTGCGGGTGCTGATTTCCCGGGCATCAGGAATAGATTTTTTGTTTCCCCCTGGCTGTTCACCCCGGTGGGTGTTTCTTGTATTATTCTGGGGTAGAAGAATCTTGGACTGGTCAAGGGTCCCGGCTGCCTTGTCCTTTGGATGCGGAATTGGCTGCCTGTCTTTTAGTGGCTTTCTCCTCTTTGGAGGAGTCTTTCTTGCTGACTGACCCTTGCTTGGGCCAACTAACCCTGCTCTTGGTGTTCAGATCCATGATTTCACCCTTAACTACTCATGAATTTCATGAGTTCGTCTCGGGTGACTGGGGCGGATCCGCCTATCGTATGGGTTTCCCCTTCCGGCTGACCAGGGGGTTGTAGGAGTTTATAGGTACAAATGCGGAAAACATGAATCCTATTCATAAAGCACCTAATCCCAAGATCATGCATAACACATAAAGAATTAGAATTAATACCTTTGAAGCGTGATTCCACGTGTAATCGAACAAGAACAAGGGAGATAAAGAACCTCAAGCGTGATTGCTCTACTTGTTCCACAGGCACAGATTAAGTCCTCCACTAATGCTAGTTAGTTGGAATCGAACACTTAAATTGACCTTCTATGGAGTAGAACGAGCAACGAAAAAATCTCGAACCACCACGAAGGGAGGGGATGGGCGTGTGGTACAGAGAGAGAGAGAGGTTTTGGATACTGGTTGCTTGGTACACAATTAACTGTTAATTGTGTTGTCTCATACAACCCTAGGCATGGACTTTATTTATAGATCTCATCTCTAAATAAGAGTCCATGACAAAGCCCAAATCCTAACTCTAATCTAACTATACTAGCCCAATCCAATTCATGATTAGATACTTGTTCATGAGGCCCATAAATGGGCCTCTAACTTGCTTAACCCAATACCTTTGTTGTGTGACCTCATAGGATCCATTCCAGTGGGCTTTGGACTATTTGACTAGCCCAAAGATCAATGATCATAGTCTAGCAACAAATAATGACAGCCCAAAAGAACGAACTTATTATCTCCATAATAGTGATCCTTGATACATCTAGTAATTGCACTTATCGAAGATAGAACTCCTTCAGGGATCGGCTTGTACCCACCTGGCTTGCACTCCGTTCTAGAGTGTCTCTGGGACGGATGCGCTTGGTAATCAGAGAGCCATCCTTGGCCATATAGGTTTCGACCTGAGGATCGTCATCCTCATGGTCAGTAAAGACCTTCGGCTAGTTAACCAGGTGGTCAGGAGGTTGTACAGACTCTTGAACCATCATTGAGGTACTCTCCCCATAGACGGCGCCAAATGTTTTGGGTGTTTTTTGTCCCTCGGGAGAGTTACTGCTCAGATACTGGTTGCGCGCGGCCTGTACCTGCAAAACAACGGAGACTCTGGGTGGTTGGAGCTCCGCTTTCGATGATCAAGTTAGTATTTGAAGGAAAACGAGAGAAAGTGCGGAAAAAGAGGTGAGATCTTTTCGGATTCCGAGATCAGGTGATTCTCTAATGTAAGAGAATGTAGGGTATGCTGTAATAATTGTATATGCCCCAAAAATGGGGAAAATCTCCCTATTAATAGGGTCATTGGGAAATGTGCCCTTGATTAGGTCACTCTGACCTAATCATTCTGGGCTGCGCCAAATTACGGCTTTCTCGGGATTTAGGCCATTGAAGGCTGTCTTTTTCTCCCAAGTTCTAGGAAGAACACGTGTAAATTGGAAATTGGCCCAATTCGGACCAACCAGGGTATGACACGTGTCGAGGTCTTATTGGACCACGTGGCATGGGTAAAATTACCCAAAACAAATCCTATGAGGTCACACACAAGAGTATTGGGTCAAACAAGTTAGAGGCCCATTATTGGGCCTCATGAGTTTATTACATGACACATTGATTGTTGGGTTAGGATAGTTTGATGAGCTTAGAATATTTTGGTCATGACATGGATTTATTGAGAGAATTGATCTATAAATATAATCCATGCCTAAGGTTGCATGACATGACAATTAATTCACTGTTAATTGTGAACCAAGCAACAAACTCCCAAAACCTTAACTCTCTCTCTCCACTCGGCCCTCTTTCTCTCCTCCCTTAACCGTACGGCCGCCCCTCATAGGTGGCGCATGTGGTTCTTGTTTGGGTGGTTCGTGGTGTGCTTGTGACTCACATCTCCGTTGAAGGTTGATTGAAGTGTTCGATCACAACTAACTAGCATTAGTAGAGGTTTGATCCGTACTCATGGACTTAGTAGAGGAATCACACGTGGGGTTCTTATTCTCCTTATTGTTCTTGCTCGATCATACGTGGAATCACGCTATAAAGGTATTAATTCGAATTATTTATGTGTTATGCATGATCTTGGGATTAGGTGCTATATGAATATGATTCATGTTTTCCGCAATTAGTACCTATAAACTCCTACAGTGGTATCAGTTAGCATATAAATTTACATGTATTGATATTAATTCTTTGATATTCCACAATTTTAATTCAATTAGGAGGGAGGATAATTTAATTATGGGTCAATTATTATTTTAAATGTGATTTAACAATATAGAATCATTAAAAGTTGTTTAATTTGCTCCAAATTAGCCATCAAAAGATCCGAATTTTGCCCTAATTCACTCGAAAATTTCGACTCCTCATACCCCAATTACGAAAATTTTGAAACCCTAAACCCTAATTTGTGAAATTTGTGTTTTGGTTTTTGATTTAATTCGATTGTTATGTGATTAATGAATAATCTATTTGATTTCATGTTAAATTATGAATTTTCATGATCAAATTATTTAATTTAAGAGTTAAATTAAATTGTTGATTAATTTCATGAATAACCCTAATTTCAAGATTGAATATGATTTAATTTTGAAATTAATTGGACCACAATAAGTTAATTTAATTTTAACAAAAAATTGTTTTGTTTTATTTAAATTAAAATAAAAAAGAGGTTTTTATGCGCGGTAACTGCGACTAGGTGATGCAACCACGGCGATTGCCGCTGTAAGAGGTCCGAAAAGAGGGTCGAGGTGGGCAGCAGGGCGGATCAGCAACATCAGCATCGTGCAAAGGTTGCGCGGCACTGCTGTTGTGCACCGCTGCAGAGCAGCGTATACCTCACGGTGTACGACCACTGTGGCCGGCTTCGGCTGGCTACACCATGATGGCTGGTGCACGGTTTTAAAAAAATTATTTTATTTTATTTTAATAAAAATCATATTTCAAAATTGAAATTAAGGAGAAAAGTTTTAATTTTGAAAAGATAATTATCAAAGATAAAGTGGTTAATTTTGTTAAGTTTGGATAATTATGCAGCAAATGATTCTTTTTGGATAATGATGGAATAAATAATGAGATTATCCCATAATTATTTTTGGATAATAATTGATTTAATATTATGTGATTACCTAGGCAATTAGGATAGAATCTCCTAAATTGGTTAGGATAATTATGGAAAATAAATATGATTTATCTTCTATAATTAAAATATGATTTGATTCTATCTCTTACCTAAAATAGAGTATATGATATTTTATGGTTGGTTAGAAATAATATGTGATATTATCTAATTGCAGTAATTATTTAAACGAAATTTTCATCATATGCCCCTGAGTTTTTCTTTTATTCACCATATACCTCTCAACTTTTTTATATTCATCATATACCCTCAAATTTTCACAAATATACATCATATACCCTTGATGATTAATGATTGTTAATTTTGTCAATCATTAAAGTTAATTACGAACTAAACCCATCCTAAATACATTCCCTTACCCCCAAAACTACCCACATTCCTTTTTTTCCACCACCAAAACCACCTAAATTTCCTTTTCTCATCCTCAAAAACATTCATGCGAATATGGTGACGAAGATTTGGAGTGATTTCGGGGGCTGGAAATAGGAGAGAAGTGGTTTCGGGGATGAGGGGGAGAGATCTAAGGTATAATTAATCAAATTCCACTCATCTTATTTTCATTAGGGGTATATAGTGAATTTTTGTAACAACTTAGGGGTATATGGTGAATTTGAAAATTTTGGTGGGTATATAGTGAATAAACAAAAAACTCAAGGGTATGTGGTGAAAAAAATGTTAATTAAATATGAGATATTATCTAATTGCAACATTTGATATTGTAGTTTAGGAAAGCATGATGAGTGATTTATTATGCGACACTTTATAATATATGATATTATTTATTGCTACGTATAGACTAGTATGGCCCATAGATTCTAAATACGATATGCGCATCGTTTTGTATCTTTAAAATCTAAATACGGTCTGCGTACCGTTAAGTATTTTTGTAATTTATTTTATTTTATTTAAGTAGTAGATAGAATAGAATAATATTAAAGGTTGCAGTTGATCCAAGAAGCCAATGGAGTGGAGGCCCAAAGGAACAAGATGGATGAGATCCATGAAGATTAAAGTGGGAGCCTTTTCTACTTTATTAGTTTTCTTAGGATTAAGGGGCTATACTATATCATGTTTTATTTATGCATTATTAGATTATGCATGTTAGATTTATTTTATGTTGATGGATGATGCGCTAGAGTTCACTAAATAATCACAACATAATAAATCTAGGTCCCAGTAATATTGAGGTTGCTTTTCCAATTGAATACCCAACAATTCTTAGATGGTGAGTGATAGGTCGGCCTCCGCAGAGTATCACTTGTTATTTTAGGATTGTGGGGGTGGATCACGTTCTACATATTTAATTGGTTATACTCAACAAGGTTACCTAAAGCGTTTAGAACCTTGAAGCCAAGGGTAATAATTAAACATGTGATGGGTAATTACTCAACCTAGAATTACAAGAGTTGTAATCAGTTTAGAGTTTAGTCACCTTGAAAATGTAATGCTTGATGGTAGGGCCTCAGTCCCGTCAACTATTACACAAATAAAGGGTCTTGGAATCATTTAATTCAATAGGGATCAATTAATATTGAATAAATGCTTTAAAGTTACAAATCTTATATCGCTTATGGTACTTAAAATTTATTAAACATAATTTAAACTTTGCCTCGTTTTGTTTTTGTTTTTAGATGAATAACTTTTACGACAACACTATTTTGCCAAACAAATTGAATTTAAGGCTGAATCTTAGAAACTTCAAGGAATGGGAAAATGAGTTGAGATATGTTCTTAAAATTCAAAAGCTTGAAGCTCGTTTATGTATACCCATTGAGAGCAGATATACTGTTGGTTTTACTCTTGAAAGGCATGCGAAAGATGTTTTGGATGCTGAGAAAATCAAAAACCTCATCTTATAATCTATTCCAACTTGTTGGAAAATAAGGTTCAGGCACTATGATTTGACCAATCTGTATGAATGTCTTCGTGCCATCTGTCGAGGTGGCATTGGAGTATTAAGAAGTGGAGGCATCAACGACCATAATGTAAGAGAGGTCGTTAATTCGATCCCTTAGATTTACTACTCCTATACTGATAGTATAAGGTTTGAAACTTAAAATATCCAATGTAAGATTATGGCTAAGAAACTCATGCCTAGCCATTCAGTTAGGAACCATGTCAATGAACTGATTGGATTATTCAGTCAGATGGATATCCTAGGGAGACCGTTCGATGATGACTCTGCACATGATACTATCTTGTTCTCACTCCATGATAAATATGATCTGGTCAAGCTTATTCATGATGATGAAGGCTCAAAAGTGAAATTAGTCAACCTTTTAGTCAATCACTCAGAGGAGTACTTGAAGAATGAGGGAAGCCAATGCTTCTATTGTGGTAGGTGGTCTTGCCACACGCTTGGGTGTCCCCATTATACAATAGTGAAAACATAAGGTAAAGAGTTACCTAATGTTTTTGTTGTAGAAATTTTTCTTACTTCTCTTTCAACTTGGGTATTCGATACCGGTTGTGGTGCTCACATTGTTAATAACATAAAGGGCCTAGAAGGGAGTAGGAAGTTAGCAAAAGGGGAAGTCACACTTCGAGTAGGAAATGGATCAAAAGTTGCTGCACTTGCTATTGGAGATTATCATTTGAGACTTCCGTCTGGTCCTGTTTTGGTGCTTCATAACTTTTATTATGTTCCAACAATTACCAAAAACATTATTTCAGTTCCAGTTTTAGATACTGAAGGTTTTTCTTTTGAAATAAGAGACAAGTGTTGTTTTATTTCCAAAGATAATATGTTATATGCTAAAGCTAAATTGTTTAATGGCTTATATGCCTTAGATTATACAAATCATGTCTACAACATATATCATAAAAGGCAAAGAACAGATGGTTCAAACCCAACATACCTATGGCATTGTAGGCTTGGACACATTAACCAAAAGCGCATCCATAAATTACATAAGGATGGACTCCTTTCATCATTTGATTATGAATCATTTGAAAATTGTGAGTCATGCTCGCTTGGTAAAATGGCTAAGTCACCCTTTGCGGGTATAGGTGAAAGAGCTAGTGACCTTTTGGGACTCATACATACAGATGTGTGTGGACCAATGAGTTCAAAATCTAGGGGTGGATTTAATTACTTCATCACTTTCACTGATGATTTAAGTAGATTTGGTTACATTTACTTAATGAAGCAAAAGTCGGAAGCCTTTGAAAAGTTCAAGGAATTCTAGAATGAAGTACAAAACCAACTTGGGAAAATATTTAAAGCATTACAATCTGATCGTGGTGGTGAATATTTTACTCAATAATTTGATGAACATCTGATTAATAGTGAAATACTTTCACAGCTAACCCCTCCAGGGACGCCACAGTTAAATGTTGTGTCAGAAAGGAGGAATAGGACCTTACTGGATATGGTTCGGTCCATGATGAACTTTACTGATCTTCACATATCATTCTGGGGATATAAATTAGAAGTAGATGATAAAGTACTGAGCAGAAGCTCGTCCAAAGTAGTTGAAAAGACACCATATGAGATATGGAATGGAAAAGCTCCAAAGTTGTCTTTTCTCAAGATTTGGGGATGTGAAGCCTTGTAAAACGTTTACAAGGCGACAAACTACACCCTAACTCAGACAAATGTTTCTTTGTGGGTTACCCAAGAGAGACAAGAGGGAATTACTTCTACAATCGAGAAGATAACAAAGTGTTTGTTGCTAGCGATGGTGTATTTCTAGAAAAGGAATTCCTCTCTAGAAAGCCAAGTGGGAGTAAAGTAGTTTTCAAAGAAATTAGAAACGAGCAACAAATGGATGTGGATAACACCACATTAGAGGCAAGGGCGCATAATCATGTGTCAGAGCAAGCTAATTTAACTAGTGGCACTCCTATTGTCCCACTTGAATCTAATTCTTGCGAAAATCTTCAAAGAGTTGAAGAAAACATTTCTATTGTTGCTCTACCCCACGTAGGTCTTCCCAAATTAAAAACAAACAGTTTGTTGAAGTTCTGTTAACTGAGGATTCTGAAATCTTCTAATTGGATTATGAGGAATCTGCAACCTACAAGCAAGCTTTGGCGAGCCCCAACTCAGATAAATGGCTTGAGGCCATGAAATCCAAAATGGAATCAATGTCTGAAAATGTTGTATGTACCCTAGTAGAATTTCCTGATGGGGTAAAACCCATTGGTTGCAAGTGGGTCTATAAGATTAAAACAGATAAGGATGGAAATGCCTACATCTATAAAGCACGACAGGTTGCAAAAGGTTATAGACAGATTCATGGTATTGACTATGATGAAACCTTTTCCCCATTAGCAATGCTTAAGTCCATTCGGATTCTTATAGCGATTGCTGCATTTTTCGATTACGAAATTTGGCAGATGGATGTCAAAATCGCCTTCTTTAATGGGTTCCTGACAGAGGAAGTGTATATGACACAACCTGAGGGTTTTGAAGATCCATAAAATCCTAGAAAAGTATTCAAACTTCAGAAATCCATTTATGGATTAAAGCAAGCATTGAGGAGTTGGAATCTTCGTTTTGATGAAGCGATCAAACAATTTGGTTTTCTCAAAAGCGAAGAGGAACCTTGTGTATACAAGAAGTCCAGTGGGAGCATCATACTTTTCTTAGTCTTGTATTTAGATGACATACTACTCATGGGGAAATACATACCAATGCTTGGGTCAGTCAAGGAATGGTTGAAGAGTTGTTTCTCCATGAAAGACTTGGGTGACGCCGAGTACATTTTGGGAATCAAGATCCATCGAGATAGGTCTCGAAGGATGATTGGACTGAGTCAAGAAACTTATATTGATAAGTTTCTTGATAAGTTTGAGATGACAAGCTCCAAGAGAGGATTTCTTCACATGTCCCATGGCATTACGCTCCGTAAATCTCAATGTCCAGTTATGCCAGACGAGATGAGACGTATGGCAATTATACCTTATGCTTCGGCAGTAGGGTCGATAATGTATGCCATGATTTGTACAAGGCCGAATTTTTCATACAAGTGGGAGATTTGAACATTGACTTAAGGAATTTGAATATTGCGCACTTATCTCAGACAAGTGGGAGATTGAAGGAGTTATGTCTTCGATAAGTGCAATTACTAGATATATCAAGGATCACGATTATGGAGATAGTTAGTTCATTTTATAGGGTAGTCAATGTTTGGTGCTAGATATGACAATTGATCTTTAGGCTAGTTAAATGGTCCAAAGCCTTATAGAATGGATCCTATGAGGTCACACACAAGAGTATTGCATCAAACAAGTTAGAGGCCCATTATTGGGTGTAGGGAATATTTCAAGCCATCCCACACTTGAGCCCCACTGTGATCATACACTTAAGCATGGTGGCGTCCAAAGTAAGGAAGCTAAAGAAAAAGAGTCGCCAACAAGTTTTAAGAACTTGTAAACCGTTCACAGGGTAAAGGTTACACCCTTAACGATCCAGGAGATCGTTAACTCCAATAAGTTTGAAACCATGAATGGAAGTTCGGGGATGAAGGTACAATGACAACCTAAAAGAGATTGAACCTGCCCTAAAAATACGCCTCTACTTTATTCTTCTCGTATTCATGTGCACTTTTTGACTAACATGCAATCATTAGGTTTACCCTAAATCTGTTTAATCTATGTTGGTTGAATATTAATGCACAAATAAAACTATTATTGGCGATCACTTGAATTATAATCATATTAGCCCTAAACATGATTATTAATTATCTTATTAGCCCTAAACATGATTACAAGTACAAATTCCCTTTAAACATGCATAAAAGGCGTGATCAAGCAATAACAACAATAAAATATCAAGCAACATAATAACAATAATCATAACAATCATAATTAAAATAATCATGTTAAAACATAATATTATTAGCAAGATCCTAGGCATGATACTAACAAGATTAATAACAAACCCTAGCATGTCACTAAACAATAAAGATTAAAGCTTTAACCCTAACATGATATTAGGAAAGAAATAGGAAGCATCATAATAATCATACTTGATATTAGGAACTTAATTAACCCTAAACATGATACTAGGAAGCAATAAATTAAACATCCTAACATGATAATAGGAATCAATAAAACAATCAAAGCATGATTTCTATATCAAAATATCAATAAAGTAATTAAATTACTTACTTGGATACCTCGTATCTCTTTTTAATAACAAAATACACACGTTAGTAACTTCAAGGAAAATATTAAAACAAACCAATTAAATTAAATAATTGAAATAGAGATTTGGGACCAAACCCTCAGAAATTATCAACCTTTCATGTCTAGGGCGAAGGCAAATTCGAACTTGGCTAGGTGTTTCTAAAGCTAATGTATGAGAAATTTTAAGAGATGGAAGGTTTAGAAAAAGAAAAGAGAGAGAAGAAAAGCTTCTAGCTTTTAGAGAGAGAAAATTGTAGATTGTGACTGTAGATGATTTTAAAATAGGAAGATACGACCCTTATATATAAGAAAAATAGCACGGGATCAAAGAAAATTATATTTGGAATAAAACTCCTCCCGTCGCAAACGACAGAAGCTAGCGCCAAACAACGAGCTCGTCGCCAGGCAACGAGGGCCAACGCCAGGCAACAAAGGTCAGCGCCTGGCGACGACTCCGTCGTCTCGCGTTAGTCCAAAAGTCAACGCGCTTTTCCACGCGTAATTACCTTCAACACCGGTTGCAGGTAATTATGCGTCCGAGCAGTTTTCGAAATCAGATTTATTTTATTCTAAATAAAACATACTTTTAAAATAATAGGCCCTTTTCTAGATCATCGGGCCACCTTTGAAAATCTTTGGGCCTAATCTAATCCAATCCATAACTTCCTCACAAGTCATCGGAATTGGGCCTATAATATATCATTGGAAAGCTCTTTTCGAGCCCAATCTAACTACACAATTATTGGACCTTTATTATGGACAAAACTAAATTGGACTGGATATTTTTTATAAATAGGAGTAAGAAAAGAAACATTTTTCAAAACAGAAAGAGAAATATTTTAATAAAAGCATCCTTATCTTTAGACTTTCCACACTTTCACCTCGTTCGATAATTGAATGACGTGAAAGGTATTCATCACTGGGTTCGGTCTTGGGGAGACACATTTGGGTGTCTACAGAAGCCCCCACTTTAAATGAGTTTGGAGAAACTTATGTTTCGAAAACAAAAGTCAAAGTAACGATAGGGACGGAGAATGATTCATAACGTTCGGCAATCCCAAATCATTCTTATAATGCGGATACCTGCAAACTAGCATTAGTTAAAATAAATAAGAGAGTTAAGAAACGCGTATCTTGCACCATCGAGCTCACGTCACTGTAGGTAACCGATTTGTTGCTGCATTTGTTGTTGTGACAACCTTCCACAAGCTAGGGAACACCATCTTGCTGTTTTGTTGATGTTCACTCATCTCTGAACAAAGAGCTTCTTTTTTTTATACGTCCATCCGTCTCTGAACAAAGAGCTTCTTTTTTGTTTGAAGATCTTCCTCAAGCTAGGAAATACCGCCGGAAGACTGCTACGCCCGTAACTGCCTCCAATTTCTGTTATGATAGTCTTTTGCAATTTAGAGAACACTATCAAAGATTAAATCGCCTAAAACGATCTTCTACCGCCTTGTGACCATCTTCCGCAAGCCAGGGAACATGATCAAATATTGTTTCGCCCGAAGCCATCCTCAGTTGTTGCGATAATATTCCGAAGAAAATTACCGAAGATCAACGCCCGTCGATCCATAAAGCTCGCTTGAATTTTTCTGTTGATGCTTTGGGTGATGACAACCCTCTTTTCTTTAGGAACAATTGTCTACACAACTCTTGAATAATGTAGAGAATCCAATTTAGGGAAAATTGTCAATGCTATGTAACAATCCGTCCTTGGAAATGTTTCGACAATAAAGCGACAATCCGTATCTCAGAAATTTTGCTAAAATCCATTTTTGGGAAAAGTTGCCAATGCTTCGTAAGAATCTATCATAGAACCTTGCTACGATCGACAACCCACATCTTGGAACATAACTCTTGAAAGAAATCCACCTTGGAAATTTTCCAATGCTATGCGACAATCCTTTTAGGAAAATGTTGCCACAATTGACAATCTTTGTCTTGGAAATTTTGCAAAAAATCGACAATCCACCTCGGGAAAATTTTCCACATACTAAAATGAATGACAATCCACGTCGAGGAACCTTTGCCGAAATATTAAGATGAATAGAGACCTGAGACAATCCTTTGGGAAAATTTTCCATAGAGAACTACGTGTATGACAATCAAATCTCGGAAAACATGCCACCGATGACAATCCAAACTTGAAAAAAAATGCCAAACAGAGAAGGAGCACGACAATCCACGCTTGGAAACTTTGCCAGAGATGACAATCCAATCTTGGAAAAATTGTCGTTTAAGAAGAATGCGCGACAATCCATATTTGGAAATATTGTCGGTTGGGGATGACAATCCAATCTTGGAAAAATTGTCGTATAAGTGCTTGTTTTTGAACCGATGCCTTGGTGCTTGTAATGAGCCAATGCTTAGGCGCTTAAGCTAAGTGAGACAATCGTCGTCAGGTCAATCACTTATTGCGATTGTAATCGAGCCGACTACTAATCATGTCAATTTGCTTATAGGGGCTAACTAGCGTACCAAGGAATGCAATCAATTAATATGACCGCCGTCAGGCTGATCGACAATCAAATATGATTGCAATCAAGCTTACTCTAGCTGATTTGCTAAGTTGTTTGCGCCCTTTTGCTTCAAACCTTTTGTAAAGCTTACCCGTCCGTCTGGGGCTTAGTGTACCTGCATTTACATTTTGGAGTACAGGACTTTGCTCATGTAATTAGGGGTGACCTAAGACTTAGTGTTGCTTGACTCATTGACTTGACATGACCCAAGGTATAAACTTGACTTAATGACGTCGGTGCTTCTGAACCAGTATGTCGGTGCCTTTGTGATGAGCCAATGTTTAGGCGCTTTAAGCTAAGTGAGACGATCTTTCGTCAGGTCGATCACTTATTTGCGATTGTAATCAAACCGACTACTTAATCATGTTAAATTGCTTACGGGGGCTAACTGGCGTACCAAGGAACCCGAAATTGCTGTATGAGGCTTCGATCTCTGTCGCCACGGAAATTCTGCTGGCGCCAAGAATTGGCTTTGTCGCTAGACGCTGGATGTCGTTGTCTGGCGCTGGAGTCGGGTCTTCCCTATTCTGCTCTTGCTGCCGCTGTTGCTCGGTTTTTCTCCGAAATTTGAACTTGGTCGTTTCCTTTCAACCAAATCCTCTCAAATCTTTTGTAAATTAAAGCTCTTCATCTCCAATTTACCGATAAATGTAATTCCTCTTATCTCAGAGGAATCTCCTGTGTCATAATCGCAGTTTTTTCGAAAAAATTCGGGAATGTCCTCGCTTGCTGGGATGTACCTGCATTTATATCTTTGACTATAGGACTTTGCTTATCTTTCTTTAAGGTTGACCTAAGACTTAGTGTTGCTTGACTCAATTACTTGTCACGACTCAAGGTATGAACTTGACTTACTGTGATTGACTGACTCGAGGTTGACTCGACTCAAAGTGTTTGACACATGTGTTAGACTCAAATCAAGGTGATATGACACGACATGACTCAAAGTGTACATGACTCGTGTGTGCATTATAGTGTAATCGTGCGACTCAAAAATGCAAAAAAGCAAAAATTTTCCGTCATTTTTGTGGAGGGTACCGACTTTCTCCCGAAAAAGAAAGACGCGAAAAAGAATCAAAGTGAAGTTTTTTTTTTTTTTTTTTTTTTTTTTTTTTTTTTTTTTTTTTGAAGATGCATGTTGAATGAGCTTAATCAAATGTTGTTGATACTATCTCTCAAGGTGCGAAGGATTAATTTATCCTAGGCTATCTTAGTTGGCTCGATAATGAAAGTATTTAGGTAACTTAGGCGCGGAGGCTAATAATTCATACTTTGCGATGTAATGATGATTGATTGATGAGTGATGTTGATATGACAAGGCATGCTTCAACGTCGTGTTAAGATCTCATGAAAAAGGGTTCCTAAGGGAAGTATATATGGTAATGTATCTGTGCAGTGTGTGATAGTGATACTAAAGTTAGGCCGCAAGAGCTAAGTGTGTGGAAAGATATTATTTTTAGAAGAGTCAAATAATGGTGACTCTTAAGCTAGGTAGGCTAATGATGTAGGGATCAAGCCCCCAAGTCTAGCTCTAAGTAGATAGGGATGAGCATTGGAGATCCCTTGATATAATCATGGTTTATGAATGTGAATATGAATGCATGTTTATTACGGCCGCACCTCAATGTGAGGTTGCCTACGTATCCGTTAGGAATCAGGCCGAATGTAGATCTAGCCGAACCTCGCACAAGTGTGTATATACCTCAAAAAGGTCTTTTGAAGGGTTGTAACGTAGTTAGGCTAAAGGTTATAGAAGAAGGGGATAAAAGCTCAAGACCCTCGACAAGCCCCCATGGTGTGCAACTTTGCTATTGAATATTTGTATTTTCATGCTTGAGGTTTTCTACTCTTTTTTAGCTCTTTCTTTTGCTTTAGCATTTATTTCATTTTTATAAGTGTGGGCAATCCTGATCATGCAGTCTATCACTCACTTGGCATTCATGTTTCTCATGCACGGTACCGAGCACTCGATAAGAGACGCAATCTAAGACGTGTTCTTATCAAAGACATTTTCATATCAAATACATTGGAACACTTATCCTTTTGTACACTTTTATTTATTTATTTATTTTTCTATTTTTGCTATTTTAATCTTTTGAAGTCACTCAAGCTTTTTATGAAGTTACATAAGTCACACACCATCCCATCCCAAGGTTAGGTAGATGTAGGTTGAAAACTGAAAAGTCTATCGTTAGACGAGGCTCAAAGTGGTTTATGAAGGAAGGATAGTAAATTAGAAAGGTGAAAGGCAATATGATGTGGCTACAAAGGGTGCCTCAAATCATTGGTATACCTTGTGCTTAATTCGACATGGATTTTTTTTTAATGCAATATAATGAAATGATCATATATAAGGAAATAAATGCTCATTATATTAAAAGTGGATAGGGTAAAGGAAAAAACCAATGAAATAAATCTAAGGAAGACAAAGGGTGCCTATGCTAGACTTATTGGGGAAAAGGTTTGAAAAAAAGAAGAAGAAAGCATGAAATCTTAGTGAGAAGCTTGCCTTGTGTATTTGTTTCATCATAACCCTCAATTTTTTTTTGTTTATCAATAACATGATTCAAACTCGATTCAACATGCATGGATGGAAGAAGGTAGGAAGAATGAAGTTTGTGATATGGAGAAGCATGTAGAGGGAGAGATGTGGAAAACTAGGAATAGAATGTACCCCCAACTCAAATGACGGAAAAAACCGACTCATGCATGAACCTAAGACATGGTCATGGTGATATATACTCAAAGTGTGTGCTAAGACTAGTGAGTGTAGGTGAGATGTTAAGACTCGTGTCATGACCATGTGACTAGACTCAAGCAAAGACTAAGTTAAGACTTCACGTATATGCATTAAACTGGATAGGCTGTGGTATTTTACTCATTACTTTTTATCTGTGACTCTGATTGGGATGAAACTAACGCCAAATTACAGATAAAACTCGGGGCTACATATCCATAGGCTGTACGACTCGTAGTTCTTCCTAGAACTCCGGCTATGACCAAAACAAGTTGACGCTTGTGCAGTATACGGGAATAAAAATAGGTTCCTCCTCCCCATAGTGACTCTGAGACAGTTTGGGATTTTCAGAGTATAGGTCAGGCCATAGGGCGCATAGAGTATTAACATAGCGACCTGAGGAGGATGGTAGGCTCCCTTGACTAGCGATTAGGGTACCTTGAGAGGAACCAGGGTAGAGCCTTGTATCCTATGTATGATGATTATACTCGTCGGGGCAATATTTCCGACGATGCTATTTACCCTGATAGGTTTCATCCCCCACCCCAAGGATACGATAGAGATCCTACCGCCCGTGGTATTTATACTGACTATTCATCTTTCCACGGGTACGGCTAGGTGTAGGGAATATTTCAAGCTTTAATCCCACTAGCTTGAACCCCACTATGATCATACACTAAAGTACGGTGGCGTCCAAAGGGAAAGAAGATAGAGCAAAAGAGTCGCCAACAAGTTTTTTAGGAACTTGTAAACCAATCACAGGGTGAAGGTTACACCCCTTAACGATCCAAGAGATCGTCAACTCCATAAGGTCATGAACCAAATAAGGGTTCAGGGATGAAGGTACAAATCCAACCTAAAAGAGATTGAACCTGCCCTAATAATAGGCCTCTACTTTATTCTGATCGTATTCATGTGCGCTTTTTAATTAACATGCAATCAATAGGTTAACCCTAAACCTGTTTATTCTATGTTGGTTGAATATTAATGCACAAATAACCTAATATTGGCGACCACTTGAAATTATAATCAATTTAACCTTAACAAGATTATTAATTATCTTATTAAGCGTGATTACAAGTACCAATTCCCTTTAAACATGCATAAAAGGCGTGATCAAGCAATAAATAATAAATAATCAAGCAACATAATTAATAATCAATATCATCACATTAATAATAATCATAATAAATAATCATCATCAAAATAATAATAATAATCATCATGAATTATAACAATTATAATCATAATCATGTTCACGTTACCATTAAAGCATAATAAAAATAGCAAGATCCTAGGCATGATACTAACAAGATTAATAACAAACCCTATCATGTCACTAAGCAATAAAAATCAAATCTTTAACCCTAACATGATACTAACAATCATAAATATTAGGAAGAAAATAGGAAGCATCATAACAATCATATTTAATATTAAAAAATACCCTAGACATGATACTAGGAATATCATAATAACAATATAAACATGATTTCTACATCATAACATCAATTAATCAATTAAAGCACTTACTTTGACGCTTCTTACCTCTTTCTAATAACAAAATACACACGTTAGTAACTTCAAGGAAAATAATAATCAAACAATTAAATTAAATAATTGAAAGAGAGATTTGGGACCAAACCCTAAGAAATTAAACCTTTCACGTCTAGGGCGAAGGCAACTTCGAATATGGCTAGGTGTTTGTAGATCTTGTTAATGCGGAATTTTGTATGAAAAGCACAGTTTGAAGAAAGAATTGAAAGATGCTAAAGAATTAATGATTGTAGATGAAAACTTGCGAATGAGGAGAATTGGTGAATGATTAGTGAGAATAGGTGATGAATGAAATCAATTGGTGAATGAAAACCGAGTTTTTAATACAATATTTATAGAGAAAATCAGCCAAAAAGATAAATTAAACAAAACAGAGTCTGACGCTCAGAAAACAGAGTTGGCTCCAGGCACAAACACTAGCGCCAGGTGCCAATGGCTAGCGCCAGGCGCCAGGCCTGGTTCCAAGCGCCAAGGCCTGGGGTTAGGCGCCACGCCTTATTTTAAAGAGTTTTTGAAATTTCGATAAGTTTACCGTACTGGAGGATAAAATTATATAATTTCTTCGAAAATGCTATTTGATTTTGATTAAAACTCTGAAAAGTCAACAAAAGTCAATCTATCAATGCTAATCGAATTAGGAATGAAAAGAACCTTCTAGAAGAATCTAGAAGACTAAAACCATTCCTAATTTCATTACGAATGATAAATCATATTAGGCCCTCCCCTAGGTCATTGGGTCGTACATAAAGCTCAAATCGGGCCCAGTTTGGTAAATTGGCCATAACTTCCTCAATATTCATCGGAATTGGGCTTATAATATATCGTTGGAAAGGTCTTGTCAAGCCCCATCCAACTGCACTACTATTGGACCCATATCATGGACCAACCAAACTAGATTGGCTATTTTCTTAAAATAATTTTTCAAAAACAGAAAGAAGAGAAAAGAAAATAAAAACTTTCCGCAACACTAGACTTTTCACACTTTCGTTTCATTCGATTATGATTCGACGTGAAAGGTACTCATCACTGGGTTTGGTTTTGGGGAGACACAAATGGGTGTCTACAGAAGCCCCCACTTTGACTGAGTTTGGAGAAACGCGAGTGTCGAAAACGAAAGTCAAAGTAGCGATAGGGACGGAGAATGATTCAGAACGTTCTGCGATCCTAAATCAATCTTGCAACACCGATACCTGCAAAACTAGCATTAGTTAAACAGATAAAAGAGTTAAGAAACGCGTATCTTGCACCGTCGAGCACACGTCTCTGAAAGTAACCGATTGTTATGATGACCTCTACAAGTTAGAGAATGTCATTCCGCTTGAAAACCGCTACGCCCGTAACTGCTTCCAAAATAGAAGATTGCTTCGCCTGAAACTATCCTCCTCCGCTATGATAGTATTTCACGTCCAAGGGAATACCATCGAAGATTGCTTCTCTTGAAACAATCCTCATCCGCATTGATAATATTCCACGTCCAAGGGAATACTATCGAAGATTGCTTCTCTTGAATCAATCTTCAGTTGCTTTTGTGACAACTCTCCACAATCTAGGGAACGCCACCTTGCTGCTTCGATGTTCACTCGTCTCTGAACAAAGAGCTTCCTTTGGATATGTCTCCAATTTCCACTGTGATAGTCTTCGAAAAGATCACTGATTCTTAATGTTTGCTATGCCAGTACGTCGGCGCTTTGCTGCTTGTCGACCATTCTCTTTTATTTGGGAATAGTTGCCAACACAACTCTTGTATGATGTATGACAATCCGATTTAGGGAAAGTTGTCAATGCCGCGTAACAATCCACCCTTGGAAATGTTGCCACGATGAAGCGACAATCCGTATCTCGGAATATTTGCCAAAATCCAATTTTTGGAAAAGTTGCCAATGCTTCGTAACAATCTTTCATAAGAATTTTGCTACGATCGACAATCCACATCTTGGAATATAACTCTTGAAAGCAATTCACCTTGGAAATTTGCCAAACGCTATGCGACAATCCTTTTGGGGAAATATTGCCACAATTGACAATCCGCGTCTTGGAACATTTGCAAAAAAGAGTCGACCGACAATCCACTTCAGGAAAATTTTCCATTTGCTGAAGACAATCCACGTTGAGGAACTTTTGTCGAAATTAATGATGAGTAGAGACCTACAACAATCCTTTGGGAAATTTTGCCATAGGGAACTAGGTGTATGACAATCCAATCTCGGAAAACTTGCCAGCGATCTATGAATGTATGACAATCCGAACTTGGAAAAACTTGCCAATAAAGAAGGACCACGACAATCCACGCTTGGAAACTTTGCCAGAGATGACAATCCAATCTTGGAAAAATTGTTGTTGAAGAAAATGTACGACAATCCATTTTTGGAAATATTGTCAGTTGGGGATGACAATCCAATTTTTGGAAAAATTTGTCGTTTTAATAAGAATGCGCGACAATCCATATTTGGAAATATTGTCGTTTAAGTGCTTGCTTTTGAACCGATTGTAATGAGCTAGTAGTTTAGGCGCTTAAGCTAAGTGAGACGATCTTTCGTCAGGTCGATCACTTAGACTGTAATCAAACTGACTACTTAATCATGTCAAATCGCTTATAGGGGCTAACTGGCGTACCAAGGAACCCGAAATTGTTGTATGAAGTCGAAATCACCTTTTTGAGAGGCTTCGAGCTCTGTCGCTACTGAAATATCTCTGGCGCCAGGCGCTGGAGTAGGGTCTTCCATGTTCTGCTGCACTTGTATTTATTTTTGACTATAGAACTTAGCCAATTTCTTTTTAATCATCTTAGGGTTGACCTAAGGTTTAGCGTTGCTTGACTCATTGACGTGACACGACTCAAGGTATAAACTTGACTCTCTGTGATTGACTGACTCGAGGTTGGCTCGACTCAAACTGACATGACTCAATGTGTACATGACTCGTGTGTGCATTGTATTATGATTGTGCGACTCAAAAAATGCAAAAAACAAAAATTTTCCGTCATTTTTGTGGAGGGTACCGACTTTCTCCCGAAAAAGAAAGACGCGAAAAAAAATCGAAGTTTTGAAGATGCATGTTGAATGAGCTTAGTCAAATGTCATTTGATACTATATCTCAAGGTGCAAGGATTAATCCATCCTAGGCTATCTCAATGGTTGACTCAATAATGAAAGTATTTGGGTAACTTAGGCACGGAGGCTAAGCACTTCATACTTCGATGTAATGACAATTATGAGTGATGTGTGATGTTGATATGACAAGGCATGCTTCGGCGTTATGATTTCATGACAAAGGGTTCCTTATGGATATTTGGTCATGTATGTGTGATGTGTGTGATAGTGACACTAAAGCTAGGCCGCAAAGGCTAAGTGTGTGGAAAGATGTTATTTGTTAAAAGAGTCAAATGGTGGTGACTCTTAGGCTAGGTAAGCTAATGATGTAGGGATCAAGCCCCCAAGTCTAGCTCTAAGTGGATAGGGATGAGCATAGGAAATCCCTTGACATGATCATGGTGTAAGTGTGTGAATGTGAATATGAATGCATGTTTATTACGGCCGCACCTCGATGTGAGGTTGCCTACGTATCCATTAGGAATCAGGCCGAACGTAGCTCTAGCCGAACCTCGCACAAGTGTGTATACCTCAAAAAGGTCTTTTTAAGTGTTGTAACGTGGTTAGGCTAAGGGTTTGAAGAAAAAGGGGATAAAGGCTCAAGACCCTAGATAAGCCCCCAAGGTGTGCAACCTTGCTTTTGAATATTTGTATTTTCATGCTTGAGGTTTTCTACTCTTTTTTTTTTAGCTCTTTCTTTTGCTTTAGCATTTATTTTATTTTAATAAGTGTGGGCAATCCCGATCATACGGTCTATCACTCACTTGGCATTCATGTTTCTCAGGCACGGTACCGAGCACTCGATAA
The DNA here is from genome assembly GCF_948465745.1 of Chenopodium album. Classification (NCBI taxonomy): domain Eukaryota; kingdom Viridiplantae; phylum Streptophyta; class Magnoliopsida; order Caryophyllales; family Amaranthaceae; genus Chenopodium; species Chenopodium album. The sequence continues at coordinate 64,511,341 of NC_137834.1, read as the reverse complement.
GAGACGCAATCTGAGACGTGTTCTTATCGAAGATATTTTCATATCAAAGACATTGGAACACTTGCCCTTTTGTACACTTTTATTTATTTTTTTGCTTTTGCTTATTTTTGCTATTTTAATTTTTTGAATCACTCAAGCCTTTTTAGAATTGCATAAGTTACACACCATCCCATCCCAAGGTTAGGTAGATGTAGGTTGAAAAAAAGAAGGTTTGTCGTTAGACGAGGCTCAAAGTGGTTTATGAAGAATGGATTATAAATTTGAAAGATGAATGGAGATATGATATGGCTACAAGGGGTGCCTTAAATCATTGGTATACCTTGTGCTTAATTCGACATAGATTTTCTTTTTTAATGCAATGCAATGATCATATATAAGGAAATAAATGCTCATTTTTATTAAAAAGGAAAATATATAATGATCCTACTAAATAAATCTAAAGGAAGAGAAAGGTGCCTATGCTAGACTTATTGGGGAAAGAGTAAATAAGAAAGAAATAGAAAAAAAAAAAAAGATCACGAAATCTCGTCGTTGAAGCTCGCCTCTTGTCTGGTGTCATTCGCTTCATCATCACCTAGTCTTCTCGCTAGCTAGAGGCAATGGGACCTTGTTTGCTTCTATGAGATCTTGAATGAGATTTTGAAACCTGTAGCATTCATCGGTAGTATGACCGTTTCCTCGATGGTACTTGCAATAGGAGTTTGGATTCCATCTTGAAGATCGATTTTCTGGTGTTGGATCCTCAGTAGGGCCAATAGGTTTGATTAATCCTCGATCGTAAAGACGGTCGAAAGCAGCATCGTAGGTCATTCCAATGGGTGTGAACTCTCGCCTGGGTTTCCTTTTAGATCCTTGATTGTCCATGGCTAAGACATCATTATGGTCAAAGGTACTAACATTATTACTAGAGTGGGCGTTTTCGGAAGAAGAAGGATTGTCGCTCTTCTTTCCTTTCCAGCCACCGTGGTTATTATTGTTAGTAGCTTTTTGCTTTGCGAGGTCGTCTTCGATTTCAATTCCGATGTCATAAACGGCCTTGAAAGTATTCAAGTTGTGTTGATATTTTAAGTGCTTTGAATACTTTTCTTGAAGATTCTTGACAAACATCCTCACAGATTCCTTTTCGGTGGGGACTTCAATCATCTTGGCGGAAGTTTCCCTCCACTTATTAAAGAAAGAAGTAAAACCTTCATTCTCTTTTTGTCTTAGCATCTCAAGTTGTCTATGGTCGGTTTCAACTTGGATATTGCACTTGTACCTATCAACAAAAGCGTTTGCTATAGACTCCCAGGTGGAGGTCTTTTCTTTCTCGAGAGAAAAGAACCATTGTTGGAAAACGGTCTCGAGAGATAGTGAGAAAAGAGAAGGAAAGACCTTCTTATCGATACCCTTGATACTCATTATGGTTTCGAATGCTCTTAAATGAAAGTAAGGGTTGTCAATTGCTCTGAATTTTGGGATGTCGTTGGCGTTGAACTTCTGCGGAAGAAGATCCTTGTCCACCGAGACCCCTTGTGATGTAAGCCCTTGAAACTTATAGTCGCTAGACAGCTTGCTTAGACTCTCTTACATGAGGTCCATCTGTTGTTGCTTCACGGGATCATCGATCTTGAGTGCGAGAAGCTTCAGTGTCTCAGTCACGGTAACCAGTTGGTTCCTAAGATCATAGACTTCTTCTTGACTTGCCATTATCCTTTTAGCCTTCCTCTTTTGACGAATCGGTTTATCAAAAAGTGAGACTTGAACAAAGAGGTTGTCCTTGATTAATCGCCCTTCTCTCCTCGACCAAGTACTGTGGAAAAGGAATTTGGGGATATTCATTGTTAATTATTTGACTCAAACTTATTCAACATGCAATGGATGGAGGAAGTGAAGAAAGATTGGAATAGAATGTGAAAAAAGAAAAAGATGATGGAGGTGGAGGGATATGAAGAATTAGGAATAGAATGTACCCCCCAACTCAAATGACGGAAAAAGAACCGACTCATGCATGAACCTAAGACATGGTCATGGTGATGTGTACTCAAAGTGTGTGCTAAGACTAGTGAGTGTAGATGGTACGTTAAGACTCGTGTCATGACCATGTGGCTAGACTATGTGACTAGACTCAAGCAAAGACTAAGTTAAGACTTCACGTATATGCATTAAACTGGACAGACTGTGGTATTTCAGTCATATATTTTGATCTGTTACTTTGATTGGGATGAAACCAACGCCAAATTAAAGATAAAACTCGGGGCTACAGATCCATATGTTTTACGACTCGTAGTTCTTCCTAGAACTCCGGCTATGAACAAAACAAGTTGACGTTTATGCAGTATACGGGAATAAAAATCCGGGTTGACTTAAAGGAACTATGACTCGATTTTATGTTTATTTATTAGCTCAAATTAATTAATTAATTAATTAATTAATTAAACAAAGTCCTTTAGTCATTAATTAGTTTATTTAGTCTTAACACAAGTCAAACAAACGGTTAGGAAAGATATAGAATATATGCACAACAAATAATGCACAATTAGTCAAGTAGGCACAATATGATGCAATGAGTTCGCAACCTAACCATGGCTCTAGTTCTCTAAAGTTCGGGATATGGTTTAGTCAATAGAGGGTCCATGGTTAATTTTCCGGATGCACCGCGCGGAAGCCTTACCGTGAAGGGTTGGCGCGAGTAGATGGGACACTGCGAGTTTTAGAAAAAACTCGCTTCCATGGTTTGGTGAATTCAACATCTCGGATGTACCCTTTGTTGCACGGAGCGTTCAATCGGGTAGATGGAGCATGAATTCCCAGAGGATTATGTCCATATGTAGAACACATATGGGTTTCAGAAAAGTGAGAAAAAATTCAATCAGGAAGTAGGATCGAGCAAACAATACGAAAAACCGGTCGAAATTAGAACGCATATTTCTGGCTTGGTATTGGGGGAAATTGGCGCCAGCAATCAGAGACTGGCGCCAGCTTTTAGATGTAGCGCCTGGCGCCAATACTAGCGTCTTGCACCAATACTAGCGTCTGGCGCTACGACTAAAATGTTGGCGCCAAGCTCTGGCCCCTGACGCTACTTCCCACATGCCTCAGCAGCTTTCTGTGCTCGATAAAATTTTCCAGTTTCGCGCGGTGTTATTTCGGTCCTATTTGTGAAAGATATTTCTCAAATTTCCTACGTGTAAAATCCTATGTTTTTAACTCATTACGGATGGTCTTTCCAATGAGATCTTTTTTATGCATATGACAATAATGTTTATCAAAATTACGCACATGAAATACTTAGAACTTTTCGAGTCTTATCCACTCATTCTAAATCATTGCCGAAACAAATTCAGGAATTAAAATAGAAATCCTCCCCAGTGGAGTCGCCAAAAACTGTGGGGAATAGATTTCAAGCTTTAATCCCACTAGCTTTAACCCCACTATGATCATACACTAAAGTACGGTGGCGTCCAAAGGGAAAGAAGATAGAGCAAAAGAATCGCCAACAAGTTTTTTAGTAACTTGTAAACCGTTCACAGGGGGAAGGTTACACCCCTTAACGATCCAAGAGATCTTCAACTCCATAAGGTCATGAACCAAATAAGGGTTCGGGGATGAAGGTACAAATCCAACCTAAAAGAGATTGAACCTGCCCTAATAATAGGCCTCTACTTTATTCTGATCGTATTCATGTGCGCTTTTTAATTAACATGCAATCAATAGGTTAACCCTAAACCTGTTTATTCTATGTTGGTTGAATATTAATGCACAAATAACCTATTATTGGCGACCACTTGAAATTATAATCAATTTAACCTTAACAAGATTATTAATTATCTTATTAAGCGTGATTACAAGTACCAATTCCCTTTAAACATGCATAAAAGGTGTGATCAAGCAATAAATAATAAATAATCAAGCAACATAATTATTAATCAATATCATCACATTAATAATAATCATAATAAATAATCATCATCAAAATAATAATAATAATCATCATGAATTATAACAATTATAATCATAATCATGTTCACGTTAACATTAAAGCATAATAAAAATAGCAAGATCCTAGGCATGATACTAACAAGATTAATAACAAACCCTATCATGTCACTAAGCAATAAAAATCAAATCTTTAACCCTAACATGATACTAACAATCATAAATATTAGGAAGAAAATAGGAAGCATCATAACAATCATATTTAATATTAAAAAATACCCTAGACATGATACAAGGAATATCATAATAACAATATAAACTTGATTTCTACATCATAACATCAATTAATCAATTAAAGCACTTACTTTGACGCTTCGTACCTCTTTCTAATAACAAAATACACACGTTAGTAACTTCAAGGAAAATAATAATCAAACAATTAAATTAAATAATTGAAAGAGAGATTTGGGACCAAACCCTAAGAAATTAAACCTTTCACGTCTAGGGCGAAGGCAACTTAGAATATGGCTAGATGTTTCTAGATCTTGTGAATGCGGAATTTTGTATGAAAAGCAAAGTTTGAAGAAATAATTGAAAGATGCTAAAGAATTAATGATTGTAGATGAAAACTTGTGAATGAGGAGAATTGGTGAATGATTAGGGAGAATAGGTGATGAATGAAATCAATTGGTGAATGAAAACGGAGTTTTTAATACGATATTTATAGAGAAAATCAGCCAAAAAGATAAATTAAACAAAACAGAGTCTGATGCTCAGAAAACAGAGCTGACGCCAACCCTAGCTAGCTGGCGCCAGGCACCAACACCAGCGCCAGGCGCCAATGGCTAGCGCCAGGCGCCAGGCCTGGGGTTAGGCGCCAAGCCTTATTTTAACGCGTTTTCAAAAATCCGATAAGTTTACCGTACTGGAGGATAAAATCATATAATTTCTTCGAAAATGCTATTTGATTTTGATTAAAACTCTGAAAAGTCAACAAAAGTCAATTTATCAATGCTAATCGAATTAGGACTGAAAAGAACCTTCTAAAAGAATCTAGAAGACTAAAACCATTCCTAATTAAATTAGGAATGATAAATCATATTAGGCCCTCCCCTAGATCATTGGGCCGTACATAAAGCTCAAACCGGGCCCAGTTTGGTAAATTGGCCATAACTTCCTCAATATTCATCGGAATTGGGCTTATAATATATCGTTGGAAAGGTCTTGTCAAGCCCCATCCAACTGCACTACTATTGGACCCATATCATGGACTAACCAAACTGGATTGGCTGTTTTCTTAAAATAAGTTTTCAAAAACAGAGAGAAGAGAAAAGAAAATAAAAACTTTCCGCAACACTAGACTTTCCACACTTTCGTTTCATTCGATTATGATTCGACGTGAAAGGTACTCATCACTGGGTTTGGTTTTGGGGAGACACAAATGGGTGTCTACACTAGGACATACCTTTTGGGGGACCGGCTGGGGGGGAGTTTCAACCTAACTATTTTGGTGGTAGCTCTTCTGGTGCAGGTGGTAGCGGTGATGGATTAGGATCCATGGATGAGGATGATGAGGATTTGTCAGCTGGGCTAGTTTCCGAGGCAATGAGGACATTGTCTGATTCTGCCTTGGGGGAGATTTTTGGATTTGGTATCTTTCTTTTTCCCTTTTTCTTTTATTTTTGTTGTGTTTTCTTAGATTAGATTTATTGCTTTCTAGCATAGTTTTATTACTTTCTTATATGAAAAATACAAAAAATTGAAAAATAAAAAAATCCAAAAATACTTTCTAATGAATTGTAAATCATGCTTCCCTGTACCCCATACTTGGAAAATATTGTTTTGATTCTTGGTATATGATGATAAGCGTTGTGGATTTGTTGATCATGATTTGAAGTTTGATTGCTTAGATGCCCTAACATGTGTCAATTTTGTCCAACTGCTTGTGAATATAGTGCTTGACTAGTTGATTTGGTTAGGAATTGTGTGATAGTTCCTGGTATGTCAATGAATTTGAGTATTGGTTTGCAAATATGAGTAATGTTTGTTTGACCACATTGGGAGGATGAAGGTGTTCATTCTTTTAGGTAGCCTTCAGATGGTTTAGATACATTTGTTCCCTTCTTGCTACCCATGTTGTTGCTTGTTCCCTTTTATTGATTATTTAGCCACATTATAAGCCTATATGAGCCCCATTGGTTACTAGTCCCAAGCGTGGCTTGGGGGAGCTATTAGTTGGTGAGGTGAGGGATTTGTGGTGTGCATATTATTTTCACAATGTGGGAATAAAAGAAGAGTGATTGTTCTTTTGATTTTGTGATTGGAAAAAATTGTTGATATTTTGTTGTTCAAGATAGAAAAAATTTCCAATGTGAGATAAAAAGAAAAAAAAGAGCAAAAGGAGAAAAATTGTTTCAATGTTCAAATGTTCTATGTGAAGGTTGCTCAAGAAAAAAAAAAAGAGAAAAAAATTCAAGAAAAAAGAAGTTCAAGTTTGAAAAAGAAAGAAAAAGAATGAGTTCAAAGTTTGTTTCATTTCACTCTAATTCTTTATTATCATATTTTTGTGAGTGAATTTGTAAGCGTTGGGATTGTTGTTTATGTTTGGAGTTATTTTTGGTGGAGTTGTGTATGTTGGAGATGTTTGGTCATTATTTATTTTTGACCTTGGTTTTATTAGGATTTTCTCCCTTAAGCATGGCTTTGCTCTTACTTTTTCCAAATATTTCCTACCCTTTACCCTAGCCTTACATTGCAAGCTTTAAAGACCTTCCGACCTTTGTGCATAGAGTTGTATGGATGTGAAAGTGTTGTTTATCAATGCAAGTTATGGTTTGACATATTTCGAGTCGACTAGTAGGTTGAGTGCTTGTCTTTTTAAACACAAGAGAGTTGTGAGTGTGGGAGGGCATTGTTCACATAAAGGGGTTGGGATGGAGAGCGATCGAGTACATTTTTTACTCGCCACATAAATGAGAGTTGAGTGTGTTTTCACTAGTCTTGAATTTTATATGCTCTTGTGGTTTAATTTGCTCTTTTGACAATTGTTAGGGAGGAAGAGTAATTGGATGGATGAGATTGGTTGATTTTGAAACATGTTTATTAGATTTGTCTTGAATTGTTTGTGCTTGATTTTGACTATTTAGGGTGAGGCATGTATTTATTTATTCATTGATGAGATCTTTACTTAGAGACAAGCAAAGGTTTGGCTTGGGGGAGTTTGATATGTCTATTTTATATAGTGTTTTACCCCCGTCCCTTGGTCATAATTAGTAGTGTTTTTGGATCTTTAGAGCCACTTTTATTACTAATTGGTGTTTTCTAGTGTTTTCGTAGATTTGGTTGACTTTTGTAGGGATTTGTATTGTTGGAGCATTTTCCCGAGATATTATGGAGTGTATACGAGATTACGAGCATTGGAGGAGCACGACTAGTTTTTATAGCACAAGGCCGGTTAGAGTCATTGAACCGGTGATTAAGGGCATAGCATTTGAGATTCCGAGGCATTTGGACAGAGTATTCAAGACCCGAAGAGGAAATCCGGATTGGGCCAAAGAATCGGAGCCCAGTTAATAAGCCCTAGCTAGCACAAGAGCCCTGGCCCGGCCAAGAAAGCTACCGCTTGAAGGCGCGCCCGGCCGGGCGAGGAAGAGTAGTTCACGCCCGAGTTCGCGCCCGGCCGGGAGCTAGAGAAGCACATATAGGAGAAAAGGCAGGCCCGATTGGGCGGCCCTTCGCCCGATCGGGCGCGAGATTTTTAGAGTGCTAATTCCAGCGATTTATTTTATTTTTATTTAGGAGTAATTGTTTTAGATATAAATACGATTTTAATTTCTTCGATTAGTATCTCTTCTCTTAGACTTTCTCTCTCTACTTAGCTTTAGATTAGTTTCTCTTTCTACAACTTTGTTCTCTACTTTGTTCTTAATTCAACTCCTTAATTCTGACCATTTTGGTAACGATTTCTTCTACTTTAATCTCATTTATTTTACTTTATTTCTTTCATCATGTTTCCTTTAATTGCTTTTGTTGGGGTTTGGTGAGTCCGACTCACCGTGGAAACAACCCCGACCCAAGGAACCACTCGTAATTAATAAAACCATAAAGCATAAATAAATAAACACAAGAAAAAGGAAGAACGAATCATACCCTTGAAACGAGCTTCGTCCTCTTAAAACGGGCTCTTACTTGAAAGCCTTGAGCACCGCAAATGTCGTGCCTCCAACGGTATCCACCCACAAACGCCGAACACGACTTTTTAGGTCCGCTACCTTGGAGTTAGCAAGGTCCAACCAAAACCCAAGTGTTAATGGAGTTTAAGAGTTTTTCCCAAAATATGGAATGCTCTTTCTAACTCCCACTCAAGCACTTTACTCCAAATCCCAAGGTTGGTATTTAAAGAGGAAAGTATGAGTGGGAATTTCTATCCCATCAATGTGGGATCATGAAATTCCACAAATTAATTTAAAGCTAAATTAAATTAAAATTGCAAAGTAAAAATATATCTACAAGTGGCATTACCATGTGAAATGGGTTGGTGAGGACCACATGAAGAGTAGGGGACTATACTTGCTCCCCACTCAATACTCTCCTTGTGCCACATGTCCTTACCCACTTGCTCCCATATTCCTCAAGCTTCCCCATAGTGACCGGTCCTATGGCCTAGCCACGAGCCCAGCCCGAGCCCAGCCTCGCACCAAGATGCGGGCTGCTACTGTGCGCGCAAGCCACGCACTTGGTGCGAGCTTGCTGCTGTGCGTGGCTGCTAATGCGTGCGCTGCTAGAACGCCTAGCTTGCGGCAGCTAGCTGCTGCACGCACCACGTGCACGCGGCTGCTAGCTGCTGCTAGCACGATGCGCTAGCACGCACCTAGCCAGCCATGCTAGGCTCGGCTTGGTGCGCTTGCTAGCCACTTATGCTTGGACATTTTTGCCCCTAGCATTCGGATGCTCGGGGCATTCCGATGCTAGGGGTATTTTTGGAATATGGTCGATTTATTATTATTTTGCGCGTCTCGTCTTTTTATTATTTTTTACTCGACTTTCGACGATCGGTTTTGACGCTCCAAGCTCGAATTACCGACGTCTAAATATTTAACTTTCGGGCGACGAATTAATTTCGTCCGAATTAATTCGTCGAGTCGGTTCGTATATTTTGCTTGGGTGTGACCCGAAGGGTTCAGTCAAGATTAAGCTCTAAGATTAATTAGATTAATATTACTGATCGGAAGCGGCCTCCACCCAGGCATTCCGATCACTTGACCTTACTGAATATATTAGCTTTCTAATAATTCTGAACCCGCTATCAGAATAATACACTTGTTCGAAGGACACCATTCCTTTCAATCTCCCACTTGTCCTTCCGGACAAGTGTGTATTTAGTGTATAGCTCCTTTCCTATGTCTCTTCATGAACTACAAAGTAAGATTACTCGTCATCTCTGTTACGTCCAGAAGTGTTTCTCGAAATCCGAGTTTGACTGTCAATAAGCAGATGATTTCTAAAATCCATCTGAGCACGGCCATGCATTTTGACAGTCTCGCTCTTCGAGAGGCCTTGTAAACAACAAGACATGTTCCCTATTGTTAGTCACATTTCCAGTCTTGTAATGTAGCTTCTCTTACTAAGAGGACCTAGCCGCCCGATATCTGTCGTTATAATCCCCAGTTACGGCAGACGTTTGGCGGATACCAAAGCGGACTAGTACTCAAACAAGAGACCTCCCACTACTCATGGTCAAGGAAAAGAGTTCCGATAGTAATAATGAGAAAAATACTTATGACGATTTTAAATCTCTTAAAGTATTCTCATAGGTCGATCCAGTATGGTTCTAAACCAATACCTGTGCAAATGATTTATATCCTCATAGCACAAAAAACGGTGCTATAAATCATACTACACACTAATCTCTAATGGTCATTAATCGTCCACAAAAAATATGTCCTTGATTAGGGATAATTTTCGATCAAAATATTCAATGTTCACTTAATAGGTGTTTCTTTATCCAAGACATTGACTTGATACCCTATTTTGAATATTTATTAAAATCGAATGGACTCATTATTTAATTATAAACCACAATTAAATAGAGACGGAGTGAATTAAATTGCATGAAAAATTTTAATTATTGCAAAAACTGAATGGTTCTTTATAGTGCTTTACATTAACATTGTCCAAAATTTAATTAAAACACTATAATATGGAAATCAAAGCCAGTTCGCAATATTCTTGATTCCCATTGCCTCAATGTGTTTGTTGTGCTTCACTTGAGACAAGGGTTTAGTAAGTGGATCGGCTACATTGACATCCGTTCCCACTTTGCAAATTCTGATTTCACCCTCTGTCTTCCATTCTCGAATCATGTGAAATCGCCTCTTGACATGTTTGACCTTCTGATGCTCTCGTGGCTCTCTAGCCTGAGCAATAGCTCCATTGTTGTCACAATGGAGGTCTATTGGACCCTTGATAGAGGGTACAACACCAAGTTCATCAATGAACTTGCGAATCCAAACTGCCTCCTTGGCTGCCTCAGACGCTGCCAAGTACTCGGCTTCAGTTGTAGAATCAGCGGTTGTGCTTTGCTTTGAACTCTTCCAACTAAACGTTCCTCCATTGAGACAGAATATGTATCCGGATTGTGACTTAGAGTCGTCTCTGTCTGTCTGGAAGCTTGCGTCGGTATATCCCTCAACAACCAATTCATCTCTACCGCCATAGACCAGGAATTTATCCTTGTTCCTTTCAAGTACTTCAGAGTATTCTTGGCCGCAGTCCAATGCGCCTCTCCTGGTCTGATTGCTATCGGCTCGTAGCACTCAAGGCATACGATACATCCGGCCTAGTACATATCATGGCATACATGATCGATCCAATAAGCGAAGCATATGGAATACGACTCATCCTTTCTCGCTCATCAGGTGTCTTTGGACACTTCTTCTTGCATAAGGTTATGCCATGTGACATGGGTAGGTGCCCTCTCTTGGCTCCTTCCATTTGGAATCGAGCTAGTACCTTATCGATGTAAGTACTTTGACTCATTCCTATCATCCTCTTTGATCTATCCCTATAGATCTTGATGCCTAGTATGTACTGAGCCTCTCTCAAGTCTTTCATTGAAAAACATTTCCCGAGCCAAGCCTTTACAGACTCTAACAACGGAATGCTATTTCCAATGAGCAAAATGTCATCGACATATAAGACTAGGAAGGCGATGTTGAGCGCGGGGAAATTAGGTCGTTGACTAACCTCCTCACGACCAAACAAAATTTATTATAATCCTAAACTAACCCCTAAACAAGTCTAGTGGTAAGTTCGGAGTCGAACCACAAGGAACGGTGTTGTTAGATTGTTCTCGATCTAATTCTTAAGCTACGCTGAATTCGGTTAATGGATATTGGACACTACAACTACACTAACACACATAAAAAGACCAAGATATTATAAAGTCTACTAGGGGCAAAGATCCACTTTGAACAATTAACAAGTTAATGAGAATCCAATTGATAATAAATCATGCAAAGAAAGAATTAAAATGGGAGTTAATTACACTCAAGAGCAATCTCTCATATTCCTAGCCTAGATCCCTCATTGACTAGGTGCATAGAAGAAATTTACCTAAAATTCAATCAAATATATAAATTCTAATTCACAATCCCTTGTCAAACTAGAACTAATATGCAATCAAGTTTGCTATCATGGGAGATCAAACCAATCTAAAACAAACAATATGCCATCATCAATTCAATCAATTTAATCACAAAATTATCATCAAATTTATCTCAAATAACTCAATTAACCATTACAAAGTTTCACTCGACACCTAGTAGAAGGAAATCTACTCAAACATGATTAACAAAGCAATTAAAGAAAGCAGAAAGAGAAAAGAGAGTAAGAATGCTCATTGATATAAGATGGAGATCTTCAAATCATCAAATTCCTCCTTTGATTATCCAAAATCCATGAAAACCATTGTATTCCTCACTTTCTCTCTCCAAAATTTGAGAGTTTCTCTCTCTAAAAACCTGAAACTAACCTAAAAACTACTGAAAAAATGAATTCCCCCCTCTAAAATGAGCAAAAAAAATCTATTTATAACCCTTACTAAATTGCCTAGGAAGCTCCGCAACAAGTCGAGCAGCGCGCAGAGGAGCAGGCGCTCTAATTTCGTGCACGGGCGCTCCTAGCTGCAGCAAAATATGGCAGAATCGTTCCAGAAATTTTGGAGCGGGCGCTCCTCACAGGTGCGCGCCCGCTCCTCTCGGACTGGGCAAACTACTCAGCTTCAAATGAGCATATCTCCCACGTTTTACATCGAAATTGGGCATATGACCTGTCATTGGAAATCTCTTGAGATAAGCTTTCATCTCCAATTAAAATCGCCCCCAAAATGTTTTGTAGATCAAAAGATATAGGCGTTTGAAGTATGATCTTTGCAAATCAAGTTCACATTTCTTCATTACTTGTTCTTTTATGTTTTATATTTCTTCAATCTTGAGCAATGAACTTATCCAAGTGATCCTAAACATAAGAGTAAACCAATAAAGTTTAATCTAATGTCATAAGCCACCAAAATATGCAAGAAAAGCCAAAATTGAGCAATAACGACATTTCACACACAAATATGACAAATGTAGTAAAACGTTATTAAAACCAAGTAAAAAGATAGAAAAACTATGAAAAACTAACTAGAAAACTCCTAAAAATAACGACATAAATGACACTTATCAAATTCCCCCAAGCTTAGCTTTTGCTCGCCCTCGAGCAAAACAAAAGAAACACAAGGGAATGTGATGCATTTTATACAAACAAAGAAAACTAGAAGGGAAAGAATATACACTAACTCACTTTTGTAGGAATCACGAATACATTTAGCGTATGCATCAAGCACTTTAAACCCCTTAGATTGCTCTAGAGGACGAGTAAGCTCTCGTAAGGGTGTCCTAAGAGTTTAACCCATAACTCTTGACAAAAATCAAGGCAAAGCAATAAATAAATAAAATAAAATAAATCAAAGTAAGAGAAAAGTTGCAAGCGTTCTAGAGTGGACTTTTATGATGGAACAAACACTAATGAATGTCAATCTTTCTGATATAATAAAGGTATGCACATTCTAAGATGTCCAAGGTTGATTGAAACATAACATATGCTAAGCATAGAGAACTAAAGGAAACACATTCCACCTTTTGTTCCAATCAATTAAACCACGTTCTCTCTACTAGTTTCAAGTCCATTTTCAAGTTAGCTTCTTATGATTCCACGAAGGAACCGGAAAATAAATAAGAAATTAAAAACATTGAGAAGGCTACCCGACATCTTGGCTATGCAAACTCGCTCTATAGGCTTGATTCCTATTTCCCGCCATCATTGAATGACTTAACCTTCGAGGATCAAAAGGACTTTCAAGGTTGTAACATATAGGCTAAGAGAGTAAAGGTGTGGATAACTTTTGAAATTAGTGGTAAACCAATGTGAAGCCCGGGTGGAACATCTTCCACAAGATCCAAACGATTCCAAAACAAAGGTATCAAGTATGCTTATTAAATAACTTTCCCCCAAGCTTATTTAACACAAAATAACAAAAATAGGGGAAACAACAATAACAAAACCTATTTTGTGCTTTACATTCTTCTTTACTTTTTTTTTTCGATATTTTCTTTTTCCAAGCTTTTGCTTTTTTTTTCTTTTTTTTTTTATGTCCTTGCCTCTTTTAACTTTGGATGGCTTTTTCTCAAAATGCATTTGGTTTTATGCAAAAAATTATAAACAACACATACTTGCTTTGCAAATGAACTCATAATTCTAAACTTGCACCATAAACAATAAAACAAGCTCCAAAACAAAATTGCTTCACAAAACTAAAGGTAGAAATTAAAGTGAAACCAAGGCTTGAAGGCTTGTATTGTGGCTAGAGAAAAGAAAGTATATGGGTCCAAGGGGCTAGCAAGAGTGGCAAATGCAAACCAAATCCAAAGATAGAAAATTTATCCTATAAAAAGAGGAATGCCTTTGTCATCCTCTAAAGTGGCTCGGTCGTGATCTTGGGAGCTAAAAGTCAAGTTCTAGATATGAGAATGCAATAGCCAAGGATCCAAAAATGTCGCTTAACAAAATATGATGAAGGCTTGAACAATTATACCTCACTAGGGATAGCAATAACTAACTCTTGATTTCATATCTACTGTAGAGAGCAACTCCATCTTATAACAAGCAAGTGAACTAGAGCTTCATGGTCCCAAAGTTCTTAACCAACTACCTTAGCATACCATATCCTAGAGTCAACCTAACACATTCTCAAACCGTGCACACCTCTAAAATTTAGGAAGAAATACATTCAAGAATACAAGTCCAAAAGTATTATGTCCAAAGCAAGAGCAAAAGAAAACACATTGCAAATTTGCCTTGATAGAAACAAAAATCTTTTTGTGATTTTCAAGATAAAGAACATGGAAATGCATATACAAATGTGCATGGCATATATGAATCAACGTCCCACCAAACATGATAGAATACCCTCCCCCAAGCTTTAATGAAACAATACACTCAATCATAAATCAAATAATCCATGGGAGGGGAAAACAAGGAGATCAATCCAACAACCCAACATATGTCCTGTTTCAAACCCACTTTAGGTATCATCTAATGGAGAAAGATCAAGGAAAGATATTACCGGATTTTAGGTGGGTGTATATACCCGCAAATGACCCAAATAAACTTTTCAAAGCCACTTTTCTCAAGAATTGAATCTTGTTTTCCATATGCTAGCAATTGTGGTGCCAAACTATGTACCTAGCAAAAGGCACACAAACATTTCCATGAGAGAAAATCTATTCTAAAAAGAAAAGAAAATGAAAGCAATAAAACACGGGTTACTTCCCGAGAAAGGCTTGCTTAAGGTCCAATCTTGACCGCTCTAGTAAATAACATTGCAACGATCGCAAGAGCTTGTCAAATGCACTACTACACATCTCATAAGATAAAAAGTAGGCAAATGATATAAGAAGGGCATGCACCAAGATTAGTGCACGTAAAAGAAAGTGAAGAGGGAGTTGCAAAGAAGACGAAGAATCAAAAGAAAATTCAAGAAAATAAGAAGAAGAATAGAAAGGCAAACTCTCTTCACAAAAATCTTTTTGGGTGGCAAAATCACCCTTTTCCTCAATAGAAGACGAATGAGGGACATGAAAATCTTCATAGGCAAGGGGGTCCCCAATAGGCTCATTAACAAAGGAAGGAAGGGATATAGGGGTGTAGGGGATATGGTTGAAATTCCTTGAAAAGGGACATGAGAGGAGGGGATAGGAGCAATGGTCTCACAAATGGTCTCTTCTTCACCACCATTCCTCAAATCACCAATTTGAGCATGAAAATCAATCATAGAATCCTCAAAAGAAGAACACTCATGATCATGATCTCCCTCAAACATCCAACTTTCAAGAGGAACTAAATAATCCCCTTCACTACAATCATGAACAACACCTCCCTCAACTTCCTTAAAGCCTAAAATCTCAAAGCCGTGCATGAATGGATGCAAATTCATTTCAAAATCATCTCTCTCCCATAAAGCATTCTTAATGAACTCACTCAAAAGGTTATGGGTTTTCATTTGAAACTCAATAAAAACATTGGACATAACCTCAAATGAATCCAAATACTCATGGATAAAAGGATCACAATCATGCACTTGAGACTCATCAAGATGGGAAAGAGGGTTAGGATTTTAAAAATCAACACTCTCTTCATTCTCAACTCCTTCATCATCACTCATATGCTCACCAATGGGATCCTCACATTCTCTTGGTTGCTCAAAATCATCATCATCATCCTCAACACACACATTAAATTGGGATTTTTCACAAACAAGCATGAAGGGTGACAATTGGCTTTCTAACTCTTCTTTTCTTCTCATTCCCTCCTCAAGATGCTCCTCATTCTTTTTCATTATCTCTAATTGAACTCTCATAGAATTAAGAATCATTTCCTTACTAGGCCCAAGCTCATTATCAAGCTCAATGCACCTAATTTGAGATTCAAAAGTAGCAATAAGGGATTCAAAAGGTGTAGAAGGTTGAGGCTCAACAAGAGAAGAAGAAGTACAACCAAGATTGAAAAAATCAACATTAAGATCATGAGCATATACATCACATTGGGGAGTGGGGGCATAATCAAACACATGAGATTCATCATTAAGGAAACGAAGCACATCACAAGAAGGCATGGTAAATAATGAAGAATATTGAAACACACCATTAGCATCAACTTGAGCATATACCTCATCATCATGACCAAAAGAGGAAATAGAGTTGAAATCATGTGTTCTAGGTTCACTTAAGGGATCATGTAACAAATCATGGGAATTCATGCTAATATTAGAAGTATCAACACATTGCATATCAATAATAGAATCATGATTACCCTTATTATAGACATCCCAAGCAAACCAAACATAAAAATCCCAAGCATCATCAATTGATAATGCTCTAAATTCACCATTATGCATGCATTCAACTTCATCCCTAGTTTGCTCATTCAAACCAAAATAAAAAATCTCACAAGCCTCCCAAAAGACTACAACAATTAAAGTCCAAATATCCCTCAAGTCTATTGAAATATTCACAAAAAGGCTCACTGTCATATTGAGTAAACGAGTTACTTGCCATTTTTTTTTACAAAGCAAACAAAAATAAAAAAAAATAAAAGAAAAAGAAAAAGTATACACAAAGACCTAAACTCAAGCAATAAAAAACAATCAAGCATTGACACCGTTCCCCGGCAACGGCGCCATTTTGAGCGCGGGGAAATTAGGTCGTTGACTAACCTCCTCACGGCCAAACAAAATTTATTATAATCCTAAACTAACCCCCAAACAAGTCTAGTGGTAAGTTCGGAGTTGAACCACAAGGAACGGTGTTGTTAGATTGTTCTCGATCTAATGCTTAAGCTACGCCGAATTCGGTTTATGGATATTGGACACTACAACTACACTAACACACATAATAAGACCAAGATATTATAAAGTCTACTAGGGGCAAAGATCCACTTTGAACAATTAACAAGTTAATGAGAATCCAATTGATAATAAATCATGCAAAGAAAGAATTAAAATGGGAGTTAATTACACTTAAGAGCAATCTCTCATATTCCTAGCCTAGATCCCTCATTGACTAGGTGCATAGAAGAAATTTACCTAAAATTCAATCAAATATATAAATTCTAATTCACAATCCCTTGTCAAACTAGAACTAATATGCAATCAAGTTTGCTATCATGGGAGATCAAACCAATCTAAAACAAACAATATGCCATCATCAATTCAATCAATTTAATCACAAAATTATCATCAAATTTATCTCAAATAACTCAATTAACCATTACAAAGTTTCACTCGACACCTAGTAGAAGGAAATCTACTCAAACATGATTAACAAAGCAATTAAAGAAAGCAGAAAGAGAAAAGAGAGTAAGAATGCTCATTGATATAAGATGGAGATCTTCAAATCATCAAATTCCTCCTTTGATTATCCAAAATCCATGAAAACCATTGTATTCCTCACTTTCTCTCTCCAAAATTTGAGAGTTTCTCTCTCTAAAAACCTGAAACTAACCTAAAAACTACTGAAAAAATGAATTCCCCCCTCTAAAATGAGCAAAAAAAATCTATTTGTAACCCTTACTAAATTGCCTAGGAAGCTCCGCAACAAGTCGAGCAGCGCGCAGAGGAGCGGGCGCTCCAATTTCGTGCACGGGCGCTCCTAGCTGCAGCAAAATATGGCAGAATCGTTCCAGAAATTTTGGAGCGGGCGCTCCTCACAGGTGCGCGCCCGCTCCTCTCGGACTGGGCAAACTACTCAGCTTCAAATGAGCATATCTCCCACGCTTTACATCGGAATTGGGCATATGACCTGTCATTGGAAAGCTCTCGAGATAAGCTTTCATCCCCAATTAAAATCGCCCCCAAAATGTTTTGTAGATCAAAAGATATAGGCGTTTGAAGTATGAGCTTTGCAAATCAAGTGCACATTTCTTCATTACTTGTTCTTTTATGTTTTATATTTCTTCAATCTTGAGAAATGAACTTATCCAAGTGATCCTAAACATAAGAGTAAACCAATAAAGTTTAATCTAATGTCATAAGCCACCGAAATATGCAAGAAAAGCAAAAATTGAGCAATAACGACATTTCACACACAAATATGACAAATGTAGTAAAACGTTATTAAAACCAAGTAAAAAGATAGAAAAACTATGAAAAACTAACTAGAAAACTCCTAAAATAACGACATAAATGACACTTATCAGATGTCACTCCAATTGACCTTCATGTAAACACAAGACTCATATGGATTCTTGATAAAACCAAACTTACTGATGGCTTCATCAAATCGCAGATTCCAACTTCTGCTTTCTTGCTTTAATCCATAAATGGACTTCTTAATCTTGCATACCTTCTTAAGATTGTTCTGGTCGACAAAACCTTCAGGCTGTGTCATGTACACAGTTTCTTCCAAAATTCCATTGAGGAAGGCAGTTTTGACGTCCATCTGCCATATTTCATAATTGTAATATGCAGCAATCGCTAAAAGAATTCGAACGGACTTAAGCATAGCTACTGGAGAAAAGGTTTCATCATAATCAACGCCGTGAATTTGCCTGTAACTTTTTGCTACCAACCTTGCTTTGTAAATGAATAAATTTCCATCTTTGTCGGTTTTCATCTTGAAAATCCATTTACATCCGATAGGTGTGTAACCTACGGGTAAATCAACCAAGTCCCATACTTGATTTTCAAACATGGAGTCCATTTCGGATTTCATGGCCTCTTGCCATTTTGCAGAGTCGGGGCTCGTCATAGCTTGCTTGTAGGTTCCCGGCTCATCTCCAATCCACTACTAGGATGTCCTGATCTTCGGTTAATACAACACCGAGATATCTGTCAGGTTGAGATCTTGGCCGAGTTGACCTACGTAGGGTAATGGACTGAGCATTTGCATTGTCGGTTTGACTTTGCATATTTTGACTTTGACAAATGTCAACAGATGCTTCGTGAGCACTTTGATTGTCAACTTGTCCTTGTTGCTCGTCCTCTCGAACTTCGTCGAGTTCGATTTTCCTCCCACTTGTCATTTTGGAGAGATGCTCCTTCTCCAAAAAGACACCATCACGAGCAACAAACACTTTGTTCTCGAATTTGTTGTAGAAGTAATACCCTTTGGTTTCTTTTGGATAACCCATAAAGTAAACCTTGTCAGATTTCGGATGAAGTTTGTCAGAAATGAGTTTCTTGACATATGCTTCGCATCCCCAAATCTTGAGAAAAGACAACCTTGGAGGTTTATTTGTCCATAATTCATATGAAGTCTTTTCCACTGCCTTTGACGGAGCACGATTCAGTGTAAGTGCCGCAGTTAAAAGTGCATGTCCCCAGAAAGAGATTGGAAGTTCACTAAGACCCATAGTCGATCGGACCATGCCTAATAGGGTTCGATTCCTCCTTTCAGATACTCCATTCCATTGAGGAGTTCTCGGAGGTGTCAACTCTGAAAGTATTCCATGTTCTTTCAGATGGTCATTGAATTCTTGGCTCAAATATTCACCACCTCGATCCGATCGAAGCGCTTTGATTTTCTTGCCGAGTTGGTTTTCAACTTCGTTCTGAAATTCCTTGAATTTATCAAACGATTCAGATTTGTGCGACATTAGATAGACATAACCATATCTACTATAGTCGTCCGTGAAGGTTATGAAATACCGATAACCATTCCTTGCGGGTGTACTCATTGGCCCACATACATCGGTGTGTATTAGTCCCAACAAGTCACTGGCCCTTTCTCCCAACTTGGAGAAGTGTTGCTTTATCATCTTGCCTAATAAACATCCTTCGCAATTCTCAAAGGATTCTAAATCAAATGAGTCAAGAATACCTTCTTGAAGAAGCTTCTTGATGCGTTTGATGTTAATGTGGCCAAGACGACAATGCCATAAGTAAGTTTAACTAGACAGTGTAGTCTTAGCTTTCTTTGCAGGATTATTAACGTTATAAATTTCTTTGTCTAGAGATAACACATAAAGACCATTTTCTGAATGTGCTGTACCATATAAAACATTATCGAGATAAAATGAACATGATTGGTCCTTAACTCGAAATTCAAAACCTTTGGCGTCCAACGCCGAAATTGAAATGATGTTTTTGGTAATGTTGGGAACACAATAAACATTGTCAAGTTCCAAAACTAGCCCCGTGGGCAAAGACAAACTAAGAGATCCTATGGATATAGCACCAATCCTTGCTCCATTTCCTACCCGGAGCTCGATCTCTCCTTTCGCTAGCCTCCTAGTGTTCCTTAGTGCCTGTAAATCGTAACAAAGGTGTGAGCCACATCCGGTATCTAATACCCATGAAGCCGAGCTAGTGAAGTTAAAGTCTATAACGTAAATACCTGATGTAGAAGCAACGGTTCCGTTCCTCTTATCTTCCTTGAATTTAAGGCAGTCTCTCTTCCAATGTCCCTTCTTCTTACAATAGAAGCATTCGGAATTAGACTTAGAAGATGCTACCTTTTTCTCCGTGTTGTCCTTGGTAGCTTTCGGCTTAGGCGGAAAGTTCTTCTTACCTTTCCCCTTGAAGCCCTTCTTTTTTTTGCCCACCCTTTTGAATGGTTTGCCCTTCTTAATCATTAACATATCATTCCTTCCCTCATCCTTGAGCATCTGCTCAGCTTGCTTCAACATCCCATGAAGCTCGGTGAGGGTTTTCTCCATGCTATGCATGTTGTAGTTCATCTTGAACTGGTCATAGCCTTTATGAAGGGAATGGAGAATGATGTCAATAGCCATTTCAGTTGAATACCACGCATCAAGCCTTCCCATGTTCTCAAATAATCCGATCATTTTGAGCACATGTGGGCTGGCTGACTCTCCTTTCTTGGGCTTAGTCTCAAGGATCTGCCTGTGGGTTTCAAACCTTTCAGTTCGAGCCTGTTCTTGAAACATATTCTGTAACTCAGAAATGATCTCATAGGTTGATTCCTTCTCGAAGAAGGTTTTCTAAATTTCAGGAGACATAGTGGCTAGCATTACGCACTTGACATCTCGATCGGCTACTTGCCATCGGTTAAGGGTTGCTTGAGTTACCTCCTCATTGGGAGCCTCGGGCATTTCCTCATCAAGGACATACTCTTTCTATTCTTGCATAAGAACGATGCGCAAATTCCTTTTCCAATCAAGGAAATTGGTACCACTCAACTTCTCCTTGTTGAGAATTGAGCGTAATGAAAACTGGTTGTTTGAGGTTGAAGACATAATTCTACAATTGAAAGAATTTTAATGAAAAACCATTCAAAATTACTTAAATAAGATTGAATTTTATTCATGCAAATTTTCAATACTTATTTAACGTCTTATTTACACGTAAAATTGTCCCTATTTTGTGAAAGTAAGGCGATTCCAAGATCCGAAGAAACAAAGAGTGGTTAAGCATGCTTTGGCTTGTCTTAACACTCAATCTTCTAGGGTAAGCATTGCCTTGCTAATGGCTCTAAGCCACTCTTGGTTAGACAATTGTCGCATCTAATGCATCTTTAACGATGTATCTCTTTTGCCACGGTATGTGAGGACTCCTCACTCATACCGATGAGTTAAACCAAAACCAACGTGCACACCTGGTGTGCCTTATGAGCCTTGGAGAAGTGATGGCACCTCGCTTTGGTGTAGCCTACCATCACCCTCGTTCGGTTGGTAAGTGTTGTTTTGGAAAGGCAAGTTTGACTCAATATTATTAGGGACCTAGGATTTCTATGTTGGTTGATTTAAGTGAACTTAACTAATCATCGCAACATAAAGAAAACCTAAATATGCATCTAACGAATAATTCACATGTATATAAGCATAAAATATAAAGCGAAATTATAGATGCATATTGGCAACTAGCATGAGCCCTTAAATTCTTCAAATCTTCAAAAGGTCTTCATTTGCAATTCAAGGCTTTGTCTTCCAAGATACGCCGTCTTCAAGACTTAACCAAACTTTGCAAATACTAGTGTCTACGACTAGGAATAATTTAAATATTAAGGTACAAAAATACTTAATGGTGCGTATACCGTATTTAGATTTACAAAAATACATAACGGCACATAGTCCGTATTTTCTATCCTAATCGGGTCCCACTAGTTGCCATTTCATAAAACCTGTGAGAGAGAATATATATTCCATTCATCCATTCACTATTTGTGAATGGCCCATGTAATTTACAATATCAAACAAGTAAAATGCATTTAAACAATGCGCGCACTAATAACTAATCCAGGTGTTTAATCCGATTAACACGCCTAATTAAAACTAGTCAAAGTTGTTTAACCGATTATGTAATTTGACGTCATTAATTAATTGAAGCTCCCACTAAATTCCGCATTTCCCTTAATTAATCCAATTAATTAAGTCGGTAGCACCCAAACTTGTCAAAATAAAATTTTGCCAATGCCGCTCAAAACCGAGGCCTAGCCTCCCAAAATTTTAATTAAAATAAACAAAATTAATTAAAATAAATAAAACGGCAAAATAAGCAATATTAAGCCAACCGCATTTCAAGTGGCTTTCGCTTTAAGCGTTTTGCCAAGGAAACTCGAATAATCGCGGCTCATGCAAACCAAGCATACTACGGCTATTCACCTCACCGCACCAAGCATATGCACACACAAAAAACTCCGCACACACGGCCCGCGGCAAGCAGCCATGGGCTGCTGCCACTGCCGCACGCACGCGCACGCACAGCCATCGCTACTGGTGCGTGGCTGCTGCGGTCGTGTGCTGCTGCCGCGCGTGTGGCCCCACGTAAGGCGGGGCAGCCACATGAGGGCTGCTATGCAGCCCGGCTAGCCAAGGGTGGTTCTTTGCCTCGTTTTGCGTGCCATGGCCTCGGGATTTGATCCCATTTCGCGAGACATAATTAATTAATTCTAAATTAATTTTAGAACTAACTTAATGAGCAAAAAAAATAAAAATTTTAAACAAGTCTAACTTAATAAAATTTCAAAGTGCAAATAACCAAAATAATTCCAAGAACCATTCTTAATTAAATTGGTTTAGCTTGGTGCAATAACAAAGTTGAGGCAATTTCTCACTTTTAATTTAATCAATTTAAATTAAAACTTGAGAATTTGACAAAGTAAGGGGAAGTTGGAAAAATATGAACTTTAATGTTCAAATGAAAATTCCAACATCTAAATTTTGTGAATCCTTGAAAATTATATCTTCCAACATGAGGATAACCAAATTTCTATCACGAAAATTGAAACTTTATGTTTCCAATCAACTCAAAATTATTAAAACAACAAAGTTTAATACAAAATAACATGGAATTTAGTGGTTTTTAAAGTTTCAATCACTTATCACAAATAAAGATTTAATCTTCAACACTTAGGAAGCCTCAAAACAAAAAATTTCACACTAAAAAGCAATTAGTTTGCAATTATGTGAAAATAAATCGACCTTTAAGCATCAAA
Source organism: Chenopodium album (assembly GCF_948465745.1). Classification (NCBI taxonomy): domain Eukaryota; kingdom Viridiplantae; phylum Streptophyta; class Magnoliopsida; order Caryophyllales; family Amaranthaceae; genus Chenopodium; species Chenopodium album. The sequence goes on along the minus strand of NC_137834.1, from coordinate 64,487,930 downwards.
TACTACCAAGTAAGTGTGCTTTAACGGGACTTTAAAAAGCAGAAAATAATGCAAATAATCAACCACATAATCAACAAGTTATGCCATTAATTTCAAGGTTAGAAAAGACTTAAAATTTTTCGTCAAAAACGAAAAATCCCTCGAAAAAGGCATTTCTGGTTAGAATTTGGCTAAAATCACAGTCCCGAAGGGGTAAAAACCTTTCCAGAACACCTTTTCCACCCAAAACTCACTATTTTTGGGCGAAAATCTGAGTTCTGGGCCAAATTCGACATTAAAAACGGGATTAAAATAAATAAAACTGAGCTACTAATCTAATTAGCAACTTAAACCAGAAAAATAAGCCAAAATAAACCTTGAAAAACATGATTATAAAAATAAACGAGCGGGGCTCCGATACCGCTGTTGGGGTTTGGTGAGTCCGACTCACCGCGGAAACAACCCCGACCCAAGGAACCACTCGTAATTAATAAAACCATAAAGCATAAATAAATAAACACAAGAAAAAGGAAGAACGAATCATACCCTTGAAGCGAGCTTCGCCCTCTCAAAACGGGCTCTTACTTGAAAGCCTTGAGCACCGCAAATGTCGTGCCTCCAACGGTATCCACCCACAAAGGACGAACACGAATTTTTAGGTCCGCTACCTTGGAGTTAGCAAGGACCGACCAAAACCCAAGTGTTAATGGAGTTTAAGAGTTTTTCCCAAAATATGGAATGCTCTTTCTAACTCCCACTCAAGCACTTTACTCCAAATCCCAAGGTTGGTATTTATAGAGGAAAGTATGAGTGGGAATTTCTATCCCATCAATGTGGGATCATGAATTTCCACAAATTAATTTAAAGCTAAATTAAATTAAAATTGCAAACTAATAATAAATCTACAAGTGGCATTACCATGTGAAATGGGTTGGTGAGGACCACATGGAGAGTAGGGGACCATACTTGCTCCCCACTCAATACTCTCCTTGTGCCACATGTCCTTACCCACTTGCTCCCATATTCCATAAGCTTCCCCATAGTGACCGGCCCTATGGCCCAGCCACAAGCCCAGCCACGACCCAGCCCGAGCCCAGCCCCGCACCAAGATACGGGCTGCTGCTGTGCGCGTAAGCCACGCACTTGGTGCGGGCTTGCTGCTGTGCGTGCGCTGCTAGCACGCCTAGCTTGCGGCAGCTAGCTGCTGAACGCACCACGTGCACGCGGCTGCTAGCTGCTGCTGTGCGTGGCTGCTAGCACGGTGCGCTAGCACGCACCTAGCCAGCCATGCTAGGCTCGGCTTGGTGCGCTTGCTAGCCACTTATGCTTGGACATTTTTGCCCCTATCATTCGGATGCTCGGGGCATTCCGATGCTAGGGGTATTTTGGGAATATGGTCGATTTATTATTATTTTGCGCGTCTCGTCTTTTTATTATTTTTGACTCGACTTCCGACGATCGGTTTCGACGCTCCAAGCTCGAATTACCGACGTCTAAATATTTAACACTCGGGCGACAAATTAATTTCTTCCGAATTAATTCGTCGAGTCGGTGCGTATATTTTGTTTGGGTGTGACCTTTAATATTACTGATCGGAAGCGGCCTCCACCCAGGCATTCCGATCACTTGACCTTAATGAATATATTAGCTTTCTAATAATTTCTGAACCCGCTATCAGAATAATACACTTGTTCAAAGGACACCATTCCTTTTAGCTTTGTTTAGTTTATATTTAATTATGTCTGAATAGTTTCCTTTGTAGGGTTTGTGGGCATCCATAAATAATATGAAGGGGTAATTTATTGTTGTTGATTATCAATGCTAGATTAATTTCATATTGATTGATTTAATCCTCTGTGACTAGATTAGGCCTGATCTTTTATGCATGAGTTTGACAGTATTGATTCGAGATTCGAGAGATGAGAATTGATGTTTAGGTCAAGTTTCAATAGGCATACTAATTTATTAATGGTTAAGTCGAGATTCGAGAGATGAGATTTAATGCCGGTAAATTAACTCTGTGATTGTAATACGTAGCGAAAGCCCTTTATGATCTGATTAATTGATACATTGATGATTGATTGTTTTGATTTACCCTAGAATATCGTTTATTGGTGAAACTATGACCTAGGCTTTTATTTCATTGATTTTCCCCCTACTTTTATTCCTCCCCACTTTTACTCCTAGTAGTTTAGTTCTCCTTTTTAATAACAATTTGATTACTTAATAATTTAAATTGTTTTAATTCATTAGGAATAGAAAGACCAGTTTCCCTTTGGATTCGACCCTACTTCTCTATCTTCATTAGTTATAGGATTTAGGAATTACTTTTGATTGGGTGATACGACTTTAGCCTGTCAATATCTTTGTGCCAGTTTTAAAGGGGGGTCATTGGTTGTGTACCACATTTTCTTTCAAGGAAGAGAAGATTTGGGTGATTGACTCAATGTTCTTTGATCATGTGGAAAAACACCAAGTATTTCTTACTAAACTTGTATGAGGTTATTAGTTTGCACTGTAAAGTTCATAGTACATAGTATGAGGATATTATCTGGGTCATTCCTCTGAAAACATGGAATGGTAACTTCATAATTGCATATTTTCCAGTCAAATAATGTTGATATTAGATGTTAATTTAATGATTGATTGTTGTAGGTTATGGTAGTGGATGTGTTGGTGAAGGTCCATGATCAAAGCTTGGCTGAGGGTTCCATTGGAGCATGGCCTATTGAGTCAGTACAAGTGGTTCAATAGCCAGACATGTATGTTTTACTTTTTTTTTTTATTTTTTTTTAAAAACAAATTAAATGTGATAATGTAAACCATTATATATTGAGTTTGAGGTTTATTTTTTATGTTGCATCTGTTAGCTGTGGAGCGATCATGCTAGCGTGCATCCAGGAGAATACGTACCGACCGATTTAAGACTGAGTGGCAGATGGTTAGTCTCCCGTACCGTGTATGCAATTATAAATCCAATTATTCAATGTGTTGAGTTTTGTTTAAAAATCACCTATGATGCACAGGATGGAGGTAACGTTGATCATGGTCATATGCATTTGCTTATTGAATACCTCAGATGATTTTATCGCACCGCGATGATTTTATCGCGTTGCGATAGAGCCATCGTGACGCGATAAATCTATTACCAAGCGATAAAAGGAATTTTAATCCAATTCGAATTCTGACTCTGTTCTAATCGTTTTTGGTCGTTTTTCTTTATAAATATGAATGATTTTCTCCGTTTTAATTCATTAACAATCGCCTAGAATCATCATCTATCTTCTCTCTCTAAGCTAAATATTATTCTTTCTTTCTCTCTTGGTTTCTAAGCCTTTCTACACCTTTTTACAAAATACATTATTACTCATTCACAAGATTTGAATAGACCTAGCCAAGCTCGAAGTTGCTTTAGACCTCGACGTGAAAGGTTGATAATGCTGAGGGTTTAGTCCCAAATTTATATTTCAATTCTTTGATTAGATTTATTGTTTGATTTAATATTTTCATTGAAGTTACTAATGTTGTATTCTTTTGATAGAAAGAGGTACGAGACATCAAAGTAAGTAATTTAATTACTTAATTAATCTTTTGAGTTAGGAATCATGCTTAGATTATTTATTAATTCCTGGTAATATGTTAGGATGCTTTTATTACTTTCTAGTATCATGTTTAGGTAATTAGCTAATATTTCTAATATCATGTATGTTTCTAGTATCATGTTAGGATTAAAGTTTTGAGTTTTAATGTTTATGACATGCTAGGATTTGTTATTAATCTTGTTAGTATCATGCCTAGAATCTTGCTAATATTATTAAGCTTTGATGAGAATATTATGATGATGATTGTGCATCAATATTATTATATTGCTTGATATTATTATTGTTATTGCTTGATCATGCCCTCTCTTGTAGGTTTAAAGGGAATTTGTACTTGAAATCACGCTTAATAAGATATTTAATACTTTGGTTTTAGGCTAATATGATTTTAATTCAAGTGATCATCAATAATAAATTTGTTTGTGAATTAGTAATCAACCAACATGGATTAAACAGGTTTAGGATTAATGTAATGATTGTATATCAATCGAAAATACGCACATGAGTATGAGAAGAACAAGATAGATGCCTATTTAGGCGTGTTCAATCTCTTTTAGGTTGGATTCGTACCATCATCCCTGAATATCTAGCCATGGTTCAGGGCTACTATGGAGTTAGCGATCTCTATGATCGTGAAGGGGTGTAACCTTCACCTAATGATCACAATGATCGTGAAGGGGTGTAACCTTCACCTAATGATCTCTATGATCGTGAAGGGGTGAAGGGGTTTACAAGTTCCTAAAAGTTGTTGGCGACTCTTTTGCTCTAGATTCCTTCCCTTTGGATGCCACCATGCTTAAGTGCATGATCACAATGGGGCTTAAGTTTGGGATGCTTGAAATATTCCCTATAGTTTTTTGGCGACTCCATTAGAAAGGATTTCTATTTTAATTCCTAAAATTTATTTTGGCAATAATTTTAGACTGACTAGATGAGACTTGAAATGTTCTAAATATTCATGTGCGTAATTTTATTTAACATTAATTGCATAAGCATAAAAAGGTTCGCATAGGAAAGACCATCTGTAATGCGTCAAAAACATAGGATTTTTATACGTAGGAAATTCGGGAAATATCTTTCACAACTAGAATCGAAAAAGCACTACGAAAATTGGAAAATGCCGAGAACACAGAAAGTTGCTAAGGCATGTAGGAACTGTCGTGAGACGACAGTATCCATCACAGTGTGATGGCTTTATCGCAACGCGATAAGGCCACTCCTCGCGATGGTTCCTGTTTTCTCACGCCAAGTTGTTCCAATACCGAGCTAGAAATCTACCTTCTTGTTCTGACTAATTCGAGTACTCTTTGGCCGATTTTACTTCCTAGTTCCTAGTTGAATTTTTTCCTTCTTATTCGAAACCCATATGTGTTCTACATATGGCTTTAGCCCTTGGGAATTCACGCTCAATCTAACTTATTGAACATTCCGTGCAACGAAGTGTACATCCGAATTTGTGAATTCACCAAACCATGAAAGCAAGTTTAACTTGCAGGGTCCCATCCATACGCACCAACCCTTTCAAAGGTAAGGCTTCCGCGAGATGCATCCTGAATAATAACCATGTACCTTCTTTGACTACCTTAATCCTTTAACTTTAGAGAACTAGAGCCATGGTTAGGTTGCAAACTCATTGCATCATATTGTGACTATATTTGACTACTTTTGCATTTTTTTGCTTGTACATAGCTTATATGTGATTGAACTAATCGTTTGTGTTTACATGTGTTCATAAATAAAGACTTAACCAATTAACTAATGACTTAAAAGGACTTTACTCAATTAAATAATTAATTATAACTTATAAATATGTCTAAAATCGAGTCATAGTTCCTTTGAGTCAACCCGTATTTTTATTCCCGTATCCTGCACAAACGTCAACATGTTTTGGTCATAAACGGAGTTCTAGATTGAGTTATGTGTTGTACAACCTATGGATCTGTACCCCAGAGTTTTATCTTTCTGTTGGCGTTGGTTTCGTCCCAATCAGAGTCAAAGATCAGTTATGACTGAAATACTACAGACTGTCCAGTTTAGTGTATATACATGAGGTCTTAACTTAGTCTTTGTTCGAGTCTAGTCATATAGTCTGGTCACATGGTAATAACACAAGTATTGAACATATCACTTTCACTTACAAGTCTTAGCACACACTTTGTACATATTTTTTTCACATCATGACCATGTCTTAGGTCCATGTATGAGTCGTCTTTTCCGTCATTGGAGTTGAGGATCCATCCTATTTCCGAATTCTTCTATATCTTTACATCTACATCACTTTTACATACATTACATATCTCACACTTTCCTTCTTTCAGACTTTCCCCATTCAAACACCGCTTTATCTTACATGATTTTTCCATACATACCATTCCCCTCATATACTCCATGATCTTTCCCCATCTATGCATGTTAAATCAAGTTTGAGTCAAATGATGAATAATAAGCATCCATGACTTCCCTTTCCGCAGCACTTGGTCAAGAAGAAAAGGGCCTGTAATTAAGGACAACACTTTCATCTAGGTTCTACTCTTTGATAAACCAATCCGGAACAGAAGAAAGTTTGTGATCATGGAAACCCAACAGGAAGTTGATGAAATGAGGAAAAACATCAATAACCCGACTGAGATGATGAAGACTCTTGCTCTTCAAGTCAATGATCCTTGCAGGCAACTACATTTTGAGCACATGTGTAAGGAGGGTGTTCCCATCGTAGGGGATCTTTCTCCTTAGATGCCCATGGCCCTTTAAAAGCCTAGGAATTTACACTTGTTAGGGTGTATTAGGATTTGAATTCCTGACTGTTTGGGGACCTTGGATTAGAAATTATCCTCTCATTAGGCTTTTTTGTAAGAAACAATTAGGAGTCACCAATGAGTTTTAGGAAAACTTATAAACCTCGTTCATGCCTTTCTGCCAAGTATAGTTCAAGGGATAATTAGCACGAATCGTAAGTTTACCCATGCCCAAATTGGTCTACATTAACCAAAAATGAGTTAAGAAGTGAGGGTACTAAGATAACGTTCCCTTTAGAAGGGAATCACTATCTTAGCCCTAGTACGGCCTCTACTAGCTCTTCTTTTTTCACAATTTCATCACCAAACAATATACGCAACGTGGTACGTAAAAATAAGTTAGTTGATTTTATTTAGAGCATTAATCACATAGGAATTACATTGCAAAGATCGTTATTCTTATTTAATATTCGTGAAAAGAACAATATAAATAATATTTGCCTTGTCTTAAGTGATAAAACAACAATTAATTATAACATTCTAGTTTTGATTAACGAAAGAGTACTATGTGAATTAATTAATTAAAAGTTTTTTTTAAAGTGATCAAACAACACTATTTATTCCATTAAAGTTATTTAAACGATAAAAGAAAAGTGATTTATCTAAGTGCTCGGGAAACTAACCCTTCTTCTTTTATGTTAAATCTCCGTTTAATGCATTTATGGACATTCTTTCTTCTTCGTACCTCCAAGGACTTCAATGGATTCAATTAGGGTTGGAAAGTATTTGGGAAGAGAGAAGAAAAGTAGTATGATAGTAAGAGAACTTGAGAGATTAAGGTTTTGAGAATGCTAGGGTTTTACTTCTGATTTTTTCGGTCTTCTTTCGAGTTGAACGAAGACCCTTATTTATAGGTGTAGGGACATAGGTTTAGGGTTTTAGAGCCGTGCTGTCAGGTGGCGCGCGCAACTCTCTGAGTCACGTTGGGTGCCGCAATACTGAGTTACATTGGGATGTGGTTTGCCTTATACGAAAACGCGTTTTTAAAACTTTCATAACTTTTGATTGCCAAGTTCGATTTAGGCGTCTGAGATATAATTGGAAAGATATGAATGTCTACTTTCCAATTCCGTTATAATTAGGTTAACATCTATTATGGATCAAAATATATGGCCGTTGGAGTGCAAGGGTGTCGGTTTTAGGGCCCGGTTTAGTGTTTTGATCATAACTTCTTCGTTTTAGCTCAGAATTGGGCTTATAATATACCGTTGGAAAGGTCTTTAAAAGGGATATCCATTTGTATAGGCCATGCACGAAAATTTGATGGTTAGCTGTTTGGCTCAGTTTTCAACAATGTAAGATCCGTTGGATCCAATCATTTGCATTTGACGCATTTGGGTCCGTTATTAATCAAGTTTAAAAATGTATGAGCATTTATTAGGCCTAATTAGTAATCGGACAAGGATCTAAGATAACTTGGTTTCAAATATGAGTTTTAACTTACTTCATAATGCATTTCGTAGTCCATAAAACACTTCAACTTTGATCTAGCAAGAAGAACGGGTTTTGTAACATCATTTCACTTCTTTTCGGGACAAGAGGCCAAAAGTAGGTGTCTACAGCATGGAGGAAAGCCTCAAAAAAATTTCCAATGACTATAAGGTCCAGGGAATTAAATCACAAGGGGTCTTAGTGGAAAAGGAATTTTATTCGCAGAAGTTCAATGCCAATGACATCCCTAAGTTCAAACCATGCCAGATGATAACCCTTATTTTCATTTAAGAGCTTTTGAGACCATAATGAACATTAAGGCAATTGATATAAGGGTCTTCCCCTCGTTTTGCCCAGTTTCTCTTTAAACCGTTTATCAACAATGGTTCAATTCTTCTCCTTGGATAAGGAAAAGATCGCTTCTTGGGATACTATAGACACCCATTTGTGTCTCCCCAAAACCAAACCCAGTGATGAGTACCTTTCGCATCGAATCATAATCGAATGAAGTGAAAGTGTGGAAAGTTTAGTGTTGCGGATAGTTTTTAATTTCTTTTCTCTTCTCTCGGTTTTTGAAAACCTATTTTAAGAAAATATCCAATCCAGTTTGGTTGGTCCATGATATGGGTCCAATAATAGTGTAGTTTGATAGGGCTTGAAAAGACCTTTCCGACGATATATTATAAGCCCAATTCCGATGAATATTGAGGAAGTTATGGCCAAATTACTGAACTGGGCTCGGTTTGAGCCTTATATGCGGCCCAATGATCTAGAGGAGGGCCTAATATATATTTTTCATTCCAAATGCAATTAGGAATGCTTTTAGTCTTCTAGATTCTTCTAGAAGGTTTTTTTTCATTCCTAATTCTATTAGCATTGATAAATTGACTTTTGTTGACCTTTTAGAGTTTTAATCAGAACAAAAGAATGTTTTTGAGGAAAATACGATTTTATCCTCCCGTACGGTCAATTTCTATCTGATTCTAAAAAACGCGTCAATATCTTAGTCAGCGCCAAATGCCAGCATTAGCGCCTGACGCTACGCTTGGCGCCTGGCACTAACATCCGTTTTACGCGTCAGAACTCTATTTTGATTTTTTATCTTTTTGGTTGATTTTCTTTATAAATAGCTTCCTAAAAACTCTGTTTTCATTCATCAATTCTCACCAGTTCTCTCTATTCATTCACCAACTCTCATCAAGATTTTCTTGATTACTCTCTCTCTCTCTCTCTCTTTTCTTAACTAGCTTTTCACAAATACAAAATTCCGCATTCGCAAGACTTAGATACACCTAACCTAATTCGAAGTTGCCTTCGTCCTAGACGTGAAAGGTTTTAATTTCTGAGGGTTTGGTCCCAAATCACTCTTTCAATTATTTTATTTAATTGTTGTTTATTATTTTCCTTGAGGTTACTAATGCGTGTATTTTGTTATTAGAAAGAGGTACGAGGCATCCAAGTAAGTGCTTTAATTGTTTGCATTGTTATTATGATATAGAAATCATGTCTAGATTTTTATTATGATTCCTAGTATCATGTTAGGATGATTGATGTTTTGAATGACAACAATGATTCCTAGTATCATGTTTAGGGTAACAACTATAATTTCTAATATCAAATATGAAAATTATGATTTCTGTGATGCTTCCTATTTTCTTCCTAATATTCATGTTAGTATCATGTTAGGGCTAAAGTTTTTATCTTTATTGTTTAGTGACATGCTAGGGTTTGTTATTAATCTTGTTAGTATCATGCCTAGGATCTTGCTATTATTATGCTTTAACATGATTCATGATTATTTTTATAATTGTTTTGATTATGATTATAATTTTTTGATTGTTATAATTATTATTATGATGATTTATTATCATGTTGCTTGATTATATTTATTTTTATTGCTTGATCACGCCTTTTATGCATGTTTAAAGGGAATTTTGTACTTGTAATCACGCTTAATAAGATAATTTATAATCTTGTTTAGGGTTAATTTGATTATAATTCAAGTGATCGCCAATAATAGATTTATTTGTGCATTAATATTCAACCAACATAGATTAAACAGGTTTAGGGTAAACCTATTGATTGCATGTTAATCAGAAAGCGCACATGAATACGATCAGAATAAAGTAGAGGCCTATTATTAGGGCAAGTTCAATCTCTTTTAGGTTGGATTTGTACCTTCATCCCCGAACTACCAGTCATGGTTCCGGACCTATTGGAGTTAACGATCTCTTGGATCGTTAAGGGGTGTAACCTTCACCTCGTGAACGGTTTACAAGTTCCTAAAACTTGTTGGCGACTCTTTTTCTCTATCTTCTTTCCCTTTGGACGCCACCGTACTTTAGTGTATGATCACATTGGGGTTCAAGCTAGGGGTAATGCTTGAAATATTCCCTACAGTTTTTGGCGACTCCACTAGGGAGGATTTCTATTTTAATTCCTGAAATTTATTTCGACAATGATTTAGAATGAGTGGATGAGACTCGAAACGTTCTAAGTATTTCATGTGCGTAATTTTGATTAACATTATTGTCATATGCTTAAAAAAGATCTCATTGGAAAGACCATCCGTAATGAGTTAAAACATAGGATTTTTACACGTAGGAAATTTGAGGAATATCTTTCACAACTAGGATCGAATTAACACAGCGCGAAACTGGAAAATTTTATCGAGCATAGAAAGCTGCTGAGGCATGTAGGAATTAGGGTCAGCAAACAGAAATTAGCGCCAGTATTTTGGCTTTAGCGCCAGACGACAGCTCTGTCGCCAGGCGCTAAAGCCAAAAGCTGGCGCCAACCTCTGTTTGCTGGTGCCAAATTCTTCCAATACCGAGCCAGAAATATGCGTTCTAATTTCGACCAGTTTTTAGCATTGTTTGCTCGATCCTACTTCCTGATTGAGTTTTTCTCACTTTTCTGAAACCCATATGTGTTCTACATATGGACATAACCCCCTACCTTATTGAACGATCTTAGCAATAAAGGGTACATCCGAGAATGTTGAATTCACCAAACCATGGAAGCGAGTTTTTTCTAAAACTCGTGGTGTCCCATCCACTCGCGCCAACCCTTCACGGTTAGACTTCCGCGCGGTGCATCCGGACAATTAACCATGGACCCTCTATTGACTAACCCACATCCCGAAATTTAGAGAACTAGAGCCATGGTTAGGTTGCAAACTCATTGCATCATATTGTGCCTACTTGACTAATTGTGCATTATTAGTTGTGCATTATCTATGTGTTTTTTCCTAACCGTTTGTTTGACTTGTGTTAAGACAAAATAAACTACTTAACGGCTAAAAGACTTTGCTTAATTAATTAATTAATTAATTAATTTTGGTAATTAGAGTCTAATAATCTAATCAGAATTGACCAAGTACGACTTTAGGCATACCCCTGTTGATTAATAATACCGAAAACAGTTTCAGATCGAAGCTCCAGTAATGGCGCCAGGGTTTGAACTGTAGCGCCACTCTGTGGAGTGTGGCGCCTGGCGACAGTTCTGTCGTCTGGCGCTACACTACAAAGAGAGGCGCCAGTCCTGTCGTTTTGACGACAGTTCGGTTTATTGCTCGAGTCATCATTTTGTGTCTAATTAAACAGTTTGCTAATTAATTCTGTTAATTATACCTTGTTAAGTCGTTAATTGAGTCTAGTCACATAGTCTAGGCACATGGTCATGACACAAGTCTTAACATGTCACCTACACTCACTAGTCTTAGCACACACTTTGAGTATATATCACCATGACCATGTCTTAGGTTCATGCATGAGTCGGTTTTTTCCGTCATTTAAGTTGGGGGTACATTTTATTCCTAATTTTCCACATCTCTCCATCTACATGCTTTCTCCATATCATTTTTCTACCTTCTTCCATCCATTGCATGTTGAATAAAGTTTGAGTCAAACAATTAACAATAAATATCCCCAAATTCCCTTTCCACAGTACTTGGTCGAGGAGAGAAGGGCGATTAATCAAGGATAACCTCTTTATTCAAGTCTTACTTTTTGATAAACCGATTCATCAAAAGAGGAAAACTAAAAAGATAATGGCAACTCAAGAGGAAGTTAATGAACTTAGGAGTCAATTAACTGACGTGACCGAGGTGTTAAAGGCTTTAACCCTCAAAATTGATGACCCTGTGAAGCAACAACAAATGAACCTCATGCAAGAAAGCTTGAGCAAGCTATCTAGTGACTATAAATTTCAGGGCATTAGTTCACAAGGGGTCTTAGTGGATAAAGAACTTCTTCCGCATAAGTTCAATGCCAACGACATCCCAAAATGCAAGGCAACTGACAACCCTTATTTTCGTCTAAGAGCTTTTGAAACCATAATGAACATTAAGGGAATTGATAAGAAAGTCTTTCATTCTTTGTTTTCTTTATCCCTTGAGACCATTTGTCAACAATGGATCTTTTCCCTTGACAAAGAGAAAAGCTCTACTTGGGAGTCGATAACAAACGCTTTTATAGATAGATATAAGTGCAATATTCAAGTTGAAACCGATTATAGATAACTTGAGATGCTAAGGCAAAAAGAGAATGAAGGCTTTACTTCTTTCTTCAACAAGTGGAGGGAAACTTCCGCTAAGATGATTGAGGTCCCCACCGAAAAGGAGTCTGTGAGGATGTTTATCAAGAATCTCCAAGAAAAGTATTCAAAGCACTTAAAATATCAACACAACTTGAATACTTTCAGAGCCGTCTATGACATAGGTATCGAGATCGAAGACGACCTCGCAAAGCAAAAAGCTACTAACAATAGTAACCACGGTGGCTGGAAAGGAAAGAAGAACGACAATCCTTCTTCTTCCAAAAACACCCACTCTAGTAATAATGTTAGTACCTTTGACCATAATGGTGTCTTAGCCATGGACAATCAAGGATCTAAAAGGAAACCCAGGCGAGAGTTCACACCCATTGGAATGACCTACGATGCTGCTTTCAACCGTCTTTACAATCGAGGATTAATCAAACCTATTGGCCCTACCGAGGATCCAACGCTAGAAAATCGATCTTCGAGATGGAATCCAAACTCCTATTGCAAGTACCATCGAGGAAACGGTCATACCACTGATGAATGCTACAGGTTTCAAAACCTCATTCAAGATCTAATAGAGGCAAATAAGATCCCAATGCCTCTAACTAGCGAGAAGACTGGATGATGTCGGAGCAAACGACACAAGACAGAGGCGAGCTTCAACGACGAGATTTCATGACCTCTTTTTTCAATTTTTTTTTATTTACCGTTTCCCCCAATAAGTCTAGCATAGGAACCTTTCTTTTCCCTTAGATTAATTTTGTAGAATCTTTCTTTTTCCCATTTAATAAAATGAGCATTTACTTTCCTTGCATATGATTATCGCATTGCTTTGCACTAAAAAAAAAAATCCATGTCAAACTGAGCACAAGGTATACCAATGATTTGAGGCACCCCTTATAGCCACATCATATCACCTTTCACCCTTCAAATTTACAATCCTTTTTTGATACACAACTTTGAGCCTCGTCTAACGATAGACCTTTCATTTTTCAACCTATATCTACCTAACCTTGGGATGGGGCAGTGTGTAACTTATGCAATTTTTTTTAAAAAAAAAAAGCTTGAGTGATTTCAAAAGATCAAAATAAATAAATTAAATAAGGAAAAATTAAATAAAAGTGTACAAAAGGGCAAGTGTTCCAATGTGTTTGATAAGAATATGTCTTTGATATGAACACGTCTCAGATTGCGTCTCTTATCGAGTGCTCGGTACCGTGCCTGAGAAACACGAATGCCAAGTGAGTGATAGACCGCATGATCGGGATTGCCCACACTTATAAAAATAAAAAAAAAAAAGGAGAAAAGAGAGCTAAAAAAGAGAAGCAAGCCTCAAGCATAAAAATATAAAGATTCAAAAGCAAAGTTGCACACCTTGGGGGCTTATCTAGGGTCTTGAGCCTTTATCCCCTTCTTCTTCAACCTTTAGCCTAACCACGTTACAACCCTTTAAAAGACCTTTTTGAGGTATACACACACTTGTTTGAGGTTCGGCTAGAGCTACGTTCGGCCTGATTCCTAACGGATACGTAGGCAACCTCACATCGAGGTGCGGCCGTAATAAAAAATTGCATTCATATTTACATTCACACATCACGGTCATATCATGGGATCTCCAATGCTCATCCCTATCTACTTAGAGATAGACTTGGGGGCTTGATCCTTACATCATTAGCTTACCTAGCCTAAAGAGTCACCATCATTTGACTCTTCTTGAAATGATATTTTCCCACACACTTAGCCCTTGCGGCCTAACTTTTGTATCACTATCACACACTGCACAGATACTTGACCAAATATACTTCCCTTAGGAACCCTTTGTCATGAAATCTTAACATAACGTTAAAGCATGCCTTGTCATATCAACATCACTTATCAATCATAATCATCATTGCATCACAAACTATGAAGTGCTTAGCCTCCGTGCCTAAGTTACCTACATATTTTCATTATTGAGTCAACTAGGATAGTCTAAGATGTTACAATTCTTGTACTATGAGAAACAACATTTGACTAAGCTCATTCAACATGCACCCTCAAGCACTTTGATTTCTTTTCGCGTCTTTCTTTTTCGGGAGAAAGTCGGTACCCTCCACAAAAATGACGGAAAATTTTTGCTTTTTTGCATTTTCGAGTCGCACGATCACATTACAATGCACACACGAGTCATGTACACGTTGATTCATGTCGTGTCATATAACCTTTATTTGAGTCTAACACATGTGTCAAACACTTTGAGTCGAGTCAACCTCGAGTCAATCACAGCAAGTCAAGTTTATACCTTGAGTCATGTTAAGTCAATGAGTCAAGCAACACTAAGTCTTAGGTCAACCCTAAAGAAAGATAAGCAAATTCCTATAGTCAAAGATATAAATGCAGGTGCATCCTAGCAAGCGGGGACATTCCCGAATTTTTTTTGAAAAAACGTGAATATGACACAGGAGATTCCTCCAAGATAAAAGGAATTACATTGATCAGTAAATTAGAGATGAAGAGCTTTAATTTACAAAAGACTTGAGCGGATTTGGTTGAAAGGAAACGACCAAGCTCAAAGTTCGGAGCAAAACCGAGCAACAGCGGCAGCAAAAGCAGAATAGGGAAGACCCGACTCCAGCACCAGACAACAACATCTGGCATTTAGCAACAGATTTCAGCGCCTGGCGCTAGATCTCCGCGTCTGGCGACAGAGCCAATTCTTGGCGCCAGCTATATTTCAGCAGCGACAGAGCTCGAAGCCTCTCAGAATGGTTATTTCGACCTCCTACAGCAATTTTGGGTTCCTTGGTACGCCAATTAGCCCTTAAAAGCAAATTGACATGATTAGTAGTCGGCTCGATTACAATCGTAGTAAGTGATTGACTTGACAAAAAATCGTCTCACTTAGCTTAAGCGCCTAAAACACTAGCTCATTACAAAAACCAACGTATCGGTTTAAAAACAAGCACTTAAACGACAATATTTCCAAATACGGATTGTCACGCATTCTTCTTAAACGACAATATTTCCAAATACGGATTGTCGCGCATTCTTCTTAAACGACAATATTTCCAAATACGGATTATCTCGCAATCTTCTTAAACCACAATATTTCCAAAAATGGATTGTCGTGCATCTTCTTCAACGAAATTTTTTTTTCAAGATTGGATTGTTATCTCTGGCAAAGTTTCCAAGCGTGGATTGTCGTGCTCCTTCTCTGTTTCGCAATTTTTTCCAAGTTCGAATTGTCATCGCTGGCAAGTTTTCCAAGATTGGATTGCCATACACCCAGTTCCCTATGGCAAAATTTCCCAAAGGATTGTTGTAGGTCTCTATTCATCATAAACTTTGGCAAAGGTTCCTCAACGTGGATTGTCATTCATTTCAGTAAGTGGCAAATTTTCCCGAAGTGGATTGTCGATCGACTCTTTTTTGGCAAATGTTCCAAGATGCGGATTGTCAATTGTGGCAATATTTTCCTAAAAGGATTGTCGCATAACATTGGCAAATTTCCAAGGTGGATTGCTTTCAAGAGTTATATTCCAAGATGTGGATTGTCGATCGTAGAAAAATTCTTATGACAGATTGTTACGAAGCATTGGCAACTTTTCCCAAAATTGGATTTTGGCAAATTTTCCGAGATACGGATTGTTGCTTCATCGTAGCAACATTTCCAAGGATGGATTGTTACGAAGCATTGACAACTTTCCCTAAATCAGATTGTCATACATCATACAAGAGAGTTGTGTTGGCAACTATTCCCAAAGAAAAGAGGATTGTCATCACAGAAAAAGCACCGACATACTGGTTCACAAGCAGCAAAGCGCCGACGTACTGGCATAGCAGCATTAAGGATCAACACGCAATGATCTTTTCGAAGATTATCACAGCGAAAATTGGAGGCAGTTACAGGCGTAGCAGTCTTCAGGCGGTATTCTCTAGCTTGCGGAAGATTGTCACAACAAATCGGTTACCCTTCAGAGACGTGTGCTCGACGGTGCAAGATACGCGTTTCTTAACTCTTTTATCTGTTTTAACTAATGCTAGTTTGCAGGTATCGGCGTTACAAGAATGATTTAGGATCACAGAACGTTCTGAATCATACATTCTCCGTCCCTATCGATACTTTGACTTTTATTTTCAAAACTTGCGTTTCTCCAAACTCAGTCAAAGTGGGGCCTTCTGTAGACACCCATTTGTGTCTCCCCAAAACCAAACCCAGTGATGAGTACCTTTCACGTCGAATCATAATCGAATGAAGTGAAAGTGTGGAAAGTTTAGTGTTGCGGATAGTTTTTAATTTCTTTTCTCTTCTCTCGGTTTTTGAAAACCTATTTTAAGAAAACATCCAATCTTGTTTGGTTGGTCCATCATATGGGTCCAATAATAGTGTAGTTGGATAGGGCTTGAAAAGACCTTTCCGACGATATATTATAAGCCCAATTCCGATGAATATTGAGGAAGTTATGGCCAAATTACTGAACTGGGCTCGGTTTGAGCCTTATATGCGGCCCAATGATCTAGAGGAGGGCCTAATGTAGATTTGTCATTCCTAATGCAATTAGGAATGGTTTTAGTCTTCTAGATTCTTCTAGAAGGTTTTTTTTCATTCCTAATTCAATTAGCATTGATAAATTGACTTTTGTTGACCTTTTAGAGTTTTAATCAGAACAAAAGAATGTTTTTCAGGAAAATACGATTTTATCCTCCCGTACGGTCAATTTCTATCTGATTCTAGAAAACACGTCAATATCTTAGTCAGCGCCAAATGCCAGCATTAGCGCCTGACGCTACGCTTGGCGCCTGGCGCTAATGTCAGCGTCTGGCGCTAACATCCGTTTTACGCGTCAGAACTCTGTTTTGATTTTTTATCTTTTTGGTTGATTTTCTTTATAAATAGCTTCCTAAAAACTCTGTTTCCATTCATTAATTCTCACCAATTCTCTCTATTCATTCACCAACTCTCATCAAGATTTTCTTGATTACTCTCTCTCTCTCTCTCTCTCTCTCTCTCTCTCTCTCTCTCTCTCTCTCTCTTTTCTAAACTAGCTTTTCACAAATACAAAATTCCGCATTCGCAAGACTTAGATACACCTAACCTAATTCGAAGTTGCCTTCGTCCTAGACGTGACGGGTTTTAATTTCTGAGGGTTTGGTCCCAAATCTCTCTTTCAATTATTTTATTTAATTGTTGTTTATTATTTTCCTTGAGGTTACTAACGCGTGTATTTTGTTATTAGAAAGAGGTACGAGGAATCCAAGTAAGTGCTTTAATTGTTTGCATTGTTATTATGATATAGAAATCATGTCTAGATTGTTATTATGATTCCTAGTATCATGTTAGATGCTTGATGTTTTGAATGACAACAATGATTCCTAGTATCATGTTTAGGGTAACAACTATAATTTCTAATATCAAATATGATAATTATGATTTCTATGATGCTTCTTATTTTCTTCCTAATATTCATGTTAGTATCATGTTAGGGCTAAAGTTTGGATCTTTATTGTTTAGTGACGTGCTAGGGTTTGTTATTAATCTTGTTAGTATCATGCCTAGTGTTATGGGTAAATAACTGCAAGGGTTAGTCAACGATAGTCAATAAAGGTCAATGACGAAGACTCCCCTTGACGAAGGCGCAAACTCGACGACGCACTATCAACATCGGCGGAAGACAAAGTCAAGTAACAACTCCTTATTTATTAGGAAGAAGATAAGTGAAACTTAGTCCAAACTTAGCCAAATCAATCCGTTGGAATTCAAAGAAGAGAGAGGAGTGTTTTCAGCAACTGAAGTCCGAATATCATGGGCATGATTCCATCTCTATGCAACGGCTAGAGTTTAACCTAGCAAACCATCTATATAAAGGGCAGGGCAACGATGAGTAAAGAACATTCTCATCCAATGATACACATACTACATCACATCTTGTAAACTAATATTATTATTTCTTGCATAGTGAAAGTTTGGTAGATCCTCATTCTACCCGCGGTTTTTACCTTCATTGGGTTTTCTGCGTCACCAATTCCTCGTGTCATTTATTCTCTTTTTAGCCGTATTTTACTCTTGATTTTGCTTAGTTGATCCGTAGCCTAGATTTTGATATTCAATCCCACTTAAAAAAAATTAGCATAAACAATTTGGCGCCCACCGTGGGGCTACAACTAGGTAAAGACTAAAAATCCCTCGTTAAACCCTTCAATATGTCAGCTGACGAAATGACCCCAGAACAGCTAAAAGCCGCTTATGAGAAAATTCAAGCCGACCTCGAAGCAGCTAGGGAGTCCAATGAGCGTCTCAGCAAGGAAAAGGAGGCGTCAGAATCTGATGCAGCTACCCTCCGTCAGCAATTGGAATCCGCCCAGAGCAATCTTCGTCGTCAGCCGAGGCAGTTAAATCTGATCCCCAGAATGCCTCCGCTGGATGTCATTGAGTCTCCACATGACACTGATTCCGAATCCAGTGGAGGAGATATGACTTTAGATCCTCCAATCAGGAATGTCGGGCAAAGGATCATTCGGACTTCAAGAGACGACCAAGGCAACCCGCAGCCGGACCAGACGGAAATCCTGCTCCAGAGGTTGGCTGCCCTAGAGAAGCAGAACTCTAGGGTGCTGTCGATGATGAAGAAGATGTCCGGCGTGCCGATCCCCGTCCGGCGAGAAGCTCCAGATGGATTCGCAGCGACCCCATTTTGCGACGAGCTGGCCTTGGCCCGGATTCCCAGAAGGTTGTCGCTCCCGACGTTCACGTCGCTCTATGATGGAACAGCCTGTCCCGAACAACATGTCGAGTACTACAAGCAGCGGATGTGGCAAGCTTCGATCCCGTTCGAGTGCTGGGAGGCATGCATGTGCAAATCGTTTGGCGCAACGCTGACAGGCCCCGCCCTCAAATGGCTCGGCAAACTTGAACCAGGTAGTATAACTAGTTTTGCTATGTTAGTTAACAAATTCTATTCCCATTTTGAATGTAGAAGGCAGTTCGACAAGCAAACAAGCGATTTATATCGGATCGTCCAGGGTCCCAAGGAGACTATCAGGACTTATTGGTCTCGATTCAACAAGGAGAAAGTCTCAATCAAGAATGTCGACAATAGGACTGCCATTGAAGCCTTCCTCCGCGGATTGCACACGGACTCGAACCAGTACAAAGACATGGTCAAGTATCCCTGCTCAACATTTGAAGAAGTCCGAACAAGAGCCGTGGCTCAAATGCGCTTCGACGAAGATATCGCAAATCGCAGCTCCTACCCAAGTTCCAGAAGTTCGTCCGATCGGAAGGCTCCAAGCAACCCAAGGGGATCGTGGCGACATCAGCCTTACGAGGCATCAGGTAGATCACGCTCTGTTAATGCTGTGCAGGTTGAAGATATCCTCGATGCCCCGCAATACCCCGAAATATCGGAGTATGGCTTCGACGTGAGTATCGTAGCAGTAGTAAAAGAGTTGGAACCTCTGGGAAGTAAAGTGCGCTGGCCGTCGAAGAGCAACAAGCCGGAGTCGGAGAAAGATATGAGCAAATGGTGCGAGTTCCATAGCGATCATGGCCATAAGACGGAAGATTGCTACGCCCTGCGAAGAGAGGTCGCCTTCCAGCTGAAGAGAGGCAACCTCAAGCATCTGTAGGGGAAAAAGAAGAGCAATAACGCAAGTCGCCATCAGCTAGAAACGACGACAGCCGGACCTCCGAAGTCTCCTGTACCTAAGGTAATAGTTAATGTTATCGCTGGTGGTTCCGATATTTGTGGACTAACCTATTCTGCAGCAAAGAGGATCGCAAAGTCGACGATAGATAATGCAGATGTCCCGGAAGAAATCAGAGACCCCCTGGAAAAGAAGTTGGAGGCGATGTCAATTACCTTCGATGATGACGACGTCAACAACATCAATAGAGAGCATAAAGACTCTTTGGTAATTTCTTTGGTCGTTGGGAATTGTCTGCTTCGAAGGGTGTTGGTCGGCGGAGGAAGCTCCGCAAATGTCCTGTTCAGAAGAGCCATGGAAGACATGGGATTGAAGGATAGTGACATCACTAGAAGGTCGACGACTCTGGTCGGTTTCAGTGGAGAAAGCATGTCAACTCTCGGAGATATAACCCTTCCAACCTATGTAGGAGGCCTAAACCCTCAAACCAAATTCTACATCGTCGACTGCCCGTCAGCCTATAATGCCATACTAGGACGACCCTGGATCCACCGATTGAAAGCCATTCCTTCCACCTACCACCAATCAATCAAATTTCCCACCCCATGGGGAGTCCAAGAAATTAAAGGAGAACCCCGTGAAGCCAAACACTGCTACAAAACAACCTTTAAACCAACCATGAGAACCGCATAGCAATTACAGCATGGCCCGACACCAGAGAATCCCAACGACCTCGAAATTGACGAGATACCTTTAGATCCCGAAAAGCCAGATCAAACCGTCCGTGTCGGAGCCAACATAACACCTGAACTCAAAAATTCCATCCTAGCCTTCCTCCGAGAGAACAAAGATTGTTTCGCCTGGTCTCACAAGGACATGACTGGCATAGACCCGAGCATCATCTCGCATAAGCTGAACGTCGACCCAAATCATAAGCTCGTTAAGCAGAAGCGTCGAAAGTTTGCTCCGGAAAGAAATAAAATCATCAACGACGAAGTACAGCAGCTTATCGACACTGGAAAAATAAGAGAAGTCAAGTATCCAGATTAGCTCGCAAATGTTGTCGTCGTCAGTAAAAAGAACGGCAAATGGAGAGTGTGCATTGACTTCACCGATCTCAACAAAGCATGCCCTAAAGATCCGTTCCTGCTCCCGCACATCGACGCTATGGTAGACGCGACAGCATGTCACGAGCTCTTAACATTCATGGACGCCTACTCCGGATACAACCAGATCCTAATGCATCCCGACGATCAGGAGAAGACGGCCTTCATGACCGACAAAGGTATATATTGTTATAAATTCATGCCATTCAGACTAAAAAATGCAGGTTCGACGTACCAGAGGCTAGTCAACAAGATGTTCAAAGACCATCTAGGAGATACGATGGAGGTATACATCGACGATATGCTAGTGAAATCTAAGAAGTCGAAGGATCACGTCGACCACCTCCGACAAACTTTTGAGGTATTGCGAAAATATGGTATGAAACTTAACCCTACTAAATGCTCATTTGGAGTATCTGCTAGAAAATTTTTGGGCTATGTAGTAACACAAAGGGGAATTGAAGCCAGCCCTGACCAAGTCAGAGCCCTAATAAATATTCAATCCCCCCGAAATGTTAAAGAAACCCAGAAATTGACTGGACGAGTGGCAGCATTAAATCGCTTCATCTCTCGATCGTCAGATAAATGTCACCTATTTTACAAAGTTTTTAGAAAAAATAAAGGTTTTGAATGGACTGACGATCATGAGAAAGCTCTGCAAGATATAAAGAAATACCTAATGACGCCACTCCTCCTGTCGAAACCCAAAACTAACGAACCTTTGCAGCTTTATATTGCCGTCGGCACTGTGGCCGTCAGCGCAGTCCTGACAAGAGAAGACGACGAAGCTGGGCAGCTCCCGGTTTACTATGTAAGTAAAACCCTACTCCCAGCCGAGGTAAGATACACATCCCTAGAAAAATTAGCCCTCGCTTTAATCACTGCTGTGAAAAAGCTAAGGCATTATTTTGAAACCCACCACGTGGTGGTGATGACTAATTATCCGCTTAAGTCTGTTTTGAGAAAACCAGATCTGACAGGACGTTTGGGTAAGTGGAGCATTTCGTTCAGCACGATGGACATCGAGTACCAACCCAAAAAAGCAATAAAATCCCAAGCCCTAGCAGATTTTGTGGCTGACTTCAGCCCCGACTTACAGGCCGTATCTGACAAAGAGGTAGAAGAAATCAACAACGTCAAGAGCGAAAGCAAGTGGATCTTGTTCGTTGATGGTTCGTCCAACCAACGGGGAGCTGGCCTAGGAATGGTGCTAAAGTCACCACAAGGGGACATGATAGTAAGGTCTATATCTTGTGATTTTAAAGAAACTAACAATGAAGCAGAATATGAAGCTTTGATTGCAGGAATAACCGTCGCGAAAGACCTAGGTGCCACAGCCTTGGACGTATACAGCGACTCCCTCCTCCTCGTCAGCCAGATAACAGGTGACTTCGCAGCAAAAGACTCCAAAATGACAGCATACCTCGACATAGCCAAAGAAAAAGCAAAACATTTTGATTCTTTTACCATCACGCAAATCCCAAGAGACCAAAATGCCCAAGCCGACGCATTGGCAAACCTAGCCTCCGCCCTCAAAAAGACCACCTTCACAAACATCCCCTTAGTCCATTTGCAAAAGCCGTCCGTATCCTTCAAAGAAATCCTACCAGTCGACGACGCCAACAACGACGACGACTGGACCAGACCCATCGTAGACTACCTGACTAAAGATATCCTCCCCAGTGACAAAGCAGAATCACGAAAACTAAAATACAAAGCCTCCCGATACCACATCAGTGACGGAGTCTTGTTCCACAAATCAACGTCGGGGTTATCCCAAAGATGCATCCAAAATATGAACAACAATCCATCCTTAGCCACTTGCACGATGGGATATGCAGTAGTCACATCAGAGGGAGGAGATTAGCCAAAATCGCAAAAAGACAAGGATACTTTTGGCCAACGCTTCATGAAGACGCAGTGCAATATGTGACAAAATGCGACAGCTGTTAGCGGTTCGCCAATACCGTCCATAAGCCGTCGGAGCCCCTCCACCAGACCTTATCTCCATGGCCCTTCATAAGGTGGGGAATGGACATCGTCGGGAAGCTACCCGCAGCACCAGGACAAAAGAGTCTATATGTTAGCACTAACCGATTTTTTTTTAAAATGGATTGAGGCAGTTGCTTTGAAACAGGTGACGGACAAGGAGGTCATTACGTTCATATGGACTAACATTATATGCAGATTTGGAATCCCGTCGGCGATCGTCTATGACAACGGGTCACAGTTTATTAGCTACAAAACACGTTCTTTTTTGCAGAAGTTTTGCATAGAGTTGAGGACGTCGACACCAAGGTACCCTCAAGCCAATGGGCAGGCCGAATCCAGCAATAAAGTCGTCATGGAAGCCATCAAGAAGAGACTAAAAGCAGCAAAAGGCAAATGGGCTGACGAGCTCCCAGCAGTCCTGTGGGCCAATCGGACGACGCCAAGAGAAGTGACGGGGCAGACACCCTTCTCCCTGGTCTATGGGTGCGAAGCCGTTCTCCCAGTCAAAGCTAATTTTCCGACGACAAGATTCGGTCTCATGACGGAGGAAAGAAATCAATAGGAAATGGAAGACAGCTTAGACGCAATTGAAGAATTAAGAGAAACAGCGTTAATCAGAATGGCAGCACAACAACAAATCGTCGCAGAAAGCTTCAACAAAAACATCAAAGCCAAGACATTTCAATTAGGAAACTGGGTACTAAGGAAAGCGTTCCAGAATACGAAGAATTCGGCCGACGGAAAGCTCGCTCCCCCATGGGAAGGACCATACGAAATCACCCAAGTTATCGGCAACGGTGCTTATCGATTGACCGACCAGCAAGGTAACCCCGTTCCAAGAAGTTGGAATGCGATTCATCTCAGAAAATACTACTATTAAACAGACAGTCGAAAGCGTTCGTGGACGAAACGGTAATGTTCTAAACAAAACGCTTAGCTTATTTCATTTGTTTAAAGTTTCTATTTACGACTAAGTGTACTAACTTAAGCATCGGAGGGCCGTTTGTTTTAACCATGTTTGTTTTGCAGTACATCGATCGACGAAGCATATGACTAAAGGAAAAGAAAACATAGCTTTAACCCAACTGTATAAAGCAAACGACGACAGACGTCGGCTACACTGACATCCTTCAAAAAGATTAGTAAAGCTGCCGTTCAAACGACAATCGAAGCACGACGAAGCCCGGGGCAAACATGACCTTAGCGCCTGACGCCAAACACCCGAGACCTGAGCCACGAATCAGTCTTCAGGGTTCAGCGTCGACGCAGGGACGCAAGGGGCATTGGCAAACAATGCAACAATAGGCCTAAAATAACAAAGTCTTCGACGAAGCATACTGTGTAGCTACAAAATATTTCTATATTTAAAACGTCTCCTCTTGTTTAAGCATATAATCCTAAAGTTAATAAAAATTGAAGTTTTTAGGAGTTTTTGGAATTTAAAAAATTGGTTTTTTGACATGTCATTTTTAGCAAACAGATTTTAATAAACTTTATATTGTGTTTTGCCTTACGTCCACAGATCGCAACGTAAGCAAATGATGAAAAACAAATGAATACTTAGCAGATAAAACAAAGCAAATTGTCAAAAGAACCACTTACCCTCAAGTGGAACAAAAGTACAAAGGCACAAGTCATCAAATCAAAATACAAGTTTTGAAGCAAAAGCAAAATATTGTTTAAAAGCATACAAAGCAAAAGTTTGAACCATCACAGACGAAGGCCTTCAAGCAAAAGATTGTTTAAGATTTGGCGTCAGCGGAGAGCCCATCAACGACCTCCTTGACGATCTCATCAGCACGGGCATTGTCATCGACAACCTCAACTTGCAACTCCTCGTCACCACCGACGGATTGGTCAACGGCAACAGCAGGCTGGTCGTCAGCGATAGCAGGCTGGTCGTCAGCGATCACAGACTGATCCCCAACGACGGGAGGTTGGACGTCAACAACAACAACAGATGGAGCGGTTGTGACATATGGGCCAGGACCCGAATTCGCAGTCGACGCCACCGCGGCGTCCTCTTCCAGCTCGTCAAGGGTTCCGCCATTGGCCAGACAACGATCAATCACCTCCTGAGGGCGCCACTCTGAAACCCTTCCATCCAGGAACTGCTTCATCAGCTTCGCCTTCACCTTAATGTCCAATTCAGCATAGTCATCCAGCGCGTCGTCCATCTCCTTTTGCACCGACGCCAACTCCTATTGTACTTTCGTCAGAGCTTTGTCCTTAGCCGCAATTACCCCAACTTTATCTTCCAACTGCTTAGTCTGCTCCTTTAGATGGTCCTGAAACTTTTGACGCTCTTTCCCCATGTCCTCTTATTGAACCTTTAGCTGTTTTTCAAGGTCGTCCACCTTCTTCGTCACTTCATCCAAATCCTTCTTAGTTAGCTGAAAAACATTAACCGCAGTCTTGCGTTGAGCTTCACTATTCTTGGTTGCACTGTCCAGCCTCTTCATCTCCTTAGCCAGGCCGATCACCCTCTCCCTCAACACCAAAGAGTTTTGCAGACACTGATCATACACGATACAAATCATAAACCCAAAAATTTAACCCCAATAGGCAAAAATTTGTACTTATTAAAAACTTACGTAAAGATGAGCCGTAGCCGCCTCATAAGCCAAATCCAGGGCAGAGGTACCGGCCAAGTGTTCCCTCGAGCCTAGAAACAACAGCTGGTTTAGGCCAGGAAAGAGAGAGCGACGATCGTCCCTTCGAAGGTCTAAGAAATCTGCAGGGAAACGCGCCAAGATGTCAGGGACGGCAGGTTCGTCGTCAAACTTCTACTGCTTGCGTGGAGGGGACGGAGATAAGGTAATAGTGCCAAACTCGTCGACGGTCCTCTGAGTCACCAGAGTCTGAACGGGCTCCGCTTTCTCCGCCACCTCCGACGGTCGTTTCTCCTAAGGGTTCAAGCCGCGCTTTCTCCTCATTCGTAAATCGGCTTCTTGCTGGGTTAAGCTCTGACCCCGAAGAACACCTTGAGCAGCCGACTCTAACAAAGCATTGGACATGGTTGATGAGTGACATTTATGTCACTCTTAGGGAGTAGTTTTAGAGTCATTTTCGTGTTTATTTTATCTTATTTTCATTTCTTTCTCTTGTTTTCTCTTTAATAAAGCTTCTTGTTTATTTTGGTAATTTTGTCGTGTTTTAGTTCTTTTCGTAGTTTTTATTAGAATTAGTCTATTTTCGTATTTTATTTGCTTTTGATTTGTTATATTTCGTTCTTTATTTTGATGAGTGGCATTTATGCCACACTTTTATCCTTTTTCTCTAAGGATTCTCCCCTCGTTTGCACTTGTTTGGCCCTCTTTCTAAGCATTTTACTTAGCTTTGCTTTCTCTTTTCTTTCTCCTTTATCCTCCCTTTTCTTAGTCTTCCTGCTTTGTTCTTATTGTGCTTTTCATGCTTATGCTTTGTAGGAACCATCGAGATTTTCAAGAGGAGGAAGCTAAGCTCAAAGGAAGCTAGAGGAAGCATGATTCAGAAGAGGTTCGGCCGAACCTCCTGATGGTGTGGCCGAACCAAGGTGTGGCCGAACCTGCTCAGTGGTTCGGCCGAACTTCGAGGCAGGGGCAAGATGAAAATTGGCAGTTTTGCAGGAGTGGCCGAACCACAGGAGTTCGACCAGACCAGGATCAGGGAGGTTCGACCGAACCTACCCATGGTTCGGCCGAACCTACCCTGTAGTCCGGCCGAACCTTCCCATTTGTTCGGTCGGACCTCTCCTTTTCTCAGCTGACTCTATACGGACTATATAAGTCCCTTTTTTAGAACGTTTTAGGGGGGGGAAGGAATATCTATCTATTCTTCTCTCTAATTAGTTTTAGGTTAGGTTAGGATTAGTCTTCTTTGGTAGAGAGAGAAAGTGAGGTTTTCTTCATTAATGAACTTGGATTTTGAAGAAGGAGCTTGTTCAAGCCTTTGTAGACCTTCAACTTCAATTAATGAGCAATTTCTTACTCTCTCTCCTCTATTTTTATTTGTTTATTTTGATTATTATTTTAGTTGTTGGTATTGCTTGTTGATCATGTTGATTCTTGATTATTTGTTGATCAATCTTGTTATTATCATGATTAGTGAGTAATTTCCCCATTAAGGGGATGGTTGTGGTGTAGTTGGACCTTGAGCATGTTCTAGGGCTTAGAATTGATTTATTTGTTGATTAAAGTCTTTATATGCTTGATATTCTTTAATCTTCTTGCAAGTGCACATTATTGGTTGATTAAAGGTGAATCTTTGCTAACAAGAAACGGAAGTTGACTTAGTTAAGGTTCATTACTATCGATTGTTATTTAATAGTACCTCCTAGTATATGGTTCTAATGTGGAAGCATAGAGGCTATGTTAGGAGAAGCCAATTGACCCCGGAAGGCGGCTAGATTGGATTCTTAATTTCGATATTCGAGCATGTTTAGTTCATAATTAATTCAATTTCTATGCCTTTGTTTATGTTCAAGTGAATGCTATACCTAAACCATTTCCCTTAATGTTTTATTTCTTGTTTTAGCATTTTTAGACTTTAGTTCATTTATCCCCTATTCCGGACTAGCTTAATTGTTGATAACATTTGGTGGTGTTTACCGTTCTCTGTGGTTCGACCCCTATGCTTGCCTTATACTCATATTAGGTTTGTTTAGGTTGTATAAATTGTATTTGATCTAGGGATAGACAATTGACGACGCGTTTATTCCCTTGCCAAATTGGCGCCGTTGCCGGGGAACGGCTTCCATTACCGTTATGTTATCTTATTGAGACTAGTCCATTGTATATATTTCTTTTGATTTATTTTTGTTCTCTTTGCTTTGATTTTGAAAAATGACACATTTTTCTTTTCCTCAATATGATGATGAGCCTTTTTGTGTCTACTTCCATAGACTTGTGGGGTTTTTGAACTATAATGGTTGTAATCCTTGTCAAGCTTGTGAGATTTGTTACTATGGCATGAATGAACAAACGAGATATGAAGTTGAAAGTAGGTTTAATGGCGAATTTCAAGCATTATCGGTTCATAGTGCTTGGAGCTTTTTTGTACGGTTTGCTAAGGAAGTACGCAATAGGGCATGTAATGTTGCTAATTTTGATTCTCAATGTGATAATAGTTTTATTAGTGGCATGCATCCCCATGATTTGTCTTGTGATCCTATTTGTGAACCTAGTACAAGTGATTTCAACTCTTTTTCTCGTATTGTTGATAATGAATCTCATTTGCTTGATTATGCCCCCTCTCCCCAATATTATGATGATGCTCATGTTTATAATGTGAATGATCCTCCCTCCTCATCTTCTTGTTCTTACATGGCTTCAAATGATTTCCCTTATGCTTCTAATGAGTCCTTTTATGAGGGTAATTCTATGGAAAGTTTGAAGGAAGAGAAGATAATGAGGATAATGGAGATGATGGAGAAGTATAACGAGATGAGGGAAGCTAAGAATAGGGAGACAGAAGCTAGAATGAAGATGCTTGAGAGCCAAATTCTCCAACTAGCCAACTCTCAAGAAAATGCCCTTCCTTCTTCTTCTCTTCCCCATATGAGTGAGGATCCCATTAGAGAGCATTCGAGTGATGGTGAAGGAGTTGAAAATGAAAAGAGTGTTGATTTTGAAAATCCTAATCCTTCTTCCCATCTTGATGAGTCTCAAGTGTATGTTTGTGACCCTTCAATCTATGAGTATTTAGACTCTTTTGAGGTAATGTCCCACATATTTTTCGAGAGTCATATGAGGACTTATAGATTATTGGATGATTTCATCGAGAACGCTTCTTGGGACTTAGATGAGTTTGAGATGAATCTACCTCCATTCATGCACGATTTTGGGACCTTGGGTTTCGAGATAGTTGAAGGAAAGGTTGTCTATTGTGGTGAAAAGGAGGATAAGGTTGACTCCCTTGGAGTTTTTGAGCTTGAGGGAGGTGTAGATCGTGAGTGCCCTTCATTTGAGGATGCTATGATTGATTTTCATGCTCTCATTGGCGATGTGAGACCTTGTGGTGAGGGAGTAGCTACCCCTTTTCCCGTTTCTCATACCCCTTTTTCTCTAAGGTTCGACCACATCCTTCCTTACCCTACTTCTCTCCCTTCCTATCTCAAACAACCTATTGGGAAGCCGCCCTCTATGGATGATTTTCACGCCTCTCATTCCATCATCATTGAGGAAGAGAGGAATTTTGTCAACAAAAAAATATGTGATGAGGATTTGCCTTTGTCCTTTTCTTTCCACTATTCTTTTCCTTCTTCTACTTCTTACTTTCTTGAGTTTCCTTTCGATCCTTCTTCTTCTTTCTTTTGGCATCTCCCTCTTCACTTGCGTGCAATGATTTTGTTGCACGTTCTTATTCCGTCATTTTCCTATTTACACCCCCATGAAATGTGTAGTAGTGCATTTGACAAGCTCTTGCGTGCGTTGAATTTTTATTTCCTAGAGCGGTCTCGCTTGGACGTTAAACAAGCCTTTGCGGGAAGTAACCCGTGTTTTATTGCTTTCATTTTCTTTTGTTTTTAGATTAGATTTTCTCACATGGACGTGTTTGTGTTCCTTGCTAGGTACACAACTTGATATACTCTTGCGCATTGGTGATGATCAAGAATCAAGGAAATGTGCCTCAACTTACCTATCATGTGGAATTCAAGCCTTATTTGTAGAGATTATGGCTCATATAAGGTTATTTCGGGTTTTTTGTGTGATTTTTGTTGCATTTATCCCATATCCGGTAATATCCTTTTTTTTCCCTCTCTCTCTTACTTATTGTGACTTGAAGATCATGTGTTGGTAATGTTGGATTAATTTTTCCTTGTATTCCCCTCCTTGGTTTCATTGTTTATGATTTGAAAGCTTGGTTTCATCCAAGCTTGGGGGAGGGTATTCTATCATGCTTGGTGGGATGTTGATTAATATATGCCATGCACGTGAGTATATGAATTTCCATGTTTTTCATGCTTTTGGAAAATCCAAAAAGATTTTTGTTTACTTCTAGGCAAGTTTAGCAAAATTGTGTTTTGTTTGTTCTTAATTGGACATTATATCTTTTGGATTTGTTTACTCTTGAATGCCTTTCTTCCTAAGTGGTTAATGTGTGCACGATTTGAGAGTGTCATTGGTTGACTCTAGGATATTACATGCTAAGGTAGCCGGGTTGAGAACTTTTAGGAATCCATGAAGCCCTAGTTCACGGGTATGTGGTAAGATGGTGTTGCTCTCTACAGTGGATTTGGCACCCTTAGTTGGTATTTGCTTAGTTATAATCCCGTGTGAGGTAACATTGTTCTAGCCTTCATCACTTTGTTGTGTGGCGCATTTGGATCCTTAGCTATGCATGTCTTGATCCTTGTTTCGACTTATAGCTCCCAAGATCGTGACCGAAGCACTCTAGGGGAGGAAAAGGGCACTTCTTTCTCATTTTTTTTTTCTTTATCTTCTTTTTGTTTTGTTACAAATTTGATTTTCTATTTTGCATAAACCTACTTGCTAACCAATTTGAGCCTTATGTTTCCCGCTCTTGTTTAAACCACATTACAAACCTAATGGCCTATGTTAACCAACCCTTATAGTTAGTGAAGCATTGACATGTGAGGTTTGAGTTTTGAGAATGTTGATCATAAACAAGAAGCACTTTGAGATTTGGTTAGAGTTGAGCTTGTAAAGAAATATGCAAATTTATGAAAATCAAGTGAAGTTTGAAGAAAAAAGCCGTCCAAAATTAAAAAAAAGGCAAGGACAATGAATAAAGTTAAAAAAAAAGAGAAAAAAATTGGAAAAGAAAAAAAAACAACAAAAATATTTTCGATGGTTTCATTTTCTTCCCTAGTTTAAGCATTGAGGACAATTCTTTGTTCAAGCTTGGGGGATCGTTCCTTCATTTTGTATATTTTGTGTGTTTGTGTTGAATAAATTTGGGGGAATGGCATTAGTGGTATTTTTGCTTGATATTTAGTGAATACTTGAGTTATTTTTGAGTGTCGGCCGCACTTTTTGCTTCACTCAGGAATTATCACCAAATTTTAAATTTTTACCCCGCCTTAACCCTTAACCTTACGTTACAACCAATAAAAAGACCCTTAGACTCTAGTGGTTTGGGTCAAAAGAACGGTGGAGGGAGATAGACTTCAAACCTATGGAAAGAGTATGCATAGTTGAGACGTCGGGATTACCTTCTCAAAGTTTTTCATTTCTTTATCTTTTTTCGGTTCCTTCGTGGAATCTTGAGAAGCTAGTTTAAGGGTTGATTTGAAGCTAGTGGAGAGAACGCGGCCCAATTGGTTGGGGCTAGGGTGGATTGAGTCCTAAGTAGTTCTCTATGCTTAGCATGTGTTATGTTTCAATCAACCATTGACATCTTGGAAAGTGCATACATTTGTCCATTTAGAAAGGTTTGCATTCATTAGTACTCGTCCTTATTTCTTGTCCATACGTGAGCTTGTGTTTCGTTTTTTTTCTTAGTGTTCCTTTTTCCTTTTTCCTTTTGTTGCCTTGCCTTGGTTTTTGTCGAGAGTTGTGGGTTAAATCTCTTAGGAAACCCTCACGAGAGCTTACTCGTCCTCTTTGGCGACATAGGGGTTTAAAGGGCTTGATGCATACGCTAAATGCATCCGTGATTCCTACGACAGTGAGTTAGTGTACATTCTTTCTCTTTGTTTCTATTTTGTTTCTTTTGCTTTAAATAATTCCATCTTGTTCTCTTTTGCCTTAGCTTTGCTCGAGGACGAGCAAAGGTTTAGCTTGGGGGAATTTGATGAGTGACATTTATGTCACTCTTAGGGAGTAGTTTTAGAGTCATTTTCGTGTTTATTTTATCTTATTTTCATTTCTTTCTCTTGTTTTCTCTTTAATAAAGCTTCTTGTTTATTTTGGTAATTTTGTCGTGTTTTAGTTCTTTTCGTAGTTTTTATTAGAATTAGTCTATTTTCGTATTTTATTTGCTTTTGATTTGTTATATTTCGTTCTTTATTTTGATGAGTGGCATTTATGCCACACTTTTATCCTTTTTCTCTAAGGATTCTCCCCTCGTTTGCACTTGTTTGGCCCTCTTTCTAAGCATTTTTACTTAGCTTTGCTTTCTCTTTTCTTTCTCCTTTATCCTCCCTTTTCTTAGTCTTCCCGCTTTGTTCTTATTGTGCTTTTCATGCTTATGCTTTGTAGGAACCATCGAGATTTTCAAGAGGAGGAAGCTAAGCTCAAAGGAAGCTAGAGGAAGCATGATTCAGAAGAGGTTCGGCCGAACCTCCTGATGGTGTGGCCGAACCAAGGTGTGGCCGAACCTGCTCAGTGGTTCGGCCGAACTTCGAGGCAGGGGCAAGATGAAAATTGGCAGTTTTGCAGGAGTGGCCGAACCACAGGAGTTCGACCAGACCAGGATCAGGGAGGTTCGACCGAACCTACCCATGGTTCGGCCGAACCTACCCTGTAGTCCGGCCGAACCTTCCCATTTGTTCGGTCGGACCTCTCCTTTTCTCAGCTGACTCTATACGGACTATATAAGTCCCTTTTTTAGAACGTTTTAGGGGGGGGAAGGAATATCTATCTATTCTTCTCTCTAATTAGTTTTAGGTTAGGTTAGGATTAGTCTTCTTTGGTAGAGAGAGAAAGTGAGGTTTTCTTCATTAATGAACTTGGATTTTGAAGAAGGAGCTTGTTCAATCCTTTGTAGACCTTCATCTTCAATTAATGAGCAATTTCTTACTCTCTCTCCTCTATTTGTTTATT
The DNA here is from genome assembly GCF_948465745.1 of Chenopodium album. Taxonomy (NCBI): domain Eukaryota; kingdom Viridiplantae; phylum Streptophyta; class Magnoliopsida; order Caryophyllales; family Amaranthaceae; genus Chenopodium; species Chenopodium album. Next base: position 64,455,153 of record NC_137834.1, on the reverse strand, counting down.
TTGATTATTATTTTAGTTGTTGGTATTGCTTGTTGATCATGTTGATTCTTGATTATTTGTTGATCAATCTTGTTATTATCATGATTAGTGAGTAATTTCCCCATTAAGGGGATGGTTGTGGTGTAGTTGGACCTTGAGCATGTTCTAGGGCTTAGAATTGATTTATTTGTTGATTAAAGTCTTTATATGCTTGATATTCTTTAATCTTCTTGCAAGTGCACATTGTTGGTTGATTAAAGGTGAATCTTTGCTAACAAGAAACGGAAGTTGACTTAGTTAAGGTTCATTACTATCGATTGTTATTTAATAGTACCTCCTAGTATATGGTTCTAATGTGGAAGCATAGAGGCTATGTTAGGAGAAGCCAATTGACCCCGGAAGGCGGCTAGATTGGATTCTTAATTTCGATATTCGAGCATGTTTAGTTCATAATTAATTCAATTTCTATGCCTTTGTTTATGTTCAAGTGAATGTTATACCTAAACCATTTCCCTTAATGTTTTATTTCTTGTTTTAGCATTTTTAGACTTTAGTTCATTTATCCCCTATTCCGGACTAGCTTAATTGTTGATAACATTTGGTGGTGTTTACCGTTCTCTGTGGTTCGACCCCTATGCTTGCCTTTTACTCGTATTAGGTTTGTTTAGGTTGTATAAATTGTATTTGATCTAGGGATAGACAATTGACGACGCGTTTATTCCCTTGCCAATGGTAAATCCCAAAGCAACGACATAATGACGAAGCAACGAAAATCGCATTACAAAGAATAAAAAATTACGAGTTGACATTGTCTCTTCAGAATCTTCTACTTGTTTTGATGTGCTCACTGGAGTGCTCTGTCCTTGGCCCGCTTAATCGCCCGTCGACTTCTTCTTTCTCACAAACGTTCTTGCTGAAGGACTGATGGCAAGGAATTCTTTTACCTTCGACGAAGATGTCTCCGATGACTCAAGAAAGCCCAAGTCTAGTTTTGCATAATTAGAGAAAAGATCAAACCATTTAGCCAAAATCAAGCTAGAGGAACAAGAATACCATAAAAATACTTACCCTTCGTCGGCCATCCCTCCATCAACCATAGTCCGTCATTACCCAACAACACCCTCTTAACAAAAAGAAACCACTTCTTCCAACCCCTGTCATTCACATCGGTATTCAAAACCAACCGACTTCCTTTTTTGCATAAACTGACGAAACCACTTTCAGCCATCTTAATCTCATACCCTACCGCCAAATCTTCCAAAGTAAAGGGATCCTCCCAATCTTTGGTCAACTCCACTATGACTGACAATATCCTCCAACCAGAAGGCATCAGCTGTCTAGGACTGATGCCCAGAACTTCAAAGAAATAACGAACCAAGGGCGGGAAAGGAAATTTAATCGTTGTCTCCGCAAAAGGGTATCTAAAGAAAACAACGAAATCTTCGGGACAATCCTCCACCGTTTGGCCGGGCCCCGGAATATAGGCAAAGGTAGTGCCAGGGAAGCCCGCCATCTTGATGAAATCACTTGTCATGTTCGGAGCCATCAACGACTTAGACTGAGACTTTGATTTTTGCTGTGAAACAATTGTTCCTCTTTTTTCAACAACGCGAAGAGAAAACCTAGTTCTAGTTTTGGGAATTTTGTTCGACATTGTGCTTAAAATTTATTAATGCAAAGAGAAATTAAGTGAATTACCTGGTAATTAAAGATGCCGGAAGTTCGAAATCGCCGCTGCACGCTGTCGCCAAACCACCGGAAAAATTTCGCAAGAGAGAGAAGAATCCGAGAGAGAAGAGTAGAATGGAGTAGAAGTTTGGGAAAGCGTGAAGCGTGTTACAGTAATTAAAGGGTGAAGTGACGGTTAAGAGTAAAGAAAGTGGGAGAAGTGGAGTAACTTCCCTAAAGAACGTGCGCAATAAAGGACGAAAACGCCCGCAAATAATTTGAATTTCTTACGGTTATTAGTTTTTTAGTTTTCGTTTCTTTTTGGTTTTATTTTGCATTTTTATTTTTTAAAGTAATTTCCAAAAGTGTATGGTTATCCACGTTTTAGCAATTAGGGGCAAATTGTTATGGGTAAATAACTATAAGGGTTAGTCAACGATAGTCAATGAAGGTCAATGACGAAGACTCCCCTTGACGAAGGCGCAAGCTCGACAACGCAGTATCAACATCGGCGGAAGACAAAGTCAAGTAACAACTCCCTATTTATTAGGAAGAAGATAAGTGAAGACTTAGTCCAAACTTAGCCAAATCAGTTCGTTGGAATTCAAAGCAGAGAGAGGAGTGTTTTCAGCAACTGAAGTTCGAATATCATGGGCAGGATTCCATCTTTATGCAACGGCTAGAGTTTAACCTAGAAAACCATCTATATAAAGGGCAGGGCAACGACGAGTAAAGAACATTCTCATCCAACGATACACATACTACATCACATCTTGTAAACTGATATTATTATTTCTTGCATAGTGAAAGTTTGGTAGATCCTCATTCTACCCGCGGTTTTTACCTTCATTGGGTTTTCCGCGTCACCAATTCCTCGTGTCATTTATTCTCTTTTTAGCCGTATTTTACTCTTGATTTTTCTTAGTTGATCCGTAGCCTAGATTTTGATATTCAATCTCACTTAACAAAAATTAGCATAAACACCTAGGATCTTGCTATTATTATGCTTTAACATGATTCATGATTATTTTTATAATTGTTTTAATTATGATTATAATTTTATGATTGTTATAATTATTATTATGATGATTTATTATCATGTTGCTTGATCATCTTTATTGTTATTGCTTGACCACGCCTTTTATGCATGTTTAAAGGGAATTTTGTACTTGTAATCACGCTTAATAAGATAATTTATAATCTTGTTTAGGGTTAATTTGATTATAATTCAAGTGATCGCCAATAATAGATTTATTTGTGCATTAATATTCAACCAACATAGATTAAACAGGTTTAGGGTAAACCTATTGATTGCATGCTAATCAGAAAGTGCACATGAATACAATCAGAATAAAGTAGAGGCCTATTATTAGGGCAGGTTCAATCTCTTTTAGGTTGGATTTGTACCTTCATCCCCGAACTACCAGTCATGGTTCCAGACCTATTGGAGTTAACGATCTCTTTGATCGTTAAGGGGTGTAACCTTCACCTCGTGAACAGTTTACAAGTTCCTAAACTTGTTGGCGACTCTTTTGCTCTATCTTCTTTCCCTTTGGACGCCACCATACTTTAGTGTATGATCACAGTGGGGTTCAAGCTAGGGGTAATTCTTGAAATATTCCCTACAGATACCATTACAAACGCTTTCATCAAATGATAGAAAACCATATAGTTTTTTTTACTGAAAATAGTTTATAATGTGAACTTATCGGTTGATGTTAGTTAAGTGGTGTAGGCGTCGTTCGAAGTGCGCCTACGTTAAGCATGTTGTGAATATTCTTGGCACTCTTAGGAAGTGGGAATTGACGTATACAATTAGGGACAAGGAAAGTAGGGAGCCGCCAACAAGTTTTTAAGGAACTTGTAAACCGTTCACGGATCATAAAAGGTAACCATGAATAAAGGGACAACGAAGGCAACAACGATTGACCCGTGAAGGTTACACCCCATTCATAATCCATGAGATTACTAACTCCATATGGTTCGGAACCACGAAAGGAGGATCGGGAATGATGGTACGAAGTGAGTCATGGAGTCACATTCGCCCGTATTGGCCTCTACTCGATTCTTATGGTGAAAAGTGATTCCTCTGATCTCAAAGGCATACAAACAAATATTCAATTTGCTCCAAACTATTATTATGCTAAATTGGTTTAATATAAATGCAACATATAATTCTAAAATATTTGTGATCACTTGAATTAACAATAAGATTAAAAAGGAACCTAAACCGGTTGTCCAAATTATCTTATTAGGCGTGATTTTCAATTACATAGTCCCTTTAACATGCAGTGTTGTGATCAACAAATATAATAAAAATAAACATTAATATTGGAAGCAATTTAACAATAAATCCAATAATATAAAATCGTTAGAAAAATAGTAGAAATAAAAAGAGCATAATTCTTACTTTGATTCTGTTTGCTTGCAACTATAAAATAATAAACAAGTTAGTAACTTCAAGGAAATAATAATAAAACGATAATTAATTTAAATTAAATTAAATAGAGTTGATTTGGGGCCAAACCCTCAAACAGTTCTACCTTTCACGTCTTGGCTTAGGGACAAAACCACGAGTAAAGTATGGACTCCTTGGAGTGCTTGAAGAAGAAATTTTGAAAGAAGAAGGGTAGGCTAGTGTTTAGGCCAGAGCATAGAGGAGAGAAAATAGAGAATTAATTCATGCCCCGTACATCAGAAATGAGGGGGTATTTATAGTAAAAATGTGCTGAGGGAACACACAGAACCCTAAAAAGATAAAAACCCTAAAAAAAATACACCGCGACACGGCAAAGTGCATCGTGACACGAGAAATTCCACCGTCGGACGGGGAACATTCCCGTGACGCGGTGAACAGTTGCGTGACGCGGGAAATATTTTAGTGTACGGGGAATAAAACGAGTGAAGGGTTTACGCGGAAAGGACACGGAATTCCCCGTATCACAGCAGGAGCACCGTGTCACGGGGAATCCCACCGTCAGACGGGGCAGGTTCCCGTGACACGGTGGACAAATGCCGTGACGCGGGAGTCTGTAGTCCGTTTTTCCGTCTAAATTCATTTTTAACCCTAATTTCGTTCAACATTTTTAAGTGTCGATTGATAATTTCGGGCCATTTCTGATTTATTAGTATTATTTGGGCTAAAATAAATAATAAATAAAATAAATAAAAGGTTTGAGCCAAAATAAACAATAAAAAAAAGGTTTGGGCTGAAATAAAAAATAAAAAAAAAAACTATGATTTGACTAAACATCAAGACTGATCCATGGACTATTCAAAAAATGAATTTAATTAAATACGACTTTTTAAGCACTCTCGGGATTAAACACTGAACCCGACCAATAGTGGCGGTGAAAGGTTGTTCATCATCGGGTTTGGTTTTGGGGAGACATTTTTAGGTGTCTACAGAAGCCCGCACTTTGACTGAGTTTGTAGAAACGTCAATTTCGAAAACGATAGTCAAAGTAGTCGATAGGAATGGGGAATGATTTAAGACGTTCTGCGATCCTAAATCACTTTGTATACGCCGATACCTGCAGAAAAATGTTAATTCCGCAGATAAAAGAGTAAAGGGATAGAATACATATCTGGCACCAGTGTATCGGTGACAAATGAGTTTGGCAGCTTCCTATGCTTGAAGGAATCCACCGGATGACGTTCGTTGAAATGCTTTCCATGCTTGAGGGAAGCCGAATGATGAATTTGGTAGCTTTCTAAGCCTGAAAAAACCTACCGGATGATACTTTTCATGCTTGAGGAAAGTCGATGTATGATTTTGGTGTCATTCTATGCATGAAGAAATCCGCCGATAATGCCTTCCATGCTTAAGGAAAACCGACAGATAAATACTTTCCATGCTTGAGGAAAGCCGACAGATGAATACTTTCCATGCTTGAGGAAAGTCGACAAATGAATACTTTCCATGCTTGAGGAAAGTCGATGAATGAATACTTTCCATGCTTGAGGAAAGTCGATAAATGATATAATCGTTGACTTCTTCATGCTGAGAGGTGACAACGACCGACAATTTTCCATACTTAAGGAAAAATTTGTCTAACAAGTCTCTGTGTATTGAGAACCTTGCGCTGAAATGATAGTGGTTCGATTGTCCCCGAACGTGGGCCGTAGATGATTTACACCTTTAAGTCGACTATTCGACCATATTAGGTATTTAAAATGTCGACAAATTGACTTTGACGCTTGCTAGGGGTAAAACGGTAATTGTGATACCCTTTAAATGTCAGTTAGAATTTTTCACGTAATTTTAATAAGAAACTAACTGTCCAATTTGTGCGGAAAATCGTGCAATTTTGGTCAAATGCCAGGAATATTCGCTTACAGCTTCAAGGAGCGTGCAGGTCACGCGCGAGACCACCATGTCACGAAGGAAAACTGCCGTGACACGGCAGCTAGTCCCGTCACGCGGTAGGAGATCCCTTGACGCGGGATTTTTGTTGTTGCAAAACTGGTCAAATGCTTGATTTTAGTGTTTTTGACCAGCTAAAATATTCGTGCGCCACATCAATTATGTGACGTTACACGATAACGGTCACCATGGCACGGAAAACGGAGGTGTGTAACGGGATGCTCTTCTCTTTAAATTTGAGCTTCCTTTTGCCATTTCATGCTGTTGTTACTGCTCATTCACCATTTTCATCTCCCTGTTCTTCTTTTCTCCTTAAATTTTTTATTTTTAACTCCAAGAATTTTTGTGCCACGTCAGATTGGCACGGTGGCTCGTCCGCGTTTACCGTGACACGGCTTCTAACATCGTGACACGACGGTTCTGTCTCGCCTCTTTGTGCTGTTTTCGTCGCTGCTGTTGTTCCAATGCTCGTCGTTTCCGTCAGAAGGTCACAGCGACACGGTCAGGTGTACCGTGCCACGGCTGGAAGCACCGTGCCGCGGTAGTTGGGCTGCTGCATTCCGCAGTTTTTCTCGAGCATTTTCGAGCATTCCAAGCTCGTTTCTTCACCAAATTCACTCAAATTACTGTTATCTTACTTATTTTTGAATTCCTACAAAGATCCATGTAAGTTCTCTTGCTTTTCGTCTCGAATTTTGCTTCAATTTGAGTAGCTTTCATAAAAAAAAAAACCCCTTGAAAAAAAAAATCAATTTGGGGATTTTTGATTTTGAGGTTTTATGTTGAAACTCTTGCCATGAATTAGCTTGTATATCTATGTATGTGTGTTTGTGAGCGGTTTGAGACAAAAATTGCATGATTTGGTGAAGAATTGAGCAAATCCCCCTTTTTTGGTACTACTTTTGTGAAATGGTGTTCTTGTTATTTTTTTCGTTCCTTTGCACTTGTATTGATGATATATTGGTTGTAGATTTTGTAAAATATGCCATGATGTGTCGATCCATTATTTTTGTGCAATTTTGAAACATGTTTTGTTTTGTGTATGTACTACATTGTCATGGAGAACATAGTATCATGCAATTAGGAGAACATAGTATTAGTTCGTCATGGAGAAACTAAATACTAGAAGTAATTCCATAATTTTGCTAATTTTTAGCCTTGAGGTAAAAATTTAGCGTATAATAGAAAATGCAACTTGAAATAACCGTTAAGCTTGTTTTGAATAAATAACTAAATAACTTAGGAAATGATGCTAAGCATTTAGATTTTTATTTTTGTAATAGCATGCCTAGACAACAGGATCGCGATCTTTCCACTCGTGGCCGGTGTCAGGCTTTTCGGGTTGACACTCTGACAATTCCTGAGGGCATGAACGACGATGCCCTAGAGACCGAGCCTCGTCCTTCTTCGAGTAGGGGCAGGTGGGTTCCACCTCCGTAATTGTTAGATGAGTTGGTTTTCTGCCGTGAGAACCACGTTTCTCACCGTCCACTTGTCGGCATAGTCGATGGCACGCTTCGCCATCATGGTTCCGGAGCTGGAGATTTGATTCCTCGACTTTATGGGATTATCACGAGGGATCCTGTTACGAACGCCTTGTGGGAATCTGCTGTCTTAGTAGATTTTTATTCGGCGGTCGTAGGGTTTCGCAGCCCCCAGGGTTGTGGCCCAACAATTGTTCGCGCGTTGTTGGAGTATTTTTGGGATACTACCAACACTTTTCACTTTTCTTGGGGGGAGATGACAGTGACCCCTCTGGATTTTAGCATGATCAGTGGTATACGCTTCACCGACCGGGTCGTACAGCAAATGTCTGATCTTTCTTGGGGGCTGGCTGAGGCAGCTGATTTGTTAGGTCTGATCGTTCAGCACATCAAGACTTAGCTGGTGTCTCGAGGTGGTCCTAGGAGCGGGCGATCATAGTTGGCTTCTGTTCTGGCCCGTGGCTTTGACATGGATGAGACATCACCTGAGCAGCGAGTGCGAATCTTCATTTTGATTCTCATTTCCATGACTCTTTCTCCTGATAGGAGTTCGCGTGCGCTCGTTTGCTACCTTCCTTCTTTGGTCAGGATCAGTGAGATAGGATCCTTTAATTGGGCTAGCCTTGGATATGTCGATCTTCTCTTGTCGCTACGTCATGGTTGTAGGCAGCTAAATGACCAGGCCCCTGTCAATGTCTACGGTTTATGGAGAGTCGTAGAGGTGACTGTAGGTAATAATTTCAAGCCTTTAAAATCCCACTAGCTTGAACCCCACTGTGATCATACACTAAAGTACGGTGGCGTCCAAAAGGGAAGAAGATAGAGCAAAAGAGTCGCCAACAAGTTTTTAAGGAACTTGTAAACCATCACGAGGTGAAGGTTACACCCCTTAACGATCCAAGAGATCGTCAACTCCATAAGGTCATGAACCAAATAAGGGTCCGGGGATGATGGTACAAATCCAACCTAAAAGAGATTGAACCTGCCCTAATAATAGGCCACTACTTTATTCTGATCGTATTCATGTGCGCTTTCTGATTAACATGCAATCAATAGGTTAACCCTAAACCTGTTTAATCTATGTTGGTTGAATATAATGCACTGATAAACTATTATTGGCGATCACTTGAATTATAATCACAATTAACCCTAACAAGATTATTAAATATCTTATTAAGCGTGATTACAAGTACAAATTCCCTTTAACATGCATAAAAGGTGATCAAGCAATAACAATAAAAATAATGTACCAAGCAACATAATAATAATATCATGATAATAAAAATCATAATCATCATAAAAATAATAATAATAATAATATTCATAATCATCATAAATTATAACAATTATAATCATAATCATGTTCATGTTAATATTAAAGCATAATAAAAATAGCAAGATCCTAGGCATGATACTAACAAGATTAATAACAAACCCTAGCATGTCACTAAGCAATAAAAATCAAATCTTTAACCCTAACATGATACTAACAATCATAAATATTAGGAAGAAAATAAAAGGCATCATAGCAATCATATTTAATATTAAAAATACCCTAGACATGATACTAGGAATATCGTAATAACAATATAAACATGATATCTACATCATAAATCAATTAATCAATTAAAGTACTTACTTTGATGCCTCGTACCTCTTTCTAATAACAAAATACACAAGTTAGTAACTTCAAGGAAAATAATAATCAAACAATTAAATTAAATAATTGAAAGAGAGATTTGGGACCAAACCCTCAGAAATTAAAACCTTTCACGTCTAGGACGAAGGCAACTTCGAATATGGCTAGGTGTTTCTAGATCTTGCGAATGCAGAATTTTGTATGTGAAAACAAAGTTTAGAAAAGAAAGAGAATAATCAAGAAACACTAGTAGAAAAAAGGCATTTGGCAGCGGTTCAAACCCGGTCTAAGGCACCGGTTTGAACCGCTGCCTATGTGAGGGGTGCCAAAAAGGGGGCCAAAAAGGCACCGGTTCAAACCGGTGCCAAAAATCGAAATTGGCACCGGTTAACCGGTGCCAAAAACCCCCCAATAATCATTTTTTTTTTTAAATTAAATAAACTAGAATTAAATGAGAATACCAAATATGAATCGAACATCACAATCAATATAATTCAATCTATTCAATATATATATATGATCAAAAAAATTACAGTATAGATCAATAAAAAAATTACAGTATATAAATAAAAAAAAAAACAACATATAAATAAATAAATAAAATTACAATATAAATCACAAAAAAAAAAAAAATTACAACTTCACAATATACTTGTATCTTGATTCTTCAATTTAAGATCTAAATCCATATACCTGCACCAATTAAAACAACCAAAATGAATCGATTAACATGATTTAGCTGCGAAAAAAAAAAAAAAAAAAAAAAAACCCAGAAAATCGGAAAAAAAAAAAAAGAAAAAAAAGAAAATCAGTTTAAAACCTAGAAAAAAAACCCAGAACATCAAAATCAAAAAATAAAAATATATAAAAAAAACTCAGAAAAAAAAAACCGATTAAAATAAAAATTAAAATCGAAAATCAGAAGAAAAAAAACCCAGAGAATAAAAAAATTTCGAGAGAAAAAACCCAAAAATTAAAAAAAAATCGAATTAAAATAAGTTTAAAAATCGATTAACCAAACCAGAAAATTGAAAATCACTTAAAAAAACAAATTAAAATCGATAAAAATAACAAATAAATCGATTAAAATAAAACAAAATTCGAAAATCAATTAAAAACCCAGAAAATAAAAAATAAATCGAATTAAAATCAAGAAATAATACCCTAAACTTGCTCATGCATGTGTTCGTGGTGGATTAAACCAAAAAAAATTCGAAGAAACCCATAAAAAATTTCGAAGACACTCATAAAATCAATTAAACCCAAAATTAACTTCGAACAAACCCAAATCAACTTGTATTAACCCAAAATAATCAATTTCGAACAAATCCATAAAAAAAAACACACCCAAAAACGCATGCATTAACCCAAAATCGATTATTGTAGCCGAAAATTAACCCAGAAATCAAAAACAAAATCAAAAACGAAAAAAAAAACAATCGAAATCGAAAAAAAAAAATCCAGAAATAGAAAAAAAAAAATCAAGATCGAAATCAAAAAAATTAACCCAGAATAACCCACAAATCGAAAACACCCAGAAATCAAAATAGTTGAAATCGAAAGAAAAATTGAAATTGAAAGAAAAATCAAAAGCCCAGAAAAAAATTGAAATCTTAAACAAAAAAAAAAATAACCGAGAAATCGATAAAAAAAAATGCAATCAAATTTGATGGAAAGAAGGGTTTGAAAGAGAATGAGAAAGGGATTGAAAGAAGGGATTGAAAGAGAACGAGAAAGAGATTGAAAGAGGAGATGAGAGGAGATGAAAGAGAAAGGGATGAGCGGCGAAGTGTTTTTGTGAGTGAATTAGCTTTAGGGTTTGAGACTTAATATATATATAAAAATAAAATAAAAAAAAAAGCCGATTTTTTTTTTAAAATGAATGGCACCGGTTCAAACCGGTGCCTTTTTTATTTTTGGCACCGGTTCAGGGTGAACCGGTGCCTTTTCACTTTTGGTAAAAACCCGCCCAATTCTAGACCGGTTTTGGGCACCGGTTTAGGCTGAACCGGTGCCATATGGGGGGTGCCTAATGCTTTTTTTCTACTAGTAAAAATCTTGATGAGAGTTGGTTATTTAAAAAGGGGAGATATGACCTCTATTTATGGGGAAAAAAGAGGGTCGAAGAATTAAGAAAAGAATCCAAATTCGAATCGAAATAAAACTCGTAGACAGCAGTTTTTGCGGATTTTGTTTTTATCATATCTTTTGATCCAGGAATCGGAATAAGATGAATTAGATGTAGTTAAAAATATATTGAAGTCTACTATCTAACCCAATTAGAATCAGATTAAAATATGTTGTAGAATAAAAGATATGAACGAAATAGTGAGACGGTGTCAGTTTTGGATAGAGTTTGATATCTTATTTTTATCTTTTCCGTTATAGCTCGGAATTATTATTATAATATATCATTGGAAAGATAATTTCAAGATCTATCCAACCATATAAAATTTGGATAAAAAATATAAGGCACGAAAATAATATCTGACTGTTTTTGAACATATTTAAATCCAAATAGAATTAGGACTTTAAAAAAGGAAAGTTTTATAAAAAAGGAAAGTTTATATTTAAATCAAATTCCTTAATCTTATCTTTTCAAAAAAGGATAATTAAGATATTTTAAAAACTTATAGAAGATTCTAATCAATCCTAATTAGTTTAGGAATAGGATTAAACCTTTGGACCCTCCTCATGATCATTGGGTCGTAGGTAAAATCCGGTTTGGGCCTAGTTTAGTATTTTGGCCATAACTTCCTCATTATCCATCGGAATTGGGCTTATAATATATCGTTGGAAAGGTCTTTTCAAGCCCCATCCAACTACACCATTATTGGACCCTTATCATGGACCAAACTAAACTGGAATGGACGTTTTCATAAAATAGAGTGGGTTTTCGAAAACAGAAATAAAGAATTTTAACAAAAACTAACCGCAACACTAGACTTTTCACACTTTCACCTCATTTGATTATGGTTCGACGTGAAAGGTATTCATCACTGGGTTTGGTTTTGGGGAGACACAAATGGGTGTCTACAGTGACGATCTTTCCTCTTCTTGTTTTGTTTTAATTTGTTCGACTCATGTGCTCAGAGATTACTTTTCATTGCAGCTATGGTTCTATGAGTACTTTCCGGGATTGGCCCCTCGATGGCGTCGTGGAGCGGTCCATGACTTCCCTGTCAGAGCCAGCTGGCGTGACCGAGACGAGTCACGAGTGAAGTCTGTCCCTGCGTTACGCGGGCTGCTACGCCGAGGCACCTCTTCTGTTGGTGTAAGAATTACTTTTGTAGCCCGTTATTTTCTACCTTGACGTTATTTTCGGCGTTTCATTGCAACTTTTTCTGGTTTTCAGGTTGCTATTGATATCCAGTATCGGCCTTGGGCTGGGATGACTAATCTTCCCGAGGCCTTGTAGCTTTCGGCGTACCGCACTGTTTTTATTGGTACTGGATGCTTTGTATGGTATCTTGGGGAGCGTGTCGTTCATCAGCATAGTGGTGATCGTTTTTTGGTGCCCTTGTCTCCACCGGAGTCGATGCTAGACTCACGCTTGCTTAGGGAGTTGATAAACAGGGGAGAGCGCTACACTTTTCCTTGGCAGGAACTTGTGCGTATGGAGGGTGATTATTCGCAGGACTTACTTCCCTCTTTGGCTCCTCCACCTCGTCTTCCCGAGGTATGATTTCCTTTGAGAATTTTGTTGTTAGTCTCTGTTTAAATCGTCGAATAACCTGATTATTCGATCGTATTTTCAGACGACTGTTCGTCGTGTGGGGAAGATTGAGGTCCCGCCTCAATCCGTCCGATACCTAGGGCCGATCGGTATTACTGAGGATCACATTGCTGACGCGCCAGAGGGTTTCAGACAGGCGCAGGTTTCTTTACCCGATGTGTTTGAACCGGTAAGCTTTTTGACACATTATTCATGTTTTTTAATATTGCTTGTTACTAATTTTTCTTTTTTTTTTGTTCTCAGCCTACTCACCCGGAGATGATGGGATTCATGAAGCTGGTTGACGCTTTGAAGTACTGCATCATCAAGCTTCGGTGTGGTGCGAGTTGTTGGGGCGGTTCCGGCGATGTTCTTGAGGTATGTTCACTTCTTCTTTTGTACCATTTGTTCTATTTTGCACCATTAACATCCTTTGATTTTGTGTCTTTCAGGAGCGACGGAGGTCCCGCTCGCGCTCGAGACATAGAGGCTCGGACGAGGGGGAGCCTAGTCGTGGCAGACGATCTCCCGAGGTTCATCGGCATTCTTAATCTCAGCGGGAGCCTCAGCTTTCTCAGCTGTTTCAGGAGGCTCAGTGGCAGCAGCCTGAGTCTTCCCAGCCATTCCAGCACTTTCAGGGTTAGTGGCAGTGACATTCATCTTCACAGTCTTCACAGCCTGAGTTCAGGCCAGTCATCACTCCTGTGGATCAGGGCTTATACTCAGTTCCATTGTCTGGGAAGCTTCCTCCACCGATGCCTGGCTTCTTTTCTGTTCCAGTGTATGGGACGATGCCTCCACCGACGCTTCCTACCTCTTGGAATCAATCTACGCCGTTTGCCAGTTGGACGGGTCCTGCTTTGAGTTTGACTGCTACTGGAGTTACAGGGACTAGTAGGGATACTACTCCTCATACCCGGATGATGGCGGGACTCTTTGGCTCACCGCTTCCGTATTCACAGGCTGGAGATGACACTGATCCTCACTCTTCTAGTTCTACAGATTTTTGACCGAGGGTCTTTATCTGTACATACTATGGTGACACTAGACGCTGCTTATTCATTATGACTCATTTTGTACATTTTATACATTATTCACAGTTTATGTATTTATTAGTGTGTATTAGTGTGTGCTTGAGACTCATTGTGTGTGATTGTGTATTTATTAATGACGCAAAAAACAGACGTAAGTGGAGGGTACTGACCTTCCCCAAAAGAAAAAAGAAATAAAAGAACGGACAAGTTTTACAACTCCTCCAAAATAATAAAAATAAGCATGGAAATGGGACAAATTTTACAACTTCCCTAAAAGAAAAAGAAAATTAAAGATAGAAAAATAAATATAAATAATAAAATAAAAATAATAAATAATAAAGATAAATAGAAATAAGAATAAAGTAATAATAAAATAAAATAATAAAGATAAATAATATATAATAAAGATGGAGAATTTTATTAGGAATGGAACTCTCGAAAAAAAGAATTAAAAGATAAAGGGTGAGGATAAAACAATAAAAATCCGGATAAATATAGGAAAAGGATAAAAAATGAAAACGCATGGGCACCACAACATGGAGTTGTACACCGTGTCACGGCAAAAGCTTCCGTGTCACGGCATAAATTCCCGGGACACGGTGGAAATTCCCGTGTCACGGTGCGCGCATTCTGCAACGGTGTGGTTTACGCGTATAGAAAGATAGATTCTGAGTATTTCCGAGCGTTTTTGCTATAAAATAGGACCAGTATATTTGTGATATGCGTAATTACGAAACATAAAATAATTAGAATTTCATATTTCAATAATAATGTCTCAGAATTTTGATAATACATTGCGTGACTGGTCTTATTCTTTGACCAATGCTGACAAAAGAGAGTTGAAATTGTTTCATGTCAGAGGCTTATTAGCCCTGAGACATGTGGCGATTGAACATGATTTTCTTAGGGCAGCATTAGACTATTGGAGTCCAGAAACACATTGTTTTAAATTTGATTACGATGAAATCTGTCCCCTGTCGGAGGAATTCGATGCCATCTTTGGGTTTCCTACCAAAAATCTTATTGCCATGCCTACCCTACGTGAGTATTATTACCAAGACTTTGAACGCCATCTGAATCTGACAGATCCAGATTTAAATAGAATTGTGTGTGGAAATGAGGTAGACTTAGAAAACTTGCAAATTTATAGTTCAATCGCCCTGTCTCTGAGTCTTATCATGTATACCGTAGAAGGGCTTATATTTTTTGCATGTTTAGCAAGCTTTTATTTGCAAACGGTAGGGTAGGACATGCTTGTCTAGCGTCTATACTTGAACATGTTGAATCTGGGAGATCTCCTATACCTACGTGCCTTGGAGAAACCTTGTGCGGCCTTGACGAAGCAAAAGCTGACCGGAAAGCCGTCAGGAAGGGCTCTCTAGTACTGTTGCAGGTAAAACACGCTTTGAGTAGCCCCCGTGACAAAAAACAAGCACCGTGTCACGGTGCACTTCTGCCGTGACACGGTGCATTCTGCCATGTCACGGTGGATTCTGCAAAAAAAAATTTCTTTTTTTTTCGACTGATTTTTTTTAATTTATTTTGAAGATTTGGTTGATAGAGCTTTTAGAACTTTTTGAAGCCCCGACAATATTGAAAAATATGGTCCCAACGATCTAGTCCGCAGGAAGAAGAATTACTCTGTGAACATGTCATATGAAGATTGGAAGAATTTCTTTGCAAAGAGAGAATTTTCCATTCGGTGGGTGGTGCCTTGGTGGAGACTTACTAGGATGGTTGGCACGAATGATACTCCGTATTGTCGTGTTCCAAGTATTTCAAGGATGACGCTTTATTGTCCTTCTCGATTGATGCGACAATATGGACTTGAACAAGTAGTTCCACGCTATAACGATAGTCCTCGTGAAGTATTGTTGCATGAAAGTAACGTACACAAGTACGAGGCTTATTGGATTGGAAGACCTTTGTGGATCGTTTCTGCAAGTAACCAAGCTCCTCCTCCCTTATCTAGCGCATACAAGGCATGGTTGAATCCTAGAAGTAGGAGGGAACGAGTCGGATCACGCAACTTTGATGTGAAGGGTCGTCTTGGATGTAAGAAAGCGCCTCCTAAAGATAGTCTAGGTCCGAGAACACAAAGAATTGAGTTTAAGACTCCTATAATGCCTAAAAAGAAGAACTATGTGAAAGGAAAGGGTAAGGAGAAGATGGTTTATAGAGAGAAGCAACCAAAGAATTCTAAGAAAGGTGAAAGGGGTGAAAGTTCGACTAGGGGTGTGATAGTTCGAGCTACAAAAGACACATTAATGGTGAAGGTCAACCTAATTGAAAAGGAGAAGGAGATTCCTAAAGTGAAGAAGGATTATATCGATGTTGCTTTGCTTATATGATTTATAATTTTTATTTTTAAAATAAGGCGTATGATGCCAATAATTGTAGTCGCATTTATTTAAATAATAAAAGCATATTTATTTTCGCCTTAAATAAATATTACAATGACTTTTTTTTTTAATATATATCCGAGTCAAGAAGTCGGACGCAATGGAAGAATAAAAAAAACGTCGAACAAATAACAGAATTCGCAAAGTCTGCGTCACTAAAAAAATCGTAAAGTCTGATATTCCACCGTGCCATGGTGGAAACTACCGTGACACAGTGGAATTCCCCGTGGCGCGGCAATTTTCTTTTTTTTTCGCTGGACTTCCACCGTGCCACGGTGGAAACTGTCGTGACACGATGGAGTTGAAGGAATTGTGTCTTCGATAAGTGCAATTACTAGATATATCAAGGATCACTATTATGGAGATAATAAGTTCGTTCTCTTGGGGCGTCATCATCTGTTGCTAGACTATGAGAGATGATCTTTGGGCTAGTCAAATGGTCCAAAGCCCGCTAGAATGGATCCTATGAGGTCACACACAAGGGTATTGGGTTAAGCAAGTTAGAGGCCCATTAATGGGCCTCGTGAGCAATTAACTAATCATGAATTGGATTGGGCTAGCATAGTTAGATTGGAATTAGGTTTTGGGCTTTTGACATGGGCTCTTATTTAGAGATGAGATCTATAAATAAGATCCATGCCTAGGGTTGCATGCAAGTAAGCAAACAGTCATAATTCACACACATTGAATTTCGACATCAAGGCAACCAATCCCAAAACCCTAATCCTCTCTCCAACTCACGGCCCTCATCCTCCCCTCACGTCCGTGCGCCCGGCCACCCCTTGGTGGCGCGTGTGGTGGTTATCGTGGTGGTTCTTGGTTAGTATGTCTCTCCTCTCCATAGAAGGTCAATTGAAGGGTTCAATTGCAACTAACTAGCATTAGTGGAGGTCTTAATCTGTGCCCATGGACCAAGTAGAGGAATCACGCTTGAGGTTCTTTATCTCCCATTGTTCTTGCTCGATCGCACGTGGAATCACGCTTCAAAGGTACGATTATATGTTCTTTATGTGTTATGCATTAGATCTTGGGATTAGGTACTGTATGAATATGATTCATGTTTATTTCCGCTGCGTAGTACCTATAAACTCCTACAGTGGTATCAGTTAGCCTATTGCATTTACGCATATTGACTATAATTCTTTGATAGTCCACAATTTTAATTCAATTAAGAGGAAGATTAATTTAATTATGGTTCAATTATTATATTTAATGTGATTAAACTTTTGGAATCGATTAAATGTGATTTAATTATGCTCAAAATAGCCATGAAGATACTGAATTTTAGCCCTAATATGTTCGAAATTTTCGAACACCCTAACCCTAAATTTCGAATTTTTCCGAAAATCCTAGCCCTAAAATATGATTTTTGTGCTTGATTTTGATTTAATTCGATTTATTTTATGATTCATAATTTTAATCGGATTGATTTATGCATAAAAGCGTTTTGTGTATGATCATCAATTTAATTTTAAAAGTTAGAATTAAATTGGGATTAATTTTATGAAGAACCCTAATTTTAAGATTGAATGTGATTTAATTTTAATCTTATGGACTGATTTAATTTAATTTTAATAAATATTATTTTAATTAAATTAAAAACAAAACAAAAAAATATATTATTTTGGTCAGCAACCGCGGCTGGGTGGCGCAGCCACGGCGGCTGCCGACCAGGTGGTGGTCCAAGAGGGAGGGAAGGGGAGGGCGGAGGTCGGGGTGGCTGTGGGCAGCAGCGTGCAAGCGTTGCACAGCTGCTGCCACGGCTGCCAGAGCAGCTGCCCGTTGCTGCCTTGCGGTAGTGGCTGCTGTTATGGCAGCCAGCCACCGTGGCTAGCTTCGGCTAGCCAACCACGGTGCTCGGCGGTGGTGGCTTGCGGTTTTTTCAAAAAAAAAAAAAAAAAAAAAAAAAAAAAAAAAAAAAAAAAAAACTGTTTTGAAAAATTATTTCAAGATAATTATGAATTATTTTGGGATAAAATCAGTTTTATTTTGGATGAGATAAAATATTTTGAAAATATGATCTTTTATTTTAAAAGATAAAATTGGTTTTATTTGGATAAAATATTTTATTTTAGGATAAAGTCAAATCTTTCAAAAGTTGTTACATTTGATATTATCCATATTTAAAGATGTTAAATTGGTAATTATCCATAATTAAAGTGGTTAATTTTGGATAAGATTTGTTAGGATATTCTGAGCATATTCCAAAAGGATAATAATTGATTTAAATAATGTGATTATCCCATAATTAATTTTAGATAATAATTGATTTAAAATTTTGTGATTGGCTAGTACTTAGGATAGAATTTCCTAACATTGTTAGGATAATCTTTGAGGATAAATATGAATTATCTTTTAAGATTAAAATAAGATTTGATTCTATCTCATGACTAATTTAGAATATATGATATTTTATTGATGGTCATGAATAATATATGATATTATCTAATTACATTAATTAAAATATGAGATATTTTGGTGCCATGTTTCCTTAATTATGAACATTCGATGTTGTAGTTTAGGAAAGCATGATGAGTGATTTATTATGTGGCACTTTATAATATATGATATTATTTACTGCTATATAATGACTAGTATGGCCCAGTAGATTGCTAAATACGATCTGCGCATCGTGATGTATTTTTGTAATCTTAGTACGGTCTACGTACCGATAAAGTATTTTGTAATTTATTTTATTTTATTTAAGTAGTAGATAGAATAGAGTAAAATTACAGGTTGCAGTTAATCCAAGAAGCTCATGAAGTAAAGGCCCAAAGGAGCAAGGTGGATGAGATCCATGAAGGTTCAAGTGGGAGCTTTTTGCTTTATTAGTTTCTTAGGATTAGGGGCCATGCTATGTCTTGCTTATGCATTCAATTTATTATGCATGTTAGATTTTATTGATGTTTTGTGATGATGCGCTAGAGTTCACTATTTAATCACAACATAATAAATCTAGGTCCCAGTAATATTGAGGTTGTTTTTCCAATTAAAAACCCGATGAAACCTTCGATATTTATGACAGGTCATGCCTCAGCTGGGTGTCATATTATATCTTAGGGGAGTGGGGGTAAAAAACGTTTTACACTTTTAATTGGTTGTACTCAACAAGGTTAGCTAAAGAGTTTAGAACCTTGAAGCTAAGGGTAATAATTAAACATGTGATGGTTAATTATTCAACCAAGAGTTACAAAGAGTTGTAATCAGTAAAGAGTTTACTCACCTTGAAAATGCAATACTTGATGGTAGGGCCTCAGTCCGGTCAATTATTGCACAAATAAAGGATCTTGGAATCATTCTATTCAATAGGGATCAAATTAAAATTGAATAAATGTTTTAAAGGTTCCAATTTAATTCTCTTATGGCACTTTAAATTTTATTAAACATAATTGAATTTTGCGTTTACTTACAAGTAACATATCGTTCTAATTTTATTATTATATATAATCTCCTCGATTGAAAATAAAGTTGAGAAACGTTCTCAAAAGTTTAAAAGATAATCCATAAACCTATATTCCAAGTTTGCTAAGATGGTTCTAAAAGGCAAGTTTTAGAAATCCATGTCACATGTCTAGAGTTGGTTTTATTCAAAATGTTTGAGTAAAATGCCAACACATCTTCATTTTGAAAAGTGTTTCAAGGGATATAATGAGATGGGAGGTACAAACCCTCTAAAATACAAGTATAAAAGTCCAATAAAATCTCTTATCTTCAATATGATTGAATATAAGAAAGTGATTGGAAATCTTTATGATCAAAAGTTGATCAAATGACGTTATTCTTCATCCACTTTATATAAGAGTTAAATAGTTGATTAAACTCTATTATAAATAATGATTGAATAGACTTAGCAAAATCATGAAAAGCGCTTAAAGTAGTTAAGCAAAGCATCATTTTGAACCAAAGAGAAGTGTTCTAAGTGGCTCAAATGGAAAGGTTTAGGAATATATGAGGATTTCATTAAGAAGTTATGGGCCAAGAAATGCTAACAAGTTGCTACTTCTCAAACCAAGAACTACTTACATGCTAAAAGTTGTTATGAACAACAAATGTTTCAAATTAAATGGACCAATTCCAATTGATTAGAAACTACCTCATATAGTTGGAAGGTAAAAGAATGGAAATGTTCCAATTTAATAAGTATATTATAGAAATTGATTTAGCACATTGCTACTTCTTGGACATATGATGTCTTGTTTAGTTCTCTCTCATTGAGAATGATATTGAACTAAATGAAGAAGTATGGCTAAGGGAGAAATAAATCTACAAGTTTAGAAGCAAATGTTGCTACTTCACAAGTAGAGTCTACGAGTCTGGAAGCAAAAGTTGCAACTTTACAAGTAGAGCCTATATTTCACCTTACCTTGTTATTGGCTAGAATTAAATAAATGTTATTCAATTTTGCCATTATCAAAACACCATTCAATGTTAGTAATGACTAAGCATCGAAGATTCAAGAAACGTGGAATAAATGTTATTCTATGCTTCATTGAGTCCTAATGTGTTTTGAGATTGCTAAATAGGTTCAAAGTTCTATATGATAGAAATTATTAAACCATTTCTATATATATATATATATAAATTGTCTCTAAAATGTCAATTAATTCAAATGAAAAATGAACATTACATGCGAAAGATCCAAAGGGATGGACTTTCAATATCATTGGATTATGAATCCATTGATATATGTAAATATCATTCTAATTTGAAAGTATTGACAAAGTCACCATTTAGAGAAATGATGATGGGAACTCAAGGTCGAATACATATCGATGTAAGAAAACCAAAGGTTCAAAGGCTAGAGACGGACATTGAAACTTCATTTGTGATATGATCACATGTGCTTAGTTGAAGCATAAGAGTGAAAATTTTGAAAAGTTCAAAATGTTCAGTATGAAGTTCAGTATCAACTTGACAAGATAATAATTGCATTACAATATGATTGTAATTGTGAAAATTTGAGTCAAGACATTTACTTGGCAACACATTCAAGATATTGCGATATGATCGTAATAATGAAAATTTAAGCCAAGACCTTGATGAACATCCAAGAGTTGTGAAATCGTTTTACGACAAACTCCGAAAGAAAACCTTGTGAAGTGTTTATGAAGGGAGTTATCAATCTATATGAGATATATTTTGATAATGGATGAAAATTACCTATATTCCAACCATTGTTCAAGGGATATACTTTTAAGATAAGCTACAAAACTAAACAAACTACATAGGTCAAATCAAATTGTAGCAAAGGCTTCATATGTGATATGGATAAGAAAAGTTCTTATTAAGTCTTTCTACAAAGCAAGTAATAAATATTGTATTAAAGAGTTTAATGCACGATTAATTCCTATACAGAGCACGGGGTACTACTACACAAATCATACTTAGAACAAAATGTTTGTTGCTCAAGTAGGTGCCCTTATGGAAATTGTTCCAAAAGGTCAAGTGGGATAGTATAAATCTCGAAAGAGTTCGAGAAAAGCAACAAACAAACATGGCTCAAACCATGGTTGGTTCACCCTATGCTAAAAAGTGCCTCATCAAAAAGGCAAGTGGGAGTATAAGAATCTCGAAAAGTTCGAGAGCCTTGAAAGAGTTCAAGAAAAGTGATTTCGAAAATCTTGAAGAAATTTGAGAAGTAATCGAATCAAAGCAACAATATGAGCATGATTCACCTCATGTTACAAGTGACAACGCATGGTCTCATTAAGTGTAATGGGAATAATAACCATGTGTCGAAGGTAGTACATTCCAAGTGCACATCCTCAATTGTCGTTTCTCATTGAAAGCTAAACAAAGTTGTTGTATGAGTTTCAATTGTTGCATCAAACCCACAACAATGACTAGCATATGTAAAACTTAGTCAAAGAAATATGATTGCATATTGACTAAGAGTTCTAAAATATTCATTTTGGAACATGATGATTATGCAAGTAACAAAGATGATTTGACAAGTTATGACTCCAAGTGGTTTAAAAACCAGGAAATCTGAAATAGATTCTAAGTCTGTAAGCAAGTGTATGACACTTGAATAATTTGCCTAATTGGGTGAGACCCATTATAAGCAAAACAGACAAGAAAGAAAAATGTTTTCTAACTGAAGCAAAGACTTATTAAAGGATTCAACTAATTCATAGTATGACTATGACTACGATGAAAACTTTATATTAGTCATGTTGCAAAGATCTATTAAAGATATTTTAGTGATTACTACCTTATAAGATTTGGTAGATGGACTTTAAAACACTTTATTGAAATTGTTCATGAAAGAAGATTTGTATATGATACAATCAAAAGTTTGAAGATCCAATAATCCTAGGGATGCATAGCATCATGGAGTTAGTGTTCTTAATTTTGTGAGTTAATCAAATCGTTTGATGTTCTCATAAAATGAGGAAAAGGTCTTGTGTATACAAGATGTTTAGTGGGAGCTATGAAGTCTTCTTGGTCTAGTACAAAGAGAAATTATTCATTTCTTGAAGGGCCAAGTGATGGCTAGTGCATTTTGTATGGAAATCTTGAAGAAGAAGATGAGTACATTTGGGATTCAAGATCTATAGAGATAGGTTTTGATGGATGTTTGAGCTTGGTTAAGAAACTTATATTGATAAGATTCTTATATAGTTCAACGTTATATTGAAAGGAGTTTCAATCCCATGTAACATGGCACATTGCTTAATAATTCAATACTTTGAGAAAGTTTGATGAAATTAAGGTCTTGAGTGATGATCCTTATGCAGTTTGCAAAGGATGCATCATGCATGTCATGGACTATACTCGTCTATTTGATTCACATGTTTTAAGAACAAGTGATGATATATTTCAGTCGAAATCCAATGTAATGTTGGAATACAAATTAGAAATTTCTAAGTTCCTTGTGAAAGGACGAAGGAAAATTCTTAGTGTATGGAGATGAAAATGATTATAAAATTTAGAAATTGAAAAATTCATGTTTATGAGAATGTCTCATGAACTCTACTTACTAAACCCCTTCCATTTCCAAAGCATGAGAAACATGCTAATGAAATTGGATTGAGGCAAATGATGTAATTAGAAGTTGTATTTGTTTTTTGAGAAAAACAAGTTACATATGTAATACATTCATTTGCAGAATTATGTTTATCAATTGAAACAAAGTTTCAATCTTATTTAATCGTGGTTTCAAGATTAAATAAATGTCCAAAATAATTATGAATTGATGGGCTCATCAGGTTGATGACCTGGTGAATGGAACCCCACAGGTGAACTAAATTCATATATTATTTAAGTTCCTAGTTCGGAATCATTAAACTGGACATAAATGATTTCAATTCATGGACTAGCATGTAAGATTGATTGGATAGTGCAGTTTCATGGGCTATAGGAGCATAGTGAGGCTCGGTCAATCACATGGATATGCATGAATGATGCATGATTGAACTATAGACCTACTTTGAAGTTCAAGTATAGAGCTTCCGGATATATTAGTGGATTCCTTTGACATGAGTGGAACATTGATTTCATTCAATGGATGTTATGGCTGTGGTACACTCAAACGTCTGCCCGTAACTGGAGATTATAAAGGGTGTTTCCCGGTTATTTCAGAAGTTGAGTGGGAGCTTTGGTTGCCACAAGATTGGATAGAGTCTACCTATTTAATTAGGAATGTGTCTTGGCCCCTTGAAGAGGGAGAATTCAGAAAATGCATGGCCGTGCTAAAATGGATTACATAGTAACCATTTGTTTTGTAATTCTCACTCAGTTTTCAAGAAAAGATTTGTAGACTAATATGATCACGACATGAGATGCAATCATATTATCAAATCGACACACATTGACTTAAGGAATTTGAATATTGCGCACTTGTCTCAGCCAAGTGGGAGATTGAAGGAGTTGTGTCTTCGATAAGTGCAATTACTAGATATATCAAGGATCACTATTATGGAGATAATAAGTTCGTTCTCTTGGGGCGTCATCATCTGTTGCTAGACTATGAGAGATGATCTTTGGGCTAGTCAAATGGTCCAAAGCCCGCTAGAATGGATCCTATGAGGTCACACACAAGGGTATTGGGTTAAGCAAGTTAGAGGCCCATTAATGGGCCTCATGAGCAATTAACTAATCATGAATTGGATTGGGCTAGCATAGTTAGATTGGAATTAGGTTTTGGGCTTTTGACATGGGCTCTTATTTAGAGATGAGATCTATAAATAAGATCCATGCCTAGGGTTGCATGCAAGTAAGCAAGCAGTCATAATTCACACACAGTGAATTTTGACATCAAGGCAACCAATCCCAAAACCCTAATCCTCTCTCCAACTCACGGCCCTCATCCTCCCCTCACGTCCGTACGCCCGGCCACCCCTTGGTGGTGCGTGTGGTGGTTATCGTGGTGGTTCTTGGTTTGTATGTCTCTCCTCTCCATAGAAGGTCAATTGAAGGGTTCAATTGCAACTAACTAGCATTAGTGGAGGTCTTAATCTGTGCCCGTGGACCAAGTAGAGGAATCACGCTTAAGGTTCTTTATCTCCCATTGTTCTTGCTCGATCGCACGTGGAATCACGCTTCAAAGGTATGATTATATGTTCTTTATGTGTTATGCATTAGATCTTGGGATTAGGTACTGTATGAATATGATTCATGTTTATTTCCGCTGTGTAGTACCTATAAACTCCTACAGGAGTTCCTCGTGGCGCGGAAATTTTTTTTTTTTTTTTTTGCTGGACTTCCACCGTGCCACGGTGGAAACTGCCGTGACACGGTGGAGTTCCCCGTGGCGAGGCAAATTTTCTTTTCTTTTTTTTTTTTTGCTGGACTTCCACCGTGCCACGGTGGAAACTGCCGTGACACGGTGGAGTTCCCCGTGGCGCGACAAATTTTATTTTATTTTATTTTATTTTTTTTGGTGCAATTCCACCATGCCACAGTGGAAATTGCCGTGACACAGTGGAACACCCCGTGCCACGATGGACTCTGGATGCCGAACTGGCAAATTTTCTTGATTTAAGCTCCATTTTGCCGTGACGCAATGCTGAACTGGCGCGTGTACTTGATCAACGGAGGAAGGATTTTATTTTTTTAAAGTGGTCGGGCCCCCTTGAGGGGTTGCCTACATTTCCTTAAAAAGGAATCAGGCCAAACGTAGCTCTATTGGGTCATTAACCCATGCAACTAGGCATAGAATTTCTTGAGTTAATCCAAGTTGGTTAAATTGTGGAAACCGTTATCGTCCATGTCTACCAATTGTGCCGCTCCCCCAGACAAGATGGATTTAACAATGTACGGACCTGACCAATTTGGTCTGAATTTTCCTCTTGGATCCAACATGTTTTTGCGAAGTGCCTTAAGCACCAAGTCACCTTCCTTGATGTTCCTAGTCTTGACTTTTTTATTGAAATGTCGCGCCATACGCTGTTGGTAGGTTTGGACATGATGCAAAGCTGCCAAGAGTTTTTTGTCAAGTAAGACTAGTTCATCATATCTTGCTTTAATCTAGCCGACTTCATTTAGTTGGTTTTCTAACGCGATTCGGAGAAAAGGGATTTCGAGCTCTATTGGTTGTACAGCTTCAACTCCATAGACTAAAGAGAAAGGGGTAGCCCCCGTTGATGTACGAACAGAGGTTCGATAACCCCAAAGGGTGAAATGTAGCTTACTTGGCCAATCTTTGTAATTTTCCGTCATCTTTTCGATAATAGTTTTCACATTTTTTATTGGCCGATTCGACCGCACCATTTGTTTGTGGCCTGTAGGGTGATGATATGTGATGCTTGATATGATATTTTTGTAATAATTCCGTGCACTCGGCTTGGAAATGTGTTCCATTATCACTGATCATCTCATGAGGTACCCCATAGCGGCATATGATATTTTTCTCAATGAATTGAGCTACATGTTTTGTTGTTAATTTAGCATATGAGGCAGCTTCGACCCACTTGGTGAAATAGTCGATTGCTACGAGGATGAATTAATGCCCCCCTTGTCCTGGTGGCGTTATCTTTCCAATGATGTCGATTCCCCAAGTAGAGAAAGGCCATGGAGAAGTATATGTATAGAGAAGCAAAGGTGGAACGTGTTGTAAATTTGCATAGATTTGACATTTCATACATTTCTTGACGTATTCGTGACAATCTCTCTCCATAGTAGTCCAATAATAACCTTGTCGTTGAATCTTCTAGACTAACATCTTAGCATTCATATGTGTTCCACATATGCCAGTCGGAAGATTTTCCATGGTTTTGTGTGCTTCTTTCTTGGCTATGCATAAGAGATTTCTCCCTAGTGCATTCCTCTTGTGGAGTTCTCCCCTGATGAGCACATAATGTGAGGCTAGGAGTCTCAAAGCACGACGTGCCCTTTTATCAGTATTAGGAGGGTATTCTCCTTTTGTCACATAGTTAAGGATATCTGTATACCATGTCTCTTCATCTTCTTCTTGTGTTTCTTGTTCATCGTCAAGTGCGTGAACATAAGCCGGCTCATATCTTCTTTCTATAGTCAATGGCATTCTAATTGTGTTTGTTGGGATTCGCACCATTGACGCTAATTTAGCCAGTGCGTCGACAAACTGGTTTTCTTCTCTAGGAAAGTACATACATTCTACTTCATCTAGTTTCTCCGTGAGAGTTTCAAGATGAGCTTAATACGTAGCGAGACTTTCGCTTCTCACCTTCCATCTCTTGGAGATCTGGTTAATGATTAGTGATGAATCACCGTAGATACAGAGCTTCTTAATTCCCAAGGCCACAGCTGTTTCTAATCCCAAGATGCATTCCTCGTACTCTGCGGCATTGTTGGTGACATCAAAGTCGAGCTTCATGGAAATTGGGATATGCTCTTCGTTGGGTGATACGAGCAAGACCCCTACACCACAACCTTTTTGGTTCGAAGCTCCGTTGAAATAGAGCGTCCAGCTATCATCCTCGGTCATGAGTAGATCTTCGTCAGGGAAATCGTATTCATCTTCTTCTTTCTCAACTTCTTCTAGCGGAAAATCTGCTAAGAAGTCAGAAACCGCAGAACCTTTGATGGCTTTTGTGGTACAAATTTCAAGTCAAACTAAGCAAGGTTGACTATCCACCGTGATAATCTACCATTGAGTGTTGCTCTTTCGAACAAGTACTTGAGTGGATCCATCTTGGACACGACATGCACTGTATGAGTGAGCATGTAATGTCTTAATTTCTGTGCGGCCCACACGAGTGCGAGACACAACTTTTCAAGTGGTGTGTATCGTGTCTCATATCCTTGAAGCTTCTTGCTCAAATAATAAATTGCATTCTCCTTGCTTTTGATCTCTTGTGCTAGCATTGCCCCCATCGTTTCTCTTGTGACCGTAAGGTAGAGTCGAAGAGGAAAGTCAGGCATTGTTGGCGCTAGCACGGGTGGGTTTGCCAGGTATTCTTTGATTTTGTCGAAAGCTTTTTGTCAATCATCATCCCATGTGACTGGGACATTTTTCTTAAGCTTCTTGAATATAGGTTCACATATCGCCGTGAGTTTTGATATTAACCTACTTATATATTGCAGCCTTCCAATGAAGCCTCGAATTTATTTCTCATTCTTGGGTGGTGGCATGGCCATGATCGCTTTGACTTTTGTGGGATCTATTTTAATCCCTCGAGAACTGATCACATATCCAAGTAGTTTGCCTGACGTGACTCCAAATGCACACTTTTCTGGATTTAATCTCATGTTGTACTTGCGGAGTCTTTCAAAGAACTTGCAAAGTGCAATGATATGGCCTGGGCGATCTTTTGACTTGACGATCATATCGTCAACATAGACCTCCACCTATTTGTGCATCATATCATGTAACAATGGCGTGGCTTCTCTTTGATAGGTGGCACCCGCGTTTTTCAACCCGAATGGCATTACCGTATAGCAATATGTACCCCATTGTATGATGAATGTGGTTTTCTCCATATCTTCCTCGCCCATTAATACTTGATTATATCCGGCGTAGCCGTCCATGAACGATAGGAGTGCATGGTTTGCTGTGTTATCGACTAGAATGTCAATGTGAGGTAGAGGGAACCCATCTTTCGGGCTTGCCTTATTGAGGTCCCTGTAATCAACACACATTCTGACCCTTCCATCCTTCTTCGGAACTGGAACCACATTTGTTATCCACTCTAGATACTTGGATACTTTGATGAAACCTGCAGCCAATTGCTTTCTGATTTCTTCTTTGATTTTTGAGAGCCACATCCGGTTTCATTCGGCGTAGTTTTTGTTTGAAAGGCTTCATACCTGGAATGAGTGGTATCGTATGCTGAGCTATATCCCTGTCAATTCCTGGAATATCTTGGTATGACCAAGCAAATACATCAACAAATTCACTAAGCAAGTTAATTAGCTCTTTGCGTTACTCTTGACTTAATGTTAATCCAATTTTTACTTCTTTGATAGTCGTATCATTGGTAATATTAACTGTTTCTGTATCTTTGATAATTGTTGTTTTATTTTCGTGTTCCTCCATTGCTTTTATTATTTCTTTGTCATTTTTATCATTAGCAAAGCAATATTGATCAGGGTTAGGAGAATGACACGCATCGTAAGCAAAGGTATTCATTTTATTGAATTAATTGGTCATTACATCAAGGAGGGCAAAGTCAGCTGCGACCTCGCCGGAATTATTTGGGACAGAAAGAGAAGACTCAACAAGAGACTCAGGATTGGACTCTATAGCGGAAAGAGGGTCATCCTCGGATCCTAAAGACTCGTCTACAAACTTAGAATCAGACTCGGACCCAGACGACTCAGATTCGTCAAACATAGGACCTTCGCCAGCGGTTATTTCCAACTTCTCTCCGCTTGGCGTAGTGATCTTCACCGTCTTGCGCCACCCCTTTGAAACATTATTAGTCTGGACGATTAACTCAGAGGGGTCAAAATCCTTGCTTGATATAACAGCTTGATTGAGCTCGGAATCATCATTGCAGACAGGCTTAGATTCATGCTTTTCTAGTCCAAAAAGAAGATTAATATTCATATCATCAGAGTTTGGACTAGTCGGTTTCTTAGTTGTGAAGAGTTCTTCGCCTTCATCGACGAAGTTACAATCAAGGAACATCTCGAACCCTGGCTCACGCCTCCCATCGTGGACGAAAGGCTTAGGGAATTCATAACATGGGAAGTCTTCCCCTTCTTTGATATATTGGCCATTGAGGGTGAATGGATATGGATCCATGGCCATTTCCGTCTTCATGATTCGAGCATTATTGCGAGCCTTCATTTTCAGGAGGGCTTGTTTCACATCTTCTTTTGTTGTCTTGAATCCCAAGCCAAAGGTATCTTTCTTGAGTGCACCAGGATGACCCCAAAGTTCAGTCATTTTCTTTTTGAGTCTGAGGGTCATTCCGGGGAAATGCCCTTGCTTCTTCATAATGGCATTAACATTGGTATTTGAATAAGGATCAAAGTCGAGATGACACTTCTCCTCTTCTTCGATCATAAGAACATCATCGAGCGAAAACCCCCAGAGATCTTCATCTTCTTCGTCATGTTCGACATGGACGATGGGAGTATCGATAACTTGAATGCGCATGGGGGAGGCATCATTGGTAATTGGAACCCCTCCAACTATGGCTTTCACTTTTTGGTGCAACGACGATGGGATCGCCTTTAGCTCATGAAGCCAAGGACGTCCTAACAACTAATTGAAAGAAGCCTTAATATCCACCACCTAGAACTTGGTGCGACGTTCAATGGCTCCAGTAGTTATGTTTAGCATGATAGTACCCACGGCTTGACGGCGAGTATTATCATAAGCACGAATCCCTTGAGTAGAGGGAGTCAATTCTTAATTTTTTATGCCCAACTTCTTTGCAGTGTGGAGTGGGCATACATTGATTGCAGAGCCATTATCAACCAGGCTCATAGGAACATTCATCTGTCTACACACCACAGTGAGATGTAAGGCCTTGTTATGTTGGTCTCCTTCCGGGGGCAGATCCTTGTCAGAAAAGGAAATCAGATTGCTAGTACTTGGCAATTCAGTAGTGAGAAAGTTGACCAGTCCTTGAGGAGTCATATCATCATCAACTCCTATTTTCACCAGAGCATTCATCATAGCCTTTCGATGCTCGTGAGAGGTGGCCAAAAGCTTCCATACATTCATTTCCACTTTGGTCTTTTGTAATTGTTTGACCACATCGTTGTTCACAGGGTCGATGGGATCAACTATCGGTTGTGATTGCGATGGAGGTGGACTAGGTTGTTGCAACCGTCCACTTCTGGTGAGAAAGTTATAATATCAAATATGCTTATTATGATTCCTGCGATGCTTCCTATTTTCTTCCTAATATTTATGATTGTTAGTATCATGTTAGGGTTAAAGATTTGATTTTTATTGCTTAGTTACATGTTAGGGTTTGTTATTAATCTTGTTAGTATCATGCCTAGGATCTTGCTATTATTATGCTTTAATATTAACATGAACATGATTATGATTATAATTTTTATAATGATTATGAATATTATGAATATTATTATTTTGATGATTATTTTATTTTATTATCATGATTATTTCAATTATAATTTAATTTCATGATGATGATATTTATTTTTATTATTATGTTGCTTGATATTTATTGTTATTGCTTGATCACGCCTTTTATGCATGTTTAAAGGGAATTTGTACTTGTAATCACGCTTAATAAGATAATTAATAATCTTGTTAGGGTTAATTTGATTATAATTCAAGTGATCGCCAATAATAGATTTATTTGTGCATTAATATTCAACCAACATAGATTAAACAGGTTTAGGGGTTAATCCTATTGATTGCATGTTAGTCAGAAAGCGCACATGAATACGATCAGAATAAAGTAGAGGCCTATTATTAGGGCAGGTTCAATCTCTTTTAGGTTGGATTTGTACCTTCATCCCCGAACCCTTATTTGGTTCTAGACCTTATGGAGTTGACGATCTCTTGGATCGTTAAGGGGTGTAACCTTCACCTCGTGAACGGTTTACAAGTTCCTAAAACTTGTTGGCGACTCTTTTGCTCTATCTTCTTCCCTTTTGGACGCCACCGTACTTTAGTGTATGATCACAGTCGGGTTCAAGCTAGGGGTTAACGCTTGAAATTATTCCCTACAATCGTCACTATCCCAAATTCCATTTACTTCTTCATAGTTCGAGACAAATACAACTTCTGGCAGAGGTACATTCACAGGTTGAATGAGTATTGAAGGATCAAAGGAGACTCCATCTCCCATGATAGCCAAAGCATCAGAAAGAGGACCTGTTTAAATGTTAGGCTTCTTGCCCCCTAGAGGGACAGGAAGTTGATTAGCATCAATCACGTCTTGGATCGCATCCTTCAACCTCCAACACTTCTCAGTAGTATGACCCTTGCCTTGATGAAACTTGCAATGAGCCATTGGGGTCATAGCTAGCAGTTATGTTCTCTGGTCGAGGTTCTGGAAAAGGTCCAATTGGCATAATCAGTCCTTGACTATGCAAGCGATCGAAAGCAGCATCATAAGTCATTCCCAAAGGCGTGTAAACCCTCCTTTGCCTTTGGAATCTTTGAGAGGGGGGGCATTAAGAGCCAGCACATCATTGATATTGATATTGTTGGTAGCATTATTGTGCTTGGAAGACGAAGAAGAAGGAGTGTCGTTCTTCTTGTTTTTCCAAGTGTTGTTGTTATTATTGTTGCTACCAACAGTCTTCATCAGTTCATCTTCGATATTGATTCCAATATCGTACACAGCTTCGAAGGTGCTCAAAGGCAGAAACTTCAAGTGTTGTTTGTACTTATGAATCAATTTGGCAATAAACAGGCGAACCATCTCTTTCTCCTTGGGAGGATCCACTAAGAGCGTAGCTGTTTCTCTCCACCTGCTTAGGTAAGTAGTGAAGCCTTCATTCTCCTTCTGTTTGAGAATGGAGAGTTCACATTCAAAAGTCTTGGCCTGGATGATACACTTGTAACGATTCGTGAAGCTTTCAGTAACGTCCTCCCAGGTCGCAACATGTTTGGATTCCAGAGAGTAGAACCATTGTTGACAGGCATGCTCCAAGGAAAGAGGGAACACGGTAGGGAAGAGTGTCACATCTACTCCCTTAAGAGCCATGGTCGCAGAAAAGGCCTTCAAGTGGAAAAGCGGATTATCAGTATGCTTGAACTTAGGAATGTCAGCAGTGGAAAACTTCTCAGGAAGTTTGTCCCTTATAGACGAAGAGGTGACAGGTTGCTCCACATAAGTGAACTCTTCAGAGATCTTACTAATCTGTTCCTTGATCTTGTCCATTGCAGCGGCAGTGACATTGTTTTGATTGTCTTGCTTTACCGTGTTGACTCTAGTAGTGAGTGTTTGCATCATGTTAGACAACATCTCAATTGTCTTGTTGATGTTCTCGTTATCTTCCTTAGTAGCCATTGGTTGAAAGTAGACTGGAGATGGATCTTGTGGAGATGATTGTGGTGGTTTCCTTGTACGCCTCTTTGGTATAAGAGGTTGTTGAGGTATTGACTCAAACCGTAACAATCTACCCCTGCTTCTTGACCAAGTGCTGTGACACCGAAACAAACACACCTTTAATGACCAAACTTAACCTTAACCCATCCGGAAATAAAAAAATTTATTATGAAATTTGAAATTCTCTTTATTTATTTATTTATTTAAAAAAAATGGGGGGATACCATCCGAATTAGTTCGAAAAAAAAATGACACAAAAAAAAGACACAAGACTACCCTAAAATACGGTCATGAAATGGTGCACGACTAACGGAAAAAGTGTGTGAACACGACAAGTGAGTGATTAAGTGAAGGTTATGGACACGTGTTCTGACCGTACAGCTAGTCAGGACACCAAACCAGACATACGAACCACATAAGCATGCACGAAGACCAAAAAATCTGACTGGACAAACCTCTTGGGCACCGTGTCACGGTGCTGACTGTCGTGACACGGTACAGAGCACCGTCAGACGGGGCAATGCACCGTGCCACGGCATTTCACACCATGGCGCGGCAGACCTGCCGTGACACGGGGCGCAATTCCAGGCCTAAATTTGTGTAATTTCCAGATTTTAATTAATTTTAGTCCGTACTAATTACTATGTGGAAATAAAAACCCTCGGTCATGGGTTAAACAAAAAGAGCAAACACATGAGGGTTAGCACCAAACAAACCATGTAGCATTTAGTCACGATGATGTAAAAAAGAGTTCGCAACCTAAGGTTAAGATCTATGTTCAACTATTGGTCAAGCTTTGGGTGCCAAAAGGGTACCATGGTAAAGAGTTTGGACGCGTTAGCAAGGCAGCCTCCCTTGAGGGTGTATGCCAGCGGGCGGCTCCGCGAGTTTGTGATGAAATCGAACTCGACTCCATGGTGGGGGGATTTAATAACTCGGATGAACCCTTATTGCCATGAGTGTTTTTGGGTTGATAGAGCTTAAATCCCCCGGGGCTAAGACGCATGTAGAACACACACGTTTTTTCAGAAAAATCGAAGGAAGTTGATTATGAGAAGAGAAAACAAGCCACCGGACTGATTTTAGGACAGCCGTGACACGGCAGATAGCATCGTGCCATGGTGCAGCTCACCGTCAGACGGTGAACTGCACCGTGACACTGCAGATTCTGTCGTGGCACGGCAGTCAGAAGATCTGACTGGTGCCCTATTTTCTTCCGTACGCAATCAAGTTATTCAATTTTTCCTATGGGACAGACCTAAATGCGACGTTAAAACGTTTATGCTTATGCAAAAATGCCAAATTAAACACATGAATATTTTTCAAGAATCTTTCAAGTCTCACCCACTCATCTTAATTAAATATCGATCACTCAAATCGATAAATAACCAAGAATCCTCTCCAGTGGAGTCGCCAATTGTAGGCGTCGTTCGAAGTGCGCCTACGTTAAGCATGTTGTGGATATGCTTGGCACTCTCAGGAAGTGGGAATTGACGTATACGATTAGGGACAAGGAAAGTAAGGAGCCGCCAACAAGTTTTTAAGGAACTTGTAAACCGTTCATGGATCATAAAAGGCAACCACGAATAAAGGGACAACGAAGGCAACAACGATTGACCCGTGAAGGTTACACCCCATTCATAATCCATGAGATTACTAACTCCATATGGTTCGGAACCACGAAAGGAGGATCGAGGATGATGGTACGAAGTGAGTCATGGAGTCACATTCGCCCGTATTGGCCTCTACTCGATTCTTATGGTGAAAAGTGATTCATGCGATCTCAAAGGCATACAAACAAATATTCAATTTGCTCCAAACTATTATTATGCTAAATTGGTTTAATATTAATGCAACATATAATTCTAAAATATTTGTGATCACTTGAATTAACAACAAGATTAAAAAGGAACCTAAACCGGTTGTCCAAATTATCTTATTAGGCGTGATTTTCAATTACATATTCCCTTTAACATGCAATGTTGTGATCAACAAATATAATAAAAATAAAAATTAATATTGGAAGCAATTTAACAATAAATCCAACAATATAAAATCGTTAGAAAAATAATAGAAATAAAAAGAGCATAATTCTTACTTTGATTATGTTTGGTTGCAACTATAAAATAATAAACGAGTTAGTAACTTCAAAGAAATAATAATAAAACGATAATTAAATTAAATTAAATTAAATAGAGTTGATTTGGGGCCAAACCCTCAAACAGTTTTACCTTTCACGCCTTGGCTTAAGGACAGAACCACGAGTAAAGTATGGACTCCTTGGAGTGCTTGAAGAAGGAATTTTGAAAGAAGAAGGGTAGGCTAGTGTTTAGGCTAGAGCATAGAGGAGAGAAAATAGAGAATTAATTCATGCCCTGTACATCAAAAATGAGGGGGTATTTATAGTAAAAATGTGCTGAGGGAACGCACGGAACCCTAAAAAGATAAAAAAAAAAAAAAAAAAACCCTAAAAAATGCACCGCGACACGGAAAAGTGCACCGTGACACGAGAAATTCCACCGTCAGACGGGGAACATTCCCGTGACGCGGTGAACAGTTGTGTGACGCGAGAAATATTTTAGTGTACGGGGAATAAAACGCGTGAAGGGTTTACGCGGAAAGGATACGAAATTCCCCGTATCACAACAGGAGCACCGTGTCACAGGGAATCCCACCATCAGACGGGGCAGTTTCCCGTGACACGGTGGACAAATTCCGTGACGCGGGAGTCTATAGTCCGTTTTTCCGTATAAATTCATTTTTAACCCTAATTTCGTTCAGCATTTTTAAGTGCCAATTGATAATTTCGGGCCTTTTCTGATTTATTATTTTTATTTGGGATAAAATAAATAATAAATAAAATAAATAAAAGGTTTGGGCCAAAATAAACAATAAAAAAAAAAAAGGTTTGGGCTAAAATAAACAAAAAAAAACTATGCTTTGACTAAACATCAAGACTGATCCATGGACTATTCAAAAAACGAATTTAATTAAATACGATTTTTTAAGCACTCTCGGGATTAAATACTGAACCCGACCAATAGTGGCGGTGAAAGGTTGTTCATCATCGGGTTTGGTTTTGGGGAGACATTTTTTGGTGTCTACAAGTGGCAATTTGACGTTATTGAATCTTAAATTATAATACTAAAATAAAATAATATTTCGTTGTTGTTCAACTTCTAAAATACGCTTCTTTGCCTGTAAATATTGTTGGAACTTGGGTTCTCATAACATTGTATGTGTGGGTCTATGAGATTATCAATAGATTGATAAATTCAAATTGTTGATAAATTTTTATCACTGAGTATGATAAATTTTGTTAATATAGTATTTGATTTTTTTAATAGGATAAATGATAAATGATTAGCATATTTTTTTTTTATTTGCAATATAAAAAGAAAGGATTTTTTTTATTCGAATGATTTGTGATTTTTTTTTTATCTAATCCAATTTTTTTTTAATTGAACCTAGTTTATATTTTTTATTAGTTTATTTTTAATGTATATTTTCTATATCACTTTTATTTTTGAAAGAATTTCATTTTTTTATTTCATTATTATTTTATCTATTCTAAAATTGGATTTTTTTATATTAATTGAACATGATTTTTATTTCAATTTTACCTTTTAAAGTTGAAATTATATTTCTTTTATAATACAATCATACATTGTATTTTTATGACTTTTCAAAATACGTTAATTGAACTTTTTTCACATTTTTAACTTGAATGTACACTTATGTTTATTTTTATTTAATCTTTCTTAATTTTTTTTATTAGTATATATTTTTTTAATTAATAATTTAAATTTTAATATGAAAATATAATTTATTCATTAGTTTTTAAAAATTATTTAAATGCTAATATCTAAAGTTGGTTTTTAGTTTTTTCAAAAGATGATTTTAGTTTTTTTTTAAAAGATGATTATTAGTTTTTTTTTTTTTTTTTAAAAGATAATTTTAGTTTTTTTAAAATAATTTCAATCTAATAAATAACTATTCGCTTTTTTACTAATGTGGCAAAATTCTTAAATATCATTTGTCAATTTTACTTAGGTGACAAGTGAATTTTTTAATTCTAAAATAAAATAGAAATCTAATTTTCAATTGATCGAAATTAGACCTTTGCTTATGTAACGCACCGAATGCTCTCGAAAAATGCCTATAATATTAGATTTTGTCGAAATAAGACCTTTGCTTATGTAGCACACCGAATGTTCTCGAAAAATGCATATAATACTCCATATTAGATTTTACTAGATGAAGCTCGTGCGATGCACGGTTTGTTAGTATTTTTTTTCTTTAAAAAAAATCATATTTATGTGATTAAAATTGTTATTATATTAAATATTAGATAAAATTCCTAATCTCAAAAGATAATATTTTGTATTTAATTAATTTAAACTTTAAAATCTCATTCGTCAATTTTTCTTACGTGGCATTTGAATCATTTAATTGTACAAGAAATTAATAATCTCTTATTTAATCAATTAGTATTATATACTCCTGGAGTACTATGGATCATGGTACTCCTTACACAATTGTGTAAACTTTATGTTATTTTGTTTAAATGTTGTGTTATTTTGTTACAATAATATGTTATTTACTTATTTATTACTTCAACCCCAACTTATGCTATTTTTAATTTACATTAAATAACATGTACTTATTTAAAAATAACATATATATATATATATATTGAAATGATAATAAATTCACATCAAAATAACATTAGCAGTGTTGAGTTTTAAGGCATCTTGAAGAGATTCAAACATTTTAGAAGATACTAAATTTCTAGACATAAACACATTTACACTCTTAAATTACCTTCGAATCAATTGATTTCTAAGAAACACAGAAAATTAGAAGAAGAAAAGAGGAGAGAGAAAGTGTGTTAGATTTATAGTTGGAGTAGTGAGAGGAAGAGAGTGAGAGTGAGGTTGATTCCTAGAAAACCCAAAAAATTGGAAGACTAAAGGAGAGAGAAAATGTATGATTTTGAGTTGGAATAACTGAGAGGAAGAGAGAGTGAGTGCGGGAGGAAGATGAATGAGACAAATGGCGAAATAACATACATGTATTTAAAAATAACATATATATAATTTGAAGTAACGAAGAGTTAACATCAAAATAACATGAGTTTTATAAAACCTGGATTACCGTGTGCATGGTACTCCAGGAGTATGCTAGAAATTGCGTATTTAATTGGCTACAACTTAAATTTATAATCCCACATGGCGCGCTAAGTTAATGAAGCCCGTACGATGCACAATTTTTTTTTTTGAATTTTTTTAAATATTTTTTTTAATTTTGTACTAAAATTTGTTATATATTTAGATAAAATTCATACTATCAAAAGATAATATTTTATATATAATTAATTTAAACTTAAAAATCTCATTCGTCAATTTTGCTTACGTGGTATTTGAATTATTTAATTATAAAAGAAATTAATAATCTCTTATTTAATTGGCAAAAACTAAAATTTATAATCCTACATGGCGCGCTAAGAAAATTATATCCTACGTGGCTCTCTAAAAACTCGAGAAAAGTGTCCCCTTTAAATATCTTATTTTTTAAAAAAAAAACAAACTTAAGTTGATTTTTCTGTTTCGTATGCTCAACAAAAATATTATTCCAAAGCTTTACATAAACTTGTTTTTCCTAATAAATATTTCAATAAGAACATTAAAAAAATTACACATAAGCAAAATGTAAAAAAAAAAAATTATTAGATACACATAAATATATGTAAGAATATTATTAAAACCTAATAAAAAATATCGATATAATTGTTGCGGAATAGATCTAAAAATTGTAAATGTATAAAATCAAATCTATGCATTGGAATTTTTTCATCATTAATTATTGAATCATTATTTTGTTGTCGATATGACAACGCGATATTGCTTATTATTTGGAACGACTGAAAAGTTTCTAATAGAGTAAACATTTCATAGTCTTCAATCAAGTTTGGACGAAAACGTTGAACACAGTTGGCTTTAAATTGAGGCATGAACTTGTGTAATCACCCTGAAATTAAAAATAAGAAATTAAATTAATTTAATAAGTTGATTATGCATTCCAAATCACAATATTTATTTTTAAAAATACCTCTTCGTCCAATATTACCATATCCAGACTTATTAAGCTATTTTGTTTGCGGAAATTTAGTACATCAAACAGGTGAAAAACTCGTACTTTGAACTTTTAATCATTTTTGCTCGAATTTAATTCTCTGATCTGCATGTAAAAACAAAATTCATCAAACAAAACATAAACATATGAAATTAAGCTAAAAAGTACCCTACCATTGATGACCTAAAACTGACACAAAATTACCAATACAAAATTCTCTAGATGTGAATTTTGTATAAATATGAAATTTTGTTGGTGTCGTATATGTGTCAATTTATAACAGTAGGTATAAAAAAAATTTAATTTAATTATGATTAATGAACAATTTTAATTTCTTATCATAAACACTATCAAAATTTATCTTATAATGATACTTTATCATTTAAATATAATTTTTTTCGGAGGTATTATTTAGTATTTGTGATATAGTGTCACAAGCTAGATAATTTTCCCTTAAATTTTTATTTGACCGGAAGTGTTAAGTATTAAAGTGGAATTATCATACTTATTATACTTTAATGGTTAAAAAAAAAATCATTTATAAGATAATTTTGATTCGGTTGCATTATTAAAGTGGAGTTGTCATTCCTATTCTACGTTGGTAAAATTTGTGCACTTTTCTTTTTAAGATAATTTTTTCCAAAAAAATTATTATAAGACAAATAAAGATAATGATAGATGAAAATTATTATAAGATAAATAAAGATAATGATAAATAAAATTTGTGGTTTTTCATCCACGTGGCATTAAAATTTTATAAGATAAATATCATATCTTATTCGCTACTTTTACCTACGTGGAGATACAATTTTTTTTATGTGGAATTAAAATTTTATAAGATAAATACCATATCTTATTCGCTACTTTTACCTACGTGGCGATACAATTTTTTTATTCAAAATTAAAATACAAATCTAATTTATCATTGGACGAAATATTTACTTTTCTTATGTGGCGCCCCGAATGCTTCCGAAAAATGCCTACTTTATTTATTTACTAGATGTAAGCCCGTACGATGCACGGTTTTTAAATATATCATTTTGTATTTTTTTTTGTAATTTCTTAATATTTTTTGTTTTTATTTTCTATTCTATTATTTTAACATTAATTTAAGGTAAAATTTTTGTTAAGTTTTAAATTATTCTTATTCAAATTTTACGTATATAGAATTTGAATTTATAAATTTAAATAAATATTATCTCATTCATCGGATAGTTAGATAAAGTCCGTACGATGCACAGTTTGTTTGAATTTTTAAAAATAATTTACAATAAGTTTTAAATTATTCCTATTCAAATTTTACGTATATAGAACTTTTAATTTCTAATTATTTGTTAAAATAATATAAATCCTAATGTAAAAGATAATAAAAAAGATAATTTTTGTTTTTTTTTTCATAATTTAAATCTTAAATTACTATTTTTTTTTGTTTTCAATTCTCAAATTTCATTTGTTAATTTTTTCTTAAATGGCGATGAAAATTTAAATTCAAAATTAATATATAAATCTAATTTTTCATTGGTCGAAATATTACTTTTGCTTATGTGGCGTGCGATGCACGAATTTTTATATACATTTTGTATATAAATATTTTTTTGGTGATCTCTTAATTTTTTGTCTTGCATTATAAGTTTTAAAATTTTGTATGAAAATATCATATCATCAAATATTTACATAAAACCATTAACATCAAATGATAATTATATTTTTTAAATATCAAAATATAATTTTTAGTTTTTTAAATAATATAAATCCTAATGTCTAAAGATAATTGTTAGTTTTGTAACAAATAAAAATGATAAAATTTAGTGTTCTTAAATAATTAAAATCTTAATAAATTACTATTCGTCGTTTTTACCTACGCGGCAAAAATTTAAAATTTCATTCGTCACTTTTGTTTAAGTGGCGAGTGATTTTTTAATTCTAAAATAAAATAGACATCTAATTTTTAATTGGTCGAAAATATACATTTTCTTATGTGGCGCTCCCAATACTCTCCAAAAATGCCTACTTTATTTATATACTAGATGAAGCCCGTGCGATGCACGGTTTGTTAGTTTTTTTTTTTATCAAAAAATATTTTTCATATTTATGATTAAAATTGTTATTATATTAGTTTTAAAATATTAGATAAAATTCCTAATCTTAAAAGATAATATTTTGTATTTAATTAATTTACGCTCCCAATACTCTCCAAAAATGCCTACTTTATTTATATACTAGATGAAGCCCGTGCGATGCACGGTTTGTTAGTTTTTTTTTTTTTATCAAAAAATATTTTTCATATTTATGTGATTAAAATTGTTATTATATTAGTTTTAAAATATTAGATAAAATTCCTAATCTTAAAAGATAATATTTTGTATTTAATTAATTTAAACTTTAAAATCTCATTTGCCAATTTTGCTTACGTGGCATTTGAATTCTTTAATTGTAAAAGAAATTAATAATCACTTATTTAATTGGCAACCACTTAAATTTATAATCCTACATGGCGCACTAAGAAAATTAAATCCTACGTGGCTCTCTAAAAACTCGGGAAAAAACTCCCCTTTATATATATACTAGTTTTGTGCCCCGGCGATGCCCGGGTAGTTTATGGACTTTTAAGATAAAATTATACTATTATAATTCAATTTGATTGAAAATAAAATTCTAAATTAACTTTTTTTTGCTACAAAGTCAATCTATATTTATCCAACGTGGTACGATACTTGGTGAAAAATTAAAACGCTAAATGATGTTGTCTTGTGGCCTACTTATAAATTTATTATTTGGTATTTTATCGAAGAAATAACTGTAAACTAATAATCTTATTCTAAAATTCTATCCTATTTTTTTTATCTTATGAAATCTATCCAAGGTGGCGCGACACTTGACGATTTTTTATCATATAAAGTTTATTTAAATCTACCAAAGGTGGCGCGACACTTGGCGAAAAGTTGGAATGCCATGTGTCACTATTTCGTGACCTGGCTAAAAGTTTAGCTTTATGTATTAGTTGCTAGTTTTGTGCCCCGTGCGATGCCCGGGTGGTTTATGAAGTCTATTTAAATCTATCCAACGTGGCGCGACAGTCAAATTTTATTTTATCAAAAATAAAACTCTAAACTAACAATTTTATCCTAAAATTCTATCAAAATTTCATTCAAAATAGAATTATAAACTAACTTTTTTATCTTATAAAGTCTATTTGAACCTATCCAACGTGGCGCGACACTTGGCGAAAAGTTAGAATGCCAAGTGTCGCTGCCTCGTGACCTGGCTAAAATATATATTAGTTATATGATTAGATAGATTAGATTAGATTAGATTATATATATTAGATTAGATTAGATTATATATAGGAAAAATTGAAATTAATAATCCTACCTTTTACCTATCTTCTTAAAGTAGTCCCACTTTTTAATTAACTTATAATAATCCTAACTTTTACACCCATATTCTTTTACTGGTCCTTTGTCTGTTTTCACTTACAATAGCAGGTTTCCTAACCTACGTGGCAGTCACCTATCCACGTGGCACCAAGTGAGTGAGTGTTGGTTATTCTTTTACTGACCTTTATTTTTCCTTTATTTTTCTCTTAATTTTATTCTCCCCCTTCCTTGCTTCATCTTCTGTGTTCTTTGTTACGAATTATCCCCAAGCTTTTACCTCCTCATTCTAAATTTTCATCTTAAAGGTCTTATACACTATTTCACCAGTTTTATCCTTCTTAAAATTACCACCATACCAAAATTTAAGAGTGGCTTCATCAATTAAAGCCATTGAAGAGGGGTCAATCACTAATCACTCCGAGCAATTTTCCCTAATACGGAGTTTAGAATTCAGAAAAAAAAGGTCACAATTTTCTAATTAAACAATTTTCTACTCCGTAATAAACTCTTATCAATACTCCACCAAACACAATTCACAACAGATAAATTTGAAATTGACAAAAATCAATCGCAATTTAAGGGTTTAGATATGTTTCCTGTAATTCACACTAACTTGGGCAAGAATTTTCTTTGCTGCTGCAGTAGAATTCGAACACCAAGTTCACAATTTTTCCCCTTTTTACGCAAGAATTCAGTTCACTGCCTTCACATGAGCATCGAAGAGAACGAGAAATTTTTTAAAAATATTAACAGAGAAGTGATGGCGCTGACAGAGGAGTAGTAGTTGGAGAAGATGAAAGATGTCTTAAATTAGAGTTGACAGGGAATTAAGAACTTGGTTACCCAGTTACCGGTTACAAGGACTGTTAAAAGAATATGTGTTTAAAAGTTGGGATTATTATAATTTAATTAAAAGGTAGGACTATTTTAAGAAGATGAGTAAAAGGTAGGATTATTTATTTCAAATTTTCCTTATATATATTAGATTAGATTAGATTAGATTATTTTTTTATTTTTTATGTGTTTTTATTTATTTTATTTTTTTTGCAAAAAATAAAATAAAATACGTAGTAAAATCTAATACTACTACATACCTTCATTCAAAACCAAAAATTCTCCCTCAAAAAAAATGTCATTCAACCCTTTGAAGTCCTCTGTGACTTCAGCAGCAGTTTCATGGAAATCAGTACGCCCAAAACATTCTCACTTCTCTTAATCTCTCCTCAATTTCATCAATAGTTGAATAATCTCTCATTTTTCTTCAATTTCTTGGTATTTTATCAGACAGGCAAGCTTCAAAAAACACTATCTAGATGCATAGAAAAGCATGGCATTGGCCTACACTCAGGCAGATCAACCAAGGTCAAGTTATGGCCGGAGTTAGCCAAAAAAGGGAGGTATTTCAAAGTGGGTAATAATTTAATTGAAACTTCCATTGATTTTGTCAAAGAATCGCCTCTTTGTACTGCGCTTTGTAAAGATGGTGTTAAGGTTACTACTGTTGAGCATCTGCTTTCAGCTTTAGAAGCAATTGGGGTCGATAATTGCTGTATTGAGCTCACCCCCACTAACCCGGATGACCCTATTGTTGAGGTTGTTTTTTCGCTTTTTTGAATTTCGTTTATTGGTTATTGCTGTGAATTTTGCTCATCTTGATTGATAATTTGTTGGGATTATTTTTGTTGAATGTTGTTTATGATAAATGTGATGTATTGGTGACATTATCTGATTTTGTAACTCTTGGAACAAATAGGGTTTTATGAATTAATAGAACATGATAGAGTATATAACCAACCCCGAGCTCAAACCATCAACTTAAGCTTTTGGTTGAGTCGATCCTAGGATAGATACAGAATGGTGATCGGAAAGTTTTAAACTTCATCGACTTAGACTTATCAAGAAGGGAAAGATTTCATTTTATTTGTTACAAATTGGGAATCTTTGCAGTCATGTTGTATGTCATTAGCGCGGAAGGAGCACATGTTAGAAAATCCCTTAATTGAATTGGTAAAAAGTAAGATTAAAGTTAAAGATCAATTTTTTAAAAGACATTGAATAATACTTTACTAACAAAAAAAAAAAAGTTCAACTTTGTAAATATGCACACTTAATTTACAGGTCAATCTCAATTGCCATTTCTTTTTATTATGATGTAAACAGTTTTATCACAAATGGTTTAAATCGCTGTTTTACTAAAATGTTTGCTCTGGCTATGATGTAGATGCCTAATTAGGGAGTATGAAATTTGGTAAACATGAATATTGTCATAGATTAAAATTTGATGATCAGTGTGGTTATGGTATTAGGTACCCATCTTGGATGGTTCAGCAAGGGAGTGGGTGGAAGCAATCGAACAAACTGGCTTAGAGGATGCCACTGATGAAGAGGGCAATAGTTGTGATAAGATGGCACCATATGTCAATGTGCCTGTTCATATCAGGAGAAAAGACTCATTCATTGCAGCTTTTCCATCCCAGGAGATTCATATTAGTTACGGCATCAATTTTCCAGAGGTTCAATCTTTGCTAATTTCCTTTGCTTTGATATTTTGTTCATGGCATTTCATTGTCAAACAATTTGATTCTTGGTTTTATGTAGTTTTCTTTTCCGATTAGCACTTTATCTATGCTGCTTAACTGTTCTTGCTATCTTGGTATCCTATTAATGTGGTACATTTTCCAGTAAGAC
Organism: Chenopodium album; assembly: GCF_948465745.1. NCBI lineage: Eukaryota > Viridiplantae > Streptophyta > Magnoliopsida > Caryophyllales > Amaranthaceae > Chenopodium > Chenopodium album. The sequence continues at coordinate 64,410,254 of NC_137834.1, read as the reverse complement.
AAGGTTGAGCCTCATCAGGCCATGTGGCATTATGTTAACATAATATGTGATTGTTCTTTCCAAAAAAAAATAAAAAAAAAAGCATAACATGTGATTGTTGGTTACTTCAAATTCCTCAGGAAAGGGCAAAAGGGACAATGCTAGGAGTTTAGTACAAATTCTGAGTAAGCTTGATTCGTGTTATAATAGTACTAATTGTGAAGGTAATTCCTCAAGATGATGTTGCAATGCAAAACAGTTGCACCTTTTTACAGATATGGACTATGCATCTGTTAGAGTGTTAAATAACCGATTCAAGTGTCATGCTTGAGAAGGAAGGAATACTTATTTGTGTGTTCTCGACCTTATCTTGTGCAGTAGCTCTCTCTCTCTCTCTCTCTCTCTCTCTCTCTCTCTCTAACGACAGACATTGGAGTTCTAGTAATTAAAGGTGATTCAATAAACTCGATTGTATTTAACCTTTTAATTTTTATATGTGCTCGCTTTATATTTACTCGCATGGGTTGGTGTCATGAAGAGAGTATGTAAACCATAAAATATCCTTAGAAATGATCCATGATTTGTAACCCTGGCTTGTAGTCCATTTTCTAAATTAATCTTCATGTGAACTCCATAATCACTCTTTTATTGACCATTTAACAAATGCCAAAACTGTAGATCTATTGTGCTTTTATAAGTATGTTTCATGTCATTACCCCCTTATGAAGTTATTGCAGATTTAGAAGCTCAATATATGTTAGGTACAATTTGACATTGCATGCTCATTTCATTTTTGTCACCAATATTTCCTCATGTGCTTTTAATAACCGCAATTTGTATTCTTGTCTTCTTTGAACTTCCAATCAGTTTGAAGACTTTGAACCCCATATTCTGCATCCTTCCTTTCTCCGCTCTTTCCTTCAACGTACACATAACCTGAAAACCAAAAATGTAAAGACACATAGAGAAATGATTAGTATATGGTATAGAATGACAAACAAGTTTTAAAAAATGGATATCAAAGATTATCACTTGTTGACTTGACTGTTTGTGAATCTATTGTATCTATTATCTTTCTTTTAGTGGATAGTGCATTGCTTACCAAGCTTGGTAGTGTAATAGATCAATCTAAGGAGGGGTAGTATAGGTATTCTACTAATATTAACTCACTAGGTTGATAGTCCTTAGTATAAATAGAGAGGGAAGGGAAGGAAATAGGTAGGCAGAATTTTAGAGTGATTTCTTAGGAGAGTTGTGACCTAAAGTCACTATTGGAGCTTTGTAGGCTAAACCTACTACTATCGTTTGTACGAAACCATTAATTTGTTTAATCAAATTTTTGAGTTTTCTCTTTCGTTGTATTGTTATTATATTGAGGAATATCAGTCCATCACAGGTAGGTTACTATTTAGCACACATCTGCAGATCTTTAAAGAAGATATCTACAAAATAATAAGAAACTAGTTATGATTTTCAAATGTCTTTATTCCAATTTTGTTTCAAAAAATTTGAGATTAGAGCTAGTTAGCTTTCTGTAAAAAGTGTTTTGGAAACTAATTTCAATCACTTTGCCTTTGCAGGTACCTTCGATTGGTTGCCAGTGGTTTTTTTCAAAGATTTTTAGCGGGTCTTTCTATGCAACAGAGATAGCTCATGCCAGAACATTTTGTGTTCATGAAGAGGTAAATCTAAGAAATTTCTTCTTGGATAAAATTTTTGGCACTCCAATCATGTTTTAATGTTTGAAATAAGTATTCATACCTATAAACTAATGCTTATATGCTGAAACTTTTGTTACTATGGTGAAAAAAATGTTGATGATATTAAAGAAAGAATTAAACATCCTAATTTGAATTTTGTCAAATTGTGCCTCATTCAATGGAGTACCTTTATATAGTTTTTTATTGTTTGAATTATTTTCATTTTTTTTCATTTTATTCTTCTTTTCCAGTTTATGTTTCTAACGACATACATTGGATTTTGTCCATGCGAATGCAACTTAATCTAGACCGGAAAAATGTATTAGGTTTTGAAGTTATTTTAAATCTCACGACAGGTGGAGAAGATGCGTGAAATGGGACTTATAAAAGGTGGTTCACTAGAGAATGCTATTGTTTGTAGGTAAGGCCTCTAATCTTACTGACACAAGTTAATTTACATGATGTAAAATTGTTTTGTGTCTGTGCATACTTTGATTGCGGTTTTGTTTATACTTCCTCTATCCATCCCCAAATAATAGTCTCATTTCACTCATAAACATTGTCCCTAAATAAAAGTCTCATTTCACCTTCATCTATTATTTACTCGTAAAATTTGTCAGAAACAACCTTTCATTATGACCTTTTTGTGAGAAACAACCTTTTAATTATCTTTTGGCAACTTCAAACCTTCTGATCTTTCCTACCCCATCAATTTTCAGCACATCGTTGAAAAGGAATTGGATGAAAATTACAAGAAAAAAAATTCAATATATAGATCTCAAACTGCCCCCCTCCCCCCCTAGACTTTTATTTTGGGGATGGATAGAGGAAGTATAAACAAAACTGCAACACTGCACATCAATTTTCAGCTCATCATTGAAAAGGAATTGGATGAAAATTACAAGAAACCCCCCCCCCCACGCGCTTTCCTTTCATTCTCCTTTAATTTGTTCACATTTCCTTCAAATTCTTCCTTTTTCAATTAGCCACCATGATTATATCAAAGTTTATCATATCCCTCCAAATTTATCAAATCAAAATATTGTTTATCTTACACACAATTCTGAAAACCAATGTATTCACTAAAATAAATCACATGATTTACATGGTCAAGGTTTGTTGATGCTTTCTTCGCAAATGATGACTCTTTGTTAAATAATTAAGATTGATTCATGGCCTTTAATGTGAATTGTACTATGGCAAGCATGAAGTCTTAATTTAAAAAAAAAAAATGGATAGCATCCTCTTCTTTCCGATAGAATTGTGAGAATATTTAAGATTTGATTCTTTTCAAAATTAGGGGGAAAACCCTAATTTTCATTATGCATAAATTACAAATTTTAGAAGAAATTAGAAAAGGAAACATAACCTACCTTGGTCGAATTAAGATTTCTAGGACTAAAATATAAAAAATGGGAGGATTTGGACCTTCGAATTTGAGAGAAAAGAGAAGGGTGTTGCAAATGGAGAAGGAAGGAAGAAGAGAAGGCTATGGAGGATTTGGAGGGAAAAGGGTGGAGATAGAAAATAATGAGCTCATGTGACTTGCACATGGTTGGTCAATGTCGGGAAACGCTTGGTCAAAGTCGGAAAAAAGGTAAGGTTGTGTCTTACAAAAATATGAAATAAGTTTAAGCTGCGAAGCTCGGACTCGGTCAAACACCCAGCCGTACCGGTGTCGACACGACGCGACCCGGGTGCGGACACGGAATCTGGGTCGGACCCTTGGGTGAAAAAGTGGACTCGTCAATTGTGATCCCTAGATCTAAAATAGAAGGACAGATTCACCAAACCAAGAGCCTAAACCTTAGGGTTTTTGATCGAAAGTGAAAAACGAGCAATTTGACACCAAGAAGTTGCCGGATTTCTTTGTCGGCGACGGAAAACTGTTTCTTTGAGTCTCGAGTTCTCGACCATTCAACTTCAAGTGCAATTTCTGTTTTCTTTTATTTTCTTTTAACGTGTGTGGGGTAGGCAGTCTTGAAAATTGAATTAGTGAATGTGGGGGTGGGTGGAAAACTCACGTGATTTATAATCTTATTTACTGTTTCTTTCTTTTCTTTTTTACGGTACTACTTTTATATCTTTTTAAAAGCTGAATAATAAATACTACTCTAAACTTTTACTTTGACCTATTTTTACTTACCTTAAACTCTATTTTTTTTTTCCTTAAAAAAAAAAAAAAACTCTAATATTTTTTAAATTGCCGTGTCCCCGAGTCCAAATTTAAAATATGGACTCTTTTAAAACGTGTCCGAGGATCCTTAATTTTATAATATAACGAGTCTGACACTTGGACCCATACCCGAGTCCGACACCCGTACCCGAGTGCGAGCTTCCTAGAGTTTGAGGTTTGAGTTGCCAAATTTTTTTAAAAAGTTTGTTTCTCACAAAACGCCATTATAAAATGTTTGTTTCTAACAAATTTATTCACTTTTAATCAACCAAACTCCACTATTTTACTCTTTTTTTAATTTTATTAACCTTCCTAAAAATATGTAAAAAAAAAAAAAAAAGGCAAACATGAATTTTTTTCAAGACAATGAGAGATTATAGTTTTTGTATAAATAAATTATTTAAGATCCAATGATTCCAATCATTACATAATGAGTTCAACATATTGCTTCTTGTAAGTATTATTGTTGATTAATATAATGGCAATTACTTTTGGATTTTTTGTCAAAAATTATCGATTAAACATACACTTATAAAAACAACAGTATTTTAATTAAAATTTTTATTTTGAAAAAAACTATCTCGAAGACTCATAATCCTCGAGTAACATTACCCATAAACGGCTTCCATCTAAACAACTCATTTGTGGGTCTCACTATTTGTTTCCATTTATTTTTTGTACATGAAAAGTCGATTCCACCCCTTACTTTGGGCGTGTTCGGCAAAATGTAGCGGTAGAGGTAGTTGTTAGCTGTAATGGTGGCTGCTAGCTGTATGTGTAGCTGTTAGCTGTGAAAATAAATAATTCAGTATGAGTGTTTGGTAAACTAGTTATTAGCTGTAAAATTCTAAAAAAATAGAAGAAAATTCAGCAGCTACCTAGCTTTTCACAAAAGTTAATAAAGTTAATTTTTCACAAAAGCTACTTCAACCACTAAATTCTACCCCCACCACTACATTCCCAAACACTCATTATTTTTTCCATGTAGTGGTTTGAATAAGTCAAACCACTAAAAGTTACTTAAAAGCTAGTGTCGAACAAGTCCTTTGTCTCCCCCACTATTCTCTTTCCTTTCTCATTGAAATTACTCACTTCTTTGGACATTTTTCGAGTTTCATTTTTAGGGAAGAAATTTCTCTTTTTTTTGCTTGATCAGTGCATCTTTCTATTATCCCTTTCTTAAAAACTTTGTAAATCGAAGGTCTTGGATTCAATCACCATTTCCATGGCAATATTTGTTTGTAGTGATTGAAATGGTTCCACCACATCTTAAAACAAGATGTGGTGCAATTGCTTTCATGATTATCTTCCACGTGAAATAGATTAAAAAAAAAAAAAAAAAAAAAAGCAAGCTAATGTGGATGACCAAATTCTATGGCTAGTCATTTGCGATGATTGGAGAAAACGAGCAAAACATGAGATTTCACAAGAAGTGCAAAGAAAAGTATTGGATGTGACAGGTTCAAACCTACGAAATCTTCTGCTCGCCTTGGTAGGAAGACTTATAGTTTCTAGTTTCGCAATAGCGTCCTAAAACCAATCTTCTTCATTCCTCTAGTAAGCATGCCATCAACTTGAAGAGTGTTATTCTTTTCTAAGGATTAAGAGGTGATGTTTGTAATTTATATACGATTTTATTCCCCGATCGAGACGAGTCGAGAAAAAAAATCGTATATAAAATACACACATCTAATTCCCCAAGCCAAATCTTTGCATGTCCTTAAGCAAAGACTCATCAATGAACATAAAAATCAATATAACCCCAAATACAAAACAAACCAATAAAATAATTCTTGGCAAACCTTACAAATTTGTATCAAAGTCAACCAATTAAATCCATTTGACTACCAATGTTCTCTAACAATTGTCAAATGGGGAAAACCACAAGAACATATGGTATTCAAGAGTAGTGCTTACGCACTCTACTCTCATTTATGTGGCGAGTAAAAGATTTACTCGATCGCTCTTTGCCCACTCCTTTTTATGTGAACAATGCCCTCCCAAACTCATAATATTCGTGTGTTTAAAAAGACTTGCACTCAACCTAATTGTCAATTCGACTTGGAATACATTAAATCATATCTTGCATTGATAAATAAGTACTTTCACATTGACACAACTCTATGCATTAAGGTTGGGAAGGTATTCAAAGCTTGTAATGTAAGGCTTAGGTAAAGGGTATGAAATATTTGGGAAAATGTGGGAGTTTAACTAAATTTTGAGGAGCCAAGTATCCTAATAAAAAATAATTAACGACTGTAAATCTCCAACTCAACTTCACAAGAATTCATCAAACAAATCAATCTACTTTTTCAATATTTTCCAACACTTACATTTGATCTATCAAAAGATTAAACATTATAGAACTGGAATGAAACAGCTAAAATTTGAATATCTTTTCATTTACTTTTCTTTTTCTCTTTTGATTTTTTTTTCTTTCTTTCTTTTTGGGAACCTTCACTAGAAACACTTGAACATTGACAATTTATATTTTTGGAAGTTTGTGAACTCCATGTATCTTATTATATCCAATTAGGTTTTGTAGTTACTTTTGGAAACATTTCGTTGTTGTAGAGTTCGTGGAACTATTCATTGTAAAATTGCAAGTAGGATCATGTTGACAAAGTTCACTCATAGAAGAAACACGTATAGTTTCAAGTACAAAATGTGCCTCTATCATTGTGAAGATCCACTTTCCTCTTTAGTTTCAAGCTGAAATAATGCTTTCTTTAATTCTCTTTCTTTTTTTTAATCTATAATTGACAAATTATGCTTGAATTCTGATTTTATGGTATGGCCTTTCTAAAAGTTTCCATAAAGCCTCACCTGTTTCTGTTTGACATTTGCTTCTGCTCTTGTAATTTTGTATTATTCTGGTAATCTGAATTTATAATCAAAGAATGTGCGAAATTTAATTGTGCAGTGCCTCGAAAGGTTGGTTAAATTCACTACTGCGTTTCCATGATGAGCCTTGTCGCCATAAAGTCTTGGATCTTATTGGTGATCTCTCTATCTTTGCAAAATCTGGCAATCAAGGGCTTCCTATAGCACATATTGTTGCTTATAAGGTGATTTTCTCTAATTTTTTGGTTTGATTTAGAAAGAGTCAAAATTCTTAATTATTATGACAACCAAAAGATGTAATAGATACACTTTCAGGTTTTAGCAAGATTGTTTTAGGTTTTGTTCTTTTGTACATATTTTTGCTGAACGTTTTTGGGATTTTGAAGTAAACTTAATATTTGTTGAAATGAATTCATTTTTTTAAGAAAATTTGTCACAAAGAACCTTTTATGGTACTCCCTTCGTTCCTGAAAGTAGGTTATGTTTGTCATTTTAGGCGTTCCCCTTTAGGTTATGTTTCAATTTTTTCCCACATTTAATAATTATGTTATCAAACATTTTTGTCATACAACTATCCCCATTTGTCAAACATTTATGTAATAGATACACTTTCAGGTTTTATATATATTTCATGCAACTATCCCCATTTGTCAAAGTATTTGCATACTCCCAATACAACTATTCCTATGTACAAAAAATATTTACCTACTTCGAATGCAAATATTCCTATTTTCAAAGTAAATATAATGCCTTAATACTCCCTCTGTCTCATAATACAATGCCTCTTTTTCTTTTTGGGTAAACCAAAATATAAAGTCCTTTTTTATTTTAAGGTTGTACTTTTTGACATTATTACCCTCTTTTTGAAGAGTTGTAATTTTTTTCCTTCTCTTTTTTTTTTTTTTTAATTTTTTTTTTTTATACTTTTGCCATCAATTTCCAACATTTTCTCTCTCTCTATCTCTTAAATTATTCCCAACTATTTTTTCTTTCTCTCTATCTCTCTCTAACCACACATGCACATATGTATTTCTAATCATTTATTTTAAGGAATCATAACTTTCTTAATTCTCTGTAAAATCCCAAATAGCCATTGTATTATGAGACGGAGGGAGTACTTTATATGTGCGACATCTACTCATTGCTTTGTAATATCTTATTTTTCTTATTAACCATGTAAGACCACCAAATGTGACCTTTTGGGAATGGAGGGAGTACCATTTTTTGTCAAAAAGAACCTTTAAAACAAATTTGCAAAAAAAGACCTTATCTTATGTTTTGGTTGTGAAAATGGACCTTATGATGGATTTCAGCCACTGATTTTTTTGCTGGTGTTGACCGGCACATGACTTTCAAAATAGCCTATTTTCTCCTTTTTCTTTTTCCCACATTTTGGTTCTTAAGCAAAATTAATTGTTCAATTAAGGTTGTTAGGTCATTTTAGCTCTTAAGGGTCAAAATCGGCAAAAAGTACTATATAAATTTCAGTTTGCGTGTCAAAACACGTATGTATCAAGGCATTACTTGGGATGCAAAACAAAGCATTTTGGATAATTCTTTACCAATTTGGACCTCAAATTTTCCCTTTAAGAGCCAAAGTGTGGGGGAAAAAATATAGGCTTTTTTTGTACACGTGCCAGTCAATGTCGGAAAAATAGTCAATGGTCGGAATCTGTCATGCGGTCCCTTTTCACAACTAAGACACAATATAAGCTTCTATTTTGCCACCTTTTTAAAAAAAATTAATTACCATTAAAGGTCTTTTGTGCGAATTCTCCTTTTTTTTTTAAAAAAAAAGTACAAAATAAAAACGATATATGTTGAGTAGATTATTAATCATTTTTAACTTTTTTATCCGGTAAAGAGAGGGCGCGGGGGTGAGGGCAAGTGAGGTGGTAACTGCTTATCTTATCTTTCTTACTAAGTTTCCTAGTTTGAGATTTTTTGCTAGGAAGTTACTCTGTTTACTGAATAGTGTCTTGTTTGACACTGAGCAATTTCCAAATTTCAACTTCACGCATACTATTTCACATTAATATCTTAGTAAAATGGCAAAGGATTTGATATGCTTGGTCCACAATAATTACTAGCTAACTTCTACAAGACTATTAACGTCAGTTTCGTGGCCTGTGCTTGATGATGGGAAAGAAAAGGGTGTTGGTGACATCGAATGAGTCTTTTTATCTGTCATTCTCTCTTGCTTCTTATTCCTCTCCCCTTCCACTAATTGCAAAAGGCTTTCTGCTTTTTTTGGACCGAAATTCCATGCCCGTGTATGGTATTGCATTTATGAAAGCAATATCTGAGGATGAAGGAGATCTAGTAATTCTAGTAGCAGGGATGGTGGTTTTTAATGATGGAAATCAAGGCACACTATGAAGTCCAATGGATACTACTGCCTACTGATGCAAAAAAGTTTTTTAAGCTTTCAATATGAGCTTGATGTGGGCTTGGTAATTATAATTGGTATTTTATGTGGATCAAACACAATCATGTAGATAGAATTTGAGGGGGATATATGGTGGACTAGTGGTTATTGTAAATAGTGGAAATCAAACCAGCACCTGTGGTGTAGTACTGTGTTCAATCAAGTTTATTGAACATTTTATGCTATACTGTACTTGCCTGTTGTCTTTTTAAGTGCAATGTGGGGGTTTTCAAGCTTAGGTTAAGCCGTTTTCTGTAGTTTTCTTGTATCTTGACACAGAGCCAGTAGTTACAATTTAAACTGCCAAATCAATATCCTGATCATGCAGCCATGTTGCATGGAATTTATTCTTTTGTTTGCGTTATGTAAAAGATTACTTGGATACTGTCTACACTACTTCAGTAGTATGATTTTGCTTGTAAGAGAGCTCACGGTCGCATGTTTCTCTTTAAAACAGGCTGGCCATGCTTTGCATGCAGATCTTGTACGCCATCTAAGCTGACCTCTTTCCATTATAGCGGTAATTGATTTCTAAAAAACACTTTCTCAATGATTTGCTGATGGATTTGGCTTTCATCCTGCAACTCCACTGACTCCATTTGATCAGAAACTGTAAAATGAAGAGCATATTGTTGGTATTAGCCCCAAGACTTTACCAAGTTAGTTGCCATCTGCAATTAATGGCATGTTTGATGTATTTTTAATCTTATTATTATAGGATCTCATCTAAAGCATGGATCAATAAACATCTTTGATACTAATAGAATGTTCAATGATTGTGGAGTAGCTACTGATTTGTTTATATTAACCATTGGATATATTTTGCCATTTGTCTCTTAACTTCAATGCAAACTTAATCCCAAGCAAGTTCTCCCTGTCTCCAGAAGAAATCCAGATAATGGAAAAAGGAATGAAGGGGGGTGAGTATGTTTTTTTTTTTCCTATGACGGTAAGGATAAAGGACTCTATCGATATTTCAACGGTTCAACCCTCGTGATTTTTTAGGTCTTGTAATTGCTAGGGTGAGCAAAATACCAATGTACTTAAATTTGTAATCAGATGTTAAGAACTTACAATTTTGATACTGGATCATAGAGCATAGGTTTCAATTTCGGATTACAAAATCGAGAACTTGGTGCAACATGTCACGCTTCTGGTTTCTAAATATTTGGAACCAAGATCTATTAGGTACCATGCCAATGCCAATTTCAAAATTGGGCTTACAATGATGTTATATAAGCCTAGAATCTTAGAATCTAAATCACATAAAATTGTTATCTAAAATCATAAATTAGAGAGTGAGGGATAACTCAAATGGTTAGAGTTTCCCTCTCAATTTCAGGAAATCCTAAGATTGATTCTCACCCCTGCCTTTGTGGATCTCTAAAAAAAAAAAAAAAAAAAAAATCCAAATTCACTTTGTACTTTTCTTTTTATAAATAAATTCCTAATGTATCAAAACAAAGAATTGTAAATGGGTAAAGTTTTACAAATATTAATATCCATACTATCAAATACTAAATGGTGTAAATTAGCGATCCAATTTCTTACGTAATTTGTTTCTCAGATATGCTGGACATTCCAATAATTGTGAAACTAAATTAGGAGGGAATGAATGTCTTTGATAATATGCTCGATCTGCCAAAATATCTTTTTATTGAGTTGATGACACATTCGAATGTTTTGAATACCACATGGAAGAGCTAGTTGGACTCCTATACGAAGAGAAGTAGCTTCTTTTATGAGTATTTAATGTTGCTAGAGTTGAACTTAGATGTCATCATGAGGATTCTGTTTTTATCTCAGATAATGACTCTGTTAGTTGGTGTAAAGCAAACTACCGAAGTTGAGTTTAAAGACATAATTGTTGGGGGTGCATCTTCCATGATATCAGAATGGATGATGGGGTATGATGATAAGGAGAAATATTAAAGGATCTCGTAATGGGAGATCTCATGGAAAAATAGGTATCTATGAGACTTTTTTGGTGCCGCTCATTGAAATCAAATAGCGTTCCATGGTAAATCCTAAAAATGTCAAATGCCTAATTGCGAAAGATAATAACATTCGGTTCTTTTTGAATAAATTTCTTTAAAGTGCTTGGTTATTCCTCAAGTACAAATGGCGTTTGGATTTTTTTTTTTTTTTTTTTTTTTTTTTTTTTCAAAAACTTTTGTATACATCGAGGTAACTTTTGTTGAATTTAGGGTAACTTTTATTCATATCAGGATAACTTATATATAATAGGTAACTTTCATTCATTATAGGGTAAGTTTTATTCATATTAAAGTAACTTTAAAGCGGATGTACAAATATTTAAGTGTACATCCGATTTATTTAAATGTTTGTCTTTTTTCAAAAGCACTGTTTCAATTAAATTTGAAAATGAGGTTTGTATAATTCAACCATTTTTTTGGTAAAATCACAAGTAAGAAGGTAGTATACTAGTATACCAACCAAGAGACAAGACAAAATCAAACAATTTGTTTTCGAGGGCAGTGAACAAAGCCATAACCCATAATCACATACATGCATGCTTTATTTCAATAAGCATTCTCAGGTAAAACAAGTATATTACAAATACGTATAACGTACATATAAATTTGCTGAAACATTTCTTTCTTTATATCTGCTACAATCAAATTTAAAAGGTAAGGATTGGTTCAAAATCACATGTATGGCTAACGACATATACATAAATTGCAGCTTAGTTACAACTTACAAGATAACATGGTCTAAATTAAGGCAGGTCGCAAAAGACTAGAGGATAAATTAGGGACTTCCCAAAGCTCTTAAAAAAGGCAAATTCTTGGGCGATGAGCCGATGCCCTTTTGAGGAATCCTCGTTAAACGGCAAAACTGACCGACCTGAATTACCAGATCCGAAATGACCCAACCTAAACTATACTCGGAATTGGATGTTCCAATACTGACCCAAACCAAAATCGAACCAACCTGAAAAAACAAGACAATAATTTATTTAATTTCCATCATAAATCAATGGTCTACCGAATATGACCAAGCTAAGTGATCCGTATTCACCTTTCCTGGCATTAGGGTGACGGTATGCACTAATTGCTCCAACACAAGGCCAAGAATTTACCCTCACCGACTTGATGTAATATTAGATCTACTGGTGACAGTCTGCTGTCTTCTGCTCTTAGCAGCTTGAATCTGATCTGCAAGTGAAACTGTGCTACGCCTCTGTTCAGCTTTTATGGATTCAATGTCGAATTTCTCCAGTGCTGACTGAAGATATATCATTGATCCAGGCTGACTGCAGGAAGGTCCATCTGTTGATTTCTTTCCAAATATCTGTAAGATTGGAGAAACACACAATATAAAATTTTCCACTTGGTAACCAAATAGTCAAATGTCTTAAGAACATAACTATATCATCTCCATAACTTAGTTATTTATTCCTCAGAGATTCCTTTTTACATATTTGTATTCTATGATCTTTCCAAGCAATAATGGAAGGGTTGTATTCTAAGATCAAAAAGAAAAAGAAGCAACAGTTTTGTTCCATAATAATTTTGATGTTTACAAGCCTATACATGCATCATATCATTCAAGTGACTACCCTTTCAGAAACTATGATAGATTGAAAAAACACAAATGCAAATGACATAAATGTCCCAGCCTGTTCTTCAGCAATCTCAAATTTTACTTCTTTTCTTCCTAGTCGGAGAAAAAGAGAAGATGTTGGTAATAAAAGATACTAATATATATACCTTCACTAATCATCCTCGCGTAGGCTGAGGAAAAGGTAAAAACTTATATGAATATTAACAGCAGAAACAGTGTATAAATCACATTGGGAAGATCATCATGCATGGCCTTAATATGACTACGTGAAAATACATCAGCTATTTAAAACTGACAATCTACAGTAACACAAAATGTAAGTACAGCCATTTTACCTTTACTAATCTGTCTGTGGTGTTTAACTCCGTTGAAGCACCTAGCTCTTCCTTCTTTTCTCTTCTTTTTCTACGGCTCATCGCTTTCTTTTTGGCCCTCAGTTCATCTTTCTGTTTGAGCTCCAACTTCTTTTGTGCAACCCGAGTTACGTTTTGCACTCTTTTCTGTACCTTCTTCTCCGCTCGAATCCTTTTCATGTCCTTTACCTTGGCCTTTTCCTCAACCCATTGAAGTCGTCGAAAGGCTATTTCAACTTTCAGCCTCTCATAACTATCCCAATTGAGTAGTTCTTCACCAACTCCTCCCCGTCTAGCAGCCTCTGCAATGCTTTCAGCCCATGAGGTATAAAACTTTTCTTTTGCACGTTTTCTTTTCAAACGCTCCGCCCACAGTTTTTTGAGAGAAGAACCAATTTTCCTCTTGGAATGTTCACTGCAAGAAAGAAATACCCTACTGAGTGAGAAATTGAATAGTTATCAGCAAGAGTCATGCTCAAAAAATTAAGTATGCTGGCAACAAAAGTTGAGGCTCAACAAAATCTGTATAGCATGAAAAAATAAAGGGAAAAAAAGAAAAAATAGAACAAAATTGTTTAAGCTTTCAACTTCTAACTTCAATACAAGGGCTGATAGCTACAGAAAAGGCTAACAGCATAATCCAGATTCTAGTTCTTAATAATAAAAGGGCTTTATCTATACAGAATACAACCTTTATGCCAAAGACGACTAGTTTTCCACTAATAATGGATAAAGTGAAAGACTATAACAGATAAAGTAATCTTGAAAAGGTCTATGAAGCATGTGAATGAGGCATAGTAACACAGAGAAACTCAAGAAGAAGCACGCTGCATGCAAGATATCTATGCTAGCGGGAGGTTACCTTAACTGCCCACTTACCCCACTACTTACTTTCCTAAATTTCAGGAGCACTTGCCACGTCATGCCACTAATAGATTGGTAGCTACAAAGTGGTTACCACCCCACATTAAACGCCATCCACGATCTCCCACTCCTAAGGTCATGAAATCTTCGGGTACTTACATCACTAGTAACCGTCACTCATGATCCCCCACTAAGGAGGCATCCAAAGTAACCTCCTGATCGGCCTACCAACGTGGCCAATCAAGCTAACCATCAGTAGTTATCAAGCAAGGAAACCAACCCCATGATCCCCACCACTCATGGTGATCATGGTAACCACCAACCACTTGCCCATGTTAGCTTCCGCATCCCAGTCTTTTCAGACCTACTATGTTTAACCGCGATCCTTCACACTCCGGACCCAAGCCATGCCTCTTGAGCCATAGCCCCGTTGGCATCCCTATGCCTGAGTCTATGCCCATTTCTAAATTCGATAAGAGGGCTGAGTTATCTACAGAAAAGGCATTCTGCATAATCCAGATTCTTCTTCTTAATAACAAAAGGGTTTAATGAATACAGAATACAACCTTTACACCGAAGACAACGGGTTTTCCACTAAAAATGGCTTAAGTAAAAGACTATACCAACTAAATTGTATAATAGATAAAGTAATCTTGAAAAGGTCTATGAAGCATGTAGAGGCATAGTCACACAGAGAAACTTAAGAAGAAGCTCTAATCCAGAAAGTGCCATCATAAGTTTCCCATCACAGCACTACTACACGTAAATTAATAATAGGATAACTCATTGCCCCGTCATATGTGCAACAAGAAGAACCTTCTTGTGTATCTTCCTATCTTGCATAAAGTTCTCTTTGGAAGGGTCAAAAACATGTTATCTCTTGAACTTAGACATAGATCTAAAAGTTCCCTTAAGCCCTTCTTTTCATTGTAAATGATAGCCTACACCGCAGTGGATCACAGAAAAACAAGGCTGATCGACACTTGATCAAATCTAATTTGAAATTAATGCAATCAAACAATGCAATTTTTCAAACTCTCAAACACTATATGTTGAGAACTAAAAAAGATACATGCTTCTGGAAATAGATAAAGTCGATAGTCACACAAAATTCCTAATGGTTGGCTGGTTGCATGAGTTTACATAAACAAGAACTAAAGAGCTTTAATATATTGGACTCAGAAAACACAGAAAGTAAATAAAGCTTTACTTTGCCAAGAAATTCTCTTGCATTTGGCTAAAGATTGTAGTTTACCAGGAAAATGGAATCTGGTGCTTCTTAGGCCAAGTAGACAAATAATATGCAGAAGGCTATGATGCTGAGTTCTAATTCTTGGTAAAAATGCTGACTCTTAACAAGTTAACATAGACATCATCCCTCAAGAAAAGAGGATTTACATTTAATCGAAATTACAACTATTATTTCCATTTTTTTAAAAAAAGGAATAACATAAAGAAAACCATTAAATGTTACTTTTGAATGAGTTTTGACATAAGCTGCATAAGAGTTGATTATTATTTTATAAAAAAAAAAAAAATAATAATAATAATAATAATAATAAAAATAATTTAAAAAAAAAACAAAAAAGACTTCCCAGTATGTAGTAAAAGATAAAACAAAATAGAAAAAGAAAGTAAAATTAAAGCATAGAGTAGTTCCAAGCCTTATATTCCAGGCTTCTATAAACCACAGGAAAGGATGAAAAAAAAAAAAAAATCCTTACCAATGACAATTGTATCATAAAAGGAAAAGGAAAGGGCTTCAAATGGTCAATTACTTCATTCAAAGGCTCATAGCAGTGTAGCACCTCTCTAGATATCATCCCTTATCACTTTCACACATATATGCACAACATTAAACCGCATGCCCTTCAATATTCCCTCTATCAAGCTAATGGTAGACTGATACAAAGTACCTTAACCTATATATGTATTCTTTGCCAAATATAGTGCAACTTTGCTACGAAAATGAACCGCGGTGGTTGCGGACTTTCAAAAGGCAGAGGTAAAGGATTTACAGTTCAAGAGACACAACAACAAAACAAAAAAAAAATATAAATAATAAATAATTAAAAAAAAAAAATTCTTATCATAGAGAGACTTATTTACTTTTCAGTACAATAACATAAAGAAACTTCTCAACCCTTCGTTACATTAGAACCTGACTTGATACCATATCTGATGATGATAGAGATATGACTTTGAAAATCCCAAACACACTTTTTCATTCTTGTCAAATCATTGTTTAAAGACATGAAGAGGAAGGACTACCTGTGCAAGCGTGGAGCTTCGGACATCTTCTTTCTTATCTGAAAGCGTGAATCAAAATAAAAGCACAAGTTACAATATCTATGAAAGATGAAGCTAAGAGCTAAGGATTAGCAAACAAAATAAAATCAATATCCTTTAAAGTTAATACTAGGGAACTGAAGAGATGCTTCATGCAGAGTATCACATACAGGGTCTGATAGTGACATTCCAAGCCTTAACCGGCTAAACCACATAGAACATAAATAGAATTGGACAGCAAAGTGGTTAAAAGAAATTGAATGTTTCTTACTTCACTTCACCTTGGGGTCTCTTAAGGCTTCAAGGGTTCTTTCCTTAATCCGTGCACAAGTCTCTGCACCAATTTCACAAAAATCAGCAAAGAACACAAGTCATGGAGGTCAACTCCAGATGTTATGCAACATTTACCAGGGCTATGCTTCCTGCCTTTATTCCAGGGAACTTTTCCTTTGTTTGCTAAGCCTATTCTCCGCCTCCGTAGAGTTTCTGCGCTACAAGTCTCTGCACGTTCAGAATTAGGGCCAGCAATTCCTCCAACTTCACCCCAAACCTCATTGCCATGTGAACTTGGATGATTATCCGGTTCAGAATGCAGATCAGAGGACTCACATACCGCAGCAGCGACTACTCCTACAGGTTGCAGTCTGCTGACTGTGCTTGAGATGGCTAAGAGCATAAATGAACACCTTAGAGGTTTGGTAAGGTGAAAGAACTTCCCCGTAATCGATTGATGATTAAAATATTCTATTGCAGTATGAATAGATGGCCACAGATAGACACAGTCCATTTTGCGAAGTGGTTTTCTTAAAAGTGCCCTGGTCAGAATAAAAAAAAAAAAGGCAGTTAAGGGCCATTTTCTTACACTTTTCACACCAACATTTAACTTTAAAATGGTAATCAATGAGAGGAAAATTTGCTTGCTTCTACCATATAAAAACTTCATACCCATTACATTCAGGCCCGTCCCTGAGGCAGGGCAGGAGGGGAGGCAGCCCTGTGCCCAGGGAAAAGAGCTCTGATTTCATAGTTAAGTCCTAACATTAAAGTGTTGTACAATACATTAGCAACCAAATTTGATTCATAATTATAGGGATATTTGATTCAATTATCGATTTCATAATTTCAGAGATATTTGATATGATGATAACAAATACAAACAACTTACCTCAGAAGTTGCTTCAATGGGGGATACAAAAAGTAGATTCAACAGAGAGCGCCAACTGCGCTTCAATGGAGAACGTTGAGTACTTGAGTGCGCTTCAATGGATATCTCACTAATCTGAGAGAGAGCAATTCTATGGATCCCTTATGACCCGTCATCCGTCAAGGCCGTCACAATTATTAAAGGGATAGATCCGTCTAATAATAATAAGTAAATGGGTTGAGTCTCTATAGGATCGACCAACGATATCGCAGACTTTTTTTTTTTTTTTTTTTTTTTTTTTTTTTTTACACAGACAGGGGATAACATTTTATTCAAACAGGGAAAATATCGCAGACCTTGTTAAGGGTTTAGAGTAAACCTGTTTTAAAAAGTACGGAATATGAAGTGTTAGTTTAAAATTTACACTTCTCGCGTGCCATAGCTAGTCATATTCGGAATCTCTTTCTGTTTAACCTAACATCACAAATTTAATGATTGGCAACATAATGAAATAAAATATATAAATATATATTTAGGGGTATCAATGTCCACACATTAATCTTAAGAGTTAAAAATGAAGAGGTAATAATCATAATGAGGGTAAATAAGTAAATAAACATTTTAAATGGTATAATTGTCCAAACACTATTCATTAAAAATACTTGTACATATTAATGAGGGTATGTATGTAAATACACATTTTGAATGGTATAACAGACATAACATTATTCATAAGAATAATCTTGTACTTTTTATAAGGTAGGGATTATCATCACACACCAAAGCTTGTATAATTTGTCTTAATTTTTTTATTTTTTTTAAAAAAAATTGTATAAATTGTTTGTAAGTTTTTTTGTTTTTAATTTGAAAACGACTAAAATTACATAAATTAAATTGAGTTTACAACAAACGAAAGGAAAGTATGGTAACATAAGTCAATCACAATTTATCATGTGTTTAGGATGAGTTTTCCTCAAAGAAATGTGGTTAGGATGATTGTTTTGTCATGGCCATTATGGCAAACTAATAGTGTCGTGTGAAGTGTGAACTATGCAATTGTATAGGTAGTGTTAACTTTGCGGTTTTAACATCAATTGACGGGCACCTACATTTTATTATAAATGCAGTTGCAGACTAGCAAGTGTAGAATTCACTTAGTTAATTGTATGAGTTGGTTAGTGTTCTGTGTAAAATAGAAATTTTTAGTGAATAACTTTGGAAGTGACAGCTTTAATATCCTATATAATCAGATGATATTACCCCCTCGCTTTACAACAAACCATGAAACACTAGTAAAATTAAAAGAAGAAAAAATTCTAGAATATCCTATATAATAAGATGATAGGAACTAGGGTCATACAAACGCTTCTTCATTGCCTCAATCACCACCATATTATCACTCTCGATCTCAATGCAACTCATACTCTTGTGTCTTGCAATCTTCATGTCCTAAAATACCGCTTTCACCTCTGCAAACTTAGTCTCTCATTATTCACTCCACTACACCGTAGCTCCCCAAAGCACCACCCCCTCACTATACCCGCAAACAGCACCCAGCCCCATCTCTCCCAAAACTCAGTATCAACAATAATTTTAATCACATCAGATGCCGAAGGAGACCCGCCCACAAAGACACTCTTTACACCCATCAATTCCCCTTGATATTCAACTTTCCCACCTCACGCCCCTTCGTATTAATCTTCAAAGCATAGGCAGCAATTTGTTCAACATTTGGATTTTCACCCTCAATCATTCATTTGTTCCTTGCGCCCCACATAGCCCAACACATGGTAATTAAACTCACTATTTCCTACCCAAAATTACCAAAACAGTGCTCCCACCAGTCACTCATACTACAAAGAGAGTGAGACAAAACACAGAATAATTGCACTTACTCCAAATTGTTTGGGATAAACTGCAATCTTGACGCATGTATGACAAATTCTTTTTCTCTTTAGCAAACACCACAAGCTAGTAGCCAGGGCACAAACTAGCTAGAAAAGAAATTAGCTTTATAATTTTATGTAACCTAAAAAAGCTAATTTGCTAATTAGCTTACTATTGGAGTTGCTATAATACTACATCAATTTCTTTAATTGGATACATTTTAACTTTACATCCTAGTGTCCCAAGCAGTCTAGCGAACACACACCCAAACCTTAACTCTAACTCTCGAACCCCACTTATGTGGCGAACTCCCAACCAAAGCCTAACCCTTACTCTCATACCACACTTATGCGGCGAACTCTCACCTAGCCCCAACCTAGCTGATTCATCGATCCCACACAACTCTCACCCACCCTAGTCGGCACGAACCTACGACCACCTAGCCCTCCACACCAAACCCGACACCTTAGTCTTTTAAAAAATTATTTATTAAAATTAAAATTAAAATTAATTTTTTGTATAAGTTAATATTAAGCTATATATTTTATTTTTTTATTAAGATAATTCTTATTTAAATGAGAGTTCATTATAGTATAAGTCAAATGATGACTTGTTTGACTGATCACAAGTAAAATCTAGTACTTAAAATATTTTATGGAATATAGACATCAATGTTACTTATTTTTTAATTTATTAACGTTGAATTAATATTAGAAGATCACCTAAAGTTTGACTAATTGTGGTTATTTTTTTTAATTATTTTACTGTATTATGTTAGACTTTCCTTTTACTTATCATATGTATATGCATTTTTATTTTACACTAATATTTTCCATATGAAAATGACAAAAAAGGCAAAAAAAAAACAAAATGGTGCATTATCAAACCAAGAACGATTTTTTTTAGTATGCAGTATCATTAAATATATAGTTATTGAAATATATACTTATGGATTATTGATTAGTTATTATTCATTGATGATTACTAGTTATTTATTTAAGTAAACGAAAATTTCACCAAATGCCCCTGAGTAATTTTTTTTTTCACCAAATACCCATCAAAACTTTTAAATTCACAAAATACTCCCGAGTTTAAGAAAAATTTCACCAAATGCCCTTAATGACTAACGGCGGTTAACACTGTTAGTCATTAATGACTAATATGCCACATGACAGCCTCTAATTGGTTATTGTAATATTAGTTAATTAATTATTAAAAAAAACTTTATTTAAAAATAAAAAATAAATTAAAAAAAATACCCCACCACCCAAGACCCACCCCACCCCACCCCAAACGCCCTACCACCAACCCAGCCCCTGCCAGACGGCGCCGGCGGCGGCCGCCAGGTGCTAGCGATGGCATCCCCCACCCACGAACCCAGCCCCCTCTCCCGTCGTTTCCCCTCCCCTTAAACCCCTCCCTCCAAAAACCCCCCTCCTTCGCGGTTGGCGTCCAAACCCCCTCCCCGGCGCCGGCGAACCTTTTTTGCCCCACCTCCCGCCATCCCCACCCTCTTTCCCCCCTAAACCACCAACAAAAAAACAAAAAAATCCCCAAATCAAAACCCTAGATTTCGATTTGGGGTTTTTTCGATTAAGGGGTTTAAGGGGTTTTTGGGTGGTGGTTTAAGGTGGAAATGGGGTGGGGATGGCAGGGGGTGGGGTGAAAAAGGTTTGCCGGCGCCTGGGAGGGGGTTTGGACGCCGGCCACGAAGGAGGGGGGTTTTTCGAGGGATGGGGAGGGGTTTTAGGGGAGGATTGCGAGTGTCGTGGGGTAAAGGGGTAGGGGAGGGGATGTCGAGGGTGGGAGAGCTGGCCTCGCCGGCAAATAGGGACCACCGGTGCCGGTTCCGGCTAGGGGTAGGGGGACCGCCGGCGCCCGCTGGCATTGGGTTGGTTTGGTAGGGGAGGGGGTGGCTAGGGGTAGGTTTAATTTTTTTATATGAATTAAATGATTAATTAAATTAATTGATTAATTAATTAAAAGAGAACCAATTGCAGCATGCCACGTGGCAAAATTAACCTTAATGACTAACGAAATTAATCGCCGTTAGTCATTAAGGATATTTGGTGACATTTTTGTGAAACTCAAGTGTATACGGTGAATTTGAAAATTTGCATGGGTATATGGTGAATACAAAAATAACTCAGGGGTATTTGGTGAAATTTTCAAAAAATTATAAAAATATAATATTTAATTATAATATAAATCACAAAACAAGGTCAAAAGAAAAGTTGAATAGTGAAAATGTCCAAATAATGCAATTAAATAAAGAGAGAAAATATTCAACAAATTATATAAAATTATTTACGAATTAACAAATTACATAAGTATTTAATAATTATAAAAAACAAATGATTTTTTTAATAATCATTTTGTCCTGGGCCTCCAAATTGTTAAAATCGGCTCTGATTACATTTAAGCTTATAATCAATGACGTAAATTATATTATATACTGTAGGGAATCAAGCAATTCCACACTTGAGCCCCACTGTGATCATACACTTAAGCATGGTAGCGTCCAAAGGGAAGGAAGCTAGAGCAAAAGAGTCGCCAACAAGTTTTAGGAACTTGTAAACCGTTCACAAGATGAAGGTTACACCCCTTAACGATCCAGGAGATCGTTAACTCCTATAGTTCTGGAACCATGACTGGAAGTTCGGGGATGAAGGTACAAATCCAACCTAAAAATAGGCTTCTACTTTATTCTTCTCATATTCATGTGCGTTTTCTGACTAACATGCAATCAATAGGTTAACCCTAAACCTGTTTATCTATGTTGGTTGAATATTAATGCACAAACAAATCTATTATT
The DNA here is from genome assembly GCF_948465745.1 of Chenopodium album. NCBI lineage: Eukaryota > Viridiplantae > Streptophyta > Magnoliopsida > Caryophyllales > Amaranthaceae > Chenopodium > Chenopodium album. The sequence continues at coordinate 64,388,187 of NC_137834.1, read as the reverse complement.
GGCGATCACTTGATTAACCTAAACAAGATTATTTATTATCTTATTATGCGTGATTACAAGTACAAATTCCCTTTACACATGCATAAAAGGCGTGATCAAGCAATAGTAATAATAATATAATATCAAGCAACATAATAATCATCATAACAATTATAATCAAAATAATATTAATCATTTTAAAACATAATATTAATAGCAAGATCCTAGCTAGGCATGATACTAACAAGATTAATAACAAACCCTAGCATGTCACTAAACAATAAAAATCAAAGCTTTAGACCTAACATGATACTAACATGATATTAGGAAAGAAATAGGAAGCATCATAATAATCATACATGATATTAGAAACATTAATTAACCCTAAACATGATACTAGGAAGCAATAAAACATCCTAACATGATACTAGGAATCAAAATAATAATCTAAGCATGATTTCTATAATAATAAAACAATTAAATTACTTACTTCGATGCATCGTACCTCTTTCTAATAACAAAATACACGCGTTAATAACTTCAAGGAAAATATTAAAACAGTACAATTAAATTAAATAATTGAAATAGAGATTTGGGACCAAACCCTCAGAAATTATCAACCTTTCACGTCTAGGGCGAAAGGCAACTTCAAACTTGGCTAGGTGTCTAGAGCTAATGTATGTGGATTTGAGAGAGGGAAGGTTTAGAAAAAGAAGAGAGAGAAAGCTTCTAGCTTTTAGAGAGAGAATAGAGAGAGATGATTGTTGTAAATGATTAAAAACGGGGAGATACGACCCCTGTTTATAAAAAATATAGCACGGAAATAGAAAGAAAAGAGTTCGAGTCCTATTCAGAATATAAGACATCCTTTCGCCAACGACAGGAGCAGCGCTAGATGACAAGCTAGTCGCCAGGTGACAGACCTGTCGTTTGGCGCTGGGACAGTTTTTTTGCGGATGTCGTTTTTATCATATATTTTGATCCAGAAGTCCAAATAAGTCATATAATATGTCGTTGGAAATCTCTTGAAGTCTACTTTCCAACCTAATTAGAATCAAATAAAAATATTTTGTATATAAAAATATATGGCCGAAATAGTGGAAGAGTGTCAGTTTTGGATAGAGTTTCGTATTCCATTCATATCTTTTTCGTTATAGCTCGGAATTAATATTATAATATATCATTGGAAAGATAATTTCAAGATCTATCCAACCATATAAGATTTGGATGAAGGTTATGAGACACAAAAATAATATCTGACTATCTTTGAATATCTTTAAGTTTGAATAGAATTAGGATTTTAAAAAACGAAAGTTTTATTAAATTTCAAACTCTTTGATATTATATTTTCAAAAAGGATAATTAAGATCTTTTAGAAACTTATGGAAATTTATAATTAATCCTAATTAGTTTAGGAATAGGATTAAACCTTTGGACCCTCCACATGATCATTGAGTCGTAGGTAAAATCCGGTTTGGGCCCAGTTTAGTATTTTGGCCATAACTTCCTCATTATTCATCGGAATTGGGCTTATAATATATCGTTGGATAGGTATTTTCAAGCCACATTCAACTACACTATTATTGGACCTATATCATGAACCAAACTAAATTGGAACGCACGTTTTTCATAAATAGGGTAAGAAAAGAAATATTTTCAAAAACAGAAAGAAGAGATATTTTAATAAAAATATCCTCATCACTAGACTTTTCACACTTTTGCTTTGTTCGATAATCAAATGACATAAAATTTATTCATCACTGGGTTTTGTTTTGGGGAGACACATTTGGGTGTCTACAGAAGCCCCCACTTTGACTTAGTTTGGAGAAACGCAAGTTTTGAAAACCAAAGTCAAAGTAACGATAGGGACGGAGAATGATTTAGAACGTTATGCGATCCTGAATCATTCTTGTAACACCAATACCTGCAAACTAGCGTTAGTTAAAACTAATAAGAGAGTTAAGAAATGCGTATCTTGCACCGTCGTTCACACGTCTCTGGAGGTAACTGATTTGTTGCTGCTGATGTTCACCCGTCTCTAAAAAAAGAGCTTAATTTTGTTTGAAGATCTTCCTCAAGCTAGGGAATACCGCCTGAAGACTGCTACGCCCGTAACTGCCTCTAATTTTCGCTGTGATAGTCTTCTGGAAGCCAGTGATCCGTGCCATTTATGGCACCTTTAGGCTATGTTTTCTTTATATTTCTATGCTCCTTTTTAGTCGTTTATGTCGTGTTTTTAGGGAATAATGCTTGATTTGCATGTTTGTGTGTTAGTTTAGAGAAATGCGTGCCTTTAGTGGTTTTCTTATTATTTTATTCATTTCTCGGCTTTTTCCCTCGCTTCTCCGTTTGTTTGACTTGTTTTGTAGGTGTGTCGAGCTTCCCGGGATTTAATCATCAAGGAGGGAGCTCAAGTGAATTCAAGGAATTTAACGGAGCCAAGTTAGGGAAGCCAAGCACGCAAGTCAAGCCAATCCAAGAAACAAAGGAAAATGAAGGCTTACAAAGTATCAAAAAGGACCTTTGTGCATTGTTTCGGCCATATCTCGAGTTCTACTGATCGGATTGAGGTGATTCAAGTTGGGTTGGAAACTAGGCTTGAAGAGATTTCCAATGATAGGTTGAACGCCTTCATACAATTCCTATATCGTGAGTTACAGCCTTCCAAAGTTGGCCCTGCAAATCTGCCGCAACCCATTTCTGCCGATTTTGGGCAGTAACTCTCCGCGGGCTGGCCGCGGGCTCCCCGCGGGCGTGACCAATTTCTCCGAGGGCGCGGACTTCTGGGTCTTTTACGATTTTAAGTTTCTTTTCTCCTTTTGTTTATATATTGTTTTTGGGGGGTTTTTATTATCATTCATTCACATAATTCTTAGTCTGAGAATAGTTTCTCTCTTAGGTTGAGAGCTTCTCTCTCTAGATTAGGCTAGATTAGGAGTAGTTTTAGAGAGATAAAGTGAAGGATTTCAATGGTGATTGAGAGATTGAAGATACAAGGGTGACAATTGTGTTTAAGATCTTCTCTATTATCAATGAGCATTCTTAACTCTATCTCACCTTATTGCTTTGTTTAATTTCATGTTTGTTTGGATTGATTTTGATGTTTGATGCTTGATTAGTGTAGTTATTCTTGATATATTGTTGATTCTTGATTTCCATAGTTGTTAGTTGATAGATGATGATTCTTGAATAGTTGTTTGGCTAGGAATTGGGTGAAACTTGTATGATTGATTAATTGTGATTAATTTGGGAATAATGTTGATTGATTGTTGAGATTAAAGTGATTAGTGAAGGTTTGCATGTGTGTAATTCAATTAGGCCTTGAGAATTATGCTAGATTGCATTGTAATTGCTAATGACATGAACAATTGATTTAGGAATTGCAATTATCGATTGGTTTTGATTGTGATTCTCTTTGTTTGTTATTCACAGTGAACCCTAGCTTAACAATTAGGAGATAGCTCTTTGGTTCCTATTGATTGCTCTTATCATTAGTCCTCACAACCTTTGATTGGCATGCTCTTCCCAAGTTGTTGCAATTGACATGATTACTTGTTGATCCCCGTTCCTAGTGTTTTATTTCCTTGGTTACTTGTTTTGTTAGTTGTTAGTATTTTCTCTTACCTTCGTCTTCGACCTAGCTTAAGCGCATAATTGAAAGTGCTTGAACATTACCGTTCCTTTGGGTTCGACCCTTGACTTGCCTCTATACTCGTATTAAGGTTTGTTAAGTGTTTATAAATTTAGTTTGACCGAGGGAAGATTAGATAACGACCTAGTTTTCCCCTCATCAAAATGGCGCCGTTGCCGGGGAACGGTGTCTATGTTTTAGTGTTTTTTATTGCTTGAGTCTAGGTCTTTGTGTATACTTTTCTTTTATTTGATTTTTGTTTGTTTTGTATAAAATGGAAAATACCTCATTTCCTCAATTAGAGGATGAACCATTTTGGGTGTACTTTAATAGACTATATAACTTCATTAGTTACCATGGTTGTCATATTTGGGAGGCTTGCGAGATTTGTTATCATAATTTGAATGAGCAAACTAGAGACATTGTTGAAAGCATGTTTAATGGTGGATTTCGGGCATTGTCAATCGATGATGCTTGGGACTTTTATGTATGGTTTGCTAGAGATAGTTGTGATCGTGGTCATGGTTATTCAAATGCTTCAATTGATGATTGTTATGGTCCATGTTCCATGAATGATGAACCTTGTATGCCTACTTGTGCCCCCATTCCCCAATTTGATGATGCCACTCATATCTCTAATGTTGATCCTTGCATGCTTGTACATAATTCTTTCCCCAATGATGCTCCTCAATGCTCTTCATTTTCCAATCTTTAGATCCTACCTTTGAGTCTTCTTATAATCAAATTGGTGGTTCTTTGAGAAAATTGGAGATGAATTCTAATTTGGAACCAAATGAGATGAGATATTTGGAGATTGTGAGAAGCCAAATGGAAATGTTGAAAAAGTTGGAAGAGAGTAATAAGGGTGTTTTTAGGAAGAATGAGGAGATGGAGAGTCAATTGTCATCAATATTGAATGTAAATGAAGTTTCTACCACATTGGTAGGTATGGAAGACGATGATGATGATTGTTTTGAGAGCTCCAAAGTATGTGAGGAAGATGTTAGAGAGCCCATGAGTGAGGAAAAGGGTGTAGAGATGGATGTTCCTAAAGAGTGTTTGCATTTTAAACCTCCTTCCAAATTTGAATTTCGTTCCATTGAGCCTTTAGATGGAGTTGAAGAGAAACTAAAAATGTTGGCTTCTCTTAATTTTGAGGAAATGGTCATTCAAGTTATGAAGGATGAGACATTGCAATTTTTGAAGCGTGAAAAAGTTGTGAGGAAAGAGAGTAAGGATGAAGAGGATGAAGTAGTCTCCATGGGAGATTGGATGTTTGAGGGTGATAAGGACCAAGAGGTTTTGAGTGTTGAAAAACCAATTGGTGAGTCAATTCTCCCACCCACCTCCCTTGATTGTGATTTCATTCCTCCATTCCTTAATTTTGAAAACCAACCTTCTTCCACCCCATCTCCTTTAATTAATAACCATGGTTGCTTTGTGGGTGAGGCCTTGAGCTTAGACTTTGATGAAGAAAAGGTCCCTTATGATAAGGTTGAGGAGGTAGAGCCTACTTTTGATGATTATGAATATGAGAATGAAGGGTTTGGTGAGGTTGAGTCTCCAACTCCTATCTCAAATCTTAAACCATTGCTTTCTTCTTTCACCTTTGATGATCATTTCTCTTCTACATTTTCCACCATTGAGAATGGTGAGGCCTGACAGGGTAAAGTCGTATCCCCTAATAAAAAATAATTACCTAAATCACTAACTAAGGTAGATAGGGAAGTAGGGTCGATCTCCACAGGGAAACTAGTCTTTTCACTCCTAATTAATTATTATAATCTAAATTATTTAAGTAACCAATATTTATAATTAAGCAAGAAACTAAACTACTAAGGTTGAGAATAGGAATAAAACAATATATAAAAGGATCTAGGGCATAGGTTCACCAATAAATAATACTCCAGGGTAAAACATAGTAATCAATCATTGACATTGCATAAATAACATGATTAACAGGCTCTCGCAATTTATTAATCAACATAGATCTAACAGGCTCTCGCAATTTACTAGATCTAAGTTCTTATTGAAAATAGCCTTTAATATCAAATTAACATCTGCTCGATTCATCAATTTAATATTGCTATACTTTTACAAGCCGCAATTGTAAAACATTAAAACAATCCAATAAGAAATTATCATGCAATACCAATAATCAATAATAGTCAATCATCAATGCATCAATTAACCAGATTGTAAAGGGCTCTCGCTACTTATTACAATCACACAATTAATTTATCGGTATTAAATCTCATCTCTCGAATCTTGACTTAACCATTTATAAATTAACTTGCCTATTGAAACTAGACCTAAACATTAATTCTCATCTCTCGATTTTTGAATCAATATTGTCAAACTCATGCATAAAAGATAGGCCTAATCTAGTCACAGAGCATTAAATCAATCAATAGGAAATTAATCTAGCATTGATAATCAACAACAATAATTTACCCCTTCATATTATTTATTAGATTCCCATAAACCCTAGAAATTAAACTACTCACACATATTAAAAACTAAACTAATCAAAGTAATAAAATAAATCATGATGAAAGGAATAAAATAAATAACTAAGATTAAGGGAAGAGAAATCGTTACCAAAATAAATCTGGAATTAATGAAAGAAATTAAGAACAAAGGTTTAGAGAGAGATTAAGAGAGAGAAAACTAAGTAGAGAGAGAAAGTCTAAGAGAGAAGGAGATTAAGAGAAGAGGAAGAGAAGATGATCCCTCATAATCGTCCTAAAAACACACTTAAAACAAAACTAAAACAACTCCTAATTAGAAACTAATTGCTCGTCAAAAGACCCTTCCAGAAACACGCGCCCAATCGGGCTAGAGGCCGCCCGATCGGGCCCGCCTTTTTTCTCGCACAGGTCTTCTCACAGCACCGCCCGATCGTGCTAAGCCTCGCACGATCGGGCGCGCCTTGGGCCACGCACCAGTACGCATCTTGCCCGATCGAGCCCTTGTGGCTCCTCGAGGCTTTGGACTTCCGATTGGGCTCGACTCCTCGGCCCAATCCGGATCTCCTCTTCGGGTCTTGAATACTCGGTCCAAACCTCGGTATTCCAAATACCGAGCCCTTAATCACCGGCTCGATGGCTCTAGCCGGCCTTGGGCTTCAACGACGGTCGTGCTCCTCCAATGCTCGTAGTTGCTTCGTAAAAATCCCGGGAAAATGCTCCAAAGGTGCAATTCCCTGCAAAACTCAACCAAAACTACGAAAACACTAGAAAACACATATTAGTAATAAAAGTGGCTCTAAAGAGCCAAAAAACACTACTAATTATGACCAAGGGACGGGGGTAAAATACTATATAAAATGGACACATCAAACTCCCCCAAGCCAAACCTTTGCTTGTCCCTAAGCAAAGAGCTCATCAATGAACATATAAAACATACTTCACCCCAATAATCAAATCAAGAACCAACGATTCAAGGTAAAATTAATGAACATGCTTCAACATCAATCAATCTTATTCATCTAATCACCCTTCCTCCCCAACAATTGTCAAGTAGAGCAAACCACAAGAGCATATAGAATTCAAGACTAGTGCTCACACACTCGACTCTCATTTATGTGGCGAGTAAAGAATGTACTCGATCTCTCTCCAACCAACCCCTTTAATGTGAACAATGCCCTCCCAACTCACACTCTCGTGTGTATAAAAACATTGAACGCTCATCCTACTAGTCGACTCGAAATACGCCAAGTCATAACTTGCATTGATAAACAACACTTTTACATTCGTACAATTCTATGCACAAGGTCGGAAGGTCTTTTAAGCTTGTAATGTAAGGCTAGGGTAAAGGTAGGATAAATTTGGGATCATGTGAGAGAAAAGCTATGCTTAAAGGAGCCATATCCTAATAAAACCCATGATCAAAATAAATAGTGATCATACATCTCCTACATAACCAACTCTAACATCAACCAAATATACTCCAATCATAATAAATAAACCCAACTCTTACAATTTCACTCATAAGATATAATAATGAAGAAGTAGAGTGAATAAACAAACTTATTTTCCAAACTTGAATTTTTTTCCATTGAGGCTCAAATTTTTTTTTAATCAACCTCCAACTAGATCATTTAAACATTTCTTTTTTTTTTTCTATTGAAGTTCACTTATTTTTTTCACATTTTTTTCTTGAACTTCTCTTTTTTTTCCATAATAATCATGCTTTATTTTTTCAAGAAAATATAACTCTCAAACTCATCAAAAATAAACATGATCAATCAACAAAACAACTTCTCAAACCCCACCCAAATTGTGCAAATAATAAGCACACTACAAACTCCCTCACCTCACTCACTAATAGCTCCCCCAAGCCAAGCTTGGGACTAGTAACCAATGGGGCAAAATAGGCTTGTAATGTGGCTAATAAACAACAAAAGGTCAAGGCAACAACATGGGTAGCAAGAAGGAAACAAATGTATCTACAATGTCTGAAGGCTACCTAAAAGAACAAATGCCTTCGTCCTCCTCAATGTGCATAATAATGAATCATATAAACGTTACTTATAGTTGCAAACCAATACTCAAATTCATTGACATACCAGGAACTATGGAACTATCACACATTCCTTACCAAATCAAGTAGTCAAGCACTATATTCACAAGTAGTTGGACAAAATTGACGCATGTTAAGGAATCCAAACAATTAAACTTCCAATCATGACCAACAAATCCACAATATTCATCATCAAATACCAAGAATCAAAACAAATTTTCTCAAGTATGGGGCACAGGGAAGCATGATTTACAATTCATTGGAACGTATTTTTGAATTTTTTTATTTTTTCAATTTTTTTGTATTTTTCATATATAAGAAAGCAATAAAAACTACACTAGAAAGCAAGTAAATAGAGAGAAAGGAAAGAGAGTTACCAAGCGAAAGATTACCCCCCCAAGCCAAATCAAGCAATGCCCTCATTGACTTGGGAGTGTAACCTACTCCTCGTCCTCATCCATCCTCGAATAGCCGCCACCACCATGGCTAGAACCGGCCCCTCCATGGCTCGAACCACCACCTCCATAACCCGAACCACCTGCAAAATAGTTAGGGTCTACATTCCCCCCAAGCCCACCAAAAGGAGCATCGGTCCCATATCCATGGACCGATGAATAGTCCACATGGGTACCGTAGGCACTTGGGTCCGTGTATCCCCCTCGGGGGTATTGGAACCAATCGGGGACAAGTGATTCGGGGGGAATAGCCCCCCGACGGGCATAATCATCATACATGGGGTATAAACCCCGCCCTAAGTTCCTCTCCACAACCCCAACCCTAGCATCTAGGGCTCCTACCCTAGTGCCCAAATTCCTAACCATACCCTCCATCCTCCCTTGCCCACTCTCTATCCGATCCAATTGGCTTCTAAAAGCCGAAAAGTCATATGGGGCGTTAGGGTCAATGTTGTAGTTGGTTGAGGAAGTGGGAATGTTATGTGTGTAGTGTTGGGGTGATGGTTGGTGGAAATGTTGTGGTGGTGAGGGAGGTGCTTGGTGGTGTGCTTGGGCCTCCCCTTGGTCTCCTAATTCAAAGGTATAAGAGGGAAGACCCTTCCCAAATTTGGTCAAGGCCGGGTTAGGAAAGGTGAAAGCGTTGTCTTTTCTACCCGACTCCCTATGAATCACCCACCAAGTCTCACCCCCTATCACATTTATCCAATTAAGGCCTCCTAAGTAGGGTGCGTCCATTAAGGTTGGTCCGGCTACCTTACCATCACCGCTAGGGGTCCAACTAAGGTATTTGACCGCTATGTGGGTTACTAACCCACCAAAGTAAATTGGGACCCTAGACCTACCCGATTCGGCCGCATTGGCCACCCTCTGAAAGTGTTGGGCCATCCTATGAACTATGTTAAGCTTGTCACTCTCAGGAACCATGTATGATCCTAATAGTTCTAGTTCATCTCTCCTCACATTAGCCGGTTCATGCCTCCCAAAGATGGTAAGGCCAACAAACCGTTGCCAAAGTTTTGGCACGGGATGTTGAATCCAAGTGCCCTTGGCATGTTGGAGGTTTAAGTTAGGATTCCCCATTAGAGCACGGTAGACAAAAGTAATGCTGTCTTGGGGTGGTTCAATTGGTCTATCGGCTTTCAATTCAAACAATTTTCCAAAATCTTTCAAGGACAATCTAATATCATTATTAAACAATCGAAATTGAACATGAGAGATTAGAGCATTTGATTTTATGACATTAAAACTAGAAATGAATTCTAAAGTTAAATAATCATAAGTATCATAGTGTAAATTGAACAAACCACTCATGCCAATTCCTTTGAACAGTTTTTCAACATGTTTATCAATTTATAGTCTAGAAAGCGTAGGATGATGAATAAAACGGGTAGGAATTACCTGCCGTGTGATGAGGTTGAGCATGCTTTGCTTTTGCTCTTGGGTGGTGATGACCACCCTCTCCCACCCCGGAATTTGCAACTCCGGGTCAATGCTGGGTGCTTGTTGCCTCGATCCTTCACCCCTAACAGTTCTAGACCTCTTGAAAGCCATTTTATGTGAAAGTAGTAGGAATTGAAGCTTTCTCTCTCTTAGGGCTTGAAAAGAAATTGAGAGAAAGTGTTGAAAATTTAGTGTAGATTGTAGGGGAAGATGAGAGGAGTTGGAAAATGTAAGAATTTTTAAGTTTGGATGGAAGAATAGGAGGAGATCTTGGATTTAAGTGTGAGTTGAAGGTTTGGAAATGGAGGTTTTAGAGAGAGAAAGTGAAATGAAGAAGATGAAATAAGGGGAAAGTGAGGAAAGAAAGAAGAGAAAAGAAAATAAAGGGGGGGACGGGCTGTAGGCGTGCCCGATCGGGCGACTGGGGAAATTTCCAAAATACAAGTTGCGCGCCCGATCGGGCGCGAACGCGAACAAAATTTTCGCCCGTTCGGGCGAGCTTCGCCCGATATTTCTTTCCTTCTCACTCGATTTGTGCCCGATCGGGCGACCTCGCCCGATCGGGCGAAAAGAGAACTCGTTTCCAGCTCTCCTCTCGCGCCCGATCGGGCAAAATTAGCCTCGAAATCAGCTCTGCTTGCGCGCCCGATCGGGCGAATTTTTCTCCGATTTTTGCCTCACTTGCGCGCCCGATCGGGCAAGCCTCGCCCGATCGGGCCCGTACCAAGCCTTGGAGTTTCTCCGATTTCTTTTCTTCTTCAAATTTTTCTAAGTCTTTTTACCTGTCAAATTCATACCTGTACAACAACACTTAAAAATGGTAAAATATCACTCTCCTCACCTCTCTAAAATAAAAATAAAAATAAGAGAAAAGGAAAACTAGTCTAGAAAGCACGAAATACGGGTTGCCTCCCGCAAAGCGCTGGTTTATCTAGGTCCCGCACAACCTTCTTACCAAGTACAATTCTTAGGACCCTTGGCCTAATGCTCGATCGGGTGGTTTCTCACCCGGTCTAGCGATGTTTAGGCTGCGATGCGGCTTCCTGACATAACCTGTGGGACGCCAAGTCGCCTTATCTGGTGGATCCTCCTTGACTTGGACTGGGGGATCTTCAATGCGACGCACTAAAAACCCTTTTTTGATCGAATGTTGCTTCAAATTGTCATTGCCTTCAACACTTGCAACTCGATCTGGCGGAACACTTACTGTAGGCTCGATTCGCACAACTTGCTCGATCGGTTCCACTTGTTCATCCTCGAAACCAAGACCAACATTGTAGAGTGCTCTTTCTATTGCATCGACTTCCTTCTGCCATTTGTCTATCTCATCTGAAAAGGATGCAACACAAGATATCGCCTCCAAGGGATCTTTTTCAAGAGCTTGGGGCTTGTTAGAATAATTTACAACCACATTAACACTAAAACATTTCTCCTCAATCATGGAGCTTTTGGGGGCATTATTCAGGTTAAAAACAACTTTATCGTCCCCTACTGATAGTGTTAGCTTACCACTTCTTACATCTATGACTGCTCCTGCAGTGTTAAGGAATGGTCTACCCAAAATAATTGGGGTTTGCATATCCTCAGCCATATCAAGAACAACAAAATCCACAAGTATATAAAATTTACCTACTCTAACAGGGACATCCTCTAAAACACCTAAGGGATATTTGAAAGAACGGTCGGCCATTTGTAGAGTTATATTGGTAGCTTTTAACTTACCCATATTCAACTTGGAGCACACAGATAATGGCATGACGCTAACACTAGCACCCAAATCACATAATGCATTATCAATCAAGAGATTGCCAATATGACAAGGGATAGAAAAACTACCCGGATCTTTTAATTTAGGTGGAGACTTATTTTGAAGTACGGCACTACACTCTGCAGTGAAAGCTACTGTCTCTACCTCACTAATAGACCTTTTTCTCGTCAAAATTTCTTTCATAAATTTTGCATATGAGGGGATTTGTGTGATCAATTCAGTAAAGGGAACTGTTACCTTCAAATCTTTAACCACCTCCAGGAACTTACCAAACTGCTTATCCAAGTTTGTCTTCAATTGACGATTGGGGAAAGGAAGTTTGATATTGGCTTTTGAGAATTCTTATCTTTGTCTGGAGTAGCCACCTTCTCTGGAGTTGTACCCTGCAATGTAGAATTAGATATGTTAGTATTATCCTTTAGCCCTGCAGGGCTATCAACTACATTGTTTGGTTTAATGGAATCAAGATTAGCATTATTTAATAAAATAGGTTCATCAACTCTGGGCATAGAGGTCCCTTCATAGTTTGAACCACTCCTTAGAGTAATTGCAAATGCTTGATCCGTAGGCCTAGTTGGCTGTGCCGGCAGGGCTCCCTGTTGGCGTGCTTGTAGAGTAGCGGAGAGTTGCGCGATTTGATTATCTACAATTTTATTATGCGCTAAAATTTGATCAATTGTCGCATCTCTGCTCTCCATGTGCTTTTGCATATTGACCAACATTGCTCTAATTTCCGCCAAAGAAGGGCCGGAAGATGAGCGGGGTTGTTGTGGTTGATTCTTCTGGCTAGCATTGGGATGATAGTATTTCTGGTGTTGTTGCTGTGGCACCTGTGGTTCTTGTGGTGGTGAATTTTGAACATTAGTGCTCCGGTAGGAAAGGTATGGATGATTCCGATACCCAGGATTGTAAGTGTTGGAGTATGGGTTATTCTGCCTATAAGCTTGGAAGGCATTAACTTGCTCCACGGAACTCCTGCAATCCTGCTCCCAATGACCCACAATACCACAATTTTCACAGAAGGCCTCATTAGAATTATTATTAATCGCAGAAACATTGGCTACATTAGCAGTGCTCAGATTATCTAATTTTTGGCAAATAGAGGTCAGTTGAGCTTGCAAAAAGGATACAGAGTCGACACTATGCTTCCCCTTGTTAGCAAATCCTCTGGGATTCCCATATTGGGAATTGTGTATCGCCATGTCTTCAATAACCTGACCTGCATCATCAACATTAAGATTCATAAATCTCCCACTAGCTGCAGAGTCTAAGATTATTCTAGAGGAATTTCCAATGCCGTTATAAAAGGCTTGGATTAACTACCATTGTGCTAAATTATGGTGAGGGCATTCTCTTTGTAAGTCCTTGAACCTCTCCCAAGCCTCATATAAAGACTCATCGGCTTCTTGGGAAAAGTTCTGAATCGCACTCCGTAGTACTGCTGTTCTCTCTGCAGGATAATACTTGTTATAGAAATTCAAAACAAGAGTTTCCCAGTCAGTTATACCAAGTGTAGTTCTATTTAAACCATTAAACCACAATTTAGATTTTCCAGTTAAAGAGAAGGGAAAGAGAATCTCCCTAATTTGGTCTTGAGTGACCCCAGCCTGCCTGATGGTGTTGCAATATTGACAATAGTCGGCAATGTGAAGATTCGGGTCTTCACCCTTTGCTCCACTGAATTGCTTCCTCTCTATCATCGTTATAAATTGAGGTTTAATTTCAAATTGAACCCCATCAAGAGCCGGAGTAGGGGTGAGATGTGGAAAATCCGTAAGCTTTGGTTGTGAATAATCACTAAGCTTCTTTGGAGCCGCCATCTCTGATTCTGCGTCTGATGATACCTCTAAATCGCTAGAATCAGTTGGAGGATCGCGGTGATTGTTGTTATTATCACCAGAATCCGCCAGGATTTTCTTGTAGAAGTTTTTCTGTCTATGGAAGGAACGTTCGATCTCAGGATCGAAAGGGATGTAACCTGATCTAGAACACCTGGGCATAAACAAAAACTAGAAGCAAATATGAGATTTGTCTCAGAGAACTAACGCTCTCTGAGACAAAAGAGAAATAATCTAGACTACAAAAACAATCAGAAATAAAAATAAAACCGTTTCCCCGGCAACGGCGCCAAATTTTGACAGGGTAAAGTCGTATCCCCTAATAAAAAATAATTACCTAAATCACTAACTAAGGTAGATAGGGAAGTAGGGTCGATCTCCACAGGGAAACTAGTCTTTTCACTCCTAATTAATTATTATAATCTAAATTATTTAAGTAACCAATATTTATAATTAAGCAAGAAACTAAACTACTAAGGTTGAGAATAGGAACAAAACAATATATAAAAGGATGTAGGGCATAGGTTCACCAATAAATAATACTCCAGGGTAAAACATAGTAATCAATCATTGACATTGCATAAATAACATGATTAATAGGCTCTCGCAATTTATTAATCAACATAGATCTAACAGGCTCTCGCAATTTACTAGATCTAAGTTCTTATTGAAAATAGCCTTTAATATCAAATTAACATCTGCTCGATTCATCAGTTTAATATTGCTATACTTTTACAAGCCGCAATTGTAAAACATTAAAACAATCCAATAAGAAATTATCATGCAATACCAATAATCAATAATAGTCAATCATCAATGCATCAATTAACCAGATTGTAAAGGGCTATCGCTACTTATTACAATCACACAATTAATTTATCGGTATTAAATCTCATCTCTCGAATCTTGACTTAACCATTTATAAATTAACTTGCCTATTGAAACTAGACCTAAACATTAATTCTCATCTCTCGATTCTTGAATCAATATTGTCAAACTCATGCATAAAAGATAGGCCTAATCTAGTCACAGAGCATTAAATCAATCAATAGGAAATTAATCTAGCATTGATAATCAACAACAATAATTTACCCCTTCATATTATTTATTAGATTCCCATAAACCCTAGAAATTAAACTACTCACACATATTAAAAACTAAACTAATCAAAGTAATAAAATAAATCATGATGAAAGGAATAAAATAAATAACTAAGATTAAGGGAAGAGAAATCGTTATCAAAATAAATCTGGAATTAATGAAAGAAATTAAGAACAAAGGTTTAGAGAGAGATTAAGAGAGAGAAAACTAAGTAGAGAGAGAAAGTCTAAGAGAGAAGGAGATTAAGAGAAGAGGAAGAGAAGATGATCCCTCATAATCGTCCTAAAAACATACTTAAAACAAAACTAAAACAACTCCTAATTAGAAACTAATTGCTCGTCAAAAGACCCTTCCAGAAACACGCGCCCGATCGGGCTAGAGGCCGCCCGATCGGGCCCGCCTTTTTTCTCGCACAGGTCTTCTCACAGCACCGCCCGATCGTGCTAAGCCTCGCACGATCGGGCGCGCCTTGGTCCACGCACCAGCACGCATCTTGCCCGATCGAGCCCTTGTGGCTCCTCGAGGCTTTGGACTTCCGATTGGGCTTGACTCCTCGGCCCAATCCGGATCTCCTCTTCGGGTCTTGAATACTCGGTCCAAACCTCGGTATTCCAAATACCGAGCCCTTAATCACTGGCTCGATGGCTCTAGCCGGCCTTGGGCTTCAACGACGGTCGTGCTCCTCCAATGCTCGTAGTTGCTTCATAAAAATCCCGGGAAAATGCTCCAAAGGTGCAATTCCCTGCAAAACTCAACCAAAACTACGAAAACACTAGAAAACACATATTAGTAATAAAAGTGGCTCTAAAGAGCCAAAAAACACTACTAATTATGACCAAGGGACGGGGGTAAAATACTATATAAATGGACACATCAAGGCCTTTTTAGAGGGAGATTGTACTTCTCATGTTTATTTTGAGCTACCTCCTAAGTTTGACCCTCAACCCTTTGATGAGCTTCCTTTGAACCTTGATGATGATTTGAAGCTTTTGAGAGCTCATTTAGGGTGTGAATTTTTGAGGAGGGTGTGATTGAGAATAAGCTAAATTTAAATAATGACGAGTTGGAGAAGAGCCCTTTGGATGTGAGTTCATTGGATGAGAGAGCTTGTGTTTCAATAGATAGTGGTGTAAGTGAACAACCAATTCCTATTTCTTTATCTTGCACCTCATTTTCAAGAAATCTTGATCTTATTCCCTCCTATCCCATGTCATTAACTTCTTTTCTCATATCCCTTCCTCTTGAAAAGCCTTTAGTCCCCAAAGTGCCTCATTTGATGACTTTTGAGGACGATGGTGGGATTTCCAACCAAAAATATTTTGCTGAGAAGAGTATGCCTTCTTCTTTTTCTTTTATTTCTCTTCCTTTTTCTTATATTCTTGTTTTTCCCTTCTCTCTTTCTTCTTCTTGGCATACTTCTTCTCAACTCCATAGGTGTTCACTAAGCTTTTTGCATGCCTTTATTTTTCCATGTGCATACTTACTTTCCTATGAAATGTGTAGTAGTGCATTTGACAAGATCTTGCGTGCGTTGAATTATTATTTTCTAGAGCGGTCAAGCTTGGACCTTAAGCAAGCCTTTCTCGGGAAGTAACCCGTGCTCTAGATTAGATTTTATTTTCTTTTTAGATTAGATTTTATCTCATGGAAATGTTTGTGTGCCTTTTGCTAGGTACATGACTTAATATACTTTGGTGTTTCGATTTGGATCAAGAATCAAGGAAGCTTGACACCTATTTTTGCTAGCATATGGAACAAGGTTCAATTCTTGAGAATTTAGCTTTGAAAGGTCTAATTGAGTCATTTGCGGGTATTTACACCCACCTAAAATCCGGTAATATCCTTCCTTGCTCTTTCTCTAATGGTTGATGCCATGTTGGAATTATGTTGGTTGGTTGGATTGATCTCCTTGTTTTCCCCTCCCATGGATTATTTGATTTATGTTTGAGTGTATAGTCTCATTCAAGCTTGGGGGAGGGTATTCTATCATGTTTGATGGGATGTTGATTCATATATGCTATGCACCTTTGTATATGCTTTTCCATGTTCTTTTATTTTGAAAAACTCCAAAAAGATTTTTGTTTTTATCAAGGCAAATTTTCAATGTGTTTTGTTTTGTTCTTACTTTGGACATAATAACAATTGGACTTGTATACTTGAATGATTTTCTTCCTAAATGGTAGTGGTGTGCACGGTTTGAGATTACGTTTGGTTGATTCTAGGATAAAGCATGCTAAGGTAGTTGTCTAGAACTAGGGGGATCATGAAGCCGGATTCTACTTGTTTGTGGCACGTTTGGTAGTTGCTCCCTATCTTCGATTTGACAACCTTAGTGAGTTTTTGCTACAACTATGTGAGATTCATACTTTTTCAAGCTTTCAACATATTCTTGCATGAGCGGCATGGATCCTTGACTATTGCTGACCTAATCTAGAATCTTGACGTATAATTCCTAAGACCGAGACCGAACCACCTAGGGAGGACAAAAGCATCTTTTCAGGGAGGTATTTTCCTTTTACTAGGATAGTGTCCTTCTTTTTACTTTTGGTTTTTGGGATAAATTTTCCTTCTTGCTAGCCCTTTGAGCCTTTTTCCCTTCTTTTCAAGCCACATCTTTAGATCTTGAGCCTTTTGTTTCATTTTCGTTTTCATCTTTGGATTTTTGTTAAGCAAATGATCATATTTTGGAGATTGTGGTATATAAGTTTGGTTATTGGTTAAAAATGAAAGCAAGATCGTGTTTTTGTGTATATTTTGTAAATAATGGCAAGTGAATAAATGAAAAAAGCCGTCCAAAGTAAAAAAAAAAAAAGGCAAGGACAAAGAAAGTGCAAAGTTGTAATAGCCGTCCAAAGTTAAAAGAGGCGAGGACAAAACACTAATAAAGAATTATGAAAAAAAAAATGAAAAAAAATGCAAAAATGCAAAAAATATTTTTAATGTGAGTTTTCTTCCTTTTTGAGCATTGAGGACAACGCTTCATTTAAGCTTGGGGGGAAGCGTTCTCACGCTTTTTGTGTATATGTTTGTGATCTTAGCTTTGAATAAGCTTGGGGGTGTTGGTATTTTTGTTTGGTGATTACTTGGTTATGGTGTAAAGAAATGCGCAATCTTTGCTTCACAATTTAGGTTAACCACCAAATTTTAAATTTAGCCTACCTTAACCCTTTTTGCCTTACGTTACAACCTTTGGGAAGACCTTTTGACCTAGGGGTTGAGTCATTCATTGGTGGAGGGAATCATGGGTTATAGCCTAAGGAAAGGGGATGCGAAGTCAAGATGTCGAGTAAGCCAAAAATTTGATCTTTTTCTGGTTCCTTCGTGGAATCTATGAGACGCTCACTAAGGGGAGACATGAGATTAGTAGGGGGAACGCGGTAAGACCGTTTGGGATAAAAGTGGAGTGTGATAACTAGTTCCTATGCTTAGCATATTTATGTTTCAATCAACCTTAGGTATCTTGGAGCGTGCACTCCCTTACTTATTTAGAAAGATTTGCATTCATTTGTGCTTGTACATTTTAAAAAGTCCTTTCATGAACATGTGTTTGCTCTTCTTTTCTTTTGATTTCCTTCTTTATGCTTTGCCTTGTTTGTATTATTATGAGAGTTATGGGTTAATCTCTTAGGAAACCTTTACGAGAGCATCACTTGTCCTCTAGGGCGATCTAGGGGTTTAAATGGCTTGTCTTTAGTTGCTAAAATTGAATGTGATTCCTACGAAAGTGAGTTAGTGTATATTCTCATCCTCTAACTTTCTTGTTTCTTTATTTGCTTGAATAAATTCATCATTTTTCCCTTCGGTTGGATTTTATTTTTCTCGAGGACGAGCAAAAGTTTAGCTTGGGGGAATTTGATTCGTGCCATTTATGGCACCTTTAGGCTATTTTTTCTTTATATTTCTATGCTCGTTTTTATTCGTTTATGTCGTGTTTTTAGGGAATAATGCTTGATTTGCGTGTTTGTGTGTTAGTTTAGAGAAATGCGTGCCTTTAGTGGTTTTCTTATTATTTTATTCATTTCTCGGCTTTTTCCCTCGCTTCTCCGTTTGTTTGACTTGTTTTGTAGGTGTGTCGAGCTTCCCGGGATTTAATCATCAAAGAGGGAGCTCAAGTGAATTCAAGGAATTTAACGGAGCCAAGTTAGGGAAGCCAAGCACGCAAGTCAAGCCAATCCAAGAAACAAAGGAAAATGAAGGCTTACAAAGTATCAAAAAGGACCTTTGTGAATTGTTTCGGCCATATCTCAAGTTCTACAGATCGGATTGATATGATTCAAGTTGGGTTGGAAACTAGACTTGAAGAGCTTTCCAATTATAGGTTGCACGCCTTCATACAATTCCTAGATCGTGAGTTACAACCTTCCAAAGTTGGCCCTGCAAATCTTCCGCAACCCATTTCTGCCGATTTTAGGCAGTAACTCTCCGCGGGCTGGCCGCGGGCTCCCCGCGGGCGCAGGCCTTGGCCCCGTGGGCGCGACCAATTTCTCCGAGGGCGCGGACTTCTGGGTCTTTTACGATTTTAAGTTTCTTTTCTCCTTTTGTTTATATATTGTTTTTGGGGGTTTTTTATTATCATTTATTCACATAATTCTTAGTCTGAGAATAGTTTCTCTCTTAGGTTTAGAGCTTCTCTCTCTATATTAGGCTAGATTAGGAGTAGTTTTAGAGAGAGAAAGTGAAGGATTTCAATGGTGATTGAGAGATTGAAGATACAAGGGTGACAATTGTGTTTAAGATCTTCTCTATTATCAATGAGCATTCTTAACTCTATCTCATCTTAATGCTTTATTTAATTTCATGTTTGTTTGGATTGATTTTGATGTTTGATGCTTGATTAGTGTAGTTATTCTTGATATATTGTTGATTCTTGATTTCCATAGTTGTTAGTTGATAGATGATGATTCTTGAATAGTTGTTTGGCTAGGAATTGAGTGAAACTTGTATGATTGATTAATTGTGATTAATTTGGGAATTATGTTGATTGATTGTTGAGATTAAAGTGATTAGTGAAGGTTTGCATGTGTGTAATTCAATGAGGCCTTGAGAATTATGCTAGATTGCATTGTAATTGCTAATGACATGAACAATTGATTTAGGAATTGCAATTATCGATTGGTTTTGATTGTGATTCTCTTAGTTTGTTATTCATAGTGAACCCTAGCTTAACAATTAGGAGATAGCTCTTTGATTCCTATTGATTGCTCTTATCATTTGTCCTCACAACCTTTGATTGGCATGCTCTTCCCAAGTTGTTGCAATTGACATGATTACTTGTTGATCCCCGTTCCTAGTGTTTTATTTCTTTGGTTACTTGTTTTGTTAGTTGTTAGTATTTTCTCTTACCTTCGTCTTCGACCTAGCTTTAGTGCATAATTGAAAGTGCTTGAACATTACCGTTCCTTTGGGTTCGACCCTTGACTTGCCTCTATACTCGTATTTAGGTTTGTTAAATGTTTATAAATTTAGTTTGACCGTGGGAAGATTAGATAACGACCTAGTTTTCCCCTCGTCAGCCAGAGAACACTATCTAATATTGTTTCGCTCGAAACGATCTTCTACCGCCTTGTGACCATCTTCTGCAAGCCAGGGAGCATGATCGAAGATTGCTTTGCCCGAAACGATCTTCTACCGCTTTGTGACCATCTTCCGCATGCCAGGGATTATGATCGAAGATTGCTTCGCCCGAAGTCATCCTCAGTTGTTGCGATAATATTCCGAAGAAAATTATTGAAGATCAACGCCCGTCGATCCTTAAAGCTCGCTTGAATTTTGCTGACAATCCTCTCTTCTTTAGGAACAATTGTCAACACAACTCTTGAATAATGTAGACAATCCGATTTAGGGAAAATTGTCAATGCTACGTAACAATCCGTCCTTGGAAATGTTGCCACAATAAAACGACAAGCCGTATCTCGGAATTTTGCCAAAATCCATTTTAGGGAAATGTTACCAATGCTTCGTAACAATCTATCATAGAACCTTGCTACGATCTACAACCCACATCTTGGAACATAATGTAATACCCCATATTTTTATTGTATTTTATAAATTATTTACTTATTTATAAAGTATATTTTGGGGTCACCTTGTTTTAATTATGGGATTTAAATAAATTGAGTTTTTAATTTGATTAATACTCACTCTACCAAATTACAATTATATATATATATAACAAGCCCAATCATTCTTTTATTTATTTGGGCCAATTGTTTCTCCCTCCTATCATCTTTTATGAAGCCCAAATATCTTAAATCTACCCTACTCTATATATACTCCTTCAATCCCCAAAAAAATTTTCCCACACAAGAGGTTATTCTTACTTTTCTTTTCTCTTTATTTTCTTTATCTTATTTTCCTTTAATTTTCTTTTCTTTTATTTCTTTTTCTTTTTCTTCTTTCTTTTCTTTCCCCTTCATCCTTCCCGTAAAAACAAGCAGCCCCACCCCCATGCTGTCCGGCCAGCCTCGTCGCCGGCCAGCCACCTGCTGTCGCCGGCGACCTGCCGGTGGTCGCCCAAACTGCACCGCCGCACCACCTTTCTTCCTCCCTTCTTTCTCCTCTTGTTTTAATTATTGTTCTAATAATTTATAATTTGGGTTTTTGATTTTAATTGTTTAAATATGATTAGTATGTTTTATAATTATGTTTTGATAATTAAAGATTGTAAATTTTAGAGTGTGAAGTGTTTTAATTTCAGATTTTATAAAGCATTGAAAGTTAGGGTTTTTATTATTAAAGTATTGATTTTTAGGGCTCTAACTTGCAATTAATTTGGGTGTTTTATATACCCATTGATTGGAAGTATTAATCAAGCTTAAAGATTGAATCTTTATGGAGTTTTGATGAGTTTTTAATTAAACTATAATGCTGGAATTTTTGCCCAAAGTACTACTTTTGATGGTTTTATGAAAAGGGTTTAATTACCCAATAAAGAAGAGTTTAATTAGGGGTTTTAAAATAAATTTTCAGATTTTTTTAAGTAGTCTAAAGTGAGTTTAAGTTGCTGGAAATTGTGTATACAAGGGTAATTAATTTAGTATTATTGTCCCTTTATGTAGGAGACTTGATTCGGGAATTGTTGTAGTGTTTTCGGCCACTTTAAGGGCTTTATTGAGGTACGTTCGCGTACTTAGCATAGTTATGTTGATGAAGTAGCATGCTAAATGTGTTTGATTAATTAAAAATAGTATCATGCTAGGTTTGGAATGGAAATTTGTGATTTGGATGTTATTAGTGATTTAATTGAGAAGCATAATTTACTTGTGATGAGTTATTGAATGGAAATTTATAGTTTGGAATATTATTTATGAACCACATGTTTATTTAGGGCTTGATAGAGAGCATGTTTAATCAAACTAATTGTTTAATTATGTTTGGAATATTAAAAAGGAATTTTATTATGGTTCATATAATTTTTATTGATGTTTTAAGCATGAGGAAGAAGCTATATAAGTGTCTATGTACACGAGGAATAAATTGTATGTTGGTGCCTTTGTGCACTTAAGGTGTTTTTAACACCGAGGGATGGGATTTTTGGCGCTTTATGCGTTTAAGGTGTCTTTGACACTGAGGTAGAATTAAAAAGGGTTCAACATTAAATATTATGTGGTCACTAAATATTCAAGAATTAAATTGGTATGTTTGTTGATTGAATAATCATTGATGATTGAATAGTTATGCTTTGAGAGTCATCACCAAGTCTAATAATATGTAAATAACGTAAAGTGAAAGAGATTACGCACCAAAACTCTTGGAACGTATATACCTTGAGTATGAACATATGGGGGGAGTTATGTGACTTTATGTTTGATCATAACTTCTAACGGAGTACAGGACGCTGTATATTCCTTTTTCTTATTATTATGCGCTGGAATTCCGCCACCTATGTGTGGCACAGGTTTGTCGCTGGCACGGTTAGCTCCCGTGTCAGTTAACCTTAATTTATTGGGGGAGGTATAGTTGGAAACCCGTTCGATGCGTAATCAACGCTAAATGAATTATTTAGTGTCTAGTTAAAGTGTCTTGTTGATTGTTGTGTGTGCTTGTAAACAGGTGCATTGAGGTAAGTGTGTGTTGATAGGTGAAAGCATGTTAGTGTGTTTAATTACGCTTATGTACTCAGCTTTGCTGATTGTGTGTGTTTGTGCGTTTGGCCATGTCTTTATCTTGGCCCTATGATGACCCATTTTTAATGGAGAGTAGTGGGGACAAGTGGAGATAATCTTTTCAGGTGTTGAAGCATATTCATGACGGGGTGAGTGAAGAGCGAATCATGCTAGTTTCTATTAGTTGTGATGCGGTTTATTGCTTTCAAATATTATATTATGTTACGCTTATGAGACTAACGCAAAGGTTTTCGTAATTTGATTGGTTTTGATAAGGGCCTTCAATGGTTCCAAGTTGTAGGTTGATTTTATTTGACTTCGTTTGACTTTGGTTTTAACTTTACTTTCGTTTGGTTGACTTTTAAGTTGACTCGTTTTGAATGGTTTTGATTTAAGTCTTCCGCTGTGTGTCTTTGATAATTGCCTTAGCCATTCTCACGGTGGCGGTAATGTCTTAGATATTCCTAAATCGTATTTTAAAGAGTAAAAAAGGTATTTTTAAAGGAAAGGAATTTCTAGGGTGTTACACATAACTTTTGAAAGAAATCCACCTTGGAAATTTGCCAATGCTATACGACAATCCTTTTAGGAAAATGTAGCCACAATTGACAATCCGCATCTTAGAACTTTTGCAAAAAAGAGTTCGTTGATCGACAATCCACTTCGGGATAATTTGACACTTACTGAAATAAATGACAATCCATGTTGAGGAACTTTGCCGAAATAATAAGATGAATAGAGACCTGCGGCAATCCTTTGGGAAATTTTGTCATAGGGAACTATGTGTATGACAATCCAATCTCGGAAAACTTGCATGCGATGACAATCCGAACTTGGAAAAATTTGCCAAACAGAGCAGGAGCACGACAATCCACGCTTGGAAACTTTGCCAGAGATGACAATCAAATCTTGGAAAAATTGTCGTTTAAGAAGAATGCCCGACAATCCATATTTGGAAATATTGTCGGTTGGGGATGACAATCCAATATTGGATAAATTGTCGTATAAGTGCTTGCTTTTGAACCGATGCCGTGGTGCTTGTAATGAGCCAATGCTTAGGTGCTTAAGCTAAGTGAGACGATCGTCGTCAGGTCAATCACTTACTGGGATTGTAATCGAGCCGACTACTAATCATGTCAATTTGCTTATAGGGGCTAACTGGTGTACTAAGAAACCTAATCAATTAATATGACCGCAGTCAGGCCGATCGACAATCAAATATGATTGCAATCAAGCTGACTCTAGTTGATTTTCTAAGTTGTTTGCGTCCTTTTGCTTCAAACTTTTTGTAAAGCTTACCCGTCCGTCTGGGACTTAGTGTACCTGAATTTACATTTTGGACTATAAGACTTTGCTCATGTAATTAGGGTTTACCTAAGACTTAGTGTTGCTTAACTCAATAAGACTTAATGTGTTGCAAACATATATGACTTGCCATGACTTGACTCAAAGTGTTTGACACATGTGACTTGACATGACTCTAGGTACATGACACGTGTGTGCATTATAGTGTGATCGTGCGACTTGAAAAAGCAAAAATTTTCCGTCATTTTTTTGGAGGGTACCGAGTTTCTCCCGAAAAAGAAAGACATAAAAAAGAATCGAAGTAAAGTGTTACGATGCATGTCGAATGAGCTTAAACAAATATATGCGTTCGATGCTATCTCTCAAGGTGTAAGGATTAATTTATCCTAAACTATATTTGATGAAAATATTTAGGTAACTTGGGCACAGAGGCTAAGCACTTCATACTTTGTTATGCAATGATGAGTGATTTTGAGTAATGTTGATATGACAAGGCATGCTTCAACGTTGTGTTAAGATTTCATGACAAAGGGTTCCTAAGGGAAGTATATTTGGTCATGTATCTGGGATGTGTGTGAAAGTAACACTAAGGTTAGGCTGCAAAGGCTAACGGTGGAAAAGTATTTTGAGAAGAGTCAAAAGATGGTGACTCTTAGGCTAGGTAAGCTAACAATGTAGGGATCAAGCCTCCAAGTCTAGCTCTAAGTAGATAGGGATGAGCATAGGGGATCCCTTGATATGATCATGGTGTGAGTGTGTGAATGTGAATATGAATGCATTTTATTACGGCCACACCTCATTGTGAGGTTGCCTACGTATCCGTTAGGAATTAGGCCGAACATAGCTCTAGCCGAACCTCGCACAAGTGTGTGTATACCTCAAAAAGGTCTTTTTAAGGTTGTAACGTGGTTAGGCTAAAGGCTGAAGAAGAAGGGGATAAAAGTCTCAAGACCCTAGATAAGCCCCCAAGGTATGCAACTTTGCTTTTGAATATTTGTATTTTCATGCTTGAGGTTTCTCACTTTTGAACTCTCTTTTGTTTATATTTTTTACTCTCTTTCTTTTTTCGCTTTTGAATTTTTTTAATTTTGAACCTTTTTTCAATAAGTGTGGGCAATCCCGATCATGTGGTCTATCACTCACTTGACATTCATGTTTCCCAGGCACGGTACCGAGCACTCGATAAGAAACGCAATCCGAGACGTGTTCTTATCAAAGATATTTTCATATCAGAGACATTGGAACACTTGTCCTTTTGTACACTTTTATTTATTTTTTATTGTCTTTTTATTTATTTTGATCTTTTGAAATCACTCTAGCTTTTATATTTAGAATTTGCATAAGTTGCACACTATCCCATGCCAAGGTTAGGTAAATGTGGGTTGAAGAAAGAAAATTCTATTGTTAAACGAGGCTCAAAGTGGTTTATCAAGAAAGGATTGTATGTTTAAAGGGTGAAAGGTATAACATGGCTACAAGAGGTGCTTCTAATCATGGGTATACCTTGTGCTTAGCTCGACATGTTTTTATTTATTTATTTATTTTTTTTTTTTTTTTTTTTTGCAATGCAATGGTCATATGCAAGGGATAAAATGCTCATTTTATTGAAAGTGAAAAGGGTAAAGAAAAACCTATGAAATAAATCTAAGGAAGACAAAGGGTGTCTATGTTAGACTTATTAGGGAAGGGTTTGAAAAAAGAAGAAGAAAGCATGAAATCTTGGTGAGAAGGTAGCCTTGTGTTTTGTTTCATCATTACTTAGTTTTCTTGTCAATCACATGACTCAAACTTGATTCAACATGCACGGGGGCGAAGCCAGGATTTTTCAGTCCTGGGGGGCCGGACTTGTTAGACAATATATTGATGGAAATATATAAAAATTAAAATGTATTAATATTTCAGTGCTACAAAAAAATTAGTTAAATCGTATTCTACGATTTTTCATAGTAGCAAAATCATCCATCAAAGACATAACACTACGGCTTTATGAATTCCCTATGACTCGTAATAGTAAATACTTCCTCGCTTTTATTTAACTTGCCTTGTTTTGAATTTTTTTATCAAAAAGTTCTAAGAAAATTTGTCAAATAGGATGAGTAAATTAAATTACATGATATCCAATATTGCTTCAATAATTTAAAAGAAACTATGCACAAAATTTGATTTAAAATTTTTTTTGACACGTATCACTAAAATTATTAGTTAAGAAGTTAAGCTTTTTACGTAGGAGTTGCTAAAAATGACTACACTTCACTTGGTTGAATTAGGTAAAAGATAATTAAACTTGTAAGATTTTAAAAATATGTATGGGATAGAGTTTGATCCCCGGTCCCTTCTAAAAATGCATCAAGACCCAACCAACATGACAAGCTATATTTGCTATTACATTCTTATCTTTAATAATATATATAATAATTTAAGGAGGCCATAAGATTAAAACCAAGGGCTGCAAATTTGGGCCGGGGAGGCCGGGCCTCCACCAGCGCCCCCCGTCCCTTCGCCCTTGAACATGCATAGATGGGAAAAGAACATGAAAGAGAATAGAAATGGAATGGACCCTCAACTCAAATGACAGAAAAACGACTCATGCATGAACCTAAGACATGGTCATGGTGACATATACAAAGTGTGTGCTAAGACTAGTGAGTGTAGCTGACATGTTAAGACTTGTGTCATGACCATGTGACTAGACTATGTGACTAGACTCAAGTAAAGACTAAGTTAAGACCTCGCGTATATGCATTAAACTGGATAGACTGTGGTATTTTAGTCGTAACTTTTTATTTGTGACTCTGATTGGGACGAAACCAACTCCAAATTAAAGATAAAACTCAGGGCTACAGATCCATAGGTTGTACGACTCGTAACTCTTTCTAGAACTCCGGCTATGACCAAAACAAGTTGACGTTTGCGCGGTATACGAGAATAAAAATCCGGGTTGACTCAAGAAACTATGACTCGATTTTAGACATATTTATTAGCTCAAATTAATTAATCAATTAATTAAGCAAAGTCCTTTTAGTCATTATTTTTATTTATTTAACTCATATACAAGTCAAACAAACGGTTAGGAAAAACACATAGAGTATGCACAACAAATGATGCACAAGTAGTCATATAGTCACGATATGATGCAATGAGTTTGCAACCTAACCATGACTCTAGTTCTCTAAAGTTCGGGATATGAGTTAGTCAAAGAGGGTCCTGATCTAAGGCGAGACTAGGTCGTTGAAAACTAATCCACCCTTGGTCAAAACAAAATTTGTAATCTCTCAACACACCCTTATACAAAGCATAGAGTAAGTCGAGGGTCGGACCACTAGGAATGGGAGGTGAATGCTAATGTCAAAGCTAAGCTATTTAGAAGAAATGAAGTGAGGTGTGTCTATTCTACCAATCAAACAATCGAAATGAAATCAAATTTATCAAGCACTAGGGTATGGATCCACATAAACTCGTAATTGATTCAACTAATTGGGATTGGAGATGACTAAGTCGAGTGTTGCGAGGGAAAATCAATTAAGCAATCAAGAGAGTATGGTAAGCTAATCTCTTAGAGATCAAACTAGCGCCAACTACGAGAGACTCTAGCTAGGAAACTTGCAAACCTACTCAATCGACAAATGTAAGCCAGAAATCAATTTTCCGTATCAATGTGAACCTACAATGCAATCTAGTGTGAGAAACTAGGTTGATCACTCCTAAATTAGACACACACATGCACATAATCAATCAACCAATTTAATCACAACATCAAATCCATCAATTTCCCCCAATTAGCATAAATCAATTACTCATATATGCTTCACCATTTCCCTAGCAAGAAAACTACTCACTATTTATGGAAATCAATATCAAAACTAAACTAAACGACAAATTCATCATCATCATATTAATAAAAAATAAACCAATTCAAAAATCAATCAACTTGAACAATTAACAAAGAAATTGAGATCAAAACTAAGATTGCATTAAAGTAAAGAAATCCTTACAAACTTGCTTCAATTCAATAGATAAAACACTTGGAATCATCAATCTTCAATCATCAATCAAGAACTTCTCTCTCTACAAACTAGAGTTTCTCTCTCTAAAAATCTAACCTAATTCTATTTTAATTTCTGAAAAATTGAACTCTCCCTAAAAATAGAATGAAAATCTATATATAGTAAAACTAACTAAGAGAAGTTAGTTAGATCGTCCCCAAATAAACCTGTACAGGCGCAACCAACTATAAGAGAGAGTGTGGCCGCGCAAATCTGGGTACGGAACAGAGACCCAAATAGGAGCACCCGCGCTCGCGCGGGCGTGTTGTCTTTCTAAAGAATGAGAATTGTTTTCTCTTTTCCATTCCCCTCCTTCCTAAACGATATTCTCTATTTGCATGCATTTTGGTATGCATCTTATTTTTAACTTCCTTATGGCTGCAGTTATGGTGATGTGAGTATTTATCATAATTATTAGCCATTCAATGTTCATTCTATATTTACTTAAACAACCTAATGTAGTTATAGCTTAAACAACCTACTGCAGTTATAGCTTAAACAACCTACTGCAGTTATAGCTTTAATGTATGAACCGCCCGCTCTGATGAATTCCCTTTGAGTGTTAAGCTTGTTTTGTTTGGAGTGTTCACTGGCCGATCCATTGTTTTCATAAGTTGATTTGTTTGTTTATTGAGTTTTGAATCAGTAGATTGTATTGATATTTCAGCATTTTACCTTGGTTCTTTGGCATTTTACCTTCCTCTGCTCCTTGATTTACCCTTGCTCATTTTATTTTGCAGGAGCCATGCAATTGCTTCATACCACAGGTATCGGAGAATTGTGATCTTATTAAACTTTTCTGTCTCCGACCAACAACAGTGTGAAACAATTTTCCAGTTTTGGGAATTCCAAAAAAGCAAAGCCCAGATTCATTTAGTAATGAGAACCTGACTGCACGAATTGCTGAAATATTGCAAAGGTTCGTACATGACCAAAATATGACCTATGGTAACGCCCAGAAAGTGGTTGCGCTTTATAGTGGAAAGATAAACCAAGGCTAGGAGTGAATGTCAAAATGATTTGCCAGATTGCAGATAAGAATCCTGATTCTTTGTTACAAGCTATTAATCATGATTTGAGAGAATATAAGTATTTGTTGTGAGGTAAGTTTGTATCTAAATTCATTATTTTTGACGTCCAAAACTATTTGAAAACCATAGTGACGCCATTTTGTTCCACACTTCCAACATTCTTTGATGATATAGCTATACAAAGATAAATTTTCTCTATTGTATCAAGTTTGGCGCTGGTAGCATTTTTTCCCCTGTTCAGTTTTATCAATTTTCAAATTATTTTCACTTTTCTGTCATCATTGATATTGGTTCAGGGTCTTTTAGCTGCTTTAAGTCATAAGTAGTACTCTCTTAGATTAGGAGTACTATAATTTTTGTTTAGATTATAGATTAGAAATCATCATTAGGGTCCTCGTTTGGGTCAGTATTGATTTTTGTTTATGATTCTTAGTCTGATTTTTTGTGTGAAATATATGGTGTTTTATGTGTTAGAATAATGTTTTTCATGCTTAGATTGATTGAATATCGAACCCTTATTGTTTTATTTGGATAATTTTCTTTCTTAAATCAAATTATCTATTATGGTCCTAAAAAATTATGCCTCTGTTTCTTTTTTGTTTAATACATTTAAATTTTTTGATGAATTTTAAGAAATTAGGGGAGTAGGAGACTTCAGGAACCAAAATCACTCAAATACATGTTTAGAAAAAAACCACAAGCTGCATAATGGTTAAGACCCCAACTAATCAATCTATCTTTAGTAGACAGACGATTTTGCACAGCAAGCCAAGCAACAAACAGGCTCTTAGGAGACGGCTAACTGTTACAGAGTAGCCTTCTCCACTCCATTTTCTCTCCTTGAGGTCTGATAAGTTTAAACAGCTTCTTAATACTGAATTTGCCCTGCTGCACTACCTGATCCCATCCTCCGATAGTATTAATAATAGCCCTGCATTTCAGAATTTTCTTCAACACCCAAGAGCAAGACTTCGGGTGAAATGAGTTCCACCAATCTGAATTTTTGAAGTAATACACATGCACCCACTTCACCCATAAATTTTCATCCTTATGAGCCAAATCCCAAAGAACCCTTGTGATAGCAGCCTTGTTCCACTCAAGCAAGGGGAGAATATTCCAACCCCCAAGCAATAGCTGCTTTCTGATTCAACTCAGCTTTCCCTGTCCACAAATAACTTCTAAATTTAGCTTCAATTTCCATCAATATCTTCTTTCCCGAGTCTGTTTGTTGAGTCTGATTTGTTGAGCTAATTTGCTGAAATTCGATTTGTTGAGCTTGATTCGTTTTGTTGAGTCTGATGTTGAGTCTATTAGTTATGGAAAATTCGATTTTTGTGGTATTAGAGTAAAAATGTCATGATTAGTATTTTAGTGAGGTATATAATTGATTTTTATGCTCTGTGGTTTTGTTGTTTGAATGTTATGCTCTGTGATTTTGTTGTTTGAATGTAAATCTAGTGATTATAAGTATTGGATTATTGGCTGTGATTTATTTTTTTATATTTGTTGTTTGATTTATATTTTTTAGAAATGGAGCATTTGACATTGGAGCAACCGAGTATTGTAATTGATGAGACGACGACTCTTGGGTCTTGAATACATGAAGCCTTGAAGTGTTGCTGAGTTTATTCAAGGATGTTTGGATGTTGTTTTACATTTTTTTTACTTGTTAAACTCTGAGCTGTTGGCATAGGGGTGTAGTCTAATGTTTTAAAGACTTGTTAGTTAGTGTAATATTGCTGGCTGCATTACTGCGTCAGTGACTTAGTGTTGTGTACTTTGTGAAATTGTGAATTTGGTTTGAAAATCGGTGATCATTTTTTAAAATTGGCCATGATCATTTTTTTAAAAATTGTAAATTTATAAATTATAATGCTAGTGAGCATTACTTTGCTATTACCTTTGGTCACACCATAAAGTAAAACAGTTAAATTAATTGTTTCGAACTTGAACGAGTTATAAATGAGCATATGAACAATCACATGTACGAGTTATTAACGACGAGTGTTTGTAAACATTAATGAGCCGAGCACAAAGCTGTTCAAGTTGGGCTCGTTTACTTAATTACCCTCCAATTTATGTTCGGACTCATTTAATACTTTATAAACAAGCTTTGACCGAGCTTGCAGCCCTAGTTGTTTTGCTTATTTTCTTATAATTACAGAGTTTTTTTCCATTGTCTATTGAGCTGAAATATGAATAAAGCCTACACCGTTTCATTATACATATAGACCCATTCTCACTAGAGATGGATCCATGGATCACCCGCTCTACCCGTTTTTTTGGATGGGTGAAAAACCCTGTTTAAACGGATGATATGCGGGTAATGGATTAACAGATGCGGGTGACGAATAGGATTCAGGTGGAAAAATTTCACCCATCGCGCGACCCATCATCCATTCACCCTAATATTAAAAAAAAAAACAATTTACTTACAGTTTCTGAAATTTTTTATACTGGGCTAGGCTAGCTGAACTAAACTCCTATAAGTCCTAACTCCTTCAATACTCTATTTAGTTTATTGTAATTCCTAAACCGTAACCTTCCCCAAAAAAAAAAAAAAACAGTCGTTCTACCTCTCTGTCTCTATCTCACGCAGTCATGCCGCTCTCTTCCCCTCTGTCTCCCGGAGTCACGGTGGCAACAGTGCTGGTCGACGGTAGCATCAAGCAAAACGACGCCCCCATTTATATTGTATTTTAAATTCGGAACTCACTTTATTTAATTTTAAATAATTTGTTCATACGAATTTTGTAAGTAATTTGTTCATACGAAAATGAAATTGAT
Organism: Chenopodium album; assembly: GCF_948465745.1. Taxonomy (NCBI): domain Eukaryota; kingdom Viridiplantae; phylum Streptophyta; class Magnoliopsida; order Caryophyllales; family Amaranthaceae; genus Chenopodium; species Chenopodium album. Next base: position 64,356,180 of record NC_137834.1, on the reverse strand, counting down.
TTGTTCATATGAACTTTGTTTGTTCACTGGTTTAATTCAATTATATATGTTGCTGGTTGTTGCTAATTTCTGCATTTTTCATTCGAAATTAATACGAATATTGCTGCTTGTTTTTAGGGTTAATTTTATGAATTTGCTGCATTATTTTTATTACGAATTTCCTACCTTTTTCTTCACGAATTTGTTCCCTTTTTCTTCATGAATTTACTGCCTTATTTTTCACGTAATTAATTCGATTTAAATGCTAGTTTTTAAGGTTATTTTCACGAAATTGTTGCTTGTGTTTAACATTCAAATTTTGCTGTGAATTTGCTGCTTTTTATTAATTGATTGTTGTTGTGATTTGCTGCTAATTTAGGTATAGGAAATGATGTTTTGGACGGAAATGAATCTAGATATGATTCATTTGATAGTGTTTATGGACATTTTCAGCATTTCCGTCCAAAAGCAGTGGACGAAAATGAATCTGGATATGATTCATTTGATAGTGTTTATTTGTATTTATGATTCCAGCCGTTGGACCTTACCTCTAGATTGTTCCATCGACTAGATGCGCCGACATTGTTCCATCGACTAGATGCGCCGACATTGTTCCATCGACTAGAGGTTGTTCACGTTAGATTTCTTCTTCACTAAGTTTAAGGAGTTTACGGTGCAGTTTAGTCTTAATTGTTTAGAAATGGCACAAAACCACAAACCACAGTTTGGTCACTTTCAAAAACCGCACCGCAAATCGCACCAAATCGCAAAATTACGGTTTGGTATGGTCCAAACCGCACTCCCAATTTATTTGTATGATTCTAGCCGTTGGACCTTACCTTCGGATTGTTCCATCGACTAGAGGCCCCTACATTGTTCCATCGACAAGAGGGTGTTCACCTTAGAGAACTGATGCGGTTATGAGTAAGACCAAGCGTGGTCGGCACTTGATCCTCCGGATTTTTAACGGCCGCCGGGGGCACACCGGTTACCATGCAAAAGACGAAGAATGGGTGTAAAACTTAATATTATTACGATATATGAAATTTGAGTTAAATCGAGTCAAATTCGGGTTGTTCGAAGTCGGTTCGGTTCAAGTTCGGGTTTCTCTTACTAACTTCGGGTCGGGTTATCGGTTCGGGTCAGGGATTGCCAGCCCTAATCAAAGCCATCTGCTCAATCCGGAGGCAAGGTCCAGCGACTGGAAAAGCATTACACGTTGCGTGGTTTAGCTCGGTCAAGGTAGGATCAAATTTCCTCTCAAGCTCCACCTTCTCCTCTCAATGCCTCATCTTTATCTCACTATTCTTCATCTCCACCTCCTCCTCCCAATGCCTCTTCTTCCCGCTGTGCACCAGCGCCAACAACATTTTCCGCGGGGCATTGGGAGGAGGAGATGGAGCTTAAGAGGCAATTTGAGGATTTCTAACTAGACGTGATGGATCTGGGTTTGGGTCTGATTTTTTAGACCAGGTGGGTCTGGTTTGGATTTAGGTCCAACTCTGAAATTCTGGGTCTATGTCTAGGTCTCAGTCGACCCGACCTATTGCCATCCCTATTCATGAGTAACATTTTGGAACAACATATTGTGTGTATTGGGCTATGCCGGTTGGTATCGGGTCGAAACCATGTCGGACCCATGTGACCCACCAATCGTGCGAGACAGGGTGGGTTGGGTCCAACCCGACCCACTGGCCACCTCGACCCCATCCAATGACAACGAGAGTTAAAAAATGGGATATATACACCCAATTCTTAATATTTTTCTAACTAAACCCCTTTATGTTATTCAAACCATCCTATACTATATAAATCACCCTATCTTCGCCAACATCCCCGGAGTTTATTGAGAATTTATTATTATTATTATTAGAGAAATTCTCAATGGTAGCTATAAACTTTTGCTCATTCTCAATGGTAAAAAAATATTTGGCAAATTCTCCCAAATAGCATTATTTTTTATAAGATTCTCTACCATGACAATATTTTAACAATTAGTAACTAATTAGCTTAATTAAAAACAATAATTAACAACAAAAAAGATAAATTAAAAAAAATAGTGATCCTCTCTTGTCAACCACCCCACGTCACTAGTTAGGCACCGGAATCCACCACCACCATCGTCTAAACCCCGTGGATCCACCTTATCCCTCGGCCCTCGCCGGAACCCTAAAAGCCCCCATTAACGTAACAATGGCAGCAACCAACCGTCATCAACACTTCATAAACTATAGCAAGACCTAGAAGTTTCTGCAATCATCGATTGTTCGACAATGATGAAGGAAGTTAGAGAGCCTTTAATGGAGTCTTTGAGAAGCATGGTGGCTTTGAGATTATAAAAAAAGCAATCCCCTTACTCTTGCCGTTTTCACCCCCTTTCCCCCTTACGCATCAACCCAATTCAAAACCCTAGATTTTTAATTTTGGGGTTAAGGATTTCGAGCGGTGGTTTACGGAGGGAAAGGGAGTGGAGACGGCAGAGGGTGGGACGAATGGTGTTCGTTGGCGCCGGGGTGGGGGTTTTAGCGTCATCGGGCGGTGGGAGGAAGTGTTTTTCGAGGGAAGGGGAAAGGGGTTTAGGGAGGAACCAAGGTGGTTTAGGGGAAGGGGAGGGTGGTTTGGTGTTCAGGTGGGTGTTGCTGACGTCGGCTCGCGTTTTCAGGGGTAGTAAGGCTCTAACGGGGATTGGTCGGGGTGGGGAGCAGGGTGGGGGAGGTAGAGGTAGAGTGGGTGGTTTTTATTTTTGTTAATTATTGTTTAATTAAGGTAATTAGTTGTTAATTACAAATATATTGTTATATTAGGAAAACTTATCAAAAGTAATGCTATATGAGAGAAATTGAAAAACGATTTTGTTACCATTGAGAATGTGCAATTTTACATAGCTACCAATGAGAATTTCCATTATTATTATTATTGTTATTATTGTTATTATTATTATTATTATCCACATCATCATCATCATCATCATCTAAATATCAAAAAAATCTACAAAGTCAATCAATTTACAAGAAATTGGTGGGGAGCCGAGATACAATCTGAGCCCCCACCCCTCTAGCTATAGCGAACCCGATCATGCTGAAGATGATGATGATGATAATAATAATAATAATAATAATAATAATAATAATAATAATAATAATATTATTATTATTATTATTATTATTATTATTATTATTATTATTATTAGAGGTGATGAAAAGGATGAAAGACAACAGTCATCCGGTGATGGATTGAGAGTTGTTCAGTCAGGAAGCGGAGAATACAACAAGGCAAAGAAGTATATCTAGCTTTTACTACCCATCAACAACAATTGTCCAAAAGGTTGGCCTTGGAGGAGCAACGCATTCTAGATGCCTAACACGAGTATTGTGTACAAGATTACAAACTGAATGCAGTATCAATGATAGATGGAAGCATAGATACACTGTTCTTATTAAGTTAACCAAATTGTTCAGTAATGTTTGTAATTAATGTTATCACGACCAGCAGTATTCCGGATAGCAATATAGAAGTAGAGATACACAACCTATTGACCGACCAAAAGTAAATAAGTTTAAAGGGAAAGAGAAAGAGATAGTGTGTGTTTGGAACAGCCAAACAAGTAAACAACACAAAAAGTGAAAAATGCGGAACTGTACTAGTAGGAGGCAAGCTGGTGGGATCGAATTGAGTGAACTTGGTTTTTTCATGAAATAATTAAAGCGGATGAATGATATTTCCTAACAATAACAACATTCGGTATACCGACATATTTTGGACAATAACAACATTTGGTATACCGAAATATATTGAATGTTGGACAGTAACATTCGGTATTCCAAAATAACATTTGGTAAAAGGTTTAGGGTTTAGGGTTTTAGGGTTTAGGGTTTAGGGCTTAGGGTTTAGGGTTTTAGGGTTTTGGGTTTAGTGTTTTAGGGTTTGGGGTTTATGGTTTAGGGTTTTAGGGTTTAGGGTTTAAGGTTTAGGATTTGAAATGTTAAATGGTACTCTACCAGGGTTTAGGGTTTTAGGGTTTAGGGTTTAGGGTTTAAGGTTTTAGGGTTTAGGGTTTAGGATTTGAAATGTTAAATGGTACTATACCAGGTGCCCTGTAGATCAATGTAGGTCTACAGTGCGCCTAGTAGATCAATATTGATCTACAGTGCACTTTGTAGACAAAAATTGCTCAACAATGCTCAGCTAGACCAACATTGATCTACATTGCTCCTGCTAGACCAACATTGCTCTACAATGTACCTGTTAGACCAACATTGATCTACAACCTTTGTTAGCAAAATTTTTAAGTGGAATTTTCAATAGTTTGAAATTCAAAATTGTAAATTTATGGAATTTTGTAAAATTGTTTAGTTAACAATGAGTAGACTAGGTAAATGGGTCATCCGGGTCGGGTCTGGATGACAATGATGTTTACAGACTGTGGATGAATTTGATCACCTTGAGACCTTACCATAATATGACCTGACCCGAAAGTGACTCGACCCGAATGACCCATGAGTGGCAAATGGGTAACAAGAAACCTGAAGTGACACGACCCAAAAGCTGACCCAAAATGACCAGACTCGAAAGTGACCATTCCCGAGTGACCCATTAACCCGAAGTTTACCCAAAACCCGAATCGACCTTACCTGACCCATACTGACTCATATGTTTGAGTCGGGTTAATTTCGGATCAGAATTGTAAATTTATGGAATTTTGTAAAATTGTTTAGTTAACAATGAGTAGACCAGGCAAATGGGTCATTCGGGTCGGGTCTGGATGACAATGATGTTGACAGGATGTTGATGAAGTTGATCATCATGAGACCTTACCATAATATGACCTAACCCGACCCAAAATGACCTGACCCGAAAGTGACTCGACCCGAATGACCCATGAGTGGCAAATGGGTAACCAAAAACCCGAAGTGACCCGACCCAAAAGTTGACCCAAGATGACCTGACCCGAAAGTGACCATTCCCGAATGACCCATTAACCCGAAATTTACCCGAAACCCGAATCAACCCGATCTGACCCATACTCGACCGAATGTTCTAATCTAATTTACAATTTTACGAAATTCCATAAATTTACAATTCATGGGAAGTTCTAATCTAATTTCCTAGTTAAGTCAGCTAACATTCAGCTCGGGTATGGGTCAGGTCGGATTGATTCGGGTTTCGGGTCAGGTATCGGGGTAAACTTTAGTCGGGTATGGGTTAGGTCGATTCGGGTTTCGGCAGGGTCGAGTTGAGGTCGGGTTAATTTCCGGGTCAACTTCGGGTCGAATTCGGGTCGGGTCAATTTTGGGTCATAATTGTATGAGTAGACCAGGCAAATAGGTCATTCGGGTCGGGTCTAGATGACCCGAAGTTTTTTTCAAAACCTGAATCGACCCGACCTGACCCATACTCGACCGAATATTCTAATCTAATTTACAATTTTACGAAATTCAATAAATTTACAATTCATGGGAAGTTCTAATCTAATTTCCTAGTTAGGTCAGCTAACATTCGGCTCGGGTATGGGTCATGTATCGGGGTAAACTTCAATCGGGTATGGGTCGGGTCTATTCGGGTTTTGGCGGGGTCGAGTTTAGGTCAAGTGAATTCCCGGGTCAACTTTGGGTCGAGTTTGGTCAGGCTAATTTCGGGTCATAATTATATGAGTAGACAAGGCAAATGGGTCATTCGGGTCGGGTCTGGATGACAATGATGTTGACAGGCTGTGGATGAAGTTGATCACCTGGAGACCTTACCAATATGACCTGACCCGACCCAAAATGTCTTGACCTGAAAGTGACCTAGGTCAATTTCGGGTCATAATTGTATGAGTAGACCAGGAAAATGGGTTATTCGGGTCGGGTCTGGATGACAATGATGTTGACAGACTTGGGTCATTTGGGTCGGGTCTAGATGACAATTATGTTGACAGGTTGTGGATGAAGTTGATCACCTTGAGACCTTACCATAATATGACCTGACCCGACCCAAAATGACATGACCCGAAAGTGACCCGACCTGAATGACCCATGAGTGGCAAATGGGTAACCAGAAACCCGAAGTGACCCAACCCAAAAGCTGATCCAAAATGACCTGACCCGAAAGTGACCATTCCCGAATGACCCATTAACCTAAAGTTTACCCGAAACCCTAATCGACCCGACCTGACCCATACTCGACCGAATGTTCTAATCTTATTTACAATTTTACGAAATTCCATAAATTTACAATTCATGGGAAGTTCTAATCTAATTTCCTAGTTAGGTCAGCTAACATTCGGCTCGAGTATGGGTCAGGTCGGATCGATTCAAGTTTTTGGTCAGGTATTGGGGTAAACTTTAGTCGGGTATGGGTCGGGTCGATTCGGTTTCGGCGGGGTCGAGTTCAGGTCGGGTAAAATTCCAGGTCAACTTCGGGTCGAGTTCGAGTCGGGTCAATTTCGGGTCATAATTGTATGAGTAGACCAGGCAAATGGGTTATTCGGGTCGGGTCTGGATGACAATGATGTTGACAGGCTGTGGATGAAGTTGATCACCTTGACCTGACCCGACCCAAAATGTCCTGACCCGAAAGTGTCCCAGGTCAATTTCGGGTTATAATTGTATGAGTAGACCAGGCGAATGGGTCATTCGGGTCGGGTCTTGATGACAATGATGTGGATAGGCTGTGGATGAAGTTGATCAAATGGGTGACTGGAAAACCGAAGTGACCCCACCCAAAAGCTGATTCGGGTTTCAGGTCAGGTATCGAGTCGAGTTTGGGTCGGGTTAATTTCGTGGTCAACTTCGGATCGAGTTCGGGTCATGTCAATTTCGAGTGAAGTATGTTCAGGTAAGGTCACATTCGGATCAGGTCACTTTGGGTCTGCTTTTGGGTAGGGTCACTTTCGGGTCAGGTCATATTAGGTAAGCTAACATTCGGTTGGGTATGGGTCGGATCGAGTCAATCGGAATGACCCATTTGCAAGGTCTACTCATTGTTAAGTAAACAATTTTATCGACTTCATGGATTTTTTGGATCTGACCATTAAAGAATTATTCTTGAAAATCCATCTACAAGAAATATAAGAATTATAGTGCTTACTTGATTTAAAATGAATCGTGTGTCCATATGACATGTTTGGTGGGGCGAGGAACATACTTTTTGTCGGTTTTAGGGCCCGATTTAATGTTTGGATCATAATTTCTTCGTTTTAGCTCGAAATTGGGCTTATAATTTACCGTTGGAAATCTCTTTAAAAGGGCTATCCTTTTGTATGTCCCATGCACGGAAATATGATGGTTGTTTTATCTGTCTTGCTCAGTTTTTGACAATGTAAGATCCATTGGATCTAATCATTGCATTTGCCGCATTTGGGTCCGTTATTAATCAAGTTTAAACTTGTATAAGCACGTTTTAGGCCTATAGTAATAGGACAAGGCTATAAGATTACTTGGTCTCAAATATGAGTTTTAACTTACTTCATAATGCATTTCGTAGTTCATAAACACTTCAACTTTGATCTAGCATGAAGAACGGATTTTGTAACATCATCGCACTTCCTTTCGGGACAAGAGGCCAAAAGTAGGTGTCTACAATCACCAACTTTCCCAAACGTCAAACCAATGTTCTTCCACTGCGGGGAGTCAGCTGGACGCTTCAGCATTATGTTTTTCTTTCTTCCCTTTGCATGTCATTTTAAGTTTTTAGCGTCTTTTGGTATTGACAATAGACGCTTAAACCTTGGAATAATGGGAAGATACCACAACACCTTAGAACGGATTTCGTACTAGGATTGCAACTCATGCGCTTGTAGCGCGACTTCTTGCATTGTGGACACTCCTCCAATTGTTGATACTCATTTCGATAAAGAATACAATCATTAGGACATGCATGTATCTTCTTATACTCCAAACCAAAGGGAAACATGAGCTTCTTTGCACAATAGTAAAACTTAGGAAAATCATTCCCATTAGGCAACATCTCACTTAATGCAGTCAATAAAGAAGTAAAACTAATGTATGTCCACCCATGCTTCGACTTAATGTTGAAAAGTGTTAGCACGGCTGATAGTTTGGAGTATTTTTTGCACCCAGGATACAAAGCATTTTTGGAAGCCTCCGATAATAACTCAAACACGCCACCTTCAACACCATGCAACATCTCATCCATGTTGTAAGGAGGGTGATCCCATCATAGGGGGTCCTTCCTTAGATGCCCATGGCCGTTTAAAAGCCTAGGACTTTACACTTGTTAGGGTGTATTAGGATTTGAATTAATGTTTGGGAGACCTTAAATTAGAAATGATACTCTCATCACGCATTTTTGTAAGAAAAAAGTAGGAGTCGCCAATGAGTTTTAGGAAAACTCATAAACCTCGTTCATGCCTTTCTTCCATGTGGAGTTCATGGAATGATTACCACAAATCGTAAGTTTACCCATGCCCAAATTGGTATACATAAATCAGAAATGAGTTCGGGAGAGAGGGTACTAAAATAACGTTCCTTTAGAAAGGAATCGCTATTCTAGCCCTAGTACGACCTCTACTATCTCTTCCTTTTTTGCAATTTCATTACCAAACAATATATGCAACGCGATACCTAAAACTAAGTTAGTTAATTTTATTTACACACGTTAATTCACGTTGGAATTACATTGCAACGTCGTAATTCTTTATTTAATCAAATTCGTGAAAAGAACAAGAAAATAAACAATATTCGCCTTGGCTTAAGTGATCAACCAACAATTAATTATCCAATTCTAATCTTTATTTAACGCAAGATACTATGTGAAAATAATTAATTAGTCGTTTAAAGATGATCAAACAACACTAATTAATTAATTACGGTTCCTTTAAACAAGAAAATAAATGTGATTTATTTATCTAAGTGCTCGGGAATTTACCACTTCTCTTTGCTAGATCTTTGTTTAGAACACTTATGGACACCTTCTTGTTGGGGAACCTCCACTTTAGTAACAAAAGATCAAGGGGTGAGTGTTTAGGACAAGAGGGTTTAAGTAGCACAAGTTCACAAGTATTTCACGAGAGTTTTATGTTATTTTATGTGTGTTTAAGCCTCAGATTAAGCCTCTATTTATAGGGAATGAGTAGGTTTAGGGTTTTGAACATTCTGCCGCAGCAGGTGTCGCATGCAAAAGGATTAGTTGCGCGTGGCATCCAGCGCAACTGATTTTCTTGCGCGCGACATTATGGTAAGATTCGATTTTATATTTTTATAAAATTCTGAATCTTCTGTGAGCGTATCTCTGGATGTTTGGGTGTCGTGCGCAACTGAATTAGTTGTGCGCACCTGCCCAGCGCGACTGATTGAGATGCGCGTGGATTCTCCTACGGCATCATTAAAATTTAACCTAGGCGCTCAATCCGTCATTATTGGGTTTTAAGCACGGGCTTAAGCCTAATATTGATCGGATTTAGTTAATTGGACCTTGTTTAAGCTTTTTCTTTTTAGTTTGGGCTAGATTTTGTGTTTTGTGGCTCAACCAGTTATCCATAAGCATTCTTCACTTCAATCTAACACGAAGATGGTTTTATTTATCGTCATTGTACTTCCTGTCGGGACGGGAGACAAAAAGTAGATGTCTACAGTTAGCCCCCACTTTGATCGAGTCTATAATAGACGATGATAAAGTAGTCAAGGAAATAAATCTGAGACTTATTCTGCGAAGTTCTCAAGAAATAGAGAATCTTTCAGAAATGTTAAAGGATGCGAAAACGATCCTTGGTTCGCTAAGTGTTCAAAACAAGTAGCTATTAAGGCTAGAAAAAGTTTTCCCCTAGTTTTAACGCGCTAAAGAATCTAGATTGACCCTTTGCAATTGTAGAACGCTTTTACAAGTAATGGTATTATGGGTGATATCAAGTCATGAGAAGAGATCGATTTTAAAAGAATAAAAAGGGATGATTTCCTCTAAAACATGTCATCGTTGGTCTAAAGTCCCTCGATATGTCATTGAAACTTTAGCCTGGCTTTAACAAAGTAAAAAGATGAAAAAGGGGGGTTTTCGGTATTCGAGCCGAAATGGTCCGGTATTTGAGCCGGGTGTCCACAAGATAGAAATACATGTCTCAGGACTGGAGGCATATATCCAAATCCAGTGAGAGGGAAGAAAGTCAGCAACTCTCTCAGTAGTTTTGTCCACAAGATGAGTACACGTGTCTCAGGACTGGGGGCACGTGACTACATAGGCGCGACATGGTCTCGTCGCTTCTTTATATAGGGGGTGGACGGACACCCTAACTGTCCAGTAAGTTAGTAAGCTCACTAACTACCGTATTTGCTTCCAATCAAGAAGTGTCTGTTCCAGATGGTTCGGCGCGCCTGTCGGCTCGTTAGCTAACACCTAAAGTAATCCTCCACCTTTTAGTTCCAAGAGGTGGATCTCGCAAAGCTTAAGCTGAAGTGAAATTTTACGCAACACCTACGCCGTATAATTTTGCGCCGTACGATACGCCTTTTGCATTTTTACGTTGCATGACAACGCCTTCCTTTTTGCTTCGGACGTGAAAAAGGAAGAAAAGCCGAACATTTGTAACGTCAGTACAGTAAAATGACAAACCTGTCTATGGGTGCTTTTACGTAAAGCACCACCACGGAACGTCATAAGACACTCTTACGAAAAACGTTCAAAACGTATGCTTACGGAAGGCACAACGCACGGTGTGCATGCAAGAATGATGCAAAAAACTTACAAAGAAGAAAACAAACTACAATATGCAAAGCAATTTAAAAGATTTTGATAATTTTCATGCCATTATTACGTCTAATAACGAGCAAAAACCGTTGAAAAATGATCGACCGGATCAAAATCAAGATTCCGGTCATTTTAGTAACCAGTATCCGCGCGTGTAGACACCTAAAAATGTCTCCCCAAAACCAAACCCGATGATGAACAAACTTTCACCGCCACTATTGGTCGGGTTCAGTATTTAATCCCGAGAGTGCTTAAAAAATTGTATTTAATTAAATTCAATTTTTGAATAGTCCATGGATCAGTCTTAATGTTTAGTCAAAGCATAGTTTTTAATTTCAGCCCAAACCCTTTTTATTTTATTGTTTTATTATTTATTTTAGCCCAAACCTTTTATTTATTTTATTATTTTTGCCCAAATAATAATAATAAATTAGAAATGGCCCAAAATTATCAATCGGCACTTAAAATGCTGAGTGAAATTAGGGTTAAAAATGAATTTAGACGGAAAAAGGACCACAGACTCCCACGTCACAGGAGCTGTCCACCGTGTCACGGGAAACTGTCCCGTCTGACGGTGGGATTCCCCGTGACACGGGGCACCTGCTGTGACACGGGGGTTTCCGTGTCCTTTCCGCGTAAACCCTTAACGCGTTTTCTCCCCCGTTCACTAAATATTTCCCGCGTTACACAACAGTATACCGTGTCACGAGAATGTTCCCTGATTGACGGTAGGATTTCCCGTGTCACGGTACACTTTGCCGTGTCGCGGTATACTTTTTTAGGGTTTTTATCTTTTTAGGGTTCTGTGTGTTCCATCAACACATTATTTCTATAAATACCCCCTCATTTATGATGTACGGTACATCAATTAATTCTCTATTTTTCTCTCCTCTATGTTCTAGCCTAAACACCATCCTACCCTCCTTCTTTCAAAATTCCTTCTTCAAGCACTCCAAGGAGTCCGTACTTTACTCGTGGTTCTGTCCTTAAGCCAAGGCGTGAAAGGTAGAACTATTTGAGGGTTTGGCCCCAAATCAACTCTACTTAATTTAATTATTATTTATTATTATTATTTCCTTGAAGTTACTAACTCGTTTATTATTTTATAGTTGCAAGCAAACAGAATCAAAGAATTATGTTCCTTTGATTTCTATTATTTTTCTAACGTTTTTATATTGTTGGAATTATTGCTAAATTGCTTCCAATATTAATGTTTATTCTATTATTATTTATTGATCACCATATTGCATGTTAAAGAGAATATGTAATTGAAAATCACGCCTAATAAGATAATTTGGACAACCGGTTTAGGTTCCTTTTTAATCTTGTTATTAATCGAAGTGATCATTAATATTTTAGAATAATGTGTTGCATTAATATTAAACCAATTTAGCTTAATAATAGTTTGGAGCGAATTGAATATTTTGTTTGTATGCCTTCGAGATCGCAGGAATCATTTTTCACTATAAGAATCGAGTAGAGGCCAGTACGGGCGAATGTGACTCCATGACTCACTTCGTACCATCATCCCCGATCCTCCTTTTCTGGTTCTGAATCATATGGAGTTAGTAATCTCATGGATTATGAATGGGGTGTAACCTTCACGGGTCAATCGTTATTGCCTATCGTTGTTCCTTTATCGTGGTTGCCTTTTATGATCCGTGAACGGTTTACAAGTTCCTTAAAAACTTGTTGGCTGCTCCCTACTTTCCTTGTCCCTAATCGTATTATGTCAATTCCCACTTCCTATGAGTGCCAAGAATATTCACCACATGCTTTCACGTATGCGCACTTCGAGCGACGCCTACAATTTGGCGACTCCACTGGGGAGGATTCTTGGTTATTTATCGATTTGAGTGATCGGTATTTAATTAAGATGAGTGGATGAGACTTAAATGATTCTTGAAAAATATTCTTGTGATTTATTTGGCATTTTTGCATAAGCATAGACGTTTTAATGTCGCATTTAGGTCTGTCCCGTAGGATAAATTGAATAACTTGATTGCGTACGAAGGAAAACAGGGCAATAGTCAGATCTTCTGACTGCTGTGCCACAACAGAATTTGCCGTGTCATGGCGCAGTTCACCGTCTGACGGTGGGCTGCACCGTGGCACGGTAGTATCTTCCGTGTCACGACAGTCCTAAAATCAGTCCAGTGGCTTGTTTTATCTTCTCACAGTCAACTTCCTTCGATTTTTCTAAAAAAACGTGTGTGTTCTACATGCGTCTTAGCACCGGGGGATTTAAGCTCTATCAACCCAAAAACGCTCATGGCAATAAGGGTTCATCCGAGTTATTAAATCCACCCAAACCATGGAGTTGAGTTCGATTTCATCACGAACTCGCGGAGCCGCCCGTTGGAATACACCCTCAAGGGAGGATGCCTTGCTAACGCGTCCAAACTCTTAACCATGGTACCCTATTGACACCAAATAAACCTGACCATAGTCGAACATAGAACTTGACCTTAGGTTGCGAACTATTCTTTGCATCATTGTGCCTACGTGTTTTCCTTGTCTCGAGAAAGTTCACCGTGTCACGGCAATTTCCACCGTGGCACGGTGGATTTCCAGAAAAAAAAAACCGTGCCACGGTGAACTTTCCCATGACACGTCAGCATCCACCGTGCCACGGGAAAGTTCACCGTGTCACAGCAGTTTCCACCGTGGCACGGTGGAAACCCAGCACAAAAAAAGTAAAAAAAAAAAAAACCACCGCGGTACGGCAGCTTGTACCGTGACACGGTACTGTTTTCCGTGTCACGGTGCCCTTGAAATAAGTCCAGTCAGCTTTTTTTTTAGTCTTCCGTGTTAATTTGGTCCTCGCGTCAGTCATTTTGGTTATTGTTCACATATCTAGCCATACGATCATACCACGAGTCTTATAACATCACTTAGTCACTCACGAGTCAAGTATAGTCCACACACTTTTTTTTATGTTCCGACTCGAGTCGTGCACCAGGTCGTTTATGATCGTATATATACTAGGTTCATGCACCCTTTTTTCGTCATAATAAAAAAATGAGTGGAGTTTTCTAACCTGTTTTCAAATGTCTTTTTTTTTCCTTCCTTTCCTATCTTGAGCAATGAGTCAAACAATTAAGTGAATTATTTTATTTCACAGTACTTGGTCAAGGAACAGGATAGATTAATACGGTTTGAGTCATTACCGCAATAATCTATCAGATCTAATAGGTGTTCAAAGAGAACTTTGCCATCTCCACATTACTTATCACCTTTCAATGGCCACTAAAGAATGATCGTATGGCTTGACATGTGAATAATAACCAAAATGACTGACGCAAACTAAAGAACTTTTCCATCTCCACATTACTTTGCCATCTCCACATTACTTATCACCTTTCAAAGAGAACTAATCCATCGAGGCACTGTCTGCCATGATGCAAACCCTTACCACTAGGGTCACAATTACACATCTTGGGGGCTTCTCTCGGGTCTTGAGCCTTTTACCCCTTTCTTCCTTAAACCATCAACTTAACCACATTACAACCCTTGAAATACCTCTTTGAGGTGTACACACACTTGTGCAAAGTTCGGTTTTAAGGCTACGTTCGGCCTGATTCCTAACGGATACGTAGGCAACCTTACATTGGGGTGCGACCACATTCATATTCATATCTATACATGATCGAGTCAAAGAATATCCACTGCTCATCTCTATATCCCTACCCATTTAGATCTAGACTTGGGGGCTTGAACCCACATCACATTAGCTTACCCAACCTAAAGAGTAATCATCTTTGACTCTTCACACATATATTTCCATCACCATAACCTTTGCAGCCTCACCTTAGTATCACTTTCACACACTTCTTTCACACATACATATCCATATCATCTTTCCCTTAGGAACCCTTTATCATGAAATCTTGTTTCCCTACCGCGCATGCTTCATCATCTTTCAAGACAACATTCATCAGAAGAAACTTTGTATACTTGCTTAGCTTCTGGACCTGAGCAATGTTCATTGTTTCATGCATCGCATAATATGTTGAGTAACATTTCTATATCAATGATTTGTAATAATACAAAGCATATCGTTCTTAGCTCCTTGACCTAAGCAACATTCATAATCACTTCATTTATATATGTGCTTAGCTTCCAGACCTAAGTGACGTTCAAGATCGCTTCTTTACACCATATATGATGCTTAGATCCGTGACTTAAGTTCATTCATATATCGTGTCACATGATGTAATTGTCCTTAGCCTCCTGGCTTAAGAACATGCATCATGCATACATTATTTTCAGGACAAGCAATTCAATCCATACGATTCATTTCGTCTTGCTCAAGGAGGAAGTTCATAACTTCTTCCCTTTTTCATTATTTTATTTTGGGGAAGTTCAAAAACTTTTTCAAAATTTTTATCGAGGGAAGTTCGAAAATAAAATTTCATTTTTCACGTCTTTCTTTTTCGGGAGAAAGTCGGTACCCTCCACTCGTCTCATAACAAAAATGATGGAAATTTTTTGCTTTTGCATTTTCGGTTGCTTGTGTCTGCACACATACACTCAAACTATATACACACAATCACAAGTCATACTCATGTCATGTCATGTCGTGTCAAGTCAAACTTGGTCAAGTCAGTTGGTCAAGTCAATCATAGTCTATACGAGTCCCCTGTCAAATTTTATTTTGCAGGTCTCAATTACAGCCCACGTCCGGGGACAAGCGGACCATCTACAGCCCACGTCCGGGGAAAAGCGGACCATCTACAGCCCACATCCGGGGACAAGTGGACCATTTACAGCCCACGTCCGGGGACAAGCAGACCATTTACAACCAGCCCACTTCCGGGGACAAGCGGACCATCTACAACCCACGTCCGGGGACAAGCGGACCATCTACAGCCCACGTCCGGGAACAAGCGGACCATTTACAGCCCACGTCCGGGGACAAGCGGACCACCTACAACCCACGTTCATGGACAAGCGAACCAACTACAACCCACGTTCGGGGACAATCGAACCACCATCATTTAAAGGCACAAGGTTCTCGATACACAAAGACTTGCAATCTCATCATCTGTCGACTTTCCTCAAGCATGGAAAGTATTATCCGGTGGATTTCTTCAAGCATAGAAAACCGCCAAATTCATATGTCGGCTTTCCTCAAGCATAGAAAGTATCATTTGGTAGATTTCTTCAGGCTTAGAAAGTTACCAAATTCATCAGTCGGCTTTCCTCAGGCATGGAAAGCGTTCAACAAACATCATCCGGCGGATTCCTTCAAGCATAGGAAGCTGCCAAACTCATTTGTCACCGATACACTGGTGCCAGATACGTATTCTATCCTTTTACTCTTTTATCTATGGAATTAACATTTTTCTGCATGTATCGGCGTATACAGAGTGATTTAGGATCGCAGAACGTCTTAAATCATTCTCCGTCCCTATCGGCTACTTTGACTATCGTTTTAGAAACTGACGTTTCTACAAACTCAGTCAAAGTGGGGGCTTCTGTAGACACCTAAAAATGTCTCCCTAAAACCAAACCCGATGATGAACTACCTTTCACCGCCACTATTGGTCGGGTTCAGTATTTAATCCCGAGAGTGCTTCAAATATCGTATTTAATTAAATTCAATTTTTGAATAGTCCATGGATCAGTCTTGATGTTTAGTCAAAGCATAGTTTTTAATTTCAGCCCGAACCATTTTTATTTTATTGTTTTATTATTTATTTTGGCCTAAACCTTTTATTTATTTTATTATTTTAGCCCAAATAATAATAAAAAATCAGAAATGGCCCAAAATTATCAATCGGTACTTAAAATGCTGAGCGAAATTAGGGTTAAAAATGAATTTAGACGGAAAAACGCACCATAGACTCCCGCGTCATGGGATCTGTCCACCGTATCTCGGGAAACTATCCCGTCTGACGGTGGGATTTCTCGTGACACGGGGCACCTGCTATGACACGGGGGTTTCCGTGTCCTTTCCTCATAAACCCTTAACGCGTTTTCTCCCCCGTTCTCTAAATATTTCCCGCGTCACACAGCGGTATACCGTGTCACGGGAATGTTCCCCGTCTGACGGTAGGATTTCCCTTTTCACGGTACACTTTGCCGTGTCGCGGTATACTTTTTTAGGGTTTTTATCTTTTTAGGGTTCGGTGTGTTACCTCGGCACATTTTTTCTATAAATACCCCCTCATTTATGATGTACAGGACATCAATTAATTCTCTATTTTTCTCTCCTCTATGTTCTAGCCTAAACACCATCCTACCCTCCTTCTTTAAAAATTCCTTCTTCAAGCACTCCAAGGAGTCCGTACTTGTGGCTTTGTCCTTAAGCCAAGGCGTGAAAGGTAGAACTGTTTGAGGGTTTGGCCCCAAATCAACTCTACTTAATTTAATTTAATTTAATCATTGTTTTATTATTATTTCCTTGAAGTTACTAACTCGTTTATTATTTTATAGTTGCAAGCAAACAAAATCAAAGTAAGAATTATGTTCCTTTTATTTCTATTATTTTTCTAACGATTTTATATTGTTGGAATTATTGCTAAATTGCTTCCAATATTAATGTTTATTCTATTATTATTTATTGATCACCATATTGCATGTTAAAGGGAATATGTAATTGAAAATCACGCCTAATAAGATAATTTGGAAAACCGGTTTAGGTTCCTTTTTAATCTTGTTATTAATCGAAGTGATCATTAATATTTTAGAATAATGTGTTGCATTAATATTAAACCAATTTAGCTTAATAATAGTTTAGAGTGAATTGAATATTTTGTTTGTATGCCTTTGAGATCGCAGGAATCATTTTTCACTATAAGAATCGAGTAGAGGCCAATACGGGCGAATGTGACTCCATGACTCACTTTGTACCATCATCCCCGATCCTCCTTTTGTGGGTTCGAACCATATGGAGTTAGTAAACTCATGGATTATGAATGGGGTGTAACCTTCACGGGTCAATCGTTGTTGCCTATCGTTGTCCCTTTATCGTGGTTGCCTTTTATGATCCGTGAACAGTTTACAAGTTCCTTAAAAACTTGTTGGCGGCTCCCTACTTTCCTTGTCCCTAATCGTATTATGTCAATTCCCACTTCCTATGAGTGCCAAGCATATTCACCATGCTTTCACATAGGCGCACTTCGAGCGACGCCTACAGCGCGCAACTTAGTGGGTCGCGCTGGCCAGGTGACCGCATCGTTCTGAGTTGTGCTGGCATTTCATGCGCAAAAAAATCAGTTGCGCGCGACATTTATGTCAACAAAATGAAATCGCTGAGCGTGATTTTCATTTCGCTATTTCTTTCTCCTTCCTTCGCCATTTTCGCCCCTTTCTCTCTCAGGAAGCTCGAATTTTCTTGTTTTTCAAAGCTAAAGGAAGTAGATCTTGTCCCTTATTCATATTTTCCATAATCCAATGTAATTTTTTTTGTTATATTTCGTTTGATTTAGGCTTAATTGGGGCGATTTTCGAACCGTTAAACCCTAAATTTCGAATTTGGGGGTTTTCGATTCGGTCCATTATTCTTGAAATTGTTTGTTCCATGTTGTTATACTATGTTTAAGGAGTTTTTTGCAACAAATTTCATTAAAAATGGTTATTTATTGAACTTTATATGAGCATTTCTTTGTTCAAGTTCGTTCTTGCACTTTTCTTCGAATTTTACTCGATTTTATTGCTGTTTCTTGCTCATCTTGATTACACTTGCTGCTTATGAAGTAGATTATAGTGATAGAACCAATATTACTTTCATAATTCATTTTTGCGAATTTTAAATTGTTTAAGAATGGCGCAAAACATACTCTTAGCTTTATTTTTGCCATGTTTAAACCTCAAAATTGTTTGGTAGATGATAATCATGTTTATATTACTATTATTCATCTAAGAGTAGTTTATTCTTTGAGATTTTGAAATACAATCCCTTTAATACTTAGTTGAAACTGGTATAGGATGGCTTTTGTGGGTGTTAGAAGCCCCCATTTATTGAGTTTAACTGCAAGTATCGTAGCCCCCAAGTATGGGCGGCATTCGATTTTCGTGTTTTGCCCTATCAGCAGCCGTTATGCTGCTAAAATGGGTCTAGAATACGTATATTAATAAAGTAAACTAATAAAGAAACTTTATCCATCATAGCATAGACTCGCCTCCATTCGTCGATGCTGAGGAGATTCTAGAGGGTCTTGACGAGGCGGTTCGCCTTGAAAGAGGGTGACCCGTCCTCGAGAGGAGGTTCAAGAGAGATGCGTCGCAGCCGATCGACGTCGGTAGGAGGATGTGGTTTGGGAGGCTCCTACCAACTGGGACCCTAGGGTCCTTAAGTGGGACCTAGAACATCATGTCTCGATCAGAGGGTGGCGCGGCATCATGAGTTCTTTGCGCCTACGTTTCTTTTTCTTTCCTTTGTTTCTTCTCCTTTTTAAACCATAACCGTTTTTTTATTATTTTTTTTTTTTATTTTCCTTAGAGTGAGCCTAGCATGCGTTTATACGGCTCTGGTGACTTGGAGCCCGTTTTGAGAGTTTGCCCAAGGTGGCAAAGGAGATTGTGGGGCTTTCGCGGATTGACTCCCAGCTGGCAGCTCTTTGGGATTTATCGAGTCAGCCTGCGTCGTTAGCTTTCCTCCGTGGATTGCTAGAGTTTTGGTGGGATTCCACCAACACTTTTCACTTTCCATGGGGAGAGATGACATTTACCTCTTTCGATTTCTCTATGATTACGGGTTTTCCTTTTGGAGGCGAGCCCGTAGCCATAGAGTTCGTTAAGGGGTCAGACGAGAGACTGCGCGACCTTGTGGGGGACCGTCTTGCATCGACCCTTCACGTGTACGCGCAGTCTTGTCCGTACTTAGTTCTTGCCGACGAGTTGTCGGCTAACGAGCTTGATCGGCAGTGTACACCTGAGCAGCTGGTTTTGATATACATTGCTCACGTTCTTTCCGTCACTATCTTAAGTGATCGAGGAGAACGTTTTGCTATTGGGTTACTTATTTGCCTTAGTGATTTGGAGCAAGTAGATAACCTGAGTTGGGCGGAGGTGTCGTATGCCCGTATGCTTACAGCTATGGGCAAGGCAACCCGGGTGATGGATTCCGCGACAGCTTCTTAGGTGCCTCGGATCTCCCTTACGTTGCATGGTCGTATCCTTGGGGTACGTAATTTAAGCTTCTTTAGATTATTATTTTTGCTTTTCTCCTTTAGGCTTGGGGATACTCGTACTTGCCTTTCTTAGCCCCCGGGATGCTTGGGGCTGCTCGTTTTCCTATCGGCCATCGATTGGTCACGATTAAGAAGAGACAAGCCACTTCTGCCGGGGACATTCGCTAGAGGATCCTTTCTGCGACTCTTGCGTCGGTGAGTATTTCAACTACATGTGCATCTTTTGATTTTATTTATTTTTTGACGATTTTTCATGTGGTTTTGTTTGTAGATCGATCTCCATCATTGGAGTTTGATCGTCGGAGTCCCTGGGCTGTCCAGTCTGGCATGATTCGTTGCCATTTTCTTGCTCTTTATCAGGGACTTCCAGTCCTTCAGAGGACAGACGCTTGGTTTTTAGGTGAGTGTGTTCTCTGGCAGTCTGCATTTGAGGAGCCCATGGTTCCCGTGGATCCTCCGATCTGGATGTTACGTCCGGACTTGCTATCTAGCGAGGATCGAGCTCAGACGATCCTTGGTTATCCAGCGGAGCAGCTGGTGCTACCGAATGCATCGTATCCGACTTTCATTGCATCCAGGCTGACTCCTTTCCCAGATTTTGTTCCGGTTTGTACTTTAACTCTCTTTTCTTATTTATATTTTTTTTTCGGAACTTTGACCCTTTTATTTATTTTTCAGCGGGTTGAGCTAGGTGGTTGGGTGTCTCCTACAGCGGAGATCACGTATACCGATGCCGTTGGGTTGGTAATTCATGAGATCCTTCCAGCAGCGGAGGATGGGGAGGGGATACCGCTCGAACCTGAGACGGTTGAGTCGGTATGGTCCTTATGCATATGTATTTATATATATTTTTGCTAACTGTCCTTGTCCTTTGGAACAGGTTTCGCGAGAGACCGTGAACGGCATGGTGAGGACTTTGCACGATTTCCGTGCTGCTTATTGGAGAGCGCTCCTCACTTTGTCATGTCGTGATAATCGGATGGTCGCAGTGAGTTAATTATTTATTTTTCTTTTAACGAAGTTATCACGCATTTTATGTATTAATCTTCGTTCGGATTTTGCAAGATGTGCAGCAGCCGTGTGGGAGTCGCCGACCATCCTAACTTCCTTTGTACACCCATTTTTTTTATATTAGGAAACAAATGTATATATATATTTTTTGTTGTACATATGACACGTTTTTTTTTTTATATATGTCATTTTTTTTTGTTTCCCTGTGTACATTTTTTATTTTATTATATATTTTATTATTTTCTACCTTTTTCTCTTTTTTTTTTATTATAAAAATTTTGCAAAAATTTTCCGAGGGAGGGAAAGGTTCCCGACTTACCCCCCTCGAAAAAATAACAAAAAAGGAAACAAGGGAATAGAAAAAAGAAAGGAAAAAATAAAAAAGAGAATATGAAAAATAAGAAAATATTAAGGAAAAGGACACAAAGGTTAGTAAAAGGTAAGCGTATGATTTGTCTTAAGATCTCGTGGGATTCCGTAATTATGTAGTCCAAAATATGGAAATAATCCTAACTCACATGTCGCCATAGAGCAGACGCGCACAACTGTAGGAGTTGCGCGCGGCTGTCGCGCGTATGTGAATTGGTTGCGCGCGTACGTCGCACGCAACTCATGAGTTGCGCGCAACACTTGGTGGTGAACTTTCCTTCGAGCGAAAATTGCCAAAATTTTGCCCCTTTTGGGTCTATTTAAACGCGATTTCGTGTAGGCTTTTAAGTAGCTCACATTCATTCGCTTAGTAATAAGAATCTAAAAAGAATTAATATCTCTAAATTCTCTCTCTCCTTTTTTTATTTGAACAATGGTGAAAACCTTTGAACAACGCTTGAAGCAATGGGTCACCTCCCTCTCAACCGAGGATAAACTAACTTTCAAAATTTACCACCTAGACCCTTTATTGAACTATATGCAACTAGTGATCAATTTTGATTTTCTTCATGTCCCCGTCAACCATTGGGACTCTAACCATCATCTTTTCTTGTTTAAAGGGGACGAGATTGTCCCACTTCCTGGTGAGTTTGAGGCCTTGCTAGGCTTCCCTACAAACACTTTCCCTGTGACCTATGCGCCTACCTTGTCGGATTCCAAACCTATATTCCAAAGATTTTTTGGTTTGTCTGACAATGATATGACTAACATTGGAAGTGAAGAAGGCGTGAATTTGATCCAATTTATTAAACACTTCGTCGCCCCTCGTGACAACATGACTAAACAACGCTTTAAAATTCGTGCTTTATGTTAGTGTCTTGTTGTTAATTGTTTACTTAGGACAGGCAAAGAGTATGAAGATTATTCCATGGTGTCCATAGTAGAGCAAATAGAGGGATGTCATTCACCCGCTCCTTTGGCTTTAGCGAAAACCGTTCTATGCTTGAATCGCCTTAGATGAGACCCTAACGAAAACGGTTTCACGGGAAGTCCACTCCTATTACACGTACGTTTTTTTTACGTCGTATTCCAGCGTAAGTCATGAAGTTGCGCTGGTATGACCAGCACAATCTTCAGCGATGCATGCGGTTGGCGCGCGTAACTGATTTTGATGCGCACGACACCTGCTTGTGTAAATCGCAAAATAATTTGTTTTTTTCTTTTTTTTTAGATTTGGCTCATGGAGCGTTTGCGAATTGTTGATCAGCCACAAAACCTTGAAGCTAACAGAGTAAGGACATTCCCTGGACGTCGAATTCTTTATAAGCATAAGAATGAAGAAGAATGGACGTCGTTTTTCTGTAACGGGGTTCCCAACATACGCTTTGTGATTCCTTGGTGGAACATAAGTAGTATGGTGGGAAATAGTTTCAATTGCCCTTATATTAGGCTTCTTGGCCTATCTAGTACCACTTATATTTTTCCTTGTAGGGTAATGAGACAATATGGGATGAAACAAATCATTCCCCCCACAAGATTATGATGCCCCTAAAGATGTGATATTTAAACCCGAAAGAATTCCTCGTTGGATGGAATATTGGTTAAGTCTTCCTAGGTGGGTAGTACAAAATCCAACAACGAGTATTGTATTATCTTCCTTTTACAAAGTTTAGATGAATGCGGCGGATAAGGGCAAATTAAACAAGGCTCGATCTCAACTTCAAGCCGCCACCGCTCGCAATCCACCTAAGCCTTTGATGCATTTAACCACTACTACTCCTAGTGGCCAAAACAAAGGAGTGAGAAGAAAATTAGACTTCTCATCCCCTAAGGCTCGTTCGAAGGAAACAAAAAGGAAAGCTCCCTCCAAACTCGCGCAACAAGGTGTGAAAATCAAATAACCTTCACCAAACACTCGCAAGAAAGCTCCAATCGTCAAAGGGAAAGGAAAATAGGTTGCAAAGGCCCCAATCCCTAAATTAAAAAACAATGTTTGGGTTAAAAAGAAGAGTGTAGGAGAGAGCTCTAAGGCTTCTTAAAATACTGCGATGGAAACTACTCCTCCATCATCTGTGACAATCGAGGATATAGTAAAACCTTAGAGTGTTACACAGTTATATCATTAGTTTAATTCGAATAAAGTGTAATCACTACTATGTTTTTTTTTTGTTTTTACTATCTAATTCAATAATGTCTCTCTCTCTTTTGGATTTTGAATAAAATAAAAATGAGCTTTATAATATTTATTTTTTTTTAATTTTGATATGACCGAATCATAAAGATTGCCTACGTATTCGTAATACAAAATCATGTCTTTGCGTAGTTCTTCTTTTTTATTTATTTGTTTTATATTATTTTTATTTTTTCTATAATCTCTTGAATAGAAATTAAATGAAAAAACTAATCAAACTTTGTTTAAAAAGAAAACATTCAAATCAAAGTTTATTTTTTTTTTCCGAGTATATGTTATTTTTAAGAAACGCCCTCTTTTTGTCGCAAGTAAAAGTCAAAACTTTTTTCAAGCATAAAAATTCGGGTTCGTAGTTCATCGTTAGGTGGCGCGCGCAACAAAATTTGTTGCGCGTGACATCCGCGCGCAACTATTCCTGTTGCGAGCGACACATGTGCTACGAGCGTTATAAAAAAAAATTATTTTTTGCATTATTACCCCCACAAGTGTGAACAGTTTTTCGTGATGTTCGAAAAAATCTGAACACTTAGAATAATCTTTTTAATTTACATTACCCCCCATGTGTTATGTGCTTTGTCGTGTTATTCGGTAAAGTGCATAACACTTAGAATCTTTCAATTGAATGCTAAAAATAATTTATTTAATGAATGAACGAGTTTATCCGGGTTTCATATGTAATCTTTTTTAAGTTGATCAATGTTTATTAATTGGCGAATTTCATATCCTCCAATATCCATTAATTTGACGGCTCCTCCTGATAGGATTTCAATTACGCGGTAGGGACCTATCCAATTACGCTTGAATTTTCCTCTTGGATCGGTTGGTGGACCCCTAACCTCCTTTAGTACAAAGTCACCTTCTTTGATATTTCTGGGTTTTACCCTTTTATTAAAACGACGCGCAATTCGCCGTTGGTAGACTTGTACATGATGCAAAGCTCTTAACCGTCGTTCATCGAGGAATAAAAGCTCTTCATACCTTGCGCTTACCCATTCAGCTTTCGGAAGCTTACTTTCGAGTACGATGCGTAGGGATGGTATTTCCAGTTCGATTGGTTGAACTGCGTCCATTATGAAAACTAAAGAGTATGGAGTTACCCCTATTGATGTTCGTATGGATGTTCTATAACCCCATAATGCGAAGTGTAGTTTATTCGGCCAGTCTTTATAATTTTCTGTCATTTTCTTAATGATGACTTTTATGTTTTTGTTTGCCAATTCTACACCTCCATTCATTTGAGGTCTGTATGGAGATGAGTGATGATGTTTTACTTTATAACGAGTTAAGAGGGTCTCGACTTCAGCTTTGAATTGAGATCCCTGATCACTAATTAGTTCATGTGGAACCCCATATCTACAAAATATGGTTTGTTCAAGAAACTTTGCGACATGTTTAGAAGTGATATTCACGTAAGAAGCGGCATTAATCCACTTGGTAAAGTAATCGATGGCTACTAATACGTACTCGTGCCCTCCTACTCCTGTTGGAGAAACTTTACCGATTATGTCAATTCCCCAAGTTGAAAAAGGCCAAGGGGAAGTGATGTTGTATAGTTCGGATGGTGGAAGGTGTTGTAAATTAGCGAACATTTGGCACTCTGGACATTTTTTGACATATTATATGCAATCATGTTCCATAGTGGACCAATAGTACCCTAGTCGTGAAATTATCTTTGTAAGCATTTTACCATTCATGTGAGGTCCACAAACGCCTCTATGAGTATCTTACATAAGGCGTGTGGATTCGGGTTGGTCTATACATAATAAGCTTTGACCATAAGGTCCTTTTTTGCATAGTTGACCATTTACTAGACCGTATTGTGCCGCGAGGTTCTTTGGTCTTTTGAAGAAGTATTTTCAGGGTATGTGCCTGGGTAATATATTGAAGAATATGATCATACCAAGGATTATCTCCTTCAATGTCATTTATTTTCTCTATTGCGTTGCAATATGATGGTTCTTCTCTTCTATCAACGCATAATGGCATCATATTTAAGTGATCTGGAATGTTGATCATTGAGGCTAATTTTGCTAGCGCATCGGCAAATCGATTATCATCCCTTGGGAGATATTTAAAATCAATATATTAAAAATGCTCGATGAGTTTCTCTAGGTGTGCTTGGTATAATATCATTGTGGAGTTCTTTATTTTCCATTTTTTCAGTATATGATTTATAATCAAACTAGAATCTCCATATACCTCTAATTTTCGCACACCTATGCTAGCGGCTAGTAACCTCAAAGTCTAATTTGACAGAGATTGGAGTATGTGCTCCCTATGGACTTATGAGTAATACCCCTACGCCACATCCTTTTTGATTGGACGCACCGTCGAAGTAAATTACCCATTTGTCATCTTTTGTCATGAGAATCTCTTCATCCGGAAGATGAGTAGTTTCTGCATGACTTTTCTGAATTGGATGTTGGGCTAGAAAGTCGGAAATCACTTTTCCTTTCATTGACTTTTCAGGAATATATTTTAGCTCGAATTAAGCAAACATCACCAACCACTTGGATATCCTTCCTTGTGTTGGTGGTTGTTCAAACAAATACTTTATCGGATTTTGTTGAGAAATTACATGAGTGGTGTGTGGTAGCATATAATGTCGCAATGTTTTAGTTTCCCACACTAACTCTAGACTCGTTTTTTCCAAGGTGCTATATTTTGTTTCATATTGAATGAACTTTTTACTTATAAAAAATATATTGTACGCTCGACTTTTTCTACCTCTTGTGCTAACATGGCGCCTGTGGCTATGTCTGTAACTGTGATGTATAGCCTAAGAGGTAGTTTGGGTACTGGTGGTGCTAAAATTGGGGGACTTTTGAGATAATCTTTGATTTTCTTACAGGCCTTTTGGCATTGATCGTCCCATTCATGTTTTCCCTCTTTTTTTAGTTTTTAAAATATTGGACCGCAAGTCATAGTCAATTTGTTGATGAATCAACTAATGTATTGCAATTTGCCAAGGAACCCCCTAATTTCTTTTTCTGTTTGAGGGGGAGGCATGTCAACA
The DNA here is from genome assembly GCF_948465745.1 of Chenopodium album. Classification (NCBI taxonomy): domain Eukaryota; kingdom Viridiplantae; phylum Streptophyta; class Magnoliopsida; order Caryophyllales; family Amaranthaceae; genus Chenopodium; species Chenopodium album. Next base: position 64,329,794 of record NC_137834.1, on the reverse strand, counting down.
ATTGCCTTTATTTTAGAGGGATCGATCTTAATATCATGTGTTCTTACTACGTATCCGAGTAACTCGCCGGAAGTTACTTCGAAGGTGCATTTTTGTGGATTCAATCGCATTTTGTATTCTTTTATGCGAGTGAAAAAATTTGCGTAAAGCTTTTATATGTCCCATTCTATCTTTGGACTTTACTATCATATCATCCACATACACTTCTATCTCTTTATGTATCATATTGTGCAAGAGAGTCGTAGCCGTTCTTTGGTACGTAGCTCCTGCATTTTTAAACCAAATGGCATGACTGTGTAGCAATATGTACCCCAAGGGGTAATAAAGCATGTCTTTTCTTCATCTTCTTTTGCCATTAAAATTTGGCTGTAACCTGCGTATCCATCCATAAAGGATAACATCGCATGTTCAGCCGTGTTATCTACCAATATGTCAATATGTGGTAGAGGAAAATCGTCTTTAGGGCTAGCCTTATTATGGTCCCTAAAATCGACACACATGCGAACTCGTCCATCCTTTTTGGGGACTGGGACGATGTTAGCCACCCATTCTGGGTAATTACATACGCAAATGAAACCAGCGTCCAATTGTTTCTGTACTTCTTCTTTTTTTTAATGCAACATCTGGTTTCATTCGTTGAAGTTTTTGTTTTACTGGTTTTGAGGTAGGGTTCAAGGGAATGGTATATTCCGTGATTTCCCTACCTATTCCAGGCATGTCCTTGTATGACCAAGCGAACATGTCTTCGAATTTTTTGAGAGTCGATATGAGAGTCGATTGCTCTTCCGGATTTAGAGTTAAGGCAATTTTGACTTCTCTTTTAATTTGTTTTCATTGGTTCCTATATTGACTATTGTAGTTTCTTCAATGATAGGGTTCTTTTGTTCTCGTTCATTCATTAGTTCAACCAATTTATTAATGTCATCATCTTTATTAGATTGATTGTTATAGCATTCGAAAGATTAAAGAGAAGGCATATACTCAAAAATAGAGCTCATATTATTAAATTAAAAAAAGAGTACATCAAGGGAAGAATCCTTTTTGGGATCCTTATCCTTAGAACTAGAAAATAAAGATTCAGTATTGGCCACAAGGCCTAAATTTCCAGCTTCCCTAGAGTCTATGCTAGATTCATCGTCTGATTCTTCAAGCATCTTCCCTTCGCCTGTGATGATCTCCAATTTATCGCCTTTGTGATTAGTCCATTTGAAAGATTTCCTCCATCCATGCTCAAAGGTTTCATTAGAAGTGGTAATCAATGAGGTTGGGTCAAAAGCTTCATCTTGAATGGCATTCTGATTGGTCATTGTAGCGACATGATTTTGCTCTAGTCCAAATAGCAAGTTAAATGCTTGCCCATCATAGCACCCTGGAATTGGGCGTTTTGATTCAACGATTTTAAAATCGTCATTCAAGAAGTAGCAATCGTTGAATATTTTGAATCCATGCTTCTTGATTCCTTCCAGAACTAATGGTTCTGGAAAGTCGTAGCATGGGTAATCTTCTCCCTCCCTAAGGAATTGTCCATTAAGGGTTCGTCGGTAGGATGGGAGTAAACTGACTATCCCTTTCTTGTTGTTATCTCTACGTGTTTTGTTTTTTGCATCGTGAGACTCTAGTTCTTCTTTGGTTGGTTTATATCCCAATCCAAAAGAGAAGCTTTTCTTTGGGATAGGAAGTAAGAGGGATTTCTTCATTCCCATTCCCAAAGGCATCCTAGGAAAGTAATTACTCTTGAATAAGATGTTATTTACTATCTTGGTAGAATAAGGATCAAGCTTGAATGATTTTTCAAGGCTTTCTTCCATTTCTATTGTGTAGATTGGCTTTGCGGCAAATCCCCACATGTCCTCTTCATCATTATCATGGTTTATTTCCAAAAGTGATTGGTCATTTATAGCTATTTTGAGTGGAGAAGCATGTATAGTCATAGGAAGCCCTTGATAGTTCAACCTAATCATTTGATGAAGTGAGGATGGTATTGTGCCAAGCTCATGTATCCAAGGACGTCCAAGTAGAAGGTTGAATGTAGGTTAAATGTCCATAACATGGAATTCAACCATCTTTTGAATTGGGCCTGTGGTAATTAGTAGCCGAATAGTTCCACACACCGATCTTCTCGAGTTGTCATAGGCCCTAATACTTTGTGTTGTTGATTGAAAGTCTTTTTCTGGATTAAGGCCTAAATACTTCGCAGTTCGCAATGGGCATAAGTTTACAGCTGACCCATTATCTACCAAAGTAAGAGGGATGTTATACCCCTTGCACCCCACAGTTAAGTATAATGCATTAATGTGGGTAGTGTCTTTTGAAGGCAAATCATCATCAGTGAAAATGATTGATTTATCGGATTTTTTGCTAGTAAGCAAGCTAACGAGATCCTGAGGGGTCGTGTCTGTGCTTACATACAAGGCCGTTAGAGCATTCATAAGAGAATTCCTATGTTCTTTAGAAGTACTTAAGAGTTCCCAAACGCTAACATTCGCCTTGAATTGGCGAAGTTGCTTAACCAATGGATCTTCTACCTCAAGTGGAGGTGGTATTGTGTTTTGCATTTGACCTTGAGTTTGATTTTGTGTGGTCGAAGATCTATTTGGTGGTGGTGGTGCTTGATAAACTCGCTTAGAACAAGTTAGATGATCTACCTCATTTGGATTAGTCGTAGGACTCACAAACCAACTTTCTTTTAGAGGCTTTGGATGTGCCTCCATTTCAAGATGTTCCATGAGTTGTGCTTGATGCCATTGTTCATCCAAGGAGAGATTTGATAGGTCTTGCGACTTCCCCAAGAAATGATCCCAATCAAGCGCTCCATTTGTCTCATTTTGTAAACAAGATGGAGGTTGGACGGTGGCATACTTAGAGACATATAAGTCTTGAAAGTCGTCGCCCCATAATCCACATACTTCGTTAGTTTCCCCTATGAGTATTGTGGCTAGAGGTTTTTGATAGGTGTGATATAGTCCAAAGGATTGAACGTACCACTTCCCATATAATCCTCATCAATATGAAACACCCCTAATGGGGATGCATTATTGTTAGGTTTGGGCGTGGGAATTCTCCCATCGTCTACTAAATCTTGTATTTTGTGCTTTAAGACGTAGCAACGTTCAGCATCGTGCCCAACGCCCCTATGATAAGCACAATAAGCATTACCATCCCATTGAGGAAGGCTTCTTTCTGGTGGAGTGAGTGGTGTTGGCCCTGTTGGCGCAAGTAAGCCTTTTTCACTTAATATTTTTAATAACTCTTTATAGCTTACAGGAAATGGTTTAAATTTTCTTTCTTTTATTCACCTCCTTCTAGGATCATTATTGTATAGATTTGTATTATTATATTGCGTGGTGGTCGCAAATACATCAATAGAGGATGATGTATTATCATTCCCCTTTTTGTAGTTATTCTTAGGTTGATGATGATAATAGGGTTTATTTGCTTTTTCTTTAGCAAGATCATCTTCAATCCTAGTAGCCACAGAATAGACCTTTTGAAAAGTGTCTAGACCAAGGTAGCGTAGATGTTTGTTGTACTTTTCATGACAGTTGTCGATGAATTTTTGTATCAACTCGAGTTCAGGTGGCCTTTGGGCAAGGTGGGCCGCCTTTTCTCGCCATCTACCACAGAAATCAAGGAAACCTTCATCGTCGCCTTGCTTAAGCATTTCAAGCTCGCGTAGAGTTGATTTGAACTCTACGTTACTCTCATATTAGGTAATGAAAGCCGAGAATACATCTTCCCATGTTGTTTTAAATTTTGGATCCAACCCATAGTATCATTCTCTCGCGGTTGGGTCTAAAGATAAAGAGAAAGTCAAAGAATAAAGCTTGGGATCAACTCCCTTTAATGCCATGGTGCCAGTAAAACACATTAAGTGGTTTTGTGGATTATTAGTCACCTTAAATATTTGCAAGTCCGTAGCTACGAACTTTTCTGGCAAAGCAAGTCCCGAGGGAGGAGCAAACTTTTTTGCGTCGAAGTACTTGTTCCCCATGGTGGAACGAAGAACAAGCTTATCTAACGACTTTTCTTTGACGGATAATTGTTCCATCTTTAGTTGCAAGGCTAGAGCCTCGACATTTTTCTTTTCGACTTTTTCAAGCTTCAGAACCGGCCCTAAAGGAAGTACGAGAGGATAAGTTAATCGATACGCTTGTTTAAAAGAAAAAAAAAGAAATAACGCAAAATATATTCGCACGAGTAACATCACCCTTAAACAATTTTCTGATTGAGGTATTGTTCGAACGAGTCAACTTGTTTTTTGAGAAATCAAATTGACTCGTAACAGTGGGCGCGCGGAAGAGATTGAGTTACATACGAACGTTGCGTGCAACCAAATCAGTTGCGCTGGTTAGGGTCGCGCAACTAATTAAGTTGCGCGCGCCACATGCTCGTAAATTCTTTTTTTTTTAAAAAATTCAAGCGCTTTTTTTTTTGTTTTGTTATCGGTTTTTTTTTTGTTTGTTTCTATGTTACCCTTCGAATATGACTCAAAATTATGAAGAGACTACTTCGTAATTGGGAACCTAGACCGAAAAAAAAGAAAAAGAAGAAGACTATCCTAACACGTTGCACATACTCACATAAGCACATAAAGCATATCATAAGCCAAGATTCACGTATTGCCATTCTAAGGTCAAAGAGGCTTGGGTGTCCAAAGGTACCGTATCTTAAGAAACGATGCACAAATCAATCACTCAACGTGTTGACTCATGATATTGTCCTCCCAACATTTTGTTGGTGATATGGGTGGGATGATTGTTATTGATTTTGGGATATAAGCCCAGTGTTGGTGACCCCTAATCAATGAGCCAATCCCAAATGGTTAAAGTGTCCTAGACTTATACATGATGCAATGTTGATTGTTTGGTTTTCACTTTTGCACAAAAGGAAGATATTATGCTTTCGAGTCTCGCTCTCTAACTAGAGATTATCCAAGTTAATTCTCGTTACAACCCATAGGCAACCTAGTGTTGTAACCCTTGGACCATAACTAAGAACTAATCATGTAACCTCTAAGTCCCCAGTGGGGTCGCCACTATAAGAAGGGCGATCCCGACATAAGGAGGTCCTTTCTTAGATGCCCATGGCCGTTTAAAAGCCTAGGAGTTTACACTTGTTAGAGTGTATTAGGAGTTCAATTCCTGACTGTTTGGGAGACCTTGAATTAGAAATGATACTCTCATCACGCTTTTTTGTAAGAAACAAGTAGGAGTCGCCAATGAGTTTTAGGAAAACTCATAAACCTTGTTCATGCCTTTCTTTCATGTGGAGTTCATGGAATAATTAGCACGAATCGTAAGTTTACCCATGCCCAAATTGGTATACATAAACCAGAAATGATTTCAGGAGGGAGGGTACTTAAATAATGTTCCTTTTAGGGAGGAATCGCTATTCTAGCCCTAGTACGACCTCTACTAGCTCTTCCTTTTTTTCAATTTCATTACCAAACAATATATGCAACGCGATACCTAAAACTATGTTAGTTAATTTTATTTACACAAGTTAATTCACGTAGGAATTACATTGTAATAACATCGTTATTCTTTATTTAATCAAATTCGTGAAAAGAAAAAGAAAATAAATAATATTCGCCTTGGTTTAAGTGATCAACCAACAATTAATTATCCAATTCTAATCTTTATTTAACGCAAGATACTATGTGAAAATAATTAATTAGTCCTTTAAAGATGATCAAACAACCCTAATTAATTAATTAAGGTTCCTTTAAACAAGAAAATAAATGTGATTTATCTAAGTGCTCGGGAATTTACCACTTCTCTTTGCTAGATCTCCGTTTAGAACACTTATGGACACCTTCTTGTTGGGGAACCTCCACCGTAGTAATAAAAGATCAAGGGGTGAGTGTTTAGGACAAGAGGGTTTAGGTAGCACAAGTTCACAAGTATTTGGCCAGAGCTTTAGGTTATTTTCTATGTGTTTAAGCCTCGGATTAAGCCTCTATTTATAGGGAATGAGTAGGTTTAAGGTTTTGAACATTCTGCCGCAGCAGGTATCACGCGCAACAGGATTAGTTGCGCGTGGCATACCAGCGCAAGTGATTTAGTGCGCTACTATGGGCAGCGCACACTAGTGGAAAAAATCTTATTTGTAACAAGCTATTCGTAACGGACATATGATTTTCCGTTACAATTAAGTCATTGTAACGGGCAAATTCAATGTCCGTTACAAAAAAGTTGTGAATTGGCAGGAAAAGGATTATTCGTAACGGACAAATTGGTACCCGTTACGAATAAGTTGTTATTCGTAACGGACAGATTGGTGCCCGTTACGAATAAGTTGTTATTTGTAACAGGCATTATTCTGCCCGTTACGATTAACTAACTAATCGTAACCAACAAATATTGCCCGTTACAAATAGAAAAGTCAACAGAATTTTGACCTTGTTATTTGTAACTAACATGGGGTGTCCGTTACGAATAAGGTTTTAAAGTAAGCCCTAAATTTTTACTTTCCCCTTTCTCACTCCCTCTGTCAAAAAATTTCTTCTTTCTCTCTCCAATATTGAAGCAGCTCCCGCGCGCAACGTCGTCCTCACCTCCCTCAACTCCATTGAAGGAGCTTCAAGCTCAGTTCAATCTTTTGCTCCTCTCATTCTCACTCTTCTCCTCCATTGAATCGCACTTTGAGTTCTCCATTATTGAAGCGCACTCCGAGTTCTCCATTGAAGGGCTTTTTGAGTTCTCCATTGAAGCGCTGTCTGAGTTCTCCATTGAAGCGCTCATAGTTCTCCATTAAGGCGTACTCTTTCTCTCTCCTCCCCTAATTTCGTAACCCTTGTTTGAGTTTGCTTAATTGCAATTACTTAATTATAGGTTTTATTTTTTTCCCCAAATTAATTGATTGATTTTACTATTTTCCATTTGTTTTGGGTTTTATTATGTTTTAGTTTAAAAGCCTTTGAATTTTGAGGTAAGTATGAATTAATTGATTGATTTTTTCCCCAAATTAATCCTGCAATACTTCTCCCTGCACTAGGAACTTCTACGTGCATTATTTTTGACTGTTTGGTGGATTGTCTAAAGTGAGGTTGAAATGTACTGTTATTTTTTTGAGTGCAACTATGAATTTTAGTTACTGGTGAGCTACAAACAGACCAGAGTGGCCTGTTCTTCTGTAACTCTGTATAGTTCTAATAGGTTTGCTTCAATAAGATTAGAATTTGTACTTGTTATATGGAGTAAAAGATCACTAATTTTGTTAATTTTTTTGTTATACATTCTGTCATGAGAAATTCAGCATGCTCATTATTTTGTTAAATACAATGTAATATTTTCTCTCCCCCACCTTTCCTTATGATTTTGCAGAATTTATCAATGGGTTAATAACTTGATGCCTAATCGGATAGTACTTTGCTTTTTGTTGGTTGAAATTCTTTTGGAATTTTTAAGGGACTACTGGTTTAATAGATATTCCAGGTCAATTTATTAAGAAGAAGAGAAACAAAGGGAGCCAAATTCAGTATTAGTCTTACTACAATGATATTCCTGGCCATTTGTTTGGAAATGGAAACTTACTTCTATTTAATTTGATTTTTTGATTTTGCTGGGAAATGGGAGTGACTTGAATCTGATGTTTCAGGAGCAGCTCGGTCCTTAGCTCCCTCAACTCCATTAAAGCAGCTCCGTCCTCATTTCAAGATGGTGATTTGATGCGGCTTAAATCTGACAATTTGGTATGAGTAATTAATTGTTTTGTAGCTTGTTTTTTTGTTTAATTAGTACATTGCATTGAGAGTTTCTTTCTTATGATTTTTGTTTAATTTTCTTCCAATTTTCTGCCAATTCAAATGTGTTAATATTTATTATGCATTATATTTTCATATGCCTACATACCCGTTCAAGATTTACTCATTAGGAGTAAATCTTGAATAGTCCCCGTTTGGGACTGTTCTTGGAATTGTATTCTCACTTAGGATGTAAATGGTTGCTTGTTTTTCGGAAGTAAAGGTAATTTTGTGTTAGCATTCCCTAATGTGTTCTCGGGGTACATATGTAATTAAGAAATTAATTACATCGTGTACTTTGAGAACCATAGGGAAATGCTGCCGAAATTTCCTTAGGGCCGAAAAATGGTCAACCATTTGCTAATGAGAATACACTTCCAAGGATGGGTTAGGTTGGAGCGATAAGGACCTTTGGAATCATGCATTTGGAATGTGTTGATATGTGATGTTGAATATAATTTGTTTCTTAGGTTTTAATCATACATTTTTAGAAATGGACCGTCGTTGGATGTATAGTGGTTCTCGAACCACACCTAAATACTTAGCCGGGGTCAACGAGTTCTGTAGAATCGCAGTGCAACACCAATGGAGTACACTCGTTGAACAAAGGCTAACTAAAGCAAGACCTATTTTCTGCCCTTGTCGTGATTGTAACAATGTGAAGAGGTGGGAAGACATTACGAAAATAAAGGACCATTTGATTATTCGTGGGTTTATGCCAGACTACAGTATTTGGTATTGGCATGGTGAAAAATTTCCTCCCGCGGATAATTCTTCTATTAACGACAATGAAGCTGATGAGAGAGAGCCGAATGGTTTTGATGATAATGAAGTGGGTTTTAATGATGATGTTGAGGAAGACAGGATAGAAGAGATGATAGACAGGTTAGGCGATCATGTTAATGAAGATTCTCATATATATGAGAATGTGTCGAAAGCAGCTGAGACACCGTTGTATCCTGGTTGTTCTAAGTATTCCAAGCTTTCTGGGATTTTAACTTTATATAACTTGAAAGCGAAGAGCGGGTGGACCAACACTAGTTTCACTTTGTTGTTGGAAACCCTCTCTGATATGTTTCCAGAAGGAAATGACATTCCTAAGTCGACTTACTATGCGAAGAAGTTGATGTGTCCATTGGGTTTAGAGTACACCAAGATCCATGCATGTCCTAATGATTGTGTGCTATATCGAAAGGAGAATGAAAAATTGGATGCTTGCCCAAAGTGTGGTGTGTCACGATACAAGCGAGAGGGCTTAAATAAGGATCCCTTAAAGTGGCCACCAGCAAAGGTAGTATGGTATCTTCCTATAATACCAAGGTTGAAGCGCCTGTTCTCAATTAAGGATGAAGCAAAGAAGTTGGTTTGGCATGAAAATGAGAGGAAGAAGGATGGGTTGATCAGAAACCCAGCTGATTCGTTGCAATGGAAACACATTGGCAAGACATTTCCAGAATTCGGGAAGGAGCCGAGGAACATAAGACTGGCATTAAGTACGGATGAGATGAATCCATTTAGCACTCTTAGTAGTCAACATAGTACATGGACTGTTCTTCTGTCAATATACAATCTACCTCCTTGGTTGTGCATGAAGCGCAAGTACATCATGTTATCACTTCTAATCCCAGGTCCTAAACAACCTGGCCATGAGATAGATGTTTATTTGGAGCCCCTTATTGACGATTTGAAACTGTTGTGGGATGTAGGTGTTGTGACATTTGATGCTCTTTCGGGTACAAATTTCAGATTAAGAGCTATGGTGTTTTGTACTATTAATGACTTTCCTGCATATGGAAATTTGTAAGGGTACAAAGTCAGAGGACAAAAACCATGCCCTATTTGTGAGGATGACATGCAAATTACACGCTTGAAGCATTGGGGGAAGAATGTGTACATGCATACCAGACGATCACTTCGTCGAAATCACCCATACAGGAAGATGAGACAACAATTCGACGGGCATGTTGAGAAGGGAGTGAGTCGTGAGCCATTGACAGGAATTGAAGTGTATGAGAAAATTAAAAATGTTAAGACAATCTTCGGTAAGATGCACAGAGAGATACCGAAGAAGGGTGTGTTGTGGAAAAAAATGTCTAAGTTGTGGGATCTGCCTTATTGGAAGCACTTGTCGGTTCGACATTGTCTTGATGTTATGCACATTGAAAAAAATGTTTGTGAGGCACTAATTGGGACTTTGTTGAATATCAAAGGAAAGACAAAGGATGGTGTTAATGTGCGTAGAGACATGAAGGAAGCCAAAATTCGACCTAAGTTATGGGCTGAGGAAAATGAAGCAATGAAAAAAGCATTTTTGCCCCATGCGTGTTATACATTGTCTAGAGAAGAAAAAAGGATCTTTTGTGAGTGTTTGAAAGGAATCAAGGTGCCGACAGGGTATTCGTCGAACTTAAGGCGTTTTGTTTCTACTACTGATAAGAAAGTTGTTGGTATGAAGTCCCATGATTGTCATGTGATGATGCAAGTGTTCATGCCAATTGCACTCCGAGGCCTTTTGCCAAAACATGTTAGGCATGCTATTGTGAAGCTTTGCTTGTTTTTCAATGCAATTTGCAGTAAGGTGATAGATCCAAAAACACTCGACGATATGGAATATGATATTGTTGAAACATTATGCAAATTCGAGATGTATTTTCCTCCTTCCTTTTTTGACATAATGACTCACCTTGTTATGCACTTGCCTCGTGAGATAAAGGAGTGCGGTCCTGTATTTATGCGTTGGATGTACCCTTATGTGAGGCAAATGGGTACTTTAGCAGATAAGGCAAAGAACAGAGCAAATCCTAAAGGGAGCATCGTGAAAGGGTTCATAGCAGAGGAAGCAGGGAACTATTGTTCAGTGTTTTTAGCTAAGGCTAAAGAAATTGGGATTCCGACTTCTCGTCACGAGGGAAGACTTCAAGGAAAGGGTACAGTAGGTCGGAAATTGGTTAAACCTCCACTTGATTGATATAAGAAAGCCCACCGATTTGTGCTACAAAACCTATCTGCAGTTCATCCATATATTGAAAAACATCTTCATGAGTTGAAAATTCACAATCCCAAGATCAGCTCCTATGCGTTGATGCAGGAGCATAATCGCCACTTTGTTGAGTGGTTTGAAGGCCAAGTGAAGCTTGAATTGAGTAGAGATAAGAATGTTTCTGAAACGATCAAGTGGCTTTCACGAGGTCCACAACCACTTGTGTATACTTATGAGGGTTACGATATCAATGGATTTACTTTTGCCACTTGTCGTCAAGATGAAAAAAGTGTGCAACAAAATAGTGGTGTTAATGGGTTGCATCTTCTACTGAATACTCAAGTTCTAGGGATACAAGGCCAGTTGAAGCTACACAAGCATATTACGGTGTCATTCAAGAAATCTGGGAGTTGGATTATGTTGATTTCACAATTCCTTTATTTCGTTGCACATGGGCTGATAACCGTCGTGGTATGAAAACCGATGAGTTATTTGGATTCACCTTGGTTGACTCTAGTCGTTATATTGATGGTGAAGAGCCTTTTGTATTAGCCTCACAATCGAAACAAGTATTCTACATCAAGGATAATATAGATCCGCAATGGCGTGTTGTAGTTGAAGGCAAGAGAAAAATTGTGGGTGTGGAAGATGTTGTGGGTGAAGAAGAGTATGACCAATTTGATGACATTCCGCCTATAACAATGGGAGTGAAACCTCTACAAGAAGGGGAAGATATTGTTGGTGATGTAGAGTATGATCGTGAGGAAGGGTTAGTGGTTCCTATACCTACAACCAAGGTTTGTGTTATTGTATTCCTTTAACAATAGTATTTTTTTGCAATTAATATTGAATTTATTAAATTGGTATATATCTAAATCATTAATTTTTGTATTGTATAGTATTTACATTAATATGATTTTATTGTTATGATTTTGATTCTATTCTTGTTAATTTCATTCTTTGTGTAGGTGTAGGCATACTACAATGGAAGAAAACATAGATGATCATGATGGACAGGAACAATCTGGTGACATGGATGCCTCCACTTCCCAAGTAAAATCTTCTACAAAAAAGGGACGAGGCCCGTCCAAATCAGTCCAAACAATTACACCCATGTTCCTCGAATTTGATGAGTTTGACATGCCTATTGGAAAGTGGGAATCTGCTTATGGGAAGAAAATTGGTAATTGTGCTCAAAGAGTTAACATTAATGTGAAGGGATATCCGAAGTATGATAAAGTTCAAAAGCAAAACTTGTGGGAGGAGAGTCAGGTAATTACGATATAAATATGGTTTATTGCTCTAAATTTAACGATACTTATAATTAATTATGAATATTAACATTCTCTAATTTTGTAGCGGAAGTTCCACATTGATGATCCCAAGGGTAGTAAAGAGAAGAAGTTCCACGAAGCTGTTGGTGCTAGATTTAGGAAGCACTAGTCTTGGTTAGTTTCACGATTCATTACTAAGGAAACTGCACCTCCGCCTGAATCACCAAGTGCAAACATTAAGACCTGGGAGCTTTATGAAGGTTACATCACAGAAGAGCAATGGAAACAATTTGAGACATATTGCTATACAGATGAATTTAAGGTGTGTAAGATATTTTGAAAGTATTTTTCACATATATACTTTATTTCAACTACAATACTACTTACAATAGCTTTCCATTTTGTAATAGGCTCTGAGTGAAAAAGGCAAGGAAAATGCAAAGAATAATAAGCATCGCCACCATCTAGGCTCCAAGAGTTATGAGAGGGCTCGAGTTGATTGGAGTAAGACCAATAGAATTCCAGCAGAATCTTCAACCTACAGCACCACAGAGTCCACAACAAGCTGTGTAATGAGTGAAAAGCTCAAAAACCGGTCTCTTTGTTGGATTTTGGCCCGTCAAACTCGTAATGCAGATGGATCGTGGGCTATAGACCCGAAGAATGCCGAAACCCAGCAAATAGCCAATGCTATTGTAAGTGTTGTTCTAAGTAACCAAGTATAGTTTTTTTTTTCAGTTACTTGTTTATACTTTTGAGCTGATCAGTGATCAGGCCTTTTCTGTTTATTGCTCATTCCCTGCTTCCTGCGTTGTTTAATGGGATTTGCAAAAATTGAGGCCTTTTCCGATCAGTTCTAATCAGTCCCGATCAATTCTGAAATTACAGTTCTGATCAGTTTCGATCAGTTCTGAAATTACAGTTCTGATCAGTTCCGATCAGTTCTGAAATTTCAGTTCCGATCATTTCTGAAATTTCAGTTCTGATCAGTTCCGATCAGTTCTGAAATTTCAGTTCTGATCAGTTCTGATCAGTTCTGAAATTTCAGTTATGACCAGTTCTGAACAGTTCCGATCAGTTCTGAAATTTCAGTTCTGTTTAGTTGTGCTGTGACCGTTGTGACCCCTTCACCATCTCAATTAGTGCTGTGCTGAACTGTTGATGATATTAAATAATTAAGATAGCTAAGAGAATTTGTCCTTGCCTTTTCCTGTATGCATGGTTAAGTAATTTATGCAATTAAGATAGCCTTGATTGTTGTTGCTTGCTTAGTTGTTGTTGTGACCGTTGTGACCCCTTCACCATCTCAGTTAGTTGATGAAGGCCTTATCTACCAATTTTCCAATTGTTGAACATAATGGGGGTACATATTATCTAAATTTCTTTACTTGCAAGAATTATCATCTGGGCTATTGGCAGTAGAAGATTGAGCGCAAAGTTGCCTTAGAATAGTGATTGAAATCATAAGAATCGACTAAAGTAGGTTGATACAATCAAATTTGCAGCACAGACAGACATTCATTGTTTCTTGCTCTTGTTTATGCAATCAAAGTACTTTCTGTCCTGGCTCTTGTTTGCACTCTTCTTCTTTGTTTCTCCTTATTTGATTACTTACTTCTACTATATTCTCTGTTTTCCCTATGTTCCCCTCTGTCCCTAATCTGAATGTGGCTCACCATGTCGTAGTAGTGGTAAGTATCTGTCTTTGTGCAAATAATCAAGTCCAACAATCATGTCATAAGCTCTTCTGAAATTTTAGTTCCGATCAGTTCTGAAATTTCAGTTCTGATCAGTTCTGAAATTTCAGCTCCGATCAGTTCTGAAATTTCAGTTCTGATCAGTTCCGATCAGTTCTGAAATTTCAGTTCCAATCAGTTCTGAAATTCAGTTCCGATCAATTCCGATCAGTTCTGAAATTTCAGTTCTGATCACTTCCGATCAGTTCTGAAATTTCAGTTCTGATAAGTTCTGAAATTTCAGTTCTGATCACTTCCGATCAGTTCTGAAATTTCAGTTCTGATAAGTTCTGAAATTTCAGTTCTGAAATTTCAGTTTCATCCTATATTAGGTGTGTTTTGATTTTGGTTGATGTACATTCAACCTACTATTGCAATCAAAATTTTCAACACTGGTGTTAAATGAATGAGAAGCATTATATTTCATCATTCCAGTTCAAGGTAATACTTATGCTGAATTGATAATAATAATTCGAGTATTTCGTAATTTATGTTACATATTTAGTGGGTATTTTAATAATTCTCTTAGCTAGAAATGAGCATTTACACCTGAGCTATATACTATGCAGCAAGGATTTCATGACTTGCAAATAATGCGAATTGCTGATTGTCATATAATTGCAGTGTTAAGGGTCAATTCTTTGACTGCTGGAATTTTTGAATGTTCTGATTTAGCTGTTCAACTTTTCTTTGGTATTGAATCAACAGGAGAAGGATTATATGAAGTCCTTGGACTTTCTGCTAACATTTCTGTTTCCTTGCATAAACATAACAAATAAAGGACTATTTGCATATTTGTTGAGTTAGGACTGTTTGATTCCTTTAGTGTGTGTTCTTTGGGTGTGTCATAGATTTTTCAAATGCATAAGTTTGAAGGGTACGTTGTGTGAGCTGCGAAAGCTCGCTGGAGCTTTAATTTGAGTTGATTCAGTTGAAAGAATGGACAGTATTAACAAGGTAGAACTTGTTTTTGATGGACAGTCTTTGAATCCTTTTCCTGCATTAACAACTACTCTTCCTTTCTCTCTTTTTATATATGTTGTAGGCTACAAGTCTATTCATGGATATCATTTTTTTTCAATTCAGGTTCTTGTTCTGCCATATCTTATATATGTTTTTTTTTAATAGTTGGAAAACTTGCAAAAGAATGATGAAGGAAACAATTCAAGTGATGTTATTGGTATGGATGCCCTCAACAAGGCTTTAGGAAAAAGGGATCACCGCGGGCATGTAAAAGCACTAGGAAGGTGTGGGGTTGGAGTTAGTCACACACAAGTATTTGGGAAAGGATACAAAAAGGGTAAATCATCCGGCTAAGGTGGATGCTCATTAGAAGAGTTAGAATCAATGAAAGCTACCCTAACTCAAGAATTTGAGGCGAGGCTAGAAGAAAAGGTTGAAGAGAAGCTTCAAGAGAGGATCGAAGAGAGGATCAAAGAGAGGTTGGAAAAACGGGTGGCAATGGAGGTGAAAGCTTATCTCGCCAACTTACTACCACAGATGACCGGTGACATGGAGGCATTTCAAGGAATGTAAGTGATGACGAACATGGAGGCAACACAAAGCCCTCGTGTAATAGAGGTATATGTCTTTAACTAATACTAAAGATATGAATTTACATGGTTAACATGTATAATATTGATAAGTGACTTTTATGTCACTTTTAGGGTGTTTATTGAGTCGTATTCCGACTTATTTTCCAATAATTTCACCTTTTATATCCTTTATTTCTATTATTTTATTATTCTCGTCTTTTATCTTTATTTTGAGTATTTTTGTAATTTTCTATAGTTTTTAGTTTATTTTCGTGTTTTATTTTATTTTATTTTATTTCATTTAATTTTATTATTACTTTAGTTTTAGCATTTTATTTTATTTTATTTTATTTTACTTTATTTATCTTATTTTATTTTACTTTATTTTATTTATTTTATTTTATTTTCCATTTCACCCTCGTGTTTTTGGTTGTAGGTGTTCCGGGTTTCAAAGTCATGTTCGAGTTCAAAGTCCGAGATCCGAGGCACATGATTTGAGCCAACCCCTGCTGCCAGCTTAACCATCACCACACCATCCCTTAACCTCCACCACACAACTCCCCTGCTCCCAGCTCCTCAACACCACCAGCCCTCACAACAAAGCTGCCCACTCACACCATCTCCATCACCAACAGCAACAGCAGCGACAACAACCATCAACAACACCAACAGCAACAGCAGCCTGCTGCCCTAATCATCACCCACGCAAACCACCTGCAACCACCACCTCTGCCACCATTTTAACCCCCGTCACACACTCACCAAACCACCACCAATCGCACCTTCAACACCACCTCTCAGCCCTCTCAAAACCGCAACCACCTGAACCACGCCCTTCCCCTGTTTTCACTCGCAACAACAACAATCATCAACCAATTCACCACTTCACCAATTCGCACCAATTAAACCACCCCTGCACCACCGTCACCTCCCAACCAACACCACCAAACCGCCAGCAATTACCACTTCTAACCAGCCCCCACAACAACCAATTAAACCAACAATAACCACCCAAATCACCACCAAGTTACTTACCTCATAGCCGCGCAACTCATACCATCTCAAGCCCCAATTCGCGGCCGCGCAGCCCTGTCAGAAAGCGCACACAATTGAGTCCAAAATCAGAGTCGAGGCAGAAGCTTTGCGCGACCTCTGTGCGATGTCTGTGCGGGCGCGCAATTGTGGGTTAATCACGAGCTTTTCACGTGATTTTTATGAAAATCGGAGGGCCACGATTTGATGCTAGATGATAATGGATGCTTGCGATGGTGGTGATGATGGTTGCGTGATGATTGATGATGGGGTGTGGTGTGGCGTGAAGCAGGGGATTGCATCCCAATATTGAAGCAGCCAAAATTTCGAACAGGAGGAAATCGGGTTGCTGAGGGAATTGGGGATTTTGGGGTTTTTTATTTTCTTTTAATTTCATTTTATTTTTATTCCCTTTTTCTTTTTCCCTTTTTCTTTCTTTTTTTTTATTTTATTTTCTTTATTTTGTTTTCTTTTATTTATTTTATTTTATTTAGCCTTGTATATAAATACCCTTTTGGGGTTATTTTCTCTCAATTTTCACTTAACAATTAATTTACCCTAGATTAGATTAGATTAGTTTAGCTCTTTTATTTTCTCTCTCTTAGGGTTAGATTAGGAGTTTCTCTCTCTAGTTTAGGAGTAGTTTAGAGAGAGAAAGATTGGATTTTTCATGGAGTTTTTGGGATTTTGAAGAAGCAAATTTGTGGATTTTTCCTCTCATAAATTCAATGAGTCTTCCTAACTTTCTCTCACATTTATTGCTTTCATTTATTATTGTTTTTGCTTATTTATTTGTTTATTTGAGTAGATTAATTAGTTTAGTTGTTGATTCTTGCTTTTATTATTATTTTACCTTGTTTTCCTTGTTTTTGTTCACCATGTTAGTTTAGGTTTTGTTCTAGGGAAATGGATGAAGGTTATGTTAATTAATTTAATGATTGATTGTGGTTAGTATGAAATTGTTTCTTGATTATTGTGTATGGATGATGCTTTTATGGATTAGAATCTTTCTAGCTAATTGATTTTATGCTTTTAATTGTGTTTTCAATCAATTGTGCGAAAGTGAGTTGTTTGAGAGCCCTAAATTCCTCCATATCTTTGCTAGGCTAGTTGCACGAGAGTGAATTAGTTTAGTAGGATTATTAACATGTTTAATTGCGCGAGAGTGAGTTAAATGTGTAAATCGTCCTAATTGAGGTCATTTTCATCTAATTGTTTGATGTTGTTGAATGCATTGATGTAATTGGATTCCACTTTCCCTAGTTTTAGTTATTTGCTCTTAGTAGTGTTTAGTTGAACCTTTCTTTACCTCACAAGCTTTCCTAGTAGTCTAGTTAGCACAAATTGATACACTTAGTCCTTTTGGGTTCGACCCTTTACTTACCCCTATACTCGTATTAGGGTAGTTTAGGTATTTTAAATTGTTAATTTGATTAGGGTTAGTAGACTAACGACATTACCTAATCCCTCGATCAAATATTGATCGAGTTTTTTGTAATATGTAGGTAGCCATTAAATGTCGCCTAGCATTGAAAGATGAGTACAATCAAAATTTAGTGGTTGTGGCAGATGGAACGGTATATCCTGTTACCGGTGAAGTTACGCACAACCTGAAGATGTTACTTGATCATTATAGGGTTAGTGTGGACAAACCTTATCCCGACTATGCCCTCCTCGATATACCGGTACCGTCTCCCGATGGTGTGACTAAGTTGGGAAAAGTCAAGTCTTCCTTTGTACTATGGCCCATAGACATGGTTTTTTTTTTTTGAAGAAGAGGTATATTCTCCTACTATTAACATTAAATCCCATCATTTTTGTATACTTTATCTAGACTAATATTCACCTATTTGTTAAGGTTTCACCATCGCCCAAAAAGAAGCATAGATCTCGCCAAAGCAAAGAAGGGGACGATAGTTGTGGTGTGAAATCAAGGCAATCTACCATCAAACCCACAAAATTCCTACCACTTGAAGATAAAATTGTCGATACTTTTGGCGAGGGGTGTGAGTTGTTGTATTGGTTAATGAATTCTGATGATGCAAAGTATGATACAACATCGGTACTTTTAAAGGCCTCAATGTTTAATTTTGATAGCGACAAACAGATTTGGGTAACCGCTACCGATGTACGTGAATTTCTAAGAGGATCGTGGGCTAATGTTTCATTGATTCATGTTTATATCATGTAGGTTACTTAATCTTCCTTTACTTTGGTTCTTATATTCACTATAGTAATATTTTTAATGCTATAATGCTGAATTTTTTGTTTTCTATGTCTTTATCATGTAGGTATTTAGTAGACAACTTCATCGACCTTTTCAACAGGACTGAGATCACATTCTTTTGTCCTCAACTCATTTCTGAATCTTCAATTAAGAATGATTACCTTGAAACTTATACATATGTGAAGAATACATTTTTGCATGAAGTAAGAAATACGGGTAAATGTTGCAAATTCATCGTGGCTCCATATGTCGCAAGGTTCGAAATATGTTTTTTTATTGCCACTAAACTTAATCATATAAATGATATGTTGTTCACCAATTTTCCAATACTCTAACTTGTGTTTTTCTCTTAATGATGTAGTGGTCATTGGGTTCTTGTGGTGGTCGATCTACAATTAGGTTTAGCTTATGAGTTTGACTCTATGAAGCTACCTAAAGAAAATCCACGAAAATTGAAAATTGAAAATTGCCGAGATTATGATGACGTGAGCCACAACCTTGAAATTATGCCCTAGTTTCTATATCATTTTTGTATGTGGTGTTGTAGATTATTTTGTTCTAAGTGTTAGAATATATATTATTTTTGTAGGGCTTATAAAGTATATCTGGCGAATCTCACAGGGAGTGAATTGAAATCACAAAGGCAAAAATTGAAATTCATACAAATGGAGGTAAATACACTACTCACCCCATATTGTTATACATTGTTCACTTTGATAAAAAAATTTATAACTATTTGTTATATATACTAGTGTGCTCAACAACAAGGAGGCGTTGAATGTGGCTACTACATTATGAGATACATGTATGAGATTGTTACTTCTCACTTGGAGTGCAAAGGTGTCTTAGAAGAGGTTAGTAGTTTTTTTTTGCAAATTTTGAAACCTTTTTAGCTCTATACGCTCCCAAGAGTAAAATAATGGTCAGTTGTTATTGATTTCAATTCATAAAAACCAAAATATAAGGTAATTAAGGATGTTTAGTGTTATATTGTGTTAATTTGAACAAATACTTGAAAGATGGTAAAGGTAGAAGTCCCTTAGACAATTTTGAAGCGTTTTTGGCTCTATACGCTCCAAGAGTGAGATAATGGTCAATTTTCATTGATTTCAATTCATAGAAACCAAAATATTAGGTAATTAAGGATGTTTAGTGTTATATTGTGTTAATTTGAACCAATACATGAAAGATAGGAAAGGTAGAAGTCCCTTAGGCCATTTTGAAGCCTTTTTGACTCTATACGCGCCTAAAAGTGAGTAAATGGTCAATTTTCATTGATTTAAATTCATAGAAACAAAAATATAAGGTAATTAAGTATGTTTAGTATTATATTGTGTTAATTTGAACAAATACTTGAAAGATGTGAAAGGTAGAAGTCCCTTAGACAATTTTGAAGCGTTTTTGGCTCTATACGCTCCCAAGAGTGAGATAGTGGTCAATTTTCATTGATTTCAATTCATAAAAAGCAAAATATAAGGTAATTAAGGATGTTATGTGTTTTATTGTGTTAATTTGAACAAATACTTGAAAGATGGGAAAGGTAGAAGTCCCTTAGGCAATTTTGAAGCGTTTTTGGCTCTATACGCTCCCAAGAGTGAGATAATGGTCAATTTTCATTGATTTCAATTCATAGAAACCAAAAAAAAAGATAATTAAGGATGTTAAATGTGTTACATTGTGTTAATTTGAACCAATACTTGAAAGATGGGAAAGATAGAAGTCTTTTAGCACAATTTTGAAGCCTTTTTGGCTCTATACGCTCCCAAAAGTGAGTAAATATTAACTTTTTATTGATTTCAACTCATAGAAATCAAAATATAAGTCAATTAAGGATGTTATGTGTTTTGTTTCTATATTATGAGTTTTATTTCTATAATTTGGTTCATCACATTTATTCTAATGATTGTTTTTATTATGGATTGTTTTTATTTTGTAACCTCTTTCATATGTTTTTTTTTTCAATAGGATTTTTGTCCAAGGACCGCCCCGTATGATGTTGACGAGTTGAATGTGGTTCGAGAACAATGGGCGCAATACTTTAGAAGTAAATATTTATTGAATGCATAACTATTAGCTTAGGTAGAAAACGAAATATTTTTAGTGTTACTACTTGTATATGTTGGATAAATTTATACAAGTTTTTATTTGTAATGTGTTATTACTTCAGTTTTTATATTACGTCGTATTAATTTTTACGAAAGATTGTTCGGTATAATTGCTTATTTACAGGAACAGGTATATTATAACAGGTTTTAATTAATATATATTAATTATATATAAATACATGCTGTCGAAATTAAATAAAATGAAAATTTAATTTAATAATTATTTGTAACGGGCAGCGAAATTGTCAGTTACAAATAACCAGTTATTCGTAATGGGCACTTTTGTTGCCCGTTACAAATAAGTGTTAAATTATATACAATAAAACTCTATTCGTAACGGACATTTAAAATGTCAGTTACAAATAATCACTTATTCGTAACGGGCGTTTTAGGTGCCCGTTACGAATAAGGACTTATTTTAATACAAAAAAAATTTATTCGTAGCTGACATTTCAGATGTCCGTTACGAATAACCCCTTATTCGTAACTAACATTTAAAATGTCTGTTACGAATAATGGGTTATTCGTAACGGACATCTGAAATGTCAGTTACGAATAATGGGTTATTCGTAACGGACATCTGAAATGTCAGTTACGAATAATGGGTTATTCGTAACGGACATCTGAAATGTCAGTTACGAATAATGAGTTATTCCTAACGGACATTTGAAATGTCAGTTACGAATAACTCATTATTCGTAACGGACAGTGCCCGTTACGAATAACAATGGCCATCCGTAACGGCCGCATACGTAACGGACGCTGCCCGTTACGGATGACCCCTTTTTGCCCGTTACAGATGAGGATTTTTCCACTAGTGGCAACTGATTTTCTTGCACGCAACATTATGGTAAGATTCGATTTTATATTTTTATAAAATTCTTAATCTTCCGCGAGCGCATCTCTGGATGTTGCGCTGGGTGTCGCGCGCAACTGAATTAGTAGCGCGCGCCTGCCTAGCGCGACTGATTGAGATGCGCGCGGATTTTCTTGCGGCAGCATTAAAATTTAACCTAGGTGCTCCTAAATCCGTCATTATTGGGTTTTAAGCACGGGCTTAAGCCTAATATTGATATGATTTAGTTAATTGGACCTTGTTTCAGATTTGTTTATTTAGTTTGGGCTAGTTTTTGTGTTTTGTGGCTTAACCAGTTATCCATAAGCATTCTTCACTTCAATCTAACACGAAGATGGTTTTATTTATCGTCATTGCACTTCCTGTCGGGACAGGAGGCCAAAAGTAGATGTCTACACATGTCTTCATCCTCGACCTCATCCGCCTGATCATCTGCTTGATCATCCATCTTCACCATTATGAATATATATTCATCATTCTTGTATTCCTCGTCCACATGAATCTCATTGCTTCTATCATGCTCATCATTCCGATCAAGATCCCTACTGTACTCTCCATCTTCACCGTGCCAAATACATACATGGTATAATCCTAAACCCATGACAAAATACATGATCTCTTATGATTTCAACACTATTAACCACCTTCACATTATTACAATCAACACAAGGACAATAAAATCCTTTGTCACCCATTTTGCGTTGATAAGATAAAGCCCTCTCACAAAACTCTTGAACCCCTTTCCAAAATTCCAACGTATCACGTCTACCATACATCCAACCATGATCCTTCTCCATTTAATAAATTGTCTCTAAACATATAAAGCAACATATTATGAATAATGTGTAATTGCTACATATTTTATGTAAATCAAATTCAAGTACACATTGTGAATATACCATTCATATAGTGAAAAATGCATGTTTCCAAAGGAGCCTTATCACTCCAACCTAACCAATTATTGAAGGTCTACTCTCACTAGTGAATGTATGTCAACTTTCCAATTTTAAGGAAAATCCGGCAGCATTTCTCCCTAGTTCTTCAAGTACACAATGTAGATATTACTTACTCACATATGTACCCAGAGAACATGGTGAGAAAATGGTAAGCCAAGATGTTCCTTAAAATAAAAAAGAAGACAGACATTCACCACCTAAGTGAGAGTACACATTCAAGAATAGTCCCAACCGAGGACTGTTCAAGACAGCCTTGAACGGGTATATAGGCATATGATGATGCAAGAATTCTATATATTGTTGTATTTATTTGTAATTAAACAATATATATACAAGTTGTAATATCATGAAAAAACTTTTATTAAATGGATAAATATAAAGAAATATAGCTTATTAAAGTTTATAATTCATAACAATATAGCAAATACAATGGATGTACACTTTTGAACTTCCCACTTAAGCTAAATATGTAGACATGTAGTCTTCAAGGTAAACTCGTGCTTCACATATGAATCTATAAAAAAAACAAAAATTATGTTAAATATTATATATGTACTACTTCTTTCTCATAACATGTCTATATTACCTAGTCTAGGGTGTCTAAGGTTTGAAATTGCATCAAAAGAGCATTTTAATAAGTTTTAAGACGCATATTATCAAAAATAGCCCAAATATGGCCTATATGACTTTTATTTAGCCCTTTTTCTACATTTCTTATCAAAAGATCTATTTCTTTTTCATCTAATGTCAAAATAACCTAGTGATAGGTGTCAAAAGCTTGAAATGACATCAAAAGTGCATTTTACTAAGTTTTAAGATGCATTTTATCAAAAATGGCCTAAATATGGCCTATATGACTTCTATTTTGCCCATTTCCTACATTTCTTATCAAATGACCTATTTCTTTCTCATAACGTGTCAATGTTACCTAATTTTAGACGTATAAGGCTTGAAATCACATCAAAAGAGTATTTTATTAAGTTTTAAGATGCATTTTACTCAAAATGACCCAAATATGGCCTATATAACTTCTACTTTGCCCATTTTCTACATTTCTTATCAAATGAACAATTTTTTCTCATAGCATGTCAATATTATCTAGTACTAGGTGTCTAAGGCTTGAAATCACATCAAACGAGCATTTTTATTAAGTTTAGAGTATGTTTCAACCAAAATGACCTAAATAAGGCCCATATGACTTCTATATATTTTGCCCATTTTCTATATTTCTTATCAAATGAACTCTTTCTTTCTCGTAACATGTCAATATTACCTAGTCTTATTGACATGTTATTTTTATTGTAAATTACTTGATTCTTCAAAAATATCAAATTTATTCCACTACATTATATTTTAAATAATCAATTCAATAAACAAACAAGGTTACTAATAATTAGTTTATTGAATAAAATGAAGATTAATTAAAACAAAGTTCTTACAAAAATTACATAATTGAATAATATAAAAATTAATTAAAACAATGTTACTATTTTTTTTAGCTAAATTCACAGTTCAACCAAGTTATAATAATTCACAATTCAATTAAGTTACTATATTTTCTTAGCTAAATTCACAATTCAGCCAAGTTATAATAATTCACAATTCAACCAAGTTACTATATTTTTTTAGCTAAATTCACAATTCAACCACCTAAAATTCACAAACCCTAACTTTAGTTTTCTCATATGCCCAACAATTATTAAAAATGCAAAACAAAATATAGGTAGAGCATTGAAAATAATTGTTAAAAATGCCAAAAAAAAAAAAAAAAAAAGTAACCCTAGGTAGAAGAGGTGAAAATCACCACCATAATTGGAGGTGGAAGGGGAGGAGAGATGGAGGGCAGAGGACATCGGTGGTGGAGGATGCTTGTGGCTGCTTGCTAAGGCGCGGCGGCAGTGGCGGAGGAGGGGCAGCAACGGTGCGGCAGAAAGGGAATGCTTGTGGTTGCTTGCTGCCGTGGCTTTCCGGCCTTGAACCCGGTGAAAGAGAATGGACAGTGAAGGAGGATGGCCGGTCAAGGTGGAGGGGGCTGCTAGTGTTTTCAGTTCGAATGAGGGAATGAAGCTTGAAGGAGGGAACGAAATCTGAAGGGGAAATGAAAAGGGAAAACAAAAGAGAAGGAAAAGGGAGGACAAAAAATAAAATAAGACGGGATTTTTTTTTTTTGGAATTGCCACTAGTTAAAACCGGTGGCCTTTAGTTAAAATGGCACCGATTTGGTTTAAACCGGTGCCAATGTCCTCTAACCAATCCCGCCCATATTTTATCCCCCATCGGTTTTCAAAAACCGGTGGGCCTTACTCGCTGCCAAATTCAATTTTTCTACTAGTGAATTGACTCAACAGACTTATTAACCAATTCCAAACACTTGACTCTTTATATTTAATTTAATTTGAATTAAGCAATAGACGAGGTTGTCCTATCCACCAAATCATTTTGGTCCCAAATAAATGACCATTTAAAATAAAAGTTTAGCGCGATGGAAGAAGGGGCGCAACTCCATTCTCACAAAGTTAGTCTAGGATCCCATCTAACTTTCATTATAAAATAAAAATTTAAATACCAAAAGAGAAGAGGACATGTTGATCAAACAAGCCTCGGAAACCCACGGGCTACCACCGTGTACCCTAACACGTAATTGTTAAAATTATAATTTATAAAATCTTAAAATTATAACAACAATTATAATCTGAAATAACTTTCAATCATCAAAACATGATTTTGATACTAATAAATAAAATATTCATACTATAAAAATTTAAACCCAAAACTAATACATTTATAATTAAACTAGTAGTAAAAACAAAGAAGGAAGGAGAGAATAAGGAGGGGCGGCCGGGCCGGTGGTCGGCGCCGGTTTCCGGCGGGCAAGGGTGGCAGTCTGAGCAGGGCAACCGGTGGGGGCAGCCAAGCTTCCTCATTTAAGGAGAAGGAAAAGAGAAAGGAAAGAAATAAAAAGGAAAGAAAAAAATAAAGGAAAAATTAAAGAATTAAAATAAAATGAAAAGAAATCAACTAACCTTTTGTGCGGGGGAAAATTTATGGGATTTATGGGGTATTTATAGGAGAGAGTTGTGTAGGGTAAGTAGGAATATTGGGCCTCATAAAATTAATGGAAAAATTAAGTAAATGAAATGGAGTAGGCTTTGTTTTATGATCATGAATTGTAGGATGAAGGTTCATAAAATAGTTTGTGCTAAAATAATTTTTTTGACCCAAATTAATAATTTGAAATTTTTGAAATAAAATTTCGGAAAAATACAAATAAATATTATAAATAAAATAAAATTTCATTTATAAAATATTTAAAAATACAGGGGATTACAGTAACCCTTGTCGGAGTAACTTCTGACCGAGTAACCCCTGCCCGACTAAGTAACCCTTGACTTAGTAAATCAAAATTGAGTAACCCCTGACTAACCGAATATCCATTAACTAATGAACCTCTAATTGACCGATTGAGTAACCCCTCATTGATCGAATAACCCTTGATTTAGTAGCCCCTAACAGAGTAACCTTTGACCGGCCGAGTAACCCTCGATTGAGTGACCCCTTACTGAGTAACCCTTTAGCAACTTAGGAACCCCAGAACAAATAACCTGGCCACGCTAGCCACATGTGATACTATGTGAAAAAAAAAAATTTATACATCATGTTTACTACCCATCCCAATAATTTCCTTTTTTTTCCTTCGCATATAATATAATCAAAGCATTAGCAAGGTTATGCACATTGACTAATATTTCTAAAAAAATGTTCATTATTAACCTTATTGTTAATCCAATAATCATCAAAAAAATACATACAATGCGTTTTCTGTGCAGCAAACCACCAGCGTAGCCTGCTTCTAAAAAAACAAAGTAACTCCAATAACACTGAAGAAATACCCTTATAACACCAACGGTGTTTTTTTTTTACAATAGCTACCTATCTCACTACATTTTTTAAATTTAAACTTATACAAAAAGCAATAACTACCCATCCCACTATTTTTTTTTTATTATTTTTTTTGTAATTTTCCAAGGGACTACTACTAACATTTCACCTTTTTTTTTCTTTTTTTTTTTTAAAAAAAAAAACACTGGTCTGTACCTACTTTTTTTTTTCAAGTCAGGTTAGTATGTCTGGCCATTTTGCCAGTGATGGCTACTTCGCTCACTTGCACCTTCTAGTTATATAAAAGCATTAAATATTTTTTTCTAACATTTTACTACGTATAAAGTTGAAAATTCAGGAGAAAAATACATGTAAATCAGTATAATGAATGTTAATATATCCATAATCTTTCCATTTTTAGCTTCTTATTAATAATTACTAAAGGTTATGCTTATCATTAAATCATGATATTAAAGGGGCGTTTAATGTGACTAATGGAAATGGAGTGGAAAAGAAACAAATAAGTGAGAGGAAAGAAATCATTTAACTCTTATATTTCCATTTGTTTGGTCTGGTCATGAAAAGGAATCATTTAAAACAATCTTTCTTAAGAAATTATCAAGCTCAAGTAACGTTAGTTCACAAGGACTATAGGGATGTGCTTTTATGTAAATGCCCATTTAATTAAAGAGGAAGAGAAAAGTGAAAACCCACTCTGGAATATTGTTGACTGTAATTCAAGAGTTATTTTTTTTTTTTATTTAAAAAAAAGAGGAAAATCAAATGGCATTCAAAAGTTAAAAAAACTTGCAAGGGGAAAGATAAAAAGAAAAGAAAGGGTTTGAGAGGAGTGAGAAAAAGAAAGAGTTCAAAGAGGATTGTGATTTGATCTCGCTAGTTGGAGATTTGCGAAGCTTGCGAATTCAAACAGTGTTCCCCTATTTCGTCCCCCTACATTGGTATGTGTTATCTACCAATGAAGTTGAAATATACCATGAGGGAAATTGATAGCATATCAACTGGATAAGTATTGATACTACTCCCTTCGTCTCTTAATTAGATGTCTACTTTCCTTTCCGTGGTTTTCAAAATTAGATGCCTATTTCTATTTTAAGAATCCACTTTATGACAATATTCCCTCTTTTTGATGAATTGTCATCAATTTTATTTTATTTATTTTGTACTATTAACATCATTTTTCAACACTTTCTTTCTCTATCTCTTTAATAATTTCCAACTACTTTTTTTCTCTCTTTCTCTCTCCTCTCTAACCCCACATGCACTTTGTACTTTCCAATCATTGGTTTTAAGGAATCTTTAATTTCCTTAATTCTCGTGTAATTTTAGAATTACACGTCTAATTAAGGGATGGAGGGAGTATTACACTTGGGGGAAATCAAGACTGCATAATAAGTATGACATAACAACATAATAAAATCTTACATAATAAGTCTTATATAATAACTATTACACAATCATCAATAACAATATATTAAAAGACACACCATCCATGACACGTGTCATCTCTCGGTGAGTCCTTAGTATATATATTTTTTTTAAAATAAAAATTTATTTAAAGAAACAAATATTTTGCAAATATATAAATAAATATAAATCTTACGGTATATTGAGAAATTATATGACAAAGATACAATTATCTTTGTCAAAGATATGAATATTCCCATCATAAATTATCTCCTATAATTAATAAGAAACAATAATAATCGCCAAGAAAATATCTACCAATAAATACCATGATTATCCTGACATATATATTATGGTGATAAGAAAATGCAATCTTAAACTTATCAAAGATAAGAAAATTTTAATAAATTTAAGAAAAGTCCATTAAATCATGCAATATTATTTTTACCTTTTATTTTTATCTCAATTTTTCCAAAAAATATCTTACCTAACCATGATAAAAAGTATTAATCTTAATTTTTGAATCATACCCACTAAATAACTTTAAACGTTATTTTTTCTAATGGCACAAAAGTACAAACTTATACAAAATATTATTCCGTCAAATGAATATATTACTATACAAGCTAGGGTTATCTACTTATAGACTATTCCATCTTTTAATAATGCAAATTATGTAAATTCCCTAGATATAGTTCTACTAGATGAACAAGTATGTAATCTAAGGGTTGTTATCATTTTTTATATATTTGTATAAGTTGTACTAGCATTTTAAGGAGTTTCAATATTTATGTTTTATAAATATTTTTTTTATTTGTTTATTATAGGGAGGAAAGATCCCCAGACTTCCGTTAAAGTCTCCTTGCTTGTGACATTTCAAACTAATCTAGCAGAATGACAAGTTTATAATATTTAAAATTTTAGAGTTGGATGTAATAATGGATCGTATAAACCCACGGGACATGCGTACAAATTTCTATTTAGACACTTAACTACAGTTAGTCAAGTGGAAGGAACAAGCATTCTCATTCATGGTTTTGATTTGCAACCTTACGATTCAATAGTTTCAAACAAGACGGACACCAATATTTTAGTGGGTATGATGAATTAAGTTTTTTTTTTTAAATAATATATATTTGTCTTACTTTATTTTTACACAAATTGTTTTTTGTTATTAATCGCGAAAATAGATTATATTGTGATATCTTTGTGGAATATCACCAACCAACACATATTTAAGAGATGGTAATCAAAAAAACATGATTAGCATCCAATTGGAGGATTTGTAGTAAGTAGAATATATTTTTTTCCCTTAATAAATACATGATTTTTAGTCATATATTATCATTTAGTATTAATTTTTTTAATTAATTCATGACACATCAAATTTTTTTTATTTTTTCTGTTATAGAAAAATGTCTTGATTGCACTTTGTGGAATACATATGGTGACCAACTAAGAGACTTAGTCAAGCATCCAAATCAACAAGTTTTTATTGTCATTCAATTTGCAAAAATCAAGACTCTCAAAGTATATATGTATATATATATATATACATATGTATATATATATATATATATTATTAATTTTTTTCCCTATATGATTTATTTTCACTTTTTATGTGTCTTTTGAATTCTTTTTGTACAATATAGGTGTTGTTAAAATATCGAGTTCGTTGTTTGTCACTAAACTTCATATAAATTCCAACATTACTGAGATAGAAGATTTCAAATAGAGTTATATAATTTTTCTATGTCAAAATTAAATAACTATATTATTATATAGCTATAAAATGAATTATGTAAATAATTTGAATTAATTATCATTTCGTTTTAATGGTGGAGGAAAGACTTCTTCGGAAATGGTGGCGCAAATAAGTAGTCATATCTCTCAAATACAAGAAAATGAGTTCATGAACAAGTCGGAGAGGAAACTTATTGATAAGACATGAAATACAATAAGTAAGCAAATACTTCAATTACATGACTAATTAATCATAGTGCTTAATTAACTAAGATTTTTTAATTTTTTTTTTTTATTATTTGTCCATAGGTTTGTAGCTGTGACATTGGCTCAATTGACTCTATTGATCTTGAAAATGGTTGGTTATACCTCGCATGTAAGAAGGACTATAATTAAGAAAGTTTAGAGTATGATTATTAATAAATTCACAAAATTTTGGTGTGATAAGTGCAATAATTATGTAGATATTGTTCCAAGGTATAAATTTCAAGCTAGGGTTTTTGATGAATCGAGAAGTGATTTGTTTGTAATGTTTGATCGAGAGGTGGTGCAACTTTTAGAAAAATCTGCTTTATACATAAGAGAATGTCAATTAAATGTATACATAAAATTTTCTTTTAATTTTCAACGAAGGCAATATCCATTAGTTGTTTGTTCTGCAATGACTTTTAACAAAAGTGAGAGTCAATCTTTTTCACATGTGGGTCTATATCTCCCAAGACCGATATTTAGTCATGGTCAACTATATGATGCGATTTCAAGAGTCACAAAGAAAAGTGGACTAAAAGTTTTTATATGTGACAAAGAAGGAAAAATATCTCAACTGCACACAATGAGTATACAAAGAGGTGTTTCAAAATTTGCATAATGAGGTACATAATTTATCTTTGTCTAAATTTAAAGTTTAATTTATTTATTTCTTAAATTTACTTCCTTACTTATTTCTTAGTCCACTTAAATATTGAAAAATTATTATACAATAATATCATGGAGAGCATGGTCCGTAAATCTAATGAAAAAAGGCAATTAGTACTTATATGCCACATAATAGAATTTTGAGTTATTTTTTTTCAAATAATTTATCATGATCATCATATGCACTATTATGTAAACATATCCTCAACTATGTAAATAATCATGCTATGCAAAATTAGTATAACAATCATTCCTTAATATTAATTAAGCAATTCAAAGATTTACACAAAATAATAATGTAAAAATCTCTCATAAATACGTTAATAATTTGTTCAATGTATATCCTATCTAGACTATATGAGAAGTTACCACCTTAATGTAACACCCTAGAAATTACTTTCTTTTAAAATACCTGTTTTGCCCTATTTAAAAACTTTAAATAGGAATATCTAAGATATTACCGCCACCGTGGAAACGGCTAAGTCAACTATCAATGACACACAGCGGAAGACTAATTTCAAAACTATTCAAAACAAGTCAACTTGAAAAGTCAACCAACGAAAGTAAAGTCAAAACCAAAGTCAAACGAAGTTAAATAAAATCAACATACAACTTGGAACCACTGTAGGCCCTTATTAAAACCAACCCAACTTCAAAACTTTGCGTTAGTCTCATGAAAAATAATATCATAAATAATTAAAGCATTAAACACATTATAAACTTATGGAAACTAGCATGATTTGCTCTTCACTGATGCCCATTCATAAACATGCTTCATCACCTAAAAAGCTTCCCTCTACTTGTTTCCACTACTCTCCATTAAAAATGGGTCATCATAGGGCTAAGGTAAAGACAAGGCCAATAAATACACAAAACACACAATCAACAAAGCTGAGTACATAACCGTAATTAACACACTAACATGCAATTGCCTATCAACACACAATAACTTACCTTGTTGCACCTGTTTTTCAAACATACAACATTCTACAAAATTTCTCAACTAGACAACTACAAAATTTATCTAGCGTTGATTACACATTGAACGGGTTTCCCAACTAACCTCCCCCAATAAATGAGGTTACTAACACGGGAGATAACCGTGCCAGCATCAATAACCACTCGTAAGTGGCAAAATTCCTGCGCATAATAATAACAAATAAAAGGAACGTACAGCGTCTGGTACTCTAGTAGATGTTATGGTTAAATATAAAGCCCAATAACTCCCCCCATATGTTCATACTAAAGGTATATAAGTTCCAAGAGTTTTGGTGCGTAATCTCTTTCACTTTACGTTATTTACATGTTATGAAACTCTGTGATGACTCTCAAACCATAATCATTCAATCAACAATAATTATTCAAACAATCAAATGTACCAATTTAATTCTTGAATAATTAGTGACCACATAATATTTAATGTTGAAGCCTTTTAAATCTACCTCGGTGCCAATGACACCTTAAACACATAAAGCGCCTCAAATCCTATCCCTCGGTGTTAAAAACACCTTAAGTGCACTAAGGCACCAACATACAATTTATTCCTTGTGTACTTAGACACTTACATAGCTCCTTTCCCATGCTTAAAGCATCAATAAAAATTATATGAACCATAGAAAAATTCTCTTTTAATATTCCAAACCAAATTAAACATTTAGTTTAATTAAACATGCTTTCTAACATGCCATGAATAAAAGTGTGGTTCATAAACTATATTCCAAACAATAATTTTCCAACCATTAATCCATCACAAATAAATTATGCTTCATAATTCAATCACCAATAACAACCAAATCACAATTTCCATTCCAAATCTAGCATGGTACTTCTTGTAACAATTAGCATGCTACTACATCAATAAAATTATGCTAAGTACGCGAACGTACCTTGTATACGATCTTAAAAACGCCACGACTATATAAATTAAATTACTCACTTTGAAATCTCCTACAATTTAAAATCATAGAAGAGTATAAAAATCCTCTCTACACAAATTTCCAGCAATACATACTATTATTAAATCCCTCGTAATTTAATTAAAATAAGTTGAAATTATATTTAAAACATCATACTTTAACCCCAATCAATGGGTAATTAAAATTTCCTAAAGAAACTTGATTTTTAATGCAATACCAAAAATTCCAGCATTATATTTTAATGAAAACTTGCTGTAATTAGGCTTTAAAACACTTAAATCAAAGGTTTAAGCCATCGTATATCATAATCCTTCAATAATTATTAATTTATTAATCTAGGGTTTTAAAATTGGGGCTTTTCAATTAAAAATAAAATTTGAAAATTAAATTACATGATATTCTTCATAAAACATCATAATCTAATCACAAATTCATAATTAATAATTAGATCTAGGATCAAATTGGTTTTTAAAACAAAAGATTTTATTATTTTTTTTGTTCGAAAAAATCGAGCAGCCGACAGCCGCTGCGGCTGCTGGGTGGCTACCTGCTGTTGGCGGCTGGTGCTGTCGGTGGCCAACGGCTCATTGATGGTGGTGGTGGGCGGCGGTGATGGTGAGGCTGAAAGAAAGGGGAAGGGGAAAAAGAAAGAAAAAGAAAAATAAAAAATAAGGAGAAAGGAGAGAAGTTTAACTTGGGTTTTTTCCACTCTAGGCAAAGTTTGATTTGCCTCAAGTGTTGAATATTTATATCCATTCTCTATAAACCCTTCTTCCGAAACTTTCCCATTTAAATATTTCCTAATCCCTTCCCTAATAAAACTTTACTAAAATAAAAATTTCTTCAATTAAACCCCAACTTAAATATAATAATTAATTAAATAAACTTTTCTTTTATAAAATATTTCTAAACTTATTAAAATGAATAATTAAAATAATTTAAATAAAACCTTTCAATTCATTTAAATACTTCTCGAAATACTTATTTTAAATAAAACATGTATAAAAATACGGGGTGTTAAAGTCTACCCTCTTTAAAAGAAGTTTCTTCCCGAAACTTAGGAAACGAAATTCAAACTTTTTTCCTCACTTAGTATAATATTAATGTAATTTTTGTCATACCTTTACCTTTTTGTGTCTCTTTAAGAACACAATGACTCAAAATACTCGTTAAAATTGTGCGAAAAGCCCAAAAATAACTGAAAAATCTAGGGAAAAAACGTGAAATTCTACCGCATTTTACCCCCCTTAAAGAAAACGAGTTACATCCCCGTAACTTAACATACCTGAAATAACTCTGGGTATTTCTTTTTCATTTCCTCTTCTGCCTCCCAAGTGGCTTCCTCATATTCTTGGTTAGACCATAGCACTTTTACAATCTTAACATTCTTATTGTGTGTACTACGCACTTTACTGTCAAGAATTTTGATAGGTCTCTCTTCACAGGTTAAACTTTGGTCTAGCTCAATGGTTTCACGTTGTATCACATTGGATTTATCAGGTATATACCTTCTTAATTGAGACACGTGAAATACATCATGCACTTTTCTTAGCTCCATAGGTAAGGCTAACCTATAAGCTACTTTGCCTATCCTTTGCAGTATTTCATATAGACCAATGTACTTTGGGCTCAGTTTCTTTCTTCCCAAATCTCATTACTCCTTTCATTGGTGATACCTTTAATAACACCTTGTTACTAACTTCAAACTCTTCTTCTCTACACTTCAAATCTGCGTATCTCTTTTGGCGATCTTGAGCTGCTTGAATCTTAGATTGAATTCCCCTTACTTGCTTTACTATATCTTCAATCATTTAAGGCCCTAGAATCATTGTTTCACTTATGTCATTCCAATAAATTGGACTACGACACTTCCTCCAATATAATGCCTCAAATGGAGCCATTCCTATGCTTGCATGATAACACTTATTATAGGAAAATTCAATCAAATCCAAGTTATCCTCCCATC
This sequence comes from Chenopodium album, assembly GCF_948465745.1. Lineage (NCBI taxonomy): Eukaryota > Viridiplantae > Streptophyta > Magnoliopsida > Caryophyllales > Amaranthaceae > Chenopodium > Chenopodium album. Next base: position 64,295,505 of record NC_137834.1, on the reverse strand, counting down.
CTCCATGGAAATCTATAACACAAGCTCTCAACATGTCCTCCAAGGTTTGAATGGTTCTTTCAATTTTTCCATTGGTGGCAGGGTGAAATTATGTACTCATCTTAAGTGTCGTACCAAAGTTTTCCTGTACGCTTTTCCAGAATTTTGAAAGAAACCTGGAATCTCTGTCAGAAACAATATCCTTTGAAACTCCATGTAACCTTTACACATTCTTGATGTAAGCTTTTGCAAGTTTCTCCATCTTCCAAGTCTCCTTCATTGGTATAAGCACCGCAGATTTTGTAAGCCTGTCCACCACAACCAAATGGTATCATTTCCACTCTTTGATTTTGGAAGGCAAGTTACAAAATCCATTGAAATGCAATCCCACTTCCATCCAGGAATTTCCAATGATTGCAAAGTCCCTTGGGGTCTCTTGTGCTTTATTTTCACTTTTTTGTAAAGTCAGACACTTTGCTACAAATTCCGCAACTTCATTTTTCATTCTAGGCCATCAATACACCTTTTTCAAGTCCTTGTATAGCTTATCCCCCTCCTGGGTGCACTGAATAGGGTGTATTGAGTCCCTCTTCCATTAGATTTCTCTTCACTTCCTCACACTTCTGAGGTACACACCATCGACCTTTGTACCTCAAACTTCCATATATCTTCATAAATTTTGAAATCTGTAGCTTTGCCTTGCTTTATTTTCTCACTAATCCTATCCAATTTCACATCTCCTACTTTGTTTTCCTTTATTTTATCGTATATGGTTTGTTGGATAGTCAAATTCTCAAGAATGCCAGCTGCTACTCCCCATTCTACAACTTCTAAGTTCATTTTACTCATTTTCCTACATAACTCGTCAGCCACTACCAAAGTATTCAATCCATGACTAGTCTTACAACTTAGAGCATATACAACTACATTTGCTTTCTCTTCATGATACTGTATGTCCAAGTCATAATCCTTCATATACTCTAAACATCTCCTTTGGCGAGAGTTCAAATCCTTTTGAGTGAAAATGTACTTCAAGCTCTTATGGTCTGTGTAATTTCTACATTTTACTCCATACAAGTAATGACGCCATATCTTTAGTACAAATATAATTGCATCAATTTCTAAATCATGGGTTGGGTAATTTACTTCATGGGTCTTTAACTTCCTTGATGCGTATGCAATCACCTTCCCATTTTTCATAAGCACACACCCCTAGCCATTCTTTGATGCATCACTATACACATCATAGATAACAACATAAATGTAAACACCCATTTGTGTCTCCCCAAAACCAAACCCGGTGATGAGTACCTTTCATGTTGAATCATAATCGAATGAAGTGAAAGTGTGGAAAGTCTAGTATTGCGGATAGTTTTAATTTCTTTTCTCTTCTCTCTGTTTTTGAAAACCTATTTTACGAAAACAGTCAATCTAGTTTGGTTGTTCCATGATATGGGTCCAATAATAGTGTAGTTGTATGGGGTTTGAAAAGAGCTTTCCAACGATATATTATAAGCCCAATTCCGATGAATTTTGAGGAAGTTATGGCCAAATTACTAAACTGGGCCCGGTTTGAGCCTTATATGCGGCCCAATGATCTAGGGGAGGGCCTAATATGGATTTATAATTCATAATGCAATTAGGAATGGTTTTATCCTTCTAGATTCTTCTAGAAGTTTCTTTTAATTTCTAATTCAATTTTCATTGATAAATTGAGTTTTGTTGACTTTTTGGAATTTTAGTCAGAATAAAAGAGTGTTTTTAAGGAAAATATGATTTTATCCTCCTATACGGTTACATTTTATCTGAATTTAGAAAACACGTAAAAAGATTGATTAGGGCCAAACGCCAGCATTAGCGCCTGGCGCTAATGTCAGCGTCTGGCGCTAACTTCGTTTTTTCACGTCAGAACTCTGGTTCGTTTTTATCTTTTTGGTTGATTTTCTCTATAAATAGCCTCCTAAAAAAACTCCGTTTTGAATCATCTATCATCTAAAATCATCTCTAATCACTATTCTCTTCTCTCTCGAAGCTAAAGCTTTCTTTCTCTCTCTTTTCTAAACCACCCTTTATACAAAATTCCGCATTCACAAGACCTAGAAACACCTAGCCAAATTCGAAGTTGCCTTCGCCCTAGACGTGAAAGGTTTTAATTTCTGAGGGTTTGGTCCCAAATCTCTCTTTCAATTATTTAATTTAGGAAAAATTGCTCCCATTAATCTGAACTTTGCCTCTTCCGCCGAAATTAATCCCAACTTTCGTTTATTATCTATCACTCCCAACTTTAGGGGGTATTAATTTCTATTGCACCCAAATGACTTGCAACCGGTTAATCAGGTAAACATTGCTGACTTGTGATTAATTGCACACGTGTCGCAACCGGATTGGTTAAAAAATAAAAAAAACAAATAAAAAATGAAAAAAAAAAACTAAACCACCCAATACCGCAGCCCGCAGCCACCTGCTAGCCATCCCTCTTCCCCCGGAGCACCGGCCTCCTAAAGCAGTAGCCCCATGCCCCCATCCATCTCTCTTCTCTCGTGCACCAAAGCAGGGGAAAGGAAAGGGGCGCCCGCGGTGGCAAAGGCCACGCCGGCGACGAACTCGAATTGGGGTTGATTCGAAGTTTGAATTTACGGGCTGCTCTGTTTGAATTGCCGAACTTGAGGGCGTCTGCGGGTCATGGTGAGGCTATGGGTTGCTAATTGCGGCTTCTGCTGTGCGAATTTGGGGGGTGTGTGTTTCGGGTTGGTGTAAGAACAGGGGGTTGTGGTGGCTGAGTTTTGCGGTGAAGGAGATGGAGAAGGGGGCGAAAACGCCGGGGCTGGTGAAGATTGGGTGGGTTTGGAGGGTGGGGGAGTGGTGGGCGCCGTTTTTCGGCAGCGGGGGAGGGGTTTTCGGTGGTGGGGGTGTTTTTCCGGCGGGGTAGGGGTGGTGGGCTGACTTTGGTTTTTTTTTTTTAATTTTTGTTTTACTTTTTTTCCTTTTATTTTTTTATTTTTTTTGGACCTATCACGTGTTGACACGTGTCTGGCAACTTGCTTTATCAGGTTAGATGACCGGTTGGGTGCAATAGAAATTAATACCCCCTAAAGTTGGGAGTGATAGATAATAAACGAAAGTTGGGATTAATTTCGGCGGACGAGGCAAAGTTCAGATTAATGGGATCAATTTTTCCTTTAATTTAATTGTTTGTTTTATTATTTTCCTTGAAGTTACTAACGTGTGTATTTTGTTATTAGAAAGAGGTATGAGACATCCAAGTAAGTGCTTTAAAGGTTTTTATTGTTATTATGATATAGAAATCATGTCTAGGTTGTTATTATGATTCCTAGTGTTATGTTAGGGCATTGTGATCTTCCTAGTATCATGTCTAGGGTAACTTTAATATCAAGTATGATTAAAAGTATGATGCCTTTTATTTTCTTCGTAATATTTATGATCGTTAGTATCATGTTAGGGTTAAAGATTTAATTTTTATTGCTTAATGACATGCTAGGGTTTGTTATTAATCTTGTTAGTATCATGCCTAGGATCTTGCTATTATTATGCTTTAACATTATTATGATTATTTTTATGATTTATGATTATAATTGTTATAATTATTGTTATGATGATTATTTTAAATTATGATTGTTATGATTATAATTATTATTATGATGATTATTATTATGATTTTGATTTATGATTATTATTATGTTGCTTTATTATATTTATTGTTATAGCTTGATCACACCTTTTATGCATGTTTAAAGGGAATTGGTACTTGTAATCACGCTTAATAAGATAATTAATAATCTTTTTGAGGGTTAATATGATTATAATTCAAGTGATCGCCAATAATAGATTTATTTGTGCATTAATATTCAACCAACATAGATAAACATGTTTAGGGTTAATCATATTGATTGCATGTTAGTCAGAAAGCGCACATGAATACGATCAGAATAAAGTAGAGGCCTATTATTAGGGCAGGTTTAATCTCTTTTAGGTTGGATTTTACCTTCATCCCCGAACTACCAGTCATGGTTCCAGACCTATTGGAGTTGACGATCTCCTGCATCGTTAAGGGGTGTAACCTTCACCCTGTGATTATTTTTAATTATGATGATTATTATTATGTTGCTTTATTATATTTATTGTTATAGCTTGATCACACCTTTTATGCATGTTTAAAGGGAATTGGTACTTGTAATCACGCTTAATAAGATAATTAATAATCTTTTTGAGGGTTAATATGATTATAATTCAAGTGATCGCCAATAATAGATTTATTTGTGCATTAATATTCAACCAACATAGATAAACATGTTTAGGGTTAATCATATTGATTGCATGTTAGTCAGAAAGCGCACATGAATACGATCAGAATAAAGTAGAGGCCTATTATTAGGGCAGGTTTAATCTCTTTTAGGTTGGATTTTACCTTCATCCCCGAACTACCAGTCATGGTTCCAGACCTATTGGAGTTGACGATCTCCTGCATCGTTAAGGGGTGTAACCTTCACCCTGTGAACAGTTTACAAGTTCCTAAAACTTGTTGGAGACTCTTTTTCTCTATCTTCCTTCCCTTTGGACGCCACCGTACTTTAGTGTATGATCACAGTGGGGTTCAAGCTAGGGGTAATGCTTGAAATATTCCCTAGAATAACACTATCGTCTGGTAGTGTAAGCACTGGTGCTGTAAATCAGCACCTGTTTCAAAAGTTGGAATGCTTCCTCACACTTATCATCCCACTCAAATTTCTTGTCCTTCTCATCAGAGTAGTCATAGGTTTAACAATCTTTGAGAAATCTTTCACAAAACGCCTATAATATCCTGTTAGACCTAAGATACTCCGAACATCAGACACTGTTTTGGGTGTAGGCCAACCCTTCACAGCTTCGATTTTGGCTGGATCTACTTCCAAGCCATCCTTAGACACAAAATGACCTAAGAATGCTACCTTTTCCAACCAAAATTCGCACTTAGAGAACTTTGCATAAATCTTGTTTTCTCTTAGTGTTTGCAGAATTGCCCTCAAGTGTTCTACATGCTCCTCTTCACTCTTTGAATACACTAATAATTCATCTATGAACACTACTACGAACTTATCCATAAATTGATGAAACACCCTATACATCAAATCCATAAAGATTGCTGGAGCATTTGTCAATCCAAATGTGTAGGCGTCGTTCGAAGTGCGCCTACGTAAAAGCATGTGCTGAATATGCTTGGCACTCTTAGGAAGTGGGAATTGATGTATACGATTAGGGACAAGGAAAGTAGGGAGCCGCCAACAAGTTTTTAAGGAACTTGTAAATCGTTCACGGATCATTATAAGGCAACCACGAGAAAGGGACAACGATAGGCAACAACGATTGACTCGTGAAGGTTACACCCCATTCATAATCCATGAGATTACTAACTTCATATGGTTCGGAACAACAAAAGGAGGATCGGGGATGATGGTACGAAGTGAGTCATGGAGTCACATTCGCCCGTATTGGCCTCTACTCGATTCTTATAGTGAAAAGTGATTCCTGCTATCTCAAAGGCATACAAACAAAGATTCAATTTGCTCCAAACTATTATTACGCTAAATTGGTTGAATATTAATGCAACATATAATTCTAAAATATTTGTGATCACTTTAATTAACAACAAGATTAAAAAGGAACCTAAACCGGTCGTCCAAATTATCTTATTAGTCGTGATTTTCAATTACATATTCCCTTTAACATGCAATATGGTGATGAATAAATATAATAGTAGAACAAACATTAATATTGGAAGCAATTTAGCAATAATTCCAACAATATAAAATCGTTAGAAAAATAATAAAAATAAAAGGAACATAATTCTTACTTTGATTCGGTTTGCTTGCAACTATAAAATAATAAACGAGTTAGTAACTTCAAGGAAATATTAATAAAACAAGAATTAAATTAAATTAAATTAAAAAGAGTTGATTTGGGGCACAACCCTCAAACAGTTCTACCTTTCACGCCTTGGCTTAAGGACAGAACCACGAGTAAAGTATGGACTCCTTGGAGTGCTTGAAGAAGGAATTTTGAAAGAATGAGGGTAGGCTAGTGTTTAGGCTAGAGCATAGAGGAGAGAAAATAGAGAATTAATTGATGCCCCGTACATCAGAAATGAAGGGGTATTTATAGAAAAATGTGCTTAGGGAACACACGGAACCCTAAAAAGAAAAAAACCCTAAAAAAGTATACCGCGACACGACAAAGTTTACCGTGACATGGGAAATCCCACTGTCAGACGAGAAACATTCCCGTGACACGGTGTACTGTTGTGTAACGCGGGAAATATTCTGTGAACGGGGGAGAAAACTAACGCGTTAAAGGTTTACGCGGAAAGGACACGGAAACCCCCGTGTCACAGCAGGTGTCCCTTGTCATGGGGAACCCCACCGTCAGACGGGACAGTTTCGCGTGACACGGTGGACTATTGCCGTGACGCAGGAGTATTTAGTTCGTTTTTCTGTCTAAATTCATTTTTAACCCTAATTTCGTACAGCATTTTAAGTGCCGATTGACTGATCCATGGATTATTAAAAAACATTGAATTTAATTAAATACGATTTTTAAGCACTCTCGGGATTAAATACTGAACCCGACCAATAGTGACGGTGAAAGGTTGTTCATCATTGGGTTTGGTTTCGGGGAGACATTTTTAGGTGTCTACAAAAGCCCCCACTTTGACCGAGTTTGTAGAAACGTCAGTTTCGAAAACGATAGTCAAAGTAGTCGATAGGGACAGAGAATGATTTAAGACGTTTTGCGATCCTAAATCACTCTGTATACGCCGATACCTGTAGCAAAATGTTAATTCCACAGATAAAAGTGTAAAGGGATAGAATACGTATCTGGCACCAGTGTATCGATGACAAATGAGTTTGGAGGCTTCCTATGCTTGAAGAAATCCACCAGATGACGTTTGTTGAAATGCTTTCCATGCCTGAGGAAAGCTGACTAAGGAATTTAGTAGCTTTTTAAACCTGAAGAAACCTACCGGATGATACTTTCCCTGCATGAGGAAAGTCGACGTATGATTTTGGCGTCATTCTATGCTTGAAGAATTCCACCGATAATGCCTTCTATGCTTGAGGAAAGCCGACTTGGTAGTTTTCTATACTTTAAGAAAAATCCATCAATAACGCTTTCCATGCTTGAGGAAAGCCGACTTGGCGGTTCTCTATACTTGAAGAAAAATCCACCGATAACGCTTTCCATGCTTGAGGAAAGCCGACTTGGCGATTTTCTATACTTGAAGAAAAATTCACCAATAACGTTTTCCATGCTTGAGGAAAAACCGACAACTGATGTAATCGCTGAAATTTGCAAGTGTATGATGGTTCGATTATCCCCGAATGTGGCCCGCAGATGATCTACACCTTCAAGTCGACCATCCGACCATATTAGGTGTTTAAAACGTCGACAAATTGACTTTGACGCTAGCTAGGGGTAAAATAGTAATTTTGATTCCTTTTAAATGTCAGTTAGAATTTTCCGCGTAATTTTACTGAAACACTAACTGTCCAATTTGTGCGGAAAATCGTGCAATTTTGGCCAAAATGCCAGGAATATTCGCTGACAGCTTCAAGGAGTGTGCAGGGCACGCGCGAGACCACCGTGTCATGAAGAACAAATCCCGCGACACGACATACTTCCGTCACGCGGCATAATATCCCGTGGCGCGGGATTTATGTGGCTGCAGAATTGGTCAAATACTCGATTTTAGCGTTTTTGACCAGCTAAAATATAGTGCGCCACGTCAGAATTTTACCGTTACATGGTAACGGACTCCAAGGCACGAGAAACGGGAATGTAACAGGATGCTTTTTTGTCTTTAAATTCGAGGTTCTCTTCACCATTTTTGCCATTTCCTTTCTTCTTCTCTTTCTCCTCTCCATTTTTTTTTCTTTTAAGTTTCTCAGTGTATAGTGCCACGGTTTTGCTGCACCGGCGGACGACTGACTTCATCGCGTCTCGATTTAGGCCACCGTGACACGGCGGTTTTGATGCTGTGTTCTTCTTTTTTTTTTCTCCTCTACTGCTCGCCTCTGCTGCTGTTCCAGAGTTCGTCACTGCTGTTGGGGGTCACCGTGACACGGAAGGAGTTACCGTGCCGCGGGATTTAACCACCGTGCCGCGGCGGTTGCGGTGGTTGCATTACACATATCCAACAGTTTTTTGGGCTTTTGGAGCTCAATTCTCCACCAAATTCGCTCCAATTTTGTGCTATCCTCTTCATTTCCGATTTCTTACAATAATCCATGTAAGTTTCTCTTGCTCTTTGTCTCGAATTTTGCTTCAAGTGAGTAATTTCATGTGAAAACCCTTGAAAAATCAATTTGGGATTTTTGATTTTGAGGTTTTATGTTGAAATTTTTAGCATGAATTAGCTTGTATATGTATGTATGTGTGTTTGTGAGCGATTTGAGACAAAAATTGCGTGATTTGGTGAAGAATTAAGAAAATCACCATTTTTTGGTACTACTTGTGTGAAATGGTGTTCTTGTTGTTCTTTTGCACTTGAAATGATGATATATTGGTTGTAGATCTTGTAAAATATGCCATGATGTGTCGATCTATTATTTTCGTGCAATTTTGAATGTACTACATTGTCATGGAGAACATAATATCATGAAATTAGGAGAACATAGTATTAGTTCGTCATGGGGAAACTAAATACTTGAAATAATTCTATTATTTTGCTAATTTTTAGCCTTGAGGTAAAAATTTAGAACCGTTAAGCTGTTTAGAATAAATAACTAAATAACTTAGGAAATGATGCTAAGCATTTAGAATTTTATTTTTGTAATAGCATGCCTAGACGACGGGATCGCGAACTTTCCACTCACGGCCGGCGTCAGGCTTTTTCGGGAGGACACCCCATAGTTCCCGAGGACATGGACGAAGATGCCCTAGAGACGGAGCCTCGTCCTTCTTCGAGTAGGGGCGGGTGGGTTCCACCTCCGTGGTCGTTGGATGAGTTGGTTTTCTGCCGTGAGAACCACGTTTTTCACCGTCCACTTGCCGGCATAGTCGATGGCACGCTTCGCCATCACGGTTCTGGAGCCGGAGATTTGATTCCTCGACTTCATGGGATTATCACGAGGGATCCTGTTACGAACGCCTTGTGGGAATCTGCTGGTCTAGTAGACTTTTATTCGGCGATCGTAGGGTTTCGCAGCCCCCGGGGTTGTGGCGCGACAGTCGTTCGCGTGTTGTTGGAGTATTTTTGGGATAGTACCAACACTTTTCACTTTTCTTGTGGGGATATGACATTGACCCCTCTGGATTTTAGCATGATTAGTGGTCTACGCTTCACTGACCGGGCCGTGGCGCAGATTTCTGATCTTTCTTAGGGGGCGGCTGAGGCAGCCGATTTGTTAGGTCCGATCGTTCAGCATATCAGGACTTAGGTGTCTCGAGGTGGTCCTAGGAGCGGGGGATCAGAGTTGGCTTCTGTTCTGGCTCGTGGTTTTGACATGGATGAGACATCACCTGAGCAGCGAGTGCGAATCTTCATTTTGATTCTCATTTCCATAACTCTTTCTCCTGATAAGAGTTCGCGTGCGCTCGTTTGCTATCTTCCTACTTTGCTCAAGATCAGTGAGATAGGATCCTTTAGCTGGGCCAGCCTCGGATATGCCGATCTTCTCTTGTCGTTACGTTATGGCTGTAGGCAGCTGAACGACTAGCCCCCGTCACTGTCTACAGTTTATGGAGAGTCATAGAGGTGACGATCTTTCCTCTTCTTGTTTTGGTTTAATTTGTTTGACTCGTGTGCTCAAAGATTACTTTTCATTGCAGCTATGGTTTTATGAGTACTTTCCGAGATTGGCCCCTCGACGGCGTCGTGGAGCGGTCGATGACTTCCCTGTCGGAGCCAGCTGGGGTGATCGAGGCGAGTCACGAGTGGAGTATGTCTCTGCGCTACGCGGGCTGCTACGCCGAGGCACCTCTTCTGTTGGTGTAAGAATTACTTTCGTAGCCCGTTATTTTCTATCTTGACATTATTTTTGGCGTTTGATGGCAACTTTTTATGGTTTTCGGGTTGCTATTAATGTCCAGTATCGTCCTTGGGCAGCGTACCGCACTGTTTTTGTTGGTAATGGACGCTTTGTCTGGTAATAAGGGGAGCGTGTTGTTCGTCAGCATAGTGGTGATTGCTTTGTGGTGCCCTTATCTCCACCGGAGTTGATGCTGGACTCACGCTTGCTTAGGGAGTTGATAAACAGGGGAGAGCGCTACACTTTTCCTTGGCCGGAGCTTGTGCGTATGGAGGGCGATTATGCGCAGGAATTGCTTCCCTCCTTGGCTCCTCCACCCCGTCTTCCTGAGGTATGATTTATTTTGAGAATTTTCAGACGACTGTTTAAACCGTCGAATAACCTGATTATTCGATCGTATTTTCAGACGACTGTTCGCCGTGTGGGGAAGATTGAGATTCCGCCTCAATCTGTCCGCTACCCAAGGCCGATTGGTATTACTGAGGACCTTATTGCTGACGCGGCAGATGGTTTCAGACAGACGCATGAGTCTTTGCCTGATGTTTTTGAGCCGGTAAGCTTTTTGATACAATATTCATCCCTTTTAATACCGCTTGGTACTGACTTTTCTCTTTGTTTTGTTCTCAGCCTACTCACCCGGAGATGATGGGCTTCATGAAGCTGGTTGACGCTTTGAAGTACTACATCATCAAGCTTCGGCGTGGTGCGAGTTGTCGAGGCGGTTCTGGCGATGTTCTTGAGGTATGTTAACTTTTTTCATTTTTACCAGTTGTTCTATCTTTCGCCATTGACATCTTTTGATTTTGTGTCTTTCAGGAGCGACGGAGGTCCCGATCGCGCTCGAGGCATAGAGGCTTGGACAAGGGGGAGCCCAGTCGTGGCAGACGATCTCCTGAGGTTCGTCGGCATTCTCAGTCTCAGCGGGAGCCTCAGCTTTCTCAGCCGTTGCAGGAGGCTTAGTGGCACCAGCCTCAGTCTTCCTAGACATTCCAGCACTTTTAGGGTCAGTGGCAGCGACAGTCGTTTTCACAGCCTGAGTTTAAGCCAGTTATCACTCCTGTGGATCAGGGCCTATACTCAGCTTCATCATCTGGGGCGCTTCCTCCACCGATGCTAGTCTTGTTTTCAGTTCTAGTGTATGGGACGATGCCTCCACCGACGCTTCCTACTTCTTGGAGTCAGTCTACACCGTTTGCTAGTTAGACAGGTCCTGCTTTGAGTTTGACTTCTACTGGAGTTAAAGGGACTAGTAGGGATACTACTCCTCGTACCCGGATGATAGCGGGACTCTTTGGCTCACCGCTCCCATATTCACAGGCTGGAGATGACACTGATCCTCACTCTTCTAGTTCTACAGATTTTCGACCGAGGGTCTTTTTTTGTACATACTGTGATGACACTTGACGGTGCTTATTTATTATGACTCATTTTGTACATTATTCACAATTTATGTATTTATTAGTGAGTGCTTGAGACTCATTGTGTGTGATTGTGTATGACGCGAAAAAAAACGTAAGTGGAGGGTACCAACCTTCCCCAAAAGAAAAAAGAAATAAAAAGAAAAGAAAAAAATGAATAAGTTTTACAACTCCTCAAAAATAAATAAGTATGGAAATGGGACAAGGTTTACAACTTCCCCAAAGAAAGAAAAAATAAAATAATAATAATATAATTAAGAGTAAATAATAAAATAATAAATAATAAAGATGAATAGAAATAATAATAAAGTAATAAAAAATAATAAAATAATAAAATAAAATGATAAAAATAAAAATATTAATATTAAAAAAAAAGGTTGAGAATTTTATTAGGAATGAAACTATCGAAAAACAGAATTAAAAAAATAAACGGTGAAGATAAAACAATAAAAATTCGGATAGATATAGGAAAAGGATAGAAAAAAATGAAAACGCGTGGGCACCGCGACACAACACTATATACCGTGTCACGGCAAAAGCTGCCGTGTCGCGGCATACATTCCCGTGACGCGGTGGGAAATCTCGTGTCACGGTGCGCGTATTCTGCAACAGTGTGGTTTACGCGTATAAAAAGATAAATTCTGAGTATTTCCGAGCGTGTCTGCTATAAATAGGACCAGTATAGTTGTGATATGCATAATTACGAAACATAAAATAATTAGAATTTCATATTTCAATAATAATGTCTCATAATTTTGTTAATACATTGCGCGACTGGTCTTATTCTTTGACCAATGCTGACAAAAAAGAGTTGGAATTGTTTCATGTCAGGGGCTTATTAGCCCTGAGACGTGTGGCGATTGAACATGATTTTCTTAGGGAAGCATTAGACTATTGGAGTTCAGAAACACATTGTTTTAAATTTGATTACGATGAAATCTGTCCCCTGCCAGAGGAATTCAGTGCCATCTTTGGGTTTCCTGCCAGAAATCTTATTGCCATGCCTACCCTTCGTGAGTATTATTACCAAGACTTTGAACGTCATATGAATTTGACAGATCCAGATTTAAATAGAATTATGTGTGGTAATGAGGTAGACTTAGAAAAATTTACAAATTTATATTTCAATCGTCCTGTCTTTGAGTCTTATCATGTATACCGTAGAAGGGCTTATTTTTTTTGCATGTTTAGCAAGCTTTTATTTGCAAACGGTAGGGTAGGGACATGCTAGTCTAGCATCTGTGCTTGAACATGTCGAATCTGGGAGATCTCCTATGCCTACGTGCCTTGGAGAAACTTTACGCGGCCTTGACGAAGCAAAAGCTGACCGGAAAGCCGTCAGGAAAGGCTCTCTGGTACTGCTGCAGGTAAAAACGCGCTCTGAGTAGCCCCGTGACACAAAACAGGCACCGTGTCACAGTGCACTTCTGCCGTGACACAGTGCATTCTACCGTGTCACGGTGGATTCTGCAAAATATTTTTTTTTTCGACTAATAATTTTTTTTTTATTTTGCAGATTTGGTTGATGGAGCGTTTAAACTTTTTGAAGCCCCCGACGATATTGAAAAATATGGTCCCAACGATCTAGTCCGCAGGAAGAAGAATTACTCTGTGAACATGTCGTATGAAGATTGGAAGAATTTCTTTGCAAAGAGAGAATTTTCCATTCGTTAGGTGGTGCCTTGGTGGAGGCTTACTAGGATGGTTAGTACGAATGATACTCCGTATTGCCGTGTTCCTAGTATCTCAAGGCTGACTTTTTATTGTCCTTCTCGATTGATGCGACAATATGGACTTGAACAAGTAGTTCCACACTATAACAATAGTCCTCATGAAGTATCGTTGCATGAAAGTAATGTTCACAAGTACGAGGCTTATTGGATTGGAAGACCTTTGTGGATCGTTTCTGCAAGTAACCAAGCTCATCCTCCCTTATCTAGTGCATACAAGGCATGGTTGAATCCTAGAAGTAGAAGGGATTAAGTCGGATCATGCAACTTTAATGTGAAGGGGCGTCTTGAAAGTAAGAAAGCGCCTCCTAAAGATCGTCTAGATCCGAGAACACAAGGGATTGAGTTTAAGACTCCGATAATGCCTAAAAGAAAGAATTATGTGAAAGGGAAGGGTAAGGAGAAGATGATTTATAGAGATAAGCAACCAAATAATTCTAAGAAAGGTGAAAGGGGTGAAAGTTCGACTAGGGGTGTGACGGTTCAGGCTACAAAATACACATTAATGGTGAAGACCGACCTAGTTGAAAAAGAGAAGGAGGTTCCTAAAGTGAAGAAGGATTAGATCAGTATTGCTTTGCTTATATGATTTATAATTTTTAAAATAAGGCGCATGATGCCAATAGTTGTAGTCACATTTATTTCAATAAAAGCATAATTATTTTCGCCTTAAATATAAATTACAATGACTTTTTTTTTTAATTTTTTTTATTATACATCCTAGTCAAGAAGTCAGACGCAATGGAAGAATAAAAAAAAAGGCGAACAAATAATAGAATTTGCAAAGTCCGCGTTACGAAAACAAATCGGAAAATATGAGATTCCACCGTGCCACGGTGGAGACTGCCGTGCCACGGTGGAAATTCCCGTGGCACAGCAATCAATTTTTTTTTTTATTTTTTTTTTATTTTTTTTGCTGCAGTTCCACGTGCCACGGCGGAGACTGCCGTGACACGGTGGAAATTCCCGTGGCGCGGCAATCAATCATTTATTTATTTATTTATTTATTTTTGCTGCAGTTCCATCATGCCACGGTGGAGATTGCCGTGACACGGTGGAAATTCTCGTGGCGCGGAAATCAATTTTTTTTTTGGATGCAGTTTTACCGTGCCACGGTGGTAGCTTCCGTGACACGGTTGAAATTCCTGTGCCACGGTGGACTTCCGAGAAATTTTTTTAGCTCCATTTTGTCGTGACGCAATGTTGAACTGGCGCGTATACTTGATCGACGAAGGAAGGATTTTATTTTTTAAATTAGCCGGGCCCCCTTGAGGGGTTGCCTACGTATCCTTAAAAAGGAATCAGGCCAAACGTAGCTCTATTGGGTCATGAACCCATGCAACTAGGCATAGAATTTCTTGAGTTGATCCAAGTTGGTTAAATTGTGGAAACCGTTACCATCCATGTCTACCAATTGTGCTGCGCTGCCCGACAAGATGGATTTAACAATGTACGGGCCTGACCAATTTGGTCTGAATTTTCCTCTTGGACCCAACACATTTTTTCGAAGTGCCTTAAGCACTAAGTTACCTTCTTTGATGTTTCTAGTCTTGACTTTTTTTATTGAAATGTCGCGCCATACGCTGTTTGTAGGTTTGGACATGATGCAAAGCCGCCAAGCGTTTTTCGTCAAGTAAGAATAGTTCATCATATCTTGCTCTAATCCAGTCGACTTCATCTAGTTGGCTTTCCATCGTGATTCGGAGAGAAGGGATTTCGAGCTTTATTGGTTGTATAGCTTCAACTCCATAGACCAAAGAGAAAGGGGTATCCCCCATTGATGTACGAACAGAGGTTCGATAGCCCAAAGGTCGAAATGTAGCTTACTTGGCCAATCTTTGTAATTTTCCGTCATCTTTTCGATGATAGTTTTCACGTTTTTGTTGGCTGATTCGACCGCACCATTTGTTTGTGGTCTGTAGGGTGATGATCTATGATGCTTGATATGATATTTCTGTAATAGTTCCACGCATTCGGCTTGGAAATGCGTTCCATTATCACTGATCATCTCATGAGGTACCCCATAGCGGCATATGATATTTTTCTCAATGAATTGAGCTACATGTTTCGCCGTTAACTTAGCATAGGAGGCAGCTTCGACCCATTTGGTGAAATAGTCGATTGCTACGAGGATGAATTCATGCCCCCCTTGTCCTGGTGGCGTTATCTCTCCAATGATGTCGATACCCCAAGTGGAGAAAGGCCATGGAGAAGTATGTGTAAAGAAGCGAAGGTGGAACGTGTTGTAAATTTGCATAGACTTGACATTTCATACATTTCTTGACATATTCGTGACAATCTCTCTCCATGGTAGTCCAATAATAACCTTGTCGTTGAATCTTGTGGACTAACATCTTAGCATTCATATGCGTCCCACATATGCCGGCATGAAGATTTTCCATGGTTTTGTGTGCTTCTTTCTTAGCTATGCATAAGAGATTTCTCCCTAGTTCAGTCCTTTTGTGGAGTTCTCCCCTAATGAGCACATACTATGAGGCCAGGAGCCTCAAAGCACGGCGTTCCCTTTTATCAGTATTAGGAGGATATTCTTCTTTTGTCACGTAGTTAAGGATATATGTATACCATGGCTCTTCATCTTCTTCTTGTGATTCTTGTTCGTCATCAAGTGCGTGAACATATGCCGGCTCATATCTTCTTTTTATGGTCAATGGCATTCTGATTGTATCTGTTGGTATTCGCACCATTGATGCTAATTTAGCCAGTGCGTTGACAAACTGGTTTTTTTTTCTAGGCAAGTACGTATGTATATTCCACTTCATCTAGTTGCTCCGTGAGAGTTTCTAGATGAGCTTGGTACGTAGCGAGACTTTCATTTCTCACCTTCCATCTCTTGGAGATCTGGTTAATGATTAGTGATGAATCACCGTAGATTCAAAGCTTCTTAATTCCCAAGGCCACAGCTGTTTCTAATCCCAAAAGGCATGCCTCATACTCTTTGGCATTGTTGGTGACATCAAAGTCTAGCTTCATGGAAATTAGGATATGCTCTTCATTGGGTGACACGAGCAAGACTCCTACACCACAACCTTTTTGGTTTGAAGCTCCGTCAAAGTAGAGCGTCCAGCTATCATCCTTGGTCAGGGAAATCATACTCATCTTCTTCTTTCTCAACTTCTTCTAGCGGAAAATCTGCTAAGAAGTCAGAAATCGCAAAACCTTTAATGCCTTTTTGTGGTATAAATTTCAAGTCAAACTGAGAAAGGTTGACTATCCACCTTGATAATCTGCCATTGAGTGTTGCTTTTTCGAACAGGTATTTGAGAGGATCCATCTTAGACACAGCATGCACTGTATGAGTGAGCATGTAATGTCTTAGTTTCTGTGCGGCCCACACAAGTGCGAGGCACAACTTTTCAAGCGGTGTGTATCGTGTCTCATATCCTTGAAGCTTCTTGCTTAAATAGTAAATTACATTCTACTTTCTTTCGATCTCTTGTGCTAGCATTGCTCCCATCGTTTCTCTTGTGACCGTAAGGTAGAGTCGAAGAGGAAAGTCAGGTATTGCTGGCGCTAGCACGGGTGGGTTTGCCAGGTACTCTTTGATTTTGTCGAAAGATTTTTGGCAATCGTCATCCCATGTGACTGGGACATTTTTCTTAAGCTTCTTGAATATAGGTTCACATATCGCCCTGAGTTTTGATATGAACCTACTTATATATTGCAGCCTTCCAATGAAGCCTCGAATTTTTTTCTCATTCTTGGGTGGTGGCATGGCCATGATCGCTTTGACTTTTGTGGGATCAATTTCAATCCCTCGAGAACTGATCACATAACCAAGTAGTTTGCCTGTCGTGACCCAAAATGCACACTTTGCCGGATTTAATCTCATGTTGTACTTGCGGAGTCTTTCAAAGAACTTGCGAAGTGCAATGATGTGGCCTGGGCGATCTTTTGACTTAACGATCATATCATCGACATAGACCTCCACCTCTTTGTGCATCATATCATGTAACAATGCTGTGGCTGCTCGTTGGTAGGTGACACCCGCGTTTTTCAACCCGAACGGCATTACCATATAGTAATATGTACCCCATTGTGTGATGAATGTGGTTTTCTCCATATCTTCCTTGGCCATTAATACTTGATTATATCTGCCGTAGCCGTCCATGAACGATAAGAGTTCATGGTTTCCTGTGTTATCGACCAGAATTTCAATGTGAGGTAGAGGGAACCCATCTTTCGGGCTTGACTTATTGAGGTCCCTGTAATCAACACACATTCTAACCCTTCCATCCTTCTTCGGAACTGGAACCACATTTGCTATCCACTCTGGATACTTGGATACTTTGATGAAACCTGCAGCCAATTGCTTTCTGATTTATTCTTTAATTTTGAGGGCCACATCCAGTTTCATACGGCGCAACTTTTGTTTGACAGGCTTCATACCTGGAATGAGTGGTATCGTATGCTGAGCTATATACCTGTCAATTCCTGGCATATCTTGGTATGACCAAGAAAATACATCAACAAATTCACTAAGAAAGTTAATTAGCTCTTTACGTTCATCTTGACTTAGTGTTAATCTAATTTTTACTTCTTTGATAGTCTTATCATTGGAAATATTAAATGTTTTTGTATCTTCAATAACTGCTGTTTTATTTTCGTGTTCTTCCATTGCTTTTATTATTTCTCTGTCATTTTCATCATTAGCAAAGCAATTTTGATCAGGGTTAGGGGAATGACACGCATCATAAGTAAAGATATTCATTTTATTGAATTCATCGGTCAATACATCAAGAGGGGCAAGGTCAGCTGCGACCTCACTGGAATTATTTGGGATAGAAAGAGAAGACTCAACAAGAGACTCAGGATTGGACTCTATAGCAGAAAGAGGGTCGGCCTCAGACCCTAAGGACTCATCTACAGACTTAGACTCAGACTCGGACTCGGACTCGGACCCAGACGAATAAAACTCATCAAACATCGGACCTTCGCCAGCGGTTATTTCCAACTTCTCTCCGCTTGGCGTAGTGATCTTCATTGTCTTGCGCCATCCCTTTGAAATATCACCAGCCTGGACGATTAACTCGGAGGGGTCAAAATCCTTGCTTGATATAACAGCTTGAATGAGCTCGGAATCATCATTGCAGACAGGCTTAGATTCATGCTTTTCTAGTCCAAAAAGAAGGTTAATGTTTAGATCATCAGAGATTGGACTAGCTGGTTTCTCAATTGTGAAGAGTTCTTCGCCTTCATCGACGAAGTCATAATCAAGGAACATCTCGAATCCTGGTTCACGCTTCCCATCGTGGACGAAAGGCTCAGGGAATTCATAGCATGGGAAGTCTTCCCTTTCTTTGATATATTGACCATTGAGGGTGAATGGATACGGATCCATGACCATTTCCGTCTTCATGATTCGAGCATTATTGCGAGCCTTCATTTTCAGGAGGGCTTGTTTCACATCTTCTTTTGTTGGCTTGAATCCCAAGCAAAAGGTATGTTTCTTAAGTGCACCAGGATGGCCCCAAAGTTCAGCCATTTTCTTTTTGAGTCCGAGATTCATTCAAGGGAAATGCCCTTGCTTCTTCATAATGGCATTAACATTGGTATTCAAATAAGGATGAAAGTCGAGATGACACTTCTCCTCTTCTTTGATCATGAGAACATCATCGAGTGAAAATCCCCAGAGATCTTCATCTTCTTCGTCATGTTCAACATGGACGATGGGAGTATCGATAACTTGAATCCACATGGGGGAGGCATCAATGGTAACTGGAACCCCTCCAACTATGGCTTTCACTTTCTTGTGCAACGACAATGAGATCGCCTTTAGCTCATGAAGCCAAGGACGTCCTAACAACAGATTGAAAGAAGCCTTACTGTTCACCACCTGAAACTTGGTGCGACGTTCAATGGCTCCAGTAGTTATGTTTAGCATGATAGTACCCACGGCTTGACAGCGAGTATTATCATAAGCGCGAATCCCCTGAGTAAAGGGAGTCAGTTCTTCATTTTTTATGCCCAACTTCTTTGCGGTGCAGAGTGGGCATACATTGATTGCAGAGCCATTATCAACCAAGATCATAGGAACATTCATCTGCCTACACACCACAGTGAGGTGTAAGGCCTTGTTATGTTGGTCCCCTTTCGGGGGTAGATCCTTATTAGAAAAGGTAATCAAATTTCTAGTACTCGGCAGTTCAGTAGTGAGAAAGTTGACCAGTCCTTGAGGAGTCATATCATCATCAACTCCTATTTTCACCAGAGCATTCATTACAACCTTTTGATGCTCGCTCGTGAGAGGTGGCCAAAAGCTTCCACACATTCATTTCCACCTTGGTCTTTTGTAATTGTTTGACCACATCGTTTTTCACAGGGTCGATGGGATCAACAATTGGTTGTGATTGTGGTGGAGGTGGAGGTGGACTAGGCTGTTGCAACCGTCCACTTCAGGTGAGAACCTTGACCTCAAGGTCTCCCCAAACATCTTCACTTGTGCCAAGAGACGAACATGCTATATCCTTGAGATAGACGTCTTCATCGTCACTATCCCAAATTCCATTCACTTCTTCATAGCTTTAGACAAATACAACTTCCGGCAAAGGTTCAATCACATGTTGAATGAGTATATACTGATCAAAGGAGAATTAATTTCCCATGATAGCCAAAGCATCAGAAAGAGGACCTGTTTGAATGTTAGGCTTCTTGCCCCATGGAGGGATAGGAAGTTGATTAGTATCAATCAGGTCTTGGATCACATCCTTCAACCTCCAACACTTCTCAGTATTATGACCCTTGCCTTGATGAAACTTGCAATAAGCATTGGGGTCATAGCTAGCGGTTCTATTCTCTGGTCGAGGTTCTGGAAATGGTCCAATTAGCATAATCAGTCCTTGATTATACAAGCGGTTAAAAGCAGCATCATAAGTCATTCCTAAAGGTGTGTAAATCCTCCTATGCCTTTGGAATCTTCGAGGAGGAGCATCAAAGGCCAGCACATCATTGATATTGAAAGTTGGTAGCATTATTGGGCTTGGAAGACGAATAAGAAGGAAGTGTCATTCTTCTTGTTTTTCCAAGTGTTGTTGTTATTATTGTTGCTACCAGCAGCCTTCATCAGTTCATCTTCGATATTGATTTCAATATCGTATACAGCTTCAAAGGTACTCAAAGGCAGAAATTTCAAGTGTTGCTTGTACTTATGAGTCAAATTGGAAATAAACAAGCGAACCGTATCTTTTTCCTTGGGGGATCCACCAAGAGCGCAGCTGTTTCCCTCCAGCTGCTTAAGTAAGTGGTGAAGCCTTCATTCTCTTTCTGTCTGAGAATGGAGAGTTCAGGTTCAAAAGTCTTGGCCTGATTGTTACATTTGTAACGATTACTGAAGCTTTTAGCAACATCCTCTCATGTCGCAACATGTTTGGATTCCAGAGAGTAAAACCATTGTTGACAGGCATGCTCTAGGGAAAGAGGGAACACAGTAGGGAAGAGTGTCACATCTACTCCTTTAAGAGCCATGGTCACAGAAAAGGCCTTCAAATGGAAAAACGGATTATCAGTAGGCTTGAACTTGGGAATGTCAGCAGTTAAAAACTTCTCAGGAAGCTTGTCTCTTATGGACGAAGAGGTGACAGGTTGCTCCGCATAAGTGAATTCTTCAGAAATCTTACTCATTTGTTCCTTAATCTTGTCCATTGTAGCGGCAGTGACATTGTTCTGATTGTCTTGCTCTACCGTGTTACCTCTAGTGGTGAGTGTTTGCATCATGTTAGACAACATCTCAATTGTCTTGTTGATGTTCTCGATTTCTTCCTTAGTAGCCATTGGTTGAAAGTAGACTGGAGATGGATCTTGTGGAGATGATTATGGTGGTTTCCTGGTACGCCTCTTTGGTATAAGAGGTTGTTGAGGTATTGATTCGAACCGTAACAATCTACCCCTGCTTCTTGATCAAGTGCTGTGACACCGAAACAAACACACCTTTAATGACCAAAATTAACCTTAACCCATCCGGAAAAATTAAAAAAAAAATTGAATTTTGAAATTCTATTTATTTTTTATTTTATTTTTAAAAAATAAAAAATGGGAGGATACCATCCGACTTACTCCGAAAAAAATGACACACAAAAAAAAAAACGACACAAGACTACCCTAAAATACGATCATGAAATGGTGCACGACTAACGAAAAAAGTGTATGAACACGACATGTGAGTGATTAAGTGAGGTTATGGACGCTTGTTATTACCGTACAGCTAGACATGACACTAAACTGGACATATAAACCACATACGTACACACAAAAACCAAAAATAGACCGGAGGGACACTTCTCCTGGGCACCGTGTCACGGTGCTGACTGTCGTGACACGGTGCAGTCTACCGTCAGCCGGTAGAAAGCGCTGTGTCACGGCACTGTTGACCGTGGCGCGGCAGGACTTGCCGTGACACGGTGCTCAGTTCTAGGTCTTTTTAGTGAGTTTTTCTAGATTTTAATCGATTTTAGGTCCGTACTAATTACTATGTGGAAAAAAAAACCCTCGGTCATGGGTTAAACAAAAAGAGCAAACACATGAGGGTTAGCACCAAACAAACCATGTAGCATTTAGTCACGATGATGTAAAAAAAAGTTCGCAACCTAAGGTCAAGATCTATGTTCAACTTTTGGTCTAGCTTTGGGTGTCAAAAGGGTACCATGGTTAAGAGTTTGGACGTATTAGCAAGGCAGCCTCCCTTGAGGGTGTATGCCAACGGGCGGATCCGCGAGTTCGTGATGAAATCCAACTCGACTCAATGGTTTGGGTGGATTTAATAACTCGGATGAACCATTATTGCCATGAGCGTTTTTGGGTTGATAGAGCTTAAATCCCCCGGGGCGAAGACGCATGTAGAGCACACACGTTTTTTGAGAAAAATCGAAGGAAGTTGATTGTGAGAAGAGAAAACAAGCCACCAGACTGATTTTAGGACTGCCGTGACACGGCAGAGATTCCTGTGCCACGATGCTGCACACCGTCAGACGGTGTAATGCCACGTGACACGGCTGTTCTGCCATGGCACGGCAGTTAGAAAATCTGACTGGTGCTCTGTTTTCCTTTGTACGAAATCAAGTTATTCAATTTTTCCAACGAGACAGACCTAAATGCGACGTTAAAACGTTTATGCTTATGAAAAAAATTCCAAATTAATCACAGGAATATTTTCAAGAATCTTTCAAGTCTCATCCACTCATCTTAATTAAATACCGATCACTCAAATTGATAAATAACCAAGAATCCTCCCCAGTGGAGTCGCCAAATTATAGGCGTCGTTCGAAGTGCGCCTACGTAAAAGCATATGGTGAATATGCTTGACACTCTTAGGAAGTGGGAATTGACGTATACGATTAGGGACAAGGAAAGTAGGGAGCCACCAACAAGTTTTTAAGGAACTTGTAAACCGTTCATGGATCATTATAAGGCAACCACGAGAAAGGGACAACGATAAGCAACAACGATTGACCCGTGAAGGTTACACCCCTTTCATAATCCATGAGATTACTAAGTCCATATGGTTCGGAACCACGAAAGGAGGATCGGGGATGATGGTAAGAAGTGAGTCATGAAGTCACATTCGCCCGTATTGGCCTCTACTCGATTCTTATAGTGAAAAGTGATTCCTGTGATCTAAACTATTATTTTGATCCAATTATTATTTTTTTTGGATAGGCCTTTAAATAAGCTTTCCAACCATATATCATAAGTCCAATTCCGAGCTAGAACGAAAAAGATATGAGCAAAACATTAAACTCGGCCCAAAACCGACACCCTTCTACTAACACGGCCATATCTTAAAATATAGAAATTATTTTGACCTGATTCCAATTGGGTTGGAAGGTAGACTTGATAAAATTTCCAATGATATATTATATGTTTTATTCCGAGTAACGAATCAAAAGTTATGATGATTTTAAAAACGCGTAAAAAACCTGGAATTACCGCGTAGCAGCTAAAATGCCGCGACGCGGCAAGATCAGACGTGGCAATGGAGAAATTCCCGTGACACGATAATTTGGAGGGGATTTTCATGTTTTTTAGTGTCCCGTGACTTGGCATAAGTACCGTGACCCGGCGCCATATGCCGTAACGCGGTTGACTTTGCCGCGTCACGGCGTTTTCTGCCGTGTCACGGTGGGTTGCTGACGTGTCACGGTGCTTAAAGCTTCCCCGCGTCACGGGGAACTGTGCCGCGAAATGGGAATTACTGCCGTGTCACGGTAGGAATTCCCGTGTCACGGTGCTAGTGTTGTGACACGGGACAACTCCGTGTCTTTTCCGCGTAATCCCTTCACGCGTTTTTACTCCCGTAGGTCAAATATTTCCCGCGTCACTCTATTTTTCCCCGTGTCACGCTAATTTCCCCCGTGACACGGTAGAATCTGCCGTGTCGCGGTAGAATCTACCGTGTCGCGGTAGCCTTTTTTAGGGTCTTTATCTTTTTAGGGTTCCGTGTGTTCCCTCTGCTCATTTTCCCTATAAATACCCCCTCCTTTCTGCAGTTCGGGGCACCAATAATCATTCTCTCTCACCTTACACCAAAAATCATTCTCTTCTCCCTCTTTAACTTAATTTCTAGCCGCCTTATTCTTCCATAATAATTCCCCTTAGATTTCCAAGGAGTCTATACTAAACCCGAGGTTCCGTCCTTAAACCAAGGCGTGAAAGGTACAAATAACTGAGGGTTTGGACCAAATCAACTCTACTTTTTATTTAATTTAATTTTCATTTACTTTATTATTTTTATTGAAGTTACTAACAGTTTATTCATGATGTAGCAATTTAAAGGAACGCGCGAAATGTGAGTAATTATTAATTAATTTAATTACTCTTATTTTTATTCTTGTTGCTAGAAACATGATTAGGTTATTTTGTATTTAATTTGACTTACACTATTATTGTTAAATTGCTTCCAATATTAATGTTTATTCTATTATTTTTATGATCACCATATTGCATGTTTAAAGGGAATATGTAATTGAAAATCACGCCTAATAAGATAATTTGGACAACCGGTTTAGGTTCCTTTTTAATCTTGTTGTTAATTCAAGTGATCACAATATTTTAGAATTATGTGTTGCATTAATATTAAACCAGTTTAGCTTAATGATAGTTTGGAGCAAATTGAATCTTTGTTTGTATGCCTTTGAGATCACAGGAATCACTTTTCACTATAAGAATCGAGTAGAGGCCAATACGGGCGAATGTGACTCCATGACTCACTTCGTACCATCATCCCCGATCCTCCTTTCGTGGTTCCGAACCATATGGAGTTAGTAATATCATGGATTATGAATGGGGTGTAACCTTCACGGGTCAATTGTTGTTGCCTATCGTTGTCCCTTATTCGTGGTTGCCTTTTATGATCCGTGAACGGTTTACAAGTTCCTTAAAAACTTGTTGGCAACTCCCTACTTTATTTGTCCCTAATCGTATTATGTCAATTTCCACTTCCTATGAGTGCCAAGCATATTCACAACATGCTTTTAACGTAGGCGCACATCGAGCGACGCCTACAATTTGGCGACTCCACTGGGGTGGATTCTTGGTTATTTATCGATTTGAGTGATCGATATTTAATTAAGATGAGTGGATGAGACTTGAAAGATTCTTGAAAAATATTCCTGTGATTAATTTGGCATTTTTGCATATGCATAGACGTTTTAACGTCGCATTTAGGTCTGTCCCGTAGGAAAAATTGAATAACTTGATTGCGTACGAAGGAAAATAAGGCACCAGTCAGATTTTCTGACTGCCGTGCCACGGCAAAATCTGCCGTGTCACGGTACAGTGCACCGTCTGACGGTGTGCCGTACCGTGGCACGGGAATCTTTGCCGTGTCACGGCAGTCCTAAAATCAGTCCGGTGGCTTATTTTCTCTTCTCACAGTCAACTTCCTTTGATTTTTCTGAAAAAACCTATGTGTTCTACATACGTCTTAGCCCTGGGGAATTTAAGCTCTATCAACCCAAAAACGCTCATGGCAATAAGGGTTCATCCGAGTTATTAAATCCACCCAAACCATGGAGTCGAGTTCGATTTCATCACGAACTCGCGGAGCCGCCCGTTGGCATACACCCTCAAGGGAGGCTGCCTTGCTAACGCGTCCAAACTCTTAACCATGGTACCCTATTGACACCAAATAAACTTGACCATAGTCGAACATAGAACTTGACCTTAGGTTGCGAACTATTCTTTGCATCATTGTGCCTACATGTTTTATGTTTGGTCGTTTTGATCCTAACCTTAACGATCTTTCTTTGTCTATGGTGGATTATTTTATGACTAACGATTGCCAATGGACCGTACTCACTTAGTAATTAGCAAAAAAAAAAAAAAAAAAAAAAACAAAAAAAAAATTGTCGTGCCACGGTACAGTGCACCGTCTGACGGTGTGCCGTACCGTGGCACGGGAATGTTTACCGTGGAATGGGAAAGTTCACCGTGTCACGGCAATTTCCACCGTGACACGGTGGATTTTCCAAAAAAAAAAAAAAAAAAACGCGTCAGTCAAGTCTTCCATGTTAATTTGGTCCTCGTGTCAGTAATTTTGGTTATTGTTCACATGTCTAGCCATACGATCATACCACGAGTCTTATAACATCACTTAGTCACTCACGAGTCAAGTATAGTCCACACACTTTCTTTATGTTCCGACTCGAGTCGTGCACCAGGTTGTTTATGATCGTATATTAGGTTCATGCACCCTTTTTTCGTCATAATAAAAAATGAGTGGAGTTTTCTCACCTGTTTTCAAATGTCTATTTTTTCCTTCCTTTCCTATCTTGAGCAATGAGTCCAACAATTAAGTGAATTATTTTATTTCACAGTACTTGGTCAAGGAATAGGGATAGATTAATACGGTTCGAGCCATTACCGCAACAATCTCTTAGATCTAATAGGCATTCAAAGAGAACTTTGCCATCTCCATTACTCATCACCTTTCAATGGCCACTAAAGAAGATATTGAGAACATTAACAAATCCATCGAGCCACTGTCTGCCATGATGCAAACCCTTACCACTAGGGTCACTACCATGGAAAAAACAAGGTCACTGTTTCACCCTTGACAAACTGAAGGAACAAATGAGTAAGATTTCTGAGGATTTCACTTATGTGGAATGGCCTCCCACTCTTTTGGATGTGAAGGACAGACTCCCTGAAAAGTTCTCCACTGCTGATATTCCTAAGTTCAAGCCTACTGACAATCCAATATTCCAATTGAAGGCGTTCTCTGCAACCATGGCTCTTAAGGGATTGGACGTAACACTCTTCCCTACGATGTTCCCTCTCTCCTTAGAACATGATTGCCAACAATGGTTCTATTCCCTAGGTGCCAAGCGTACTGCGACTTGGCAAGATGTCACCGAAAGTTTCATGAATCGTTACAAGTGTATCATTCAAACTAAAACTTCTGAACGTGAACTCTCCCTTCTCAAACAGAAAGAGAATGAAGGCTTCACCGCTTATCTGAACAGGTGGAGGGAAACAGCTTCACTCTTGGTAGATCCCCCCAAAGAAAGAGAGATGGTTCGCCTCTTTATTCAAAATCTGACTCATAAATATAGGGAACATCTCAAATTTCTTCCACTGAACACTTTCGAAGCTGTATACGACATCGCCATCAATATCGAGGATGAGCTAATAAAGACTGCTGGTAGTAACAATAATAACACTTGGAAAAACAAGAAGAACGACCATCCTTCTTCTTCGTCTTCTAAGCACGAAAATACTACCAACAATATAAGCCAAGTTGATCTCAATGAAGTGTTAGCTCTTGATACTCCATTACCCAAGAAGAAAAGAACTTACACTCCTTTAGGAATGACTTATGATGCGGCCTTTGATCGCCTTTACAGTCAAGGCTTGATCACACCTATTAGGCCATTTCCAGAGCCAAAACCTGAAGAAAGGAGCGCCAAATGGAATCCCAATGCCGATTGCAAGTACCATCAAGGAAGGGGCCACACTACGGAGCAATGTTGGAATTTGAAGGACGTCATTCAAGACTTGATGGATGCAAACAAACTTCTTGTCCCTCCAGGCGGCAAGAAGTAATGAATACAAGGCACACAGATCTTTCGTACAAGATTTCATGATTTCTTTCTTTATCATTCTTCTCCACTCCCCCATTCATGTCTAGCACTGGTTTTCCACTTTGAATTTTTTTTTTTATGTTTCATGTGTTTCATTCACCTTTTCCATTAATAAAATGAGCAATTTTCCTTTACATCTCGATCATAGAATTTTTCATTCATTCATTCATTCTCAATAAAAAAATCAATTACAGAACTAAACCCAAGGTACACCAATGACTTGAGGCACCTTTGCAACAATGTCATTCCCTGTTAACCGTTCAATCACATTCCATTTCTTCATCAACCATTTTGATCCTCGTCTAACGTTTGGCCTTCATTTCTTCAACCCACATTCACTTAACCCTAGGATTGGAAGATGTGTAATTGTATAACATTCAAAAAGCAAATAAAAAAAAAAAAGAAATCAGCAAAGCAACAATAAAACAATGTCTAAAGGCAAGTGTTCCAATGTCTTTGATATGAACACGTCTCAAATTGCGTCTCTCATCGAGTGCTTGGTACCGTGCCTGAGAAACATGAATGCTAAGTGAGTGATGGACCGCATGATCTGAGATTGTCTACATTGATTCAAAAGAATAAAAAAAAAGAGAAAAAAAGAAATTCAAAACAAAAAACAAAAAAGTTGAAAATAAACTTGCAAAATTCAAAATTTTCAAATTCAAAATTACACATCTTGGGGATTCTCTCGGGTCTTGAGCCTTCTACCCCTTTCTTCCTTAAACCATCAACTTAACCACATTACAACCCTTGAAATACCTCTTTGAGGTGTACATACACTTGTGCAAAGTTCGGTTAGAGCTACGTTCGGCCTGATTCCTAATGGATACGTAGGCAACCTCACATCGAGGTGCGGCCACATTCATATTCATATCCATGCATGATCGAGTTAAAGAATATCCAATGCTTATCCCTACCCATTTAGAGCTAGACTTGGGGGCTTGAACCCAAATCACATTAGCTTACCCAGCCTGAAGAGTCATCATCTTTAACTCTTCTCACATCTCTTTCCAACGCTATAACCCTTGCAGCCAGCCTTAGTATCACATTCACACACTTCACTCACACATCCATATCCATATCAATCATCCTTCCCTTTATCATGAAATCTTGTTTCAACACTGTGCATGTTTCATCATATTTAAAGATAACATTCAGTAGAAGAAACATTGTATACTTGCTTAGCTTCCTGACCTGAGCAATGTTCATTGTTTCGCATAATGTGCTAAGAAACATTTATATATCAATGATTTTTAATCATACAAAGCATATCGTGCTTAGCTCCTTGACCTAAGCAACGTTCATCATGCAATAATCACTATACGTGCTTAGCTTCCAGACCTAAGTGACGTTCAAAATCGCTTCTTTACACCATATATGATGCTTAGCTCCATGAATTAAGTTCATTCATGTATCGTGTCACATGATGTAATTGTCCTTAGCCTCCTGGCCTAAGAACATGCATCATGCATACATTACTTTAAAGAAAAACAATTCAATCCATGCGATTCATTTTGTCTTGCTGAACGAGGAAGCTCAAAACTTCTTTCCATTTTTCGCGTCTTTTCTTTTGGAAGGAATTTCGAAAATAAAAGTTCAGTTTTCACATCTTTCTTTTTCGGGAAAAAGTCGGTACCCTCCACTCATGACAAAAATTGACGGAAAATTTTTGCTTTTGCATCTTCGTTTGCTTGTGTCTGCATACACATACACACACACACACACACACTCACAAGTCATACACATGTCATGTCACATCAAGTCAAACTTGGTCAAGTTAGTGGTCAAGTCAATCACAGTATATACGAGTCCATTGGCAAATTTATTTTTGCAGTTCTTATCTACAACCCACGTCCGGGGACAAACGGACCATTTACAGCCTACGTCCGGGGACAAGCGGACCATCTACAGCCCACGTCCGGGGACAAGCGGACCATCTACAGCCCACGTCCGGGGACAAGTGGACCACCATCATTTCATGACGCAAGGTTCTCGATACACAGAGACTTGCAATCTCATCATCGTTCGACTTTCCTCAAGCATGGAAAGTATTATCCGGTGGATTTTTCTTCAAGTATAGAAAACCGCCAAATCGGCTTTCCTCAAGCATGGAAGACATTATCGGTGGAATTCTTCAATCATAGAATGACACCATATTCATCAGTCGGCTTTCCTCAGGCTTGGAAAGCGTTATCGGTGGATTTTTCTTCAAGTATAGAAAACCGCCAAATCGGCTTTCCTCAAGCTTGGAAAGCGTTATCGGTGGATTTTTCTTCAAGTATAGAAAACCGCCAAGTCGGCTTTCCTCAAGCATGGAAAGCATCATCGGTGGATTTCTTCAAGCATAGAGTGACACCAAATTCATACGTCGACTTTCCTCAAGCATGCATGGAAAGTATTATCCGGTAGGTTTCTTCAGGCTTAGAAAACTACCAAACTCCTCAGTCGGCTTTCCTCAGGCATGGAAAGAGTTTCAACAGACGTCATCCGGTGGATTCCTTCAAGCATAGGAAGCTACCAAGCTCATTTGCCACCAATACACTGGTGTTAGATAAGCATTCTATCCCTTTACTCTTTTATCTGTAGAACTAACATTTTTCTGCAGGTATCGGCGTATACAGAATGATTTAGGATCGCAGAACGTCTTTAATCATTCTCCGTCCCTATCGGCTAATTTGACTATCGTTTTCGAAACTGACGTTTCTACAAACTCAGTCAAAGTGGGGGCTTATGTAGACACCTAAAAATGTCTCCCCAAAACCAAACCCGTTGATGAACACCTTTCACCTCCATTATTGGTCGAGTTGATTATTTAATCTTTGGAGTGCTTAAATCCATGTTCTATCTAATATATTTCATGAACCAATCCAAGTTCTAGCTCATTTCCTTAAACCATAACCTACTTTCCACTTTTCGTGTCCGGTGAGAGAAACTGATTTTATAGCTATAAAATTTTGATCCAATTATTATTTTGTTGGATAGGCCTTTAAATAAGCTTTCCAACCATATATCATAAGCCCAATTCCGAGCTATAACGAAAAAGATATGAGCAAAACATTAAACTCGGCCCAAAACCGACACTCTTCTACTAAAACGGCCATATCTTAAAATCTACAAATTATTTTGACCTGATTCTAATAGGGTTGGAAAGTAGACTTGATAAAATTTCCAATGATATATTATATGTTTTATTCCGAGTTACGGATCAAAAGTTATGATGATTTTAAAAACGCGTAAAAAACTGGAATTACCGCGCAGCAGCTAAAATGCCGCGATGCGGCAAGATCTGACGTGGCACGGGAGAAATTCCCGTGACACGATAATTTGGAGGGGATTTTCATGTTTTTTAGTGCCCCGTGACTTGGCATAAGTACCGTGACCCGGCGCCATATGCCGTGACACGGTAGACTTTGCCGCGTCACGGCGTTTTCTGTCGTGTCACGGTGGGTTGCTGACTTGTCACGGTGCTTAAAGCTTCCCCGCGTCACGGGGAACTGTGCCGCGACACGGGAATTACTGCTGTGTCATGGTAGGAATTCCCGTGTCACGGTGCCAGTGCTGTGACACGGGACAACTCCGTGTCTTTTCCGCGTAATCCCTTCACGCGTTTTTACTCCCGTAGGTTAAATATTTCCCGCGTCACTCTATTTTTCCCCGCGTCACGCTAATTTCTCCCGTGACACGATAGAATCTGCCGTGTCGCGGTAGAATCTACCGTGTCGCGGTAGCGTTTTTTAGGGTATTTATCTTTTTAGGGTTCTGTGTGTTCCCTTTGCTCATTTTCCCTATATATACCCCCCTCCTTTCTGCAGTTCGGGGCACCAATAATCATTATTGGAATTAATTGGAATTAATTTATCAATAGTATAAATAATTTAACAAAGAAATAAATATGATTTTTATTAATTAAAATATACGAGAATTACTGAAATGAAATTGAGTTCTAGAAACCTATGTACTACATAAGCTCACTGACTCAATGTGGTCATGCCACTTATTAATTTAAAACTGAAATAATAATAATAGTAATAAACTGTAATTAAAACTGAGTATCCATAACGAGGAGAATTATAAAAATCTAATTCTTTCGGATGTTGTCTCTCTTGTCTGCCGACTGCTTGTAGCTACCAGGGTCTATAGAGACCAAATTTTTATCTTACCTTTGTAATTATCATTATTAATTATCTGTTACTATTATAGTTATCGTTTTCTTTGCAAATATTATTTTGCTAATTATTTTTACAAAATTAATGACGCTCGTTTTATTATTTAAAACAAAGAAAACGAGTAATAATATTGTTTTTTATTCATAATTCCCAAAATACATGTTACAATTTGTACTTCTAAACTACTAATTTAAATTATAAAATATTGAAGTACAACTGATACTACATGCATTTCTACCCTGCTCCACCGAAGTAATTTTCGGGTTTTTACTTATGGATTAACAAGTAAATTAATACAACCATTAGGAGGACCACTAGCCCCACAATGTACATGAAGTACACCCTTATCATCCTCATGTCTTCCTCAAAGGTGAAGACAGGCTGATCTTCCTAGTTTTCTTGAAACATGGTGGTTGAGTTTAATGGGGGTTTTTATTTGTTTTTTTTCGGGTAAGGAGGAAGATGGAAGAAGATAAGAATTAAGTGGTGAGTGGAGATTTTGGATAAGGGTAATTTCTTTTTAAAGTAAAAAGTAAGTATTTTAGACCTTTTTTTTATACGTATATGTATAATAATCGTATAGTATAAAGTAAAATATTTTTTTTCTCGCCAGGGGAATGTGTCATTTTCCTTATAAACAAGCATTGTTTAACCCTTTAGAGTATATTAAGTATATTAATATGTTCACTTAGACTGTTAGAGTGCTTTTTTATTTTATCTAGTGATTTTTGTTTTTTTGTTTTTTTGTTTTTTTTTTTTTTTTTTTTTTTTGTAATTTGTGCACTACTCTATTATATGACTAGTTTACCTAAGTTATAAAGTCCACTACTCTAAGGACTCATGCCCAACCAATGTAGGAAAATGACAAACATTCCCACATCTAAATAGGTACTACATGTTGTAGTCCTAAAGGGACCTCCTTGAATGAACACTTTTTACCATTATGAGTTGTGGGCTAAGATAATACTACCTTTTTATTTATTTTTTTTTATTTTCCCTCAATTTATATTGGATCCGATTAATTTCAATTCGGGCCAATTGTACCAACATTTATCTAGCATGATAGATATATAGACGTGAGTGATTTGTGGGACAGTGGGAGCTTGATGGTTAGAATGTTACGCGTACAGAAATAATACAGTATGTATTTCGGTAAGTACAAACAGTGGAGCATTTATTTTGATTTCGGTTATATTATACTGTATTGGCAGCGTGTATTTCAGATCACCATACCAATGCATGGCTTTAACCACGACGTGATATAGATGAGTGGAGACATGCATGTTATGGAATTTACTTTATTTTGTTATTTTCTTCCTTTACAATCATTTTTTTTTCTTTTCTCTCTTTCCTTTTTTTTTTTCTCATCTTATATATTTTTGTATAACTTGTTTATTTCAGTCTAGTTTGTGTGTTCCTTTGTCAATTTTTGATGTACAATTGTCAATAGTGAATTAACGTTACTTTTTTATCCCCCGCGATTGATATTGTATCAAATAAATTTCAATTTGGACCAATTGTATCAATATTAATCTGACGCTAATTAGGACAACTGGATTTCTTACGCGTCATATATTGCATTTCACTAATGAAAACACTATTTGACACTATGAAAACACTATTTGACACTATTCCAAATACTAATTTCCGTTATCATAATTCACTTTGCTGACGTGAATTTGGTCTTCTGTCTTATTTGTTTTCCTGTTGTTTTGATCCAGTTTTGTATCTTTTGTCTTTTTTTTTTTTACGACTATGATAAAGATAAATTTGTGTTTTAGTAGAATAAAGCGAGATAAGGGTTCACCCTTTTTTTTAAGGTCATTCGGTCAAGGGAATATATTTTACTCTTGACTACCTTAAATTTATGTCGTATGACTTAATATTGTATGATGTATCTTCACGTTGACCATGTCAATCTTATGATTTTATATGATTTACTTTAATTTGTACTTTTAGTAAAGGTTATTATTTGAAATGCTTATATTTATAAGATTTTGTCATATGTTTAGATGTTCTTGGGTAAATTTATATGTACTATCTAATACGGGCAGGGGTTATTTTTCTTTTTACTTTTTTACTTACTCTGAAATATTTTGTCCAACCCTATTAGTTTTGTAACCTAATGTCTTTGTGTATCTTTTAGAGCTGAAATCTCAGAGCTGATTTTTATTGTATAAGTGTTGTCTTAACACCTTGGTTTTTATAATAGTCACTAATTGAATTTGGGCACCATGTTATCGTATATCATGTGAGTATTATTTTTGAGTTATGACATGACTTGGTCATATATTTTCTTTTTTATATACCACGACATTTTAGAACTGTTTTATTATATATGTGAATATTAGAGTTGATTTTATTACGGTTTTCTTTATCATTTTAAGTGTCGCAAAACAGATTAAGTAAGTTTGTTACATATAAAACGAAAGAATTTAAAATCAAGATTCTCATTATTACAAAAATCTTGATATTTACCAAAATAATCCTTGAATTTTAATATATTTACTTTTTTTATTTACAAATTAACCCCTCTATTTTCCTATAAATACCCCCCTAATTTTCAAGTTTTAAACCACCAAAAACTTCCTAAAAATTCTCTCTCTAAAATTTTCTCTAAAAGATTTTCTCTCTAATCTTTGCTTTAGCTAAAATCTCCCTAAGTTAGCTTTATTCTTAAATTATTATCTTATTAAGAGCATCGTATAATTAAGTTGATGTTGTTATTTTTATTTAAGTATTTTTATCATCTTTAATTCCTATAAAAAAAAAAAACAAAAAATTTCAAGTTCAAGCATTATTTTTCTTTATTATCCTTGTTAAAAAAATATATTATTTTAATTGATTAAGTATTCCTAGTCTATATTAAAAACAAAAAAAAGGGGTTTGTTTCTCAAGATTTAGCTTTATTTTTCAAGTTTATTTTCTCTAATAAAAAGAATAATAAAAAAAGTTCTTAAGCTTTATTTTAGCATTAATTTCCTTTAATATCTCAAATCGAAAAAAAAATAAAATCACTTAGTCTCTTTTATTGCACTTTAATTAAGGAGTGATCATCTTTTCATTCTTGATAAGTAAGAAGGGTTATCCAAAAAATTGATACATCTAGTTCGAGGTATTATCTTTATTCTTTTCTTAATTTCCATAATTATTATTATTATGCTAACTAATGTGTTTGTTTTCATGTGATGTTACCAATAGGGGTAATGACGATATTAGGTGCTAAATTAGCCCTAAATCTTTCATTACTCCACATTAGAAAGCCAAGCCTATTGGTGAGGTGATAGGTTACAAAGTGGGGGGTTAACTGCATTTTGCATTGTATATATTTATAATGCATTTTAAATATGAAAGGTTAATACATTCACGTGACTGCCTAATATATATTTTAAAGAATGATTTATTTCTTAAAGTGAGCTTAAAGACCTAAGGAATTAAGAGTTTAAGCAAAGGTTGTTCAAGAGTAAAAGATTATTTACCACGTCCCTAAGATGGCCTGTGAAGTAACCCTTACGACCAGAATCAGTTCCATTTATTTAGCTCAAGTGATAGAAATTTTCAAGTGCTTTCCAACCATATCTCACAATAATTTATTTGATTTTTCTATGATTTTTAATGATTTTTTTAGTTCAAACTATCAAAGAGATGAAATATGCACGTTTTCCTCTTAATTGCTTTTTAAAATTGTATTAATTTCTTTGTAAGAAACTAATGGTGGTATGGAACCTATATTGCACTATATTATATAAATACTCCTTAACTTATGAAGTTTTAATTAAAATGTCTTTAATCTTATTTTAAAAATGATTTTAGAAATAAGAGTTTGAACAAGCCTTAATTCTAAGTGTTATTAAGAAACTTTAATCTCATTTTAAAGAAGACTTCAGAAATAAGAGCCTTTAATTCTAAATGTCGTTGTTTTAAAAATCTTTAATCTTATTAAATGATGTCATAAGGACTTTAATTTTAATTCAAGATGACTTCAGAAATAAAAGTTTTAGCAAATATTGTTTCTTTTATAATTTCGTGAACCTTTTTATTTCAAACCCTTTTGCGACATAAGAATGAATCATAACTTTGCTTTTTTGTTTTTGATAAGTAATGATAGTTAATATGAGGTTATGGC
Source organism: Chenopodium album (assembly GCF_948465745.1). Lineage (NCBI taxonomy): Eukaryota > Viridiplantae > Streptophyta > Magnoliopsida > Caryophyllales > Amaranthaceae > Chenopodium > Chenopodium album. Next base: position 64,259,971 of record NC_137834.1, on the reverse strand, counting down.
CTCATTTCCAAACATGAGGTTAAGATGAATTATTTAGTTGTATAAGGTTGTAACAATTATCCATCTCCACAAAATTAAATAATATCCCATCATAATTACCCGACGGATTAATTGACAATCGGATATGATTAAATAGTTTATTGTTCCCTTTTATTTGGAAGTAAGGCCTTGACAGGTGTCGTGTTTTATTTAGTCAATTCCATTAAGCCTAAACACATAACCCTTAAAACATTACAAAAATTACCCTTGAGTGATTTTTAAACCCAAAGTGGGATTATATAGTGAACCCTTACAGTTTCACTCAAAAAAATACCTTGACCCACTTAAAAGTCATCAATTGGGACGCATTTGTTGAATTGTCTTGTTCAAAAGACATTTTTGGTGATCACTAATCGGGGTGATTTTCTTCAACTAAGCTGGTTCATTTTACTTTTATGAGTGAATCCGTCAAAGATCACTAAAATCCCACTTACAAAATTGACATATATGTCAACAACCCAAATTAAAAACCCAATGGAATTGGTTATTTAAAACATAGCACCTGTCCGAACTACGAAGGTTTTGATCCGTGAGTGAATTCAAAATCTCACTGTGATCGATACGTAGTGCAACTTTTGTGCTCAAACCTACCTTATATTAATTTTTTATGTGGTTAATATGTCTTAAAACTTGATTTTTGACAACGCAATAGTAAGATGCCGTTCCTTAGAACGGAAGGGAAGACGAGTTCCAGACGTTCGATTCTCTTAACCTAAACCACTAACCCTGTGCCTTTCTATTTATGGAGTTCGCCGTTGTTTTTTTTAAGATTTATTTCTTAAAATTGACTGTTTTTTTAATCTGTCCTTATTCGGATAAAAATAAGGTGGCGACTCTAAGTTTTGTTTATAAGTCTTATCAGACACTTAAGTGGAACCTTTTATATACTAATTTCTGTCCACTAAAAACCAGGTACCATAGTCTGGCGACTCCACTGGGGATTTTCTTTTTATAAAAAATGTGTAGTGGTTTAAACCTGAATTTGCGTTGTTAATTTGTGTAAGTGTACTCATGTGGTCATTCATCATTCATCAACTGTCATGAACGTGAGCATTCTTTTTTTTCTTTTTTAGGCTGACACCTCTGCCTAATAGTAAGGTCGAATTTAGACAACAAAATTAATGAATTAAGGGCGTAAACCTACATTCGTGCGCTATTGCAATCGGCTTTGTTAGGAACGTCCACCCTCGGTGTTCACAATTGGAAGTGATACGAGGCCACTTGGTTAATAATTTCCTCAAAATGGATAGATTGACCCTTAGATTAAGAAACATGTGCATCAATACATGCATGGAGTCTCCACGGTCATTTGTGTTAATGATTCATTCATGTTGGCATGAAAGTTTTCTGTTTTTCAACAAAAATTTGTTTTAAGTGAAACTTTTTTTAGGAAGCTTATTTACGGACCTGATAATTAACTAAGAGTTATCCTTAGACCTTTCTTCATAAGATTCCAAGAGAGTTTAACTTAAAGAACGGTTTAATCATTATCGATGGTTTAATATATGAATTAATGTTCTTTTCAAGGGAAAGTCTTACACCCCTCAATACCTTGAAGGTTTTCTTAACCATGTTCTTGAATGTTGCAGTTCGCTTGTTGTTTAGAGACCGAGATATGGATACAGGAGCACAAATGTGTAGTGGAGGAAGTCGTTGGGGTTCTATCCGCCAGATTTACTCTAGGAGGTGTGAATCACTAAGTTCTATATGTCATTGGTTAAATTTACAGGGTTTCCTCAAGTCAAAACACAATAACTACACTATGCCGTCTCCTAGGGCTGATATGGAAAAGTATTGTCACTATTGTCATGACTACGGACACAATACAAATGTTTGTAGTGATCTGAGACATGCAGTCCAGCAACTGATTGATGATGGGAAAATTCCAATTCCAAGATCGTGGACTCCACCTACTCTACGATTTACCGATGCAAATTTGTCGAATGACTACAGTAATGACCGGCCCTTGTCCATTACCTTGGTATCGAATTGTTACAAGGACTCAGGAATTTTGGTAAACAGAGAGTCCACATTCAACATCTGTAGCAAAACCATTCTCAAGAAATTAGGGTGTGAAGACGCTCCTTTAAGACCCTCAAAAAAGGAGGTTAGAACAAGCGATCGCACTCTCATGCGGGCAATTGGGGAAATCACCTTACTATTAGGATATCATGATTGGGTTTGTAATGCTGAGTTCCAAGTAATCGATGACCCGGAAAGCCTCACCTTTACCCTGGGAAAATCATCGTTACAACACATAGGGGCAATTACCTCTGCACTCCATCAAAAAGTCAGATTTTCAACCCCGGGCGGTGTAATAACCATTCATATACATGGGGATGCAGTCTTACCGCACATGGCAACCACGGTGTGTAATATGGTGAGCTTTGGGGAAGGTTCGACTTCGAGACCAAAGAAGGAGAATTGTGAAAGATCATTATGGGATTTACTATCAAATTCCTAAATGTATCGTGAGGCTTTTAGTGATTATCTAAAAAGAACAATCATAAACGCCTCAACCCCTTTTAGAGATTTGAGGGAAATCTTCAAACTTGATCTGCACCAAGTCAAAGACGATTTGATTAGAAAGAGTTTTATAAATGACTCACTGGATCATGCAATGATATGTCATAACATCAAGTATCATCATTTTCACATTGATTAAGAATCTTCCATTAATATATGCTTGTACCATACATTTGTTGATTGGGAATTCGAGGAGGAAGAACTTAAACCTGTAATAATAGATGATTTTTGTAACAACGATGTATATGAAAATGTATGTGGTAAAATTGATGCAATTGTTAAATACAAAGGTGTAAGTTTCACCACAAGTTTCATAATTTGTGATATACTAATCCCTATGATATCAAACTTGGTCAGCCTTGGATTTACCAATTTCATCCCCTCATGTTAGTTCAATCCCAAAAGACACCGGCACAACTTCGTGAATCCTTAACCTTCCATGATGGCTCCAAGAGTTTAACTTTAAGGCCTGAATCTCCAAATGATTAAAGCCTGCATCCAAAAGTTTCCACTATAGAACGATCCAACGCCTCTCGCCAAGAAAACACTGCCCCCCATTCTTGTCAAACTAGCCCAGAATTATTATATGATGTGCCTATCCATAAATCAATGTATTCTCAAAACGTATTCAAAACCTTAGACACTTTTCACTCTTCCTCACGAAAAGGGAAAAACGTTGGACATCATGATATTGATCCAGGACTCACCTTTACAGATAGCGATTTACCCCTAATCACTATCATAATGAACCAGTGCATATCACTCTTCGACACGGTGTGTAGACACCCATTTTTGTCTCTCCAAAACCAAACCCAGTGATGAGTACCTTTCACGTCGAATCATAATCGAATGAAGTGAAAGTGTGGAAAGTTTAGTGTTGCGGATAGTTTTAATTTCTTTTCTCTTCTCTTTGTTTTTTGAAAACCTATTTTAAGAAAACAGCCAATCCATTTTGGTTTGTCCATGATATGGGTCCAATAATAGTGTATTTGGACAGGACTTGAAAAGAGCTTTCCAACGATATATTATAAGCCCAATTCCGATGAATATTGAGGAAGTTATGGTCAAATTACTTAACTGAGCCTGGTTTGAGCCTTATATGCGGCCCAATGATCTAGAGGAGGGCCTAATATGGATTTATCATTTCTAATGAAATTAGGAATGGTTTTAGTCTTCTAGATTCTTCTAGAAGGTTCTTTTCATTCCTAATTCAATTAGCATTGATAAATTGACTTTTGTTGAATTTTAGAGTTTTAATTAGAATCAAAGAACATTTTTGAGGAAAATACGATTTTATCCTCCTGTACGGCAATTTCTATCTGATTTTAAGAAAACGCGTGAATTTCTGTGTCAGCGCCAAACGCCAGCTGTAGCGCCTGACGCTACGCTTGGCGCCTGGCGCTAGCCTTAGCGTCTGGCGCTAAGGTCAGCGTTTGGCGCTAATCTGGCTTTTTTGCGTCAGAACTCTGTTTTTGATGTTTTATCATTTTGGCTGTTTTTTTCTATAAATAGTCTCCTAAAAACCCCCGTTTTCATTCACCAACTCTCATCAAGATATTCTTGATTACTCTCTCTCTTTTCTAAACTAGCCTTCTCACAAATATAAAAATTCCGCATTCATAAGATTTAGACACACCTAGATATATTCGAAGTTTCCTTCGCCCTAGACGTGAAAGGTTTTAATTTATGAGGGTTTGGTCCCAAATCTCTATTTCAATTATTTAATTTAATTCTTTGGTATTATTATTTTCCTTGAAGTCACTAACGTGTGTATTTTGTTATAAGAAAGAGGTACGAGGCATCCAAGTAAGTGCTTTAATGGTTTTTATTGATGTTATGATATAGAGTTCATGCTTAGGTTGTTATTATGATATTCCTAGTATCATTTCTAGGGTAACTTTAATATCAAGTATGATTAAAAGTATGATGCCTTTTATGTTCTTCCTAATATTTATGATTGTTAGTATCATGTTAGGGCTAAATATATGATTTTTATTGTTTAGTAACATGCTAGGATTTGTTATTAATCTTGTTACTATCATGCGTAGGATCTTGCTATTATTATTATGCTTTAACATGATTATGATTATGATTATTATGATTATAATTGATTATTGTTATGTTGCTTGATATTTATTTATTGTTATTGCTTGATCACACCTTTTATGCACGTTTAAAGGGAATTCTTACTTGTAATCACGCTTAATTAGATAATTGATAATCTTGTTAGGGTTAATATGATTATAATTCAAGTGATCGCCAATAATAGATTTATTTGTGCATTAAATTCAACCAACATAGATAAACAGGTTTTGGGTTAAACCTATTGATTGTATGTTATTCAGAAAGCGCACATGAATACGATCAGAATAAAGTAGAGGCCTATTATTAGGGCAGGTTCAATCTCTTTTAGGTTGGATTTGTACCTTCATCCCCGAAAGATATTTGGTTAAAGACCTTATGGAGTTGACGATCTCTTGGATCGTTAAGGGGTGTAACCTTCACCTCGTGAACGGTTTACAAGTTCCTAAAAAACTTGTTGGCGACTCTTTTGCTCTATCTTCTTTCCCTTTGGACGCCACCGTACTTTAGTGTATGATCACAGTGGGGTTCAAGATAGGGGTTAATGCTTGAAATATTCCCTACACGGTGCAAGTTATATTAATCACATATTGGTTGACACCGTGTTGACTCGAATGAACAATACAAGAGGGGGGGTGAATTGTATTGAGGAGGAACTGGGTTTATTTTTGCGGAATTCTAAAAGAAACTTAAACAAAAACTTTAAAGTGCAAGAGAGATTTTACGTGGAAAACTTCTTGGCCCTAATCAAGAAGAAAAACCACGACCACAAGGGATTTTAAACTCAATTCTTAATAATAATAGGGCAAACAACCTATTACAAATTAAGACTCTAAACTCAAGTTCCTCTACGAACTTAAGTTCCCCCTCAACTGATCCCTTAATCAGTTGAGCTCTCAAATCTCTCTCTTTCTCCTTGCTTCACTCAAAGCAATCTACACACTCTAGAGTTTACCCAAACTCTTCCCCAATACAACTCGAATTAAAACTCTAAGATGCTAAGTACAAAGACACTCAAGGACTTAAGTGGATTTTTGACTCTTTTGGAAAAGCTAAGAATTGTAATGCTCAAGTGTGTTCTTCAAAATGGAAAACAAATTCTATTTATACTAGAGGAGATCAGTTGAAAAACTCCCACGTCTGCCTTGACTCCCACTTCACCACAACTCCCATGAAACTAGGAAATGCAGTTCGTAGAGGCTTGGGCAACAAGCTGAAGTATACTTGAGGAAGTAGTTTACTGTTTCCTTAATTTTCTCAACCTCCTTGACCAAGTAAAAGATCCGTTTAAAAAGAGTTTTCAAAGGAGATTTTACCGAGTCAGATTTTTCAAAATATTTGGATAGAATTTAAACAAGAAAATCTTTTAGAAAAATAGAATAGTTTTAAAAGATAATTTTCCGAAAATAAAATAGAATCTTTTTTAAACAAGGAAAATAAAATCTGAAATTAAATCCACTTAAAATCCTATCAATAACCAAAGTACTTAACAAATATACAAGAAGCCTAAAATAAGTAATAAAGATACAATAGACTTCTTGGAACTCAGTGAAGCTTCGACTCTGGAGCTTCAGTTCCTCACTCAAGGAACTAGGTTTCTGATTGTCTTCTATGCTCGTCCATAGCTCAATCTTAAGACTTGTTCCATGCTCCATTCTGACTCTAGAACTTCGTTGCCAATAAGAACCTGTCAAACACATCAAAGCTAATAGACAAAGGTTAAAGCCCTTATGGGTTTGCTTAGGTTCCTTAAGTCATCATCAAAACTTAAGATCAACACACCGGATCTGATGTTAATCTTTGTTCCCAAGAATACCTGTACGAGTTAGGGTACAATGATTTACATATCACTTACCGCTCCATTCTTCTCAAAGGTTTTGACCAATTGCCTAGGGAAGTGACGGGGTCTATAGTCTTACCTTTGGTACATGAGAATGCTCTCTTTAGCATAGAGTTTATGGTAGTGGATTTTCGACTCTCATGCAACTTCTTACTAGGGAGACCTTGGATGCACGGGGGTAAAGCAGTCTCGTCTAGCTTACATCAAAAATTGAGAATGAAAGCATCATGGGGCATCATCACTATATGTGGTGACTATAGTAGGGGAGCCTATGAAGGAAAAAGTTCGTCGCAATATGGTGGTTGGATACACACCATAAGCACAACAGGTTATTGCATAGAAAATAATGAAGCTGTTGAAATAATAAGGCGCCCACCCTTTGCAAAAAGAACAATCTATTTTCCTATTCCGGAGAATGAACGTGACAAGCCAAATTGGATGCCCAATAAGGCAAAGGCCGATGATATCCGAAGAAGGTTTAATTGGCTTTACGACCAAGATATAGCAAATCCTTATGAGGGGGTGGAAACATCTGAAAATAAAGTGGCATCTCTTCGAGAAATCATGGAACCCTACTGTTGAAGCATAAAGGTTTTGATGATGAGGAATTTAAAATAAAGCAAACTCAACTAATAAAGTTTTTCAAGTGTTTGATTAGTTTAGGTGAAGTTAATCGTGGTGATGGAAGAAGTAGCTGGAACAAAGAAGATATGAAAAGATCTTTATTGAAGGAGTTAAACAAATTAGAAGAAGAGTTCTCTAACAAGAACTGAGTTCCCTAACAGGAACGTTCCCTAACAGGAACTTGAAGACAGGAAGCTTAAGTTCTTTGGTGGAACTTAATAAGCTAAGAGCCTAAGTAATTATCTGATTAAAAGCGCGGCGCAGCAATTATATTTAGTTAAGGTTTTTATCTTCTAGATTATTGTTAATATGATAAGTAGGTTATTGCACGAAATTTATTAGAAGCGTGACAAGTTGGCTTGGTAAATAAAATAAATATGGAGAAATATAAAAGATAGATTTTAAGAAAAGATTTTCTAAAAAGATTATTTTCTTTAAATCAGTTTGTTAAAAAGATAAATCTTTTTAACAAATATCTTTTTAATATTATTTTCCAGAAAAGATTTTATTCCACTTGATTTACATAAAACCGTGTTTAAATATAAGTTAAGTTAACTTATTTATCTTTTAGAAAACCTACTTTCTATACCAGTGATACTTGTATAAATAGTAGAGAGCAATATGGTTTTAGGTTTTTGTGAGTTTATGCGTGGAGAAATCACAGTGCTATAATTGAGTAAGATTACCAAGCTTCTAACTTGTCATATTAGTTTCGGATTTCGTGCATTGCTTTCCTATCATACTAGGTGTCGTTCACTTGTATTGGGTTAGGTTATTTGAGTGAGTTTATTGTTTGCTTTACACACAGATTTGTATGGTTCGAGGTGAGGCTGAGAGTTCTGTAGTTAGGTGGTGCAAGTAGTTTGTACTTTGGCAGTACGTGTAGTACTTTGGTGGTACGAGTGAATCTAAGTGTGGTACTTAGATTGGGTAGGATAGGGTCCTATAAAGTAGCAAGTCCAGTGAGGATCTTGTGAAAATAAAGGTCCGTGTCTAATAGGTTGTAACTTGGTGTTTGCCCTATTACAGTGGAGTTTGTGTGTTTGAAATTCCTAAGGTAGGGTCGAGGTTTTACTTTCAGTTGGGCCTTGGAAGTTTTCCTCGTAAAATCTGTGTGTTCTAGCATGTTCCTATATGCATTGTTTATTATTCCGCAAAAAGTAGTCATTAGGAACTCAATACAATTCACGCCCCTCTTGTATTAATCGTCTCAACTAACAATTGGTATCAGAGCAAGGTTCTCATGTGTAAGTAGATAACTTTGCTGAGTAAGGTCCTGGAGAGATGAATTACAAGGAGAAACTTGAAGAAGGGTATTCCACCCAACATCCACCTATGTTCAATGGTAATTTTTACACCTACTGGAAGAACAGGATGGAGATCTTTATTAAGGATGAAAATTATTAGGTTTAGCGTGTTTTTGAAGCTGGTGATTTTGAAATAGCTGCAACCAATGATAAGAACGAGGTAGTTCCTAAACTTATTTCTTATTATGATAAGGAATATTATCAGAAACTCGAATTGAATGCTTTAGCTATAAAGTATTTGCACTGTGGACTTGGACCTCATGAACATAATCGTATCATGGGATGCAAGTCTGCTAAACAGATTTGGGATCTACTAGAGGTAACTCATGAAGGTACTGATGAGGTAAAACGTTCTAAGATTGATTTATTAATGTCTAGATATGAAAGGTTTGAAATGCAATTAAAGGAATCTACAGAGGAAATGTTTACTAGGTTCAATGATATTATTAATGAATTGAATTCCCTTGGCAGACACATTCCTATTAATGAACAGGCAAGAATGATCTTAAGGAGCCTACCATAAGATGAGCGATGGAGATCCAAGGTTACTGCCATGCGAGAAGCCAAGGGATTCACGAAGTTTAACATGGAACAACTAGCTGGATCATTGATGACTCATGAACTTCACCTGAGTTCCAATACTGAAAGTTCCAAGAACAAGAGTCTTGCTCTTAAGGCTCAAGACTCAGAGGAATAGGAAGCTGATGAGGAAGAAATGGCAATGCTAGTTAGAAAGTTCAAAAGGATGATGAACTACAAGAACTTTGATAGGAACAAGAAGTATGCAAGTTCTAGAAACACAACTTGTTTCAAATGTGGATCTAAAGATCACTTCATTAAAGATTGTCCACTACCAGATGGTGAGAAAGGAAAGACAAAGGGCAAGGAAAAATACAAAGAATCAAGAGTCTATAAGCCTTACTTCACCAAGGACAATGTGAAGAAAGCCATGTTGGCTGCTTGGGGAGATTCGGATTCAGAAGAAGAGAAAGATCAACCGTCAGAGGAAACTGCGCATCTATGCTTGATGGCAAAAACTGATGAAAAAGCAAAACTGAAGGAACTAGAATCTGAGGTATGGTTTTCTCAAAAAGAACTTAGACATTTCTCTAAAGAAAACTTAATATCTGCTGTTTTAGAAATTCAAGAAGAATTGAAAGAATTGCATAGAGCTAAACAACAAAGTGATGAAGCTTTGGTAGCTTTTAAAGAAAACAGTGAGTGGGTTGATAATATTAAATTTGATATTCAATATAGATTCTTTAGTCTGTTTGATGATAATAATTATTTGAAAGAAACTATAGACAGGTTGAAACATGATAACATAATGTTAAATGTGGAACTATTCTTGATGAAACTCTGTCTTGATACTCCTGATTCTGAAGTTCCTCCACTTGCTCAATATCCGAATTTTGAAAAACTAAAATTTGATTTGGAAGATATAAAAGCGGATAAGGCAAGAATTGAGGGGGACCTTGAGAAAGCTAGGAAAGGTAAACAACATGTAGGATACAGAGTTCCAGATTGGATCACCAAAGCTCAAACTAAAAGAACAGAAGGTTTGGGTTTCAAAATGAAGTTCTAAAAGGAAAAGAAGTATGTTGAACTGCCTAGTAGTATTGTTTGTTATTTTTGTAGCAATATTGGACACAAACAGGTTAAGTGTCCTAAGAAAGAAAAGAGTACACAAAAAAATGAAAAACATGTAGAACAGATTTGGATCAAGAAGAATGATGAACCTACTGTTGTTACATAGGAACCTAAGGAAACCTGGGTTCTTAAAACTAACATTTGATTTCTCATGCAGGTTCTAGTGAGGGGGAACAACACTTGGTACCTCGACAGTGGTTGTTCTAAGCACATGACTGGAGAAAAATCTAGATTTCTCTCACTGGATGCCTAGTACGGGGGAACTGTGACCTTTGGTGATAACATGACAGGAGATATAGTTGCTATTGGCAAAGTAGGAAGGTCAAGTTCCCATGCAATTGATAATGTATTTTTGGTCGAGGGCCTCAAGCACAAATTGTTAAGTATTTCACAATTTTGTGACAAAGGTAACTCTGTAAGCTTTACTTCTAATAAGTGCTGAATCATTCACAATGACAATGGGAACATTATTTTAGAAGGAACTCGTAAAGGGAACACATATGTTGTAAATCTTAATGAGGTTCCTAATTGCAGTTTTACTTGTCTTAGTGTCATTGAGAATGATCCTCTATTATGGCACAAGAGATTTGGCCATGCAAGCTTTACTTTACTTGATAAATTGAGATATAAGGAACTAGTGGAAGGACTTCCTTGCATTAAGTTCCTGTATGACAAAGTGTGTGATGCTTGTGTTAGAGGAAAACAGAATCGAATTTCTTTTAAGTCTAAGAAAATGGTAAGCACCAAAAGACCTTTGGAACTTGTTCATATGGATCTATGTGGTCCTATGAGAATCCAAAGAAGAAGTGGTAAGAGATATGTTATGGTTATTGTTAATGACTTTTCAAGGTTTACTTGGGTTTTCTTTCTTGTTAGTAAAGATGAAACGTTTGATGAATTTGTAGCTTTTGTAAAGAAAGAACAGAGAAGAACAGGTAATCCACTTATTCACCTCAGATCAGATCATGGAACTGAATTTGAAAATTCAAAATTTGCTGAATTTTGCACTAAGCATGGAATGGATCACAACTTCTCTGCCCCAAGGACCTCACAACAAAATGGAGTGGTGGAACGCAAGAACAAAAGCCTTGAAGACATGGCTAGAACAATGCTGATCTCAAGTGGTTTTCCTAGGAACTTCTGGGCAGAAGTAGTGAATACAACATGTTATATTCTTAATAGAGTATCAGTTAGAGTCATCACCAACAAAACTCCTTATAAGCTAATCAAAGGGAGAAAGCCTAATATTTCTTACTTCCGATCTTTTGGTTGTAAATGCTTTGTTCATAATAATGGTAAAAGAAACTTAGGAAAGTTTGATGAACGTAGCGATGAGGCAGTATTCTTAGGATATGCCTCTAATAGTAAAGCATATATAGTTTATAATAAAAGGACAATGTGTGTTGAGGAATCTGTACATATCATATTTGATGAAACTGAACAATTGAATGATGTACAGGATTGTGATGATGATTTTGAAATTGGACTTGTACGCAAGACAGATCCAGAAGAAGAATCAACATCATTACAAAAGCAGCAAGTTAAAATTGCTGAGCAAACTAATCCTGAAGCAAATGAAGATCAAGAAATGGAGAATGCACCAGGAACTCCTCCTCAAAAACAGAATCAAAATCAGAATGAGGAAGATCCTGTTGAAGTTCCAACTGAGGCTCAAGAATGAGTTCCTAAAGAAGAACCAGTCAACAATGATCAGGAAAGATTGTATCCAGTAAAGGACTTTACACCTAAGTAATGGAAATATCAGAAGTCACATCCTGTAGATGCAATCATGAGTGATATTACAAAAGGAACTCAGACCAGATCTCAGCTTAGATACTTCTGTGCATTCCTCTTTTCTATGGAACCTAAGAACTATGTTGAAGCTTTAACTGACGCAGACTGGATTAATGCTATGCAAGCTGAACTAAATGAGTTTAAAAGAAATAAAGTCTAGCATCTAGAACCTAGACCCAAGAATAAGAAGACTATAGGTTTAAAGAGGGTGTTCAGAAATAAGCTAGATGAGCATGGGATTATTGTCATAAACAAAGCAAGACTTGTTGTACAAGGTTTCAATCAACAAGAAGGAATAAACTATCACTTCAAGAAAACAACTTAATTACGACGGAAAACTTCCGTCGAAAACACCATGTTTTCCGTCAGAAATCGTGTTTCCGACGGAATTCCGTCGGAACGTGTAGTCGTAATAGTATTTGTCGGAAAATCAACCTTTTCCGACGGATTTTAGCATTGGAAGAGGTTTTCAAGGTACGGAAAAGTCCGTCGGAAAATGATTCCGTCAGAAATTACGTCGGAAAATCCTTTTAATATAACAAAAAAAAGCCCGCACCACCCCCACCACTAAACCGCCACCACCACCGCAACAAATTAAATACAAAAACTCCTCAAATATTCCCCACAACCACCACCAGCCACCCTAAGCGAACCACCACCGACCACCTAAACCAAAACTAACCCAGATCCACCCACAAACACCTAAAACCAACCCTCACTCACCCACCTAAAACCGACCAGACACACCACACACCCACACCAAATCCACCTAACCCCAACGGCCAAACCCTGACCAAAACTAACCAAAACCCTACCACCCAAACCTAAACCCTGACTAAAACTAACCAAAACCCCACCACCAAAACCTAAACCCAAACCCTGACCTAGATCTAGACCACCCCGTCACCGACAAGTCCACCGCCACCGACAAGTCCACCGCAATTCATTATAAAATTTTAAAAAAAATCTCAAAAAACAAAAATAAGTAAGATAAAAGGTACATACCTTGAATTTCACCCAAAAAAATCCCAAAATTGGATCGAATTTGGGTTTTAAAGGTCAAATTCGACCATGAAAACTCTAGATCTAGAGTTTTCATGGTCGAACTTGACATGAAAAACCATTAATTTCTAGAAATTGGCGAGAATTCGACTTGAACACCACCAACCAAACTCACCGACGTCTTGAACACCACCAACAAAACTCGTCGGCATCATGAACACCACCTACCAAGAACAAAAGAGAGAAAGAGAAGAGGAGAGGCCAACAATGGGGAAAAAGAGAAGAGGAAGGAGAGAGAAGAAGAGGAGAGAGGAAAACGAGTAGGAGAGGAAGCGGAGAGAGAAGAAGAGGAGCTAAGAAGAGGAAGTAGAGAGAAGAAGAGGAGAGCGGCGGATCAGGGTTTAGGGAGAAGGAGGAGAAAAGGTGAGGAGGAAAGAGAGTGGAACCGTATTTTAGGTTTTCTTTAAACGAATTTTTGAAATTTTTTTTTTGAAATTAATTTCTGACGGAATTAAAATCCGTCGGAAGTGGTACTGTACGACGGAAAATTCCGTCGCAAAAGTCGAGATTTCCGACGGATTTATATTTCGTCGAAAATTTCCGACGGAATTTTAGAATTCGTCGAAAATATTCGACGGAATAAAAATCCGTCGAAAATTTCGAATTTTGCGACGGAATTTTATGTCCGTCGGAACCATTCCGTCGCTGTTTGCCTGTTTTCTAGTAGTGTATGAAGAAACATTTTCTCCAGTAGCCAGGTTAGAGGCTATTCGTTTACTTATTGCTTTTGCTGCTTATATGGGATTCACGTTGTTCCATATGGATGTTAAATGTGCATTTTCAAATGGATTTCTAAATGAAGAGGTCTATGTGGAACAACCTTCTGGATTTGAAAGTCAGGAGTTCCCAAACCATGTCTTTAAGCTTGACAAAGCTCTTTATGGGTTAAAGTAAGCTCCTAGAGCATGGTATGAAAGGTTATCAAAGTTCCTTTTGAAAAATGATTTTAAACGAGGCAAAATTGATAAAACTTTATTTTTGAAATCAAATGGAACTGATATCCTAGTTGTACAAATTTATGTTGATGATATTTTATTTGGTTTAACTAATGAATCTTTGTGCAAGTAGTTTGCTGACCTTTTGAGTGGAGAGTTTGAAATGAGCATGATGGGAGAATTAAATTTCTTCCTCGGATTGCAAATCAAGAAAACTGAAGAAGAAATCATGATCCATCAACAAAAGTATATCAAGGAACTGATCAAGAAATACAAGCTTGAAAATGCTAAGACCAATGATACTCCAATGGGTTTAGCAACTAGATTGGATAAAGATCCAACTGGAAATTATATTGATCAACCTATGTATCAAGGTATGATAGGATCTCTACTTTACCTAACAGCTAGTAGACCTGACATATCTTTCAGTGTAAGTTTGTGTGCTAGGTTCCAAGCAAACCCAAAGGAGTCTCACCTGAAAGGAGTAAAGAGAATCCTTAGATACTTGAAAGGAACTGATGACTTGTGTCTCTTCTATCCTAGAAATGACTCATTTGATTTAAATGGCTTTACTGATGCTGACTATGCAGGTGATTTGGTTAATAGAAAAAGCACTTCAGGTATGGTACAGTTTTTAGGACCTTGTTTAGTTTCCTGGGGTTCCAAGAAGCAAAACACAGTTGCATTATCTACAGCTGAAGCTGAGTACGTGGCAGCAGATGCATGTTGTTCACAAGTACTCTGGATAAAGAAACAAGTTAGAGATTTTGGTCTTATTTTTGAGCGTGTGCCTATTTACTGTGATAACACAAGTGCTATATGTATTTCTAAGGATCCAGTTTAGCACTCAAAGGTAAAACACATCCACATTAAGCATCACTTTCTAAAAGATAATGTGGAACAAGGGTATATTAAATTGAAATTTTGTAATACGGAATATCAACTTGCAGATATTTTGACCAAACCCTTGAACAGAGAAAGATTTGAGAAATTGAGATTGGAACTTGGGATGATCAAGCTGAATTAATTGCTTCTTATGTTCCAAGATATGGAAAAGTCGAAAATATTGGAAATAGAGCAAAAAGAGCATTTAGCACAATTATGGTGTGCTAAACATAGCTGAAGTGTTACGTTGTTAATTACTGAAGGTAAGTTCATTAAATTGCTTAACTTTGTAAGTTATTAAATATGTACATTGCACATATGTAAAAAGCGTGTTCCAATAGTGTATTTATAGAAAGTTTCTTTTAAATTAAATGAATTTGGAAAGAAAAGTATTTTGGCAAATTCATCCTGTGAATTTAAAATTGGAAAAATTAATTGAATTTGTTCAATTAATGACTGAATAGTGAAATCTTTTTAAAATCCTTCACACCGCTTCATTAATTATAAAAGATGATTTCACCTACCTCTTTCACCTCACTGTCAAATCAATTAACCTCTTTCTAGTAAAAATCCTCTTGAATTTTAAAAACCATCTCTAGAACAACAATGGTCATCATTGCTTAAATCGTCTCATCAGAAAACTCTCAAAGCTTTGAAAACACCATTCAAGAGGAAACATCGCCTTTAGCCATGGTGAACTATGAACCTTCTTCAACTTTAGCCAAAACCCCTGAGAATCCTAAATCCTCATCTCCAAAACCTAAAGAAGTTGAAAGTAAGATTGATCAGGAAAAGTCATCTGTTTCGAGTGTCCTTCAAAGGCTGAAAGAGTGGAAAGAAAAGAAACAAAGAGAGAAGTCTCTTGAGGAGAAAATTGAATAAGTTGACGAGTTTGCTCAAGAAAAACATTCAGAGGAGACCAAATAAGATGACGAAGAAGGAGGAGAGATGAATGAGGGAGAGGAAGACAAAGAAGATACCAACATTTCAGAAAAGGAAGAATTAGAAAAAGAAGATGAAAAAGAGGAGGTAACTGATCAGGCCGAACTTTAGTCACAGGCAAGGAGCTATGTTGTAGGACATCGTATTGATCTAGATTGGTGTAGGAAAGCTAGATTCCTAGAGTTTCTTAATTTGATTAAGTTTCAAGGCTGGGAATACTTGTTGTCAAAAGTTTCAGCAAACTATTTGTATGCAATTTCTATGACCGAGTTCTGTCAAAATTTTCAAGCAAAATTGGGGGTAATTTCTAGTGTAGTTGATGGTGTAAAAATTGAATTAAATGTTGAAACCCTAGGTAAAACTCTAAAAACTCCGACTAAGGGGTATGAAACATACATTAAGGGAAAAGCTAGTGTCAAAGTAGGAAATTACTTGACTAGTGACATTGTTGAAACCCTAGATGGTCAAAGGGGGAAGAAGATCATGAGTCACAATGATTTAAACCCGTTAAAAAAGTTGTTGTTCAACTTAGTTAAGAAAACCATCTTGCCAAGAACTGCAAAGAAGGGAGAGGCATGCTTGATGGATATGGATGTAATTTTCTATATGTCTAAGAAAATTAAAGTTAATTTCCCTGCGTTGATGTATCAACACTTAGCACATTGTTTTCCAAGTAGGACAAAAATGGGTTATAGAGCCATTTTGTCAACTGTGTTTGAAAATGCTGGAGTGGTTCTGAAGGGTAGGTATGGTGCTCTGGATGAGAAGCCAGAGAATGTGGTAAATGAGGAAACACTAGCTGGACTGAGTTTGGAGGTAGTAAAAGGAAAAATTCAAAGAATAGAGAAGGGAGAGAAAAAGAAAGAAAAGGTGACAGGGAAGAGAAAAGAGAAAGAGGTGTCTGAGTAGCCTGTAGGAAAGAGCAGGAGGATATCTGCCAGTTCTGTTCCTCAGACAAGCATGGAACAGCCTCTAGAGTTGGATGTTGAGGAGGGTATCCTTGATGGGCAAGTTGCAGAATTGGTGGACATGATGGAAAGGGTTGAGAAGCAAATGAAGGATTCTGCTGGAAAACTTCAGTTGTTATCTCTGGAAAAGCTAGTGCAGGAGCAGGGAAAGGAGTTAAAAGAGCTCAAGAAGCTGGTGCTGAAACAGAAAAAAGAACTTCAAGAGCAAAAGAAGTTTCAGCAAGAATAGGACAAGGCTCTACAGGAACAAAAGGAGGAGTTTCTTCTGAAACTCAAGAGTCTTGAAGATGATATGGCAGCTTCTTCACAAAAAACGAAGGAGGACTACAAGAAAATTGTGGAGTTCCTTGAAACATAGCCTATCATACCCTTTTCAGCCTATATCCAAGCCTAGCCTATTTTCTGCTTCTCTATTTCAGTCATGAATAATTTTAATTTTTGTTTTAGTGCTTGAACAATTGATTTTGGTTGTAAATTTTCTAAAATTGTTCAACAGGATGATAACTCTTTTGGTTTTAATGAATAGTTGGAACTTTGCTTATACTTGTGTGTATATGTATGTAATGAACACTCATGCAGGAAAGTTGAACTTGCTTAAGGTAACTTAGCAGCGCTGCCTTCAGTTTCCCACACTCGATGAATTGCTTATGGGGCTGTAGCTAGATGCTCTATAACTTGAAAAACATGACTTTTTGATAATGCCAAAAGGGGGAAAAGAAGAAGCAAACTTGGAGGCTAAAGTTGTTCTGGGTTCCAGTTGAGAAAGTATCAGAATATTCTCTGATATGATGCTATAGTAGTTTATAGTAGTTTAGTTTATTTTTGTTTTGTTTGCTTTTTTTATTTTTGTTTTTGTTTTGTTTTTTCTGTTTCTGTTTTTATTTCTGTGTGCGTTTACTTTCTGTCCATAAACTAAAAACACAAAAATCCGACCTTCTATTTTGTTTAACTTGTTCATAGAGTTTGCTTAAGTTTGTCATCATCAAAAAGGGGGAAATTGTTGAAGCATAAAGGTTTTGTTGATGAGGAACTTAAACTAAAGCAAACTCAACTAATAAAGTTTTTCAAGTGTTTGATTAGTTTAGGTGAATTTAATCGTGGTGATGGAAGAAGTAGCTGGAACTAAGAAGACATGAAAAGATATTTATTGAAGGAGTTAAACAAATCATAAGAAGAGTTCTCTAACAAGAACTAGTTCTCTAACAAGAACTGAGTTAGTTCCCTAACAAGAACGTTCCCTAACAGGAACTTGAAGACAGCAAGCTTAAGTTCTTTGGTGGAACTTAATAAGCTTGGAGCCCAAGTAATCTACCTGATTAAAAGCGCGGCGCAGCAATTATATTTAGTTAAGATTTTTATCTTCTAGATTATTGTTAATATGATAAGTAGGTTATTGCACGAAATTTATTAGAAGCGTGACAAGTTGTCTTGGTAAATAAAATAAATATGGAGAAATATAAAAGATATATTTTAAGAAAATATTTTCTAAAAAGATTATTTTCTTTATATCAGTTTGTTAAAAAGATAAATATTTTTAACAAATATCTTTTTAATATTATTTTCCGGAAAAGATTTTATTCCACTTGATTTACATAAAACCGTGCTTAAATATAAGTTAAGTTAACTTATTTATCTTTTAGAAAACCTACTTTCTATTCGAGTGATACTTGTATAAATAGTAGACAGCAAAATGGTTTTAGGTTTTTGTGAGTTTATGCGTGGAGGAATCACAGTGCTATAATTGAGTAAGTTTACCAAGCTTCTAACTTGTCATATTAGTTTCGGATTTCATGCATTGCTTACCTATCATACTAGGTGTCGTTCACTTGTATTGGGTTGGGTTATTTGGGTGAGTTTATTGTTTGCTTTACACACATATTTGTAAGATTCGAGGTGAGGCTGAGAGTTCTGTACTTAGGTGGTGCAAGTAGTTTGTACTGTGGTAGTACGTGTAGTACTTTGGTGGTACGAGTGAATCTAAGTGTGGTACTTAGATTGGGTAGGATAGGTTCCTATCAAGTAGCAAGTCCAGTGAGGATCTTGTGAAAATAAAGGTCTGTGTCTAATAGGTTGTAACTTGGTGTTTGCCCTATTATAGTGGAGTTTTTTTGTTTGGAATCCCTAAGGTAGGGTCGAGGTTTTACTTCCAGTTGGGCCCTGGAAGGTTTCCTCGTAAAATCTGTGTGTTCTAGCAAGTTCCTATATGCATTGTTTTTTATTCCGCAAGAAGTAGTCATTAGGAACTCAATACAATTCACCCCCCTCTTATATTAACCGTCTCAACTAACACCTACATCTTACTTGACAACATCGACTTTTTTACAACGGAATCGTGCACGGTAGTATGTAAAGCATGGGCATCATGGATCTTGGACAAAGAAGATAACCCTTTCTATGTTGCTGAACGGAAAGCTGCTTGGGAGAAGCGACTTTTGACCGGGAAAATAGATGCATGGTAATGTCATTTTCATTAAAGTTATCTTTGTAAAAGTTTTTTTTTGTTGTGAACTGTGAGCGACTTGATCCCTGAAAAAAAAATGAAAAAGTAAAAAAATGAAAAAAAAAATCTTGTAACAGGGTTCGTATGCAGCTCGCTTTTAGTGCAGTCGCAAAAAATAAAATGTTGGTTTCCTTATTGTGTCGAACTACGATAGGCCTGATTTCCTGAATCACATTACACTCAGCACATTTCCGCACTCAGGAATACGTAGGAAGCCTTCGGGCCCGGCCACTAACGGTTTGTTATTGTTGCAGGTTTCACTTATTTATTTATTTATTTATTTTGCTTTCCTTCATCATGAGGTGGAAAATAGACGGAAAAAACATTAATTCATATTTACATAGTGATATAACCATAACAGTAAATAAAAAAAAATACATAATGCAAAACTCAAATAGGCCCTAACTGAATCTCAGGAGACGGTGGAGCTTCGAACACCTCTGTTTGACCCTAAGTAAACCCTTGGCAATGATCAACCATAAGGCAGACTCCTCAAAACATGTATTGAGGGGAATGTCGAATATTAACTTCCCAACACGAGAGCGCATTAGGAGTAGTATGTCACATAACTTTTGCTCGGTATTTGTTGGGTAGACATCAAGCCTAGACAGAGATGAGATGAAGCGGTTAACGTCCATCACTACTTCTAATTTTTTCACCTCTAGAGAGCGAGCCTTTTGCAATCCATTTTGCAGTAAACAAAGCACAAAAAAAGGTAAAGCTAGGTCCTCTAAGCCTTGAATTAAAACCAAACTTCCAAACATGCCCGGGTTCTTGCAATTTATACCCACCACTACATCTATCTGTGCCATCCGATAAGGCTGCTAGAGATAGAGTATGAGGATCTTCTTGTGACCAAGGGGTATTCGACAATGCCTTAGTTAATCCATCTATTATTATGAAGATATTCCTTTGACCTATTGACCATAAAGTCTCAGGGAGACGAGATACGTAACGCCTATGACGCGGAGGTAGTTTTTGAAGAAAATTCTCCTTAGATTCTCGATAGTTTGAAGGACCACCCATCATCATTGTTAAGTGATTGTAGGTTATGAAGTCTGAAATACCCAACCAGGGATGATTAACTGAGCTTTGGGGTGGGCCTCTTCCTTGGCGTGGGGAAGTCCCAGAATAAATACTGCGAGGGGTATTGTAAGCCGATATGGCTATTGATCCTTCAGTCAATCGAGTGAGTGAAAAGAAACATGTGTTACTCCATAGGAATAGAGTTGATGGGAGAGAATTATGGCCCGCGAGAATACAAGATCTTGTTACGTCCATGTTTTCAGAGACCTCCTTGCCGATTGAAAAATTAAAGATGAGTAGTACCAAACAAGTAGGAATATGGGTTTTGTGTAATAGGGAGATATTATGTAATATTTTACTCGTACAATACACGCGAGCATCCCAAAACAGTAACCTGAGAGACGAGTACATAAGAAGATTAAAAGGGAAATGTGATGGGAGGTTCGGACTCTCTACGAATTGGCTAGCAAAAGGGAGGTTGTGTTGGCTTATAGTAGCCATGATAGGGTAAAACGAGTCTCTTGAGAAACGTAGGAATAGAGACATAGCTAGCACCATTGTATCTGCCACAAACAAGGAAAGGGGCTCTGGAGAGCTATTTATCTCGAATACCTAGGGTGGACCAGTCACTGGTGCAAGTTTCACTAGAGGAACTGAGGGTGGGATAGCTGTAGAATTTTGATCATAAGAGAGAGAGGTTTTCCCTAGAAAATTGAGATGGATGATCTTCTGGCCGTATTGAACTAAGAATCTCGTTGCGTTCTCTCTCTCGTAATTCTTGGAGGGAGGAGCGCGAAGTGTCAGAGAAGAAGTGAATTAAATCTCTAACACGTGAGGCATTAGGATCCATAACTCAAATTTAAGCAAAGTTAGCAAAATCTCAAAAGAAAACACTTAAGATTTTAGAGAAAAAAGAAGTTTGGGTGAATAATCCTTGTTCAAGTTTTAGTTTTTTATAAGCCGAGAACCAATATTGTGTTCAACACGCAAGGAATCTTCGTAAAAAAGTCCAAGTCATTTTATTTTTAAAAGAGGGGTGTTCATTTCTGAAAAAAAAATGTTTTATTTACTTTTTTTTTAGCTTGTCGAAGAAGTTTTTTGTAATGTTCCCTTTTTACCCCAGGAAATCCACCTGGACCCGCATAGGATCTAGCTTGTCCGGAAAACTTCTTCTCACAGTTTACAATCCGATTCAGTGGCCTTATCACCGGGTCATTTGACGCCAAGGGAAATTCATTCTCCACCACCAAGTGAAATGTCTGAGATTCCAGGCCATGAAAGTTCGCTAAACCCTAATCCATCTAATGATCTTTGAGGAAAGATGCGAGCTATCCTTTATCGTTATAGGCATCGTTCGAAGTGCGCCTACGTTAAGCATGTGTGAATATGCTTGGTACTCATAGGAAGTGAGAATTGAAATTATACGATTAAGGACAAGGAAAGTAGGGATTGTAAACCGTTCACGGATCATAAAAGGCAACCACGATAAAGGGACAACGAAGACAACAACGATTGAACCGTGAAGGTGACACCGCATTCATAATCCATGAGATTACTAACTCCATATGGTTCGGAACCACGAAAGGAGGATCAAGGATGATGGTACGAAGTGAGTCATGGAATCACATTCGCCCGTATTGGCCTCTACTCGATTCTTATAGTGAAAAGTGATTCCTGCGATCTCAAAGGCATGCAAAAAAAAAAATATTCAATTTGCTCTAAACTATTAGGAAAATTTGTTAATTACTACCTCAAAAAAGGGGTATTTGTGAATTACTACCCCTAAAAAAAAAGTTGTTAATTACTACTCTAAAACTGATGAATTCTATAGATTGCTACCCTTTTCCCTAATCAGCCCCTAATTAGGTGATTAATCTATTAATGATATCATTATCCGACTAATTTGTAATTAGTTGTTTGTAAACCTTAAATAATTAATTAAACCCTAGAACCACCTCCATACCACCATTGCACCACCTCCGGCCACCCACCACCCACTACCGAACCTACCTCCTCCAACTCCCCACCCTAAAACCACCATCTGCCCACCCTAAAACCACCTTCCATTTACGATACCCCCATCCCCTACCGCGGCGGCCTTGACCCCCTACCCCTCGCCGGAAAACCTTGCATAACCATCACTAATCTTCCTTTATCCCCTTCCCCCCTAATCACTACCCTAGGGTTTCAATTTTAGGGCTTTAGGGTTTTAATTTTGGAACATTAGGGTGGTGATTAAAGGGGGGAAGGGGATGGAGGAGGCTTAGGGAGGGCCTAATAGGGTTCTCTGGCAAGGGGGAGGGGGCTAGGGTCGCCGGTGGGTGGGGAGGAGGGATTGTTGGATGGTTTAGAGGTGGTGCAATGGGTGGTTTAGAGGTGGGCGGGGCGGGGGTAGGCTGCCAGAGATGGTGGGGATAGAGTAAGGGGGCTGTCGGAGGTGGTGCAATGGTGGTTTAGAGGTGGTGTTAGGGTTTATTTAATTAATCATGCCTTAAAAGTAACTAATTACAAATTATTCGGATAATGATATCATTAGTAGATTAAATCACCTAATTAGGGGCTGATTAGGGAAAAGGGTAGCAATCTATAGAATTCATCAGTTTTAAGGTAGTAATTAACAACATTTTTTTTAGGGGTAGTAATTCAAAAAGACCCCTTTTTTTAGGTAGT
Source organism: Chenopodium album (assembly GCF_948465745.1). Classification (NCBI taxonomy): domain Eukaryota; kingdom Viridiplantae; phylum Streptophyta; class Magnoliopsida; order Caryophyllales; family Amaranthaceae; genus Chenopodium; species Chenopodium album. The sequence goes on along the minus strand of NC_137834.1, from coordinate 64,237,121 downwards.
AATTAACAAATTTTCCAAACTATTATTAATCTAAATTGGTTGAATATTAATGCATCACATAATTTTAAAAAATTACTGATCACTTGATTAAACAACAAGATTAAAAAGGAACCTAAACCGGTTGTCCTAATTATCTTATTAGGCGTGATTTTCAATTACATATTCCCTTTAAACATGCAATATGGTGATCAATAAATAATCGAATAATAATTAATATTGGAAGCAATTCAACCATAATATCGTTAGTAAAATAAAATCATAAATTAGCCTAATCATGATACTAGCAACAAGAATAAAAATAAGAGTAATTAAGGTATTAATTACTCACTTTCCGCGTTTCATTGAATTGCTACATCATGAATAAACTGTTAGTAACTTCAATAAAAATATAAATAAAATAGAAACAATTAAATTAAATAAAAAGTAGAGTTGATTTGGTCCAAACCCTCAGTTAATTCTAACTTTCACGCCTTAGTTTAAGTATAGAACTTTGGGTTAAGTATGAACTCCTTGGAGTGCTTAAGGGAAGTATTTTGGAAGAATAGGGAGGCTAGTGTTTAGGCTAATGAGGGAGAAGAGAATGATTTGATGATCAAGCTTGTTGATGATTGAAAAAGGGGAGGTATGACCATTATTTATAGAGAAAAAAGAAGGGTCGAAAACAACAAGATAAGATCCGAATTAAATCGGAATAAAACTCGATAGACAACATTTTTTGCAGTTTTTGTTTTTATCATATCTTTTGATCCAGAAATCGGAATAAGATAAATAATATGTCGTTGGAAAGATACTTAAGTCTACTTTCTAACCCAATTAAAATAACATTAAAATATATTTTATAATAAAAGATATGTCCGAAATAGTGAGATGGTGTCAGTTTTGGATAGAGTTTGACATTTTATTCATATCTTTTTCGTTATAGCTCGGAACTGACATTATAATATATCATTGGAAATATAATTTAAAGGGCTATACAACCACATAGAATTTAGATAAAAAATATGGGGCACGAAAATATTATCTGCCTATCTTTGAACGTCTTTCAATTCGAATAAAATTAGGACTTTCAAAAAAAGGAGTTTTATTCAATTTCAAACTCTTTAATCTTATCTTTTCAAAAAGGATAATTAAGATCTTTTAGAAAATTATAGAATCTTCTAGTTAATCCTAATTTGTTAATGGGATTAAATAATTTGGACCCTCCACATGATCATTGGGTCATTGGTAAGGTGGGCTTAGGTTCGGTTTGGGCTCAATTTAATATTTTGGCCATAACTTATTCGTTATAACTCGGATTTGGGCTTATAATATATCGTTAGATAGCTCTTTTAAATCCCCATCCAACTATTCAATCACTGAACCTAGACAATGGACCAAAATAAACTGGACTAAACGTTTTATGAAAAGGACACAAAATGAATGATTTTAAAGGACACAAAATGAATTATTTTGGGTTTAAAGGCATGAAAAGAGGAAAATAAGTTATGGCTTGGGGAAATGGGCTAGAAGTTGGGTTGTTTTATGAAATAAAAATATGGATTTAATCACTCCAAGATTAAATACTCAACCCGACCAATAATGGTGGTGAAAGGTTGTTTATCATCGGGTTTGGTTTTGGGGAGACATTTTTAGGTGTCTACAGAAGCCCCCACTTTGAATGATTTTGTAGAAACGTCAGTTTCAAAAACGATAGTCAAAGTAGTCGATAGGGACGGAGAATGATTTAAGACGTTATACGATCCTAAATCAGTCTGTATACGCCGATACCTGCAGAAAAATGTTAGTTTCACAGATAAAAGAGTAAAGGGATAGAATACATATCTGGCACCAGTGTATCAGTGACAAATAAGTTTGGCAGCTTCCTATGCTTGAAGGAATCCACCGGATGACGTTTGTTGAAATGCTTTCCATGCTTGAGGAAAGCCGACAGATGAGTTTGGTAGCTTTCTAAGCCTGAAGAAACCTACCGGATGATACTTTCCACGCTTGAGGAAAGTTGACATATGATTTTGGCTTTTTTCTATGCTTAAAGAAATCCACCAATAATGATTTCCATGCTTAAGGAAAGCCGAAAAAGGAATTTGGCGGTTTTCTCTGCTTGAAGAAACCCCCCGATAATACTTTCCGTGCTTGAGAAAAGTCGACAAATGATGAGATTTCAAGTCTCTGTGTATCGAGAACCTTGCGTTGTGAAATGATGGTGGTTCGATTGTCCCCGAACGTGGGCTGTAGTTGGTTCGCTTGTCCCCGAACGTGGGCTGTAAATGGTCCGCTTGTCCCCGGATGTGGGATGTAGATGGTCCGTTTGTCCCCGAACGTGGGATGTAGATGGTTCGATTGTCCCCGAACGTGGGTTGTAGATGGTCCGCTTGTCCCCGGACGTGGGCTGTAGATGAGACCTGTAAAAATAAATTTGCCAATGGACTCGTATATATTGTGATTGACTTGACCACTGACTTGACCAAGTTTGACTTGATGTGACATGACATGTGTGTGTGTATATATGTGTGTGTGTGCAGACAAAAGCAAACGAAGATGCAAAAGGAAAAATTTTCCGTCAATTTTTGTCATGAGTGGAGGGTACCGACTTTCTCCCGAAAAAGAAAGATGTGAAAATTGAACTTTTATTTTCGAACGTCCCTCGATGAGAAAATTTTGAATTTTTTTTTTAAAACATCCCCAAAAGAAAAGACACGAAAAGGAAAGAAGTTTTGAATTTCCTCGTTGAGCAAGACAAAATGAATCGCATATATTGAATTGCTTTTCTTGAAAGTAATGTATTCATGATGCATGTCCTTAGGCCAGGAGGCTAAGGACAATTACATCATGTGACAAGATGAATGAACTTAGGTCATGGAGTTAAGCATCATATATGGTGTAAAGAAACGATCTTGAACGTCACTTAGGTCTAGAAGCTAAGCACATGTACAGATGAAGTGATTATTGCATAATGAACGTTGCTTAGGTCAAGGAGCTAAGCACGATATGCTTTGTATGATTAAAAATCATTGATATATAAATGTTTCTCAGCACATTATGCGATGCATGAAACAATGAATATTGCTCAGGTTAGGAAGCTAAGCAAGTATACAATGTTTCTTCTAATGAATGTTGTCTTTAAATATGATGAAACATGCACAGTGTTGAAACAAGATTTCATGATAAAGGGCTCTTAAAGGGAAGGATGATTGATATGGATATGGATGTGTGAGTGAAGTGTGTGAATGTGATACTAAGGCTGGCTGCAAGGGTTATGGTGTTGGAAAGAGATGTGAGAAGAGTCAAAGATGATGACTCTTTAGGCTAGGTAGGCTAAATGATGTGGGTTCAAGCCCCCCAAGTCTAGCTCTAGATGGATAGGGTCATAGGATTAAGCATTGGATATTCTTTGACTCGATCATGCATGGATGTGGATATGAATGTGGTCGCACCTCGATGTGAGGTTGCCTACGAATCCGTTAGGAATCAGGCCGAACGTAGCTCTAGCCGAACTTTGCACAAGTGTGTCCACACCTCAAAGAGGTCTTTCAAGGGTTGTAATGTGGTTAAGCTGAAGGTTTAAGGAAGAAAGGAGTAAAAGGCTCAAGAACCGAGAGAAGCCCCCAAGATATGCAATTGTATATTAGACTTTGCAAGTTTTATTTTTCATATTTAATTTTTTTTTTTGAATTTTTTTTTATTATTTTGAATCAATGTAGGTAATCTCAGATCATGCGGTCCATCACTCACTTAGCATTCATGTTTCTCAGGCACGGTACCAAGCACTCGATGAGAGACGCAATTTGAGACGTGTTCATATCAAATACATTGGAACACTTGCCTTTAGTCATTGTTTTATTGTTGCTTTGCTGCTTTTTTTTTTTTACTTACTTTTTAAATGTTATAAAATTACACATTTTCCAATCCCAGGGTTAAGTGAATGTGGGTTGAAGAAATGAAGGCCAAACGTTAGACGAGGCTCAAAGTGGTTGATGAAGAAATGGAATGTGATTGAGTGGTTAATGGGGAATGAATGGGTTTCAAAGGTACCTCAAATCATTGGTAGACCTCGTGTTCGGTACGACAAATTTAATTAATTTTATTTATTTATTTTTTTTGCTAATCACATGATCGAATGTGACACATAGACACATGGATAAGGAGAACCTATGCTAGACTTTTTAGGGGGAAGGGTTTGAAACAAAAGAATAAGAAAACATGAAATCTTGGTAAGAATCTTGCATCGTGTTTTGTCTTCATGGCTGTTTATGAGTTACTTCTAGCTGCCTCCTGAGGAAAAATAGTTTCTTGTTGTTGATGCTTTGATTGGAAGGAAAGAAGGAAGGAGTGATGTTCCCCTTATTCTTCCAACTATTGCCTAGTTATTTTAGACTCAAGTATTGTGTAAGGAAGAACTCACTTAACACATTCACTCAATACTCGGATTGAAAAGGAATAGTTTATGAAACGATTTTGAAAACTGATGGGAAATACTCCACTCATTCCTATTACGACGGAAAACGATGCATGCATGGTCCTAGTATACGATCATAAACAATATAGTGCATTACTCGAAGACAAAGTGTTTGCAATGACTCAACATGTGTGATTAGGTGAGTTTATTAAGAATCGTGGTATGATCGCATGGCAAGATATGAGGACGTTGTGAAAAACGAAGGACCCAATGATCAAATAGCACGAAAGACTAAAAGACAAACTAACTTGATTAATTTTGTCCAATTTTAATGTTTATGATATTTACTAGGTGAAAAGCGTCCATTGGCAATCATTAGTCATAAATAAGATCAACCACAATCAAAGACAAATATTTCATGTTAAGGATAGCACAAAAAATCACAAGAAACTAGGAAGAGGACTAGAGTTCTAGAATAGTAAGGACTCATGGATATAAAAATATATAATCCTATGTTTATTCGAGTTGACACAGATTAAAGGACTTGGCTAAGACTAGCTTGAAGAGAAAAAAATATAAAGAAAAATTAAAAAAAAAAAAAAAAAAAAGTTGACGCTAAAAAGACACCTAAACTGGACAGGCTGTAGTATATCGGTTATAACTTTTGATCTGTGACTTTAATTGGGACGAAACTAATTCCAAATGAAAGATAAAACTCGGGGCTACAGATCCATAGGTGGAACGACACGTAACTCTTTCTAGAACTCTAGATATGACCAAAACAAGTTGACTCTTGTACAGTATATGGGAATAAAAATCCGGGTGAATCAAAAATTAAAAAAAAAAAATTAATAAATCTATGGCTCGACTCTAATAAAAAAAAAGGATTTGATAAGAGAAAATAAATAAATAAATAAAAACTCAAAAAATGCACAGATAAGCACATTGTCACGAGTGATGCAATGAAGTTCGCAACCTAAAGTCAAGTTTTATGTTCGACTATGGTCAAGCTTAAAAGGGTGTCAAAGGGTACCATGGTTAAGAGTTTGGACGCGTTAGCAAGACAGCCTCTCTTGAGGGTGTATGCCAATGGGCGGCTCCGCGATTTTGTGATGAAATCGAACTCGACACCATGGTTTGGGTGGATTTAAAAACTCGTATGAATCCGTATTGCCATGAGCGTTTTTGGGTTGATAGAGCTTAAATCCCCCGGGCTAGCCACATACGTAGAACACGTACTAATGTGGCAAAAAAAGGTAACCTAAAAAGAATTTGCATATGTGACAATGAAAATTAAATCGCAAGAATACAATTAAAGAATCTTTCAAGTCTCATCCACTCATCTCAATTAAATACCGATCACTCAAATCAATAAATAACCAAGAATCCTCCCCAGTGGAGTCGCCAAATTCTAGGCGTCGCTCGAAGTGCGCCTACGTAAAATCATGTGGTGAATATGCTTGGTACTCATAGGAAGTTGGAATTGACATTATACGATTAGGGACAAGGAAAGTAGGGAGCCGCCAACAAGTTTTTAAGGAACTTGTAAACCGTTCACGGATCTTAAAAGGCAACCACGATAAAGGGACAACGAAGGCAACAACGATTGACCCGTGAAGGTTACACCCCATTCATAATCCATGAGATTACTAACTCCATATGGTTCGGAACCACGAAAGGAGGATCGGGGATGATGGTACGAAGTGAGTCATGGAGTCACATTCGCCCGTATTGGCCTCTACTCGATTCTTATAGTGAAAAGTGATTCCTGCGATCTCAAAGGCATGCAAAAAAAATATTCAATTTACTCTAAACTATTATTAAGCTAAATTGGTTGAATATTAATGCAACACATAATTCTAAAATATTAGTGATCACTTGATTAAACAACAAGATTAAAAAGGAACCTAAACCGGTTGTCCAAATTATCTTATTAGGCGTGATTTTCAATTACATATTCCCTTTAAACATGCAATATGGTGACCAATAAATAATAGAATAAAAATTAATATTGGAAGCAATTCAACCATATTATCGTTAGTAAAATCAAATCATAAATTTGCCGAATCATCATACTAGGAACAAGAATAAAAATAAGAGTAATTAAGGTATTAATTACTCACTTTCCGCGTTTCCTTGAATTGCTACATCATGAATAAACTGTTAGTAACTTCAATAAAAATAAAAATCAAATAGAAACAATTAAATTAAATAAAAAGTAGAGTTGATTTGGTCCAAACCCACAGTTAATTCTACCTTTCACACCTTGGTTTAAGTATAGAACTTTGGGTTAAGTATGAACTTTGGGTTAAGTATGAACTCCTTGGAGTGCTTAAGGGAAGTATTTTGGAAGAATAGGGAGGCTAGTGTTAAGGGTAAAGAGGGAGAAGAGAATTATTTGATCATCAATCTTGTTGATGATTGAAAAAGGGGAGATATGACCTCTATTTATAGAGAAAAAAGAAGGGTCGAAAAAAACAAGATAAGATCAAAATTAAATCGGAATAAAACTCGATAGACAGTAGTTTTTGCGGTTTTTGTTTTTATCATATCTTTTGATCTAAAAATTGGAATAAGATAAAAAATATGTCGTTGGATAGATATTGAAGTCTACTTTCTAACCCAATTAGATTAAGATTAAAATATATTATAGAAAAAAAGATATGTCCGAAATAGTGAGATGGTGTCAGTTTTGGATAGAGTTTGACATTTTATTCATATCATTTCCGTTATAGCTCGGAATTGACATTATAATATATCATTGGAAAGATAATTTCAAGGGATATCCAACCATATAAAACTTGGATAAAAACTATGAGGAACGAAAATAATATCTGTATATCTTTGAACGTATTTCAATTCGAATAAAATTAGGACTTTAAAAAAAAAGGAGTTTTATTCAATTTCAAACTCTTTAATCTTATCTTTTCAAAAAGGATAATTAAGATCTTTTAGAAACTTATCTAAGATTCTAGTTAATCCTAATTTAATAATGGGATTAAATAATTTGGACCCTCCACATGATCATTGAGTCGTAGGTAAGGTGGGCTTAGGTTCGGTTTGGGCTCAATTTAATATTTTGGCCAAAACTTATTCGTTATAACTCGGATTTGGGCTTATAATATATCGTTGGAAAGCTCTTTTAAAGCCCCATCAAACTATTCAATCATTGAACCCAGATAATGGACCAAAATAAACTGCAATAAACGTTTTTATAAAAAGGACACGAAATGAATGATTGTAAAGGACACGAAATGAACTATTTTGGGTTTAAAGGCACGAAAAGAGGAAAATAAGTAATGGTTTGGGGAAATGAGCTAGAAGTTGGGTTGTTTTATGTAATGAAAATATGGATTTAATCACTCCAAGATTAAATACTCAAGCCGACCAATAATGGCGGTGAAAGGTTGTTCATCATCGGGTTTGGTTTTGGGGAGACATTTTTAGGTGTCTACAATCGTCAAGATACTATGGAACAAACAATACAGAGTTTGTTAAGACAGAGTGAAAGTGCTCCTCCTCCTCACCATGATTCAGAGGTAGCTTCACTATTGCATTTAGATGATGGAAATGGTGATAGAGAAGCTCCTACCAAAATCGAGGAAGATATTCTCAGGCTCAAGGAAGTACTGAAGGGTATGACCAAAGCGGAACCTTGGTTGGATATTCATGGTCTTACCTTATTTCCAAAAGCACGACTGCCACCTGGGTTTAAGATGCCAAATCTCACGAGATTTGATGGTACAGGAAGTCCTACCAATTTCTTAAAACTATACATAGGGGCTATGAGTCCTTGGGGTGTTGATGAACCTTTAATGGCTCATTGGTTTCTTAATCTGGAAAATTCAAAGAAAACTTCGTGGGCCGATATTGTGCGAGAATTTTCTAGCCAATATAGATATAATGAAGAGATCGATGTAACAAGGAGGGATTTGGAGACAACTGCGCAAAATCCTAATGAGACATTTCCCGCCTTCATTACTAGATGGAGAAACAAGGCTGCAAAGATGGTGAATAGGCCAAACAAGGAAGAACAATTACAGATGATAGTGAAGAATCTTATTCCCGTCTATCAAGGACAAATGGATTTCCAATATTTTCCGTCATTCAAGGCTCTCATATCAACAGGAACCTTGGTGGAGGATGCCATAAAAAAGGGAGACATCAAAAAGGATGAAGGGAGCAGCAATAACACCTCTTACTATCCTAAGTTTGGGGGAAACAGGATAACCAATAACAACAACTCAATACCCTCAAAACCAACAAATTTGATACATAATATCGGCGCCGCACCAGCATTCCAACTCAAGCCATAGAGGGATTTTTCTCCCTTGAACATCACCTATGCTCAAGCTTTCTCCAAACTAAAAAAGGCCAACCTTGTTCAACATTTAAACCCAAGGCCACCCCCAAGAAACCCTCCTCCCAGTTACAACCCAAACCAACACTGTGAATTCCATCAAGGGCCTGGGCATGACATTGAAAATTGCACAGCATTCAAGCACCGTATTCAAGATCTAGTAGATGGAGGAAGGCTTTAAGTTGGGGCACCCTCTGATAATTTTTAAAATACAAAACCAAGCATCACTAATAATCCTCTCCCCAATCATAAGCCTCCTGTCTCTATAAACACCATCTCCACTACTAATAACCAGATTGATCCAACATTATTGATGGTTCAAATTGCCCCTCAAATGTATGAGATGTCATTATCCGAGAATTATGTGTGCGTTGTGTATGATCACTCCACTCAGCAAAAGGTTAAGCTTGTGCCATATGAGGATTCTGATGTCATCTTCAATAAAGATCCGTTCTCCGACGTCTGCGCCACTATGGGTTATAATGGGGCATTTTGCCTAGTAGATGATGAAGAGGATGCTCTCTCGTTGTTGTCGATTGCTGAGAAAAATTTTGGGGCACACCTTAGTACCCCTAGTAATTTTCAATGTCCGATCTATCTTGATGATCTTAGTGATGATGAAGATCTACATGTGGCTCATTTTGTTGCGATTTGGTGAGTCCAACTCACCGCGGAAACAAACCCAAAACCAAGACCGCACTTGCAATAAATAAAACCATCAACATAAATAAATTAATCACAAGATTAAGATAAGATAATTACCTTTGGAGCATGCTTCACCCAAACGAAACGACCTCTTACTTCGAAAGCAAGCCTCGAAAATACGACGGCCTCCAACGATAGTCCACCCACAACCCGACCACCGAAAATGGTCCAATGCCTTGGAGTTATCAAGGCCCAACCAAAAACCCGAGTGATTAATGAGTTTAAAGGTTTTCACAATGCTGATGCCTTTTTCAACTCTCACTCAAGTGATTTTCCCAATACCCCAACTTGGGTATTTATAGGGAAAATAAGAGAGTGAAAAGCTCTCCCATCAATGTGGAAGAATTTGCTTTTTCCATTTTATTTTAAAGCTAAAATAAAATTATTAATCAAACTATTAATAAATCAACAAGTGGCAAGCTCATGTGAGAGGTTAGGTCAGGACCAATTGGAGGAGGGGGGGGGGGACCAAACTTGCTTCCGACTCCCTCTCCAAAAACCGGCCAACACACCCCTTCAAGCTCCTCTCAATTCGCCCCACGTGGCACCCACACTTAGGCACCAAGGCATCCAAGGTGGGCTGCCTTGCCGCGGCTACCCAGCAGCGCTAGCAGGTGCGCAATGTCCTAGCCATGATGCTGCTAGCTGCTATGGTTGGCGCGCATTGTCTGCTAGCTGCTGCGGTTTGTTACGGCATGCATGGCTGCTAGCCAATGTGTGCACAAGGTAGCCTCTTAGCAGCTCTAGCACGCACTAGGCTATGCCTAGTATTGCGATGATAGCCACCATGCCCCTAGCACTCGGTTTGCTCGGGGCATTCAGATTCTAGGAGTATTTTGGTCTTTGTTGATTTATTATTTTCATGTCTCGTCTTTTATTATTTTTCGACTCGACTTTCGACATTCGGTTTCATCGCTCTAAGCTCGAATTACCGACGTCTAAATATTAATTACTCGGTTGACTTATTCATTAATTCATAATTAATTAATCGCTTCGGTTCGTTAGTTGCTTAGGTATGACCCGAAGGGTTCAGTCAAAATTAAGCTGTAATATTAATTATGCATTAATATTACTGATCGGAAGCGACCTCCACCCAGGCATTCTGATCACTTGACCTTACTGAACATATTAGCTTTCTAATAATTCTGAACCCAGTAACGGAATATTACACTTGTTCGAAGGACACCATTCCTTTCAATCTCCCACTTGTCCTTCCGGACAAGTGCGCATTTAGTGTACGACATTTTCCCTATGTCATTTAATGTCCCTTCATGAACTATAAGGTAAGATTATTTCGTCATCCTTATTACGTCCAGAAGTGTTTCTCGATTCCGAGTCCGACTGTCAATAAACAGATGATTTCTAAAATCCATCCAAGCACGACCGTGCATTTTTACAGTCTCGCTGTACGAGAGGCCTTGTATACAACAAAGACATCTTCCCTATTTTAATAGTGGGACATTCCCAGTCTTGTAATGTAGCTCCTCTTATTGAGAGGACCTAGCCGTCCGAGTGTTGCCGTTATAATCCCCTATTACGGCATACGTTTGACAACATCAAAGCGGACTAGTACTCAACCAAGAGAACTCACAATACTTATGGTCGAGGAAATAGGTTCTGATAGCCATAATGAGAAGTACACTATGACGATTTTTAATCTCTTAACGTATTCTCATAGGTCGATCCAGTATGGTTCTAAACCAATACCTGTGCAAATGATTTATGACAATCATGTCCTCGTAGCACAAGAAACGGTGCTATAAATCAGAATATATACTAATCTCAATTGGTCATTAATCGTCCATTGTTTAAATGACCTTGATTAGGGATAATTTTCGATTACAATATTCAATGTTCACTTAATAGGTGTTTCCTTACCAAGACTGTTCTTGATACCCTGTTTTGAATATTCCAAGAATCGAATGGACTCATTATTTAATCCTAAACCACAATTAAATAGCAAACAAGGTGATAAAATATTGCATGAAATTTATATTACTCCAAAACTTGAATGGTTTTTCTTAGTGTCTTACATTAAATGTTCAAAATTTAACTAAAACACTAAACAAGGAAATCAAAGTCAGTCTCCTACTTGCCTGATTCCCGTTGCCTCAACGTGCTTATTGTGCTTCACATGAGGCAAAGGTTTAGTAAGTGGATCGGCTACATTGTCATCCATTCCAACTTTGCAAATTCTGATTTCACCTTCTGATTTCCATTCTCGAATCATGTGAAATCGACGTTTGACATGTTTGACTTTTTGATGTTCCCTTTATGGAGGGTACTACATCAAGTTCACAATGAACTTACGAATCCAAACAGCCTCCTTAGCCGCTTCAGCATCTGCTAAGTACTCGGCTTTAGTTGTAGAATTTGCAGTTGTACTCTGCTTGGCACTCTTCCAACTGAACGCTCCTCCATTTAGACAGAACACATATCCAAATTGCGATTTATAATCGTCTTTGTCTGTCTAGAAGCTTGCGTTGGTATAACCTTCCACAACTAATTCCTGTGAACCACGATACACCAGGAATTTATCCTTGTTCCTTTTCAGGTACTTTAAGATATCTTTGGCCGCAGTCCAATGGGCCTCTCCTGGATCTGATTGGTAACGGCTCATAGCACTCAAGGCATACGATACATCTGGCCTAGTACATATCATGGCATACATGATCAATCCAATAAGCGAAGCATATGGAATCATATTCATTGTTTCCCACTCATCAGGTGTATGTGGACACTGCTTCTTGCTTAGGGTTATGCCATGTGACATTGGCAGGTGACCTCTCTTGGCCTCCTCCATGCCAAATCGAGCAAGTACCTTATTAATATAATTACTTTGACTCAATCCAATCATCTTTTTTTATCTATCCCTATTGATCTTGATGCTTAGTATATACTGAGCCTCTCCTAAGTCTTTCATTGAGAAGCATTTTCCAATCCAGGCCTTTACAGACTCTAACAACGGAATGTTGTTTCCAGTGAGCAATATGTCATCGACATATAAGACTAGGAAGGCGATGTCACTCCCACTGACGTTCTTGTAAACACAAGATTCATCTAGATTCTTGATAAAACCAAACTTACGGATGGCTTCATCAAATCGCAGATTCCAACTTCTACTAGCTTGCTTTATTCCATAAATGGACTTATTAAGCTTACAAACCTTCCCATCATTGTTTTGGTCGACAAAACCTTCAACCTGTGTCATGTACACAATTTCTTCCAAAATACCATCTAGGAAGGCGGTTTTGACATCCATCTGCCATATTTCATAGTTATAATATGCAGCAATCGCTAGGAGGATCCGAACGGATTTAAGCATTGCGACTGGTGAAAAGGTTTCATCGTAATCAATACCATGAACTTATCTGTAACCTTTTGCCACCAATCTAGCTTTGTAGATGAATACATTTCCATCTTTGTCGGTTTTCATCTTGAAAATCCAATTACAACCGATAGGTGTATAACCTTCGGGTAAGTCAACCAAGTCCCAGACTTAATTTTCAAAAATGGAATCCATTTCAGATCTCATTGCCTCATGCCATTTAGCAGAGTCGGTGCTTGCCATCACTTGCTTGTAGGTTGCCGGTTCATCTCCATCCATAATTAGGATGTCCTCTGAGATCTCGGTTAATACTAAACCAAGATATCTATCAGGTTGAGATCTCGGCCTCTGAGACCTACGTAGGGTAATGGATTGAGCATTTGCATTGTCGGTTTGAATTTGCACATTTTGATCATTTTGACCTGCGTCAAACGATGCTGTTTGAGCATTTTGACTCTCATTCTGATTTTGTTGCTCATCCTCATGAACTTCGTCAAGTTCGATTTTCCTCCCACTTGTCATTTTGGAAAGGTCTTCCTTCTCCAAAAAGACACCATCGCGAGCAACAAACACTTTGTTCTCCGATTTGTTGTAGAAGTAATACCCTTTGGTTTCTTTTGTGTAGCCCACAAAGTAAACCTTGTCAGATTTGGGATGAAGTTTGTCAGAAATCAATTTCTTGACATATGATTTGCATCCCCATATCTTTAGAAAAGATAACCTAGGAGGTTTCTTTGTCCATAATTCATATGGAGTCTTTTCTACAGCTTTTGATGGTGCACTGTTCAGTGTTAGTGCCGCAATTAGAAGTGCGTGTCCCCAGATAGAGATACGAAGATCACTAAGACCCATTATTGATCGTACCATGTCTAACAAGGTCCGATTTCTCCTTTCGGATACTCCGTTCCAATGTGGAGTTCCTAGAGGTGTAAATTATGAAAGTATACCCTTTTCTTTCAGATGGTAATCGAATTCTTGGCTCAAGTATTCACCACCTCGATCCGATCGAAGGGCTTTGATTTTCTTGCCAAGTTGATTTTCAACTTCATTTTGAAATTCTTTGAACTTTTCAAACGATTCAGATTTATGCGACATTAGGTAGACATAACCATATCTACTATAGTCATCCGTGAAGGTGAAAAAATATCGGTGTCCATTTCTTGTGGTGGAGCTCATTGGTCCATACACATTAGTGTGTATTAGACCTAATAAGTCTCCTGCCCTTTCTCCCAGCTTGGAGAATGGCTGCTTAATCATCTTGCCTGATAAACATCACTCGCAGTTCTCAAACGATTCTAAATGGAAAGAGTCAAGAACACCTTCTTGTATAAGTCTCTTGATGCGTTTGATGTTAATGTGGCCAAGACGACAATGCCACAAGTAAGTTTGGTTTGACTCCATGGTCTTAGCTCTTTTATTAGTATCATAAACAATTTTGTCTAAACACACAAAGGGTGTAATTTCCATAAATATAAACAATACATTTAGACAAAAGGTCTTGTGATCAAGGTTAAAATGACGTCCAACGTCGCAAGATCCAAGTATGGTGGAAAAAACTTAGCAAGTTTTATAATTTAGACAAAATACATGAGATTACAAGCTTTCTTTTGATAGATTTTCTTCATCATCCTCTTGTGTACTCATGACCACTTGAAAAGCACTGCTCATTTTTTTCCTGAAATAAGAACATAAAATGAGTAAATTTTCCGGTATCTAATACCTTATAAATTGCTTATTTTCAAGTGTGTAGATGATACCTGAGATTGAGGCTTTCTTTCCTCTTGCCTCATCTTCCAGATACTCGCTACATTCTCCTTTGTAGTTGCCTTGCTTACTATAATAGAAGCAGCGCATCTTTGCCTTGTTTTTGAACTCCTTTTTCTTGAGCATTAGAGCAAACTTAGCCGCCTTGCAATAATAGGTTTTCTAGAGCCCTTGGACAACTTCCTTGTAGGATAGTTTGTTCTGATTGTTGGTAAGTTGCATCTTAATTGCAACGTATCCCAAGTGGAGTGAGCTTAAAAGCATATGAGCCGCTTGCTCATCCTCCACCGGTTTACCAATCAGTTCCAGATGGTTAAATAACCTTGTCATCTTTTGCACATGGGCTTGAAGTGGCATCCCGGGTCTAAGTATTGCACTGTAGACCCTAGCCCATACTTCTTGCCTTTCTTTGCTAAGATATCCATCTTGCGGTGGCTTTATCCTCATGTTAGACAATGACCTAGTCACTTCTTCCACGAGTCCATCATAGTTGCCCTTATAGCTCTTTGTTACCCTCAAATTGACCACATCTTCTAGAGCCTTGAGAAGTACATCCGGAAGGTAGTTGGAGAATTTCTTCTTCCACTGTTCCGGAATGGAGTTTTCCATGAGTCGAGAGACTCTCTTGCAATCATAACTCCACTCCTCATGAGCCATATTGCTCATAATCCATTTAGAGTAGTAACTCGGGATGGGAGTATCCAAGATATGCTCTAGGTAGCAATTGCGGAGGGTCAAACGGAGTTCCTCTTCCCATTCCTTGAATTTTACCAAATTCAAGCTAAATGATAACTTCTCGGGAAGTTCTGGGAACATAAGATTGTTGTCGATAGTTGAAGACATGATTCTACATTTTAAAGAATTTTGAAATGAAAAACCATTCATGATATTTAAATAAGATTGAATTCATGCATTTTTAATAAAACTTATTTACAACGTCTTATTCACACATTTAAAGTTGTCCCCATTTTGGGTGAGAATAAGTCGATTCCAAGATCCGAAGAAACAAAGAGAGGTTAAGCATGCTTTGGCTTTTCTTAACATTCAATCTCCTAAGGTAAGAAACGCTTTGCTAATGGCTCCAAGCCACTCTTGGTTGAATAAATCGTCACATCTAATGCTCTCTCAACAATTTATTCATTTTGCCACGACATGTTAGGACTCCATCACTCATATCGTTGAGTACAACCAAAACTAAATTGCATACCCGGTATGCCTTACGCTCCTAGGAGAGGTAGTGATGCCTCGCTTTGGCGTAGCCCACCACTACTCTCGTTCGGTTGGTAAGTGTTGTTTTGGAATGGCAAGTTTTACTCAATATTTAGGGACCTAGGGTTTCTATGTTGGTTGATTTAAGTGAACTTAATTAATCATCACAACATTCGAAATCCTAAACATGCATCTAACATATAATTCATATACATAAACATATATATTTATCAAAAAATATAAATATAGATGCATTTGGAAACTAGCATGACCCCTTGAGATCTTCAAATCATCAAAAGGTCTTCATTTGCAACTTCATGGCTACGTCTTCCAAGTACCTCCATCTTCAAGACTTGACCATGATTAAATGCAACTACTAGTATCTACGATTAGGACTAATCTAAATATTAAGGTACAAAAAATACTTAACGGTACACAGACCGTATTTAGATTTACAAAAATACATCACGGATCGCAGTCCATATTTTCTATCCTAATCGGGTCCCACTAGTTGCCATTTCATAAAACCTGTGAGAGAATATACATTCCATTCATCCATTCACTATTTGTGAATGGCCCATGCATAATAAACGATAAACAAGTAACAATGCATAAATGCGCGAGAACTAGTAACTAATCTAGGTGGTTAATCCAATTAACAAGCCTAATTAAAACTAGTCAAAGTTGCTTTAACCGGTTATGTAAATAAGCGCAATTAAAATTTGAAGCTCCACTAAATTCAGCATCCAACTTAATTAATCCAATTAATTAAGCCGGTAAAACCCAAAATTTGTCAAAATAAATTTTGCCAATGCCGCTCAAAACCGAGGCCTAGCCTCCAGAATTTATAAAAGTAATTAAAACCAAACTAGATTAATAAAATAATTAAAACGACAATTTAAGCAAAAAATTATGTAGTCCAAAATTTCTAAGTACCTAGCACTAAGACATGGAGTGCTCACATTCCGCACAACCGTTTGATGCTCAATGAACGTGGGAGTGGGCCCGATGTCGCTAAGCGTTACGCCGCCCACATTAGCGAACTTTCACACATCTATAATGTGGCCCTTGATGGCCATGTTGTACGAACTCATTGCAATACATTGCTTCGCAAGCAACGTCTACGCATATTCCCTATTACACGACGCATGCACAAAGTCCAAGTACACTATGCTCGTGCCATCACACCCGCGCCACATCAGCCCCACGCACAACGCACACACGCACGCACAAGGCAGCGTGCTGCCGATGTGCTGCTGCTGCTTGTGGCCGTGTGCACCAGCCACGGCTTGGCTGCACGCACATACATGGCAGCCCCTTGGAAGCCACATGCGGGCTTCTATGCAGCCCGACTAGCTAAGGGTGCTTATGCCTTGATTTGCGTGCCATAGCCTTGGGACTTTGATCCCAAATGTTCCGTGACATTTTAATTAATTCTAAATTAATTTTATAACTAATTTATTGAGCAAAATGAAAAATTTAAACAAGTCTAACTTAAAATAAAATTTTCAAAGTGCATGTAACCAAAATAATTCCCAAGAACCATTCTTTAATTAAATTGGTTTAACTTGGTGCAACAAAAATAAGAGGGCAATTACTCACTATTAATTGAATTAATTTAAATTAATATTGAGTTTTTTGACAAAATAAGAGGGAGTTGGAAAAAAATGAGCATAAGTTCAATAAAGATTTCAACTTTAATACTTGTGAATCCTTGAAAAATTATATCTTCCAATGTGAAGATAAACAATTTTCTATCACAAAGTTTCAAACTTTATGATTCCAATCAACCCAAAAATGATTAAATCAACAGATTTTAACAAAAATTTCATGGAATTTAGTAACTTAACGTTTCAATCACTTAATATAATTAAAGATTGAATCTTTAGTACTTGGAAGCCTCAAAGAACAACAATTTCACACTTAATGCAATTAGTTTGCAATTATGTGAAAAATAAAACCAAGCTTTCAAGCACAAATTACTACCAAGTAATCATGCCTAAAGAGGTTTAAAATTGCATATAAAATATATATTGAACCAATTACATAACCACCATAAATATGAAATTAATTTTCAAGGTTAGAAACACTTAAAATTTTTCGTAAAAACAATAAAACCCTTGAAACAGTGCATTTCAGGTCGTTTTTTGGCTAAAAACCGTTCCATGGAAGGATTAGACCATCTCCAGAACACATTTTCCACCCAAAATTCACTATTTTTGGGTCGAAATCTGGGTTAGGGGATGATGATAGCTTTAATACGAGGTTAAAATAAATAAAACGAGCTACTAATCTAATTAGCACTTCAAAACCAGAAAAATTAAGCCATAAAAATACTTTGAAAAATATTATGATTTTAAAATTAAACGAGTGAGGCTCCGATACCGCTATTGGGGTTTGGTGAGTCCAACTCACCGCGCAAACAAACCCAAAACCAAGACCGCGCTCGCAATAAAAAAACCATAAACATAAATAAATTAATCACAAGAAAGATAATTACCTTTGGAGCGTGCTTCGCCCAAACGAAACGGGCTCTTATTTCGAAAGCAAGCCTCGAAAATACAACGGCCTCCAACGATAGTCCACCCACAACCCTACCACCAAAAATGGTCCAATGCCTTGGAGTTAGCAAGGCTCGACCAAAAGCCCGAGTGATTAATGAGTTCAAAGGTTTTCACAATGGTGATGCCTTTTTCAACTCTCACTCAAGTGATTTTCCCAATACCCCAACTTGGGTATTTATAGGGAAAATAAGAGAGTGAAAAGCCCACCCATCAACGTGGGAGAATTTAATTTTTCCATTTTATTTTAAAGCTAAAATAAAATTAATAATCAAACAAGTAATAAATAAATGAGTGGCAAACTCATGTGAGAGGTTAGGTGAGGACCATTTGGAAGAGGGGGGGACCAAACTTGCTCCCCACTCCCTTTCCAAAAACCGGCCAACACACCCCTTCATGCTCCTCTCAAATAGCTCCACGTGGCACCCACACATGGGAACCAAGGCACCCAAGGTGGGCTGCCTTGCCGCGGCTGCCTAGCAGGCCCAGCAGCGCTAGCATGCGCGCAATGGCCCAGCCATGCAGCTGCTAGCTGTTGTGGCTGGCGCGCATTTCGTGATAGTTGTTGTGGCTTGTTGCGGCATGGCTTCTAGCCAATGCGCACAAGGTAGCCTCTTAGCAGCGCTAGCACGCACTAGCACGCACTAGTATTATTGTGATGCTAGCCACCATGCCCCTAACACTTGGTTTGTTCGGGGCATTCCGATGCTAGGGGTATTTTGGTCTTTGTTTATTTATTAGTTTCATGTCTCGTCTTTTATTATTTTCCGACTCGACTTTCGACGATCGGTTTCGTCGCTCTAAGATCGAATTCCCGACGTCTAAATATTAAATACTCGGTTGACTTATTAATTAATTCATAATTAATTAGTCTCTTCGGTTCGTTTGTTGCTTGGGTGTGACCCGAAGGGTTCAGACAAGATTAAGCTGTAATATTAATTATGCATTAATATTACTGATCGGAAGCGGCCTCCACCCAGGCATTACGATCACTTGACCTTACTGAATATATTAGCTTTCTAATAATTCTGAACCAACTAACGGAATAGTACACTTGTTCGAAGGACACCAATTCCTTTCACATTTAACTCGTGTAGGTCGTCATTTTAAACTTTCATATCTTGAAGATGAGAATCCTGTGGAAGCCCTGAGAAGGAAAGGAAAAGACAGGGAATTAGTAGAGGTGAATGAGGAAGAAGATGATGCTATTAAGCGCATGAAGGAAGTTAATGCAAATGTTTCTATATGGAAATTACTGACTAATTCACAACCTCATCGGGCCACTGTTCTGAGACATCTCAATGAAGTTTGAATTGATCCATCCATAACACCGAATCAAATGATAGGACTTATTCATGGAGTCGACCGCACTTTAATGTTTACCGACAATGATCTCCCAGAAAGTGTCAACCATAACAACTCTTTGCACATAACTGTGAAATATCATGGGTGGACAATACCTCGTGTACTTATTGACAATGGTTCTACCATCAACGTATGTCCTTATCGAGTTATGACAAAGCTCGGTTATCAAAAAGAAGATTTGAAACCTTCAAGACAGGTTGTTAGGGCTTATGACAATGCCAAAAGGGACGTTTTGGGGTCAATTGAGTTACTTTTGGAATATGGACCAATGGCTAGAAATTTTTAATTTGTGGTAGTTGATATTGAAGCATGCTTTAACCTTTTACTCAGTAGACCTTGGATACATGAGAATAGGGTGGTAGCCTTACCTTACACCAAAAGGTGAAGCTGCTCACGGATCATGCTGCAGTAACACTTGTGGCTAATCCAGAAGTTATGAATGTTTCTAGTGTTGGAAAATCAGTGCTCCATTTAGATGAAGAAGAGGGTAGAAGATTAGACGGATTCACTATTCATAATATTGGATTTGATTCAAGTAGCTCATGGAAAGAAGAAGAAGAAACGGAGGAAGATCCGGAAGAGGACTTATAGGAAGACGAAGAAACTGAGGAAGATTCGGAAGAAGAAACTGAGGAAGATTCAGAAGAAGAGCTTCCGGAAAATTACAATGATTCTGAGGTTAATCCCCAAGGAGCTAGAGGTGGAACAAACTGGTCCAATGAAGATGGGGTAGAAGAAGAGCCCAAAACTCCAAAAGACAACAATCCTTGTTTTAGAGGAGAATCTTGACGGATCTCGGAAGAGGTCTAGGGCCTAGGATTTTGATTTGGATTTTGATGTCCTGTGTTATAGAAGGTTGGTATACCCGGAGGATTTGATTCTTTTCCCTAACTACAGGCATGTAGATCGTTATCTTAATCTTCCTCAGTTTGAGAAGTTCAATGGGTTGGTAGATCCTATTATCCATTTATACAACTTTGTGAACACCTTATATCCCTTAAATGTTTCAGTAGAGCATTTTCCCATGTTGTTCAACAGAAGTCTGGGCGGACATTCGTTATCCTGGTATTATACCTCAGGGGTAACAAGTAAAGGCTCTTAGGGAGAAATAGCTCAAGCATTCAGTGACTGGGCATTTGAATTTCGACAGACTGACAGCGAAAAACTGAAGCTAGTGAATATGGAGCAAAGTGACCGGGAATCATTTTCACTTCTCTTTTCAAGATGTTCTTACATTCGGGCTCAACTTCATTTTCCCATAACTGATCGGGAGTTTATGTTGATATTGCTAAGAAAGTTAAATGATTTTTATTATCGACATATGTTCTCCATCAAATATGCCAATCTCTCGCACATGGAGAGACATGGTTACGAAATTGATGCCTATCGACTACAGGAAAGAAGGCATAAGGTGCACCCTCAAGGTGAAAGAGCTAACAGGAGGATATTCACTCAAATCGACAAACCATTGAGTGTGGTGTACGATCGTTTGAGCAAAAAGGGTATTCTTTGGGCAAAAAGCTAAGTGTATTCATTACCACCACATGGGACCGATATGAGACAATATTGCAGTTATTGTTATCTATATGGGCATAGAACAGATACTTGTTACGACCTTTAGTGTGCAATCCAGGATCTCATTGATCGTGGGATCATCACTCTGGCCCATCCTAAGTCTAGCGCACTAGAGACAAGCCCGGCACAGCCACAGGCCTCTCAAGCTGATTTATTCCATCAACTACTCGAAGAAGGTCATATCAAGCCACTACCTCGTCGAGCAGGAGCTGATCCTGTTGGACCAAATCTCAACAAATATTGTCACTATCATCAGTTACATGGCCATGATACTAACAAATGTCACGCCCTCTGTTGGTTTATAAAGCGCACAACTGGAATTTCTTGCCCGAATCAAAAAGTGTCCATAAATGCCCTTTCCCTTTTGACACACGAAGATGATCCCACTCTTTTGATTGCTCGTCACTATTCGGACTACAAGAAAGACTTTTAAAAACCTTGAAGCCTAAGGAATCTCTACATGGGAAAGGAAGCATCCATAACAACATGGTGACCTCTATCTTACCCTCCGTCAAGAAGGATGAATGAAAGGGGTAGTATGAGCATTGTAAACCAAGAATTTTTTTTCTTCCTTTTTTTTCCTCTTTATGTTTTCTTTTGGTACAAAGAACTACGTACAGCTTGATCCCCCAAAGCACTATTTCATGATCATACACAAAAATTGTACTTACACGCACATTGATATTAGGGTACGTAGGCAACTCTGATTGAGTGCAGTTGTTTCGAAAAAAAAAATCTTCTTCTTCCATTTTGAACTATGACGGGTCTGGTTCTCCAAAAAAAAAGAAAGAAAGAGAAAATACAAAAAAAATCTGTCTGGAGATACGTAGGCAGCCTTATGGCGCGACCCGAAATAATTAAAAGATTTTTTTTTTTGGGAATGAACACCCCGCTAACTTATCTAACTCAACAGACGTCTTTTTAAGTGTTTACCAAAATATTTTTCCCGCATGAATTTTTACATTTATCATTTACTTTTTTTTAATTATTTTTTTTTTAAAAAAAGGGAGGAATTCCTAATCTCGAATATGTAATGTTTAGGTATCCTTTGCCAACCAATGACCAGCTAAACTCGAAAATCTACTCTACCCTCGGATTCCATTCAAGAAATCCAAGATCCAATACCACAAACACGTACTAGAGGACTTCAATTGATGTTGAAAATGGGTTATGTTCCAAGAGCTGGTTTAGGACGGAACGGTGAAGGCATGAGGCACCCAATCCCAATAATTGATAAGCGAAATCGTCATGGTTTGGGTTTCGATGAGAAAATGGGTTCTAAAGTTATTGTAGGGAATATTTCAAGCGTTAATCCCCTAGCTTGAACCCCACTGTGATCATACACTAAAGTACGGTGGCATCCAAAAGGGAAGAAGATAGAGCATAAGAGTCGCCAACAAGTTTTAGGAACTTGTAAACCGTTCACAGGGTGAAGTTACACCCCTTAACGATCCAAGAGATCGTCAACTACATAAGGTCTAGAACCAAATAAGGGTTCGGGGATGAAGGTACAAATCCAACCTAAAAGAGATTAAACGTGCCCTAATAATAGGCCTCTACTTTATTCTGATCGTATTCATGTGCGCTTTTTAATTAACATGCAATCAATAGGATTAACCCTAAACCTGTTTATCTATGTGGGTTGAATATAATGCACAAATACATCTATTATTGGCGATCACTTGAAATCATAATCAAATTAACCCTTATAAGATTATTAATTATCTTATTAAGCGTGATTACAAGTACAAATTCCCTTTAAACATGCATAAAGGCGTGATTAAGCAATAACAATAAAATATCAAGCAACATAATAATAATAAATATCATGACAATAAAATTATAATCATCAAAATAATCATAATAATAACATTCATAATCATAAAATTATAATTATAATTAAAACAATTATAAAAATAATCATGAATCATGTTAAAGCATAATAATAGCAAGATCCTAGGCATGATACTAACAAGATTAATAACAAATCCTAGCATGTCACTAAGCAATAAAAATCAATTCTTTAGCCCTAATATGATACTAACAATCATAAATATTAGGAAGAACATAGGAGGCATCATAGCAATCATAGTTGATATTAAAGTTACCCTAGACATGATACTGGGAATATCATAATAACAAATTAAACATGATTTCTAAATCATAATATCAATAAACCCATTAAATTACTTACTTGGATGCCTCGTACCTCTTTCTAATAACAAAATACACACGTTAGTAAATTTAAGGAAAATAATAAACAAACAATTAAATTAAATAAGTGAAAGAGAGATTTGGGACCAAACCCTCATAAATTAAACCTTTCACGTCTAGGGCGAAGGCAACTTCAAATATGGCTAGGTGTTTCTAGGTCTTGTGAATGCAAAATTTTGTATGTAAAAGCAAGTTTAGAAAAAGAGAGAAAGAGAGAGAGAGAGAGATGGTGAATGATAATAGAGAATGAGAGAATTGATGATTGCGAATGAAAACTGGTTGTAGGTGAATATAATTGAAAAGCTGGTTGTTGATGAAAATATGTGAGAACTGCTTATTGAAAACGGATTTTTTACGACATTATTTATAGAGAAAATCAGCCAAAAAGATAAAATATCAAAACAGAGCATTGGCGCACCTAAAACAGAGCTGGCGCCAACGCCAGCTGATTGGCCCTAGGCGCCAACACTAGCGCCAGGCGCCAATGCCAGCGCCAGGCGCCAGGCCTAGCGCCAGACGCCAATGGCTGGCGTTAGGCGCTAGTCCTGTTTTTGACGCGTTTTCTCAAATCAGATAAATTTTGCCGTACAGGAGGATAAAATCGTATCTTTTCCTCAAAAATGCTCTTTGATTTTAATTAAAACTCTGAAAAGTCAACAAAAGTCAATTTATCAACGCTAATTGAATTAAGAATGAAAAGAACCTTCTAGAAGAATCTAGAAAACTAAAACCATTCCTAATTTCATTAGGAATGATAAATCATATTAGGCCCTCCCCTAGATCATTGGGTTGCACATAAGGCTCAAACCAGACCCAGTTTGGTAAATTAGCCATAACTTCCTCAATATTCATCGGAATTGGGCTTATAATATATCGTTGGAAAGCTTTTGTTAAGCCCCATCCAACTACACTACTATTGGACCCATATTATGGACCAACAAAACTGGATTGGCTATTTTCTTAAAATAAGTTTTCAAAAACAGAGAGAAGAGAAAAGAAAATTAAAACTTTCCGCAACACTAGACTTTCCACACTTTCGCTTCATTCGATTATGATTCGACGTGAAAGGTACTCATCACCGGGTTTGGTTTTGGGGAGACACAAATGGGTGTCTACAGAAGCCCCCACTTTGACTGAGTTTGGAGAAACGCAAGTTTCGAAAACAAAAGTCAAAGTATCGATAGGGACGGAGAATGATTCAGAACATTCTGCGATCCTAAACTACTCTTGTAACGCCGATAATTGCAAAACTAGCGTTAGTTAAACAGTTTAAAGAGTTAAGAAACGCGTATCTTGCACCGTCGAGCACACGTCTCTGAAAGTAACTGATTTGTTGCTGTATCCTTTTTTTTATGACCTCCTGCAAGCTAGAGAATGTCATCCCGCTTGAAAACTGCTACGCTGTAACTGCTTCCAATATAGAAGACTGCTTCGCCTGAAACAATCCTCCTCCGCTTTGATAATATTCCACGTCCAAGGGAATACTATCGAAGATTATTTCTCTTGAAACAATCCTCAGTTGTTTGTGACAACTCTTCAAAATCTAGGGAACGCCACCATGCTGTTTCGATGTTCACTCGTCTCTGAACAAAGAGCTTCCTTTTTTGGTATGTTCACGCGCCTATGAACAAAGAGCTTCTGTTTTTTTGATATGTTCACGCGTCTCTAAACAATAGGGCTTCTTTATTATATTATTTTTTAATATGAACTTCTAAATAATGTGTCCACACGTCTCTGAACAAAGAGCTTGATAATAGGATGCCCACGCGTCTCTGAGCGAAAGAACTAGAAAATAAGAGATCTTTGATGATATGTCCACGCGTCTCTGAACAAAGAGCTTCTGTTTTTTGATATGTTCACGCGTCTCTGAACAATAGAGCTTTTGAATGGAATGTCCACGCGTCTCTGAACAAAACAGCTTGATGGAAATGTTCACGCGTCTCTGAACAAAAGAGCTTTTGAATGATATGCCCTCGCGTCTCTGGACAATAGAGCTTGAATGAAATGTCCACGCGTCTCTGAACAATAGCTTTAATGAAGATGTTCACGCGTCTCTGAACAATAGAGCTTCGGTACTTGAACGTTTGTTGCGATAACATTCTGAAGAAAAATTTTCGAAGACCAACGTTTATCGATCTCTAAAGCTCGCCTGAACTTTGCTTCCTCTAAAACCAGTATGTCGGTGTTTCCGTGATGAACCATATCTTAGGCGCTTTAAGCTAAGTGAGACGATCTTTCACCAGGTCAACCACTTATTGTGATTGTAATCAAACTGACTACTTAATCATGTCAAATTGCTTATAGAGGCTAACTAGCGTACCAAGGAACCCGAAATTGCCGTATGAGGTCGAAATCACCTTTTGAGAGGCTTCGAGCTCTGTCGCTGCTGAAATATCTCTGGCGCCAAGAATTGACTCTGTCGCCGAACGTTGTGATAGGGTCATCCCTATTCTGTTGCACCTGTATTTATTTTGACTATAGAACTTTGCCAATTTCTTTAATCATCATAGGGTTGACCTAAGGTTTAGCATTGCTTGACTCATCGTCTTGACACGACTCAAGGTATAAACTTGACTCTCTGTGATTGACTCGAGGTTAGCTCGACTCGAAGTGAAATGACACATGTGTTAGACTCAAATCAAAGTGATATGACACGACATGACTCAATGTGAACGTGACTCGTGTGTGCATTGTAATGTGATCGTGCGACTCGAAAATGCAAAAAAGCAAAAATTTTCCGTCATTTTTGTGGAGGGTACCGACTTTCTCCCGAAAAAGAAAGACGCGAAAAAAGAATTGAAGTTTGAAGATGCATGTTGAACGAGCTTAGTCAAATGTTGTTTGATACTATCTCTCAAGGTGCAAGGATTAATCCATCATAGGCTAGCTCAATTGGCTCAGTAATGAAAGTATTTAGGTAAGTTAGGCACGGAGGCTAAGCACTTCATACTTTGATATGCAATGATGGTAATGATTGATAAGTGATTTTGATATGACAAGTCATGCTTCAGCGTTATGTTAAGATTTCATGACAAAGGGGTCCTAAGGGAAGTATATTTGGTCATGTATGTGTGATGTGTGTGATAGTGACACTAAAGTTAGGCCGCAAGGGCTAAGTGTGTGAGAAGATATTATTTTTAGAAGAGTTAAATGATGGTGACTCTTAGGCTAGGTAAGCTAATGATGTAGGTATCAAGCCCCCAAGTCTAGCTCTAAGTGAATAGGGATGAGCATTGGAGATCCCTTGATATGATCATGGTGTAAGTGTGTGAATGCGAATATGAATGCATGTTTATTACGGCCGCACCTCGATGTGAGGTTGCCTACGTATCCGTTAGGAATCAGGCCGAATGTAGCTCTAGCCGAACCTCGCACAAGTGTGTATACCTCAAAAAGGTCTTTTAAGGGTTGTAACGCGGTTAGGATAAAGGTTGAAGAAGAAGGGGATAAAGGCTCAAGACCCTAGATAAGCCCCCAAGGTGTGCAACCTCCCTTTAGAATCTTTATATTTTTATGCTTGAGTTTCTACTCTTTTTTAGCTCTCTTTTATCTTTTGCTTTAGCATCTATTTTATTTTTATAAGCGTGGGCAATCCCGATCATGCGGTCTATCAGTCACTTGGCATTCATGTTTCTCAGGCACGGTACCGAGCACTCGACAGAGACGCAATCTGAGACGTGTTCATATAAAAGACATGTTCATGTCAAAGACATTGGAACACTTGCCCTTTTGTACACTTTTATTTATTTTTGCTTATTTTTGCTATTTTAATTTTTTTGAATTCATTCAAGTCTTTTTAGAATTGCATAAGTTGCACACCATCCCATCCCAAGGTTAGGTAGATGTAGGTTGAAAAAAGAAAGGTCTATTGTTAGACAAGGCTCAAAGTGTTTTATGAAGAAAGGATTGTATAATTGAAGGGTGAAAGGTGATATGATGTGGCTACAAGAGGTGCCTCAAATCATTGGTATATCTTGTGCTTAATTCGACATGGGTTTTTTTTTTTTTTTTAAATGCAATGCAATGAAATGATCATATATAAGGGAATAAATGCTCATTTTATTAAAAGAAAAAAAAAAGATCCTACAAAATAAATATAAAGAGAATAAAAAGGTGCCTGTGCTAGACTTATTGAGGAAAGGGTAAATAAAAAAGAAATAGGAAAAAAGAGGTCACGAAATCTTGTCGTTGAAGCTCGCCTCTTTTCTTGTGTTGTTTGCTTCATCATCACTCGCTCTTCTTGTTAACGGGAGGCATGGGAAGCTTGTTATTATCAATCAAATGTTGGATATCCTCCTTTAGCTTCCAACAGCTCTCAGTAGCATGACCCTTACCTTGGTGGTACTTGCAGTGTTCGTTTGGATTCCAACTAGGCAACCTTTTCTTAAGTGGGGGATCTTGAATAGGTCCAATGGGAGTAATGATTCCCTTGGCATGGAGTCAATCGAAAGCATTATCGTAGCTAATTCCAATAGGGGTAAATTCCCTTTTCGGTTGCTTTCGATTACCCATGGCTAGGATCTCACTAAGGTCGAAAGTACCAACACTATTACTAGACTAGGTGTTTCCGGAAGAAGAAGGATAGTCGTTCTTCTTCCCTTTACAGCCACTGTTACTATTGTTACTAATCTTGGCCTTCTTGTCGCGCGGAGTAACATGAAGGAGACTTGAATCAATGAAGTCTTGAACACGGTCCTTGAGGGCGACACACTTTTCGGTAGTGTGACCGCGACCTCCATGGTATCGACAATAGGAATTTGGATCCCAATTGGGAAAACGTTTTTCAGGTGGAGGGTCTTGACCTTGATCGTGAAGACAGTCAAAAGCTTCATTCTAAGTCATTCCTATTGGTGTGTATTCTTCAATGGTCCGTTTCGCCTGTTTCTTAGGAGCATTGAGTTCTTCATTAAACCCTTGGCGAGAATTTTGTTCAATGGCCATCACCCGATTTGCTAGTCCTTCTACCACATTCAAGAGCATGGCAATGACATCTTGCAGGTTTCGAACGTCCTCTTTTAGACTTGATGAGTCTTACTTGGTATTATCTAAGAAAAGACTTTCATCCTCCTCAATTATGGCCACTTCATCGAGAGAGGTCATATAAGCTGTCTCGATCATGGGCTCTCCTACAGGTGTGATAAGAAGTGATGGATCGAAGGATGCTTGGTCATCTTCGATGGCTAGAACCTCGGAAGTTTCATTGTTATAGATCAGATCTTGAATAACTTCTTTGAGTTTCCAACTCTCCTCAGTGTCGTGACCCTTTCCTTGGTGATATTTGCAGTGCTTATTGGGGTCCCACTTAGGTGGCCTGGCTTCTGGAACTGGATCTTTGATGGGCCCTATAGGCATGACTAGTCCTTTGTGATGTAGCTTCTCGAAAGCCGTTTCATAACTCATACCAAGTGGAGTGAACACCCTTTTTGATCTTTGGATTCGTGGTTTAGAGGCGTTCGTGGCATGTACTTCATTAATGGGAGAGGAAGAAGAAGGATGGCCGTTCTTCTTTCCTCTCGCACTATTATCTTTCAGAAGGTCATCTTCAATGTCAATGCCTATATTATAGACAGCCTTGAAAGTATTCAAATTGTGTTGGTACTTTAAGTGCCTTGAATACTTCCCTTGGAGATTCTTGATAAACATCCTCACAGATTCTTTTTCGGTAGGAGCCTTGACTATATTAGCAGAAGTTTCCCTCCATTTATTGAAGAAAGATGTAAACCCCTCCTTTTCTTTTTGTTATAACATCTCGAGTTGTCTACAGTCTGTTTCGTCTTGGATGTTGCACTTATATCTATCTATGAAAGCGTTTACTATCGATTATTCCCAGGTAGAGGTTTTCTCTTTGTCAAGGGAAAAGAACCATTGTTGACAAACGGTTTCGAGAGATAGTGGGAATAGAGAGGGGAAAACCTTCTTATCGATACCCTTAATACTCATTATAGTTTCGAAAGCTCTTAGATGGAAGTAAGGGTTATCTGTTGCCTTGAATTTAGGGATGTCAGTGGCATTGAATTTATGTAGAAGAAGTTCCTTGTCCAGCGAGACCCCTTGTGAACTCATGCCCTGAAATTTATAGTCACTAGATAGCTTGCTCAATCTTTCTTGCATGAGGTTCATTTGTTGTTGCTTCACGGGATCATCGATCTTGAGTGTGAGTAGCTTCAGTGTCTCAGTCACGGTAACTAATTGGTTCCTAAGCTCATTGACTTCTTCTTGAGTTGCCATTATCTTTTTAGCCTTCCTCTTTTGACGAATCGGTTTATCAAAAAGTTAGACATGAACAAAGAGGTTGTCCTTTATTAATCGCCCTTCTCTCCTCGACCAAGTACTGTGGCAAAGGAATTTTAGGATATTCATTGTTAAGTATTTGACTCAAACTTTATTCAACATGAAATGGATGGAGGAAGTGAAGAAGGATTGGAATAGAATGTGAAGGAAAATGATGTAGATGGAGGGATATGGAGAATTAGGAATAGAATGTACCCCCCAACTCAAATGACAGAAAAGACCGACTCATGCATGAACCTAAGACATGGTCATGGTGACATATACTCAAAGTGTGTGCTAAGACTAGTGAGTGTAGGTGATATGTTAAGACTCGTGTCATGACCATGTGGCTAGACTATGTGACTAGACTCAATTAATGACTAGACAAGGTGTTATTGACAGCGAAAATTAACTAAATTAATTATCAAACTAGTTAATTAGACACTAGGTGATGACTCGATCAATAATCCGAACTGTCGGCCAAACGACAGGACTGGCGTCGCACTGTGTAGCTTGGCGCTAGACGACAGAGCTGTCGCCAGGCGCCACACTCCACAGTGTGGAGCTACAGCTCAGACTTTGGCGCCAATATTGGAGCTTCAATCTGGGACTGTTTTCGGTGTTATTAATCAACTGGGGTATGCCTAAAGTCGTACTAGGTCAATTCCGATTAAAATATTAGACTTTATTTACTCAAATTAATTAATTAATTAATTAATTAGGAAAAGTTCTATAAGTCATTAATTTATTTAATCTCAACACAAGTCAACAAACGGTTAAGAGAAACATAGAATATATGCACAACAAATAATGCACAATTAGTCAAGTAGACACAATATGATGCAATGAGTTCGCAACCTAACCATTGCTCTAGTTCTCTAAAGTTCGGGATTATGGTTTAGTCAATAGAGGGTCCATGGTTAATTGTCCGGATGCACCGCATGGAAGCCTAACCGTGAAGGGTTGGCGCGAGTGGATGGGACACCGCGAGTTTTAGAAAAAACTCGCTTCCATGTTTTGGTGAATTCAACATTCTCGGATGTACCCTTTGTTGCACAGAGCGTTCAATCGGGTAGATGGAGCATGAATTCCCAGAGGGTTATGTCCATATGTAGAACACATATGGGTTTCAGAAAAGTGAGAAAAAATTCAATCAGGGAGTAGGATCGAGCAAACAATATGAAAAACCGGTCGAAATTAGAACGCATATTTCTGTCTCGGTATTGGGGGAAGTTGGCGCCAGCAATCAGAGACTGGCGCCAGTTTTTTAACTGTAGCTCCTGGCGCCAATGCTGGCGTCTGGCGCTACGGCTAAAAGTCTGGCGCCAAGCTCTGGCCCCTGGCGCTACTTCCCACATGCCTCAGCGGCTTTCTGTGCTCGATAAAATTTTCCAGTTTCGCGCGGTGTTATTTCGGTCCTAGTTGTGAAAGATATTTCTCAAATTTTCTCTACCCTCGGATTCCATTTAAGAAATCCAAGATCCAATAACACAAACATTTACTAGAGGACTTCAATTGATGTTGAAAATGGGTTATGTTCCAGGAGCTGGTTTAGGACGGACGGTGAAGGCATGAGGCACCCAATCCCAATAATTGATAAGCGAAATCGTCATGGTCTGGGTTTCAATGAGAAAATGGGTTCTAAAGTTATTGTAGGGAATATTTCAAGCGTTAATCCCCTAGCTTGAACCCCAATGTGATCATACACTAAAATACGGTGGCGTCCAAAAGGGAAGAAGATAGAGCAAAAGAGTCGCCAACAAGTTTTAGGAACTTGTAAACCGTTCATAGGGTGAAGGTTACACCCCTTAATGATCCAAGAGATCGTCAACTCCATAAGGTCTAGAACCAAGTAAGGGTTCGGGGATGAAGGTACAAATCCAACCTAAAAGAGATTGAACCTGCCCTAATAATAGGCCTCTACTTTATTCTGATCGTATTCATGTGCGCTTTTTAATTAACATGCATTCAATAGTATTAACCCTAAACCTGTTTATCTATGTTGGTTGAATATATGCACAAATACATCTATTATTGGCGATCACTTGAAATCATAGTCAAATTAACCCTAAACAAGATTATTAATTTCTTATTAAGCGTGATTACAAGTACAAATTCCCTTTAAACATGCATAAAGGTGTGATTAAGAAATAACAATAAATATCAAGCAACATAATAATAATAATAAATATCATGAAAATAAAATTATAATCATCAAAATAATCATAAAATTATAATCATAATTAAAACAATTATAAAAATAATCATGAATCAGGTTAAAGCATAATAATATCAAGATCCTAGGCATGATACCCTAAAAGATTAATAACCAATCCTAGCATGTCACTAAGCAATAAAAATCAAGTCTTTAGTCCTAACATGATACTAACAATCATAAATATTAGGACAAACATAGGAGGCATCATAGCAATCATATTTGATATTAAAATTACCCTAGACATGATACTAGGAATATTATAATAACAAATTAAACATGATTTCTACATCATAATATCAATAAAACCATTAAAGTATGTACTTGGATGCCTTGTACCTCTTTCTAATAACAAAATACACACGTTCGTAACTTCAAGGAAAATAATAAACAAACAATTAAATTAAATAATTGAAAGAGAGATTTGGGACCAAACCCTCATAAATGAAACCTTTCACGTCTAGGGCGAAGGCAACTTCGAATATGGCTAGGTGTTTCTAGGTCTTGTGAATGCGGAATTTTGTATAAAATTAGAGAGAAAAGAATTCTTAAAAAACTAGAGAGACTAAGAAAACTAGAGAATATAAGAGAATTATAGAGAATTGATGAAAAGTGATGATAATGTCTAGGGTAACTTTAATATCAAGTATGATTAAAAATATGATGCTTCCTATGTTCTTCCTAATATTTATTCATGTTAGTATCATGTTAGGGCTATAGCTTTGATTTTTATTGTTTAGTGACATGCTAGGTGACAGGGTAAAGTCGTATTTCATAATCAAAAGTAAATACCTAAGTCCTCTAACTAAAGTAGATAGCGAAGTAAGGTCGAACTCCACAGGGAAACAAGTCTTTTTACTCCTAATTAATTATTATAATCTAAATTATCTAAGTAACCAATATTTTTGGGAATAAATTCTATACTACGAAGAATAAGTTTAGGGAGGAAAACAATAATAAGAAGGCCTAGGGTCACAGGTTCACCAATAATTAATATTCCGGGATAAAACATAATAATTAATAATTAACATTGCACAAATAACATGATTAACAAGCTCTCGCAATTTATTAATCAACATAGATCTAACAGGCTCTCGCAATTTACTAGATCTAAGTTCCTATTAAAAATAGCCTTTAATATTAAATTTTGCGTTCACAATATTTCTAACAGGCTCGATTCATCAATTCAATATTTCTAAACATTCACAATCAAATTACATCTGCTAGATTCATAATCTAATTGCAAAGAATTAAAACAATTCAATAAGAAATTATCATGCAATACCAATAATCAATAATAACAAATTATCCCTTCATATTAATTATAGATCCCCATAAACCCTAGAATTAAACTACTCAGACATAATCATAACTAAACTAATCAAATAAATAAAACAAAACATAATCAAAGAAGTTAATGAAATAGCTGAAAATAAAAGAGAAGAAATTGTTACCAAAAGAAATCTGGATTAATGAAAGTAATTAAGAAAAAAAGTTGAGAGTGAATTTAAGAGAGAGAAATATCCTAAGTAGAGAGAGAAAATCTAAAAAAGAAGGTAATCCAAAATTACGTACATAATTCGTACTTAAACATTCCTCAAAACAAAAATTAAAACTAATCTAATCATCTTTGAGAAAAACACGCGCCCGATCGGGCGCGCCTTTTTCCTCGCGCCTCTTCTCAGCAGCAACGCCCGATCGAGCTAAATGCTCGCACGATCGGGCGCGCCTTAGGCCACGCACCAGCACCAAAGTTGCACGTCGCGCCCAATCGAGCTAATGCTTGCCTGATCGGGCCCTTGCTTCTCTTCGAGGCTTGGACTTCGATTGGGCTTGATTCCTCGGCCCAATCCGGATTTCCTCTTTGGGTCTTGAATACTCGGTCCAAATACCTCGGTATCCCGATTACCGAGCCCTTAATCACCGGCTCGGTGACTCTAACTGGCCTTGGGCTTCAAAGATGGTCGTGCTCTTCTAATTTCCGTAGTCGCTCCATGAAAAACCCGAGAAAATGCTCCAAAGGTGCAATTTCCTACAAAACTCAAAAAAGACTATGAAAACACTAGAAAACACCAATTAGCAATAAAAGTGGCTCGAAAGAGTCAAAAACACTACTAATTATGACCAAGGGATCGGACGGGGGTAAATTACTATATAAAATGGACATATCAAACTCCCCCAAGCCAAACCTTTGCATGTCCCTAAGCAAAGAGCTCATCAATGAATATATAAAACATGCCTCACCCCAATAATCAAATCAAGCACAAACGATTCAAGGCAAATCTAATGAACATGCTTCAACATCAATCAATATTATTCATCCAATCACCCTTCCTCCCCAACAATTGTTAAATAGAGCAAACCACAAGAGCATATAGAATTCAAGACTAGTGCTCACACACTCAACTCTCATTTATTTGGCGAGTAAAATATATACTCGATCGCTCTC
The DNA here is from genome assembly GCF_948465745.1 of Chenopodium album. Taxonomy (NCBI): domain Eukaryota; kingdom Viridiplantae; phylum Streptophyta; class Magnoliopsida; order Caryophyllales; family Amaranthaceae; genus Chenopodium; species Chenopodium album. The sequence goes on along the minus strand of NC_137834.1, from coordinate 64,202,713 downwards.
CAACCCAACCCCTTTATTTGTGAACAATGCCCACCCATCTCACACTCTCGTGTATTTAAAACAATGAACGCTCAACCTAGTAGTCGACTCGGAATATGTCAAATCATAACTTGCATTGATAAACACCACTTTCACATTAACACAACTCTATGCACAAAGGTCGGAAGGTCTTTAAAGCTTGTAATGTAAGGCTAGGGTAAAGGGTAAGATAAATTTGGGAATATGTGTGAGAGAAAAGCTATGCATTAAGGGAGCCAAATCCTAATAAACCCATGATCAAAATAAATGATGATCATACATCTCCATCAACATAACTAATTCCAACAAGAATCCACCAAATACAACTCCAACCAATATAAACAATCCCAACACTTACCAATTTCACTCATAAAAAATATGATAATGTAGAACTTGAGTGAAATACAAACTTTGAACTCTTTTTTTTTTTTTTCTCTTTTTTCTTTTCAAACTTGAATTTTTTTCTTTTTCTTTTGATATTTTTTTTCTTTTTTTTTTTCTTCTTGAACAACCTTCAAATAGAACATTTGAACATTAAAATTTTTTCCTTTTGCTCTTTTTTTTCTTTTTAACTCATATTGGAAATTTCAACTTTGTAACACAACATATCAATATTTTCCAATCATAAAATCAAAGAACAATCACTCTTCTTTTATTCCCACGTTGTGCAAATAATGTGCGCACCATAACTCCATCACCAGACCAACTAATATCTCCCCCAAGCCAAGCTTGGGACTAGTAACCAATGGGGCTCATATAGGCTTGTAATGTGGCTAAATAAACAATAAAAGGGCACAAGCAACAACATGGGTAACAAGAAGGGAACAAATGTATCTAACATCGTCTGAAGGCTTCCTAAGAGAACAAATGCCTTCGTCCTTCTCAATGTGCATAATATTGAGCTATGTAAGCATTACTAATAGTTGCAAACCAATACTCAAATTCATTGACATACCAGGAACTATGGAACTATCACACATTCCTAACCAAATCAACTAGTCAAGCACTATATTCACAAATAGTTGGCAAAATTGACGCATGTTTAGGAATCCAAACAATTAAACTTCAAATCATGATCAACAAATTCACAAAGCTCATTATCAATAACCAAGAATCAAAACAAATTTTCTCAAGTAAGGGGCACAGGGAAGCATGATTTACAATTCATTGGAACGTATTTTTGGATTTTTTTTTTATTTTTCAAATTTTTTGTATTTTTCTCATAAGGGAAAGCAAATAGAAACTACACTAAAAAGCAAAAAAAACTATACTAGAAAGCAAATAAAAAGAGAAAATGAAGAGAATTACCAAGCGAAAGATCACCCCCCCAAGCCAAATCAAGCAATGCCCTCATTGACTTGGGAATGTAGCCTACTCCTCATCCTCGTCCATCCTCGAATAGCCCCCTCCATGGCTAGGACCGGATCCTCCATGGCTCAAACCACCACTTCCATAACCCAAACCACCTGCAAAGTAGTTAGGGTCCACTTTCCCCCCATACCCCCAAAAGGAGCGTCACCCCCATATCCATGGACTGAAGAGTAGTCCACATAAGTACCATATGCACCGGGGTGAGAATACCCTCCTTGGGGGTATTGGAACCAGTCGGGAACTAATGCCTCGAGGGGGATAGCTCCTCGGCGTGCATAGTCATCGTACATGGGGTAAAGACCCCTCCCGAGGTTCCGCTCTATGTGTCCTACCCGACCATCCAAGGTGCTTAACCTAGAATATGTAATCTTGGGTTGTGAGTAATCACTAAGATTCTTTGGAACCGCCATCTCTGATTCTGCGTCTGATGATACCTCTGAATCGCTAGAACCAGTTGGAGGATCGCGGTGATTATTATTATTATCACCAGAATCCGCCAGGATTTGCTTGTAGAGATTTTTCTGTCTATGAAAAGATCGTTCGATCTCAGGATCGAATGGGATGTACCCTGATCTGGAACACCTGGGCACAAACAAAAAACTAAAATCAAATATGAGATTTGCCTCAAAGAACTAACGTTCTCTGAGACAAAAAGAAAATAACCTAGACTACAAAAATAATCAGAAATAAAAATAGAACCGTTTCCCCGGCAACGGCGCAAAATTTTGACAGGGTAAAGTCGTATCCCCTAATCAAAAGTAAATACCTAAGTCCTCTAACTAAAGTAGATAGGGAAGTAGGGTCGAACTCCAGAGGGAAACAAGTCTTTTTACTCCTAATTAATTATTATAATCTAAATTATCTAAGTAACCAATATTTTTGGGAATAAATTCTATAGTACGAAGAATAAGTTTAGGGAGGAAAACAATAATAAGAAGGCCTAGGGTCACAGGTTCACCAATAATTAATATTCCGGGATAAAACATAATAATTGATAATTAAAATTGCACAAATAACATGATTAACAAGCTCTCGCAATTTATTAATCAACATAGATCTAACAGGCTCTCGCAATTTACTAGATCTAAGTTCCTATTAAAAATAGCCTTTAATATTAAATTAACATCTGCTCGATTCATCAATTCAATGTTGCTAAACATTAACAATCAAATTACATATGCTAGATTCATAATCTAATTGCAAAGAATTAAAACAATTCAATAAGAAATTATCATACAATACCAATAATCAATAATAACAAATTATCCCTTCATATTAATTATGGATCCCCATAAACCCTAGAATTAAACTACTCAGACATAATCATAACTAAACGAATCAAATAAATAAAACAAAACATAATCAAAGAAGTAAATGAAATAGCTAAAATTAAAAGAGAAGAAATTGTTACCAAAAGAAATCTGGATTAAAGAAAGTAATTAAGAACAAAAGTTGAGAGAGAAATATCCTAAGTAGAGAGAGAAAATCTAAAAAAGAAGGTAATCCAAAATTACGTACATAATTCGTACTTAAACATTCCTCAAAATAAAAATTAAAACTAATCTAATCAGCCCTGAGAAAAACACGCGCCCGATCGGGCTTGAGGCCGCCCGATCGGGCGCGCCTTTTTCCTCGCGCCTCTTTTCAGCAGCAACGCCCGATCGAGCTTAATGCTCGCACGATCAGGCGCGCCTTAGGCCACGCACCAGCACCAAAATTGCACGCTGTGCCCGATCGAGCTAATGCTTGCCCGATCGGGCCCTTGCTTCTCTTTGAGGCTTGGACTTCGATTAGGCTTGATTCCTCGGCCCAATCCGGATTTCCTCTTCAGGTCTTGAATACTCGGTCTAAATACCTCGGTATCCCGATTACCGAGCCCTTAATCACCGGTTCGATGACTCTAACCGGCCTTGGGCTTCAAAGATGGTCGTGCTCTTCTAATTTCCGCAGTCGCTCCATGAAAAACCCGAGAAAATGCTCCAAAGGTGCAATTTCCTACAAAACTCAACAAAGACTACGAAAACATCGAAAGAGCCAAAAACACTACTAATTATGACCAAGGGACGGGGGTAAATTACTATATAAAATGGACATATCACTAGGGTTTGTTATTAATCTTGTTAGTATCATGCCTAGGATCTTGCTATTATTATGCTTTAACATTATTATGATTATTTTTATGATTTATGATTATAATTGTTATGATGATGATTTATAGTTATTTTAATTTTGATTATTATTATGTTGCTTCATATATATTTATTGTTATTGCTTGATCACACCTTTTATGCATGTTTAAAGGGAATTGGTACTTGTAATCACGCTTAATAAGATAATTAATAACCTTGTTTAGGGTTAATATGATTATAGTTCAAGTGATCGCCAATAATAGATTTATTTGTGCATTAAATTCAACCAACATAGATAAACAGGTTTAGGGTTAATCCTATTGATTGCATGTTAGTCAGAAAGCGCACATGAATACGATCAGAATAAAGTAGAGGCCTATTATTAGGGCAGGTTCAATCTCTTTTAGGTTGGATTTGTACCTTCATCCCCGAACTACCAGCCATGGTTCAAGACCTATTGGAGTTAACGATCTCTTGGATCGTTAAGGGGTGTAACCTTCACCCTATGAACGGTTTACAAGTTCCTAAAACTTGTTGGCGACTCTTTTGCTCTATCTTCTTTCCCTTTGCACGCCACCGTACTTTAGTGTATGATCACAGTGGGGTTCAAGCTTGGGGCTCGAGCAAGGTGTGCTTGGGCTTGGTGCATACGTCATGTGCGGGGGCAATGCCGTGACAATGCACTAAACCCCTTAATTAACACATGATCTTTGGCAATTATACTTGCATTTTTGACGTTTTATTTATTTTAATTAATTTTGTTTATTTTAATTAAAATTTTTGGAGGCTTGGCCTCGGTTTTGAGTAGCATTGGCAAAATTTTATTTTGACAAGGTTGGGTGCTACCGGCTTAATTAATTGGATTAAATAAGATAAATGAGGAATTTAGTGGGAGCTTCAATTATTAATTACGTCAATTACATAATCGGTTAAACAACTTTGACTAGTTTTAATTAGGCGTGTTAATCGGATTAATCACTTAGATTAGTTACTAGTGCACGCGTTGTTTAATGCAATTTTACTTGTTTCTTGTTGTAAAATGCATGGGCCATTCACAAATAGTGAATGGATGAATGGAATGTATATTCTCTCACGGGTTTTATGAAATGGTAACTAGTGGGACCCGATTAGGATAGAAAATACGGACTACGTACCGTGATGTATTTTTGTAAATCTAAATACGGTCAACGCACCGTTGAGTATTTTTGTACCTTAATATTTAGATTAATCCTAGTCGTAGACACTAGTATTTGCATAGTTTGGTTAAGTCTTGAACACGGAGTTTCTTGGAAGACGAAGCCTTGAAATTGCAAGTGAAGACCGTTGAAGACTTGAAGATTTCAAGGGGTCATGCTAGTTGCCAATATGCATCTTATACTTATGTTTTATATTTATGCTTGTGCTTATATATAAATGATATGTTAGATGCATGTTTAGGTTTTCTTTATGTTACGATGATTAGTTCATTTCACTTAAATCAACTAACATAGAAATCCTAGGTCCCTAATAATATTGAGTTAAATTTGCCTTTCCAAAACAACACTTACTAACCGGAAGAGGGTGATGGTGGGCTACGCCAAAGCGAGGTGCTATCGCTACACCAAGGAACATAAGGCACACCGGGTGTGCATGTTGGTTTTGGTTGAACTCATCGGTATGAGTGAGGAGTCCTCACATACCGTGGTAAAAGAGATACATCGTCAAGAGGCATTAGATGCAACGATTATCTAACCAAGAATGGCTCGGATCCATTAGCAAGGCAATTCTTACCTTGGGGTAACAAGTGTAAGGACAAGCCAAAGCATGCCATGACCACTTGTTGATCCCTTGGATCTTGGAATCGCCTTATTTTCACAAAATGACGTTAAATAAGTAATGAAATTTGCATGAATTAAATTCAATCTTATTTAAGTATTTTGAATGGTTTTTCATTTAAATTCTTTTAATTGTAGAATCATGTCTTCTAACAACTCAAACAACCAGTTTTCATTAAGCTCAATTCTCGACAAGGAGAAGTTGAGTGGTACTAATTTCCTTGATTGGCAATGGAATTTGCGCATTGTTCTTATGCAAGAACAGAAAGAGTATGTCCTTGATGAGGAAATGCCCGAGACTCCCAATGAGGAGGTAACTCAGGCGGCCCTTAACCGATGGCAAGTGGCCGATCGGGATGTCAAGTGCGTCATGCTAGCCACTATGTCTCCTGAACTTTAGAAAACCTTCTTCGAGAAGGAATCGGCCTATGAGATCATTTCTGAGTTATAGAATATGTTTCAAGAACAGGCTCAAACTGAAAGGTTTGAAACCCACAGGCAGATCCTTGAGACTAAGCTCAAGAAAGGAGAGTCAGTCAGCCCACATGTGCTCAAAATGATAGGATTATTTGAGAACATGCAAAGGCTTGATGCGGGGTACACAACGGAAATGGATATTGACATCATTCTCCATTCCCTTCACAAAGGCTATGACCAATTCAAGATGAACTACAATATGCATAGCATGGAGAAACCCCTCACCGAGCTTCACGGGATGTTGAAGCAAGCTGAGAAGACGCTCAAAGACGAGGGAAATAATGATATGCTAACGATCAAGAAGGTCAAGCCATTCAAAAGGGCGGGCAACAAGAAGAAAGGTTTCAAGGGGAAAGGAAAGAAGAACTTTCCGCCTAAGTCGAAAATTACCAAAGACAACAAGGAGAAAAAGGTAGCATCTTCTAAGTCTAATTCCGAATGCTTCTATTGTAAGAAGAAGGGACATTGGAAAAGAGACTGCCTCAAGCTCAAGGAAGATAAGAAGAACGAAACGGTTGCTTCTGCATCAGGTATTTACGTTATAAACTTTAACTTCACTAGCTCAGCTTCATGGGTATTAGATACCGGATGTGGCTCACACCTTTGTTCCAATTCTCAGGCACTACGGAACACTAGGAGGCTAGCGAAGGGAGAGATCAAGCTCCGGGTAGGAAATGAAGCGAAGATTGGTGCTATATCCGTAGGATCTCTTAGTTTATCTTTGCCCAGGGGGCTAGTTTTGGAACTTGACAATGTTTATTGTGTTCCCAACATTACCAAAAACATTATTTCAATTTCGGCGTTAGACGCTAAAGGTTTTGAATTTCGAGTAAAAGACTAATCATGTTCGTTTTATCTCGATGATGATTTATATGGTACGACACATTCAGAAAATGGTCTTTATGTGTTATCTCTAGACAAAGAAGTTTATAACGTTAATAATCCCACTAAGAAAGCTAAGACTACACAGTCTAGTTAAACTTACTTGTGGGATTGTCGTCTTGGCCACATTAACATCAAACGCATCAAGAAGCTTCTACAAGAAGGCATTCTAGACTCATTTGTTTTAGAATCATTTGAGAATTGCGGAGGAAGTTTATTAGTCAAGATGATAAAGCAACCATTCTCCAAGTTAGGAGAAAGGGCCGGTGACTTGCTAGGCCTAATACACACCGATGTATGTGGGCCAATGATTACACCCCCAAGGAATGGTTATCGATATTTCATAACCTTCACGAACGACTATAATAGATATGGATATGTCTATCTAATGTCACACAAATCTGAATCGTTTTATAAATTCAAAGAATTTCAGAGTGAATTTGAAAACCAACTTGGCAAGAAAATAAAAGCGCTTTGATCGGATCGAGGTGGCGAAAATTCGAGCCAAGAATTCCATGACCATCTGAAAGAACATGGAATACTTTCAGAAATGACACCTCCGGGAACTCCTCAATGGAATGGAGTATCCGAAAGGAGGAATCGAACCTTGTGAGACATGGTACGATCGACTATGGGTCTTAGTGAACTTCCAATCTCTTTCTGGGGACATGCACTTTTAACTGCGGCACTTACACTGAATTGTGCTCCGTCAAAAGCAGTGGAAAAGACTCCATATGAATTATGGACAAATAGACCTCCAAGGTTGTCTTTTCTCAAGATTTGGGGATGCGAAGCTTATGTCAAGAAACTAATTTCTGACAAACTTCATCCAAAATCTGACAAGGTTTTCTTTGTGGGTTATCCAAAAGAAACCAAAGGGTATTACTTCTACAATAAATCCGAGAAAAAAGTGTTTGTTGCTCGTGATGGTGACTTTTTAGAGAAGGAGCATCTTTCCAAAATGACAAGTGGGAGGAAAATCGAACTCGACGAAGTTCGAGAGGACGAGCAACAAGGACAAGTTGACAATCAAAGTGCTCACAAAGCATCTGTTGATATAGGTCAAAGTCAAAATATGCAAAGTCAAACCGACAATGCAAATGCTCAGTCCATTACCCTACATAGATCAACTCGGCCAAGATCTCAACCTGATAGATATCTCGGTGTTGTATTATTTGAAGATCAGAACATCCTAGTAGTGGATGGAGATGAGCCAGCAACCTACAAGTAAGCTATGACGAGCCCTGACTCTGCAAAATGTCAAGAAGCCATGAAATCCGAAATGGACTCCATGTTTGAAAATCAGATATGGGACTTGGTTGATTTACCCGAAGGTTACACACCTATCGGATGTAAATGGATTTTCAAGTTGAAAACCGACAAAGATGGAAATGTATTCATTTACAAAGCTAGACTGGTAGCAAAAGGTTACAGGCAAATTCACGGAGTTGATTATGATGAAACCTTTTCTCCAGTTGCAATGCTTAAGTCCGTTCGGATTCTTCTAGAGATTGATGCATATTACAATTATGAAATATGGCAGATGGACGTCAAAACCGCCTTCCTCAATGGAATTTTAGAAGAAACTGTGTACATGACACAACCTGAAGGTTTTCTCGACCAAAACAATGCTAAGAAGGTATGCAAGCTTAAGAAGTCCATTTATGGATTAAAGCAAGCAAGCAGAAGTTGGAATCTGCGATTAGATGAAGCCATTAGTAAGTTTGGTTTTATCAAGAATCCAGATGAGTCTTGTGTTTACAAAAAGGTCAGTGGGAGTGACATCGCCTTCCTAGTCTTATATGTCGATGACATTTTGCTCATTGGAAATAGCATTCCGTTGTTGGAGTCTGTAAAGACCTGGCTAGGGAAATGTTTTTCAATAAAAGACTTGGGAGAGGCTCAGTACATACTAGGCATCAAGATCTATAGGGATAGATCAAAGACGATGATAAGATTGAGTCAAAGTACTTATATCGATAAGGTACTATCTCGATTCCAAATGGAAGGAACCAAGATAGGCCACCTACCCATGTCACATGGAATAACCCTAATATGAATTTTGATGGATATAACCTTCAATCGCAGTTGAAAGGTTTGGAATATTGAGTCTCGGTTAAGAAACGCTAAGCAACACGAGCTTAAAACCTAAACTAGGCCAAGAATACACAAGCACAAGCTTACGTAAACCTTTATAAATTTCAAATCAATCAATCATACTTTTCGTTAAACACCATCACGTATTTATAAGCTAAATAATTAGCCTAAAAATCGGTAAAACAAATTCTAATCTAACTAGGAAACTAACTCTAACTTGTAAAGATAATATTTTGCAAATATGATCTTTAAAGTTAAGCTTATCTTATACTAACCGAATTAAACTAACAAAAATATCCTAATAAATTCGGTCATCTAATAATAAACTAAAAATAACAATAAAAATAATTATAATAACAATATTGATGCCTTGGAACCGCATCATACTCCCCCTCTTGAAAAAAACTTGTCCCAAGTTTTAGCAAATCATGGAACCAAGATATCATCCAAATTAATCGAACATGAGCTAAAAGAATATGTCTCCATCCAACCACGTCATGCTTATATTTTACACCAATGAATGCACCACAAACTTCAATTGAATGCTCCAAAATTTTAATTGATGACACACCTTTGTCAATGCAATCAATATAATGGAAATAATACGTGAAAATATTTGTATCCCAATTATCACCATAAAAGGAAGTTGTAGAAATTTGACTTTTTGCTACCAACTTAGATAGTTCAAATGTAACCTCCTCGTCAACAAAACTAGACAAATATACACTTTTGTGCTCCATAATTTCTTTTTCTTCTACTAGTTGTTCATGAGATTGCTCTAAAATTGGATTTGTAAGATTATCACTCGGTAAAGATACAATTTTTTCCTCGTATATAGCCTCAACAATTGGTTGCTCTAGTTTCTCTTTCTCATAAGACATATCTTGTACACCACATCTCACGTCACGAATTTGAAAACGAGCATCAATTCTATCCAAACATTCATTCATTTTCTTGATTTCCATCATAAATGCTTCAAACCAACTTTTATTTTCCATGTTTATGTGGATGAGAAAACACACAAAACCAGTCCAGAAATTGATCGAAAGTACGAGGACCAAAACCCAATGAAAACACCTCGAAAAATTCTGAAATTTTGTATACTGCTAGCCCTATCTGTCTAAAATACTCGACCAAAAATTCAGAAAAAACTTCCCAGCCAAGAAATCGCAGTTTATTTTTTTCTCAACAATGGCAGATTAATTTGATTTTTTACCAGGTGTAAAGAACGAACCCATTTGAATAGCTATGCTTCTCGAAAAGTTCTCAAATTTTGCAGGTGAAAACTAGACAAAACATTAACCAATTTGAAAAAAAGAATCACCTCAAAATCTTTAGAAACGAAGGAGAACCAAGTCGATCAATATGACATTCGAAACTGAGTTTTTTGACACAAATTGTCAAACTCGTCCCTCGTCAAACAGCAGCCACACCAATTTGATATGGATTTTGATGGATATAACCTTCAATCGCAGTTGAAAGGTTTGGAATCTTGAGTCTCGGTCAAGAAACGCTAAGCAACACGAGCTTAAAACCTAAACTAGGCCAAGAATACACAAGCACAAGCTTACGTAAACCTTTATAAATTTCAAATCAATCAATCATACTTTTTGTTAAACACCATCACGTATTTATAAGCTAAATAATTAGCCTAAAAATCGGTAAAACAAAATCTAATCTAACTAGGAAACTAACTCTAACTTGTAAAGATAATATTTTGCAAATATGATCTTTAAAGTTAAGCTTATCTTATACTAACCGAATTAAACTAACAAAAATATACTAATAAATTCGGTCATCTAATAATAAACTAAAAATAACAATAAAAATAATTATAATAACAATATTGATGCCTTGGAACCGCATCAAACCCTAAGCAAGAAGCAGTGTCCAAAGACACCTGATGAGTGGGAAAGGATGAATCAGATTCCATATGCTTCGCTTATTGGATCGATCATGTATGTTATGATATATACTAGGCCAGATGTATCGTTTGCCTTGAGCGCTACGAGCCGATACCAATCAGACTCAGGAGAGTCGCATTGGACTGCGGCTAAAAGTATCCTAAAATACCTGAAAAGGAACAAGGATAAATTCCTGGTCTATGGGGGTAAAGATGAATTGGTTGTTGAGGGATATACCGATGCAAGCTTCCAGACAGACAGAGACGAATTCAATTCACAATCCGGATACATATTATGTCTCAATGGAGGAGCGTTTAGTTGGAAGAGTGCTAAGAAAAGCACAACTACTGAGTATACAACTTAAGGCGAATACTTGGCAGCATCTGAGGCAGCTAAGGAGGCAGTTTGGATTCGCAAGTTCATTGGGGAACTTGATGTTGTACCCTCTATCAAGGGTCCAATAGACCTCTATTGTGACAACAATTGAGCTATTGCTCAGGCTAGAGAGCCACGAGAACATCAGAAGGTCAAACATGTCCAGAGGCGATTTCACATGATTCAAGAATGGAAGTCAGAGGGTGAAATCAGAATTTGTAAAGTAGGAACGGATGATAATGTAGCCGATCCACTCACCAAACCTTTGCATCAAGTGAAGCACAACAAACACATTGAGGCAATGGGAATCAAGCATGTCGTGAACTGGCTTTGATTTCCTTACTATAGTGTTTTAATTAAATTTTGGACAATGTTAATGTAAAGCACTATGATGAACCATTCATTTATGGAGTAATTAAATTTTTCATGCAATTTAAACACTCCGTCTCTATTTAATTGTGGTTTAGAATTAAATAATGAGTCCATTCAATTTTAATAAATATTCAAAATAGGGTATCAAAACAATGTCTTGGATAATGCACTACAAGAAAAATCACTTTTCGTAGCGATTATTTTGTAGCGATTGTACATTCGCTACAATATGCAAGTATGTTTGTGAAATAACTAAGGATGTCGTATCATTTTTACAATCGCCATGGTTTTCCCATATAAAATCGATACGGAAAACATAATAATACATATCCACACTATTATTACACATTTATATAATTTTGAGAAATCGTATCATTTACAATCGCCACTAAATCCTGATAATCGATACTAAAAGCCTTTTCAACACTAGATATATAAAAATTGTTTGACAAAGAGTACATAAAATATGTCATAGCTTATTGGTGAAACATTTAATATAAGAGTTTGAGGTTGCATGTTTTTTTTTTTTTTTTTTTGAAGAAAATGAGTTAAACATTTATAGCGATTGTAATCGCTACAATAATCACCACGATTGGATGTAGTTTTTCGTATCGATTATTGAGGCCAACCCCAGCAATATTGAAAACCACTACTAAAGGCTAAGGCAACGGGGGATATTGTATCGAATGAGCATTCGTTGGGAAAGCTTTTTGTTGCAATTACAATCGATACTAAAGGTTAAAATAATCGCTACGAAAAGGTTATTTTCTTGTAGTGATGAAACACCTATTAAGTGAACATTGAATATTTTAATCGAAAATTATCCCTAATCAAGGTCATTTATTTGTGGACGATTAATGACCATTAGAGATTAGTGTGTAGTATGATTTATAGCACCGTTTCTTGTGCTATGAGGATATAAATCATTTGCACATGTATTGGTTTAGAACCATACTGGATCGACCTATGAGAATACTTTAAGAGATTAAAATCGTTATAAGTATTTTTCTCATTATTACTATCGGAACTCTTTTCCTCGACCATGAGTAATGGGAGGTCTCTTGTTTGAGTACTAGTCCGTTTTTGGTATCCGTCAAACGTCTGCCGTAATAGGAGACTATAACGATAGATATCAGGCGGCTAGGTCCTCTTAGTAAGAGAAGCTACATTGCGAGACTGGGAATGTCCCCCTACTAACAATAGAGAACATGTCCTGTTGTTTACAAGGCCTCTCGAAGAGCGAGACTGTGAAAATGCATGGTCGTGCTCAGATGGATTTTAGAAATCATCTGCTTATTGACAGTCAAACTCGAATTTCGAGAAACACTTATGGACGTAACAGGGATGACGAATAATCTTACCCTGTAGTTCATGGAGAGACATGAAGAGACACATGAAAGGGGCTATACACTAAATGCTCACTTGTCCGGAAGGACAAGTGGGAGATTGAAAGGAATGGTGTCCTTCGAACAAGTGTATTATTCTGATAGCGGGTTCACAAAATTATTAGAAAGCTAATATATTCAGTAAGGTCAAGTGATCGGAATGCCTAGGTGAAGGCCGCTTTCGATCAGTAATAATAATGTATAATTAATATTACAGCTTAATCATGACTGAACCCTTCGGGTCATACCCAAGCAAATATACAAACCGACTCGACGAATTAATTCAGAAGAAATTAATTCGTCGCCCGAGTGTTAAATATTTAGACGTCAGAAATTCGAGCTCATAGCGTCGAAACTGAGCGTCGAAAGTCGAGTCAAAATAGTAGAAGACGAGACGGCAAAATTATTAATAAATCAACAATAACTAAAATACCCCTAGCATCAGAATCCCGAGTGCTAGGGGATTAGGCAAGCTAGCAGCCCGCACCATGTGCGAGGCTTGCTAGCAAGCTACAGCCAGCAGCCCGCAAGCATTGCGTGGCTTGCTGCCGCGTGCTGCTGCTAGCAGCCCGCACATGTGCTTGGCTTGCTAGCAGCGCCCATCGGCAGCAGCAGACCGCACATATGTGCGTGGGCGTGCTGGGCCGAGAAGGAAGCAGCTAGCAGCTCGCGTGTGCGGGGCTAGGCTGGGCCGGGCGCTAGGGCCGAGTCATTGGGGAAGCATGTGAAGGGAGTGTGTTTGTGTGAGGACAAGTGGCACAAGGAGAGGAAGGAGTGGGGAGCAAGTATGGTCCACTCCTCTCCGAGTGGTCCTCACTTCTCTTTACATACAAGAAGGACACTTGTTGATTTATTACTTGCTTGCCTATTTAATTTATTTTATCTTTAAATTAAATTGTGGAATTTCATGATCCCACATTGATGGGATTGAAATTCTCAATCCCATTTTTCTCTATAAATACCCATCTTGGGATTTGGAGAAAAGTGCTTGAGTGGGAGTTAGAAAGAGCATTTCATTTTGGCAAAAACTCTTAAACTCCATTAACACTTGGGTTTTGGTCAGACCTTGCTAACATCAAGGTAGCAGGCCTAAAAAGTCGGTGTTCGTCCTTTGTGGGTGGATACCGTTGGAGGCTCGGTATTATCGGAGCTAGAGCTTTCAAGTACGAGCCCGTTTGTGAGGGCGAAGCACTCTTCAAAGGTATATTCCGATTTTCCCTTTCTCGTTTTTATTAGTTATGCTTTATGGTTTTATTAATTGCGAGTGGTTCTTTGGGTCGGGGTTGTTTCCGCGGTGAGTCGGACTCACCAAACCCTAACAGATAGCTCATCATCTAGCCAATCATCTATCCATACACTGCCTGATATCTCATATCATGAAGATATCGATACAATTACTTGTAAACATATTTGCGTACAAGAAATTGATCTTGATCATGATGCATTTTCTAATAATGAACTTTTCAATGAACCTAAATCATGTGTGACACCCATGGAAGAGTCTATAACTGTAAACATAGGTATGTATAATGATGTAAAAGAAGTCAAGATAGGATCTTCCCTTTCCCTTGATGAACAAAATGCATTCATTATTTTACTTAGAGAATATGTGGATGTGTTTGCATGGTCTTATGCTGATATGCCTGGTGTCGATCGTAATGTTGCTGAACATCGTATACCGCTCTACCCCGATAGCAAGCCAAAGCAATAAAAGCTTCGTAGAATGAAACCAGAAGTTAGTCTCAAAGTTAAAGAAGAAATTCAAAAGCAGCTTGATGCCAACTTCATCAAACCAATCAAGCATCCGGAATGGCTGGCAAATGTGGTGGTAGTGCCCAAAAAGGATGGAAAGGTCAGAGTATGCATTGATTTTAGTGATTTAAATTCAGCATCACCAAAAGACTATTTTCCTTTGCCCCACATTGATGTTCTAGTTGATAACACTACTGGACACGCCATGTTCTCATTCATGGACGGATTCTCGGGATACAATCAGATACTTATGTAGGAAGAAGACATGTCCAAAACTTCTTTTATTACCCCATGGGGAACTTTTTGTTATAAAGCAGTGCCCTTCGGATTAAAGAATTTTGGGGCAACCTATCAACGGGCTGCAACAACCATTTTGCATAATCTCATCCATGATATTGTGGAGGTCTATGTTGATGACATGATTGTCAAAATTCATGACCGTGAGACGCACGTTGATGCTTTAAAACCATTCTTTGACAGAATTAGGAAATATAATTTGTGATTGAATTCTCAAAAATGTGTATTTGGAGTAACTTCGAGAAAGCTTCTAGGCTTCGTTGTAAGTCAAGACGGAATTAAAGTCGACTCTGACAAGGTAAAGGCCATACAAGAGCTTCCTCCACCAAGAACAGAAAAGGAGATTCGGGGATTTCTTGGTAGAATCCAATATATTAGTAGGTTCATATCACAATTGAAAACCCGGTGTGAACCTATATTCAAGTTACTTAAGAAAAAAGTTCCTACAAAATGGAATGACGAATGTCAGGCTTCATTCGATTCAATGAAAGAATACCTCTCCAATCCTCCACTTTTAATGCCACCAAAGCCGGGGCAGCCCTTGATATTATATCTTACTATTACGAAAACGACCATGGGAGCTCTTTTGGCACAATACCAAGAGGGTACAAGGAAGGAAATAACTATCTACCACCTTAGTAAAAAGTTCCTTGAGTATGAAACTAGATACACTCCTTTGGAAAAAGCTTGCATTGCCCTTATTTACGCAACAAAGAAGCTTCGACATTATTTGCAAGCACATACTACTTATCTGGTTTCGAGGTTAGATCCAATCAAGTACATTTTTTAGAAGCCAATCTTGAGTGAAAGAATAGCAAGATGGCATGCGATATTATCAGAATTTGACATTCAGTGTGTGAATCAAAAGTCTGTCAAAGGGAGGGCTATATCTGAAGCTTTGGCTGATGGACCTATATCGAGTGATGAATTTGATGATGATTTTCCAAATGAACATATTTTCTGTCTTAGTACGTCACAATGGAAGATGTATTTCAACGGAGCCTCCAACAGGATGGGCAATGGTGCAGGAGTATTATTGATCGATCCTTATGGAGTACATATTCCCTTCGCTGTGAAGCTTAGTTTCCCAACGACGAATAACACGGATGAATATGAAGCTTGCATGTATGGAATCAAAGCAGCTTTAGCTGGTGCAAAAAATCTCACAGCATACGGTGATTCTTATCTCATAATTTCCCAGACTATTGGAGCTTGGAAAGTTCGGGATGAAAGGTTACAAATGTACACGATTGTAGAAATAGCTTCGTGAGCAAAATAGCTTCACCGATGCTTTGGCAAATCTTGCGGTAAATTTGACTTGGGATTATGATGTGAAGGTACAATCAGTAACGATTGTAAAAAAAGAAATTCCAGTGGTTAATTTCGAACAAACAATTGCTTTATTAACCCAAGAAGATGATGAGGATGCTTGGTATACTGATGTTAAGAAGTATTTAATCGATGGAGAATATCCTGAAGGAAGTCACAAGAAGGATCAGTTGGCTATTCGAAGGCTAGCTTCTCATTTCACAATATTAAAAGGTTTGTTGTATCATAAAAGTTTCGATGGAAATTTGCAGTTATGCATTGACGGGGAACAAACACAAAGGATCATGGAAGAAGTACATGGGGGAAAATGTGGGCCTCATATGAATGGACGAATGCTTGCTCGAAAGATTCTTCGAGCAAGGTATTATTGGACCACTTTGGAAAGTGATTTCATCCATTTCGTACAAACATGCAAAAAATGTCAGCTATTTGCAAACCTTAATCATATGCCGCCAGTTAGCCTGAATAATTTTACTTTTCCATGGCCTTTTTTTAGTTGGGGCATAGATATCATTGGGCAAATACATCCAAAAGCTTCGAATGGGCATCAATATATATTGGTTGCTGTCGATTATTTTTCGAAATGGGTGGAGGCATCATCATATTCAAAACTGGGGGCAAAACAAGTTTCAAAATTTGTAATCAATAACATTATATGTCGGTATGGGGTACCTTTTGAAATTATCTCTGACAATGGTTCACAATTTGAAGGCCATCTTAAAGAAACCCTTGAGAAATACAAAATCAGACATCACCAATCGTCTCGTCCTCAAACCAATGGAGCTGTTGAAGCAGCTAACAAAACCATCAAGACGATAATTTCCAAGATGACAGATAGGGCTCGAGAATGGCCTATAAGCTTCCCTATGCACTTTGGGGATATAAGATTTCCATTGGAACACCAACTGGGACTACTCCATATTCTTTGATATATGGAATGGATCCGCTTCTTCCAATCAAAACAGAGATTCAATCTCGTCGCGTAATGAATGAAAGCGAAATATCTGAAGAACAATGGTTTAAAGAACTATACGATGAGCTTTCTTTAGCAAGTGAACGAAGGTTGCAAGCCCTTCACAACATCCAAATTTATCAAAGATGCATTGATTGGGCTTTTAATAAAAGGGTCAGGGAAAGGAATATACAAGAAGGAGATTTGGTACTCAAGGAAAATCGAGCACCGATTCATGATCCATGGGGAAAGTTCAAGCCAAACTGGTATGGTCCCTTCCTGGTCAAACATCTTACACCAGCAGGGGCAGTAAAATTGATGGATCTTGTTGGAAATAAGTTTGTTCATTTCACCAACCTTGATCAGTTGAAAAAGTATTATGCTTAATTGGTACAGTGTTATATTTGTGAGATTCACAACAAAAAAAAAAAAAAAAAAAAAACGTAAATCTCCTACTAGCTTTAGATAAGTATATGTGTATCATATTAAAGTTTAGATTTCATTCATGTTTGCATTGCATGCTTAAGGGTCATGTAGAAATATTCATTATTATTAAAAGATCATGATCAAGTCAATACTTAACAAAATATGATTACAACGAACAAACTTTTTTTTATTCATAACACCATACCCGAAAGACCAATGCCTTCGGATACGATTTCTTCTTTTGGAATTGAAAAATACATAAGCAGGGGAAACACAAATACAAATTTTGAAGTACAAATAACGAAATCCCTCTAAGGATTTATTCAAGCATCACCCTCAAGGTTCTCCAACAGCCATGTTGTATAGGACGCGGTTGGAACATCATCTTCGAGGACTGAAAGTGCTGGAAGCATTCGTGCAAATTTCCATACACGAGATGACACCCTAAGAGCTTCCACACTACCAATTTCATAAGTGGTGCAAGGCACCATTGGGAGCTCATGGAGCTCTAGGAGTCGTTGGAGTTGGCCCAGTTGTCTCAAGCATCTCCAAGGAAGATAGAATGCGACGCGACACAATCCTGGAAGTTGAACACCTCTGCGCCTGCTAGTGCTAATTGTTATGGAATTTATGCTGAGAAATGAAATTATCCATTCCACATCAGCTGCGGCAAAGACGTTAGTCCATCCTCCATGGTTGCAACATTGACGAAATATAGGAAAAAAGCCTCTCTCCCGAATATGTCGGGTTTGGTAAGGAGTTCGAAAAGGTGGTCTAGACAGCTTAAATTTCTCGCATAACCAAAGTTGAAGCACAATTGGTCACCCTTTAACAAAACCACATGAATTTTGTTTCAGATGGTCAAGCCCCATCATAAGTTCTCCTAGGATTAGAGGCCCTAAATGGTTCCCTAACTCAATATGTGACAACAAAGAAAGGCAACTAACATGAAAGGAAAATAATGATTCCTTGAGTAAAACAAGAACGAGCATTAAAAGGATGCAAGCTCTTTCTTGGCACTTTTTGAAATCCTCATTGTTGGCAAATTCCCAATGAGATAAAGAGAAGGTTTCAAGGAAGTTCTCTAACATTAAAATGTCAAGCAGGCGATAATTGCTTTCCATATTTAATGGTATACCTAGCAAATCCCTCATAATCGCATTAGTTGCCCTTAGGTCAGCAGGTGTAATCACAAGGCCTTCTTTATGAAGACCTAGTAAACCCTCCACTTCTTCTAGAAGAGGAGTCATTTCCGTCTCTCCAAAGCAAAAAACATGGCGTTCTTCATCCCAAAATTCAACAGCAACATGAATCATATCATACCGAGGTTGAATAACTAGGAGAGGGGTGATGGTTCTGGTGAAGACACTTGTATAAGGGGAAAGGCGAGGTGAATAAATATTTTCTACCACCCCTTTTAGTTGGAGCTTTCTAG
Organism: Chenopodium album; assembly: GCF_948465745.1. Lineage (NCBI taxonomy): Eukaryota > Viridiplantae > Streptophyta > Magnoliopsida > Caryophyllales > Amaranthaceae > Chenopodium > Chenopodium album. The sequence continues at coordinate 64,183,698 of NC_137834.1, read as the reverse complement.
CTCCACTGATTTCATAGAATTCTTGAAACATGGCATTCATTTTTTTCTTAGAAATTTGAGGAGAGAAGAAATAAGACTTAAGAAGCTTGAAAGAAGAAGAAGGGAGTTGATTTGATGTAGAAAATAATGAATACCACCTCCTTTTATAGGGGTGGTGGTGATAATGGAGCCAGGAAGAAAAGGTCGAAGGAGTTTACTTTTCCAAAAACTTAGTACAAATCACCTGCTGTTTTTGCATCCGAAATCCGTAAACTGTGTTTTTTTTCAAGAATGATTGTTTTTTTCCCTCAAGCTCGTGCATATTAGAGTTTTAATCTTCCGCAAGGTTAAGCCAGTTTTTCAACTGCACCTAAGCCAACATTTGTGTTGCAATTGAGTGAGAGTTTCACTCTATTTTTCAGCCAGTTTCTCAACTACACCCCAAGCCAACATTTGTGTTGCAATTGAGTGAGAATTCCACTCTATTCTTCAGCCAGTTTTTCAACTGCACCCCAAGCCAACATTTGTGTTGCAATTGAGTGAGAATTTCACTCTATTTTTCAGCCAGTTTTTCAACTGCACTCAGGCCAATGTTTAAATGAAGATCAATTAGGATTTTCCTCTTTTTTTTTAACATACATCAAAATTTTGTGTCTTTTCTCAAACATTGATTATCATTTTATTTAAACTCAATCAATGTGGGGCAATCTATAGACACCAAATTTTGATCTTACCTTTGTAATTATCATTATTAATTATCTGATAATATTATAGTTATCGTTTTCTTTGCAAATAAGCATTATTATTTTGATAATTATTTTTATAAAATTAATGACGCTCGTTTTATTATTTAAAACAAAGAAAACGAGTAATAATAATGATTTTTATTCATAATTCCCAAATACATGTTACAATTTGTACTTCTAAACTACTAAATTACAAAATATTGAAGTACAACTGACACTACATGCATTTCTACCCTGCTCCACCGACGTAATTTTTGGGTTTTTACTTATGGATTAACAAGTAATACAGCCATTAGGAGGACCACTAGCCCCACAATGTACATGAAGTACACCCTTATCATCCTCATGCCTTCCTCAAAGGTGAAGACAGGTCGATCTTCCTGGTTTTCTTGAAACATGGTGGTTGAGTTTAATGGTGGTTTTTATTTGATTTTCTCGAGTAAGGAGCAAGATGGAAGAAGATAAGAATTAAATGGTGAGTGGAGATTTTGGATAAGGGTAATTTCTTTTTATAGTAAAAAGTAAGTATTTTAGACCTTTTTTTTATACGTATATGTATAATAATCGTATAGTATAAAGTACAATATTTTTTGTCTCGCCAGGGGAATGTGTCATTTTCCTTATAAACAAGCATTGTTTAACCCTTTAGAGTATAGTAAGTATATTAATATGTCCACTTAGACTGTTAGAGTGCTTTTTTATTTTATCTAGTAATTTTTTTTTTTTTTTTTTTTTTTTTTTTTTTTTTGTGATTTGTGCACTACTCTATTATATGACCAGTTAACCTAAGAGGTTATTTAGTCCACTAATCTAAGGACTCATGCCCAACCAATGTAGGGAAATGACAAACATTCCCACATCTAAATAGGTACTACATGTTGTAGTCCTAAAGGAACCTCCTTGAATGAACACTTTTTACCATTATTAGTTGTGGGCTAAGATAATACTACCTTTTTATTTTTTTTATGGGAAATTCTCTTTGGTAAACTTCAATTTTATAAAATTCTAAGTGGTAAACAAAGTTTTTTAAAATTATCTTTGGTACTCTTTAACTTTTTATAATTATTAGTGGTGCCATTAATTATTATATTTTATAAAAAAATTTAACTATAGTTAGGTTTTTTTATTTTTTTAACAATAACATTTAACTATAGTTAGGTTTTTAATTTAGTTTTTTGATAATTTAATAATTATACTAATTCTTTAAAAAAAAAAAAATCAACCACCCTTCCCCCCGCCCACTGCCAGCTCCCCCTCCCCTCCCCTGCACCCACCCACGCCGGCGCACCGGCCGCCCAACCTTCATCGGTGCACCGTCCTCCCCAACCCCTGGAAACGCCGACCTCCCCCAACCACTGTTCGCCGCCTTAGAAACACTAAACCCAACCCAAAAACACCAAAAAAAACCCAAACCCGTTTAGGATTTTTAAACAAAACCCAGAAATCGGGTTTGAGTTTTTAGGTGGTTTAGGGGGCTGGTTTTCGGGGAGGCAAAGGGGATAGGGGTCGAATCGGGGTGGGGGTCAGGGGAGGAAGGCCGATTCCTACAGGGAGAGGGTCGTGGTGTAGGGGAAACGGGTTTGGGTTTTGTGGTGGTAAGAGGTTATTTTGGAGGGAGAGTGGGCGATTTTTGGGGTTGGAGTGGGCCAGTTAGGGGTGGTTTTTGGGGTTAGGAGTGGCTGGCCGGCCATTTTCGGGGGATAGGGGAGACGGCCGACCCTTTGCCGACGAGATAGGGGTTGGTCATGGGGTTTCGCGGTGGCGGGAGGGGAGGGGAGGGGGGCCAATTCTGACGGGGAGAGTGGAGGTGTCGTGGGTGGAGGAAAGGGAGGAGGTAGAGGTCACCGGCACTAGGGGAGGTCGGCGGCATTTTCCGGCCACCGGGAGGGGGCTGGGTTGTGGGAGGGGGAGGAGGAGGGATTGGTTTTTTTTTTTAATAATTTCAATATAATTAAAAAAAAATAAAAAACTAACTATAGTTAAGGAAATAACACTTATCAATGTTAATCAATAATTTAGGTTTACCATTGATAATAAAATTTAAGAATGTTTACCACTTAGAAAATGGAAAAGTTGGAGTTCACCAAAGAGAATTTCCCTTTTTTTTATTTTCCTTCAATTTATATTGGATCCGATTAATTTCAATTCGAGCCAATTGTACCAGCATTTATCTAGCATGATAGATATATAGACATGAGCGATTTGCGGGACAGTGGGAGCTTGATGGTTAGAATGTTACACATACAGAAATAATAAAGTCTGTATTTCGGTAAGTACAGATAGTGGAGCATTTATCTTGATTTCGGTTATATTATACTTGTAGGGAATATTTCAAGCGTTATCCCTAGCTTGAACCCCACTGTGATCATACACTAAAGTACGGTGGCGTCCAAAGGGAAAGAAGATAGAGCAAAAGAGTCGCCATCAAGTTTTAGGAACTTGTAAACCGTTCACAGGGTGAAGCTTACACTCCTTAACGATCCAGGAGATCGTCAACTCCAATAGGTCTGGAACCATGACTGGTAGTTCGGGGATGAAGGTACAAATCCAACCTAAAAGAGATTGAATCTGCCCTAATAATAGACCTCTATTTTATTCTGATCATATTCATGTGCGCTTCCTGACTAACATGCAATCAATAGGATTAACCCTAAACCTGTTTATCTATGTTGGTTGAATATTAATGCATAAATAAAACTATTATTGGCGATCACTTGAATTATAATCATTTTAACCCTAAACAAGATTATTAATTACTCCCTCCGTTTTTTTTATATGCATCACTTGGTGATGCGCGGAGTTTTAGAAGGGTAATATAATATTGTGAGTGGATGAATAATTTATTATAGTATAAGTAAGATGGGGACCATGAAAGAGAAAGAATGTGAGGGAGAATAAATATTTTTATTATATAACTGGGGACCATAGAGGAGATAGAAATAATAAAATAATTTAAGTGGGGTTTAAAGTAAGAGAGAGAAGTGATAAAATATAGTATAAAGTTTCCAAATAAGGAAGTGATGCATTTAAAAAAAAACACCCATAAAAGGGAAGTGATGCATATAAAAAAAAAACGAAAATTCCATCAAATACCCCTGAGTTATTTTTTTATTCACCAAATACCCATCAAAACTTTCAAATTCACCAAATACTCCTGAGTTTAAGAAAAATGTCATCAAATGCCCTTAATGACTAACGGCGGTTAACACCGTTAGTCATTAATGACTAATATGTCACGTGACAGCCTCTAAGTGGTTGTTGTAATATTAATTAATTAATTATTAAAAAAAACTTTAAAAATAAATAAAAAAACTTTAAAAATAGAAAAAAAAAATTATAAAAAAAAAAAAAATTACCCCAACCACCCAAGACCCACCCCACCCCCAACGGCTAACCACCGGCCACCACCCCCAGACCCTGCGCCGGTGGTCCATTTTCGCCGGCGAGGGCAGCCCCCACCCTCCGACACCCCCATCCCCTACCCCCAGCCCCTTCTCCCTCCGTTTCCCCTCCCCTTAAACCCCTCCCCCACCTCGAACAACCCCCCTCCCTTCATGGCCGGCGCCCAAACCCCCACCCCGGCGCCGGCGAACCAATTTCGCCCCGCCCCCTGCCATCCCCACCCCTTTTCCCCCCTAAACCACCACCCAAAAAACCCTTTAATCGAAAAAACCCCAAATCAAAATCTAGGGTTTCGATTTGGGGGTTTTTCGGTTTTTAAGGTGGTGGTTTAGGGGGGGAAAGGGGTTGGGATGGCGGGGGGTGGGGCGAAAAAGGTTCGCCAGCACCGGGGAGGGGGTTTGGACGCCGGCCGCGAAGGGGGGGGGGGTTTCGAGGGATGGGGAGGGGTTTAAGGGGAGGGGAAACGGAGGGAGAGGGGGCTGGGGGTAAAGGAGGGGGTGTCGAGGATGGGGGGGCTGGACTCGCCGGCGACCGGTTCCGGCTAGGAGATGGCGGCCGGCGCTGGCGCCGGCGCCGTCTGCAGGGGTGGTGGGGCGGGGTGGGTTTAGGGGGTGGTGGGGGTATTTTTAAAAAAAAAATTTAAGTTTTTGTTTTTATTATTTTTAAAGTTTTTTTAATAATTAATTTATTTATATTAGAACAACCAATTGGATGCTGCCACGTGACGTATTAGTCATTAATGACTTGAAAATTTTGATGGGTATTTGTTGAATAAAAAAATTACTTAGGGGCATTTCATGTAATTTCCGTAAAAAAAAACGGAGGGTGTATCTTATTAAGCGTGATTACAAGTACCAATTAACTTTAAACATGCATAAAAGGCGTGATCAAACAAGAAATAATAATAAGTATCAAGCAACATGATGTTAACAAATTATATAAAAGTTATCCGTCAATTAACAAATAACATGAAATAATTCGTTAATTAACAAATTATATAAAACAATTCGTAAATTAACAAATTACGTGAAACAATTCTTAAATTAACAAATTAGGTTAAACAATTCGCTAATTAACAAATTACATTAAACAATTCGTTAATTAACAAATTACGTTAAATTATATTATGCAACACAACAATAATCATAATCATAATCATAATTATCATTACATTAAACAATTCGTTAATTAACAAATTACGTTAAACAATTCGCTAATTAACAAATTACGTTAAACAATTCGTTAATTAACAAATTATGTTAAATTATATAATTCAACACAACAATAATCATAATCATAATTAACATAATCATGTTAAAGCATAATATTAATAGCAAGATCTTAGGTATGATACTAACAAGATTAATAACAAACCTTAGCATGTTACTAAGCATCAAAAATTTAATATTTAGCCCTAACATGAATATTAGGAAAGAAAATAGGAAGAATCGCAGGAATCATAATTGATATAAGCAAATCACCCTAAATATCATACTAAAGAAAGCATCCTAACATGATAATAGGATCATCCTAAACATGATACTAGGAATCAATAAAACAATCTAAGCATGGATTTTATATCATAGAATCAATAAATCATTAAACTTACTTTGATGCCTCGTATCTCTTTCTAGTAACAAAATACACACGTTAGTAACTTCGAGGAAAATAATAAAATCAAACAATTAAATTAAATAATAATTGAAATAAAGATTTGGCACCAAACTCTCAGAAATTAAAACCTTTCACGTTTAGGGCAAAGGCAATTTCGAATTATGCTAGGTGTTTCTTGGTCTTGTGAATGCGGAATTTTTTTTTAGAGAAGGCTAGTTTAAAAAAGAGAAAGAGAGAACAAACTTTAGCTTAGAAGAGAAGAGAATTAGAGAGTTGTTGATATTTGATGATTGAAAACATATTTTTAAGAGGCTATTTATAAATAAATTTAGTCGGATGGATAAAAAAACGAATCAGAGTTTCAACGAGAATAAAACTCAACTAGCGTCAGACGCTAGTCATTAGCGCCAAGCGCTGAAGATTAGCGCCAGGCGCCAAGCCGTAGCGCCAGGCGCTAACGCTTGGCGTCAGGCGCTAATAATTAGTTTCACGCATTTTGTTTTTATCATATCTTTTGATCCGAAAGTCCAAATAAGGCATATAATATGTCGTTGAAAATCTCTTGAATTCTACTTTCCAACCCAATTATAATAAAATTAAAATCTTTTGTAGATAAAAAGATATGGCCGAAATAGTGGGAGGGTGTCAGTTTTGGATAGAGTTTCATATCTCATTCATATCTTTTTCGTTATAGCTCGGATTTAATATTATAATATATTTTTGGAAATATAATTTCAAGATCTATCCAACCATATAATATTTGGATAAAAATTATGAGGCAAGAAAATAAAATCTGAATATATTCCACTTCGTACAAAACAAGGATTCTAAAAATGAGTATTTTTATTCAATTTCAAACTCTTTAAAACGTAATTATCAATCCTAACTCCATTAGGATTTAAAAGAATCTTCTATAGTATTCTAGAAGACTATAATCAATCTTAATAGCTTTAGGAATGATAATTAACAATAGTCCCTTCTCTAGATCATTGGGCTGCATATAAAAACCAAACCGGACCCAGTTTAGTATTTTGGCCATAACTTCCTCGTTATTCATCGGAATTGCGCTTAAAATATATAGTTGAAAAGGTCTTTTAAAGCCCCATCCAAATACACTATTATTTTAGCCTTATCATGGACCAAACTAAATTGGAATGCACGTTTTTCATAAATAAGGTAAGAATAGAAATATTTTCAAAAACAGAATGAAGAGATATTTTAATAAAAACATCCTCATCACTAGACTTTTCACACTTTCGCGTTAGTCGATAATTAAATGACATGAAAGGTATTTATCACTGGGTTTGGTTTTGGGGAGACACATTTGGGTGTCTACAATACTGTATTGGCAGCGTGTATTTCTGATCACCATACCAATGCATGGCTTTAACCACGACGTGATAAAGATGAGTGTAGACATGCATGTTATGGAACTTACTTTATTTTGTCTTTTTCTTCCTTTTCAATCATTTTTTTTTCTTTTCTCTTTTTCCTTTTTTTTCTCATCTTATGTATTTTTGTATAACTTTTTTATTTCAGTCTAGTTTGTGTGTTCCTTTGTCAATTTTTGATGTACAATTGTCAATAGTGAATTAACGTTACTTTTTTATCCCCCCCGGTTGATATTGTATCCAATAAATTTCAATTTGGACCAATTGTATCAATATTTATCTGACGCTAATTAGGACAGCTGGATTTCATACGCGTCATATATTGCATTTCACTACTCAAAACACTATTTGACACTATGCAAACACTATTTGACACTATTCCAAATAGTAATTTCCGTTATGATAATTCACTTTGCCGAAGTGAATTTGGTCTTCTGTTTTATTTGTTTTCCTGTTGTTTTGATCCAGTTTTGTATCTTTTGTCTTTTTTTTTACGACTATGATAAATATAAATTTGTGTTTTAGTAGAATAAAGCGAGATAAGGGTTCACCCTTTTTTTTAAGGTCATTCGGCCAAGGGAATATATTTTACTCTTGACTACCTTAAATTTATGTCGTATGACTTAATATTGTATGATGTATCATCACGTTGACCATGTCAATCTTATGATTTTATATGATTTACTTTAATTTGTACTTTTAGTAAGGGTTATTATTTGGAGAGAAGAGAGAAAGAGAGGTGGTACCAATGCTTGAACCCTGGACCTAGACTTCAGAGGTTTCATTCTCTTACCACTAGTCCACAAGGTAAGCTGGTAGTAAGGGTTATTATTTGAAATGCTTGTATTTATAAGATTTTGTCATATGTTTAGATGTTCTTGGGTAAATTTATATGTATTATCTAATACTGGCAGGGGTTATTTTTCTTTTTACTTTTTTACTTACTCTAAAATATTTTGTCCAACCCAATTAGTTTTGTAACCTAATGTCTTTGTGTATCTTTTAGAGATGAAATCTCGGAGCTGATTTTTATTGTATAAGTGTTGTTTTAACACCTTGGTGAGTATAATAGTCACTAATTAAATTTGGGCACCCTATTATCGTATACCATGTGAGTATTATTTTTGAGTTATGACATGACTTGGTCATATATTTTCTTTTTTATATACCACGGCATTTTAGAACCTTTTTATTATGTGAATATTATTGTTGATTTTATTACGGTTTTCTTTATCAGTTTAAGTGTCGCAAAACAGATTCAGTAAGTTTGTTACATATAAAACGAAAGAATTTAATATCAAGATTCTCATTATTACCAAAATCTTAATATTTACCAAAATAATCCTTGAATTTTAATTTATTTACTTTTTTTTATTTACAAATTAACCCCTTTATTTTCCTATAAATACCCCCCTAATTCTCAAGTTTTAAACCACCAAAAAATTCCTACAAATTCTCTCTCTAAAATTCTCTCTAAAAGATTTTCTCCTATAATCTTTGCTTTAGCTAAAATCTCCCTAATTTAGCTTTATTCTTAAATTAGTAGCTTATTAAGAGCATCGTATAATTAAATTGATAATGTTATTTTTATTTAAGTATTGTTATCATCTTTAATTCCTATAAAAAAAAAACAAAAATATTTCAAGTTCAAGAATTATTTTTCTTTATTATCCTTGTTTAAAAAATATATTAGTTTAATTGCTTAAGTATTCCTAGTGTATATTAAAAACAAAAAAAGGGGTTTGTTTCGCAAGATTTAGCTTTTTTTTCAAGTTTATTTTCTCTAATAAAAAAAATTAAAAAATTAAAAAGTTCTTTAGCTTTATTTTTGCATTAATTTCTTTTAGTATCTCAAAACAAAAAAAAAAAATCACTTAGTCTCTTTTATTGCACTTTAATTAAGGAGTGATCATCTTTTCATTCTTGATAAGTAAGAAGGGTTATCCAAAAAATTGCTACATCTAGTTCGAGGTATTATCTTTATTCCTTTCTTAATTTCCTTAATTATTATTATTATGCTAAATAATGTGTTTGTTTTCATGTGATGTTACCAATAGGGGTAATGACGATATTAGGTGCTAAATTAGCCCTAAATCTTTCATTACTCCACATTAGAAAGCCAAGCCTATTTGTGAGGTGATAGGTTACAAAGTGGGGGGTTAATTGCATTTTGCATTGTATCTCTTTATAATGCATTTTAAATATGAAAGGTTAATACATTCACGTGACTGCCTAATATATATTTTAAATAATGATTTATTTCTTAAAGTGAGCTTAAAGACCTAAGGAATTAAGAGTTTAAGCAAAGGTTGTTCAAGAGTAAAGGATTATTTACCACGTCCCTAAGATGGCCTGTGAAGTAACCCTTATAACCAGAATCAGTTCCATTTATTTATCTCAAGTGATAGAAATTTTCAAGAGTTTTCCAACCATATCTCACAATAGTTTTTTTTATTTTAATATGATTTTTTATGATTTTTTTAGTTCAAGCTATCAAAGAGATGAAATATGCACGTTTTCCTCTTAATTGCTTTTTAAAATTGTATTAATTTCTTTTTAAGAAACTAATGGTGGTATGGAACCTATATTACACTATATTATATATATACTCCTTAACTTATGAAGTTTCAATTAAAATGTCTTTAATCTTATTTTAAAAATGATTTTAGAACTAAGAGTTTGAACATGCCTTAATTCTAAGTGTTTTTAAGAAACTTTAATCTTATTTTAAAGAAGACTTCAGAAATAAGAGCCTTTAATTCTAAATATCATTGTTTTAAAAATCTTTAATCTGATTAAATGATGTCGTAAGGACTTTAATTTTATTTCAAGATGACTTCAGAAATAAAAGCTTTAGCAAACATTGTTTCTTTTATAATTTCGTGAACCTTTTTATTTCAACCCTTTTGCGACACAAGAATGAATCATAACTTTGCTTGTTTGTTTTTGATAAGTAATGATAGTTAATATGAGGTTATGGCCTCATTTCCAAACATGAGGTTAAGATTAATTATTTAGTTGTATAAGGTTGTAACAATTATCCATCTCCACAAAAATAAACTAATATCCCATCATAATTACCCGATGGATTAATTGACAATCGGATATGATTAAATAGTTTATTGTTCCCTTTTATTTGGAAGTAAGGCCTTGACAGGTGTCGTGTTTTATTTGGTCCATTTCATTAAGCCTAAACACATAACCCTTAAAACCTTATAAAAATTACCCTTGAGTGATTTTTAAACCCAAAGTGAGATTATATAGTGAACCCTTACAGTTTCACTCCAAAAAATGCCTTGACCCACTTAAAAGTCGTCAATCGGGACACATTTGTTGAATTGTCTTGTTCAAAAGACATTTTTGGTGATCACTAATCGGGGTGATTTTCTTCAACTAAGGTGGTTCATTTTACTTTTATGAGTGAATCCGTCAAAGATCACTAAAATCCCACTTACAAAAATGACATTTATGTCAACAACCCAAATTAAAAACCCAATGGAATTGGTTATTTAAAACATAGCACCTATCCGAACTACGAAGGGTTTGATCCGTGAGTGAATTCAAAACCTCACTATGATCGGTACGTAGTGCAACTTTGGTGCTCAAACCTACCTTATATTAATTATTTTTTTTATGTGGTTAATATGTCTTAAAACTTGATTTTTGACAACGCAATAGTAAGAGCCCGTTCCTTAGAACGGAAGGGAAGACGAGTTCCAGACGTTCGATTCTCTTAACCTAAACCTCGAACCCTGTGCCTTTCTTTTTATGGAGTTAGCGGTTGTTTTATTTTAAGATTTATTTCTTAAAATTGACTGTTTTTTTAATACGTCCTTATTCGGATAAAAATAAGGTGGTGACTCTAAGTTTTGTTTATAAGTCTTATCACACACTTAAGTGGAACCTTTTATAGACTAATTTCTGTCCACTAATAACCAGGTACCACAGGGTCGAACTCAGGATCATCTGCCTCCTCTATATGGTTCAGGTGACTCTAGTTCAGGTTCTACCTACATGAACTCTTCCTCTTCCTCCTCATTAGAAGATATTTCTATAATAATTGGAGTTGGAGGTGGATTTAGGTTAGAAATCTCCATGAGTGAACAATCTACCTCCCCTTGCTCTCCATTCTCTGCTTGACCACCCTGTGAAGAAGAAGAAGAAGAAGAGGCATTCTCTGAATGATGACTAAGAAAAGGGGGATTTTGCCCCACTGGATTTTCATAATAATATTTAGAGTATGGAAGATTTAATTGTCGAAAATGGGCTTTCTCTACCTTAACAAGGTAGGAAATCAAAAATCTGTAATCAGAGTACCATTGTCCATAATAGTCCCTATATTTGTAGTAATTTGGGATCTCCCTTGGTAAGTAGAAATCATCAAATTTGGCTTTGACAGCATAATAAGGAGGCTCATCAGGCAAACAACGGACAATCATAGCTGATATACAATCAGAGCTATCAAAAACCCTGTCCCTTATAACATTGCTCTTGTAGGTAGGAACAGTAAAGCGAATCTTTTGAACACAATCATAGGGATGTTCATTAGGTTTCTTAGTGAGAGAGACTAATTTGGTGTATTTGCTAGGAAGATTCGACATCCTGTAAAGAAAAGACTTAGAAAAGAATTCCCTTTCCCAAAGAAAACAAAATAATACAGTTCTTGCATGAATTAGGTTCAATGTTCAATCAAACAATTTTCTTATTTCTAAACACATAAATACATATCCTCAAGAAATATATCCACATGATTAAACATCCACAACCTAAATATTGATGCATACAAGAACATGATTATTTCTAACTTATATGCCCAAATCTTTCCTACTATACCCATTCTCACCAACATGCTTTTAAAAATTGTAAACACATAATATATACATACCTTAATCCTTGCTTTCCTGCAAAAGAACAAACTAAAATAAATATTTTGACTCCTTTTTAATTTATATTTTCGAAAATAAGAAAGACCAAGAAAATTTTTGGCCTCCCCCCCCCCCCAAAAAAAAAAAAAAAAAAAAAAAAAAAAAAAAAAAATCGGACATCCCCAAGTAAAAAAAAATTTCGGTCCTTATTTAAAATAAAAAAATAAAAATTGGACACTTTTATAATTTAAAAACAAAAATCGGTTTTAATTTAATCAAATAAATATTTGATCTTCTCAAAATAAAATAAAATAAATCTCTTAAAATTTTCACCAAAAAATAAGTACTTGGCCAAGTTTAAAATTAAAACACGTTTTTGGCTTTAGTGGTAATAAAATCTCAACCAAACTCCCAAATACCACTTTTGTAACACCCTAGAAATTCTTTTCTTTTAAAATACCTGTTTTGCCCTGTTTAAAAACTTTAAATAGGAACATCTAAGATATTACCGCCACCGAGGAAACGGCTAAGGCAACTATCAAAGACACACAACGGAAGACTAATTTCAAAATCATTCAAAACAAGTCAACTTGAAAAGTCAACCAACGAAAGTAAAGTCAAAACCAAAGTCAAACGAAGTAAAATAAAATCAACCTACAACTTGGAACCACTGTAGGCCCTTATTAAAACCAAACTAACTTCAAAACCTTGTGTTAGTCTCATGAATAATGATATCATAAATAATTAAATCATTAAACACATCATAAACTTATGGAAACTAGCATGATTTGCTCTTCACTGATGCCCATTCATAAATATGGTTCATCACCTGAAAAGCTTCTCTCTACTTGTTTCCACTACTCTCCATTAAAAATGGGTCATCATAGGGCCAAGGTAAAGACAAGGTCAATAAATACACAAAACACAAAATTAGCAAAGCTGAGTACATAACCGCAATTAACACACTAACATGCAATTACCTATCAAAACACAACTTACCTTGTTGCACCTGTTTTTCAAGCATACAACATTCAACAAAACTTCTCAACTAGACAACTACATAATTTATCTAGCGTTGACTACGCATCGAATGGGTTTCCCAACTAACCTCCCCCAATAAATGAGGTTACTGACACGGGAGCTAACCGTGTCAGCATCAATACCCACTCGTAAGTGGCGAAATTCCTGCGCATAATAATAATAAAAGGAATGTAAATCGTCCTGTACTCCAGTAGATGTTATGGATAAAATAAAACCGCATAACTCCTCCCCATATGTTCATACTCAAGGTATATAAGTTCCAAGAGTTTTGGTGCGTAATCTCTTTCACTTTACGTTATTTACATGTTATGAAACTTGGTGATGACTCTCAAACCATAATCATTCAATCAACAATAATTATTCAAACAATCAAATATACCAATTTAATTCTTGAATAATTAGTGACCACATAACATTTAATGTTGAACCCTTTTAAATCTACCTAGTTGTCAATAAGATAAACGCATAAAGCGCCTCAAATTCTATCCCTCGGTGTTAAAAACACCTTAAGTGCACTAAGTCACCAACATAAAATTTATTCCTTGTGTACTTAGACACTTACATAGCTCATTTCCCATGCTTAAAGCATCAATAAAAATTATAAGAACCATAATAAAATTCTCTTTTAATATTCCAAACCAAATTAAACATTTAGTTTAATTAAACATGCTCTCTACCATGCCATGAATAAAAATGTGGTTCACAAACAATATTCCAAACTATAATTTTCCAACCATTAATCCATCACAAATAAATCATGCTTCATAATTCAATCACCAATAAAAACCAAATCACAATTTCCATTCCAAGTCTAGCATGATACTTCTTGTAACAATTAGCATGCTACTACCTCAATAAAATTATGCTAAGTACGCGAACGTACCTTGTATACGATCTTAAATCGCCACGACTAATAGAAATCACTCACTTCGAAATCTCCTACAATTTGAAATCATAGAAGAGTATTAATATCCTCTCTACACAAATTTCCAGCAATACATACTATTATTAAACCCCTCATGTACTATTATTAAACCCCTCATAATTTAAATAAAATAAGCTGAAATTATATTTAAAACATCATACTTTAACGGTTTAACCCAAATTAATGGGTAATTAAAATTTCTTAAAGAAAGTTGATTATTAATGCACTACCAAAAATTTCAGCATTCTATTTTAATGAAAACTTGTTGTAATTGGGCCTTAAAACACTTAAATCAAAGGTTTAAACCATTGTATACATAATCCTTCAATAATTAATAATTTATGAATCTAGGGTTTCAAAATTGGGGGTTTTCAATTAAAAATAAAATCTGAAAATTAAATTACATTATACTCATAATCAAACATCATAATCTAATCACAAAACTCATAATTAATATAAGATCTAGGATTAAATTGGTTTTTAAAACAAAATATTTAATTTTTTTTTGTTCGAAAAAACCGAGCATCCGACAGAAGAAAGAAAAAGAAAAAGAATAATAAGGAGAAGGGAGATACGTTTACCTTGGGTTTTCTCCACTCTGGGCAAAGTTTGATTTGCCTCAAGCGTTGAATATTTATACCCCTTCTCTAGAAACCCTTCTTCCTAAACTTTCCCTTTTTTAATTTTTGCTAATCCCTTCCTTAATAAAACTTTACTAAAATAAAACTTTCTTTAATTAAACCCCAACTTAAATAAAATAATTAATTAAATAAACTTTCCTTTTATAAATATTTCTAAACTTATTAAAATGAATAATTAAATACTTTAAATAAAACCTTTCAATTCATGTAAATACTTCTCAAAATACTTATTTTAAATAAAATACGTATAAAAATACGGGGTATTACACTTAACTTTGTATAACTTTTAATTTTATTACATATACTATATAATCATTACACATCATTTTTAAAAAAATAAACTTCTCAACTGTACATTTGATGAGTGACATTTATGCCACGATTAAGGTTCATTTTGATGGTCATTTTCCCACATTTGCGGCTTGTTTGCATCCTTTTCTTTGCACTTAGTTCCCTTTCCCTTTATGCATCTTCTTTCCCAGATTTTGCCCCTTTTTCCTACTCTTTACTTTAATTTCCATGCTTATGCTTTGTAGGAACCATTGGGGTTTTCAAGAGGAGGAAGTTAAGCTCAAGGGAAGCTGAAGGAAGCAAGATTCAGAAGAGGTTCGGCCGAACCTCCTGAAGGTGTGGCCGAACCAGGGTGTGGCCGAACATGCTCAGTGGTTCGGCCGAACGTCGAGGCAGGGTCAAGAAGCAATTTGGCAATTTTGCAGGAGTGGTCGAACCACAGAAGTTCGACCAGACTAGGATCAGGGAGGTTCGACCGAACCTACCCATGGTTCGGCCGAACCTACCCTGTAGTCCGGCCGAGCCTTCCCATGGTTCGGCCGAACCTACCCTGTAGTACGTCCAAACCTTCCCATTGTTCGGTCGGACCATTCCTCTTTTTCAGCTGGCTCTGTACGGAATATATAAGTCCCATCTTAGAACGTTTTGATGAAATTTTTTTAGATTAACTTAGTTTTAATTTTCTGCACTTTTAGCTTAATCTAGAGAGAGAAACACTATTAGTCTTCATTTGGTGGAGAGAGAAAGTGTGGATTTCTTCATTGATGAACTTGGATTTTGAAGAAGAAGCTTGTTTAATCTTTTGTAGATCTTCAACTTCAATTAATGAGCAATCTCTTACTCTTTCTCTTTACTTTTGCATTTAATTTTGCTTGTTTACTTTGATTTTCCTACTTTTCCTATTAATCATGTTGATGCTTATTGATTTGATGATTGATATTGTTCTGAACATGATTTGTGAGTAGTCTCTTAGCCAAGGGTGTGGGGATGGTGTAGTTGCTAATTGTTCATGCTTATAATATTGGGATTAAGTTAATTGTGATTAAAATCTTTGCATGCTTGATATTCTTTGATCTTCTTGCAAGTGCACATTGTTAGTTGATTAAAGGTGAATCTTTGCTAACAAGAAACGGAAGTTGGCTTAGTTAGGATTCATTACTATCAATTGTTCTTTGATTGCACCTCCCAATATATGGTTCTAGTGTGGAAACATAGAGGCTATGTTAGGAGAAACCGATTAACCCCGAAGGCGGTTAGATTGAACCTTATATCGATATTCATGCATGTTTAGTTCACTATTAATTTGCTTTTATGTTATTGCATGATCAAGCGGCATCTACATCTACCCATCTCCCTTGGTGTTTAGTTATATTGATTTTAACTCGTTTTATCTTTAGTTTAATCTCTTAGTCATTCCTATCCTTTGTCCCGAGATAGCTTAAAGTCTAGTGATGAATGCGGTGTTTATGTGCTTCTCCCTGTGGTTCGACCCCTCTTCTTACCATATACTTTTATTAGGATAAGTCGAGTGTTAAAAATTGTATTTGATTTAGGTATAGTTGTCTGACGAGGCAATTATTCCTCTATCAAATTGGCGCCGTTGCTGGGGAGACGGCTTCCATTGCTATTTCATTGCTTGTTTGAGATTATCTCATCTTTTATTTGTTAGTGTTTGCTACTTTTGTTACTTGTCAGTGCTTACGTTCTTCTTAGCTTTGTTGTATGAACAGAGGACGAACCCGCTCAAGATCTTTGATTCCCATCGATCAAGAGCTAGAGAGGTCTTTGTCCCTACTTCGAAGAGAAGCAAGAGCAAGGAGTAGAAATTCTCACACCCCGACGAGAGAAGTAAGAGAACTAGAAGATACTCCACCCTCTTCACCCTCAAGTGAAGAATTAGATAGCCCTAACTCATCATCGAGTCCGGAAATCAACCCTTTCTCAAACTATAATTTCGAGAGTGAAGAAGGTCCTAAAATGGGAGAGAATATGCCTTTGAGTCGTCTTGGGGCTCCCGAAGCCTTTAGAGCACAAAGTGGGATCCTAACTCCTACTACTCAAGCCAACAATTTTGAGATCAAGCCTAATTTGATTGCTTTGATTGAGAGGAAACAATTCTCGGGTGGAAAGTTTGAGAGTCCTCATGAGCACTTAAAAGATTTTGAGAAATATTGTGACACGGTAAAGGTCAATGGAGTAACTCAAGAATATATTCGCCTCAAGATGTTTCCATTTTCACTAATTGGGAGAGGTCTAGAATGGCTAGAGAAGGAGGTGCCCCCTAATTCTCTCACAACATGGGACCAAGTGACTACGACTTTCTTGAGGAGGTTTTATAACCATAGGAAGACCACCGAGTGTAGGCGTCGCTCGAAGTACGCCTACGTTAAAGCATGTGGTGAATATGCTTGGCACTCATAAGAAGTGGGAATTGACATTACGATTAGGGACAAATAAAGTAGGGAGCCGCCAACAAGTTTTTTAAGGAACTTGTAAGCTGTTCACGGATCATAAAAAGGCAACCACGATTAGGGACAACGATAGGCAACAACGATTGACCCGTGAAGGTTACACCCCATTCATAATCCATGAGATTACTAACTCCATATGGTTCAGAACCACGAAAGGAGGATCGGGGATGATGGTACAAAGTGAGTCATGGAATCACATTCGCCCGTAATAGCCTCTACTCGATTCTTATAGTGAAAAGTGATTCCTGTGATCTCAAAGGCATACAAACAAAGATTCAATTTGCTCCAAACTATCATTAAGCTAAATTGGTTTAATATTAATGCAACACATAATTCTAAAATATTGTGATCACTTGAATTAACAACAAGATTAAAAAGGAACCTAAACCGGTTGTCCAAATTATCTTATTAGGCGTGATTTCGAATTACATATTCCCTTTAAACATGCAATATAGTGATCAATAAATAATAATAGAATAAACATTAATATTGGAAGCAATTCAACAATAATAATGTTAGTCAAATCAAATATAAAATTAACCTAATCATGATACTAGCAATATTAAAATAAAATAAGAGTAATTAAATTAATTAATTACTCACATTCTGCGCGTTCCTTTAAATTGCTACATCATGAATAAACTGTTAGTAACTTCAATAAAAAAATATAAAGCAAATGAAAATTAAATTAAATTAATATACATTTGATTTGGTCCAAACCATCAGTTATTTATACCTTTCACGCCTTGGTTTAGGGACGAAACCTCGGGTTTAGTATAGACTCCTTGGAGTGCTTAAGGGAAAAATGGTGTAATTAGGAATATAGGTTTAAGGATTAGAATATGAGAGAGAGAGAGAGAAGAATTTGAATAAAAAAGAGAGGAAGAGAGAAGGATTTGATGATCAAGCTTGTTGATGAATGGAAAAGGGGATATATGACCTCTATTTATAGAGAAAAAAGAAGGGTCGAAGAAAACAAGATAAGATCCGAATTAAATCGGAATAAAACTCGATAGACTGCAGTTTTGCGGTTTTGTTTTTATCATATCTTACGATCCAGAAATTGGAATATGATAAATGAGATATGGTTGGAAATATCTTGAAGTCTACTTTCTAACCCAATTAGAATCAGATTAAAATATTTTATAGAACAAAAGATATTGCCGAATTAGTGAGACGATGTCAGTTTTGGAAAGAGTTTGACATTTTATTCATATCTTTTCCGTTATAGCTCGGAATTGATATTATAATATATCATTGGAAAGATAATTTGGATAAAAACTATGAGGCACGAAAATAATATCTGTCTATCTTTGAACGTCTTTCAATTATGACTTTCAAAAAAAGGAGTTTTATTCAATTTCAAACTCTTTAATCTTATCTTTTCAAAACGGATAATTAGGATATTGTAGAAACTTGTAGAAGCTTCTAATTAATCCTAATTGGTTTGGGAATTGGATTAAATCATTTGGACCCTCCACATGATCATTGGGTCGTAGGTAAGGTGGGCTTAAGTTCGGTTTGGGCTCAATTTAATATTTTGGCCATAACTTATTCGTTTTAACTCGGATTTGGGCTTATAATATATCGTTGGAAAGCTCTTTTAAAGACCCATCCAACTATTCAATCATTGGACCCATATTATGGAACAAAATTAACTGGATTAAACATTTTTATAAAAAGGACACGAAATGAATGATTTTAAAGGACACGAAATGAATTATTTTGGGTTTAAAGGCACGTAAAGAGGAAAATAAGTTATGGTTTGGGGAAATGGACTAGGAATTGGGTTGGTTTATGAAATGGAAATATGGATTTAAGCACTTCAAGATTAAATACTCAACCCGACCAATAATGGCTGTGAAAGGTTGTTCATCATCGAGTTTGGTTTTGGGGAGACATTTTTAGGTGTCTACAGAAGCCCCCACTTTGACTGAGTTTGTGAAAACGTCAGTTTCAAAAACAAAAGTCAAAGTAGTCGATAGGGACGGAGAATGATTTAAGACGTTCCGCGATCCTATCACTCTGTATATGCCGATACCTACAGAAAAATGTTAATTCCACAGATAAAAGAGTAAAAGGATAGAATACGTATCTGGCACCAGTGTATCGGTGAAAAATGAGTTTGGCAGCTTCCTATGCTTGAAAGAATCCACCGGATGACGTTTGTAGAAACGCTTTCCATGCCTGAGGAAATCCGACAAATGAGTTTGGTAGCTTTCTAAGCCTGAAGAAACCTACCGAATGACACTTTCCATGCTTGAGGAAAGTCGACATATGATTTTGTTGTTTTTCTACGCTTGAAGAAATCCATCGATAATGCTTTCCATGCTTGAGGAAAGCCGACAAAGGAATTTAGCGGTTTTCTATGCTTGAAGGAATCCACCGGATAATACTTTCCATGCTTGAGGAAAGTCGACAGATGATGAGATTGCAAGTCTCTATGTATCGAGAACCTTGCGTCATGAAATGATGGTGGTTCGATTGTCCCCGAACGTGGGCTGTAGATGGTTGGCTTTTCCATTAACGTGGGCTGTAGATGGTCCGCTTGTCCCCGGACGTGGGTTGTAAATGGTCCGCTTGTCCCCGGACGTGGGCTGTAGATGGTTCGCTTGTCCCCGGACGTGGGCTGTAGATGGTCTGCTTGTCCCCGGACGTGGGCTGATTGTAAATGGTCCGCTTGTCCCCGGACGTGGGCTGTTAATGGTTCGCTTGTCCCCGAACGTGGGATGTAAATGGTCCGCTTGTCCCCGGACGTGGGCTGGTTGTAAATGGTCTGCTTGTCCCCGGACGTGGGCTGTAAATGGTCCGCTTTTCCCCGGACGTGGGTCGTATATGGTCCGCTTGTCCCCGGACTTGGGCTATAGATGGTCCGCTTGTCCCCGGACGTGGGCTGGTTGTAAATGGTCCGCTTGTCCCTGGACGTGGGCTGTAAATGGTCCGCTTGTCCCCGGACGTGGGCTGTAATTGAGACCTGCAAAATAAAATTTGCCAAGGGACTCGTATAGACTATGATTGACTTGACCAACTGACTTGACCAAGTTTGACTTGACACGACATGACATGACATGAGTATGACTTGTGATTGTGTGTGTATAGTTTGAGAGTGTTTGTGCAGACACAAGCAATCGAAAATGCAAAAGCAAAAATTTTCCATCATTTTTGTTATGAGACGAGTGGAGGGTACCGACTTTCTCCCGAAAAGGAAAGACGTGAAAAATGAAATTTTATTTTCGAACTTCCCTCGATAAAAATTTTGAAATTTTTTTTGAACTTCCCCAAAATAAAATTATGAAAAAGGGAAGAAGTTTTGAACTTTCTCCTTGAGCAAGACGAAATGAATCGTATGGATTGAATTGCTTTTCTTGAAAGTGAACGTTGCTTAGGTCAAGGAGCTAAGAACGATATACTTTGTGTAGACACCCATTTGTGTCTCCCCAAAACCAAACCCAGTGATGAGTACCTTTCACGTCGAATCATAATCGAATGAAGCGAAAGTGTGGAAAGTCTAGTGTTGCGGAAAGTTTTTATTTTCTTTTCTCTTCTCTCTGTTTTTGAAAACTTATTTTAAGAAAACAGCCAATCCAGTTTGGTTGGTCCATGATATGGGTCCAATAGTAGTGTAGTTGGATGGGGCTTGCAAAGACCTTTCCAACGATATATTATAAGCCCAATTCCGATGAATATTGAGGAAGTTATGGCCAATTTACTAAACTGGGCCCGGTTTGAGCTTTGTGTACGGCCCAATGATCTAGGGGAGGGCCTAATATGATTTATCATTCCTAATGCAATTAGGAATGGTTTTAGTCTTCTAGATTCTTCTAGAGGGTTCTTTTCATTCCTAATTCGATTAGCATTGATAAATTGACTTTTGTTGACTTTTTAGAGTTTTAATCAAAATCAAATAGCATTTTCGAAGAAATTATATGATTTTATCCTCCAGTACGGTAAACTTATCGGATTTGCGAAAACGCGTTAAAATCAGGCTTGGCGCCTAACCCCAGGCCTTGGCGCCTGGCGCTAGTGTTGGTGCCTGGCGCCAGCTAGCCAGGGTTGGCGCCAGCTCTGTTTTCTAAGCGTCAGACTCTGTTTTGTTTATTTTATCTTTTTGGCTGATTTTCTTTATAAATATCGTATTAAAAAACTTCGTTTTCATTCACCAATTCTCACGAATTCTCATCTACAATTAGTTTTCATTCGCAATCTTTAATTCTCTAATTCTCTCTTAATTCATTCATCTTTCTTCTCTAAACTTTGCTTGTCCATACAAAATTCCGCATTCACAAGATCTAGAAACACCTAGCCATATTCGAAGTTGCCTTCGCTCTAGACGTGAAAGGTTTAATTTCTGAGGGTTTGGTCCCAAATCTCTCTTTCAATTATTTAATTTAATTGTTTTTATTATTTTCCTTGAAGTTACTAACGTGTGTATTTTGTTATTAGAAAGAGGTACGAGGCATCGAAGTAAGTACTTTATTGGTTTTAATTGATATTATGATGTAGAAATCATGTTTACGTTGTTATTATGATATTCCTAGTATCATGTTTAGGGAAAAGGTTATAATATCAAATATATTAAATACGATTCCTACGATGCTTCCTATGTTCTTCCTAATATTTTTTATTGTTTGTATCATGCTAGGGCTAAAGAGTTGATTTTTATTGCTTAGTGACATGCTAGGGTTTGTTATTAATCTTGTTAGTATCATGCCTAGGATCTTGCTATTATTATGCTTTAATATTAACATAATATGATTATGATTATAATCGTTATAATTTATAATGATTATGAATATTATTATTATTATTTTTATTATTATTATTATTATTATTATTATTATTATTATTATTATTATTATTATTATTATTATTATTATTATTATTATTATTATTATTATGATTATATTTTTATTTATAATTATTATTCATGATCATGATTTATTATGTTGCTTGATGATATTTATTTTTATTGTTTGATCACACCTTTTATGCATGTTTAAAGGGAATTAGTACTTGTAATCATGCTTAATAAGATATTAATAATCTTGTTTAGGGTTAATATGATTATAATTCAAGTGATCGCCAATAATAGATTTATTTGTGCATTAAATTCAACCAACATAAATTAAACAGGTTTAGGGTTAATCCTATTGATTGCATGTTAATCAGAAAGCGCACATGAATACGATCAGAGTAAAGTAGAGGCCTATTATTAGGGCAGGTTCAATCTCTTTTAGGTTGGATTTGTACCTTCATCCCCGAATCCTTATTTGGTTCATTACCTTATGGAGTTGACGATCTCTTGGATCGTTAAGGGGTGTAACCTTCACCTCGTGAATGGTTTACAAGTTCCTAAAAAACTTGTTGGCGACTCTTTTGCTCTATCTTCTTCTCTTTTGGACGCCACCGTACTTTAGTGTATGATCACAGTGGGGTTCAAGCTAGTGGGATTTTAAAGGCTTGAAATTATTCCCTACAGTTTTTGGCGACTCCACTGGGGAGGATTTCTATTTTAATTCCTGAATTTGTTTCGGCAATGATTTAGAATGAGTGGATGAGACTCGAAAAGTTCTAAGTATTTCATGTGCGTAATTTTGATTAACATTATTGTCATATGCATAAAAAAGATCTCATTGGAAAGACCATCCGTAATGAGTTAAAAACATAGGATTTTACACATAGGAAATTTGAGGAATGTCTTTCACAACTAGGACTGAAATAACACCGCGCGAAACTGGAAAATTTTATCGAGCACAGAAAGCTGCTGAGGCATGTGGGAAGTAGCGTAAGGGGCTAGAGCTTGGCGCCAGCAATTTAATCGTAGCGCCAGACGCCAGCATTGGCGCTAGGCGCTACAGTTAAAGTTTGGCGCCAGTCTCTGTTTGCTGGCGCCAATTTCCCCCAATACCGAGCCAGAAATATGCGTTCTAATTTCGACTGGTTTTTCGTATTGTTTGCTCGATCCTACTTCCTGATTGAATTTTTTCTCACTTTTCTGAAACCCATATGTGTTCTACATATGGACATAACCCTCTGGGAATTCATGCTCCATCTACCCGATTGAACGCTCTGTGCAACAAAGGGTACATCCGAGATGTTGAATTCACCAAACCATAGAAGAGAGTTTTTTCTAAAACTCGCGGTGTCCCATCCACTCGCGCCAACCCTTCACGGTTAGGCTTCCGCGCAGTGCATCCGGACAATTAACCATGGACCCTCTATTGACTAAACCATATCCCGAACTTTAGAGAACTAGAGCCATGGTTAGGTTGCGAACGCATTGCATCATATTGTGCCTACTTGACTAATTGTGCATTATTTGTTGTGCATATATATTCTGTGTTTCTCTTAACCGTTTGTTGACTTGTGTTAAGACTAAATAAATTAATGACTTAAAGAAATTTGCCTAATTAATTAATTAATTAATTAATTTGAGTCAATAAAGTCTAATATTTTAATCAGAATTGACCTAGTACGACTTTAGGCATACCCTAGTTGACTAATAACACCAAAAACAGTCCCAGACCGAAGCTCCAATATTGGCGCCAAGGTCTGAGATGTAGCGCCACACTATGGAGTGTAGCGCCTGACGACAGCTATGTTATCTGGCGCCAAGCTCCATAGTGTGACGCCAGTCCTGTCGCTTGGCCGACAGTTCAGATTATTGGTCGAGTCATCACCTAGGGTCTAATTAATCAGTTTTCTGTTTAATTTGGTTAATTTTGCAGTCAATAATATTTAATTGAATCGATGATCGAGTTTAGGCACTAAGTCCCATGGTATTACACAAGAGTCCAAGCATGTCACTTACACTCAACGCACACACCAATACACATACTTTGACCATGATTAAGAGAGTCTTGTGTGCGCGTTTTTCCGGCATATTTTTAGGGGGGTAAGTCGGATATTAATCCTCCAATATAAAAAATAATAATACTTAGTTCCCTAAAAATATGTACATTATTTTTTCCGAAAATATGCACCCTTTTCTTTTTCTTTTTCCCTTAAAATAAACCATAAAGTCAAAATGATTTGAGTCAAGTAATTAAAACGCAAAATGGTTTAATTTACAGCTCCTGGTCAAGAAAGGAAGGACGATTAATCAAAGATAACCTCTTCGTACAAGTCCAACTTTTCAACAAACCTATAGCTCGCAAGAGAAAAGCTAAGACTATAATGGCAACTCAAGAAGAAGTCAATGATCTTAAGAACCAACTGGCTACTGTGACTGAGACACTAAAACTTCTCGCACTTAGGATCGATGATCCCGTAAAGCAACAACAAATGGACCTCATGCAAGAGAGTTTAAGCAAGTTGTCTAGCGACTACAAGTTTCAAGGGCTTACATCACAAGGGGTCTCGATGGACAATGATCTTCTTCCGCAGAAGTTCAACGCCAACGACATCCCAAAATTCAGAGCAATTAACAACCCTTACTTCCATTTAAGAGCGTTTGAAACAATAATGAGTATCAAGGGTATCGATAAGAAGGTCTTTCCTTCTCTTTTCTCACTATCTCTCGAGACTGTTTGCCAACAATGGTTCTTTTCTCTCGAGAAAGAAAAGACCTTTACCTGGGAGTCTATAGCAAACGCTTTCGTTGATAGGTACAAGTGCAACATTCAAGTCGAGACTGACCATAGAGAACTTGAAATCCTCAAGCAGAAAGAGAATGAAGGCTTCACCTCTTTCTTTAACAAGTGGAGAGAAACCTCGGCTAAGATGATTGAGGTGCCAAGTGAAAAAGAGTCTGTGAGACTGTTTATCAAAAATCTCCAAGAAAAATATTCCAAGCACCTCAAATATCAAAATAATCTCCATACCTTCAAGGCCGTTTATGACATTGGGATCAATATTGAAGATGACTTGGCTAATTCAAAAGCTGCCAACAATAACTCCAACAGTGGCTGGAAAGGAAAGAAGAACGACAATCCTTCTTCTTCCAAAACCGCCCACTCAAATAATGTTAGCACCTTTAATTTAGGATAAGTTCTTGCCATGAACAACCAAGGTCAGAAGAAACCATTTAGGAGGAACTTTACTCCTATTGGCATGAGTTATGACACCGCATTTGATCGATTAAATGCAAAAGGTCTTATAACTCCTATTGGACCATTTGGGGACCCACCAGTTGAGAAGAGGTCGGTTAACTGGAACCCCAATGCACACTGTAAGTATCACCAAGGTAGGGGCCATTCCACTGAAAGCTGTTGGAAGCTTAAGGAAGCTATCCAAGACCTAATCGACAATAACAAACTGTCGTTGCCCCCTGCCAGTAAGAAGCCAAGCATCGACAATGCACCTCTAGCCCATACCCTGGCTATCTCCGATGAGGAAAACGAGGTTGACCCCTCCTCTCTCATTAAACCTGTTGAAGAAATCAGTGCCATAGAAAAAGAAGATGAGATCTTTTTCGATGTCAAGGATAGTCTTCCAGAACCGGCGAATAAGGCAGATATATAATTGCTCACACTGTCTATGAAGGAGGCATCGCAATTACTACGTGAAGCTCTCAAAATTATGAACGAACTCCATAAGAAATATAATGAGCTTCCACTTCCAAAAGAAGAACCTAAAAGATAATTCACACCAGTGAGAACGACTTATGAGGCAAAGCACTTTCCCTTACAAGTCACTGAAAAACCCAAGAAGAGCAATAGAATCTACACTCCAATTGGAATCCCATATGCGCAAATGTTCGAAATTCTCTCTGAGAGTGGCGAGGTCAAACCTCTCGAACCGAGACCATTTGTATTAAAAAGGACAGATAGATATTACTGTCAGTATCATCAATCAGGGGGTCACACTATAGAAAATTGTTTCAAATTCAAGGATTTGGTACAGTTTATGATTGATGAAAAGAAACTAGTCCAAGTTCAACAAGAAGAGGATACAACCATTAATGGAGTTTGGGACAGTGATGAAGAAGATGTCTATCTAAAGGACATAGTAGGACCTTCGCCTTCTGTGTCATACACCACAGATGACATTTGGGCTGAAGAAGATTCATCAATAGATGTCCTCACAAGATCTGGGAGAATGCAACCTCCCGTTTCAACACAACCTATGCCAACTGTACATCAAGTTCCCATACCTATCATCGAAGACAACGACATTGTTAAACAGTTTAAGAAGACAAAAGTTGAGATGAATGTGTGGAAACTTCTAGCAACATCTCGAGAGCATAGGTTGGCTGTAATGAATGCCTTGGATAAAATCGGGATAGATTCTGACACTACTCCTGAGGGACTAGCCAACTTCCTCACAAGTGACCTTCCTAGTCCGATTAATTTGATCACTTTTTCTGACAAAGATTTACCCCCAGAAGGTGACAAACATTACAAGGCATTAAACCTCACGGTAGTCTGCAAAAGGATGAATGTTCCTATGACTCTTGTAGACAATGGATCGGCTATCAATGTCTGTCCACTTAGAACCGCGAGGATGCTCGGCATAAGGGACGAAGATTTAACTCCGTCTACACAAGGAATAAGAGCCTACGATAATACTCGTCGTCAAGCTCTTGGCAAGATTACCCTAAATGTAACGGCAGGAGCAATAGAACATGCTACTACTTTCCAAGTAGTGGACATCAAAGCTTCATTTAACTTATTCTTGGGACGCCCTTGGCTTCATGATCAAAAGGTTGTCCCTTCATCTCTCCACCAACAAGTGAAAGCTATATTTGGAGGAATTCCAATCACCATCGATGCTTCGCCTATGAGAATCAAATCCATAGAGAATCCAATCATTAACGTAGAGCATGACAAAGATGATGAAGACCTATGGGGCTTTAACGAAGAAGTCTCCTTAATCCAGGAGGATGAAAGGACATCTCTTTGCCATGACCCCCATTTCAAGCATGATTGTCAACGCCATGCTGAAGAAACAAGGACACTTTCCTGGGATGACTTTAGGAAAGAAGAAAGGAATGGCAAAACCGCTAGAGTCACCTGGCCTCCCTAAGTTAGACACTTTCGGACTTGGTTTTGAACCGACTCGGAAAGATCTCAAGCGAGCCCAGGACAAGTTGAAAGCACGTAGGGACGCTCGCATTCAAAAGAAAGCAATTCCAATGGATCAGTACCCTCTTACGCTTAATGGTCAGTTCATAAAAGAAGGAGAGGACTATCCATGCCATGAATTTCCCGAGCCATTTGTTGTAAACGGCATAAGACAAACGGGATTCGAGATTTTCTTGGATTGCTACTTCACTGGTGAAATCCCAACTCCCGTCCATAAGGAGAAAGCACCCCCATGCTTTAACTTTAACGTTATGGGATTACTGTTTGGGCGAGAAAAGAATGAGCCAACTTATGAAGAAGATAACTCCTCGCTCATTTAAACGGTCCTACAAAGTGAAAGCTTCGACCCCTCGAAGCTAATTACTCCAGCTGAAGGATTACTACAAGGGTGGCGCAAGACTATCAAAGTGACTACTCCAAGCGGAAGGAAGATATCAATCACGACAGGACAGGGACCGATGTTTGAAGAGTCGTCTGAGTCAGAGTCTTTCCCTTTAGAGTATTCTAAGTCTTTAGTAGTAACACCTCCCCCTCTTATTCCTTCTCCTAGGATAGTTAGTGATCCAGTCCCTGAGGACATATCACTCTTTGATGTAATGATCTCATAGTATAATAATGTTTCTCATTCTCCTTACTTCTCGTGTTCCTCCCTAACCCAAGATGACGAGCATTGCTTAGCTAACGATGAAAAAGACAAAGAAATTATTAAAGCAATGGAAACACTCGAAAAGAAAACACCGGTAATTGAAGAAACTGAAACAGTTAACATCTCGAATGATTCAATTAATAAAAGAGAAGTTAAAATCGGATTAACATTGAATAAACAAGAAAGAACCGATTTAATTAACTTACTTAAAGAATTTATCGATGTATTTTCTTGGTCATATGAAGATATGCCAGGCATTAACAGAGAAATAGCTCAACACACTATACCACTAATTCCAGGAATGAAACCTGTAAAACAAAAGTTACGTCGAATGAAACCCGACGTAGCACTTAAAATAAAAGAAGAAGTTCAAAAACAAATAACTGCAGGTTTCATCAAGGTATCCAAATACCCCGAATGGGTCGCCAACGTCGTCCCAGTTCCAAAGAAAGACGGAAGGGTAAGGATGTGTGTCGACTATCGAGATCTAAATAAGGCAAGTCCAAAGGACGATTTCCCTTTGCCACACATCGATATTCTGGTAGATAACACGGCAAATCACGCGCTTCTCTCGTTCATGGATGGATACGCGGGTAACAACCAGATTCTCATGGCAGAAGAAGACATGGAGAAAACAACCTTTATAACACCATGGGGCACTTACTGCTACACGGTAATGCCATTCGGGTTGAAAAACGCGGGTACTACTTACCAACGTGCAGCAACTGCCTTACTCCATGACATGATGCACAAAGAAGTTGAAGTATATGTCAACGACATGATTGTAAAATCGAAAGACCGTCCAGGCCATCAAGTAGCCTTAAGGAAATTTTTCGAAAGGCTAAGAAAATATAACATGAGGTTGAATCCATCAAAATTTGCTTTTGGAGTCACCTCAGGCAAGCTCTTGGGATACGTCATAAGCTCTAGAGGAATAGAGGTGGATCCAACCAAGATTAAAGCAATCATGTCAATGCCACCGCCCAAGACTGAGAAGCAGATTCGAGGATTTATTGGCCTGTTGCAATACATAAGTAGGTTCATATCAAAACTGGCGACGATATGTGAACCAATCTTCAAGAAGCTCAAGAAGAATGTACCAGTAATATGGGATGACGAGTGTCAAAAAGCCTTTGAAAAGATCAAAGCCTATCTCGCAAATCCTCCCGTATTAGCGCCAGCACTTCCCGGAATACCTCTTAGGTTATATTTGACGGTTACCAAAGAGACAATGGGAGCCATGCTAGCACAAGAAGTAGAAGGCAAAGAGAACGCAATCTATTACCTAAGAATGAAGATGCTCGAATACGAAACACGCTATACACCGCTCGAGAAATTGTGCCTCGCCTTGGTGTGGGCCACAACTAAGTTAAGACATTACATGTTGGTGCATACTGTTTTCGTAGTCTCCCGATTAGATCCACTCAAGTATCTATTCGAGAAATCTACACTCAATGGACGCATATCAAGATGGATAGTCAATCCAGCCCAGATCGATGTAAGGTTTATGCACAAAAAGCTATTAAAGGATCCGTGGTGTCAGACTTTCTAGCAGACTTTCCAATAGAATACTCAACGCCAATACAAGACAATGAATTTCCAGATGAAGACTTAATGGTCACTAAAGATGATACTTGGACCTTGTATTTCGATGGAGCCTCAAACCAAAAGGGATGTGGCGTCGGAGTACTGCTAGTGCCACCTAAAGAGGAGCATGTTCCAATCTCCATAAAGCTTGATTTCGACGTTACCAACAATGCTGCTGAATATGAAGCATGTGTGGTAGGCCTTGAAACAGCTTTCGCATTGGGAGTAAAAAAGTTAAGGATATTCGGAGACTCTTCTTTGATCATCAATCAGATATCTAAAAGGTGGAAAGTAAGGAGCGAAAGCTTAGCCCCTTACCAAACCTATCTGGAAACTCTTACCGATCAGTTAGAGAAGGTAGAATACACATATCTACCTAGAGAGGAAAACAAATTTGTTGATGCCTTGGCAAGATTAGCCTCAATGGTTAGGATTCCCACGGAAATCGAGCAAATGCCTCTAACTATCGAAAAAAAGGCACAAACCAGCATATATCCAGGCTATAGAAGACGAAGACTTAGTCCAAGAAGAAGAAGAAGAAGAAGAAGAAGAAGAATCGTGGTACACGGACATACTCAATTATGTCACCAATGGAGAATACCCTCCTCATGCTGACAAAAGAGCAAAGCGAGCATTGAGACTTTCGGCTTCTCAATATGTACTCATAGACAACGAGCTACATAAAAGGGTACCTAAAGGTCGAGCTCTCTTATGTGTAGGAAAGATGGATGCACAAAGAATAATGAGAATAGTTCACGAAGGAATCTGTGGCACTCATGTAAACGGCAAAATGTTAGTCCAGAAAATAATACGAGAAGGATATTATTGGACTACAATGAATAGGGATTGCCATCAATACGTAAAAAGATGCCCTAAGTGCCAAATTTATGCCAATTTACAACATGTTCCTCCATCTTTGCTCTACACTTACACATCGCCATGGCCATTCTCTACATGGGGAATTGACATAATTGGCAAAATCACTCCCCCAGGAACAGGAGGCCACAAATTTATCCTAGTAGCAATCGATTACTTTACAAAGTGGGTCGAAGCGCAATCGTACGCTAAACTCACTGCAAAACATGTAGCACTCTTTATCGAAAGAAATATCATTTGTCGATATGGAGTCCCACATGAAATGATAAGTGACAATGGAACTCACTTTCAAGCCGAATGTGAAGAATTGCTACAAAAATACGGCATTCAACATCATCATTCTTCCCCTTATAGACCTCAAGCAAACGGAGCAGTTGAGGCAGCTAATAAAAATCTAAAGACTATCATCGAGAAAATGACAGAAAATTATAAGGATTGGCCTGACAAGCTTCACTTCGCATTGTGGGGTTATCGCACGTCAATCCGTACATCAACAAGAAATACGCCGTTTTCCTTGGTATATGGAATGGATGCCGTACAACCTGTCGAATTAGAAATACCATTTCTACGCATTGCGCTAGAGAGTAAACTCGATGAAGTTGAATGGACTAAGGCAAGATACGAAGAATTGATTCTACTCGACGAAAAACGACTAGAAGCTCTACATCACACTCAGTGTTACCAAACTCGTATGGCTAGGCATTTTAATAAGAAGGTCAAGACAAGAAATATCAAACTAGGAGATTTAGTATTAAAAGCACTAAGGAAAAATGTTTTAGACCCAAGGGGAAAATTTAGACCTAATTGGTCTGGACCCTACATTGTCAAGACAATCCTATCAGGAGGTGCAGCAAAACTAACTGATATGGATGGTAATGAATTCTCAAACATGACCAATCTTGACCAACTTAAGAAATACTACCCATAATTACTTGAGTAGGATACTCAAGAGAGCTACGTTCTGCCTGATTCCTTAAGAAAGGATACGTAGGCAACCCTTTACGGGTGCGGCCACTTTATTTTTCGACATCTCCGCGTTCCAGAATCAATTAAAAATTCAACAGAAAATCGGCGAATCATTGGCGTCGCAGAACAGAACCTGGCGCCAGCCAGAAGTCATCAGCGCCAGCCGATGGAATTGGCGCCTTGCGCCAGACTTCAATGGCAGGCGCCAAATGCCAATAACTGGCGCCAATCTGGAAATAAGCTCTGGGCGAATTTCGGTGTTTTTTCGGAAAATTTTCGACTTCCGTACTCGAAGAATTTCTGGAAAATTAATTTTTTCGACTTTCATTGCTTTAATAAAATAAATTTAAAGTAAACAATTTAATTGAAAGCTTAAATTTCATTAATAAAATAAAATTACATTATTGATGGAATTTAAATAAAGCTGAAATAAATTAACTTTAAATAAAAATAACAATCTAAGTCTAATAAATCTAAAGCTAAGCAATGCTCTTAATCTTTCTTTTCCTTTCTAGCTCTTTTCCAATTCTTGTCTGCTTCCTCCTCTTCATCCATAACTTTAGCTAGTAGGCATCCTTTAGAGAACCTACATTCAATTTTGGAGTAGATGGTCTCCCCTTCAGCTAACACCCCATGCTTCTTTTTCACCCAAGCCTTTTTGTCTGTGGTGTTAGCTTTCCTTTTCCCTTTGTCTTTGGTAGCACCTTTCTTCCTAGGCATTGCAGGTGTTTTGAATTCAATTCTAGCACCTAAGCGTTCCTTGGCAGGAGTCACCCTGTCACCTAGACGATTCTTCACATCGGTTCTACCCTGATCAATCGAAGATTTCTTCAGCAACCACTTCTTTACATCATTAGGCAAAGAAGGAGGAACCTTTTGGGTAATCACTTCCCATAAAGGTCTAGTAAGCATCGAATCTATCTACTTCTTGAGATACAGGGTACTCAAAGGGAGGACGAAGATCTCCGGAAGGAATATTCTGAAGCAAGCCGTATTGTCTTTTTACCCTGCAGGGGTAATAATAAGTTACACGAGACAAGCTTGGAAGACGGCAGAAAGGTTGCTTGTTAACACCAACCATCCTTTCTATTTTCCACCATGGGATGACCCACTTGATAGAAAAATCACGTGATTCAAAGACTTTTCTCCACCCATGGCACCCAATTTTAGGGATGCGCTTCTTCCTTCTCACGAAGCAGTTGGGAGTATACTTTTCAATGTCGTCCGGAGGGCTAATTAATCCTAGCCTCTCCATTAGCCACATCTGTAAAAAATTTGCAATGCAAATAAATTATTATTACAATACAAAAATATATATTTTGATTTCTGTAATTAAAAATATTATTTTTCTACCTGTAATAAAATTGGAGAGCCGCGAAGAGGCGCTTTTGGGTCCCTTTTCAATTCATCTAGACTAATCATAGTCTCTCCAACTATTAATGGCATCGGATTTCTCCCTGATTCAATCTGTTCTAGTACAGTGGTTATAATTGATTGACCCTCATTATTTTTACCACTACTAAGAAAAAATTGGTTAAGCATGCAAAATAAGAACGCCCTTCTTCTATATATATGAAAAGATTCAGAAAGAGGTTTATCAAAATAATGGCGTGCAAATTCTTTCAAATTAACTATGTTGCCATCTACTATTTTTTATAAATCCCTTTCCTTTAAATTAAAGAAGCGCTCAAAATCCTTATAATAATATGCATCTACTATAGGGATTGCTATAAGGTCTATCGAAGGGAAGCCTAAGATAGCACCAAATTCCTCCGGCAAAGGGCTACTCTCATCATACCCTATTCTGAAACAATGAGTATCAACATTCCAAAATTCTAAAGCGGTATGTATGAAGTCTAGGTCAAGATCTACCCCTTTGATGCCATAAATTCCCCCCAGGTGAAATAAATCTAATTCTTTTCTCTCCCTCGCATTAAGAGATCGACACCATTCATGAGTGTATTGGGTGAAGGTCTTGGTGACTAAAGACATGATTATTGTTTTTCTAAAGAAGAGAATTATTTATTCGCTGGAATTATGAGAAGAATCGACTGGGCAGGGGGATTTTTATACACAAATTGCGAGGAATTTCAATCAGACTGAAATACGGAGTCAGCGTCAATTGGCGTCAAAACCTCGTGATTGGCGCCAACCGCTAGCGCTTGGCGCCACACGCTAAGTGTAGCGCCTGGCGCCACGCGCCATAGTGTGGCGCCAGATGGCGCCATAGTGTGGCGCCAGCTGGCGCCAAGTTGCCAGACCAGCCGCGCGTGCTCAACTTACGTTTTTAATATTAGACTCGAGTCGGTTAATGACTTTATGGCTCCATTTAATTTTCCTAAATATCTTTTCTATCCTTTTTCCTAATTAAATAAATATAGCTATCATTTTTTTAATTTATATTATTCTTTTTTGGAATTTATTTTAAATTCCAAACACCCGACATTTTATTCAATTTTCTTTTTCCTTTTTTATTTTTTCTTTTTGGGGGAGAGAGTCGGATACCCTCCATCAATAATAAAAATGACGGAATTTTTGCGCAAAATTGTTGTCACACTTTTTCTTGCACACACTAACATACACATAATAATAACAATCAAATAAATTCATAATGGCATAAATATACAAAATGTGTCTATAAACAATTAGTCTAAGGCAAAGTTCTATAAAAAGTCAAAATAAAATATACACAGGAACAAACTACGGCGCCGGAGGACGTAGGCCCATCATATCATAAAATTGCGTCGTACGAGGAGTCACCTCTCCAGCTCCAGTCTCCATAGGAGGAGGAAGACTCAATATAGGGCCACTCCAGCCAGGATCAACCTGAGGCTGAGACCGCGGAGGCTGCTGCGATGACGAGCCAACCTCGTACATCCCACCACCTCTGAAAGCCGAGGTAGCCTCTTCTACCGGTGCAGCATGAGCACCCTCAGAAGAAGATCCCGAACCCTCTGCAACGTCAGCTCGAGCAGCCTCAGAGCGACCGCCTCTACCCCCTGACGAAGTGCGACGACGTCTCGAGCTAAACCTCGCTAGATCCCTCCGCCCCTCAAGTCTCGTGCGGGAGTGAGAAGCGATAGGCTGGCCCTGCAAAAAGGGTTAAATCAGAAACAAAGTAAAATTGAAGCAGCAATGCAAAAATAACGAGTAAAGAAAGGCTACCTCTCGGATGACGTCATCCCGACGGCAAGTGGCCGCGTTCCTCATCCGGACGAGCTGGCTCCGGAAGGCATCTATGCATCATGCCATCGCCGAAACCACCTCGCGTGAAAACTGTCAGAAAAATAAGTCAGTAACTATACATGATATATGAACACAAAATTCTGAAAAAAAAAACTAGGCTTACTCTAGTCTGGTGGCGAGGAATCGACCGCTCTACGAAGCGCTCGCCCTCGGGAGCCGGAGAAATCATCTCCTCGATCGGCCCGTACATCCCCTGGTAATGGATGGACATACGGGTTGGCACGAACTCATCAACACCGTCCTGATAAAACGAAAAAATTAGTAAAACATTACTTGGGGGCTACTTAGTGGAAAGTAAAGCTAAGAAAATCTTACCCTCACATCCTCAACCGGTACGGGGGCTGGAGCTAACAAAGGTAGTAGTTCCTCAGCATAACATCGCCCGAGGATCACATGGGACCGCCAAGGCGTACCAGCTCCCTCAGACATGCTCGACAACCGCGCCTCGTCGAACATATGGCGTGGTGGAACAACAGGAACGACGAAGACCTCAGAGGAATGCTGTCTAGAAACCCTCTCTCCTAAGTACGTGACCGCTCCATAAGTCCCCAGAAAATAACGACGCTCAGCAGAATACTGTGCGGCTAACCCAGGGACTGTCCAACCGCCCCACGGCCGGTATATCATCTCAGGTCCCTATAAAGAGCATCAATCAGGCAAGAATACATCTAAAGCACCGCGGAAGAGCAAGATAAACAATAAAAGTCGTACCGAGATGATCCAGTTCCGGACATGTGTAGTGGACATGTCCACATGATGACCACCCCAAGAGGCGCTCACTGGAAATCCCCGCGGCGATGGTCTCGCCGGCGCAGCAGAAGGAAAATACTCGTACAACCAGATCTACAAGGAGTTAAGAGTGTGAGTAAATGCTAACTAATATGCAGAGCTAAACCTTATAGGGAATAAAAGTTTACCTCTACGACCTTCTAAAAGGCAGACAAAGCAACGTTCGTCCCAAAGGACCGGTGTCGACACGAGCCCCTCAGCGCATGAAAAAAGTCAGCATAGGCCAAGCTGGCCCAGTCATAAGCCCCGATCTGGTGAAGATCACGGCAGCAGGGAGGTAGTAAAGCAATGCCCTACTACCCTTATCAGGGGAGAATGTCCCTGACAACAACATCAGCACAAAGATGCGCACCCTCTGCTCTCGGGTAGTCGCATCGTCATCAAGAGCCGCTGCCAGCGTGGAGCGGCGATTTCCTGTAGCACTAAACTGAGTCGTCTCGAACTCAGCTCGGGCCCGAATAGCGATCGGCCCCAACAGCTCCTCGACCTCCGAAGAAAAGGCGTTGATTCCACTGTCAAACGGCAGTGGCACAGAAGTGAACTCCAGTCCTGTGATGAGACTGAAGTCCGTAGGGGTGACCATCATCTCGCCCCAGGGGAAATGGAAGGTGTTGGTGGTGTCCCAGAAGAACTCCACCAAAGCACGCACTACATGATGACCCCCGCTGGAAGCGACCATAGCCTCAGAGGTGTCGAATAGAGTAGCTAGCCCGCAAGACTCCCATAGGAGCCTCGTATCAAGATCCCTGGCGATGTACATCCTGTACAAATCGCCTAAACCATCACTGCCAGAGTCGTGATGCCGTGTCCTCCCGGGCGCGATACCCTGTCTCACCCTCTTAGAAATGTGGTGGACAGGGGCGAGGAACATGATCCGCTCATCCCACTCCGGAAGTCGACCAAGCGAAGTGGAAGGCGTGATGTCATCCTCTACGGGCTCATGCTCTCGTCTAGTGTTTCGGGACCGTGAACCCGAGCCTCGTTGTCTAGATATGCTACATTGTGCAAAGTTATCATGAATTAAGGTTCTATAGTATCTAAAGTTCGCCTAGCTGCATGATACTATGTTCGCAAAAACAGAGTACGTAGTACTAAAACAGAGCACAAATTCGAATTGAGCATAATAGCATTTTTCAAGCAATTAAACAATTTCTTGCAACACTATAGTGATTATTGTGACAAATTGAACAAGAATTGCTAGCAAAAACATCAAGAACGTGTCACATTGTTCTTCACGACCTTAAGAGGTCCAACAATGGCAAATTGCTCATTTCTTCACCAAATTGAGTCAAACAAGTCTCAAATCACTCCCAAGGCAATATATAAACATAATCAAGCAATTTCATGGCATAAAACTTGACAAACAAAGCAAATTGAGCATTATAAATTTCGAATTTTCATGAAATTTGTGAATAAATATGCCAAGAATTCATAAAAACTGATGTGAGTTTGAAGAAAAATTACATCGATCAGGAAAATAGATGGAAAGATCTTTGATTTGCAACAAATTTGAGCAAATTCGGTTGAGAAACGAGCAAGCAATGAGCAATTGAAGCTTTCGGGTTTCTTCGAGCAGTTTCGCGACGAACAAAGCAACGAAATGAAGAGGAAAGGGGTATTTAAGGAAATCCCCGTGCTGGCGCCAAGCCCTATGCATTGGCGTCACAAATTTGGCTTGGCGCCTGGCGCTAATGCTAATAAGGTGGCGCTGATGGTTTTTCAGCGACACCAAAGCACCCAGCCACCTGATGAGGTTGTGCTAGCCTTCTGCAACATATTTTTGGGTTCCTTGGTACGCCAGTTAGCCCCTATGAGCAATTTGACATGAATTAGTAATCGACTTGATTACATAAAGTGATCGACCTGATAAGAGATCGTCTCACTTAGCTTAAAGCGCCTAAGCATTGGCTCATTAGCAAAAGGCACCGACATATAGGTTCAAAAGAAAAAGAGAACTGACATATAGGTTTAAAGCAACAGAAGCGCCGACGTACAGGCATAGCGGGAGCCAAGTTCAGGCAAACTTTTAGAGATCGACAGGCGTGGATCTTCGGTAATTTCCTTTGGGAAATTATCGCATCAAATGAAGATGACTTCAAGAGAAGATATCTTCGACAGCGTTCCCTAGCTTGCGGAGA
Source organism: Chenopodium album (assembly GCF_948465745.1). Classification (NCBI taxonomy): domain Eukaryota; kingdom Viridiplantae; phylum Streptophyta; class Magnoliopsida; order Caryophyllales; family Amaranthaceae; genus Chenopodium; species Chenopodium album. The sequence continues at coordinate 64,146,059 of NC_137834.1, read as the reverse complement.
GTTGTCACAAACAACTGGAGGTAATTTCGGGTGAAGTTATCTTCGATGGTATTCCCTAGGATGTGGAATACTATCAATGCGGATGGAGATTGTTTCAAGAGAAATAATCTTCAATGGTATTCCCTAGGATGTGGAATATTATCAATGCGGAGGAGGATAGTTTCAGGCGAAGCAATCTTCTAATTTGGAAGCAGTTACAGGCGTAGCGATTTTCAAGCGGGATGGCGTTCTCTAGCTTGTAGAGGTCATCAAAACAAATCGGTTACTTTCAGAGACGTGTGCTCGACGGTGCAAGATACGCGTTTCTTAACTCTTTTATCTGTTTAACTAACGCTATTTTTGCAGGTAACGGCGTTACAAGAGTGATTTAGAATTGCAAAACGTTCTGAATCATTCTCCGTCCCTATCGATACTTTGACTTTTGTTTTCGAAACACGCGTTTCTCCAACCTCAGTCAAAGTGGGGGCTTCTGTAGACACCCATTTGTGTCTCCCCAAAACCAAACCCAGTGATGAGTACCTTTCACGTCGAATTATAATCGAATGAAGCGAAAGTGTGGAAAGTCTAGTGTTGCGGAAAGTTTTTATTTTCTTTTCTCTTCTCTTTGTTTTTGAAAACTTATTTTAAGAAAACAGCCAATCCAGTTTGGTTGGTCCATGATATGGGTCCAATAGTAGTGTAGTTGGATGGGGCTTGCAAAGACCTTTCCAACGATATATTATAAGCCCAATTCCGATGAATATTGAGGAAGTTATGGCCAATTTACTAAACTGGGCCCGGTTTGAGCTTTGTGTACGGCCCAATGATCTAGGGGAGGGCCTAATATGATTTATCATTCCTAATGCAATTAGGAATGGTTTTAGTCTTCTAGATTCTTCTAGAAGGTTCTTTTCATTCCTAATTCGATTAGCATTGATAAATTGACTTTTGTTGACTTTTCAGAGTTTTAATCAAAATCAAATAGCATTTTCGAAGAAATTATATGATTTTATCCTCCAGTACGGTAAACTTATCGGATTTACGAAAACGCGTTAAAATCAGGCTTGGCGCCTAACCCCAGGCCTTGGCGCCTGGAACCAGGCCTGGCGCCTGGCGCTAGTGTTGGTGCCTGGCGCCAGCTAGCTAGGGTTGGCGCCAGCTCTGTTTTCTGAGCGTCAGACTCTGTTTTGTTTATTTTATCTTTTTGGCTGATTTTCTTTATAAATATCGTATTAAAAAACTCTGTTTTCATTCACCAATTCTCACGAATTCTCATCTACAATCAGTTTTCATTCGCAATCTTTAATTCTCTAATTCTCTCTTAATTCATTCATCTTTCTTCTCTAAACTTTGCTTTTTCATACAAAATTCCGCATTCACAAGATCTAGAAACACCTTGCCATATTCGAAGTTGCCTTCGCTCTAGACGTGAAAGGTTTAATTTCTGAGGGTTTGGTCCCAAATCTCTCTTTCAATTATTTAATTTAATTGTTTTTATTATTTTCCTTGAAGTTACTAACGTGTGTATTTTGTTATTAGAAAGAGGTACGAGGCATCGAAGTAAGTACTTTATTGGTTTTAATTGATGTTATGATGTAGAAATCATGTTTACGTTGTTATTATGATATTCCTAGTATTATGTTTAGGGAAAAGGTTATAATATCAAATATATTAAATATGATTCCTGCGATGCTTCCTATGTTCTTCCTAATATTTTTGATTGTTAGTATTATGCTAGGGCTAAAGATTTGATTTTTATTGCTTAGTGACATGCTAGGGTTTGTTATTAATCTTGTTAGTATCATGCCTAGGATCTTGCTATTATTATGCTTTAATATTAACATGAATATGATTATGATTATAATCGTTATAATTTATAATGATTATGAATATTATTATTATTATTATTATTATTATTATTATTATTATTATTATTATTATTATTATTATATTTTTATTTATAATTATTATTCATGATCATGATTTATTATGTTGCTTGATGATATTTATTTTTATTGCTTGATCACACCTTTTATGCATGTTTAAAGGGAATTGGTACTTGTAATCATGCTTAATAAGATATTAATAATCTTGTTTAGGGTTAATATGATTATAATTCAAGTGATCGCCAATAATAGATTTATTTGTGCATTAAATTCAACCAACATATATTAAACAGGTTTAGGGTTAATCTTATTGATTGCATGTTAATCAGAAAGCGCACATGAATACGATCAGAATAAAGTAGAGGCCTATTATTAGGGCAGGTTCAATTTCTTTTAGGTTGGATTTGTACCTTCATCCCCGAACCCTTATTTTGTTCATAACCTTATGGAGTTGACGATCTCTTGGATCGTTAAGGGGTGTAACCTTCACCTCGTAAATGGTTTACAAGTTCCTAAAAAACTTGTTGGCGACTCTTTTGCTCTATCTTCTTCCCTTTTGGACGCCACCGTACTTTAGTGTATGATCACAGTGGGGTTCAAGCTAGTGGGATTTTAAAGTCTTGAAATTATTCCCTACACTTTGTATATAAATGTTGCTCAACATATTATGCAATACATGAAACAATGAACATTGCTGATAACTTGTTATTTGATACGATTTTAGAGTGATTTCGAACCTTGTTTACTTGGTTTATTGGCATTTTGGTTCACTTTTACTCTATTTTTGTTCAACTTTTGTGTATCCCTTGCTTCACGGGTTGTTAGTGTTTTTGTTGGGTTTTTAGGTTCAAAGACGACCATTTGAGGCATTTGGATGATAAACCGAGGTTAGAAGCCGAAACAATGGAGCAAAACCGAAGAAAAGTGAAGATAAAGGCCTTAGAGAGTCTGCACGGACATGCAAACTATGGCACGTCCGTGCAGAAGTGTTCCAGCACGACCAGAAACTATTATCTACTGCTTTCAAGGCCTGCACGTCCGTGTAGGATATTCAGCACGTCCGTGCCTGTTCCTGCACGTCCGTGCAGTTTGCTCAGCCCAAATCAGTTTCAAAACTGATTCTACTAAACAAGGCCTGCACATCCGTGCCATATTTGGCACGTCCGTGTAGGATGCCTTGGCCAAAACAGTACCTTCTGCCTCCTAGGTACACGCCCGTGTCAACCTCAGCACATCCGTGCCGGTATAGCTGCACGTCCGTGCCAACCTCAGCACGTCCGTGCTGACCTGTAGCCGTGCCCGACTCTTGTTTTCTCCGTCCTTTTTATTTGGGGGTCTTTATAAATAACCCCTTGAGCTCATTTGTACGGCAGCCAAGTTTTTAGTGCTTCCTCTTAGTTTGCAATTGTAAAAACACAAATATTCTCAAATCATTAGTTAGATTATAATTATTAGCTTGGAAATTTCATTCTCAATCATTGTAGAAGACAAGTTCCACCATTGATATTCAAGTTGAAGCTTCTAGTAACATTTTCTCACTCTTCTCTTCCATTTTAATTGCTTTGATTGTTAATTATCTTGCTTAATTCTTGTATGCTTAGATTGTTATTTAGCTTAATCTTTAGTTAATTCTTGTTCATGAGTTACTTGAAATCCTTAATTGCTTTAATCTCCATGGATTGTGAGTAGTCTAATTTTCTAGGGTTTGGGTAAAACCCTCAATGTAGTCACTAATTACTTGTTGCATGTGTTAATTTGGTAATTGTTGGGTGTTAATTAGTTGAGCTTAAGTGGTTTAATTGCTTAGTTCTTGTATATGGCCATTGCTAGAACTATTATCTAAGCTTTCTCAACGAAGGATCGAGAGATGAACTTGAGTTAGCTCCCTTATGCTTAATTGACTTGAAATGCCATGAGAATAGGAATTTCCAGTCAAGGGAATGTTTTTGTCATTGTGATTATGCTTTAATACTTGTTTTATGCTTTGTAACCACGAGAGTAGGTTGTATTCATAATTAGAGTAATCCCTCTAGCTTGAGAGAGTAGTTGGGTGCTTTAGATGACTTCCCCTATATTATCCCCTCAAATTACCATTGTTTGCTACTTGCTAATTGTGATTTGTGACGAAATTGAGTGGTATATCCCAAGCCCTAGAACTCTCTAAATATTGTTAATCTCCCCCTAGCTTTAGTTGACTTGAACTAGCACTTGTTACATAAAACCAAACCAATTTCGACTTTACTTAGCTTATTTATGCGGTAGTTTTTCGGTGGTTGATTCAACGCCTCTCTTGGGTTCGACCCTTTCTTACCCTTGCTATTATCTAGTGAGACCAAGATAGGACTTTATCTTTGGTAGGCTCGACGACGGCCTATCAAATTTTGGCGCCATTGCCGGGGAGGCAAAGTCACATTGAATGTATTATTGTTGAATGAGTCTAAATGTGCATATTTGTATCATAATTTTTCTTATTTATTTTTGTATATTTATGTTTTCAACTTGTGATAGTCATTGCTAAAGTTTTTCTTAGCTTTGTTTGACCTTGCATGACACGGAAGAGTAAGCAATCACCGCTTATTCTCGTTGATCCAGAGTTAAATAGGACTTTGAGAAACGTGAGGAGGCTTTTGCAAGGCACACCCGAGTTCTCTATTGTATATTCGGATTCTGATCCGGAGGAAATCTTTGCAACCAACGAAGAAGATAACATGGGTGATAATAATCCTCCTCCGCCATTGTTACGAGATTATGACCACCCCAATGCCTTCACACTTCGGAGTGGCATACGTCTCCCTACTACGAATGCAAATAATTTTGAGCTTTCACCTCAACTCATCCGGATGATACAAAGTGATCAATTTGGTGGGAGTTCTCATGAGTGTCCTTTTGCTCATTTGGACAACTTTCTCGAATTGTGCACAACCATCAAGCAAAACAACATTACGGAAGAGTTCATCCGTATGCACATGTTTCAATTCTCCCTCCGTGACAAAGCAAAGCATTGGTTGAGAACGATAGAAGAGGGATCATTGACTACATGGGATGAAGTCACTAGAGCTTTCCTTGGAAAGTATTGTCCACCCGAAAAGACCGCCAAACTAAGAAGGAAAATCACCAATTTCAACCAAGAGATTGATGAAACCTTAAGTGAAGCTTGGGAGCGTTTCAAGGACTACACTAGAAAATGCCCACACCATGGTTTCACATCATGGATCATTGTTTAAAGCTTTTATGATGGTCTTACTCCTACTTCAAGGGCCAACCTTGATAACGGGGCCGGTGGTAGCCTTAAAAAGCTATCGGTGGATGATGCATACAAGATGATTGAAGAAGTGGCAAAGCACTATGTATACGGAGGTGATAGACGGCAACCTCAAGCAAAGAAGGGCGGAATCCACGACCTTAGTGCAATAGACCTTATTGCATCAAAGTTTGACATGCTAGATCACAAGCTAGATCAAGCCATGCTTACATCTCCAAGCTCTTCTTCACAACAAGTCATGTCTTGTGAAACTTGTGGAGGAAATGATCACTTGTCATCCTATTGCAACTCAACTAACCAAGAGCAAGCTGCGGCTATTGGGCAAAGAAACGATCAATACTCTCAACCCTACAATCAAGGTTGGAAACCCCAACAAAACACGGGTTGGAAACAACAAAATCAAGGCCCCCCTCAAAACCAATACAACCAATCTCATCCACAAAACCAACAAGCTCCTTACCGTCACCCTAACCAAAGGGACCAAAACCAACAAAGGCAACAATATAACCAACCCGCTCCTCCACCTCCTCAAAAATCTAGCCTTGAAGCCGCACTTGAGACCTTCATTACACAACAAGGAAGAAGCAATGCGGATATGCAAGCGAACATCCAACAACTTCAAGCACACAACAAGATAATTGAGAATCAATTGGCTCAAATTGCGCAACAAGTTGGAAGTTCATCCTCCAATCCTAGTGGTCACTTCCCAAGCTCAACGGTTGTGAACCCAAAGGAGCAAGCTAAGGCCATTACTTTGAGATCGGGGAGAGGTTACGAGGGGTCGGTTATGAGTGAAGAGGAGCCACAAAAGAGAGATGAGGGAGTTGTGGTGAGAAATGAGGGTGAGTTTAAAAATGAGATAGTTGATGTTGAGAGAAAGGAGCCACAAAGTAAGGATGAAGGAGATGAGGAAAAGGTAGAAAAGCCCCCCATGAAGGTATACAAGCCTCCCATTCCATTCCCTCATAGGATTGTTGAAAAGAAATTGAATGAAAAGTTTTCAAACTTTCTTGAAGTCATGAGAGGACTTCAAGTGAATATCCCCTTTCTTCATGCTATGTCACAAATGCCTACATATGCAAAATTTTTAAAGGATCTTTTATCCAACAAGAGTAGGCTTGAAGAGAGTGCAACCATCTCCCTTCCTAAGGAGGTGAGTGCAATCATTCAAAACAAGCTTCCTCAAAAGCTTGGTGACCCCGGTAGCTATGCAATACCGGTGAAGATTGGAGACTTGGAGGCTATGGATGCTTTATGTGATCTTGGGGCAAGTGTGAGTTTGATGCCCTATTCTATTGCTAAGAGTTTGAAAGTGGGAGACTTGAAGCCAACAAGAATGTCCTTACAATTGGCCGACCGCACGGTTAGGCTACCTTTGGGAATTCTTGAAGATGTGTCGGTTCAAGTTGGAAGAGTATTTGTGCCATGTGATTTTGTGGTAATGGAAATGGAAGAAGATACTACAGTGCCCCTAATCTTGGGAAGACCGTTTTTTAACACCGCGGGTGTTGTGATTGATATGAAGCAAGGAAGATTGACCTTGAATGTAGGAGATGAGAAAATATCATTTTCATTCCCACAAACATTGAAAAAGCCATTGTATGATGAAGTTCATAGAGTTGATACATTGGAAGGGGACTTAGAGAAGTTCCAAGAGAATTTGTTTGAAGGAGATCCTTTACAAGCTATCCTAATGGGAGGCTTAGTTGAGGAAGGTGAAGAAACAAGGGGGTATGATCTTTTGCTCAACCAACCTTTAGTCCACAACGAAAAAAAGTGGAAGTGCTTAATGTGGAGGTAAAAGAGGAGAGGACTACGCCTCCTCACAAGGTTGAACTTAAACCCCTTCCTCCTTTACTTAAATATGCTTTTCTTGATGATAGTGAGAGTTATCCCGTTATTGTCAATGCTAAACTTGATGATACCTCTCTTGGGAAACTCCTAGTTGTTTTAAGGGAGTATAGAGGTGTCATTGGGTACAAAATTGATGACATTAAGGGGATAAGTCCTACTATATGCATGCATAAGATTTTACTTGATGATGATCATGCTTCCTCGATTGAGCACCAAAGAAGGCTCAATCCAAACATGAAGGAAGTTGTGAAAAAATAAGTTTTAAAACTTCTTGAAGCGGGCATAATCTACCCTATCTCCGATAGTAAGTGGGTTAGCCCGGTTCAAGTTGTGCCTAAAAAAGGAGGCATGACCATCATCAAGAATGATAAGGGTGAGACCATTTCTACGAGGTCGGTCACCGGGTGGAGGATGTGTATTAATTATCGAAAATTGAATAAGTCCACCCGGAAAGACCACTTCCCACTCCCCTTCATCGATCAAATATTGGAAAGACTAGCATCACATAGTCACTATTGTTTCTTGGATGGATACTCGGGATTCTTCCAAATCCCAATCCAACCCGAGGATCAAGAGAAGACTACATTCACATGCCCTTTTGGCACCTTTGCTTATCGAAGGATGCCATTTGGACTTTGTAATGCACCTTCCACATTTCAAAGGTGTATGATGTCTATTTTTTCCGACATGCTTGAATCATCAATTGAAGTATTCATGGATGAATTTTCTATTTTTGGTTCATCTTTTGAAATTTTCCTTTCGAATTTGATTAAAGTATTGAAAAGATGTCAAGAGGTGAACTTAATTTTTAATTGGGAAAAATGTCATTTCATGGTAGAAGAAGGAATTGTTCTTGGTCATGTAATTTCTAGTAGGGGCATTGAAGTAGATCGTGCCAAAATTGAGGTCATTGAGCGCCTTCCACCCCCTACAAATGTGAAGGGGATAAGGAGCTTTCTTGGACACGCGGGTTTTTACCGCCGGTTCATAAAGGATTTTTCAAAAATCGCAAAGCCGCTCATTCAATTATTGGTAAAGGATGCCCCTTTTGTGTTTACTAATGATTGTTTGCTAGCATTTGATAGGTTGAAGGAGGCATTGATTTCGGCTCCTATCATTCAACCCCCTAATTGGGAGCTTCCTTTTGAGCTTATGTGTGATGCTTCGGATTTTGCCATTGGGTCCGTTCTTGGACAAAGGAAGGATAAGAAGCTCCATGCTATCTACTACACTAGCAAAACTTTGGATGATGCACAAAGGATTTACACAACCACGGAAAAGGAGTTTCTAGCCATTGTTCATGCAATTGAGAAGTTTAGGTCATACTTGTTGGGATCTAAAGTCATAGTCTTCACCGACCATGCGACCTTGAAGTACCTCTTGTCCAAGAAGGAACCAAAGCCAAGATTGATACGGTGGGTCTTGCTCTTACAAGACTATGACATTGAGATTAGGGACAAGAAGGGTGCCTAAAATGTGGTGGCCGATCAACTTTCACGGTTGCCTATCCTTGTAGGTGATCTTGATAACTTGCCAATCGACGATTCATTCCCGGATGATCAACTATTTGCTATTCTCCAAGCACCAGCACCATGGTTTGCGGACATTGCAAACTACTTGTCTTGCTCTATTCTTCCTCCCGACCTCTCCTATTAATAAAAAAGGAAGTTTCTTCATGATGCTCGCCAATACTTTTGGGACGACCCCTTGCTCTTCATACAAGGTGTTGATGGCCTTTTTAGAAGGTGTGTCCCGGATAATGAAATTGAAGATGTTATCACAATGTGTCACTCCTCACCTTGTGGAGGACATATGAGTGCCAAAAAGACCTTGGCGAAAATATTGCAATGCGTTTTCTTTTGGCCAACAATGTTCAAAGATGTGTGGGGTGTGGTGAAAGCTTGTGACCGGTGTCAAAGAACCGGTAATATTTCAAAAAGAAATGAAATGCCTTTGAACAACATCCTTGAACTTGAAATTTTTGATGTATGGGGCATCAATTTTATGGGGCCTTTCCCGAGCTCTTTTGGGAACAAGTTCATTCTATTGGTCGTCGATTACGTATCAAAGTGGGTGGAAGCGGTTGCATCTCCTACTAATGATGCTAAGGTTATGGTCAAGCTCTTCAAAAGAGTAATTTTCCCAAGGTTTGGAGTGCCCCGGGCTGTGATTAATGATGGAGGTTCACACTTTGCAAAGCGATCCTTTCAAGCTCTCCTTGAGCAATATGGTGTGAGGCACAAGGTGTCATTAGCTTACCACCCCCAAACAAGTAGTCAAGCTGAAATTTCAAACCGGAAGTTAAAAATGATCCTTGAGAAAACGGTGGATAGGTCTAGAAAAGATTGGTCTACAAAGCTTGATGATGCTCTATGGGCCTATCGCACCGCGTTCAAAACTCCTATTGGCACCACACCATACAAGCTTGTTTATGGGAAGTCATGCCACTTGCCGGTAGAACTTGAGCATCGGGCTCATTGGGATATCAAAACATTGAATTTCGACCTTCAAAGCGCCGGTGAGAAGAGGTTGCTTGACCTCCACGCCTCGGAAGAATTAAGAATGGATGCATATGAGAGTGCAAGGATTTACAAAGAAAAGACCAAGGCTTGGCATGACAAGCATATTAGCAAAAGGGAGTTTAAGGGAGGTGATAAGGTCCTACTTTTTAATTCCCGGTTGAAGTTATTTCCGGGTAAGCTTAAGTCAAGATGGAGTGGACCTTTCACCGTTAAGAAGGTGTTTCTATATGGAGCGATAGAAATCTCAAATGACAATGGTGAATCGTTCAAAGTGAATGGCCAAAGGCTTAAGGCATACTTTGACGGTTTTGTGCATGAGGAAGCCAAGGTTGTTCACCTTGATAAGTTTGATGTTCCCTACTCTCATTGATCTCGCAATGTCGTCAAGCTAGTGACGTTAAAAGAGCGCTTCCGGGAGGCAACCCGAGTTTCTCAACTCTCTCTCTCTCACAAACTATTATTTAATTTCCATCACTCTTACTATTACTAACTTTTCTCTCAATGTGTTTTGTAGGTGTTGATGAAAAGAAAAGTAAGAAAAGGTTTTTGTGGAAGTGAATTAGTAGATAATAATAATAATAATAATAATAATAATAATAATAATAATAATAATAATAATAATAATAATAATAATAATAATAATAATAATAATAATAATAATAATAATAATAATAATAATGATGATGATGATGATAATGATAATAATTTTATTATTATGCCTTACTACTACTATTATTCAAAAAAAAAAGGGAAGGATCGTGCAGCAACAGGTCTGCACGGACGTGCAGAGCATCGCACGTCCGTGCAGAGGCAGTCAAAAGCAATCAGAAATTATGAAATAAATTTCTCTAGATAGGCACGGACGTGCCAAATTAAGCACGTCCGTGAAAGGTGGCTAAGCATGTCCGTGCTAAGTCCTGCACATCCGTGCTAAACAAGTCAGTATGTTACCTAAATTTCTGTCTGAGGCTGCACGTCCGTGCCAAATTACGCACGTCCGTGCAACTTAGCACGTCCGTGCCACATATTGCACGTACGTGCCATATAAGTCAGTACCCTACCCACGTTTTTGTCTGAGGCTGCACGTCCGTGCCAAATGTTGCATGTCCGTGTCGCCCCGAAAATGGCTGGCAGCAGCACGGTTATAACATAAAAAAAAAATAAAAAAAAAATTCACTCCTTCACACTCTCTATCTCACGATTCTCACTCCTCCTCTCTCTAAAACTCTTACTTCCTCCTTCAAAACCCACTAAATTCTCCATTCTCACCCAAATCCTCACCCAAATTCAACAGTTTTCTCCAAAATCTTCACTCCATTTCAACATTTTCACAATATACTACTCCTTTCTCACATTCAAACCCAAAAATCACCCAAAATACTCAAACCCTAACCTTGAAAAATCAATTTGGGGGTTTTCTTTGGAGTTGAAGTTCAAGACAATTGGTTGAAGGAGTAAGTTCAAGCAAGCAAGAGGAAGGTTAGAAAGGTTCATTTGCGGGTTTTACACCCACGATAAGTAGGGCTGTGCGCGGTGCGGTTTGGTGTGGTTTGGATCTGAAACCGCACCAAACCGCAAAATTGCGGTTTGTGATTTTTTCAAACCGCACCAAACCGCAATTTTATACAAACCGCACCGCAAAATACAGTTTGGTGCGGTGCGGTTTGCGGTTTTTCCATAATTTTTTTACCTCACAAATAATGATTATTTGCTAATCTTTTGTTATGAAATTTTTACTTGGAAACTGTACAACTATGCAAATAATTCAATAAAGTAGTGCTTTACTTCAATGTTAATAGTGACCCAGTAACATGCCAAGGCAAACATGGAGCAAAATCATTAAGTAAGCCACAACCACTCCATTACAACTCCAAAGCATAAGAAACGGAGAGTAATAAGAAAGAAAAACTTTGGTTTTCTTAATAATGACCCACACAATTCAGTACATATAAATACAATATAAGAGTCTTTTTTCCATATAAGAGTCTTTGCATTAAATTGCGGTTTGCGGTGCGGTTTGGTTTGAAATTTTTTTGAAACCGCACCAAACCGCAAAACCGCGGTTTGGTCAAATTTGAAAACCGCACCGTAATTTCCAAACCGCAAACCGCACCAAACCGCAAAATTGCGGTTTGGTGCGGTCTAGACCGTACTTTGCACAGCCCTAACGATAAACTCGGTATAATCGTTCCTCCCTTTTACTAATTTCATGTTTAATTCCTTGAATTTTTGCATGAAATTGCTTGAGAAAGTTTGTTTGAATTGGTTGTGAGTGATTGATAGTTGATAATTGAAAAGCATTATTGAGTTTGAATGAATTTTGGTGTGTTTTGAGGATTGGATTTTTTTTTAAGTAAGGTTGAAAAATTGATTTTCATGAAGGAAGAACATGCTTGTTTAGGTGGATTGTTGTGTTGGTTTGTTTGATAATATTGCATGAAATCGATGTAGAATTGTTGTAGATGCATTATTGAAGTGGTCTTTGTTGCTTGGTGATTTGCTTGTTTTAGGTGGGAGACTTAGAACTTGACTTGATTGTGTTGTGTTCATTGGCCTTATATGAGCTTTGGTTGGTCGACTTGTGTACTTAGTCTCTTTGTGTGGTTGCGAGGTGATTATTTTGTCTTGGTTTGTTTTATTGCATTGCATTGACCGACCATGTCTAGAAGAAATCGACCTAGAAACACGGATGCTAGGTACCGCAACCCCTCTCCTCCTCCTCCCGTTGATCCACCACAAATGGACACTATGGGAATCGTGTTCAATGACCCAACATTTTTGAACAACTATGTAAGAATAAGTAGGAGGAGATTTCGACCTACAAAGTTCTATGACGAGGGTGTTGTCGAGGCTTTGGGGATAGGGGACGATGTTAGGATGCTTTTCAAGGGTTGTGGCTTAGGAAATTGGCTAGATTTAAGCGCCCCGACCTACAAAAGGTTGACACTTGAGTTCCTCTCCACCCTTCAAGTGCAACGGGACAAAAATAGATCCCCCCGCCGCCTTACCTTCCAACTCATGAACACCCAACACAACTTGAACATAAAGAGGGTGAACCAAGCTTTTGGGTGGCCAATTAACGGCACCATAGGACCAAAGGATAGCCCCCCCCCCCCCCCCCGTAACTATTGTGCGGGTGAGTTTTGGAGGAAGATCACCGGCCTTTTTTACTACAACCCTAGGACTGATAAAGCTACGACCATAATCCACCCCGCCTTTAGGATGTCACAGCGCACCGTAGCGAACACGACGTTCGCTAGAGGTGATAGTTCGGGTGTAGTGTCCACTAGGGAGCTTCACTTCCTATGGCACTTGAGCGAGGGTAGTACGGCCCTAGATGTAGGGGCCTGGTTAGTCGACAACCTAGAGGATGTTGCCACTGGGTCCGGCAACATCACCATAGGTGGCATGATCACTATTATTGCTTCTGCTCTTAACCTTGATTTTGCAGATGAGCAGGTTTTCCCAGGGCCGACGCAGCTAGACATGCAGTCTCTTAGGACCATGAGATGGGTTGCGGACGTGGAATGGTCGCATCCTTACTTGTGGCACGTGAGTGGCCGCCCCTATGCCTACCTCCCCGATCTGGAGCGGACCTTCATCTACGACGAGAGCAACTGGGTCTTCGAGAGGGACCACCCTTGGATTCCCGTTGATGATGAAGAAGAGCATGAGCAAGAACAAGAACAACCACAACAACAACAACCGCAACAACAACATTTCCAACAACAATTCCAGCAACAACAACAATATGAGTACCAACAAGGGTACCAAGAAGGGTACCAAGGTCAAGGCATGGGTGAGGGCAACCCACCCCTTTCCTTCGAGCAACAAATGCAAATGATGAATGTCGGGTTCAACCGCATGTCCACCGAGTTCGAGACTATGAGAAAGTCTCACGAAGACATGAGGTCCTCCTACGACAATATGAGGAAAAGCTTTGAGGGTCTTCGATCGGAATTAGGTGAATTTCGGAACGTCTACCGACATTGGTACCCCGGGGGCTCAAGCTCCCAAGGAGGCCCGAGCCAATGAGTTAGTTCTCTTTCTTCCCCTTCTTGTGCTTTAATTGTTTTAACATTGGGGACAATGTTTATCATAGCTTGGGGGGAGTCTTTCTCTTTGGTTCATATGTTGGTTCTTGTATGTTCTTGTTGGTATAAACTTTGCATGTAGTTTGTTCCTTCCCCTAGCATCCAAACCCCTAAACATCCAAATTTGCTCCCTTTGAAATCCAACACCCTAAATCCAAATCTCTTAATATGTGAATAATTCTCTTCTCTTCTCTCTTTATTTATTTAGATGTATAGTTGTGCTTCAATTTTATTTTTTTTTTATGATTAGCTTAGTTTTCTTAACTTTTTATCTATTCTTGCTTTCTAGTAACCCTTAGTAAAAAAAAAAAAAATGGCCCTTGGATGAGACTCAAATGACGATGCTTATATGATTTGCTTGCTTGACTCTTGAGTGATGAGTAAAAGTTCTTTTAGAAGGGTGTGTGCAAGAGTTGGGGTCATTTAGAGGCTTATTAATCTTGATTGCATTAGAGTATATGAAATGAAAACCTATGAATGCTCAATTGCACGTCTAGTATAGGATATTGTCAAATTTGCCTAAAGTAGGATATGTTTGAATCGAATTGCGGTCCCTTGTGCCCTTGATGTTCCTCCCCTCCTCCCCCAAAATGAAACTCTTTTAGGGAATTGGTTCTATTTGTATCTTGTGTAATAAGTGGCATAATAAGCCACATGTATCGAATAAAAGAAAGAGCCGCTCACAGTTAAAAGAGGCGAGGGCAATGAATGTTAAAAAAAAAAAGAAAAGAAAAGAAAAAAGAAAAAAATAGAAAAAGAAAAGGAGATCAAAAACTCCTCCAAATTTCTCAAAGTTTTCACTTTTTCTTCTCTAGAGGTCAATTTGTGGATGCCTCCCACACACTATCTATTAAGATGTTTCTTGTGTAAATTTCCGAATTAGAGCGTAGTTGAAAGGGCTTGGGAGTGCATTTTGGGAGGTGGACTTGCATTTTGAGATTTTATAACCGAAAGAGGGCTTTTTTCAACTTTGGAATATCTAGACGTGCTCTAATGAACTAGTAAAAGGTATAAGGAAGTATCCTAGTGCAACCTTGCTTAATTCTCCTCTCTACCCCCAACTCATGTGCACATTTGTATGATCGGTAATTCTTGAAAGTCGCTCACTTGTCTTGCTTGTGATTTATATCCCGATGAGTTGACTTGGGCAATAAAAACACTGGTTTTGGTTTATATTGATCACCTTGATGATGATGATGTGTTTTGACAATTTTGGCATGGTTTTTGTGAGTTTTGGGTTAAGCTTAAGGGAAAACCTCACGAGATAAAAACTCGCCCTCTTAGGCGACTTAGGGGTTTAAATTGCTTTTCACTTGTGCTAAAAGTGTTTATGGTTCTTGCCATGCGGATTTGTGTTTGTGTTTTCTCTTTAAGTATCTTTCCTTGGTTTGATCATTAGCAAGTAATCTTCCTTCTTGATTTGACATGTTTGTTTTGCTCGAGGACTAGCAAAAGCTTAGCTTGGGGGGATTTTGATAACTTGTTATTTGATACGATTTTAGAGTGATTTCGAACCTTGTTTACTTGGTATATTAGCATTTTGGTTCACTTTTACTCTGATTTTGTTCAGCTTTTGTGTATCCCCTGCTTCATGGGTTGTTAGTGTTTTTGTTGGGTTTTTAGGTTCAAAGACGACCATTTGAGGCATTTGGATGATAAACCGAGGTTAGAAGCCGAAACAATGGAGCAAAACCGAAGAAAAGTGAAGATAAAGGCCTTAGAGAGTCTGCACGGACGTGCAAACTATGGCACGTCCGTGCAGAAGTGTTCCAGCACGACCAGAAGCTACTGTCTACTGCTTTCAAGGCCTGCACGTCCGTGCCTGTTCCTGCACGTCCGTGCAGTTTGCTCAGCCCAAATCAGTATCAAAACTGATTCTACTGAACAAGGCCTGCACGTCCGTGCCATATTTGGCACGTCCGTGCAGGATGCCCTGGCCAAAACAGTACCTTCTGCCTCCCAGGTGCACGCCCGTGCCAACCTCAGCACGTCCGTGCCGGTATAGCTGCACGTCCGTGCCAAACTTAGCACGTCCGTGCTGACCTGTAGCCGTGCCCGACTCTTGTTTTCTCCGTCCTTTTTATTTGGGGGTCTTTATAAATAACACCTTGAGCTCATTTGTACGGCAGCCAAGTTTTTAGTGCTACCTCTTAGTTTGCAATTGTAAAAACACAAATATTCTCAAATCATTAGTTAGATTATAATTATTAGCTTGGAAATTTCATTCTCAATCATTGTAGAAGACAAGTTCCACCATTGATATTCAAGTTGAAGCTTCTAGTAACATTTTCTCACTCTTCTCTTCCATTTTAATTGCTTTGATTGTTAATTATCTTGCTTAATTCTTGTATGCTTAGATTGTTATTTAGCTTAATCTTTAGTTAATTCTTGTTCATGAGTTACTTGAAATCCTTAATTGCTTTAATCTCCATGGATTGTGAGTAGTCTAATTTTCTAGGGTTTGGGTAAAACCCTCAATGTAGTCACTAATTACTTGTTGCATGTGTTAATTTGGTAATTGTTGGGTGTTAATTAGTTGAGCTTAAGTGGTTTAATTGCTTAGTTCTTGTATATGGCCATTGCTAGAAATATTATCTAAGCTTTCTTAACGAAGGATCGAGAGATGAGCTTGAGTTAGCTCCCTTATGCTTAATTGACTTGAAATGCCATGAGAATAGGAATTTCCAGTCAAGGGAATGTTTTTGTCATCGTGATTATGCTTTAATACTTGTTTTATGCTTTGTAACCACGAGAGTAGGTTGTATTCATAATTCGAGTAATCTCTCTAGCTTGAGAGAGTAGTTGGGTGCTTTAGATGACTTCCCCTATATTATCCCCTCAAATTACCATTGTTTGCTACTTACTAATTGTGATTTGTGACGAAATTGAGTGGTATATCTCAAGCCCTGGAACTCTCTAAATATTGTTAATCTCCCCCTAGCTTTAGTTGACTTGAACTAGCACTTGTTACATAAAACCAAACCAATTTCGACTTCTTTTAGCTTATTTATGCGGTAGTTTTTCGGTGGTTGATTCAACGCCTCTCTTGGGTTCTACCCTTTTTTACCCTTTATATTAGCTAGTGAGACCAAGATAGGACTTTATCTTTGGTAGGCTCGACGACGGCCTATCAATTGCTCAGGTCAGGAAGCTAAGCAAGTATACAATGTTTCTTTTAATGAATGTTGTCCTGAAAGACGATCAAACATGCACAGTGTTTAAACAAGATTTCATGATAAAGGGCTTTTAAAGGGAAGGATGATTGATATGGATATGGATGTGTGAGTGAACTGTGTGAATGTGATACTAAGGCTGGCTGCAAGGGTTATGGTGATGGAAATAGATGTGAGAAGAGTCAAAGATGATGACTCTTCAGGCTGGGTAAGCTAATTATGTGGGTTCAAGCCCCCAAGTCTAGCTTTAAATGGGTAGGGGTAAGCATTGGATATTCTTTGACTCAATCAAGCATGGGTATGAATATAAATGTGAACATGAATGTGAATGTGGTCGCACCTCGATGTGAGGTTGCCTACGTATCCGTTAGGAATCATGCTAACGTAGCTCTAGCCAAAATTTGCACAAGTGTATGTACACCTCAAAGAGGTCTTTCAAGGGTTGTAATGTGGTTAAGTTGATGGTTTAGGGAAAAAAGGGGTAAAAGGCTCAAGACCCGAGAGAAGCCCCCAAGATGTGTAATTGTGAATTTGAAAGTTTTGAATTTTGCAAGTTTATTTTCAACATTTTTTTTTCTTTGATTTTTTTTATTCTTTTGAATCAATGTAGGCAATCTCAGATCATGCGGTCCATCACTCACTTAGCATTCATGTTTCTCAGGCACGGTACCAAGCACTCGATAAGAGACGCAATTCGAGACGTGTTCGTATCAAAGACATTGGAACACTTGCCCTTAGACATTGTTTTATTTTTGCTTTGCTTTTTTTTTTTTACTTGCTTTTAGAATGTTATAAAATTACATATCTTCCAATCCCAAGGTTAAGTGAATGTGGGTTGAAGAAATGAAGGCCAAACGTCAGACGAGGCTCAAAATGGTTGATGAAGAAATGAATATGTGATTGAATGGTTAATGGAGAATGAATGGATTTCAAAGGTTCCTCAAATCATTGGTATACCTTGTGTTCAGTTCAGCAATTGTTTTTTTTTTTTTTTTTTTTAGAATGACATGATCGAATGCAAAGGAAAGAAATGCTCATTGATGGAACATGGCATATAGACATAAGGATAAGAAGAACCTATGCTAGACATATTAAGGGAAAAGGGATGAAACGAAAGACGAGAAAAAAAAATGAAATCTTGTATGGGAACTTGTCTTGTGCTTTGTCTTCATGTTTGCCTATGAATTACTTGTTACCACCAAGAGGTACACGAAGTTTGTTATTGCTGATGCTTTGATTGGAAGAAAAGAAGGAAGGAATGACGTTCCCCTTATTCTTCCAACTCTTAACTAGTGATTCTTGAACTCGAGTATTATGGAACAAAATGAGCTCACTTAATGCATTCACTCAATACTCGAATTGGAAAGGAAGAGTGTATGAAACAATTTTGAAAACTGATGGGAAATACTCCACTCATTCCTATTACGACGGAAAGCGATGCATGCATGGTCCTAGTATACGATCATAAACAATATAGTGCATTACTCGAAGACAAAGTGTGTGCGATTACTCAACATGTGTATTAGGTGAGTTTATTAAGACTCATGGTATGATCGCATGGCTAGATATGAGGACGTTGTGAAAAACAAAGGACCCAATGACTAAATAGCACGGAAGACTAAAAGACAAACTAACTTAATTAATTTTGTCCAATTTTAATGTTTATGCTATTTACTAGGTGAAAACGGTCTATTGGCAATCATTAGTCATAAATAAGATCAACCACAATCAAAGACAAAGAACAGATATTTAGGTTAGCACAAAAATCACAAGAAACTAGGAAGATGACTAGAATTCTAGAAGAGTTAGGACTCATGGGTATGAAAAAATCTATAATCCTATGTTATACGAGTTGACACGGATTAAAGGACTTGGCTAAGACTAGTTTGACACGATTTTTTTTTTTTAAAAATAAAATAAAAAAGGTAACGTTAAAAAGACACCTAAACTGGACAGGTTGTAGTATATCGGTTATAACTTTTGATATGTGACTCTGATTAGGACGACACCAGCTCCAAATGAAAGATAAAACTCGGGGCTACAGATCCATAGGTTGTACGGCACGTAACTCTTTCTAGAACACCGGCTATGACCAAAACAAGTTGACTCTTGTGCAGTACACGAGAATAAAAATCCGGGTTGACTCAAAAATTAAAAAAAAATCTATGGCTCGACTCTAATAATAAAAAAAAAAGGGGTTTGATAAGAGAAAAAAAATTTTTAAAAAGGTCAATAAAAAAATGCACACATAAGCATATCGTCACGCATGATGCAATGAAGTTCGCAACCTAAAGTCAAGTTCTATGTTCGACTATGGTCAAGATTTTGGGTGTCAAAGGGTACCATGGTTAAGAGTTTGGACGTGTTAGCAAGGCAGCCTCCCTTGAGGGTGTATGCCAACGGGCGGCTCCGCGAGTTCGTGATGAAATCGAACTCGACTCCATGGTTTGGGTGGATTTAAAAACTCGGATGAACCCTTATTGCCATGAGCGTTTTCGGGTTGATAGAGCATAAATCCCCCGGGCTAGCCACATACGTAGAACACGTACTATTGTGGAAAAATAGGTAACCTAAAAAAATCATATGCATATGTGACAATTCCAATTAAATCGCAGGAATATTTTTCAAGAATCTTTCAAGTCTCATCCACTCATCTCAATTAAATACCGATCACTCAAATCGATAAATAACCAAGAATGCTCCCCAATGGAGTCGCCAAATTGTAGGCGTCGCTCGAAGTGCGCCTACGTTAAAGCATGTGGTGAATATGCTTAACACTCGTAGGAAGTAGGAATTGACATTACGATTAGGGACAACGATTAGGGACAAATAAAGTAGGGAGCCGCCAACAAGTTTTTTAAGGAACTTGTAAACCGTTCACGGATCATAAAAAGGCAACCACGATAAGGGACAACGATAGGCAACAACGATTGACCCGTGAAGGTTACACCCCATTCATAATCCATGAGATTACTAACTCCATATGGTTCGGAACCACGAAAGGAGGATCGGGGATGATGGTACGAAGTGAGTCATGGAGTCACATTCGCCCGTATTGGCCTCTACTCGATTCTTATAGTGAAAAGTGATTCCTGTGATCTCAAAGGCATACAAACAAAGATTCAATTTGCTCCAAACTATCATTAAGCTAAATTGGTTTAATATTAATGCAACACATAATTCTAAACTATTGTGATCACTTGAATTAACAACAAGATTAAAAAGGAACCTAAACCGGTTGTCCAAATTATCTTATTAGGCGTGATTTCGAAGTACATATTCCCTTTAAACATGCAATATAGTGATCAATAAATAATAATAGAATAAACATTAATATTGGAAGCAATTCAACAATAATAATGTTATTCAAATCAAATATAAAATTAACCTAATCATGATACCAGCAATATTAAAATAAAATAAGAGTAATTAAATTAATTAATTAATTACTCACATTCTGCGCGTTCCTTTAAATTGCTACATCATGAATAAATTGTTAGTAACTTCAATAAAAAAAATATAAAGCAAATGAGAATTAAATTAAATTAATATAGATTTGATTTGGTCCAAACCCTCAGTTATTTATACCTTTCACGCCTTGGTTTAAGGACGAAACCTCGGGTTTAGTATAGACTCCTTGGAGTGCTTAAGGGAAAAATGGTGTAATTAGGAATATAGGTTTAAGGCTTAGAATATGAGAGAGAGAGAGAGAGAGAAGAATTTGAATGTAAAAGAGAGGAAGAGATAAGGATTTGATGATAAAGCTTGTTGATGAATGGAAAAGGGGAGATATGACCTCTATTTATAGAGAAAAAAGAAGGGTCGAAGAAAACAAGATAAGATCCGAATTAAATCGGAATAAAACTCGATAGACTGCAGTTTTTGCGGTTTTGTTTTTATCATATCTTTTGATCCAGAAATCGGAATAAGATAAATAAGATATGGTTGGAAATCTCTTGAAGTCTACTTTCTAACTCAATTAGAATCAGATTAAAATATTTTATAGAACAAAAGATATGTCCGAATTAGTGAGACGGTGTCAGTTTTGGATAGAATTTGACATTTTATTCATATCTTTTCCGTTATAGCTCGGAATTGATATTATAATATATCATTGGAAAGATAATTTCAAGAGCTATCCAACCGTATAAAATTTGGATAAAAACTCTGAGGAACGAAAATAATATATGTCTATCTTTGAACGTCTTTCAATTAGGACTTTTAAAAAAAGGAGTTTTATTCAATTTCAAACTCTTTAATCTTATCTTTTCAAAACGGATAATTAGGATATTTTAGAAACTTGTAGAAGCTTCTAATTAATCCTAATTGGTTTAGGATTTGGATTAAATCATTTGGACCCTCCACATGATCATTGAATCGTAGGTAAGGTGGGCTTAGGTTCGGTTTGGGCTCAATTTAATATTTTGGCCATAACTTATTCGTTATTTCTCGGATTTGGGCTTATAATATATCGTTGGAAAGCTCTTTTAAAGCCCCATCCAACTATTCAATCATTGGACCCAGATTATGGACCAAAATAAACTGTATTAAACGTTTTTATAAAAAGGACACGAAATGAATGATTTTAAAGGACAGGAAATGAATTATTTTGGGTTTAAAAGCACGTAAAGAGGAAAATAAGTTATGGTTTGGGGAAATGGACTAGGAATTGGGTTGGTTTATGAAATGGAAATATGGATTTAAGCACTTCAAGATTAAATACTCAACCCGACGAATAATGGCGGTGAAAGGTTGTTCATCATCGAGTTTAGTTTTGGGGAGACATTTTAAGGTGTCTACACCGAGGCTCGGTCTTTGATTCAAGGTTTTCGCCAAAAGAGTGGTGAGTCTCTAAGTGCGGCATGGGAATGATACAAAGAGCTTCAACGTCAATGCCCACACCATGGGATACCCAAGTATCAACTCATTCACACTTTATATGGAGGTCTTACACCTCAAGGAAGATTAAGCCTAGACGTCGCGGCCGGCGGTCCAATCATGAACAAAGGAGAGCATGAAGTGGAGTGTATTATAGAGGAGGCCGCAAAGCACTATGATGATTGGTATGAAGGAGAAAGGGATGCTACTTCTAGTAAGGGTGTTTATGCATTGGAGCAAGCCAACGCAATCAACAACCTCTCTGCCCAAATCTCCAAAATGACTAAGCAAATGGATGAATTGATGAAAGAAAGGTCCAACCCTCATGGTAATACCTCCCCTTCAACCAAGGGAGGCAATGTTATGGATACTTCCTCCTCCTCTTCTTACAATACAATGCCCCAAGGATGCATGTTTTGTTCTAATTGTGAAACCTATGATCATGATACCTCTCATTGTGTATATGCTTGTGAAGTTCAACCCCTTTCCCATGAACATGATGATAATATAGAAAATGTCAATGCTATGAATTTTACTCCTAGAATGGGAAATGTAGGGAACTTGAGGCCAAACTCCAATCAAATGGGGAATTGGAATCAAGGTGGAAACCGTGGTTGGAACCAAAGTGGTGGTGGTTATGATAACTAATACCATGGTGGGGGAGGCCCTTCCAATTTCAATGGAAGAGGCTACTCTAACCAAAGGGGGTATGTTAATCAAAACCAACAACCTAATTCCCGATACCATGACCATCAAAATCAAAATTTTGGTGATCAAGGTAACATGGGAAATAATCAACAAAGCAACGTTCCTAACCAAGGCACCGGAGGCAAAAGGGGTCAATATGTTTCTAACTATGCCCAAACTAATAGGACTCCGGGTTTCCATCAACCCCAACTTCCTCCACCTCAACAACCTCTTCAACTTGAAGCCCCTCCAAATGATCCCGTGATGGCTAAATTAGATGCTCTATTGAAAATGCGTGAGGAGGATCAAAAGAAACATGAAGAGGCCCAAAAACACACCAATGCTCACATGAAAATGCTTGAGACCCAAATTGCTCAACTTGCATCTAATTCATCCCCCTCTTCTTCTTCTTCTTCTTCTTCTCACATTCCAAGTCAAGGAGTCAACCCAAAACCTTTGTATGTCGTGACAACTAGGAGTGGGAAGGTAGTGGGGAGTGACCCTTTAGTTGAAGAAGAACCCCAAGAAGAGGTGGAGTTAGAGAATGAGGGTGAAAAAACGAATGAGCCATTGAGTGTTGAAAAGGAAAAAATTATTGAGGTGCCAAAGGAAAAAGAAGCCACCCCCTTTCCCCTAAATCGCCAACCTAGAGAGGAGAAGCTACCCTTTCCACAACGATTTGTGAGAGCTAAACTTGATGCCCAATTTGGGAAGTTTTTGGAAGTCATTAAGAATTTGCATATTTCCGTCCCTTTTGTTGATGCTATGAAGAAAATGCCCCACTATTCCAAATTTTGAAAGATCTTTTAAGTGGGAGAAAGGAGTGTGAGACGGTGAGTTTGACCGCCAATTGTAGTGCAATTCTTTCCAACAAACTTCCTACCAAATTGAAAGATCCGGGTAACTTTTCCATCCCTTGTTCTATCAATGGCATTGAATTTGATAATTGTGTGATTTAGGAGCAAGTGTGAGTCTCATGCCCTATTCCGTCTACCAAAAGCTTAGTGTAGGAACCCTCTCCCCCACTAACATTACTCTCCAACTAGCGGACCATTCCGTTAAGTTTCCCATGGGCAAGGTTGAGGAAATTCCCCTTAGGGTAGGAAAGTTCACATTCCCCGTGGATTTTTATGTGCTAGAGATGGATGAGGATGAGAGGATTCCTATAATTTTAGGTAGACCATTTCTATCTACTTCTAGAGCTATCATCGATGTGAAGGAGGGTAAGATATTCTTGAAAATTGACAATGATTCCATTGAGTTTGATTTGAATAATGTCATGCAACAACCCTCCTCAAGTGGTGAATGCTTTAGGGTAGATGTTCTTGATACCGTTCTTAATGAATTTTCTCGCTCCCACTTGCATGCTACTAATGATCCTCTCGAAAGTGTGTTGTTGAATGAATCAAAGATAGTTACTCACAAAGAAGACATACAATTCTATGAGGATTTGCTTGAGGAAAGCAAGAAGGAGTGCAAGGATGCGAGCATGGAAGAAGAGGCTCCTTACATTCATGACCTCTTTCAAGTTGAAGAAAGAGAAGAGAGCCCCAATGGTAAGGGAGCACCAAAGGTAGACTTGAAACCTCTACCTTTGGGCTTGAGGTATGCATTTCTTGGTCCCGATGAGTCTTTCCCCGTGATTGTCAATTCTAACCTAATGGAGGAGCAAACCTCCCTATTGATCAATGTTTTGAGAAAACACAAGAAAGCTTTGGGTTATACCATTGATGATATCAAAGGTATAAGTCCATATTTATGTATGCACAAAATTGATCTAGAGGGAGATGCCAAACCCGTTAGACAAAGGCAAAGAAAGCTTAACCCTTCCATGCAAGAGGTTGTGCGGAAGGAAGTGGATAAGCTTCTTGATGCGGGAATTATTTACCCAATTGCTCATAGTGATTGGGTATCTCCCGTGCAAGTTGTGCCTAAGAAAGGGGGAACGACGGTAGTGAAAAATGATCATGATCAACTAGTGCCCACTAGACTTGTTACCGGTTGCGTATGTGTATTGACTATCGCCAACTTAACACAAGTACATGCAAAGATCATTTTCCACTATCGTTCATTGATCAAATGTTGGAAAGGCTTACAAAGTATTCCTTCTATTATTTCCTTGATGGTTACTCGGGATTTTTCCAAATCCCGATTGACCCCAAGGATCAAGAGAAGACGACTTTCACATGCCCCTACGGTACTTATGCGTATCGTAGGATGCCTTTCGGGCTTTGTAATTCCCCCGCAACATTCCAACGTTGCATGATGTCCATTTTTAGTGATATGATTGAGGATGAGATAGAAGTCTTCATGGATGACTTCTCCGTTGGAGGAGCCACCTATGAAGATTGACTATCTAATTTATCTTGTTGCTTAGAAAGGTGTGAGAGGGCTAACCTCGTGTTGAATTGGGAAAAGTGCCACTTTATGGTGGAAAGTGGGATTGTTCTTGGGCACAAAATTTCCCATGCCGGCATTGAGGTAGATAGAGCCAAGGTAGAGGTCATTGAAAAACTTCCTCCCCCCACCAATGTGAGGGAAGTGAGATCCTTTCTTGGCCATGCCGGGTTCTATAGGCGCTTTATAAAAGATTTTTCAATGATTGCTAAGCCTCTCACATCCCTATTGCAACAAGATAAGGAGTTTGTGTTTGATGATGCTTGTCAAGAGTCTTTTTGTAGGTTGAAAGAAGTCCTTTGCACCGCTCCTATTGTCCAAGGCTCGGATTGGTCTCTTCCATTTGAGCTCATGTGTGATGCAAGCGACGAGGCCATTGGATCGGTTCTTGGACAACGAAAGGATGGGAAACTTCATGTCATACATTATTTGTCTAAAACTCTCAATGATGCCCAACGAAACTACACAACTACCGAGAAGGAGTTCCTAGCGGTTATTCACTAATTTGAGAATTTTAGGACCTACCTCATTGGTTCTAGGACAATTGTGTATACCGACCACTCGGCTCTCAAATATTTGATAGGAAAGAAGGAAGCTAAACCGAGGTTGTTCAGATGGGTTTTAGACCTCCAAGACTTTGATTATGAGATGAGAGACAAGAAGGGAGCCGAGAATGTGGTGGCGGGTCACCTTTCAAGGTTGGGCGGTGCAAGGTTTGAAGATGATGGTTTGCCAATAGAGGACGCTCTAAGGGATGATGTGCTATATGCCCTTGAAGTGAAGTCGGATCCATGGTATGCGGATATTGTGAATTACTTGGCTTGTAATGCCGTACCACCGGATTTCACTTCACAACAGCGTCGAAAACTCAAGCACGAGGCCAAGAGATACATTTGGGATGATTTCATTTTATTGAAGAAAGGGGTCGATGGTTTGTTAAGGAGATGCGTCCCCAACGATGAGGTTCAAAGTGTTCTCCATATGTGCCACTCTTCTCCTTGTGGTGGGCATATGAGTGCTCAAAAGACCGCCTCAAAGGTCCTACAATCTATGCTCTTTTGGCCTTCTCTATTCAAGGATGCTTGGATTTTTGTTAAGACTTGTGATAGATGTCAAAGGATGGGGAATATTTCTAGGAGGGATGAAATGCCGCAAAACCCCATCCTTGAGCTTGAAGATTTTGATGTGTGGGCTATAGATTTCATGGGCCTTTTATTTCTTCACATGGGAACAAATATATTTTGGTTGTCGTTGACTATGTCTCAAAGTGGGCGGAGGCCGTGGCTTCCCCTACGAATGATTCTAAGGTACTGATTAATCTTTTCAAGAAAGTGATTTTCCCGAGATTTGGTGTTCCAAGAGCCATAATCAGTGATGGGGGGTCACATTTCAAGCACCACACCTTCGTTCGACTTCTTGATAAATATGGAGTGTCTCATAAGCGGGGGCTTGCTTACCACCCTCAAACGAGTGGTCAAGCGGAGATCACCAATAGAGAGCTCAAGGTGATCTTGGAGAAGACGGTTGCTAGAACAAGAAAGGATTGGTCTTCTAAACTCATCGACTCTCTATGGGCGTATAGGACCGCCTTCAAAACTCCAATAGGGACCACTCCCTATAAGCTTGTCTATGGGAAAAATTGTCACTAGCCCGTAGAGATGGAGCATCGAACGCATTAGGCAATCAAGCAAATCAACTTTGATCTCCATAGTGCGGGTGAGCAAAGGCTCCTAGAGCTACATGAGTTAGAGGAGTTGAGAATGAATGCCTACGATAGCGCAAGCATGTATAAGGCGCGGACTAAGGCTTGGTACGATGGTCAAATTGTCAAGAAGGAATTTGTCAAAGGCCAAAAAGTCCTCCTATTCAACTCCCGCTTGAAGCTTTTCCCGGGCAAGCTTAGGTCAAGGTGGAGTGGGTCGTACATTATCACGGAGGTGTTTCCATATGGCGCTTATGAGATTTCCCAAGACGGGCATACTCCATTCAAAGTGAACGGTCACCGGCTCAAGCTCTACTACGAAGGATTCCTAAGTGATGAACCAATTTTTGTGACTCTTCTTGATATGCATCATCAATTTGACCCTCCTTGATCGATTCAAGGAACGTCGAGCTAACGACGTAAACCAAAAGCGCTTCTGGGAGGCAACCCGAGTCTCTAACCCTTTTTCTCTTTCTTCCTTTCTTGATGCTTTGTTATTTTCCTATCTACAATGTTGGATTGTTGGATTTTTGAATTTTGATTGTGTTGGAATTTTTGGTATGCTTTGCCTTAGCATGATGGTATGGTGTTTAGTATGTTTTAAAGAGGGGTGTTTGTGCATATGGTGTTGCAAAATGGGCATTTTTTAAAAAAGCCAGGTGGTTCGACCGAACTCCCTGAAGGTTCGGTCGAACCTTTTGAAAGATTTTCCCGAACCTTCTTGAGTTCGGTCGCACCTTCTCTGGAACCTCAAGTTGAAAACTTTCTGCCAGAATTGCAGAAATTAATAATCTAGAGCAGGTTCGACCGAACCTAGGAGAGGTTCGACCGAACCTTAGTTCGCCCAAACATTGCTGTGTTCGGTCGCACCTACTCTGGAATTAAAAACTTAAAAACTTTCTGCCATTTTTGTGAATTTCAAGTTAAAGAGAATGTTCGACCGAACCTTCAGCAAGTTCGGCCGAACCATTTCAAGAGTTTGACCGAACTTACCCATGGTTCGGCCGAACCTTTGTCGAATTTTCAAAAAAAAAAAAAAAGGGGGTCGCTCTTCTTTTCTAATTCATTTCTTTTGGCCCTCTCTCTCTCTCTCCATTCTCCTCCTTCTCACTCTAACCTCCATTGCAATCCCCTCCTACAATCTCAAACCTCCATCAAAATCACTTCAATCTTCTCTTTTTCTCACTTATTTTCCATCCTCTACTCCATTTCTACAATCTCCACCAAAAATTCCTCACAAAAATCCCATCTTTTCATTTCCCCCAATTTCTAGGGTTTGAGTGTTTTGGTGTTTTTGGGTTTCTACTTACTTACAATCAATTGTGGTATGGTTTTCCTAACTTTTGCAAGTTCATTTCTTCATTTTCTCATAGTTTTACCATGTTTTGCATGTTTAAATATGAATTGTGGTATTCTTGAAATTGTTAGTAATAACTTGCTTGATTCTTGTGGTTCTTTGGATTTACATGTTGCAATTGATTGGTAATTGATAGTAGAACATGTTGTTATCATGATTATGCATGTATACCTTGGTTTTATTTGATCTCAATGTCTTTGCTTAAAAATGTTGATTTCATGCTAGGGTGTTCATGCTACTATTTGATGATTGAGGAATTCATGAATTGGATGTTGTTGGAGAATGATTCTTGTTGTTTTTGGTTTGATTTTGATGGTTTGGTGAATGATTATCACGTTAGGAGACATCATGCCAAAATTCACCTAGACTTTGTTAGGACTTATATATGAATGTCATAGGGTTTCTTGCCCATGACTTGGTTTAAATGTGTCCATTTATGCCTTGAATTGTATTTTTGTCATCTTCTATATCTATTTCACAACTCAAGGCAACTACTTTCACGCATACACTTTTACCGTGGCTAGCTTCTTATGTCATCTCTTATCAAATTTTCCTAATAATAGCTCTTGGTAATTTTGTAGAATCATGGTTTTCGGCAAGAGCAAGTCAAAGAGGAAGAGGGTGGGTGAATCTTCATCAACGAGTTTCCCGCGTCCTCCCGGCATAAATGATCATAGCATAATTGCTCCGAATGAGCACTTTTGGGACGTCTACAAAGCCCTCATCAATCGTCTCATCCGTTCAACAAGGTTCTTTTGTCCTACAACGTTGCAAAAGCTCGGTATATTGGATGAGGTAGTCCGGTTAGCACAAAATTTTGGATGGGGTGAATTCATCTACCTTCATGCTCACACCTATGAGCGAGTGACTTTGGAATTCCTTGCCTCTCTCCGCAAGGAAGTCATAGAGCTGGAGTTTAACGATGAGGAACCTCAACTTGTGATACATTTTCGCATGTTCAATGAGGATCACTCCCTCACCGAGAGTGATCTAAACGAGATTTTCCATTGGCATGCGACCGGGCTAGATCATCCTTGCGAGATGACTTCCACTCATCGCATCCCCTACAACGAGCAAGAATGGTGGAGGAGCATATCCACCGGGGATAGTTTTCGAACTAACACATCTAAGGTCAACAACATCATCCACATAGCCATGAGATATTTTGCTCGGCTTCTCCAATATGTCGTGCTCTTCAAAGAAAACCTCGGCTCAATGGTTAAGGATGAGGTAGCTTGTCTATTTTTGGCCGACAACCCTCAGCGCCTCAAGTTCCAATGCTCCTCCACCTTCATCCAAAGGCTTTTGGATACTCGGGACAACCGTCTTGGTGACGACATTTTTATGGGGGGCATGACCACTATCATTGCCCTTTCCTTGAAAGATGAATCTTACAAGGAGCAAATAGAAATGCTCCCCTTTGTGCATCGAACCCGAGAGGAAGTCACCGACGAGTTTCCTCCCTATTCTCTCTCCCTTAGTGCTCTCCGTCACAATCGCTTCATCAACTACTCCACAAGCAAGCGCAAATTCATACTCTTAGTGGACAAAGAGGTTGAATGGTGTGTCCTTCCGAACCCATCCCTCACTACGGTGGACCACTCCTCTCCTCTCAAATGGAAGATCCCCCGGCAGCACAACCCCGATGAATTAAGAAGAACAAGAGCCCGGGGTGCAGTTCCTCATCCTCCACCGGTCCACCGCCAGGAGAAAATCGTTCCCCCCCTTAGCGGGGGAGGTGAGGCATCTTCCTCTTCCTCCTTTCCTCCTTTTGATATGAGTGCCCTCCGTAGTACCCTCGAGGATATCCGCTGGGATAACCAAGCTTCCATTGAACAATGGGGGTACTACGGGAGGATGAATTATGATAAACTTGTACAAACGGGCATCTAAGCGCCCTAACTACCCCTACCACCCCCCTCAAGAGGGTCCGGTTCCACATTGGAACCCCTATGACCCAACAACCCTACCCCCAATGTCTACCCCTATTGGGAAGGTCCCATCGACCCTTCTCAACGCATTGGCACCCCACCTTATGATCCTTATCGTCCGGGTAGGTGAGATCCGGCTCGCACATCCACCCCAAACCATTTTGATGGTGGTTAGGGTGAATAGGAGTGGCCCTATGAGCATTTTAACCAACCCTTCCACCCATATATGGACACTCCCGGGTTCAATTTTGAGAACCCCCCTCGACCTAGAGGGCAAGGAGAAAGGACCCCATGATGAGGGTTCCCTTCCTCCCCCCCCCCCCCGGAACTTCTAACTTTTAACTTTTGTTCGGGACGTGCAAACGACTAGTGTAGGGGAGGATGTTCCTTTTGGGTTGGTTGAAGTGTACATAGGAGGGTAGTGTGGTAGGGTAGTGGCTTGTACATGAGGAGGACTATTGAGGATTGTGGCCTTGTTGTAGTTGATGACGTTGTGATGTGATGATGATGATGATGATGTGATGGTGATGATGGTGATGTTTTTATGATGATTTTTGATGATTTCTGATGATTCTTGAGCTTTGTGTAGGCGAAGATGCTCCCAAGGAAAAATCCAAAATTCCCGACAATCCAAATTCCCTTAATCCAAACTTTGTAGATAGCTTTTTATTTATTTTTTATTTTTATTTATAACTTTAGTCTTTTTCTTTGGTTTCTAACTTTTTCTTGTTTTGTCATAGTTTCTTTTGTTTTGTCTCACCTTTCTTGAAGCTTGAAAGCGGAGACGAAGGAAGTTAAGGAGCAACACATGCTCCTTTGGTGAGATTGTATAAATTATCTTGTCTTCCATTTCAAGCGGCATTTGGTGAGACCTTTCCTCTCTTTTATTTTCTCTTTCTTTGAGTGTTTAGTCTAGGTTTAGCTTAGGAAGAAGTTGAATGGTTCGAGGATGTTTGCTTTTGGTTCTATGGAACCTGGGATCGTTGATGTTGTTATCGAACGATTACTTGTATGACAATTGGGATTTTATTGGATTATATGCCTCGTGTGTGAACCTTTTTTATTTCTTCCTCTTTCTTTTGTTTTGTTTTTCCCTTTTTTTGTGTTACAAACATGACTATGACAAGTAAAAATGATTTTTGATGTGGAATGTGCTCATTCATTTGGTTGTGTATGCCTTTTATGATGTTGCATCTTTGAATGATTATTTTCCTAATTGATGAGGGTTTGCACGGTTTGAGAATGCTCAGGGTTGAGTTAGACACATTGTAAGCTAAGGTATCCCGGTTTAGAACTTTTGAGGACATTTGAACCCCTAGTTCACGGGAAAGTGGTAAGATGGAGTTGCTCTCTATAGTGGATAGGATTCCCTCTAGTTAGTATTTGCTTATTTCTTATCCCATGTGAGCGTCATTTGTTCTAGCCTTCATCATTCTTGTGAGCGGCATTTTGGATCCTTAACTATGCATGTCTTAATCTTTGTGTTGCTATCTAGCTCCCGAGATCGTGACCAAACAACTCTAGAGGAGAAAGAGGGCATTTCTTCTCATTTTTCTTTGTTTTCTTTATGTTTTGTTACAAATTTGGTTTTTATTTTTGCATCCACCTACTTGCTAACCAATTTGAGCTTTATTTCCCTTTCTTGACTTAGCCATATTAAAAACCTATCGGCCTATGTTCTACCGACCCTTGTAGTTAGTGAAGCATTGGCTTGTAAGGTTCGAGTTTGAGAGTGTTGATTTTGAGCAAGAAAGTTGTGTAATCGGTTCAAGTAAGGTATGAAAGTTGGTTAAGAATATGCAAAAGGTTTGTGAAGAAGGTTGCAACACATGAAAACCAAGTGAAGTTGAAAAAAAAAAAAAAAAGAAAAAAGGTGATGAAAAAAAAATGAATGAAATGAAAAGAAAAAAAAAATGATGAAAAAAAAGATGAAAAAAATGAAAAGGGATGAAGTAATGTTGTGAGGTTTATGTTGAAGGTTGTAATTTGAGGTTATGTTCAATTCTTAGGTTGTTCTTGAGAGATGGCCACTCTTTTGCTTCACTTAGGATTTGCCACCAAAATTTTCAAATTGATTCCCAACCTTAACCACTAGCCATGACATTACAACCCTATTTAAGACCCTTGGACTTGGAGGAGCGCGGTCAAAGACCGGTGGAGGGATATAGATTTCAACCCTATGGAGAGAGTATGCATAGTTGAGATGTCGGGATGACATTATGATTCCACATAAAAATATCTTTTTCCGGTTCCCTCGAGGGATCATGAGGAGCTAGCTAGGAGATGACTTGAAACTAGTGGAGAGAACGTGGACCGTCTTGGTTGGGGCTAGGGCGGAGAGTGAAGTCATTAGTTCTCTATGCTTAGCTTAGGTTTGTCTCTTTCAACCCCGAGCATCTTATAACGTATTTTCCCTCATTGAATTGAGAAAGGTGAGTATTCTTTGGTGCATGTCTCTTCGTTCGAGTTCAAATGGAGCATTTTCTACATAAGTGCTTAATTGGTTTTCCTTAACCCTTGTCATGTTATGTTTGTTGTGACTTTCTCTTTGTTTTGGCATTCCTTGCTCGAGGACTAGCAAGAGGCAAGTGTGGGGGAATTTGATGAGTGGCATTTATGCCACGATTAAGGTTCATTTTGATGGTGATTTTCCCACATTTGCGGCTTGTTTGCATCCTTTTCTTTGCACTTAGTTCCCTTACCCTTTATGCATCTTCTTTCCTAGATTTTGCCCCTTTTTTCCTACTCTTTACTTTAATTTCCATGCTTATGCTTTGTAGGAACCATCGGGGTTTTCAAGAGGAGGAAGCTAAGCTCAAGGAAAGCTGAAGGAAGCAAGATTCAGAAGAGGTTCGGCCGAACCTCCTGAAGGTGTGGCCAAACCAGGGTGTGGCCGAACCTGCTCAGTGGTTAGGCCGAACGTCGAGGCAGGGTCAAGAAGCAATTTGGCAATTTTGCAGGAGTGGTCGAACCACAGAAGTTCGACCAGACCAGGATTAGGGAGGTTCGACCGAACCTACCCATGGTTCGGCCGAACCTACCCTGTAGTCCGGCCAAACCTTCCCATGGTTCGGCCGAACCTACCCTGTAGTCCGGCCGAACCTTCCCATTGTTCGGTCGGACCATTCCTCTTTTCCAGCTGGCTCTGTACGGACTATATAAGTCCCATCTTAGAACGTTTTGATGAAATTTTTTAGATTAACTTAGTTTTAATTTTCTGCACTTTTAGCTTAATCTAGAGAGAGAAACACTATTAGTCTTCATTTGGTAGAGAGAGAAAGTGTGGATTTCTTCATTGATGAACTTGGATTTTGAAGAAGAAGCTTGTTTAATCTTTTGTAGATCTTCAACTTCAATTAATGAGCAATCTCTTACTCTTTCTCTTTACTTTTGCATTAAATTTTGCTTGTTTACTTTGATTTTCCTTCTTTGCTTATTAATCATGTTGATGCTTATTGATTTGATAATTGATATTGTTCTCAACATGATTTGTGAGTAGTCTCTTAGCCAAGGGTGTGGGGATGGTGTAGTTGCTAATTGTTCATGCTTATAATATTGGGATTAAGTTAATTGTGATTAAAATCTTTGCATGTTTGATATTCTTTGATCTTCTTGCAAGTGCACATTGTTAGTTGATTAAAGGTGAATATTTGCTAACAAGAAACGGAAGTTGACTTAGTTAGGATTCATTACTATCAATTGTTCTTTGATTGCACCTCCCAATATATGGTTCTAGTGTGGAAACATAGAGGCTATGTTAGGAGAAACCGATTAACCCCGGAAGGCGGTTAGATTGAACCTTATATCGATATTCATGCATGTTTAGTTCACTATTGATTTGCTTTTATGTTATTGCATGATCAAGCGGCATCTACATCTACCCATCTCCCTTGGTGTTTGGTTATATTGATTTTAACTCGTTTTATCTTTAGTTTAATCTCTTAGTCATTCCTATCCTTTGTCCCGAGATAACTTAAAGTCTAGTGATGAATGCGGTGTTTATGTGCTTCTCCCTGTGGTTCGACCCCTCTTCTTACCATATACTTGTATTAGGATAAGTCGAGTGTTAAAAATTGTATTTGATTTAGGTGTAGTTGTCTAACGACGCAATTATTCCTCTATCAACATTCTGTATATTGATATTTACCCTTTATATTTGTGATCATATGTAGAAGGACGATCTCATTCAATAGCTATTTACCTCGGTTAACAATAATAAGATGGTTATTGCAACATTACATTACATCAACTTTTTATTTTTATTTTTTTTTTATAGAACGGGGTTTATATTTAAAAAAAAAAAAAGTATTACAAACTAAGAGTCTTACTAGCTCCTCTATTACAATAGAATACATTAAATTAAAGTACTTCCACAGTTCCACATTTAATCTTGTTGGTTTGAATAATATGCCATTTTCCTTTGAGCATTCGATGAGGAACACACCATTCTGTTTATGTATTCTACTTTCCTTTGAACTTGGAGAATGCATTGGAGGACAATTAACAAACAAATTCTGGCAAACATACTAATGAGCTGAAAAGGACACCAAGTGCCTATAACATTAAGTAAATGGGGCAGGAAAACAAAGCGGTTAGGACTTAAAAACACACATTGAATCACTCATTCAAGTGATTCGATACCTTAACTGTGGGTAAAGTTGATTCTTTCTCAAGGAAAGAAACCATTGACATACTATAAACCTCCAAAATATCATTTCGAAGGCCCCAAACATTTCATTTTGGGGAGTAGTGTTAAGATAGGTATTTTCAAAGTAATAGATTGAATATCCATTACTAGATTAAAAAAAAGGACATCAAATTAAAGGATAACCTTCTAAAAGTCTTTCCATTGAGAAAATCGAAAGAGGAAACGACAAACCCTAACCAACCCTATGAACAGAACCATAACATAACAATGGCGAATTCCCCATAAAACCAAAACTCGCATATCCAAAAATTCTAATTAGGAGTAGGACACACCCCTTTAAATCCCCAAATAAACTTTACAAACCCTAATTAGAACAAAGAGAGCCGCATCTTATAGCATCAAACTCAAAGCAAAGACCTATTGAAGCAGGGAAAACTATAATTAAACCGAGAAAAACAAATAAAGCCATTATAAAAGCAAGAAAACAACCAACTATCACCGACCTTCGATTACAGCCTTCACCATGAAGGTAAACTCGACTAACATCACCGGCGGCAAGAAAGCCAAGACACAAACCCGGTATTTGTTTCACAAAATAGTAAATGGACGGAGGAAATTAAAGAAACGAGAATAAAGCTCAACACAAGAAAACTAACAAACCTTAACTTTACCTTTACCAACTCGATCTTTCCGATCACACATAGTCGGCGGCGTTAGAGCTAGCCGTTGAATCTTGTTTCGTTAACGATACCTTAAACCCAGATTGAAAAACGCCTTCTTACCCTCCAGTACCCAAATCACAAGGCTACTTGTACTTTAAAACTGAAAAACTAAGAAAATTATTCTGGCGAGAAGAGGTTAGCACTAAGCAGAGTTTGAAGCCCGTTGTGGAGCTTGGTTTCGCTTCAACTTCAACGCTAGAACACGAGCAAAAGATAAAACTTAAAACATGGAAGAGGAACCCGCCGAAGAACCGATCGCAGCTAGGTTTCAAGGTGGGTTTTTCTTTTTAGAGGAGAGAGAACATAGCATACAGAAAAGAAAGAAAAAAGTTTACGCTATAATTGTATATGTATGTTTTGTCCGTTTTTTTTAATATAACTAAATATTTATTGAATAATTTTTAAACAAATCGTGCATGGCACGGGTCCTAAACTAGTAACTCTAGAATTCTGAAAGCATAATATTTCAGAAGAATTCTCAAGGTCTAGTAACTTTAGTCCACAAGGACTCTAAGGAAGTCTAGGGAAGGGCTTTTATGTAATTGCCCATTAATTGAAGAGAAAGAGAAAAGTGTTGGACCCCACTCAGGAATATTGTCACCTGTAATTCAACAGTGTTTTCCAAATGTATTGTTATTTTCGCCTAAATTTTGAAAATTATTAATTTTGGGAATTGGGGGGAAGAATGAGAAAAATACTGCTGTCAACTAATTTTGGCAAAATACATTTTGGATAAATTATGACACAATGACCCACAATACTGTCCTCCTTTTGTTTTTAACATTCCCTATTTTTTTAAAGTTTTTTAATTGTAAACTGCTGCACACAAGTGGGGTCCATACTTCCCTTGAGTCCTTTTAGAAAATCTCATCTTCCTTTATTTTTGTTCACAAACTTTTACAAAAATCGGATCCATTATAAAAGATAACCTAAAGTGATTAAAAGTTACCCCTTAAATGAATAAAAGCTACCCCAATATGCGTTAAAGTAACTCAATTTAAATAAAAATTATCTACGCTTTATTAGTAAAGAATCACATTTTAAATGACTATAAACCAATTATTAGTGATTGAATGTAATTAAATTACCTTTATAAAACTTTTCTTGTTGTTGATTTATATAAAAATTGTATTATGTTTAAAGTTACCAAAAAAAAAGACAAAAAGTTACCCTTAAATTAGCTAAAAGTTACCCTTATACTGCTCGATGTACACTAATGTTAGTGTAAACCGGATGTATACAAAAGTTTTTTTATTTTTGTTTGAGGAGAGTAAGGGTACTTGTTACCTTATGTTTTAGAGAGGTAACAAATTTAGAGAGGTAACAAATGACTAGAAAACCATTACCTAAGGGCTATGTTACATTGACACGGGTACAAGTATCCGATATTGGTACGGATCCGAGTGTTCGATACGTCATTTTCAAAAAATTAGGACACGGGGAGTCGGGGACACCGTCTTAACTTTGGGCTCGAGTACTGGTACGACAATAAAAGGAAAAAAAGAAGGATAATTGTGGCAAGTTCCCATAAAAATGTTAACAAGTTTATGTATTAGACTATATGGTGTAGTACTATTTACCCAATCTAGAAATGTACTGCACAATTTAATAAAAAAAATATAAAGTACTCGTATTTACTGTGTCAGCTTTAAAAAATATAGATTATGATTTCTTAAAAAGAAAATGAAGTGTGGGGTAGCCTGTAGCAGTACTTGTCGGTCTTTCTTCAAAAGAAAAGTAATACTTGTCCGTCTATATTTCTCTCTCCAGCCATAAGTCATTTATCTTTTATTCCTCTATCCTCTCTCCTCTATATAGTTGATTCATCCTCTCACCAATTTTAAAGTTCCAAGAGCTTGAAGCCATGAACTCGCCAAAGCTTTAAGTTAATAATCTGAATTTATGAGATTTAATTACGGCCGTACCCGAGAGCAAGATGACGTATCCAAAAAAAATTTCATACCCGGATCTGTGTCGGGTCGTACTGACTCAAGTATGACGGTAATTTTGCCATGTCCGAGTAACATAGCCTAAGGATAATGGTAATTGTTATCTAAACCTTTCAACCAAACACTTGGTAATGATTTATTTAAATCTGTTTCCAATCAAAAACACTCCAACCAAACAAAATGGAAAAAGAATAGTTAATTCAAAAAATTATACCTCACTTCGTCGAATTTGATTAATGATTGTAAATTATTTTCCACTAAAATGTTACCTCGGATTATCAACTGTGCATATACATTTACCATCAATGACTACATCCAAGTTTAATAATCACATGGTTTTTTTTTTTTTTTAAAAAGTTTAATAATCAGATAAAGAGTCTATTAAGTGAGAGGGGAAGTAAGATAATCTCCCTACTCCCAAGAAGAAAAAAAATACCAGGGAAAGTAAAAAAAATCTCCCTACTCCCAAGCAAATGTAGTTTGTGGGATTTGAACTCGTGACCTTAAAGTCACAAGATGAATTCCATCAACTTCACCAAGCTTTGCTTGGTAAAATGGTAAGTCACCGGTGAAAATGATAAGCTAAACATGAAATAGAAACAACCCTTTCTTCTAATTCCTAGAAGAAAATATTACTCAAACCAAACAGCAGAGATAAACTTATTGACGATCGGTCCATATAAAATCATGGCATTATCGACCTGTATAATAAAACTGATTACATAAATCACACAATGATAATAAGACTTACAGCACTAACATCTTTGCGTGAAGTTTTGGTACCTCTATAATTACAATCAAACGATATACATAGCTACCGGTAGAAGATCTTTCATTTCATCCATTCAAGCGTTAACTACACTGAACTTG
This sequence comes from Chenopodium album, assembly GCF_948465745.1. NCBI lineage: Eukaryota > Viridiplantae > Streptophyta > Magnoliopsida > Caryophyllales > Amaranthaceae > Chenopodium > Chenopodium album. Next base: position 64,108,148 of record NC_137834.1, on the reverse strand, counting down.
ATTTGAATTTATCAGGCTGGTTAATCCAGCAGGAAGAAGCATCTATAAAAGAATGATAGCTGCAAGCATTTTGAAAAGGCAGCACATCAAGGACCAAAATGATGACTATCACACGCTTGGAACTACTTTCCTTCCGTTTCAAATCTGTACAAATAAAAAAGCCGATGGAGAGCTAAACAGTTTCCTTTGTATGATCATAGATGTACTATCATTTGACGATGTTGTATTTGCAAAGGGGGCATGTTGCATTCATCTTAAGCCACTTCACAATGCATGGTGAGTGAAAATGATGGTTGCAAGGAAGAGCATTTAGCTCCACTCCATCATCATATGAACTGAGACAGATACAGCACTCCTGTACATAATAGGAAAGGTAATTTTTATCACATAAAAATGAAGATAACTCCATATATAGCAGGTAGCAGCCTAGCAGAATTAGAAACTTAGAATTTACATCAGATGCATTTAATTAACGGCACACAAAAGAGCAGAAATACAAACAAAGAGGTCTTTGAGGATGACAGGAACATTAAAACAATTTAAAAGACAAACTTTTTTTTATAAAAATATCGAAAATGACTTATAATATGTCCATATCATGAAACTTTCAATCTTAAAAGCTTTGGATTTAGAAAGATATTGCATATAATACCCTAAATCACACTAATCTTATAACATAGGGGATTTTACTAGAGCTAGTTCACTGGGATCCCTTCTTGTTGTACCCATTTTATAATTGTGCCAGAGATAGGTATGAAGTTCTTAAAAAGATTAAAAAAATCCCAAAACACCCAAGGATATATACATGTCAGAGATGCGAAGTTCAACTAGCTTAGTATCTATGTCATACTCTAGTCCAATGCTTTTAGAGAAGTACAAGTGACAAAGCACTAACATTGCAGGCTCCAAGAATTCTGTGTGATCAGCTTTAATGTACAATTAATATATTAGCATAGCAAAGCCAATCAGAAGGACTTGCTAAGTTGCTAGTACATGTCAAATCACGTGGCCAATAGCTACTGCAACCTTACATTATAATGCTTTTAATAGAAAACTAAAATGCATTTAGATGTACTAGAAGTAACTACACAACTGAACTAAATCATCAAACTAGGACCTCGCAGGGATCCCACATTCCCACCTAAAACTACGGGGAGAAACCTGTACACGATGTTATTCCTGCTGCTTAAACTGAACCCTAACCTGGAAAAGTAGAAACTCACTATAAACTCTCAGGTGACATTAACCAATATCAGACTTTAACAAAGATATCGTTTAACTGAGAATGACAGATACTCTCCCAGTCCACAAAGAATGGTCAAATTGAGCACTATTAGGACGATAAGATGTTGAGATTTGTGAAAAGATAGAGTTATGACCAAAGTTCGAACTTCCCCTTTATTATTTTCATTCTGTGATGAGAAAAATGTTGGTCAATTTGTAGCTAGAATTCCTTACTTCGTCTTTGGTCATAATCAATAATTAGTACTTCATTTCAATATATTTGCACCAGTTTATATAAATGTCATCATAACTGCACCAATCTTACGTAGTATTTGGAAGGCAAATTATGACAAAGACTATATTGTCCTTCAAATTTTCCTTTCATGACCCCACGCTCATCTCTTTCCAGTTTCCATACCCGTAGAAGTGTCTTGTTGTCTTAATAACTTCATTCCCCTTACTTAAATATTAGCCAACTATGAATGGTGCAATTATATTGCAACGGAAAAAATATTTAAGCTTCTTACACTAAAGTAATAAAGGGGATGGTATCCACAACATTGAGGAAAGAAAGAGGAATGAGAGTACTTATGATAATGAATTAAATCTGTAGATGGCAGGGGTCCACAGTAATACTTTAATTTTAGATGAGAATTTTTTTTTTTTTTTTAAAAAAAAAAAAAAAAAAAAAAAAAAACCAGCCCCAGTAGATTTGGAACAGGGACAACGAGTAGTGCAAGTGTTGATTTGTACATGATTTGAGATATGTAGGTCATAAATAAATATTGAAGAATCGGCCTTCTAAACAAGTACGAGAGTAAAAAAACGTTTCTGAAGCCTAGGTAAAACTAATAGTTTACTATTTTCCTAGTTCCGCTTTCTGAGGCGAAGATCCCAAATTCCCAACATATAGTCGAACGAAAAAAGGCATCACATAGAGGATGTTGCCATTCCTTATCAGTCATGAAATGCACCTACTAACAATCAATGACTTTGGAATTACAATATAAAGGATTCATGTGTCTTGAGACCACTGTTAATTGATGTGAATTTCAAAAACATTATTATCTGGTAATCTAATTTCTTCAGTCTTCACTTGTGATACAGGACAGAAAAAAACATTTATCATTATCACCTTCACAGCTCAACCCCACTCTTTTTCCCCTATCAGACAACAAAGCAATACTAACAGTTCAATTCACACAACTCATTCTTCCTCAGCAATATTAACAGTTCAATTCCACAGACGACACAGGAACCCCTAAGTAAGCATATTCCTCAATTACGGCAGTGAGCATATATTTCACATGAATTAGTCTAATTAAACAGTGACAACTTCAAAGCAGAAAAAGGGAAAGGACTTACTGCGTCTTCAGGTAAAAGAACACGTTCACTCGCCAAGTATCCACTACTAGACTCCACTGGAATCATCACTCCAGCACGCACATCAATCTTTTCATCATTAGCTGATGCCTGAAATTTGTATTTTGGGAGCACACTAAGATCTGCCTCAGAGGCACCTTCCTGCTTTGCAGACCAGAAAAAGGAATAAGCAATAAGTCAAAGGCCACACAGTAACAAGGTGATTTGCAGTTAGAGTAGGATATATTTCATACTTGTCCAGCAACTGTATAAAGAATTGCTATAATGCATGGAAGACAGCAACATAGGGCGATCCCTATTAAACAGGCCAAGACAACACAGAATATGGCGAAGAAAACATCAAATGCCAGATAAACAACAGTCAACCTGCACATATATACATTTACTTGGTTAGAAACATAGCTCACGTGATTAAAGGTACAATCATTATGAAGATATCTGACATACAGGCCATTAGAGCTTAAAAAGAACTAAATCAACAAAGTGTAAGACCCTTCTCTACCATATTTGATAAAATTCTTCCACAATTCCTTTCTATTTATATTTTCATTCATTTTTACTTTTTTACAGGGGATTGGGATTGTTTTTAGCATTTGGAGGATAAAAGGAACATACCAATACAGCCGTGGGGCATCTTGCAGTAGCTGCTCTCCACCAGAAACCACCCAGTAAAAGCCAACAATCCACCAAAGAAATGATGCCATAGTGTTCACAGATTCACATTTTTTGGAGAAACTGTACAATTCACAAATAACATCAAACACAATACAGTTAGGCTATGAAGTTATATAGCAGTCAAAGAATTTTTAAAAAGAAAGAATGCAGCAATGCATTGTTACTAATTTATTATGATGACTACTGACAACCATGACAAATGTAAAATTTTCTGTTTGATTTAAGTGATCAATCATCCATTATATAGGCATACATTGTGAACAGCCTCGTGAAATAAAAATTCTGCAAGCTTCAAATTCTACTTCCAGGAACTCAAAATGCAAACGGCCCCATGCAGAACAGCAATTGGGACCAAAGCCATGTTCACAATAAAAGAAAAAAGATGAGACAGAGGGAGCCATGTTCACAATAGAAGAGAAAGAGGAGATTGGGGGGGGGGGGGCGAAGAGCGGTGTCACGGCGTGAAGGGGTGGGAAAAGAATGGAGCCAGGTTTCTTTCCCTAATTAAAACAGGCCCACTTCTCCTTCCTTCCCCTATCCTCTCATGCCTTCCACTCCCTAGTCCCTTTCCTTCCACCATTACTATATAAAGATTCCAAACACAATGTTAAGCTACATTAGTAAAGGAATTAGGATCATTGTCTCTATCGCTTTGTTTGGGTAGCAAAGAAGGGAAAGGAAGGGGATGGGAGAGAAAGAGAGGGTAAAGGTGAGCTCCATTTTCCGTCCAAATCTCTCCAATATTGAAGGGGTTGTGGTAATTGATGAGGGAGGGAACATAGATTCCTCTTTCCATCCTCAATCCTTTCCAAACAAGGGAGATTGCTCCTCTTCTTTTCATATCTCTTCCCTCCCCTTCCATTTCCTCTCATCCAACCAAAGTGTAAATAAAACATTGTTGCCGACTTAAATAAACTTTGAAAGCTTCACCTTTGAGCTCATTCCCTATGCTCTCACTATGCACCTCCTGTCAGCTTTTACACAATTTGCCAAACCAAAAACCTAGAAATTTTCTCTCCAAATACATAATTGAACCACATATCAAATCATAGATCCACTACTCTAAACATAAACCCCTTTTCCTTAAGCACTAAAACCTTCTTTCTTAAATCATCAGCTAGACAATTCCCTTCATAACAGCAATAATGCTACAAGAAGCACAAATTTTTGGGGCAACTAGTTGATCGAATTTAAAGGACATTTGAATAGGGCAAGAGTTTAAGATAATCCTATCAAGTTCTTCAAGCCATAGGTGATAGATAATAGGCATTGAAGAAGATATTCATGAAAAGATAACACACACCACCACCACAATAAGGAGAAAAAATGTATGATGTGGATGACTTTGCAACAGAAAATAAATGGAAGGGAAGCAGGGACCCAAGACATCCAAACAAAAACATCAAAATCTGAAGAAATAACCATCCAAAATTTTAAATTTGAATGTAACATAGATTTCAATAAATATCGTGACTGATTGAGGTCGCTATAAAGCATATGTTTCATTCTAAGGAGTATTATGATTTAACAACCACTTCAAAATCCAAGAATTACGGTTCCTGGCAATATGATGTCTTGAATAGGTGAAATTTTAACCACTAGGTAAGGAACTCTTGTATAATCTGTTAATTGAAGCCTTGCACTATTCTTAGTAAGTATGATCAAAGACCCTAAGTTCTTAGAAAGCTTCACTTGGTTCTTAGTCATAAACAGATTACATGATTCTTAATTAGTACCCAAATCAACCTTGAACTTTACATACCACCAATGGCCATTTAGAGATATTAGAACCATGAGACAAATCCCAAGCTAACATTAACACCAAAAAAAGCATCATTCCTAACATGAGATCAATATCAAATTGCTAAGTACTACTTCCTCCGTTTTCTTTTAGATGCAACACACACTTTTTCACGGTATTTAAGAAATGTGGGGTTCACATGATATAATACACTTTAAAATGGGATGAGTGGTTGTTAGAAGTGTAATTTAGTGGTCTATGTGCTTTAAATAAGGGAAATAGTATAGTTTTTCCCTAAAGTAACTTTCCTTTTATAGTGTGTTGCAAGTATTGTGACATTTCCTTTTTAGGGAAGTGTTGCAAGTAAAAGAAAACGGAGGAAGTACATTAATCAAGTTCAAGATCCTTTTTACTTCATGCAGATCCACTTAAATAGTAACATTAGGGTACAAGTTCAGCTCCCAAGCTCAGTCATTTAAGATACATTTTACATGTTTTTGGTCCTAAATTAAAAGTTATGTTCATAAAGCTGCAACATGAAACAAGGTACATAGAGGTCAAGTTCAGCTAAAATAATGGCTTTTGAGACAACCTTAGCCACTTCTTCTTTTAATTCCCTTCTAAAATTGTTTAAGTTACAGAAATATGTTCCCTCTTCTATATCTTCAATTACAAATTTCAAGATGATAATATCAAGTCATTTTGTTATTAAATATTGGACTTTATCAGTATATATATCTAGCCTAAATAATATAAGAGGCGATAGTATCGAAAATAAGAAGCATCAAATAGAATCAACACTAGCATTTACTCACAACAAGAATGCAATTCTACAGTGATATAAAAGATTATACTCCTTAAGCTATTAGGAGTATTATTATTTATACCATCACAATATGTTCTTCTAAAACAAGCAACACCAAATTGAACAAGGAGTACAACTCTAACATCAACTCAGAACACATATGCAATTCTTTAACAATATAAAAGATTAACACATGAGATCATTATCGTGGTCGAATTTCACTAACAAATTAAAACTTATTATAGTATACCTTGATTGAGCAGAACCCCCAAACATAACTCCATCATCATCCCCATCACTATCATTCCCATCCAAATCATACCTCCCCCTAAACTCCCCCGTCTCCCCCGCCTCAACATCGACATCATCATCCCTACCACGACGGGCACTCACACTGCCACTCCTCCTCCGCCTCCGATACTCCATCCACACCAACAAAACATGAACCAAACACTGCACAGCATACCCACAGATCCAAACCCTAATCGGGACATTAGGGTTTTCATCAAAAGTAAAAATCAGCATCACAAATGATGCAACAACAAACACCATATTCCACAACATATCAAGAGCAACAACTGGCTTGGAATACCCCCAATCAGCTCGACGCTCCTCGAGCTCACGCGCCGCCGTCTCTCGGACTAACATCGACGGACCACGGCGGCCGGCAGCTCGGCCTAGAAGAAGGGCTAACGCCGTTGATTGTGGCATCCTGGGTGAATTCTCCGCCTCCGACGACCCTTGCAACGACCGCAGCAGCGGCGCCGAGACGTTCGACGATTCAGACATTTCCTATAATAGAAAAAATGGTTTTTGTTTGTTTGTTTCTTACGAAATTGGATCGATTTTATAACAAAGGAGAAAAAAAAATGGATTGAATTTGTTTTTTTGTTGTAATAACTAGTTGAGTCGCTGCGTGCTACACACGCATCAACCAACTGTAATAATTATTATAAAATTTTCAACCTATAAATTAAATATTTAAATTGTATAAATTAAAAAATGTAATGTAAAAATCTAATATGCATTAAAAATTAATTATTAATAATATTATGGATCATTTTTACCAAAACTAATACTCCATAGAAATATAATCATATTATTCAACAACTAAGCTGTAAAAAAAGAAGAAAAAAAAAATTACCGTTGACATAAGCAACCCTACAAAAAATTAAGTTAGATTGCATTAAAAAATAAAAAACATGTTAAATTGAAAGTGTATGTGATGTATTGTGAATAATAACGTTAATAATTAATTAGTAAAAATCATTGCTTGGATGCAAAGGCTTACAATAATATTTGGTACAAAGAGTGAGCCTAAGTACGTATGATATAAATATCATATTTATTTCTCATAATCATCCTCAAAAAATAATAAATATACTTTAATTATATTTTGGGTCACCTATGTTCATTCAAATACTTAAGCTGACTACAATCTATATCCCTGCATTTTTAAAAGTTTAAGAAAATTTAGATTGTACTCTCTAAAATATTTATGTAATTCTCTATCCTCAGTAATGATAAATGCCTTTTTTTAAAACTCTTTATAATAGTGTGCGGATATTGATACCTCTAAAAATATTTGTTTATAGTTTGTCCCTCGTTATTAATGATGCAACAACTTAAGTTTAGACAAAAGCCAAACCAAAAGTGCTTTTCGAATATGGCTAATTGTATATGGCATGTGTTAGCTGCCCTAACTTAGTATAATATAAAATTATTTTAAAAGTTACGACGACATATATCCTCTTCTATTCTTTATCATACACATTCATTTGACCTTTTAGTGATAAATGCATTTGAATATTGGAAAAATAGTCATGAGTAATCTTATTTGATTCACTTCTAAATTGACATTTTTTAAAAAAATTATTTTTACTTATATGCAATTAAATTAAAGGTATTAATGATATATAAAAATGCATTATAACAACCTTGCAATAGGTTTTATATGGGGTATAATATATTTTAAAATAAAAAGTTCCATAAATTCTTGAATTCTACAGACTCTTTAGCTTATTGAAAGACAGGTTAGAGTTAGCCTAAAAAAATTTAAGTTACGCTTTTTATATAACATTAAAATTACTACTTGTATATTTAAAGTTACTACTTGAATACATTTGACTTTCATTAGCTTATTGAAAGACATGTTAGAGTTATCCTAAAAGTTTTTAAAGTTGCGTATTTTATATAATATAAAAATTACTACTTGTATATTTAATATAAATTTTACCCTTTAAAACATTTAATAAATAATGTATTAGTTTGATCTTATTAGCCTTATATCATGCATCGATTTGAATACACATTAAAATATAATCAAAATCATTACAAAGTAAAAGTTACCCTTAAATTAAATGGGAAAGTTACTTTAAAAAAAAAATTGTTTTAGTCACTATAATATTGATTGTCATTCAATAAAATTCACAAAAGTCCGACTTAATTATACAAGACATATTAGAAGGACTCGATTATATGGAGCATTACTCTATCAATCAACCATATATAAAAAAAAAAAAAAAAATACAATCTCATTCACAATTCTATCTACTTAGGAATTCTCAAGTGGTAACAATTAAATTTAGTTTTTTCCTTAGGATTTTTTTAGACAATTATCATCCATTGAACAAAAAAAACACTACATTAATTTTTTTTTTCTCAACAAAAAAAAAAGAATTAAAAGAAATAAAAAGAAAAAGTTGTATGTATTATGCTTCATGCATTATTATCAACATTAATTTCTTTGATTTAATTTTTTTGAAGAGATTTTCTTTGATTTATTTGTTAAGCAACAATAGAGTACTTGTTGCAATCGTTTTAATGATTATATATTATTAACTTTTAAATGTTATAATTTACACTAATTTATAATTAAAGATATTATTTGTCAAAAATTTGCCGAGAAGAAATAGAGCACTTATTAAAATATGGAGGGAACAATATATATACTTTCTCTGTTCTGTTTTATTTGACCTGTTTCTTTTATCACACTTGCAAATGCAATACTTTAACGATCAATAACTTAAATTCTCCATAAGTAAAAATTATAAAAATTATATATTATGATAGTAATTATTGAAGTGAATCCAAAAAGATCCTACATGAATATATTTTTACTTGCATATTATTCACAAAAGGCGGTTAAAAGAGGGGTGGTGAATAGTGTAAAACTCAAAGCGAGTTAAGTAATAAATAACGGTGGAAGTATACCATAATACTCCCTTTGTTATTTATAAGCTAGAGTTACTATTTTTATCCATTTTAATTTATTAAATAAGCTAGAATTCCAGTTTTGAAAATCTTCTAAAATCTAATACAAGCATGAAGTATATATTTACTCATTATATCCCACTATTTCTTACTTTATCATTTCTCACTCCTTTAATGGTCCCCACTCCCTTTCGCACCACTAAATTTTTCAACAAAATAATAACCCTATCTACCCCACTAACATCTTTTTTTTTTTTTTAAACCACCGAAAAGTCCAAGCAATCTCATCTTTAGCCTATTAAAAAAAACGAAGGGAGTACTAAAAAAGAATAAAAATAACAAAGGATTAAAAGGAAATTTTGACAATTACCACCTTCTGTTTAGTCCATTTTAGCAATTACCACCTTCTATTTTTTTTTTGAAACTTACCACCTTCTATTTTAAAAAACATCAAAAGTTACCACCTTCTTGCCTCCCAACTACCATATGACATCATTTTGAGCTCATTCTTTCCCTTTCCTCCCTTTTTCCCTCACATTACTCATTCCTAACTCGATTTTCATCCCCCTTTCACTTTTTTTCCCCCAAACAATCAAAAACACTTCAATCAACTCCTCCAAATCAAAATTGACGAACAATTATTGGTGGTTTGGGGAAAAAAAGTGAAAGGGGAGATGAGAATCAAAATAGGAATGAGAAATGTGAGGGGAATAGGGAGGGAAGGGAAAGAATGAGCCTAAAATGACGTCATGTGGTAGTTGGGGGGCAAGAACGTGGTAACTTTTGATGTTTTTGAAAGTAGAAGGTAGTAATTTTCAAAAAAAAAAAAAAAGAAGGTGGTAATTGCTAAAATGAACATAACAGAAGGTGGTAATTGTCAAAATTTCCGGAATAAAATTACATAATGTTTCATAGTATATATATATATATATATATATATATATATATATATATATATATATATATATATATATATATATATATATATATAATAAATACGGAGTATTTCATTTTCACAAAAATAAAACAATATGTGTTTCATTTAGTTATTAGATACTCCCTCCGTATTTAATACTCCGTAAGTGCTCCATTATAACTTTTTGCACTATTCACTTGACCTCCTTTGACTAATATTTGTGATTTATACATAAGGGAAAATATAATCATGCGAATACTTATTAAAATCGTCTCAATAAATAGATTATTATTTTTCAATTTTTATAATTTACACTCGTTAATAACTAACGATATTATTGATCAAAAAATTGCATTGAAATACGTGCTAAGGAGAGGTTTAACACTTATTAAAATGTAGAAATTTTACACATAGTATATATCCAATACCCAAAAAAAAAAAAAAAAAAAAAAAGTAAACAAAACAAAAATTACCAACGCTGGACGCATTTGAATGGTTGAACTCTAAAAGAGTTTGTATAAATAAAAAAGTAAAAATAAATTAAAAAAATAATAAATAAAAAATAATAATAAAAAAAAGGATATGGATGGAATTTATGTAAAACAATATACTGTGCATGTGCCCTTTTCAAGCAAACCTTGTTTTCTCTTTTTAGAATGTAATAGATTAAGGGGCTGGTTTTATAACAAAAAAAATGATTTTTTTTTTTTTTTTTTTTTTTTTTTTTTTTTTTTTTTTTTTGTAAAAGTAGTTATTAGCTCGGGTGATGCCCGGGTTTTGTTATTTGTAAAAGCTGGTTTGACCGTTTGACTATAAGAATATTTTTTTGCATTAAACACCAATATATAGAAATTAATGCATGGAGTTTTTAATATTGATGTACTGATGCCACATCATATGCCAATTGGCAAAATTGATGATACATGGCAAAATAGCATGTCTTGCCATGGGTTTTAATAATATATATTGATATTGATGGATCGATTTTATATCAAATGAGGCTAATTTAATACTTTGTGAGAATTGTGGCATAGTAAGTTAAAAATTGAATAAAACTTTGTTTGTATGATCTGACACTAAATACTACAGGGCAAAAAAGAAAAAAAACACGAAGTACTATAGTGTAGAATATGGAATAAAATTAAGAGTAAAGCATAAATACGATTGGTGAACTTTTGTATTTGTTTACTTTTATTCCCTCAACTTTCATTTGTGCACTTTTGGTCCCTCAACCACCACTCTAATGTTTCTAACCAAAAAGTTGAGGAACCTAGTTTAGTGAGCAAAAGTTTAGGGATTATGATTGATTAATTTCTTTTTTTTTTTTTGTTAGAATTAATATTTTTAAAGGAATTTTTTCCCCTTAATTTGCTTTTAATTTTTGGCCTATGACTTATTATAGTTTGCTTGTTCCAAAATAAAATGTCAAATAAAAAAAAACAAAAACAAACAAAACAATCTGAATATGAGACAATTAATTTGACAGAAATCTAGAAGAATTCTTAGCATCAAATTAACTTAATTTGCGACTTTTTTTACTTTCGGTTTACAAATATCATCTAATTTGCCTCAATTTTATGTAAATGAGATTTTCGGATAACTCTCCTTCACATTCAATCAATTTTAAAAATACAGATGAATTAAAAAAAAAATAGTTATTTAACAAAGAAGATTTATGAACAATGCAAATGAACTTGATACTCGTAAAGTGTCAGATCAAGTGGTGTATTATATATATTTCATTGAAGTGTCCTCATCAAACACTAAACAATCCAAATAAACTTAAAAAATAATTAAAATTCAATTGTAGTCACCTCTTACCTCGCCGCAACCGCAGCTGCCACCGCTGCGCCACCTTCCCACATCTCCACCACAACAACCTCCACCTTCGCTCATGTAATACCCCATATTTTTGAAACGTATTTTCTAATTAATTAATTATTATTTTCTAAAAGGGTATTTTAGTAATTTATTTTACTATTTGTGTTTTAGAGCCAAAATGATATTTTAATTTTGGCGGTAAAAGTTTTAGAAAATATAATTATTATTTTTAGATTTTGGATAAGATTTATTATTCATTTATTCTTTTTTTAAAAAAACAATTATTTATAGATTACAGATATTTTAATTAAAGAAAAAACTAAATGTACAAAAGCCTTTAAAATGTCCCTCGAGTAGGGTTCGTTGTTTCTGCTAGGGTTTGCCTAATACGTTTGTTTTTCCCCACAATTTTGAAAGGAATAGTGTCCTTCGAACAAGTGTATTATTCTGATAGTGGGTTCAGAATTATTAGAAAGCTAATATATTCAGTAAGGTCAAGTGATCGGAATGCTTGGGTGGAGGCCGCTTCCGATCAGTAATATTAATGCATAATTAATATTACAGCTTAATCTTGACTGAACCCTTCGGGTCACACCCAAGCAGTCAACGAGCCGAAGCGACGAATTATTTCGGAAGGAATTAATGAGTCGACCGAGTAATATTTATTTAGACGTCAGAAATTCGAGCTTAGAGCGTCGAAATCGAGCGTCGGAAGTCGAGTCAAAATTAATAAAAAGACGAGACGTGCAAATAGTAATAAATCAACATAATTCCCGAAATACACCTAGCATCGAAGTGCCCCGAGTAATCCGAGTGCTAAGGGCATAATGCATAGCATGGTGGCTAGCATGCGCACCAAGTCGAGCCTAGGCTGGCTGGTGCGTGCTAGCGCACCATTGCTACCAGCCTCGGCATCTAAGGGCAATAAGCTGCAGCTGCCTACACTCGGAGTGCGCGGCTTGCTAGCCGCAAGCAGCAACAACCCGCATCTCCTAGTGCGGGTAGTTGGGCCGTGGCGCGGGTAGCTAGGCCGTGAGCAAGGAGGAGTAAGTGGGAGCTTAGTGAAAGGGAAGACATGTGGCACATGAATAGGAAGAGAGTGGGGAGCAAGTTTGGTCCCCCCCCCCCCTCTCCAAGTGGTCCTCACTTTATCTCTCATGAATAGTTGACACTTGTTGAATTATTAGTAGCTTGCTTAAATAATTTTATTTTACCTTTAAAATAAAATGTGGAAATCTCGCTATCCCACATTGGTGGGAGAGACAATCATCCTCTCATCATTTCCTATAAATATCCAAGTAAGGGCATTGGAAATTATGCTTGAGTAAGAGTTGTAAAGGGCATCACAAGTAAGTGAAAACCCTTGAACTCAAGAGTTGGAAAAGGTATCACATTTTAGTGAAAGCCTTTGAACTCAATTACTCGGGTTTATCGGTCGGGTCTTGCTAACCCCAAGACATTGGAACTTGTCGGTAATCGTTGGTGCGGGTGGATCAACGTTGGAGGCTTCGTAATTTCGAAGCTAGCTTTCAAGTAAGAGCCCAATCGGTTGGGCGAAGCACGCTCCAAAGGTAATCGTTTTATCTTAATCTTATGATTAATTTAATTATGTTTATGGTTTTATTTATTGCGAGTGCGGTTTTGTTTTTGGGTTAGTTTCCGCGGTGAGTCGGACTCACCAAACCCCAACAATGGTATCGGAGCCTTGCTCATTTATTTTTAAAATCATAATATTTTTAATGATGTTTTTATGGCTTAATTTTTCTGGTTTTAAGTTGCTAATTAGATTAGTAGCTCGTTTTATCCATTTTAACCTCGTATTAGAGCTGACTTCAGCTCTCGAACCCAGATTTTGACCCAAAAATAGTGAATTTTGGGTGGAAAAGGCGTTTTGGAAATGGTTTTACCCTTTTAGAATTCGATTTTTATCCAAAAAAAACGACCAGAAATGCACTTTTCGAAGGGTTTTTTGTATTTACGAAAAATTTTAAGTCTTTCTAACCTTGAAAATTAATTGCATATTTATGGTGGTTATGTAATTGGTTCAACACTTATTTTATAGGAAAAATTAGAAATAATAATCTCAACTTTCATCAATTTTGCTATAATAATCCCAACTTTAGTTTATTCTGGAATAATCCGAAATTTGGGGGTTCCTCTTTTTTTTCAATCCCAAAAACCGGTGACCGGTTTAATGGGTTAATTTTTTTAATTTTTTTTAAAGTGACACGTGTCACAAGTGAATTGGCTTACACAATACATAAACAAAAAAAAAAAAAAAACCAAACCCCAAAATCCCAACCACCAGCCAAACCCCAAAAAACCACCAGCCTAACACCAAAGGGCGGCGGTTTTTGCCCTTACCCCTCCCCCTGCGCCGCTAATTCCCCTCCCCCGGTGCAAATTTCCCCCTCCCCACTTGTCGATCCTCCGTTTCCCCTTTTTCGACTACCCTTAATCGAAACCTCCAACCTCCCTCCACTCGAAATTCACTTAAAATCACCTGTCCTACTGCCAAAACCCCCCCAAAACTCCTTTCCACCGTCAAAAACCCCAGCCGCTTAGGGTTTCAAGGTGGTGGGAGGAACAATTTGGGGATTTTGGCAGTGGGAAGGGTTTTCATTGGTGGATTCGGGGTTTTGGGGTGGTGGTTTCTTGGGGAATGGGGAGTGTTACGGGGATGGAGGACGACGACAACGCGGTGGGTTGTTCCATGCAGCTGGCCGGCGAGAAAGGGGCGAGAGGCTGGCAATGGGGTGGTGGTTAGGGTGGTGGGCTGGTGGGGGATGGGGAGGTGACTGGTGGTTTGGTGATTTTTGGGTTTTTTTTTATTTTTTTTGTTTTTATTTATTTTTTTAATTTTTTTGGACCAATCAGAGCTTGACACGTGTCAAGTGACCTGATATAATAGGTCATTGACTTTTGTTGAGCGATTAGGGATTGAAGAAAAAGAGGAACCCCCAAAGTTCGGATTATTCCAGAATAAACCAAAGTTGAGATTATTGTAGTAAAATTGATGAAATTTGGGATTATTATTTCTAATTTTTCCTCTTTTATATGCAATTTTAAACCTCTTTAGGAATGATTACTTGGTGGTAATTTGTGTTTGAAAGTTTGGTTTTATTTTTTCACATAATTGCAAATTAATTGCATTAAGTGTGAAATTGTTGTTCTTTGAGTCTTCTAAGTACTAAAGATTCAATCTTTAATTATGTTAAGTGATTGAAACTTTGAGTTACTAAATTCCATGAATTTTTGTTGAACTTTGTTGATTTAATCATTTTTTAGTTGATTAGAATCATAAAGTTTGAAACTTGTGATAGAAATTCGTTTATCTTCATATTAGAAGATATAATTTTTCAAGGATTCACAAGTATTAAAGTTGGAATCTTTATTGAACTTATGTTCATTTTTCCAACTCCCTTCTATTTTGTCAAAAACTCAAGATTAATTTAAATTAATAAAATTGATAGTGAGTAATTGCCTTCTTATTTTTGTTGCACCAAGTAAAACCAATTTTATTAAAGAATGGTTCTTGGAAATAATTTTGGTTACATGCACTTGGATGGTTTTTTTATTTAAGTTAGACTTGTTAAAATTTTCAATTTTGCTCATGAACATTAGTTCTAAAATTAATTTAGAATTAATAAATTATCACGCAAAATTTGGGATTCAAATCTCGAGGCTATGGCATGCAAATCGAGGCAAAGCCTCTCTTGGCTAGCCGGGCTGCATAACAGCCCGCATGTGGATGCCAAGGGGCTGCTCAATGCGTGCGGCCATGTGCGTGGCATGCACGCCCAACCACAGCAGCAACGCACCAACACTAACCATGTGCGTGGCATGCGTGCTACTGCCGTAGCGCAGCCCGTGGCTGCTATGGTGCGTGGTTGTGCGAGCGTTTTAGTGCGTGTATGTGCTTAGTGTTTTGTTTTAAAGGGGCAAGCAGTCGTAGCCTTGTGTTTAGCACCTTGTAACCCGTAGCAAACGTTACTATGGTGTACCTAGCTAGTGCTACGTGGGGTGGTGAAGGCACGTGTGCCAAGCCGTATAGTGCGGGGTTGTTAGACAACCTTGAATTTCATATGGCACGTATGTAGTGCGTGAACCACTTGAGTACGGTTGGCTTCGTGTTTGCTTATTTTGCCGTTTTAATTATTTTTATTAATCTAATTTGGTATTAATTATTTTAATAAATTTTAGAGGATAGGCCTCGGTTTTAATGAGCGGAATTTGCAAAATTTTATTTTGGCAAATAATTGGGTTTTACCGGCTTAATTAATTGGATTAATTAAGATGGATGCGGAATTTAATGGGAGCTTCAAATATTAATTGTGCTTATTTACATAATCGGTTAAAACAACTTTGACTAGTTTTAATTAGGCGTGTTAATTGGATTAACCACCTAGATTAGTCACTAGTTATCGCGTGTTTATGCATTGTTACTTGTTTATCGTTGTAAAATGCATGGGCCATTCACAAATAGTGAATGGATGAATGGAATGTATATTCTCTCACAAGTTTTATCAAATGGCAACTAGTGGGGCCCGATTAGGATAGAAAATACGGACTGCGATCCGTGATGTATTTTTGTAAATCTAAATACGGTCTGCATACCGTTGAATATTTTTATACCTTAATATTTAGATTAGTCCTAATCTTAGATACTAGTATTGCATAATTATGGTCAAGTCTTGAAGATGGAGGTTCTTGGAAGACAAAGCCATGAAGTTACAAAAGAAGACCTTTTGAAGACTTGAAGAATTCAAGGGGTCATGCTAGTTGCCAATATGCATCAAAATGCTTATGCTTTACATATTCATGATTATTTATATATGAATTATATGTTAGATGCATGTTTAGGATTTCGAATGTTGTGATGATTAATTAAGTTCACTTAAATCAACCAACATAAAAACCCTAGGTCCCTAAATATTGAGTAAATTGTCATTCCAAAACAACACTTATCGACCTATTGAGAGTAGTAATGGGCTACGCCAAAGCGAGGCATAACTACTACTCCCTAGACTCATAAGGCATACCGGGTATGCAAGTTGGTTTTGGTTGAACTCAACGATATGAGTGATGGAGTCCTAACATGTCGTGGCAAAGTGAATAAATTGTTGAGAGAGCATTAGATGCGACAATTTATTCAACCAAGAGTGGCTTGGAGCCATCAGCAAAGCGTTTCTTACCTTGGGAGATTGAGTGCTAAGACAAGCCAAAGCATGCTTAGCCACTCTTTGTTTCCTTGGATCTTGGAATCGACTTATTCTCGCCAAATGGGGACAAATTTAATGTGTGGATAAGACGTTTAATAAGATTGAAAATTTTCATGAATACCTTTAATTTACAAACTTATTATGTTATTTAATTGATAAATGGCTATACTTTGCACTTATATTTGTAGAATTCCAAATCAAATTGTATTGTTTTCCATGATTGGTAAAGGAAATATTTGAGAATGGTTCTCAAAGAAAAGTAAAGCATTTCTAAAATACAATTCTCATAAATGACTTTTAAAACAAAGTCCGAAAGGACGGTTAGACATCATGTATTCAAAATACTAGGTAGTTTTGATAAAACATGAAGTATTGAGTTGCAAACTCAAATTGTCAATATTGACAACCAACATATCTTTTCGCTTAATACATAGATGAGTAGGACTCATTGATGTAGTAATTCAAGTGTGAATTAAAGGAAAAGATGAAACTTTGTTTTACGGCGCATTAGATGCTTAATTATGCTTAATAAAGTATAAAAGTCAAAGACTCTTAAAGAAATGGTTCTTAAACGAGGAACAAAGAAAAGGAATGAGATTCCATTTTACTAAAGAATTCATGTTATTGAAGTTAACTTAGCAACTCATTATCTTCACAAAGTATTGGATACTGCTTGAGTGTTCCACTTTGAAAGTGACCTCAAACTATTGAAGATAAGCTAAGTAAGCGACTTACAAGCTTAGAATGAAGCAAATGGTGCTACATCAGTTGTAAGGTCATATGCTTTGTTTAAGGACCTTTAAGCTAAGGCTGGAACAAATAAATGGTTATTGTGTTCCATAATCAACAATTGATCCGTTTACACACAGAAAGACTCACATTCAAAGCAATCAACAATAGTTGCAAATTTATTTGAATGACATGGTTGTCTAAACCATGAGTCAAGAATGCTTGATTATAAAAAAAAATTCTTAACATGATAAACTGGCAAAAGCTCAAAGTCATGGGCATGATTTGCCGTCTGAACATCTTTAGCTATGTCACATCAACAAGAACGTACTCAAGGCTCTATTAGATAGGCTCTTGATTGTTGATCGATTCGAAATCGTTCTAAGACAAGCAAGTCTTACTTGTTGAAACCGACAAAGTAAAGCTATTGTTCTTGGTCTAGATAATTGACTCCGAAAGCTAAAGAGGATTAAGAATATGGCTATATTCATCAAATGTGAACAAACTTGACCTTGAATAGTTCAAGAGTTCAGTGAAGTACATAATCGACTTGGCAAGATATCAAAACGTCTAGATTAGATCGAGCGATGTTTGCTTGAGCCAAGCGTGACCATCACAAAGTTATGAAATTGAAATTTTCATAAATAACTCCACAAAGAACATAGTGTGTCTTCACAGAGACCTCGATGCCATTTAAAAATGACTCGAACAAAGATAGATCACATCCCTTCCTATAAAGTTCTTAAGATTTGCACGAAGGACTAATGTTACACTAAACAAAATGTCAAAGCTAAGAAAGGACGCCATATTCAGTTATGGATAGAGTTAACTTCTAAATGTCTTTTCAAGTATATGTCTAAAACTCTTAGCCACAGTGGGAGTTCACTAACTCAGTGGGAGCTAAGTGACTCAGTGGGAGCTCACCGGCTTAGCAAGAGCTAGGTGGTTGAGTGGGAGCTTAATGGATCATTAAAGGCTTAGATAGCTCAAGTGGCAGCTAACTGTTTGTTTTACAACGAACTTTTACCCAAAGACAATATACATGTCTCTTTGTAAGCATTCAAGTGAGACCACGGACATTACCTCCACAACCTAATTGAGAACATAGTGTTTGTTGCTCTAAGTGGTGTCTTTCTAGAAAGTAACACATTTCCAAAACGACAAGTGGGAGGAAAATGAACTCGATGACAATCGATCTTAGCAACAAACTAGAACTGAGAATCACGAAAGACCTTAAAAGGGCTTCGTAAGAATACTTGATCAAGAATACTCAAAAGGACTTTACAAGTGCCTTAAAAGAGAATTCATTTCTCACAAAACTTTTGAAAAGTTGGAGTAAGATCAAGAAAATCAAGGGCTTTGGAAGCGCCTTGAAACTCAGTGTTTGATGCAATAACCCCGTATAGGTATAGAATTCACCAAAGGCTTAGGTTGAATCCTATAAATTTTCTATTAAGTTAGAAATAAACCTAATACTTACAAGCATACTATTTACTATTAGATAGTAAGGGAATAATGTCTTGTAAAATAGCTACGACAAATCCAAATTCCGAATAATGGTTAGAGGCCATAAAAATCCAAAATAGACTCCATGTTTGAAAATCATGTTTTAAAATTTGATTAATTTGCATAAAGGGTGAAAGACCCATTGATTGCAAATAAGTTTTCAAGGAGAAAACTAACAAATGTGGAAATGTATATGTATACATAGCTAGATTGGTTGAAAAGGATACAATTAAATTCACGGAGTTGATTTAAAAACCTATTTTCCAATCGGAATGCTAAAGTCTTTTCGTGATTGTTTTGGCAAAATTGCACGTATGAAATATGGCAAAATAGATACCAAAACCGCCTTCCTAAAATAGGATTTTGGAAGTGACTATGAAAATAGTCTAAGGGTTTTGAAAAACTAAATAAATGCTAGATTTGAAAGCAAGATCAAGGAATCCATTATGGGATTAAAGGAATCATTGCATATAGGAATTGGAACGTGTTTTCTCATGAAGTTAATAAGAGGATTGACTTATCGAGAAACATAGAAACTCTTATGAATAAGAAGTTTAGTGGGAAGCAAAAGTAAATTATATAAAGGTCCAACGAAAGGTTTACGAACTCTATTGTGAAATAACTATCAAATTCTAAATGCTTAGATTTGAAAGTTGTAGGGAATATTTCAAGCATTACCCCAAACTTGAACCCCACTGTGATCATACACTAAATTATAGTGGCGTCCAAAGGGAAGGAAGCTAGAGCAAAAGAGTCTCCAACAAGTTTTAGGAACTTGTAAATCGTTCACAGGGTGAAGGTTACACCCCTTAACGATCCAGGAGATCGTCAGCTCCAATATTTCTGGAACCATGACTGGTAGTTCGAGGATGAAGGTACAAATCCAACCTAAAAGAGATTGAACCTGCCCTAATAATAGACCTCTACTTTATTCTGATCGTATTCATGTGCGCTTTCTGACTAACATGCAATCAATAGGATTAACCCTAAAGCTGTTTATCTATGTTGGTTGAATTTAATGCACAAATAAATCTATTATTGGCGATCACTTAAATTATAATCATATTAACCTTGAACAAGATTATTATTTATCTTATTAAGCGTGATTACAAGTACGAATTCCCCTTAAACATGCATAAAAGGTGTGATCAAGCAATAACAATAAATATATAATCAAGCAACATAATAATAATCATCACAATCATCATCATAAAATAATCATGTTAAAGCATAATAGCAAGATCCTAGACATGATATTAACAAGATTAATAACAAACCCTAGCATGTCACTAAACATAAAAAATCAAAGCTTTAACCCTAACATAATACTAACATGAATATTAGGAAGAGAATAGGAAGCATCGCAGGAATCATAATTGTCATATTTTATATTAGAAATTATAGTTATTACCCTAAACATGATACTAGGAAGATCAAAACGCCCTAACATGACACTAGGAATCATAATAACAACCTAGACATGATTTATATATCATAATATCAATAAATCAATTAAAGCACTTACTTGGATGCCTCATATCTCTTTCTAATAACAAAATACACACGTTAGCAAATTTCAAGGAAAATAATAAACAATTAAATTAAATAATTGAAATAAAGAATTAAGAAAGTTTAGACTAGATTTGGGACCAAACCCTCATAAATTAAAACCTTTCACGTCTAGAGCGAAGGTAACTTCGAACTTGGCTAGGTGTTTCTAGATCTTGTGAATGCGGAATTTTGTATGCAAAAGGCTAGTTTAGAAAAGAGAGAGAGAGAGAGAGTAATCAAGAGATTCTTGATGAGAGTTGGTGAGAGAGAGAATTAGAAAACTAGAGAGTTGATTTTTTTTATCCTTGAAAACAGAAGTTTTAGGAGGCTATTTATAGAGAAAATCAGTCAGACATGATAAAAAAAACGAATCAGAGTTTCGAAAAGAATAAAACAACTTGGCGCCAAACGCTGGACACTAGCGCCAGACGCAGGTCTAGTGCCAGACGCCAGGAGTGGCGCCAGGCGCTGGTCCTGTCACCAGGCGTTGGAATCCAGTTTTCCACGCGTTTTCTTATTTTGATATAATTTAGTCGTACGAGAGGGAAAAATCGTATTTTCCTTAAAAACACTTCTTTTATTCTGATTAAAACTCTTAAAAGTCAACCAAAGTCAATTTATCAATGCTAATTAAATTAGGATTCAAAAGAACCTTCTAGAATAATTTAGAAGACTATAATCAATTCTAAGTGCATTAGGAATGATAAATCAATATTAGGCCCTCCTCTAGATCATTGGGCCGCATATAAATACCAAACCGGGCCCAATTTAGTAATTTGGCCATAACTTCCTCATTATTTATCGGAATTAGGCTTATAATATATCGTTGGAAAGCTCTTTTTGAACCTGACCCAACTACACTATTATTGGACCCTTGACATGGACCACACCAAACTGGATTGGCTGTTTTCTTAAAATAGGTTTTTTAAAATAGAGAGAAAGAAAAGAAATAAAAACTATCCGCAACACAAGACTTTCCACACTTTCACTTTATTCGATTATGATTCGACGTGAAAAGTACTCATCACTGGGTTTGGTTTTGGGGAGACACAAATGGGTGTCTACAGAAACTCCCACTTTGACTGAGTTTGGAGAAACGCAAGTTTCGAAAACAAAAGTCAAAGTAGCGATAGGGACGGAGAATGATTCAGAACGTTCTGCGATCCTAAATCATTCTTGTAACGCCGATACCTGCAAAACTAGAGTTAGTTAAATAGATAAGAGAGTTAAGAAACGCGTATCTTGCACCGTCGAGCACACGTCTCTAGAGGTAACCGATTTGTTGCTGTTGCATTGTTGTTGTTGTGACAACCTTCCGCCAGCAAGGGAACACCATCCTGCTGTTGGTTCTGACGATCTTCTGCAAGCTAGAGAATACCACCTGAAGACTGCTACGCCTGTAACTGCCTCCAAGTTCCGATGTGATAGTCTTCGAAAAGACCACTGCTTGTTGATCCTTACTGCTGTTATGCCAGTGCGTCAGCGCTTTGCTGCTTGTGAACCAGTATGTCGGTGCTTTTGTTGTGATGAAAATCCTCTTTTCTTTGGGAATAGTTGCCAACACAACTCTTGTATGATGTATGACAATCCGATTTAGGGAAAGTTGTCAATGCTTCGTAACATTCCATCCTTGGAAATGTTGCCACGATGCAGCAACAATCCATATCTCGAAAAATTTGCCAAAATCCAATTTTGGGAAAAGTTGCCAATGCTTCGTAACAGTCTGTCATAAGAATTTTGTTACGATCGACAATCCACATCTTGGAATATAAATCTTGAAAGCAATCCACCTTAGAAATTTGCCAACGCTATGCGACAATCCTTTTAGGAAAATATTTCCACAAATGACAATCCGCGTCTTGGAACATTTGCCAAAAAAAAAAAAAAAAAAAGAGTCGACCGACAATCTACTTCGGGAAAATTTGCCACTTACTGAAATGAATGACAATCCATGTTGAGGAATCTTTGCCGAAATTTATGATGAGTGGAGACCTACGACAATCCTTTGGGAAATTTTGCCATAACACTACAACAAAATAAAGCAAAGGTAACAGTGAAAAACTATTGCCTATTATTAAAAAAGTGTTGCCTTGTACCTAAGGCAACACATATGAGGTGTAATCTATGCCCCCGTTGTCTATTCTTAAGGCAACACATTTTAGTACAAAGGCAAAAAATATTTAAAGCCAAGGTAAAATGATACCTAAGGCAACAAATTTACAAAGGCAACAAAAGAGAATTGTTTCCATCTTAGGAGACAATTTAAAATTATCACCTAATGTTTTGATATGCAACAATATGTTCATTTGTTGTATTTGCTAGTAATAATACAAAAGCGTTGCCAAATTCTTTAAAGACAACATTTAGAAAACTATTATATATAATTGAATGACTAGAATGAATCGGCTATTTTTTTTTTCTATTATAATATATTACTACATTATGTTTAAAGAACGGAAATGCATCATATTCTTGTGAATTAGTTATATTAGAAAAATGTTAAACATTAAAACATGTAATAATCATTTAAATAGAAAATCCTAAACTTATAAAATTAATTAGTAAAAAAAAAAAAAGCAAAAGCAGTATAAAAATGTTTACAACATCAAATCCTATCTAAATAAACTATTGTTTCATAATATTAGTCTAGCTAATAAACAAAATAAAATAATTATGTCCGAGCGAGAAATAACAATAAAAAAAGTTGGAGCAACTTCAAATTATGACGTCACATTCTTCTTCTTCTTCTTACTCGTTGCCTGCTTCGTCTTGTTCTTGTTCATCCTCCACATTATTCACTCCCTATAAAAAAAAAATTAAAAAAAAAAAGCAAAATCCGTGTAAAATTTGCTAAGTTAATAATATCGCACAAATGCAACAAAAAAAAAAAAAAAAAAAAAAAAAAAACAAAAACCTTAGCCACTTATCTACCTCTACTTGCGTAGTATAGAAATTAAAAGGTTTTTACCTTGGATGTTGAAGTCGAAGCATTTGTGCTGTATTATCATCTTTATCACATTGACTATCAAGAAATAAAGAGCCAAACATGCTTAGATCAAAAGACATTTGAGGATTTTGTTGTTGAAGTTGAGAAATGATGGAGCTAAGACCATTTGCTATCTCCCTTCTATCTTGTTTCCTTTTGTCCTCATAATCTTTTTGTAGAGCTTGAACCTCTAGAGCATGATTCTCTTCAACTTCCTTTATCAAAGCCTTCTGCTTTAATTGAGTTGATGAAACACCCCTCCCATGAAAATTTAATCGAGTCCTTTTCTTGTTATTAGTACCAATAATATTTGAAATCACACTTTCAACCTCCTTCTCTGAATCTACTTTCTCAAGTTCATTCTAGATTTTAAAAGATAAAGAAAAAAATTTAATATTGACAAAATTTAATGCAATAAAAATTAATATAAAATGAGGATGAATTTTACCATCAATTTGTCCCTTAGGTCACCAGGCTTTCGCTTTGTTAGCTTTTCCTTGCGTGTTGCTATGAACATTTGAGCTACACTAGGATTTTGTGTTGTTTTATTATCCTTTTTCTATACAAGAGTGATGAGTGTCAATCATTTTAATGAAGAAAATAAAACTAATAACAAAAGTGATGAGAAAAGAAAACAAACAAATAAACAAACAATAAACAAACTCACCCACTTATATCGAACCCTAGCAAAACTCTTTGGTCCTGAAGTATGCATAATGTTCCTTTCCTTTCCAACTAATCGATTTGCTTTATTTTGCATACATCGTTCCTGACAGATTAAGACGGTGAACTAAATAAAATAACCTTTTTATTTAGACAAGAAATATACATTAGTTATAAAGGGAGGGAAATATAAGACTTGTATAAATGTAAATACCTCATATTTGTCATCATTCCAAATCTTTAACAAGTCCTGGAACACTTTTTTTGGGACTCGTTTTGGTCATTTGATCATCCTTATTTTGTCATTATCATATTTATGATTAGGGGTAGATGAGCCATCATTGTAGAATCCAAATCAACATTCTGTCGACGTTTTGCCAAAGCTGTTGTCACTGTTTTTCGAGTCAGGGCCTTCATTTTGCGAATCTGCAATTACGAACAAACATGGAAAAAGAAAGAAATACAGTACTCTAATATATGTATGTACAAACGTTATACAAAAAGACATTATGTAAATTTTAAAAAAGTTACACACTATAACTCTTGTTAAATTTAAAAGCAATTAAATGATCATAGACCACACATTCATTAGAGCATTTATAAGAAATTAAACATAATGTCTAAGCATGTGGTTCATGTAGCCTTGGGAATTGTGTTCTTTAGTGTTTCAGACACCATATTGACATAAGAGGCCATATTTGAGCTGATCTTTAGGTATATGAGGCTATGAGCATACAAGGAAAAGGTGATGGACCAAACTACAGGCCACCACAGCTCAAGCCCAAACCTCTATTGCAAAATCAGGGAAGGGGAAAACCACAGCAGCACAAGGGAACAAAGTTAATTAATTGCTTAAGAATGAAGGCCAGGGGAATAGGGAAGTTTGCAAGAATGGGGAAAAACACTCACTAGTGGAGCAGCAAATTTGGAGTAGCATATCATAGTAGATGGAGATAAGACAAAGTGAATTAAGGCAACCTCTTTTATATTAGACAGAAGCCTTTCATATATAAGACAAAGTATAGCAGCACATTTTCAATTTAAAACCCACATATATATTGCAGCACAACACATTTTGATTCATACAGAAATTACATGTCTAAACAACAGAGACATGCTTATTTATAAATGTATAGCATATAAACAACTACCTTCCATTGAATAAAATTGGACTCGTCTCTTCTGTTAGAATGTGAAACGGGCAACTCTTCATTGGTGGAATCAAGCTCATGCTCCATATCTTGGTTAGGCCTATAGAGCTCATCGTCTCCTGAAACCTTTTTCATTTTATTCTTACTCTGCTTGCCTCTATTATTTTGAACTCGCGCCATCAGTGACTTAGCCTGTTCCTTCAAACCTAATTCTTGCATTCTTGACATATTATTTTTAATATTTTCCATTCTCTGCCTTTCATATTCTTCCATTCTTGGTTCATGAGTTTGATGCTCATCACCTGAACCTCTTATAGCTCCAAGCTTAGTGGCATTTTTCTTTGTCATACTTGGAGCTAATTGATTTTGAAAATGAATCCAATTACACAGAAGAAGAAAAAATCTTATATTTAAGCTGTCATAAAGCAAGGTTGTACAAAATAAAGAGTAATAACAATACAAGCAAACGATAGCTTTAAATTGTCAAGTTATCCCTAGTTGCCACAATTAATCAAAAAGACTCTAGCTTTATTTTATTCTTATATTTTTATTACAAATTTGGTCTTCAAACATCGTTCTATAAAAAATGACACACATCGACTCCATCAAAAAAAAAATTTGATGCTTCACAAGAAGCAGATTTCAGCAACATATACCTTGAATCCCTCACATAGTTCAATCAGTTAATAAAAGGGATGAGCTGTGACCTAAAGTTATAATTAACACATCTCATCCATACCTTGTTGCTTTTGAAAGGCCAGCATAAAGGGACATCATAAAGGGACAATTCTTTCATAAATTACTTTACTAGTCTAAAGCAGTTTAGCATAAAGTTGAATACATTAGAACCTCCTAGCTTCAAAACAAAATGCTTACTAGAAAGTATTATTCTAACAATAAAAAATCATAAGATGCATTGCTTCAATTTATAGGTTGTAAAAAAAACTAAAGAGAGCTCCTAAAACAATAATCTAACAAGAAAAAGAAAATTGAAGTTTGTAGATCCCTTTTGAGTTAGTGAGACTAACATGCTCTTCAATGGATAAAGGAATCAAACAAAATTAGTCAGGCATTCATTATTTTCTTCAATTAAAACAAAACGAGGTGGTAGAGAAAGAAAAACATTACACCAGCTCTAATAATCCCTGATTATTTCAGAGTATTCACTTAACAATATAGAACAAAAATATAGTAGAGGTGGGAATATAAATAAGAGTAGGTGACAAAATTAGTTCCTTCAACTATCTGCTAGTTTAGACGAGATAGAAAGAGTTATAGGATCTAAAATGGATTTATTTCCAGCTTGACCAGGTACATTAGCTTATGTTCAACTACAGTATGAAATGTTTTGACTTACTCTAAGGAATCTGTGAAAATAATTGTATTCGAACCCTCTAAATTAATGCCATCAAAAGTAATTTCCTCATGTTTTATTTGTTCTCATATAAAGAAAAAAAACAATAAAGTATGAGATAGCCTTCTTTTGTTCCAAGCTCTCCATTAAAACTTCACTTTAAATTCCATTATCTAGGTTATTTAACATCAAATTTGAGTTACAACTATCTATCTGATTTTTGGTATCATATAATTTCTTGGAGTAAATTGACCATAGTGGTGAAGTAATACTACTCCGTATAAGCTAATTTTCATAGGGTATAAGCTAATTTCATCTCCATTGTCACAACCAACTCAAAGCAATCGACAAATCATATATTTTGTATAAAACTGATTGAAACCCAAATCCAAAATATTTACAATAAGAAACCACCAAAATTATCTGTATAAACAACCAATTGCAGTCATATTGATAAAAAAACCAAGCAATCGACAAATCATATATTGATAAACAACCACTAAAGCATATAAATAGACTAGCTAAAGCATATAAACAGACTATAGAATACAAACCAATAGAGAACATGAAGAGCTGTGCCTATCTAGTTACCAACAATAAGAGACTTACCCATACAACTCCCAATACATATATATATAGCCGCTCCTTAACAAAAAGCATAATATATAATTCCCAGTAATATAATCAATCATAAACAACCTAGAAACTTAAAAGTTAAATAAAGACGAAGGCATAAAATTAAGACAACCCAGAAGATATTACATCTAAAAAAGCTTAGTGGATTTTTTCTTTGTCATACTTGGAGCTAATTAATTTCGAAAATGAATCCAATGATACAGAAGGAAAAAAAAAATCATATATAAATATAGAGTAAGAATTACACAACCAAACAACAGCTATATATAAGCACTCATAAAGCATACTCTCCATTAAATTTTCACTCTAAATTCAATTATCTAGTTTTTTTCATATCAAATTTGATATACAGGTATCACCCCATTTACTAATAACAAATTGCCTACCATTCAGCACACCCTATCTCTGTAACTCCTATTTTAAATTGATAACAAGAACTCATATACGGAGTATTCTGTATAAACTGATTGAAACCCAAATCCAAAATCTTTCCAAACAGAAAAAACCACCACAATTATTTGTATCATCAACTAATTGCAATTACATATATATACCTACTCCTTTTTTTTTTAAAGCAAACGG
Source organism: Chenopodium album (assembly GCF_948465745.1). NCBI lineage: Eukaryota > Viridiplantae > Streptophyta > Magnoliopsida > Caryophyllales > Amaranthaceae > Chenopodium > Chenopodium album. The sequence goes on along the minus strand of NC_137834.1, from coordinate 64,079,990 downwards.
GAGCAGGGAGATTTATTAATGAAGAAACAATTACATCATATCTTGCTCCACCAAAGCCAGCACTCTTGGTGGAAAATCATTCAAGAACAATTGTTCATCCCCTTCCTTAGGCAAGACTTTAGCAAGCAAGTGAGCAATTACATTTGCATTCCTTTCAATATGAAAACAAGTGAAAGACTCAAAAGTATTTCCTGTCAAAATTATATATACCCAATCCTTAACAAATGCATAATCACCGCAAGCAACAACCAGAAGTTAGATAATTTTTAGTAATTCAATCAATCATAAAGCTAGCCCAGAAACATAACCAAGAAATATTAAAAAATAAAAAAAAATTACAAAAAAATATGACAGAATTAAGACAACCCAGAAGATATTTATATCTAAATATCAGATCCAACATCAAATGAAGCAGTTAAAAAGATTAAATTCACTTGGGAGATAAAAGGGGCAATGGTAACTTACAATTGAAATTCAGAAAACAACGACAACTTTGCCGACATCAAACCCAACTAGGTAATCATTAAAACAACAGAAGAAGTGTGAGTAGGCAGCCAAGCAACTAATTAATTACAAAACAGAAACTTTATACTCGTAATTAACTCTCACCTGAGTAGAAAGAAAGGAGGTGAGTAACCGATTGATGGATATGATGATTTTAAGGTGATGAGTGTGTTGTATAATGAGATCAACAACTAAAAAGTGGAGTAACTGCTGATTCATAATGAATAAATTTTGGAGCCAAAAGTAATTCACCATTTCGCGGGTTTGGAGAAGAAACCGGGGTTGAGGAGTTGAGGTCTTGAGGAGTTGAGCTGTTGAAGATGATATGTTGTTTTTCTAATTTTTATTTTTGGGAAATAAATGTGGAGTATATGATTTTCTCAAAATAAGAATATATGACTATATGAGGGAGTATATGTATACTTGTTAAATGTCGGTTGCAACTTGCTAGTTTGTAGATGGTAATCTATTATTAGGATAAAAAATAAATTATTATAAAATCCAAACTATTTTTTCTTGTAGGAAAAATTATAAATAAAATAAAAAATTGGATGTACAATAAATATTGTATATTTGTATTAATTTTTCCCTAAAATGATTATTAGTTAGTCCATGATGAACAAATATTACCCTCAATATAAATAAAATGTTGTCTATGTTCATGATAAATTTACTTTCTATAAACAGATAAAAATTAAAAGCTTGTAAGTAAAAGTAACCATAACACCCTATAAAACTTATTTTAATGACAATTTACATTAAAATCTTATCCGCTTCAAGTTACCCAATAAATTAAAAGTTATCCAAAAGATAGCAAAAAAGTTACCTTATTGAACTATTTCAAGTTTCTCCAAAGCATATTTAATTTTATCTAAGCTTACATGAGCTTATTTTCTCTAAAATAAGGGGAATAAAGGTGAACACAATAAAGTCTTGTTTGTAATAACCTTTGACGAAGTTTTATACAAATGTAATATTAAATCGAAATCAGTAAAACTGTAATATATCAAGGAGACCTAAAGTTAACTGATATGAAATAGGCCCATCCAAACCCGTGTTGAACCTAAAACTCCAATTTGAGCATTAACCAACACGAAGTTAATGGCTTTGCTCAAACCTAATATGGACCCGATAGTTATTGGCTTGACTCAAGAGTGAAAGTCAAATTGTTAATTGTGTTAATAAGTTTTATAAAAATGTTAAAGTCAATTTGTTTTATTATGTTAATAAGTGTTATACCAATTTGACCAAATTTAATCTCAAATGATTCTAGTTTGACAATCATGAACTTAACCCGACGCAACACCGATCTATACAGATATCTGATGTAATCCAAACTATTTTGAGCCGATTTGATGTTAGTCGCTAGCTGTTAGCTGCTGGCACCCTGCTCGTGGCAGCCTGCAGATGGCAGCGTGTAGATGGCAGCCTGCAGCTGGCAGCCTACAGATGGAAGCCTATGATAGCTTACTAGTCTATATGATAGGTTAGTGAAACTTCATTGTATAGATTTCTCATAATTAATAAACTGAAGCACATGAAACCTTGACTTGATTAAGTCAGCTTAGGTTGCTGCATTTGAAGTTTTTTTATCTAATTTAAAAGAGAAAGTTTGCTGATTGTCTACTGTCATGCACGCAGGTCAACTCGATAAAGGATTACAAGAATTTAAGTTGATTACCACAAAGTATGGCATGATACCAACTCCGCCCTCCGCCTCATTTTGCTTGTATCATTGACCTATTGGGTTTATCAGAAAGCTCAACTATTGATATTGGAAATCCCTGAGAATTCTAGTTCGTATTCTTCATTGCTTGGTGTTGTTAGATGGGTACCATTTGGATACAAAACTTGGAAAAGATATGACATAGGAACTTTATGAGCTGGAGCCTAGAAATCGAGCTACATTCGTGGTTTTATCTAATATACATGCAGAAATTGGTAGGCATGAGGATGTTAAGAAACTTAGGAGTATGATTGATGTGAAGGAATAGTAGAAATATCCAGGATCGTGTGCAGATAACCTGAAATGATTTTCATATTTACCCTGAAAGCAATCAGAGATACCACACAATACCGCCACTAAGGGAGGAAAAGCCATCATCCTATATTGCTATAGCAAGAAGATCAAGAATCTAATTAACAGAAAGACGTCAAAGTTTTTGAAGAGTTCTTGAAAACATTTGACAGTCACCTGAACTGGCTAGCAGCAGACTCTAGTGAGACTTGAGATAATTACTGACATTCATATTGTAGGGCATCACTAGCACATATTTTCTCTGAATATCATTAGATTTGTGTTACACTTGGATTTTAAGAAGTGCCTACTAATGCCCCGCTGCTAGGGATGTCAATGGGGCGGGGCGGGGCGGATGTTGGCCTTCCCATCCCCATCCCCACCTAATATTTTCATCCCCATCCCCATCCCCGCGGCGGGTCTAATATTCATCCCCATCCCCGCCCCGGCGGATACAACTCCAAAACCATCCCCGCCCCACCCCCCACTTGGGTATCCATCCCCACCTAATCCCCACCAAATGACTAAATACCCGCCTAATCCCCACCCAAGACCCACCTAATCTCTGTCTCTCAAATACATGATCCTACATAATTAATACGGATTATAATATTAATAACAAAACATTCTTAATATTACAAACATTTTTGTTTATAATGTAAGTGTAGAACAAAGTATTATAATTAATATTTTACTTCACGTAATTATTTTATAAAATAGTATAGAGGTATATAGATGTGGGTATGAGGTGGGGATGGGGCGGGTACGAAGTGGGGTAGGTGGGGCGGGGCGGGGATGGGGCGGGTACAACTTAAAATCCACCCCCGCCCCATCACCCATGGCGAGTATGGTTTTTATCCCCATCCCCGCCCCACCACCCGCCAAACTGAGACCCATCCCCGCCCCACTGGGGCGGGGATGGGGCGGGTCTCCTACTTGACCCGCCCCACTGACATCCCTACCCGCTGCTACCTTGTTGTACTACTGCTACCCGCCTTCTACATAATGCTGCGCTACACGTTGTTGCCACTGTCAATATATATATATTTTTAACAAAGACTGCCAGCCTTTTGTAATTTATTTGTACGGTATAAATAATATCAATTCTACTCGTATGAAAATAGTAACTTTTACATGTATGTTATATTTTCTACATTGATTTAGCTATAAAAATGATGTTGTGCAATGTGAAATCCACCAAACACATATGCACCGACCTTGTTGAATTTGTGTGCCTTCAAGGCCAAAATTACCGGTGCTAAATTATTTTTTCTAATATCAACTATTGTTGTCATACACACCTTTATGTTAACGTTTTCAAATTGTTGAATAGATAATAATTTGTTCTTATTGACAATAATCTGTTTATTATTATTTTTAAACCAATGTTCTAAATAATAACCTATCTTATGTAAGGCAATGAAAACACATGAACAATCGTTGTCTTAGATACCTTGAAAAAGCATTTTTAATATTATTACATAAGCAACAATTTTATTGTTGTTACCTTTTTGGGCAACATTTTAAATAATTGTTGTCTTATGTAAAATAAATGGCTACATTTTACATATTGTTCTCTTACAGAATCTAAAGCAACACTTTTCAAACCGTTGCATTGTCATATAGTACAAATTGTTCAAGATCAAGGTAACAAACAAGTAATGTTGCCTTTTACTACAAAAGGCAACATTTGTCATTTTGTTGCAATTTTGTCTGTTACCTATTCTCATTTTTTGTAGTGTAGGGAACTAGGTGTATGACAATCCAATCTCGGAAAACTTGCCAAAGATCAATGAATGTATGACAATCCAAACTTGGAAAGACTTGCCAAACAAAGAAGGAGCACGACAATCCACGCTTGGAAACTTTGCCAGAGATGACAATCCAATCTTGGAAAAATTGTCGTTGAAGAAGATGCGCGACAATCCACATTTGGAAATATTGTCAGCTGGGGATGACAATCCAATTTTGGAAAAATTGTCGTATAAGTGCTTGCTTTTGAACCGATACGTTGGTGTTCGTAATGAGCTAATGCTTTAGGCGTAAGCTAAGTAAGACGATTTTTTGTCAGGTCAATCACTTACTACGATTGTAATCGAGCCGACTACTAATCATGTCAATTCGCTTATAGGGGCTAACTGGCGTACCAAGGAACCCGAAATTGCTGTATGAAGTCGAAATAACCGTTATGAGAGGCTTCGATCTCTGTCGCTATTGAAATATCGCTGGTGCCAAGATTTGGCTCTGTCACCAAACGCTGGGATCTAGCGCCAGGTTTGTATTGGACAAGTGAAGATGGTGATCCGTGTGTGTTGTGGGAGGAAGAGATTGACCGTAGATTATTTTTAATCTATGGTTGGGACTAGGGAGTAGATGAATATACAACACACAAAACATCACCTACTCCCAACCATAGATTAAAAACAATCAACGGTCTAATTCTTCCTCCCACAACACACGAATCATCATCTTCACTTGTCCAATACAAAAAAAAAAAAAAGCAATCATAATCTAAAGGCTGACATTTAAAGAATAAAAAAAAATCAACAGCTAGATTAAATCATATAACTTACATATATATACCCTCTTATAACTTTTGAAACCCTAATTATCCACTTTACCACTTTCACTCCCTATCCCTCATTATCTCTCCTCACGACGCCGATCTCCTTGCTCCCTCATTCTCTCTCTTATCTCATTCTCAGATCCCCTCTCATTCTCATTTCTTTGTTAACCTCTCATCATCAATTCTTTTTTTTTTGAAGACTCATTATCAATTCGTTTGTTGCAACTGTTTGAAGTATTATTGTTGCCCAGAATCACCTCCGTTGCTGCGTGCCCAGAATTCAAACGTTGCTGCCCAAAAACATAGTTTTTTCTCCTCCTTCTCTAATTGATGTCTACATGAAGAAGCTGAAGCAATAACTCGACGAATTATCTCTTTGATGTGTTCAACCTCAAGTCCGCCTACTGGCTAGTATTTTACTTTTGATTATGGTTTAGTTTCTTCAGTTAATCAGTTAACTATGGAACGATTAACTCATGATTTTACATATTAAAAAAGAACAAAATTTTGCTCAACTGTAATGAGAAGTCAGAGTTGAGTTTTGTTGAGCTTAATTGTAACTGTGATGAGAATCATAAATTTTGATGTGAATTACTCAATTACAGAAATGACCGTACTTCATATTATTATTATATGCTTCAAAGGTATTATATTTTAGCAAATCAGTGAGCATATGCCTAAATTATACGAAGTAGCTTTTAATTCATGTATATTTCAAATACAAAGAAAGCAGTACGCCAGTACATACTTCACACATTGAAAAAAAAAAAAACAGTAACTCAAATTGCCCAATGTCCAAAATTAAAAATACTACAAGTTTACAAATATTAAAATACATAATAAGAAATCCATTAGGCCTTGAATTATTCGGTGCAAACTCCACTTGTTCCGGAATCGATATCCCATGTTTCAAATTCTTCCTCTAATTCACCCACTAATTTAGCATACTCATCATTCTTGAATTCTCCACAATCTGCAAATACAACAATGTGACTTAATTAAAAAATAATAGTAATAATAATAGTAATTAAATAAAATGTTATTTTAGCTATCTACCTTTAAGAGTTGCCCATATCCAATTTTGAGTACACATCAAAGCTTCGACTGCTTCCGGTAAAAGCTGACTACGATAAGGATTAAGAACCCGACCACTTGTGCTAAATGCGGACTCCGATGCAACAGTAGAAACAGGAATGCTCAATATATCTCGTGCTATTTGCTGAAGAATGGGATATGTGCCTCCATTTGTCTTCCACCAATTAAGAATATCAAATTATTGGACTAGAGGCACATTAGCAGCATCTAAATACTTATCCAATTCAGAAATTTCATGACTTGGATCCTTATCTTGTTGCAAAAATTCTGCAAATTCTTGCATAAAGGCCTCTTCATTGGCTTTGCTACTACTACCCAAATCAAAAGGTTGTTGGCTACTACTACCTTGAGTTTTACCGATCTTAGAGCCATATTCTTCAACTAATATTCGTAGAAGATCACTAATTCTACCAACCTCAATTTCAAAGTCATGCTCATCAAAATTTTTTGCAAAATAAAACCAAATAAGAGCCATTTTGTATCTAGGATCTAGTATTGTTGCCACTCCCATTAAACCATTCACATTAGCCCAATATTTGTTATATTTCAGCAACATAATGTCGGCCATTTTCCTTACATAATCATGAGGAGATAAAAGCCAACCAGAAATAGAAATTCTCAAAGCACAAATTTTAGGAAAATAAAGATTGGCAGTAGGGTAATTTGTTCCTGAAAAGTTAAGGGTAGTTTTACTAAACACTTCTAAATGTTCACATATTTTCTCAACTTTTTCCCAATCTTCAGGTGTCAGTGGATTCTTATATAAATTCTTTCGAGCACTTAAAACAACAAACACTTCTCTATAACAAATAGCAATATAAATCATTTCATAAGTAGAATTCCACCGAGTTTTGCAATCAAGTGCTAACTTTCTAGTACACTCAGGAGCTATTTGCTTAGCAACTTGTTCAAACCTTTGTACTCTCTTATCAGAAGAAGTCCAAAACACAACACTATCCCTAATCCTTTGAACACCATTTGATACCACAACACTTAAACCATCTTGAACAATCAAATTTAAAATGTGAGCACAACAACGCATATGAAAAAAATCACCTCGCAATAAAAGTGAGCTATATGGAAACACTCCTTTCAAAATTTCTATCATTGCATCATTAGTCGAACAATTATCCACAGTTATAGAAGACAATCTAAGATCAAGATTCCATGATTGAATGCTTTCTTTCAATGCATCAGCAAGGACCTCGGCAGTATGAGGGGCAGGGACATATAAAAACCTATCAAAACCATTGAAATTGACATATAAAAACCTATCATCATCACTTATAATTACTATGATATTTTCTAGGGAACATCAATATAAAGGTATGTTTTCATTTTAAATCTCACACAAAAAACTATAACAATACAAAGGCAACCAAAAAAATAAACAAGTTATAAGTAACTAGAAAACAATACCTTATGATCCGACTTTGCAACTTCCATGTATTATCAATGAAATGTGAGGTGACCGCCATATAACTTTTTCTCTGGTTGTCAGCAGTCCACATGTCAGTAGTTAAGGCAATCTTTCCCTTTGCTTTCCTCAACAAGGTTGCAACATTCTCCTTCTCAAGCTCATATCTTTTCATAATATCTTTTCTTGTTGTGTTGCGAGATGGCACTTTAAATCCAGGTTGGAGTGTCTTGCTATACTTTCTAAAACCCATATGTTCAACCATGCTAATTGGATACTCATGCAAAATAATCATCTCCGCCAAGTCTCTTCTTCCATCTTCTTGGTGGAATTCATAAGGGGCCAATGTCATCGTCTCATTCTTATCATTCAAGTTTTTTTGTGTACCAAACAATCTTGATTGTCGAATATCTTGACATACTCTCTTTGGACATATTTTTAAATGATCTTTCAAATGAGTAGTCCCTGCTTTCGACCCACCGGCAAGTAGCTTAGAGCAATGGTCGCACTCAGCTTTTACTACATCACCAACCCTCTTTCTCTTAAAATCAGACCACACTGCTGAAGTATGCCTACTAGTTATTGGTAGGACAGAAGGATCGGAATTAGTCTCCACGGGACTTTCATCGTCATCCAATGTAATTGGAGTATTACTAGCGGAAGTGGGAACACTAGCATTATTGTCATTTTTTGATGTCATTCTCCGGTTCTCCCCTAAAACAAATTGCAGTAATTTAATGGTCAATTCATGAACAAATTAAACTACTACTTTCAACAAGTCAACACATAATCCTTTAGTGTACTTAAAAAAAGATATCCTACAAGTATCTGACCCTTGAACCTCCCAATTTCCCATACAAATACAAATTATCAACATATACTTTGAAATTATCAAACATCTATGGTTAACAGTAGACAGAATTGAACATACAAGTACAAATTATTCTATATCATGCAACTAGACAGATCAAATACAGATTATACAAATACCCTTGAACCCCCCATTATCGTCATACAAATACAAAATAAAATGCAATAGACAGATCAATTATATCAATATCATGCAACTCAAAAAACAAGTAATCAAACATAATAGCAAATTATTCAGGTAATTAATCAAATTATTTTTCATAAAAAAAAAACATGGTTTTGTTACCTAGGACATACTCACAGACGCAAATCAATTAAATTAACTCATACATAATCAAACATTCAAACTTGTAGTTTTAAGCATCCAAAATCTTAATGGCTTCTTAATTTCTTAGTTAATTAGTTAATTTATTTTTCATAAGATAAAATGGTAAGGGAAAAAATAATTGGGGGAAAAAAAAGAGAGAGAGTTAGAGAGATTACCTGGTCGAGTTTCTGGTCGGATTCTTCGTTGACCGGCGACGAGATTCACAGCCTCAGAGGTGGAAGTAACGTGACAGCCTGAGAGGAGTAGAGGACAGAGGAGAAAGTGAGAAACGGAGGAGAAAGTGAGCCTGAGTACGTGACGGCTAGGGTTGAAAGTTTGAGAATGAGAAATTGAGAATGTGTGGGCTTTTTCCAGAAACTTCATTAATTAATTTTTTTTTTTTTTTTTTTTTTTTTTTTTTTTTGCTGTATACATAATAAATAAATTAATGATATATATGTACATATGGGTCGGGTATAATGCGGGTATGGGGCGGGTATGGGGTGGGTCAGGCGGGGCTGGGGCGGGTATGGGGCGGGTCAGGCGGGGCGGGGCGGGGATGGGGCGGGTCAGGCGGGGCGGGGCGGGGCGGGGATGGGGCGGGTATTGCCTAAAATCCACCCCCGCCCCATCACCCATGGCGGGTATGGATTTTAGACCCATCCCCGCCCCGCGACCCGCCAAAGCTAGACCCATCCCCGCCCCATCGGGGCGGGGATGGGGCGGGTCTCCTACTAGACCCGCCCCACTGACATCCCTAATGGTGACTCTTAGGCTAGGTAAGCTAATAATGTAGGGATCAAGCCCCCAAGTCTAGCTCTAAGTCAATAGGGATGAGCACAGGGGATCCCTTGATATGATCATGATGTGAGTGTGTGAATGTGAATATGAATGCATGTCTATTATAGCCGCACCTCGATGTGAGGTTGCCTACGTATTCGTTAGGAATCAGGCCGAACGTAACTCTAGCCAAACCTCGCACAAGTGTGTGTATACCTCAAAAAGGTCTTTTTAAGGGTTGTAACATGGTTAGGTTAAAGGTTGAAGAAGAAAGGGATAAAAGCTCAAGCCCCTATAGAAGCCCCCCAAGGTGTGCAACCTTGCTTTTGAAATCTTTATATTTTTATGCTTGAGGCTTCTCACTTTTGATCTCTTTTCTTTTTTAATTTTTAAAAGTGTGGGCAATCCCGATTATGCGGTCTATAACTCACTTGGCATATATGTTTCTCAGGCACGATACCGAGCACTCGATAAGAGACGCAATATGAGACGTGTTCATATCAAAGACATGTTCATGTCAAAGACATTGGAACACTTGCCCTTTTGTACACTTTTTATTTATTTTTTGCTATTTTAATCTTTTAAAGTCACTCAAGCTTTTTATGAAATTGAAAATTGCATAAGTTGCACACCATTCCATCCCAAGTTTAGGTAGATATGGGTTGAAAAAAGAAAGGTCTATCGTTAGACGAGGCTCAAAGTGGTTTATTAAGAAAGGATTGCATATTTAAAGGGTGAAAGGTGATATGACGTGGCTACAAGGAGCGCCTCAAATCATTGGTGCACCTTGTGCTTAGTTTGACATGGATTTTATTTATTTATTTATTTATTTTTTTGTTGCAATGCAATGATCATATGTAAGGAAATAAATGCTCATTTTATTTAAAAAGTGAAGGGTAAAAATCAAACTCTAAGAAATAAATTCAAGGAGGATGAAGGGTGGCTATGCTAGACTTATTGGGGAAAGGGTTTGAAAAAAAGAAGAAGAAAGCATGAAATCTTGGTGAGAAGCTTGCCTTGTGCATTTGTTTCATCATTACCCTCATTTTTTTTGTTTGTCAATCACATGACTCAAACTCGATTCAACATGCATGGATGGAAGAAGGTAGGAAGAATGAAGGTTGTGATATGGAGAAAGCATGTAGAGAATGGAAAGATGATGTAGATGGAGAGATATGAAAAAAATTAGGAATAAAATGTACCCCCAACTCAAATGACGGAAAAAACCGACTCATGCATGAACCTAAGACATGGTCATGGTGACATATACTCAAAGTGTGTGCTAATACTAGTGAGTGTATGTGACATGTTAAGACTCAAGCAAAGACTAAGTTAAGACTTCATGTATATGCAATAAACTGGACAGGCTGTGGTATTTTAGTCATAACTTTTTATCTGTGACTCTGATTGTGACGAAACCAACACCAAATTAAAGATAAAGCTCGGGGCTATAGATCCATAGGCTCTACAACTCGTAGTTATTCCTAGAACTCTGGCTATGACCAAAACAAGTTGACACTTGTGCAGTATATGGGAATAAAAATCCGGGTTGACTTAAAGGAACTATGACTCGATTTTAGGTATATTTTTTTAGCTCAAATTAATTAATTAAACAAAGTCCTTTAGTCATTAATTAGTTTATTTAGGCTTACTCACAAGTCAAACAAACGGTTAGACAAAACACATAGAGTATGCACAAGAAAAGAATGCACAAGTAGTCACAATATGATGCAATGAGTTTGCAACCTAACCATGGCTCTAGGTCTCTAAAGTTCGGGATATGGGTTAGTCAAATAGGGTCCATGGTTAATTGTTCGGATGCACCGCGTAGAAGCCTTACCTTTTGAAGGGTTGGCGCGAGTGGATAGGACACCGCGAGTTAAAAACTTGCTTCCATGGTTTATTGAATTCAACATTCTCGGATGTACCCTTTGTTGCACAGAGCTTTCAATCAGGTAGATGGAGCATGGATTCCCAGAGGGTTATGTCCATATGTAGAACACATATGGGTTTCAGAAAAGTGAGAATGTAGACACCCATTTGTGTCTCCCTAAAACCAAACCCAGTGATAAGTACCTTTCACGTCGAATTATAATCGAATGAAGCGAAAGTGTGGAAAGTCTAGCGTTGCGGATAGTTTTAATTTTCTTTTCTCTTCGCTCTGTTTTTGAAAACTTATTTTAAGAAAACAGCCAATCCAGTTTGGTTGGTCCATGATATGGGTCCAATAGTAGTATAGTTGGATGGGCTTTGCAAAGACCTTTCCAACGATATATTATAAGCCCAATTCCGTTGAATATTGAGGAAGTTATGACCAATTTACCAAACTGGGCCCGATTTGAGCTTTATGTACGACCCAATGATCTAGGGGAGGGCCTAATATGATTTATCATTCCTAATGCAATTAGGAATGGTTTTAGTCTTCTAGAATCTTCTAGAAGGTTCTTTTCATTCCTAATTCAATTAGCATTGATAAATTGACTTTTTGTTGACTTTTCAGAGTTTTAATCAAAATCAAATAGCATTTTCGAGGAAATTATATGATTTTATCCTCCAGTACGACAAACTTATCTGATTTTCGAAAACGCGTTGAAAATAAGCTTGGCGCCTGACCCCAGGCTTTGGCGCCTCGAACCAGGTCTGGCGCTAGTGTTGGTGCCTGGCGCCAGCTAGCCAGGGTTTGCGCCAACTCTGTTTTTTGTGCGTCAGACTCTGTTTTGTTTATTTTATCTTTTTGGCTGATTTTCTCTATAAATAATGTATTAAAAACTCCGTTTTCAATCATCCACATTCACCAATTCTCCTCATTCACGAATTCTCACCTACAATCAGTTTTCATTCGCAATAATTAATTCTCTCTTAATCATTAACCAACTCTCATCAAGATTTTCTTGATTATTCTCTCTCTCTCTTTTTCTAAACTAGCCTTTTCTCAAATACAAAATTCCGCATTCGCAAGACTTAGATACACCTAGCCATATTCGAAGTTGCCTTTTCCCTAGACGTGAAAGGTTTAATTTCTGAGGGTTTGGTCCCAAATCTCTCTTTCAATTATTTAATTTAATTGTTTTGTTTATTATTTTCCTTGAAGTTACTAACGTGTGTATTTTGTTATTAGAAAGAGGTACGAGGCATCAAAGTAAGTACTTTAATTGATTAATTGATGTTATGATGTAGAAATCATGTTTATATTGTTATTATGATATTCCTAGTATCATGTTTAGGGAAAAGGTTATAATATCAAATATTAAATATGATTGTTACGATGCTTCCTATGTTCTTCCTAATATTTATTCATGTTAGTATCATGTTAGGGTTAAAGATTTGATTTTTATTGCTTAGTGACATGCTAGGGTTTGTTATTAATCTTGTTAGTATCATGCCTAGGATCTTGCTATTTTTATTATGCTTTAATATTAACATGAACATGATCATGATTATAATTGTTATTATGAATATTATTATTTTGATGATGATTATTCTATTTATGATGATTATTTTAATTATTATTAATATGATGATTATTTTATTTATGATAATTATTATTATGATTATAATTTTATTGTCATGATGTTTATTATTATTATGTTGCTTGATTTTTATTGTTATTGCTTGTTCACGCCTTTTATGCATGTTTAAAGGGAATTGGTACTTGTAATCACGCTTAATAAGATAATTAATAATCTTGTTTAGGGTTAATGTGATTATAATTCAAGTGATCGCCAATAATAGATTTATTTGTGCATTATATTCAACCAACAGAGATAAACAGGTTTAGGGTTAATCTATTAATTGCATGTTAATCAGAAAGCGCACATGAATACGATCAGAATAAAGTAGAGGCCTATTATTAGGGCAGGTTCAATCTCTTTTAGGTTGGATTTGTACCTTCATCCCTGAACCCTTATTTGGTTCAAGACCTTATGGATTTGACGATCTCTTGGATCGTTAAGGGGTGTAACCTTCACCCTGTGAACGGTTTACAAGTTCCTAAAACTTGTTGGCGACTCTTTTGCTCTATCTTCTTCCCTTTTGGACGCCACCGTACTTTAGTGTATGATCACAGTGGGGTTCAAGCTAGTGGGATTAAAGCTTGAAATTATTCCCTACAGAGAAAAACTCAATTAGGAAGTAGGATCAAGCAAACAGTGCTAAAAACTGGTTAAAATTAGAACGTATATTTCTGGCTCGGTATTGAAAGAACTTGGCGCAAGAAAACGGAGGCCGGCGCCGCAATTTGGCTTTGGCGCCTGGCGCCAGAGTCAAATCCTCGGCGCTAGACTCTATTTTCTGACGCTAGTTCCTACATGCCTCAGCAGCTTTCTGTGCTGGATAAAATTTTCCAGTTTCGCGCAGCATTATTTCGATCCTAGTTGTGAAAGATATTCCTCAAATTTCCTACGTGTAAAAAATCCTATGTTTTTAACTCATTACGGATGGTCTTTCCAATGAGATCTTTTTTATGCATATGACAATAATGTTAATCAAAATTACGCACATGAAATACTTAGAACTTTTCAAGTCTCATCCACTCATTCTAAATAATTGCCAAAATAAATTTTAGGAATTGAAATAGAAATCCTTCCCAGTGGAGTCGCCAAAAAATGTAGGGAATATTTCAAGCATTACCCCAAACTTGAACCCCACTATGATCATACACTAAAGTACGGTGGCGTTCAAAAGGAAGAAAACTAGAGCAAAAGAGTCGCCAACAAGTTTTAGGAACTTGTAAACCGTTCACAGGGTGAAGGTTACACCCCTTAACGATCCAGGAGATCGTCAACTCCAATAGGTCTGGAACCATGACTGGTAGTTCGGGGATGAAGGTACAAATCCAACCTAAAAGAGATTGAACCTGCCCTAATAATAGGCCTCTACTTTATTCTGATCGTATTCATGTGCGCTTTCTGACTAACATGCAATCAATAGGATTAACCCTAAAGCTGTTTATCTATGTTGGTCGAATTTAATGCACAAATAAATCTATTATTGGCGATCACTTAAATTATAAACATATTAACCCTGAACAAGATTATTAATTATCTTATTAAGCGTGATTAAAAGTACCAATTCCCTTTAAACATGCATAAAAGGTGTGATCAAGCAATAACAATAAATATATAATCAAGCAACATAATAATAATCATCACAATAATCATCATAAAATAATCATGTTAAAGCATAATAGCAAGATCCTAGGCATTATATTAACAAGATTAATAACAAAACCTAGCATGTCATTAAACATCAAAAATCAAAGCTTTAACCCTAGCTAACTTAATACTAACATGAATATTAGGAAGAGAATAGGAAGCATCGCAGGAATCATAATTGTCATATTTGATATTAGAAATTATATTTATTACCCTAAACATGATACTAGGAAGATCAAAAGGCCCTAACATGACACTAGGAATCATAATAACAACCTAGACATGATTTCTTTATCATAATATCAATAAATCAATTAAAGCACTTACTTAGATGCCTCGTTTCTCTTTCTAATAACAAAATACACGCGTTAGTAACTTTAAGGAAAATAATAAAGAATTAAATTAAATAATTGAAATAAAGAATTAAGAAAGTTTAAACTAGATTTGGGACCAAACCCTCGGAAATTAAAACCTTTCAAGTCTAGGGCGACGGTAAATTCGAACTTGGATAGGTGTTTCTAGATCTTGTGAATGCGGAATTTTGTATGTAAAAGGCTAGTTTAGAAAAGAGAGAGAGAGTAAGTAATCAAGAGATTCTCGATGAGAGTAGGTGAGAGAGAGAATTAGAAAACTAGAGAGATGATTTTTTTGATTCTTGAAAACGGAAGTTTTAGGAGGCTATTTATAGAGAAAATCAGCCGAACATGATAAAAAAAACGAATCAGAGTTTCGAAAAGAATAAAACAACTTGGCGCCAAACGCTGGACACTAGCGCCAGACGCCAGGTCTAGCGCTAGACGCCAGGAGTGGCGCCAGGCGCTGGTCTTGTCGTCAGGCGCTAGAATCCTGTTTTCCACGCGTTTTCTTATTTTGATAAAATTTAGCCGTACGAGAGGGCAAAACTGTATTTTCCTTAAAAACACTTCTTTAATCTGATTAAAACTCTTAAAAGTCAACCAAAGTCAATTTATCAATGCTAATTCAATTAGGATTCAAAAGAACCTTCTAGAAGAATCTAGAAGACTATAATCAATTCTAATTGCATTAGGAATGATAAATCAATATTAGGCCCTCCCCTAGATCATTAGGCCGCATATAAATATCAAACCGGGCCCAGTTTAGTAATTTGGCCATAACTTCCTCATTATTCATCGGAATTGGGCTTATAATATATTGTTGGAAAGCTCTTTTCGAACCTGACCCAAATACACTATTATTGGACCCTTGCTATGGACCAAGCCAAACTTTATTGGATATTTTCTTAAAATAGGTTTTCAAAAACAGAGAGAAAGAAAAGAAATAAAAACTATCCACAACACTAAACTTTCCACACTTTCCCTTTATTCGATTATGATTCCATGTGAAAGGTACTCATAAATGGGTTTGGTTTTGGGGAGACACAAATGAGTGTCTACAAAAGTATTTTCGACAATGGACCTAGCTAAAGGCGATACTTAGTACATTTTGGGAATTAAGATCTATTATAGACTTAAAAAAATGTTTGAACATGTAAAGGAATTTACCGTGTTAAACATGAAGGACTTTGAAAGACTTTTGACCCATATGTATAAAACTAAGTAAATTTTTGAACTAAGTATAATCTAGGCTAAATACTAAGTTAAACAAGAAAGACTCTAGTAATTAAGACACTTTCAACCGTATCACATACCGAACAATTTAAGCAAGACTCAGTGAAACTGAATGAGCTAAAATGTCACATGGATGGAATAAGATTGAGAATTACTCTACAACTTAATCCATCATGAACGCTATGATATGGAATCGTCGCAGGACTTACTTGCTTAGAGCATGTGGAGTATGTATGTAGTACCAATCAACCTAAATCTATAGATCGTTAGATTATTGCCAAGAACATCCAAAGTACTTGGATAAGTAACATGATGAGTTCTTGACTTGTGGAAACAAATACAATTTGAGAATTGATGTTGCAAGCACAAACCTTAACAAGGATTAGATCCTTAACTAGGAAGCCGTTTATAAGCACGAGCTAACAATGAGTCGTGGCTTGAGAATGGTAACATACTAACATGGATGTGCATCCATGTGTAATGTGCGGGAATTTAAAATAAATTTCCATGATCACAAGTGATTAGGGTATCCCAAATCATTGTGAGTCGTTTGGAATGAAACCCAAGCAAAGCATCATCAGGAAGTCTACTAAAATATATGTTGAGAATATTGTTGCCTTAAAGGCGATAATAAAGAAGATGTTTAATGGAAAGTTCGTTGTTGAACGTTAATGATTGTAGGTTGTCAAGTTGAAGATCTCAATCATGAAAATGAGTGGGAGCCATCACTTGGACAATAAATCCTAAATCACATATAATCCATGGCACTCTCAAATTTTATCATCTTATTATGAAAGTGATCAGTAATGAAGATGCTAAGATTAGAAAAGTAGTTATAACTAAACCTATGCAATAAGTGAATGACAACATTCACAATTACATGAAAGAAATCAAGCATATTAGATATGGGGGTGATTTCTATAAAATTTTTATAAAGAGTGTTACTCTTAAAACATTCGAAAAAAACCATTTATCATAAGATGAACCATTCAGGTTTTGGAGTAATTTAAAATTTCATGCAATTTTTTATCACTCCGTTTTCTATTTAATTGTGGTTTAGAATTAAATAATGAGTCCATTCGATTCTTGGAATATTCAAAATAGGGTATCAAGATCGAACAGTCTTGGTAAGGAAACACCTATTAAGTGAACATTGAATATTATAATAAAAAATTATCCCTAATCGAGGTCATTTAAACGATGGACGATTAATGACCATTTGAGATTATTGTGTAGTTTTATTTATAGCACCGTTTCATGTGCTACAAGGACATGATTGCCATGAATCATTTGCACATGTATTGGTTTAGAACCATATTGGATCGACCTATGAGAATACTTTAAGAGACTAAAAATCGTCATAAGTATACTTCTCATTATTGGTATCAGATGCTTTTTCCTTGACCATGAGTATTGTGAGCTTTCTTGTTTAAGTACTAGTCCGCTTTGATGATTGTCAAACGTCTGTTGTAATAAGGGATTATAACGGCATCACTCGGGCGGTTAGGTCCTCTTAGTAAGAGAAGCTACATTACAAGACTGGAAATGTTCCCCTACTAAAAATAGGGAAGATGTCTTTGTTGTTTACAAGGCCTCTCGTAGAGTGAGAATGTAAAAATGCATGGTCGTGCTCGGATGGATTTTAGAAATCATCTGTTTATTGACAGTAATAAGGATGACAAAATAATCTTACCTTATAGTTCATGAAGAGGCATTAAGCGACATAGGAAAAAGGCTATACACTAAAAGCACACTTGTCCGGAAGGACAAGTGGGAGATTGAAAGGAATAGTGTCCTTCGAACAAGTGTATTATTCGGATAGTGAGTTCAGAATTATTAGAAAGCTAATATATTCAGTAAGTTCAAGTGATCGGAATGCTTGGGTGGAGGCCACTTTCGATCAATAATATTAATGCATAATTAATATTACAGCTTAATCTTGACTGAACACTTTGGGTCTCACCCAAGCAATTAACGAGCCGAAGCGACAAATTAATTCGAAAGGAATTAATGAGTCAATCGAGTAATATTTATTTAGATGTCGGAAGTTCGATCTTAGAGCGTCGAAACCGAGCGTCGGAAGTTGAGTCGAAAATAATAAAAAGACGAGACGTACAAATAGTAATAAATCAACATAATTCCCAAAATACCCCTAGCATCGGAGTGCCCCAAGTAATCCGAGTGCCAGGGGCATAATGCATAAGCATGGTGGCTAGCATGTGCACGAAGCTGAGCCTAGGCCGGCTAGTGCGTGCTAGCGCACCATTGCTAGCAGCCTCGGCATCCAAGGGCAACAAGCTACAGCTGCCCGCACTAGGAGTGCACGACATGCTAGCAGCAGCCCGCACTCGGAGTGCGCAGCTTGCTAGCCACAAGCATCAGCAGCCCGCATCTCCCTAGTGCGGGTAGCTGGGCCGTGGCGCGGGTAGCTGGGCCATGAGCAAGGAGGAGTAAGTGGGAGCTTAGTGAAAGGGAGGACATGTGGCACATGGAGAGAAAGAGAATGGGGAGCAATTTTGGTGCCCCCCTCTCCAAGTGGTCCTCACTTTCTCTCTCATGAATAGTTGACACTTGTTGATTTATTACTAGTTTGCTTAAATAATTTTGTTTTACCTTTAAAATAAAATGTGGAAATCTCACTATCCCACATTGGTGGGAGAGAAAATCATACTCTCATCATTTCCTATAAATACCCAAGTAAGGGCATTGGAAATGATGCTTGAGTAAGAGTTGTAAAGGGCATTACAAGTAAGTGAAAACCCTTTAACTCAAGAGTTAGAAAAGGTATAACATTTTAGTGAAAGCCTTTGAACTCAATTACTCGGGTTTATCGGTCGGGTCTTGCTAACCCCAAGACATTGGACCTTGTCGGTAATCGTTGGTGCGGGTGGATCAACGTAAGAGGCTTTGTAATTTCGAAGCTAGCTTTCAAGTAAGAGCCCAATCGGTCGGGCGAAGCACGTTCCAAAGGTAATCGTTTTATCCTAATCTTGTGATTAATTTAATTATGTTTATGGTTTTATTTATTGCGAGTGCGGTCTTGTTTTTAGGTTTGTTTCCGCGGTGAGTCAGACTCACCTAACCCCAACAAATTTCACCATTGATTCTGCTTAATTTCGATCGAATTTTCTATTTGTAAATTGATTTCGTACGTTGGTGTCCCCGGAAGAAAGTATGGCTGATGAACTTGTGAATGATTAGGAGAAATTCCAGTTGACTGAAGACAAAGACAGGGTTATTGGGAGAAACCTGGTGATAATATTTCTAAATCTCGAATTGCATTATCTCTGGTTGGCAAGCTGCTCACAAAAAAGCCCTTCAACGTCGAAGCAATGAAGAGGGTTTTGAAGAATTTATGGCAATTAACAGATAACATCGCTATACATATGATCGAAATGATTTTATTCGTGTTCCAATTCTTTAACGAAGCTGACAAGTTTAGGGTATTGGATGGTATGCCATGGGATTTTGACAGCCATATTCTTCTACTGCAGAACTGAATGGCAATTCACAGCTATCAGAAGTATCCTTCCAATTCTCCTCTTTTTGGTTTAGTGTTCCTATTGGTAGACGTAATGCAAGATTTGCTAAAGAAATTGGGGACTGTATGGGTGGATTTATCGAGTTCGATGACTCGGATCCTCTAGGGTGGGAAAATTTCTTGAGAATTAAGGTTTGGATTGATGTTGACAAACCTCTATGAAGAGGTATGAAGATTGCTATGGTTGGCGGAGCTACAAAGTGGGTTGGGTTCAAATATGAACGCTTGGGGGACTTCTTCTAATACTGTTGAAGGCTAGGACATAATGACAAAGAATGCACCAATGTAGTGATTAAAGATAATTAAGGTTGTGTTGTCTTTCAATACGGTCCTTTTCTCAATGCCTCTCCATTGCAACGCTCTAAACTTGATGTTACTTATTGTGAGAAAGAAAGAAAGTGGGTGGAGAACCTTTCACATAAAAAAGGAGGGCGCAGAGCTATGTACAATGATCCACAAGCAGTCTGGCTTAGTCCACCAAGGGCTTCCGGAAAGTTGCTGTTTAATTTACCAAATTGTGAGAATACTGAGTCACCTCGGGGAAGAGAAGCAGTTTTGATGATACTAACTGACCCACTTAGCAAGAAACAGGTGATAAGATCCAAGCTAGTGTCGAGTTCTGCTAGTACTCTGGGTGAAGTTGATAAGGCTGCTGATAGTCTTGCTGAACATGTCAATAATCCTTCTACCAATGTGGAGCCATCTCCATAGACAATGCTGAGTTCAGAGAGTGGATCGTACCACTCAAGGTAATAATGATGATACTACTATGTATGAAAGTAGTACTGTTTTTTCTTGCATTATAAGAAAGAGTGAGGGCCAGGGTTGGGTTTGTTGCATAATGGTTGTATGGGGTTAGGGATAGTAGTAAAAAATTAAAAGGTGTGGAGGCTGCTGTATCTTATAATGTGATTTCTCAAGTAGGGGTTGATGGGCGTTGGAATAGTCGCACATTCCACACTCAATCAAACACACTTATAAACAAACATCCTACAAACCAAGCATAATGATAAGTAAGAGTTCAGTCCACAAGGAACGGGATATGGTTGCTAAAGATCTTAACACTTAAGCTAATTTGAAGTTTATGGTGAATTGGGGTTTGTCAAGTAGACAAACAAACAATGGTTCTAATTTAATGGATTAAAGACACTGGGGAATGAGATCCATTAAACCAAGGCAATTAGGCAAACGGGGAGTAAAATAGACAAGATATAGCAAGGACTATATGTAAGATCAACCTCATGCAATAGGAAAACAACTCACACTACCAAACTTAGATTCTTCATTAGTTTAGCAATCGAAGATATATAACAAAATTGCATTAAGTAATGACATACTCAATTCACATTTTCATGTCAAACTAAGCATATCATGATATCAAGCTCCTAAGTCAAGGGTAGCTAATCCTATCATGAAGAACTAACAAACAATCTCATACAATCAATTTAATTGTAATACAAATATCAATGCTTCTCCCACATTTACATAACTGAGACACCCAAATGTGTCTCCCCAAAACCGAACCCAGCGATGAATACCTTTCACATCATTTGATTATTGAACGAAGTGAAAGTGTGAAAAGTCTAGTGATGTGGATGTTTTTATTAAAATATCTTTTTTTTCTATTTTCAAAAATATTTCTTCTCATACTCTATTTATGAAATAGCCATTCCAATTTAGTTTGATCCATGATAAGGGTCCAATTATAGTGTAGTTGGATTGAGCTTTAAAAGAGCTTTCCAACGATATATTATAAGCCCAATCCCGACGAATGATGAGGAAGTTATGGATTAAATGAAATTTGTCCCAAAATGGTTTTATGTATGGCCCAATGATCTAGAGGAGGGCCAATTAATTATTATTCCTAAAGTTATTAGGATTGATTTTAATCTTCTAGAATATCTAGAAGGTTCTTTTAAATTCTAATGAGATTAGGATTAATAATTATATTTTAAAGATTTTATTTCAAATAAAATATGTGATTTGTCACAAACATGATTTTAATCTGATCAACGCGGAATTAGCTGCTTAATCGTTTTAAGAAGAGGATTCCGCGTGGAAAGCGCGTTTTAATTCTGATTTAGCGTAAGACGATAAGGCTGTCGCCTGACGCTAATAGCTGTCGCCTGACGCTAACTCCTGTCGCCTGGCGCTAAGTCTATCGTCTAGCGCTAACTCACAA
This sequence comes from Chenopodium album, assembly GCF_948465745.1. Taxonomy (NCBI): domain Eukaryota; kingdom Viridiplantae; phylum Streptophyta; class Magnoliopsida; order Caryophyllales; family Amaranthaceae; genus Chenopodium; species Chenopodium album. Next base: position 64,057,969 of record NC_137834.1, on the reverse strand, counting down.
GATGAAAGATCTCTACGGAAATTAACTTGGACTCGGTAAAATCTTGAAGGATAGGGTTTTCGACAGAGTTTCAAGGCATGGGAAGCTATCACTTCCAAAGAACAAGCGAGCAAGAATATTCCTGGATTTTATTAAAAACCGCTAATATAAACGCATGAAATTCTTCAAAGATAAGAGGAGTTTGAGAAAAACTTACATGGATCGGTAATTTAAGGATGAAGAGATTTAATTTGCAAAAGATTTGAGCAGATTTGGTTGAGAGGAAACAACCAAGTTGAAGGTTCAGAGCGAAACCGAGCAACGAATAGCAGCTCTGTCGCCAAACGACAAGATTGCCGCCTGACGTTGGTCTTTGTCGCATGACGGCAGAAGTGGTATTGCGTCGATAACATATAGCAGCATGTGCCGATGCGACGACAAGATGTGTGGCCCCCATAAATGAATATGCGGACCTTATGCAACGATTTTGGGATCCTTAGTACTCTAATTAGCCCCTATAAGCAATTTGAAATGATTTAGTAATCGGCTCAATTACAATCGCAGTAAGTGATCGACCTAACAAATGATTGTCTCACTTAGCTTAAAGCACCTAAGTATTGGCTCATCGCTAGCACTGAAGTAAATGGTTCACAAAGAAGCACAAGTGCCAAGGTATTGGCTCATTCACAAAATGCGTCGAGGTACTGGCACAACAGAAAAATCAGCAAAGCATATATAAAGCGAAGATTCAAGAAGATCAACAAGCGGTGGTCTTCGATAATTTTCCTCGGAAGATTATCACAATAAAACTGAAGATAACTACAAGCAACGGTCTTCGACGATGTCCTAAGGTAAAGAGGAGATTGTCTACAGAGGCGAGGTACTGCCGTGGCGAGGTACTGCCACATCCCTTAAGATAGCTAGAAGCAACGATCTTTGATGATGTCCCAAAGCAGAGAGGAGATTTTCTATAGTGGCGAGGCATAGCCGTGGCAAGGCACTGCCACAACCCCTTAAAGATGGTGAGGCACAGTCACCTTTGACGATGTTCCCGAGGCACTATGGAGGATTGTCACAAGCAGATGAAGATAGCGAGGCACTGTTACCTTCAAATGGCATTCACGAGGCACTATGGAGGTCGTCACCAATAATGTAGCAACAAATCGTTTACTTCAGAGACGTGTGCTCGACGGTGAAAGATACACGTTTCTAACTAATTTATCTGTTTAACTGACGCTGGTTTGCAGTTATCGGCGTTACAAGAATGATTTAGGATCACAGAACGTTCTGAATCATTCTCCGTCCCTATCGGCTATCGCTACTTTGACTTTTGTTTTTGAAACATGTGTTTCTCCAAAATCAATCAAAGTGGGGGAATATATAGACACCCAAATGTGTCTCCAAGAAACCAAACCCAGTAATGAATACCTTTCACGTTATTTGATTATCGAACGAAGTGAAAGTGTGAAAAGTCTAGTGATGTGGTTGTTTTTATTAAAATATCTTTCTTTCTGTTTTCAAAAATATTTCTTCTCATACTCTATTTATGAAAATAGCCATTCCAATTTAGTTTGGTCCATGATAAGGGTCCAATAATAGTGTAGTTGGATAAGGCTTTAAGAGAGCTTTAGAACGATATATTATAAGCCTAATCCTGATGAATGATGAGGAAGTTATGGATTAAATGAAATTTGGCCCAAAATGATTTTATGTGTGGCCCAATGATCTAGAGGAGGGCCTATTAATTATTATTCCTAAAGCTATTAGGATTGATTTTAATCTTCTAGAATATCTAGAAGGTTCTTTTAAATTCTAATGAGATTAGGATTAATAATTGTATTTTAAAGATTTTATTTTAAATAAAATATGTGATTTGTCACAAACCTGATTTTAATCTAATCAACGCGGAATTAGCTGCTTAATCGTTTTAAGAAGAGGATTCTGCGTGGAAAGCGCGTTTTAATTCTGACTTAGCGTAAGACGATAAGGCTGTCGCCTGACGCTAATAGCTGTCGCCTGGCGCTAACTCCTGTCGCCTGACGCTAAGTCTGTCGTTTGGCGCTAACTCCCAAGATGAAAGATCTCTACGGAAATTAACTTGGACTCGGTAAAATCTTGAAGGATAGGGTTTTCGACAGAGTTTCAAGGCATGGGAAGCTATCACTTCCAAAGAACAAGCGAGCAAGAATATTCTCGGATTTTATTAAAAACTGCGAATATAAACGCATGAAAGTCTTCAATGATAAGAGGAGTTTGAGAAAAACTTACATGGATCAGTCATTTAAGGATGAAGAGATTTAATTTGCAAAAGATTTGAGCAGATTTGGTTGAGAGGAAACAACCAAGTAGAAGGTTCGGAGCGAAACCGAGCAACGAATAGCAGCTCTGTTGCCAAACGACAAGATTGCCGCCTGGCATTGGTCTTTATCGCATGACGACAGAAGTGGTATTGCGTCGATAACATATAGCAGCATGTGCCGATGCGGCGACAAGATGTGTGGCCCCCATAAATGATTATGCGGACTTTATGCAACGATTTTGGCTTCCTTAGTACGCTAATTAGCCCCTATAAGCAATTTAACATGATTTAGTAATCGGCTCACTTACAATCGCAGTAAGTGATCGAACTAACAAATGATTGTCTCACTTAGCTTAAAGCACCTAAGTATTGGCTCATCGCTAGCACTGAAGTAATGGTTCACAAAGAAGCACAAGTGCCAATGTATTGGCTCATTCACAAAATGCGTCGAGGTACTGGCACAACAGCGAAATCAGCAAAGCATCTATAAAGCGAAGATTCAAGAAGATCAACAAGCGGTGGTCTTCGATAATTTTCCTCGGAAGATTATCACAATAAAACTGAATATAGCTATAAGCAACGGTCTTCGACGATGTCCTAAGGTAAAGAGGAGATTGTCTACAGCGGCGAGGTACTGTTGTGGCGACGTACTGCCACATCCCTGAAGATAGCTAGAAGCAACGGTCTTTGATGATGTCCCAAAGCAGAGAGGAGATTATCTATAGTGGCGAGGCACAGCCGTGACAAGGCACTACCACAACCGCTTAAAGATGGCGAGGCACAGTCACCTTTGACGATGTTCCCGAGGCACTATGGAGGATTGTCACAAGCAGATGAAGATACCGAGGCACTGTTACCTTCAGATGGCGTTCACGAGGCACTATGGAGGTCGTCACCAATAATGTAGCAACAAATCGGTTACTTCAGAGACGTGTGCTCGACGGTGCAAGATACACGTTTCTAACTAATTTATCTGTTTAACTAACGCTAGTTTGCAGTTATCGGCGTTACAAGAATGATTTAGGATCACAGAACGTTCTGAATCATTCTCCGTCCCTATCGGCTATCGCTACTTTGACTTTTGTTTTTGAAACATATGTTTCTCCAAAATCAATCAAAGTGGGGGAATATGTAGACACCCAAATGTGTCTCCAAGAAACCAAACCCAGTAATGAATACCTTTCACGTTATTTGATTATCGAACGAAGTGAAAGTGTGAAAAGTCTAGTGATGTGGTTGTTTTTATTAAAATATCTTTCTTTCTGTTTTCAAAAATATTTCTTCTCATACTCTATTTATGAAAATAGCCATTCCAATTTAGTTTGATCCATGATAAGCGTCCAATAATAGTGTAGTTGGATTAGGCTTTAAAAGAGCTTTCCAATGATATATTATAAGCCCAATCCCGATGAATGATGAGGAAGTTATGGATTAAATGAAATTTGGCCCAAAATGATTTTATGTGTGGCCCAATGATCTAGAGGAGGGCCTATTAATTATTATTCCTAAAGTTATTAGGATTGATTTTAATCTTCTAGAATATCTAGAAGGTTCTTTTAAATTCTAATGAGATTAGGATTAATAATTGTATTTTAAAGATTTTATTTTAAATAAAATATGTGATTTGTCACAAACCTGATTTTTAATCTAATCAACGCGGAATAAGCTGCTTAATCGATTTAAGATGAGGATTCCGCGTGGAAAGCGCGTTTTAATTCTGACTTAGCGTAAGACGATAAGGCTGTCGCCTGACGCTAACTCCTGTCGCCTGGCGCTAAGTCTGTCGTCTGGCGCTAACTCCTGTTGTTGGCGACAGGAGGTTTTATTCTTAATGGGACTTGATTCGGGTTCCGGGCTATTTTTTTATAAATAGGGGTCGTATTACCCCGTTTTCATTCATTCACGATCATCATTCACAAGCATCATCTCTCCCTATTCTCTCTCTCTAAAAGCTAGAAGCTTTCTCTCTCTGTTTTTCTAAACCTTCCATCTCACAAAATTCCACATTCATTAGTTCTAGACACACCTAGCCAAGTTTGAAGTTGCCTTCGCCCTAGACGTGGAAGATTGATAATTTCTAAGGATTTGGTCCCAAATCCCTATTTCAATTAGAATTTTTTTTAATTACTACCTAAAAAAGGGGTCTTTGTGAATTACTACCCCTAAAAAAAGTTGTTAATTACTAACCTAAAAATGATGAATTCTATAGATTGCTACTCTTTTTCCTAATCAGCCCCTAATTAGGGGATTTAATCTATTATTGATATCATTATCCGACTAATTTGTAATTAGTTGCTTTTAAACCTTAAATAATTAATTAAACCCTAGAACCACCTCCACACCACCATTGCACCATCTTCGACCACCCTCCACCCACTACCGAACCTACCTCCTCCAAATCCCCACCCTAAAATCACCATCTTCCCACCCTAAAACCACCTTCCTTTCACGATACCCCCATCCCCTACCCGCGGCGGCCTTGACCCCCTACCCCTCGCCGGAAAACCTTGCTCGACCATCCCTAATCTTCCTTTATCCCCTTCCCCCCTAATCACCACCCTAGGGTTTCAATTTTAGGGCTTTAGGGTTTTAATTTTGGAACATTAGGGTGGTGATTAAAGGGGGGAAGGGGGTGGAGGAGGCTTAGGGAGGGCCTAATAGGGTTCTCTAGCAAGGGGAAGGGGCTAGGGTTGCCGGTGGGTGGGGAGGAGGGATTTTTTCGAGGGTTGGAGGGATTGTTGGGGGGTTTAAAGGTAGTGCAATGGGTGGTTTAGAGATGGGGTGGATGCCGGGGTGGGGGTAGGCTGCCGGAGATGGTGGGGATGGGGTTAGGGGGCTGCCGGAGGTGGTGTAGTGGTGGTTTAGGGGTGGTGTTAGGGTTTATTTAATTAATCATGCCTTAAAAGTAACTAATTACAAATTATCCTAATAATGATATCATTAATAGATTAAATCACCTAATTAGGGGCTGATTAGGGAAAAGGGTAGCAATCTATAAAATGCATCAGTTTTAGGGTAGTAATTAACAACTTTTTTTTTAGGGGGTAGTAATCCACAAAGACCCCTTTTTTGAGGTAGTAATTAACAAATTTTCCTTTCAATTATTTAATTTAATTGTTTATTATTTTCCTTGAAGTTACTAACGTGTGTATTTTGTTATTAGAAAGAGATACGAGACATCAAAGTAAGTAATTTAATTACTTTATTGATCTTTTGAGATAGAAATCATGCTTAGATTATTTTGTTGATTCCTAGTATCATGTTAGGATGTTTTTATTGCTTCCTAGTATTTGTTTAAGGCTAACTAATATTTCTGATACTATATGTACGTTTATGATGCTTCCTATTTCTTTTTTAATATCATGTTAGTATCAAGTTAGGGATAAAGCTTTAATCTTTATTGTTTAGTGACATGCTAGGGTTTGTTATTAATCATGTTAGTATCATTCCTAGGATCTTGCTAATGTCTTTTTTTGGCAATTAAAAGAATTTTATTAATCACCAAGAGAACAAGTAATACACCAAAAACTAGCAAAAGCTAGCAGCCAACACACCTACAAAAAAACCAACACAAAGCTCACTTTACATTAAGGATCTCACGTTGCCTATCATTACACCTGGAAGTTACTTTAAAAGAAATCTCTCTCATCAAAGTATCAGCAGGCCTATGGTGTTGATTAAAAACCACTTCATTCCTCTTGATCCAAATAGCATATATGCTCTCAGCAAAAAACATTAAGAAAAGCTTATGTTTAGCAGTCCCTCTTTTTCCACATTTGAAAGCCCAAAGCAGTTCTGAATCAAAGGAGCCAGGATTTCTATGGCAATGCAAAATCTGAAGCACATCAACCCAAATCTGAGCATAGAAAGTACATTTGAAAAACAAATTATCAATAGACTCAGCAAAATCACCACATAACTTGCACATAGTATCAGAAGTAATTCCCCAACCAGAAAGTCTGTCCAGAGTAGGCAGCCTGTTACAGATACCCAGCCAAGCAATAAATAAACTTCGTGGTGAAGCCTGATTGTTGCAAATTACCCTACTCCAGCTGACTTTATCATGAATACCATGGAGAAACTTATACATACTTTTAATAGAGAAGCAATCCCCTTTGACAAAACTGTCCCAGCCACCAGCACTCTTAATCAGATCCATACAATCGAAAATTTTCCTCAAAGCCCAAGACATAGCTTGACAATGCACATCATCCAAATTCCTGCCTCTGACATAATAAGCATCAACCCATCTGACCCAGAGCTTATCTTTTTTGCATGAAATATCCTATTAAATCTTACACACAGTAGCTTTATTCCACAGCTCCATGTCCTTCACATTCCATCCCCCAGCAACCTTTGGCAAGCAGAGCTGATGCCAGGAAACTAAGGCTTTCTTTGAAGCATCAGTGCTACCAGTCCATAGCAAAATCCTGCAGTATCTTTGAATTTCTTTAATAGCCTTTTTAGGGATAATAAAGATTTGACACCAAAACGATTGGAGACTCAGCAAAATTACTTTTACCAGTTGGAGTCTTCCAGCATAAGATAAGAATCTAGCAGTCCAAGATTTGGCTCTTAAGAGAACCTTATCAATAAGGGGTTTACAATCAGCATAGGAAAGCTTCTTGGTGGCAAGAGGGACCCCAAGATATCTAAAGGGAAAAGAACCTTTAGGAATCTTAAGGCTATCAATAATTTGCTGCTGCATAGACAGATCAACACCCCCAATATAAACATTGCTTTTGTCCAGATTAGCCTCAAGACCAGAAGAGCAGGAGAATTTTTTAAAAGCAAGCAGAAGAAGCTCAGCAGAAAGACAGTAAGCTCTAAAAAACATGAGAAGATCATCTGCAAACATTAGATGAGTGATACCAAGCTTTTCACACTTGGGATGAAAATTGAAATCAGGATTGCTCTTTAGATGAGTCATGTTCCTTGAGAGATACTCCATACCTATGGCAAAGAGGTAAGGAGAAAAAGGATCACCTTGTCTTAGTCCTTTTTTTGCTAAAAAAGGAGGACTAGGTTTTCCGTTAATAAGAATACTTGTAGACACCCAAATGTGTCTCCCTAAAACCAAACCCGGTGATGAGTACCTTTCACGTCGAATCATAATCGAATGAAGTGAAAGTGTGGAAAGTCTAGTGTTGCGGATAGTTTTAATTTCTTTTCTCTTCTCTCTGTTTTTGAAAACTTATTTTAAGAAAACAGTCAATCCAGTTTGGTTGGTCCATGATATGGGTCCAATAGTAGTGTAGTTGGATGGGGCTTGCAAAGACCTTTCCAACGATATATTATAAGCCCAATTCCGATGAATATTGAGGAAGTTATGGCCAATTTACTAAACTGGGCCCGGTTTGAGCCTTATATGCGGCCCAATGATCTAGGGGAGGGCCTAATATGATTTATCATTCCTAATGAAATTAGGAATGGTTTTAGTCTTCTAGATTCTTCTAGAAGGTTCTTTTCATTCCTAATTCAATTAACATTGATAAATTGACTTTTGTTGACTTTTCAGAGTTTTAATTAAAATCAAAAAGCATTTTCGAGGAAAAGATACGATTTTATCCTCCAGTACGACAAACTTATCTGATTTTCAAAAACGCGTTAAAAACAGGCCTGGCGCCTGACTCCAGGCATTGGCGCCTTGAATCAGGCTTGGCGCCTGGTGCTAGCCATTGGCGCCAGCTCTGTTTTGCGTGCGCCAACCTCGTTTTGCGTGCGCCAAGTGCTCTGTTTTGATATTTTATCTTTTTGGCTGATTTCTCTATAAATTACGTATTAAAAATTCTGTTTTCATTCAGCAATTCTCATGAATATTCTCATCAACAATCAGTTATAATCAATATTCACCTACAATCAGTTTTCATTCGCAATCATTAATTCTCTAATTCTCTCTTAATCATTCACCAATTCTCATCTAGTTTTCTTGATTGTTTCATCTCTCTCTCTTTCCTTTTTCAAAATTTCTTTTTGCATACAAAATTCCGCATTCATTAGATCTAGCAACACCTAGCCATATTCGAAGTTGCCTTCCCCCTAGACGTGAAAGGTTTAATTTCTGAGGGTTTGATCCCAAATCTCTCTTTCAATTATTTGATTTAATTGTTTGATTATTATTTTCCTTGAAGTTACTAATGTGTGTATTTTGTTATTAGAAAGAGATACGAGGCATCAAATTAAGTACTTTAATGGTTTTAATTGATATTATGATGTAGAAATCATGTTTATATTGTTATTATGATATTCCTAGTATCATGTCTAGGGTAATTTTAATATCAAATATGCTTATTATGATTCCTGCGATGCTTCCTATGTTCTTCCTAATATTTACGATTGTTAGTATCATGTTAGGGTTAAAGATTTGATTTTTATTGCTTAGTGACATGCTAGGGTTTGTTATTAATCTAGTTAGTATCATGCCTAGGATCTTGCTATTATTATGCTATGATATTAACATGAACATGATTATGATTATAATTGTTATAATTTATGATGATTATGAATATTATTATTATTATTATTATTTTGATGATGATTATTTTATTTATAATGATACTATTGCTATAATTATTGTTATTATATTTATTATTATTATGATTATTATAATGATTTATTATTATGTTGCTTGATATTTATTGTTATTGCTTGATCACGCCTTTTATGCATGCTTAAAGGGAATTCGTACTTGTAATCACGCTTAATAAGATATTTAATAATCTTGTTAGGGTTAATTTGATTATAATTTCAAGTGATCGCCAATAATAGTTTATTTGTGCATTAAATCCAACCAACATAGATTAAACAGGTTTAGGGTTAATCCTATTGATTGCATGTTAATTAGAAAACGCACATGAATACGATCAGAATAAAGTAGAGGCCTATTATTAGGGCAGATTCAATCTCTTTTAGGTTGGATTTGTACCTTCATCCCCGAACCCTTATTTGGTTCTAGACCTTATGGAGTTGACGATCTCTTGGATCGTTAAGGGGTGTTACCTTCACCTAGTGAACGGTTTACAAGTTCCTAAAAAAACTTGTTGGCGACTCTTTTGCTCTATCTTTTTCCCTTTTGGACGCCACCGTACTTTAGTGTATGATTACAGTGGGGTTCAAGCTAGTGGGATTAAAGCTTGAAATTATTCCCTACAATACTATAAGAGACAGAGCTCAAACAAGCAAAAATCCACTCTAAACAAAGCTCAGGGAGGCCCAATTCTTGCATAACACTTCTCAAGAAGCCCTATTCCACAGAATCATATGCTTTTTTTAGGTCCACCTTAATCATACATCTAGGAGAGATATGCTTTCTAGTGTAACCCTTAATAAGCTCAGTGGCTAAAAGAATGTTATCTGAAATATGCCTTCCCGGGATAAACCCTGCTTGACATTCACTAACCGCTGTATGAACCACTTGCTGCATTCTAGCTGTCAAGATTTTGGAAATGATTTTGTAAATAATTGTGCAACATGCAATGGGCCTAAAGTCCTTAACTCTTGAAGGGTTGGGAACTTTAGGAACCAGAGTCATTGAAGTGATATTGACCCGCCTCAACAAATGTTTACTCTAAAAAAATTCCTTAACTACCCTGCAAATGTCAGCCTTAAGAACAGGCCATGTATGCTTGAAGAACATAGCATTTAGCCTATCTAAACCTAGAGCTTTACTATCATCAATTCCTTTTAGAGCTGTTTCAATTTCAGTATCTGTAATAGGTTGACATAGAAGAGTTCTCTGTTCACCAGACAATCTGGAACCATTTCTCATAAGAGGAAGATCAATCATTGGAAGATGAGGAGCACAAGAACCAAGAAGCTTCCCATAAAATTGCAAAATTTCTTGCTGAATATCATCATGAGAAACAAGCTTCTCATTTAGATCATTATACAAAAGAGAAATCCGATTTATCCTATGCCTCTCCTTGACTGAAGAATAGAAGAACTTATGATTTGAGTCCCCAATATGAAGCCATTGAATCCTATACTTCTGTCTCAGAGCAGTTTCTTCAACTTTAAGCCACTTCTTAAGATCTCCAACACACTAATGTTCTATCTGCCAAAGCTCAGAATCATGAATAGCAACCTGTAACTTATTCTGAACATTAGCAAGCTCTGTTCTAGCATTATCAATTTTATCATGAATGCTCTTGAACTCTTTAGAATGTAATGTTTTAAGCACCACCTTCACCTTTTTAAGCTTAGACCAGAGATTGAACATAACAGTCCCATGAATATCCTTCTTCCAGCAGTCTTCAATGAGAGGTAAGAAATCTTTATGATTGACAAGATAGTTGAAAAATCTAAAGGGTCTACCACCACCATGAGAATCATTAGAAAGATTAAACAAAATTGGACTATGGTCAGAGATTTAACATAGCAGTCCCATGAACATCCTTCTTCCAGCAGTCTTCAATGAGAGGTAAGAAATCTTTATGATTGACAAGATAGTTGAAAAATCTAAAGGCTCTACCACAACCATGAGAATCAATAGAAAGATTAACCAAAATCAGCCAAGGAACTGTGTCGATCATGCTTTGAATATTCCTTAAGTCAACCCAAAGTTGTTTCCTAGTGTCAATTGTGTGTAAACCATAGACAGCAGAGAAGAAACAAGTATTGTTATGCACATTATCAACAATCTCACAATGGATCACCTGCTCAGAAACAAAAAGGATAGTAACTCCAATACTACTAGATTGCCAACCCAACCAAATCCTGCCTGTATCACAAAATGAATAGTTAGTTTCCCAACTCCAATGCCTGCTCAATTTCTTCATAACTTTCTCTTTAATTTTAGATTTAACTCTAGTTTCAAGACGAGCTATAACCTTAATATTATTAGCAACAACCAACTTTTTTACCTCAATAATCTTAGAGGTATCATTTAGCCCCCTAATATTCCAAGTGCTTAAGCTTATCATCATGTGTCGGGGGGTCACCAGGATCATTCTGGTCAATTATATCCTCCAATTCTTTCTCCTGAGCTACATCATTTCCCATATCTATGGGCTGCATATCTATCTCTGGTAGCTGCGCTGATCTAACGCATTAGAGGTGCTTACAGGAACTCCCCTATTCTTTGATTTCTTAGTAGCAATTCGCCAACCAAAATCTGCACTAGATTGAGTAACAGCAAGAGTCTGATGCTCTGGAGTAGCTACTTGGGCAGGAACGGATTTCTGCCCCTGTTGCTGCTTCTTAGGCACCCAAATTTGTTTAGTGGGATGTTTAGTGATAGGTTTCTGAACAGGATTACCAAGAAATGAACAATCATGACCTGGCATAGAGCATTTAGCACAATAAGAGGGTTTCCAGTCATATACAATCGCCTGTTTAAATTCCACCCCTAATTCATCCTCTATCCAAACATGATCCGGAAGAGTCTTAGTAACATCCATTTCCACAAGAACACAAGCAAATGACACTCTCTGCTGCATGGGAGTGCAATCATCCGCAAAAAGAGGAACACCCATAATACTTGCTATCCTACTTAAAGAATCATCACTCTAAAAGTTAAGAGGGAGATTAGGAAGTTTAATCCAACGTGGAATAACCTTTAAGATCTCCTCATAGAAATTAAAACAAGCAGACCACGGCTTAATTATTACAGGTTTGTTAAGAAAAGTATAAGGACCCCCAACTAAAACCAAATCTCTATCCTCAATAGAATGAAAATGAACCAAAAAATAACCATCATCATGTAGAAAAATATTAGGTGTTTGAACCTGATTCCAGATAGAAGCCATATACATCTTCATAGCAGTAAGAGTAGGAGTGTCACCAACAACGTACATGATAATAGAGGACATCCATTTCTTACTCATCGCATCAATTTCAGCTTTCTGCATCTGAGCAACCACTTTCCCCTCTTTAACAATCGGAGCAACAAATTGCAGAGCTACTCCCTTGCTAGTTAAAGGAGATCTATGAAAAAAACTAGACCACTTTGATTGTTTATTCATATCGAGACGTCTCTGAGCAGAAGAATTTCCTCCAGTATTTTCCCCCAATGGTGGGTTCACATGTTCCTTCATCACTTCACCCATAGCATCAAGCTCATGAGTTTCATCCACAACTGGAATTGCAACATTTCCCCCAAACCCAGAATTTACTGTTCCATTGCCAATATCCGGAACACCCAAAGCCCGATTGCTTTCCAGTATAATCTCATGTTCAGATCGAGTAATCAATCCAGCACTAGGGTGAACCAGAGGAGAGAGTACCAACTCAGATCCACTATTCAATTCAGATCCATTATTCAATCCAGCACCTAGTCCCGATAATGGAGTCCTACTACCACCCAAAGAAAGAGAAACAAAACTATTATTAGCTTCCACCATTCCAGCCGCTTTTGCCATAGACGAATTATTCAGAGATGACTTCTTCTTCATCGCCATTGAAACTCAGCACATGATAGTTAATCGCCCTAATCATGAGAGAGTTTAATCCGTGAAAAGAACATAATGATCTTGCTAATGTTATTATGCTTTGATGAGAATATTATTATGATTGTGATTATTTATGTTGCTTGATTACATTATTTTCTTATTGCTTGATCACACCTTTTATGCATGTTTAAATGGAATTTGTACTTGTAATCACGCTTAATAAGATAATTAATAATCTTGTTTAGGATAATATGATTATAATTCAAGTGATCGCTAATAATAGGTTTGTTTGTGCATTAATATTCAACCAACATAGAATAAACAGGTTTAGGGTTAACCTATAAATTGGATGTTAGTCAGAAAGCGCACATGAATACGAGAAGAATAAAGTAGAGGCCTATTTTTATGGCAAATTCAATCTCTTTTAGGTTGGATTTTTACCTTCATCCTGATCGCGGGTAAATAGGTCGTTATGCTACTACCCTAACCAAATTAATCATTTATAATACCTAAACTTACACTAAACTAGTTAGTGGCAAGTAAAGGGTCGAACCCAAAAGGACTAAGTGCATTAATTTGTGCCAACTAGACTACTAGGAAAGGTTGTGAGATATAGAGAGATTAAACCAAATACTACTAAGAGCAAATAACTAAGACTAGGGAAAGTGGAATCCAATTACATCAATGCATTGAACAACATCATACAATTAGATGAAAATGACCTCGATTAGGAACATCAACACATTTAACTCACTCTCGCACAATTAAGCATGTTAATTATCCTACTAAACTAATTCAATCTCGTGCAACTAGCCTAGCAAAGGTATGGAAGAATTTAGGGCTCTCAACCAACTCACTCTCGCACAATTGATTGAAGGCACAATTAAGAGCATAGAATCGATTAGCTAGAAAGATTCTAATCCATAGAAGCATCACCCATACACAATAATCAAGAAACAATTTCATACTAATCATAATCAATCATTCAATTCATTAATATAACCTTCATCCAATTCCCTAGAACAAGACTTAAGCTAACATAATGAAGAAAGACATGGAAAACAAGGTAAAATAAGAATAAAAACAAGATTAAACAAATAAACTAATTAATCTACTCAAATCAACAAACAAAAAGCATAAAACTAAGAATTAAGCAAAGAAATAAAGATGAAAGAAATTTAGAAAATTCTCATTGAATAGATGAGAAGAAGTTCCACAAACTTGCTTCTTCAACCTCTCAAAAACTCCATGGAAATCCAATCTTTCTCTCCCTACACTACTCCTAAACTACCCCTAAGAGAGAGAAAATAAAATTAGGCTAAACTAATCTAAAACTATCTAAAATAAAAATGTTGATTGAAAGTTTTTTTTAGAAAATAACCCCAAAGAGGGTATTTATAATTCAAGTTAAAATAATATAAAAGAAATTAAAAAGAAATAAAACTAAATAAAACAATAAAAATAACTAAACTAAAAACCAAAAAAAAACTTAAAAAAGATAAAAATAAAAATAAAAAGGAAAAAGAAAATAAAAAGGGGAAAAACAAGGATAAACCCACGAAATGAAGAACAAAAACAATCAGACTCCTTTTTTTTTGCTCTTCATTTCGTGGCTGCTCTTCAAACACCATCACCACGCATCATCACCACCATTCATACTCCATCATCATTAGTAATTATCACTAAAGCACCACCGTTCATCAACTACAATCATCTAGCATCACCAGATCTCGGCCTTTGGATTAATTGAAGGAATCGTGGCCGTCCGATATTCATTAAAATCACGTGAAAAGCTCGTGATTGACCAACATTTGCGCGCCCGCACAGAAGTCGCGCAAAGCTACTGCCTCAACTCGATTTTGGACTCCAATTTGTGCGCTTTCTGACAGGGCTGCGCGGCCGCGAGTAGCTGCTCTGTGAGTTTGGGTGTTGGGCGAATTGCGACTGCTATTGTTGTTGTTGTTTTGGTGGCTGACGGTTGTCTTAATTGGTGGTGAGTTCGGGTGGTTGTTGTTGTTGATTGGAGTTGCGGGTCAGGGGAATTGGTTGTTGCGGTGGTGTTGGTGGTTTGGGGCGGTGTGGCTGGGTTGTTGTGCGAATTGCGTGGCTGAAGGTGGGTGGTTTGGGTTGGAGTTTGGTTATGTTGGTTACGGTTTATGGGAGCAATGTTGCGGGGTGGTTTTTTGTGGTAGATTGAAGGTGAGTGGAATTGTTGCGGGGTGGTTTTTGGTGGTAGATTGAAGGTGAGTGGAATTGTTACGAGGGTCGAATTAAAGGTGGTAATTGCTGGCGGTTTTGGTGGCGAAATGGGAGGTGTGGCTGGGTTGTGCTGCTGCTGGCAACAGGGGAGTGTTGGTGAGGTGGTGAATTGGTTGCGGCGGGCAGCAGGGCTGCTGTAGGAGGCTGGTGGTTTGCGTGGTGGTGATTGGAGGTGGTTGTTGTGAGGGTGAGTGAGCAGGGGTGGTGAATTGGTTGGTGCGTGAATTGGTGAACTGATTTGTGTGAGGTTGATGTGGTGGAGGATAAGGAAGGTGGGGTGTATGATAAGTTGGCAGCAAAAGGAGGTAAGGGGCAGCAGCTTGCTTGGCTCAAATTATGTGCCTCGAACCTCGGACCTTGAAATCGAATATGACTTTGATACCCGGAACACCAAACTCGACCTACAACAAAAACACGAGGGTAATACCAAGAGATAAAATAAAATAAAATAAGATAAAATAAAATAAAATAACTTAAAAATAAAATCAAATGAAATTAAATAAAATAAAGAAAACAAATATGAAAATAAAATAAAATAAGAAAATGAGAGAAACTACGAATTATTAACTAAAAATACGAAAATAAACTAAAAACTATTAAAAACTACTAAAATACTCAAAATAAAGATAAAAGACGAGAATAAGCAAATAAAAGAAATAAAGACCAAAATATGCTAAATTATTGTAAAATAAGCCGGAAAGCGACTCAATAATCACCCTAAAAGTGACATAAAAGTCACTTATCACATCCCCAAACATCCAGTCATGGTTCCAGAGCTATTGAAGTTAGTGATCTCATGGATCGTTAAGGGGTGTAACCTTCACCCTGTGAACGGTTTACAAGTTCTTAAAACTTGTTAGCAACTTTTTTACTCTAGCTTCCTTCCCTTTGGACGCTACCATGCTTAAGTGTATGATCACAATGGGGCTCAAGTGTGAGATCCTTGAAATATTCCCTACAATAACTAACCCAAGAGGTTGAGCTTCACCCAACCCCGAGCAAAGAAGACTACTCACAACTCATCTTAATCAACATGCAAACAAGGATTAGGGTTCTAACTACTTCAATAATTGGAGAAAAATGGTTAACAATTGAATAAACTATCATCCAACAACAAATTATCAAGAGCTAAAGAGATTGAAGTAACATGCAAATACCAAACAAAATAAGAAATTAAGTAGAAGAATGTTGAAAAAATTACTAATTGAAGCTTGAAATGTTTAATACATTGTGCCAAACCTTGAGAATAATTCTTGAAACTCACTATTACAATGATTAATTTGATAAAAATTAAGCTAAATTATCAAAATGGATTGTTTCAAACTAAGAGGGAAGGCTAAACACTATGCTACTACTCTCTATCTCTAAAACTTAAGGGGAAGTATTTATACTCCCGAATTACATAGGTAATTCCGTCAAAATAAAGCGGTTTTCCAATGAGGAGCACCCTGTCCATAATGAGAAGCGCCCGCTCCTCAGATAGCAGCGTCCGCTCCCGGATCTTGCACGCCCTCTCATGCTGGCTTTAGAAGAAGGCAAATTCAAAATATTAGGGGAGGAGCTCCCGCTCCAAGGGCTTTGCATGCCCGCTCCCCTGCTCTTCAGGTTGTGGCAGAATCAATCTTCAAGGGGAGGAGCGCCCGCTCTAAGAAGGGTGCACGCCCGCTCCTCCCTGTTTCACCTTAAGGCAGAAAGACTCGGAGTAGCTAGGAGCGCCCTCTCTATCTAGGGCGCATGCTCGCTTCTTACAGGGTCTGATTTGGGCAGATTGTGGCTTAAGTTGAGGAGCTCTTGCTCCAAGAGAGGTGCACACCCGCTCCTCTTGGAGCGGGCTCTCCTTTCTTTGTTTTCAAGCCATGAATTCCATTCCGCTCACTTGATTGCTTGCCAAAATGAGTCTAACAAGTGAAAAACATTGGCAACACACAAGCAAAGAAGGGGCGAAGCCAAGATACAATATTTTCCTTCAAAAACGGGTTAGAACGAGAGGAAATGATTGCAAAACCGGGTTTAAATTAACACAATAAGTGGTCAAATAAACCACTTATCAAATCCCCCCAAGCTAGCTAAATGCTTGTCCTCAAGCAATTCACATTGCCCAAAAACAAACCAAAAGATCAATTTGCTCCAAGAAAAGCACATGTATAGATACACGAATCTTTAAGCAATAAAACTCGAGCATGTGGTATATTCCTAAGATCAACCACGGTCATGACTGGCCAAGGCCTAGCTAACCTTCCCGAAAATACTCAACTTAGACCCATTCAACACATCTTATTGCGTCCCCATCACAAAGTTCAAATCCCCCCTAATGGTAGTGTCTCGTGAGTCCTCAAAGGAGTCGGAAAAAATAGATAAAGCGGGTTTTAAAACACTCAACATCTCAATGAAAAAGTACCCTCTCCATATTCTTGTGAATTCCCTCAACCGACAAAGGCTTCTACTACTCTACTAACATTACAATACTTAAGGATTTCGGCACAAAGTTAAGTCATAGATAGAACTAGAAGTAATTTGCAATTTAAGCCAAACTAAGATGTATATCATTAAGAACAAACCTAAAGAGGTTTCTAATTTTACCCATATTACAAACGATGAATGAATCGAAACAAAAACGCATCCTCAAGCTTGTTTAATTGCTAGGGTGGTGGCTAATCATCACTTTTTTTTTTTTTTTTTTTTTTGGACATTTTACAACACAACCTACTAATTATAGTAGACTAAAGATCGAACTAAGGAAACAAAAATGATATGCCTTAAATTTTGTGAATAACCAAATACATAACAACCTTCATCAACACTTAGAGTAGTTTTTGCCGCAGTTTTGGGAGTTGAGACTCAAGTTCTTGATCTAGGTACTAAATTAAAGAGGATCCTTGCCACTCATACAAAATGTAGTAGGCTTGAAAAATATTGAAACCTCACTTTTGGGGAAAATGTGGGATCAAATACTACCTTTCGGGGTTCAAATTCCTTTGAGATAGGCGACACCATCTTACCACAAATCTAGACTTTAAGTCTCGTACATTCGGTAATGTTATTCTTACACTAGCCGGAACTACCCAATTCTATGTTTAACCAAGTGCATCTAAACCATGCTCGGAATTTTATTATAAAAAAGTAACCAACACATACAATCTAATATCATCATTGCAAACCGATCAAAGGCAAAACAAACTTTTTTTTTTTTTTTCAAAGCTCATTTTTCCGTGTTTTTTTTATGAAAGCTGAAAATGGTGGATAAGAAAACTAGTTAAAGAATTTGGATATTAGGGGTTTGGATGTTTGAATTTGGATATTATGGCTAGCATGGCTAGAGCAAGTCGTGAAATTGGGGTACCTCGCGATAGTGTTCCACCAATTATACTCCTCGTATCCAGAGAGGTAGAAACTATCGAGGTCATCGATTTGATTATACATGGGCCACTCAAAATTCTCATTGATGAGGCGAGTTAAGGTTAAAGTTCTATCTTGATTGAAGATTTAAAACTTAATCTCGCATTCAATGGGCTCTCCCTCACCATTGATTCGGCGCATGGTAAGGGTGGAAAGGAATTCGAGAGTGATCGATTCTTAGGTTAGCTCCCTCTTTTTGAGAAAGTTTAACCATCCAAAATTCTCATTCACTCACCGAATTCCACCATCTATCCTTAAAAGTTAACAAGCTTCTTGGTCGTAGAATCTAGTTGGAAGGATTTTTCTTGTAGAAAGATCTGTGTGATACCCTTTGAATTTCTCGTGAATTTTTATTGAAGGAGGAGGATTGT
The DNA here is from genome assembly GCF_948465745.1 of Chenopodium album. Classification (NCBI taxonomy): domain Eukaryota; kingdom Viridiplantae; phylum Streptophyta; class Magnoliopsida; order Caryophyllales; family Amaranthaceae; genus Chenopodium; species Chenopodium album. Next base: position 64,039,277 of record NC_137834.1, on the reverse strand, counting down.
TTTGATTTTGTGTTTGGTTTGGGCTTTTGTTTTGGTTTTGGTTTTCGTTTATTTGAATGCCAAAAGTCTTTCCCTTCTTTCCTCCCACACCTCAAATAATTTAAGAACCATTTTGACAATGTGGGAAAAGTTTTACAAAGGTAACTCAAGACACCTCACACACACACACCAAAACACACCACAAACAACCTCCGAAACTTCAAACCACCGATTAAAATCCAAGTACCTGTTTAAGCAATTCCAAATACATATTTCCAAAGAAATCCAACAAATAATTCCAACAAAACCAACAAATAATTCCAACACAAAATTCACAACCAATAATAATTCCAATCTACTCACAACAATCCTAAACCACAACAATCACAATTTTCAATTTTCAATTTATTTTACCACAATATTCAAACTAATTTTAAACACAATAATTCTCAAAGTTCCAACATGCCATGAACCAAACCACACAATTTATCAATAATAATCAAGAAAAGTGAAGTTTGAAGTAAAATCACAAGAATCAAGAATAAGAGTGAAAAAGTGAGGGAACTTATACCCACAAGAGCATGAAAATACTCTTAAACCTCCAAGCCTTGCTCAATTCCTCCTTTCTTAGCTCCAAATTGTTGAAAGACCCAAGCTTCCCTTCAATTTTCAATGGTGGTGTTCTAGGGTTTGAAATTTTTGTGCTTTAATTTGTGTAAATTTTGTGTTGTTGGAAAGAGAATTTAGAGGAGAAGAGGATTTTGTAAATTTTTAGTGAAAAATGTTGAGATTTGATGATGAATTTATAGAGAGAAGTTGGAGAAAAATGTGGTTTTTAGAGAGAGAAGAAGATGGGTAAAGACAAGAGAGAGCATGAATGTTGAATGATTGGTGAAAAATGGGTGAAGGAGGATAAAAGGAAAAGAAAAGATTCTTTTTCTTTAACCCGGACAGGCTGGAGCGGGCGTGCAAGGGACGAGGAGCGCCTGCTCTAGCCTTTAAATAGCCTAATGTTTTTCCTTCCCAGCTAGGAGCGGGTGTGAAGCTCAAGAGGAGCGCCCGCTCCTACCTTGAAGATGACCTTCTGCTTTGTTTGGCCTGTTTGGAGCGGGAGTGCAAGTGCCTTGGAGTGCCCGCTCCAAATATTAATTTTCTACGACATTTGGGTGGAGCGGGCGTGCTAAGGGGGTGGAGCACCCGCTCCAATTGTAGAAGTTGCCTTATGTTTTTGCTTCCCAGAATGGAGCGGGCGTGTACGTGCTCAGGAGCGCCCGCTTCATATATGAACTTGGCTAAGGCATAGCGAGCGTGCTGTGTATTTGGAGCGCCCGCTCCTAGTCTTGAACTTGTATTTTGATTGCTAATCCAGATTAGAGCGGGCGTGCAGATCTATTGGAGCGCCCGCTCCAAATCTTGTTGAAAGTTCCTACCTTCCAACCCCCATAGACTGGAGCGGGCGTGCAGGTCAGCTGGAGCGCCCGCTCCGACCTTGGGTTTTGTCTTATGTTTGGTAGCCCAGATTGGAGCAGGCGTGAAGGCACCAAGGAGTGCCCGCTCCAAAAATGAATTTAGCTAAGGAATTTGGTTGAAGCGGGCGTGCTCAAAGGTTGGAGCACCCGCTCCTAATTTTGTTCTTGGCTTGTAATTTAGGAGTCTAGGACGAGTGGGCGTGCTGTGCTTGAGAAGCGCTCGCCCATTGTGATACCGTAATCTTCCGGTTTTTTGACAGAGCAAAGGAGCGGGCGTGCAGGCTTTTGGGAGTGCCCGCTCATACCTGTGTTGAAGCTCACTGTTTTGTTCTTTGAGCTTGGAGCGGACGTGCATAGTGGTAGGAACGCCCGCTCCAAGCTGTTGATAGCTTCATTTACTCTTTTTTCTTGCTTCTTTTTGCTTTAAAAGCCTATTATAAAGCACAAGAACATAAATTCAACCAATTTGTTAGCCAAATCAAAAGTAAAATACTCTTTTTTCCATTATCTCTCTCACTCTTTTAATTTTTTTATTTTTCTCTCTTTCATTTTTATTATTTTTTCTTTTTCTTTTTTTACTCGGGTTGCCTCCCGGAAGCGCTTCTTTAACATCAATAGCTTGACGACCTCAATACTCAAGAGGTAAGATTACAATGTATTGATTCAACCAAACCAACATGAGCACCCTCGTTGTAAAGCTTGAGGCGGTGCCCATTGACCTTAAATGATCTCATTCCATCCAAATCCGTGATTTCCACGGCTCCATGAGAAAACACTTCCTTAACAACAAAAGGACCACTCCACCTTGATAGAAATTTTTCGGGGAATAACTTCATCCTAGTATTTTAGAGAAGTACCTTATCGCCAACAAGGAATGTTTTCTTTTCAATATTGCGGTCGTGGTATTCTTTTGTGTGATTCTTGTAATTGCTTGCACATTCGTATATGTAGGCGTCGTTCGAAGTGCGCCTACGTAAAAACATGTGGTGACTATGCTTGGCACTCTTAGGAAGTGGGAACTGACATATACGATTAGGGACAAGGAAAGTAAGGAGCCTCCAACAAGTTTTTAAGGAACTTGTAAACCGTTCACGGATCATAAAAGGCAACCACGAATAAAGGGACAACGATAGGCAACAACGATTGACCCGTGAAAGTTACACCCCATTGATAATCCATGAGATTACTAACTCCATATGGTTCGGAACCACGAAAGGAGGATCGGGGATGATGGTACAAAGTGAGTCATGGAGTCACATTCGCCCGTATTGGCCTCTACTCGATTCTTATAGTGAAAAATGATTCCTGCGATCTCAAAGGCATACAAACAAAATATTCAATTTGCTCCATACTATTATTAAGCTAAATTGGTTGAATGTTAATGCAACATATAATTCTAAAATATTAGGGATCACTTGATTTAACAACAAGATTAAAAAGGATCCTAAACCGATTGGTCCAAATTATCTTATTAGGCGTGATTTTCAATTACATATTCCCTTTAAACATGCAAAATGGCGATCATAAAAAATATAATACAATTATCATTAATATTGGAAGCAATTCAACAATAATATCGTTATTCAAATCAAATAATAATAATAACCCTAATCATGATACTAGCAATATAAAAATAAGAGTAATTAAGTGAATTAATTACTCACTTTCCGCGTTTCCTTGAATTGCTACATCATTAATAAATTGTTAGTAACTTCAATAAAAATATAAATCAAATTGAAACAATTAAATTAAATAAAAATTAGAGTTAATTCGGTCCAAACCCTCAGTTTAAGGACGGAACCTCGGGTTAAGTATGAACTCCTTAGAGTGCTTAAAGGAAGTATTTTGAGAGAATAGGATGGCTAGTGTTTAGGCTAAAGAGGGAGAAGAGAATTATTTGATGATCAAGATTGTTTATGATTGAAAAAGGGGAGATATGACCTCTATTTATAAGGAAAAAAGAGGGGTCGAAGAATTAAGATAAGACTCGAATTAAATTGGAAAAAAACTCGATAGACTGCAGTTTTTGCGGTGTTTGTTTTTATCATATCTTTTGATCCAGAAATAGGAATAAGATAAATAAGATATCGTTGGAAATCTCTTGAAGTCTAATTTCTAACCTAATTAGAATCAGATTATAATATTTTTTAGAATAAAAGATATTGCTGAAATAGTGAGACAGTGTCAGTTTTGGATAGAGTTTGATATTTTATTCATATCTTTTCCGTTATAGCTCGGAATTGATATTATAATATATCATTGGAAAGATAATTTCAAGGGCTATCCAAAAATATAAAATTTGGATAAAAATATGAGGCACTAAAATCATATCTTTCTATCTTTAAACGTCTTTCAATTCGGATAGTATAAGGACTTTTAAAAAGAAAAGTTTTATTCAATTTCAAACTCTTTAATCTTATCTTTTCAAAAATGATAATTAAGATCTTTTAGAAACTTATAGAAGCTTCCAATTAATCCTAATTGATTTAGTAATGGTATTAAATCTTTTGGACCCTCCACATGATCATTGGGTCGTAGGTAAGGTGGGCTTAAGTTTGGTTTGGGCTCGGTTTAATATTTTGGCCTTAACTTATTCGTTATAACTCGGATTTGGGCCTATAATATATCGTTGGAAAGATCTTTGAAATCCCCATCCAATTATTTAATCATTGGACCCATATTATGGACCAAAATAAACTGGACTAAACGTTTTTATAAAAAGGACAAGAAATGAATGATTTTAAAGGACACGAAATGAATTATTTGGGTTTAAAGGCACGAAAAGAGGAAAATAAGTGACGGTTTGGGGAAATGGTCTAGGAATTGGTTTTTTTTATGAAATGTATAAATGGATTTAAGTAATCCAAAGATTAAATACTCAACCCAACCAATAATGGCGGTGAAAGGTTGTTCATCATCGGGTTTGGTTTTGGGGAGACATTTTTAGGTGTCTGTAGTATGCCTCCAATCTTAGCTCTTCAAGCTCATGTAGATCAAACCATCTTTGCCCTCTCGCACTAGCCAAGTCGATGTTAACCTTCTTAATGGCTCATCGAGTTTGGTGTTCAAGCTCCACCGGAAGATGACAAGATTTTCCATACACTATGCGATATTGAGTTATGCCTATTGGGGATTTGTATGCCATCCTATATGCCCATAGAGCATCATCAAGCTTTTCCGCCCATTATTTCTTATTCCTTTCAACCATTTTCTCAAGGATTAACTTGATTTGACGGTTGGACACTTCCGCTTGTCCACTAGTTTGTGGATAGTAGGTAAGACCGAACCTTTGATGCACTCCATGTTTTCTTAGCATCTTTTGAAAAGTACTATGAACGAAATGTGACCCATTGTCGCTTACCACAGCTCTAGGAATTACAAACCTTGAAAATATGACTTTATTGAACAATTTCATGACTACCTTGTGGTCATTAGTTGGGGAGGCAATGGCCTTAACCCGTTTTGAAACGTAATCGAACGCCATAATGATGTATTGATTTCCATAAGAAGTAGGGAATGACCCCATGAAATCAATACCCCATACATCAAATACCTCTAACTCAAGTATCGGTTGTCGAGGAATCTCATTTTGCTTGGATATATTGCCGATTCGTTGACACCGGTCACAAGTCTTCACAAACCCCCAAGCATCCTTAAAGATATGAGGCCACCAAAAACCGCTATACAAGACCTTCAACGTAGTTTTGTTTGCTCCCATATGCCCTCCACAAGGATCATAATGGCACATAATGAGCACATTTTTCACTTCCTCATCCGGAACACACCTTCGAAGCAAACCATCTACTCCTCTTTTGTAAAGAATGGGGTCATCCCACATATAGTGCCTTGCTTCTCTTTTTAGCTTCTTCCTTTGGTTCTTGGAGAAATCGGGAGGAAATTCCCCACATGCCAAGTAGTTCACCAAGTCGGCAAACCAAGGAAGTTCTTTCTCATTCAAGATATAAAGCACATCATCTCTCAATTCATCACATATGGGAATATCATCATCATTAGATTGCACATTCTCTAAACGGGAAAGATGATCAACAACTACATTCTCGGCCCCTTTCTTATCACGAATTTCAACATCAAATTCTTGAAGAGAAAATACCCAACGAAGAAGACGAGGCTGGACTCTTTCTTTGCCACTAGGTACCTAATAGCCGCATGGTCGGTGTAAACAGTAGTTTTGGAACCAATGAGGTAGTTCCAAAACTTCTCAAAAGCATGTATCATGGCAAGAATCTCTTTCTCTTTTGTGGTGTAGTTTCCGTTGGGCTTTATTCAAGGTCTTAGACATGTAATAAATCACGTGAAGCTTCTTCTCCATCCTTTTTCCCCAACATCCCTCCAATCACAACATCACTAGCATCTCACATGAGTTCAAATGGAAAATTCCATCTTAACCCTTGCACGATTGGAGTAGAGATTAAAGCCTCCTTTAATTTGTTGAAAGCTTAAAGACACTTTTCATCAAAAATAAAGACGACATCCTTTTGAAGAAGAGCATTTAGGGGTCTAGAAATTTGTGAGAAATCCTTGATAAATCTCCTATAGATCCCGGCATGCCCCAAAAAGGATCTTACTCCTCTTACATTGATTGGAGGTGGCAATTTTTCTATCACTTCAACTTTTATCAACCTCAATCCCCTTGCTTGAAATCTTTTGACAAAGGACGATTCCCTCTTCAACCATGAAGTGGAATTTCTCCTAATTTGGGACCAAGTTGACCTTTTACATCTTGCTAAGCATTTGCCCAAATTGGACAAAAAATCTTCAAATGAGAAGCCTCCTACCCGACGAGGGGAAAACTAGATCATTATCTAATCTTCCCTCAGTCAAGCTAAATTTATATACACTTAACAAGCCTAAATACGAGTATAGAGGCAAGTCAAGTCAACGATAATGTTTAAGCACTTTCAATTATGCGCCTAAGCTAGGTCGAAGACGAAGGTAAGAGTGAATACTAACAACTAACGATACAAGCAACCAAACAAATAAAACACTAGGAACGGGGATCAACAAGTAATCATGTCAATTGCAACAACTTGGGAGGAGCATGCCAATCAAAGGTTGTGAGGACAAATGATAAGAGCAATCAACTGGAATCAAAGAGCTATCTCCTAATTGTTAAGCTAGGGTTCACTATGAATAACAAACTAAAAGAATCACAATCAAAACCAATTGATAATTGCAATTCCTAAACCAATTGTTCGTGTCATTAGCAATTACAATGCAATCTAGCATAATTCTCAAGGCCTGATCGAATTACGCACATGCAAACCTTCATTAATCACTTTAATCTTAACAATCAATCAACACAATTCCCAAATTAATCACAATTAATCAATCATACAAGTTTCACCCAATTCCTAGCCAACAACTACTCAAATATCATTATCTATCAAAAAACAACTAAAGAAATCAAGAATCAACAATACATCAAGAACAATTACACTAATCAAGCATCAAACATCAAAATTAAACCAAACAAACATGAAATTAAACAGAGCAATAAGGTGAGATAGAGTTAAGAATGCTCACTGATAATAGAGAACCTCTTGAACACAATTGTCACACTTGTATCTTTAATCTCTCAATCACCATTGAGATCCTTCACTTTCTCTCTCTAAAACAACTCCTAATCTAGAGAGAGAACCTCCAAATCTAACCTAATTCTCCTTAGAGGAATGAGAAACTACTCTAATCTAAAGAATTTCATGTATGATGAATATAGAAGGTCGTACAATATATATACGAAAGGAGAAAATAAATGAAATCGAAAGTAAAACCCAGAAACTTGCGCCTGCGGAAAAATCGGTCGCGCCCGCGGAGGAGAATAGCCGGAACAGAGCAGCCCGAGGCCGCGCCCGCGGCCATAGCCCGCGCCCGCAGGGATAGGCCCGAGCCCGCGAGGTGCCCTCGGCCAGCCCTCTCCAAGTTCCTAGTCGAAAATGGGCAGAAATAGGTTGCAGCAGCCCCGCGCCCGCGGCCAATAGACCCCGCGCCCACGGCAGATTTGAAGGACCAAATTCGGAAGGCTGTAACTCACAATCTAGGAATTGTATGAAGGCGTGCAACCTATCACTGGAAAGATCTTCAAGTCTAGTTTCCAACCCAACTTGAATCACCTCAATCCTATCTGTAGAACTTGAGATATGGCTGAAACAATGCACAAAGGTCCTTTTTGATACTTTGCAAGCCTTCGTTTTCCTTCGTTTCTAACTCAAATTGAATTCTAAAATATGCATATCGATCCTTGTGGATGCTATTTTCAATTCCCATGCATATAGCCCGCAACGTACCTACAAAACACGACAAACAAACGGAGAAGCGAGGGAAATAACCGAGAAATGAATAAAATGATAAGAAAACCTTTAAAACCATGCATTTCTCTAAACTAACACAAAACACGCAAATCGAGCATTATTCTATAAAAACACGACATAAATGACTAAAAACGAGCATAGAAATATAAAGAAAACATAGCCTAAAGGTGCCATAAATGGCACGGATCAAATTCCCCCAAGCTAAACTTTTGCTCGTCCTCGAGCAAAACAAAATCCAACCCAAGGGAAAAATGAAGACATTATTCAAGCAAAGAAAGAAACAAGAAAACTAGTAAGATGAGAATATAAACTAACTCACTTTCATAGGAATCACGATCAATTTTAGAAACTAAAGACAAGCCATTTAAACCCCTAGATCGCCCTAGAGGACGAGTGATGCTCTCGTAAAGGTTTCCTAAGAGATTAACCTATAACTCTCATAAAAATACAAACAAGGCAAAGCATGATAAGAAAATCAAAAGAAAAAAAGAGCAAACACATGTTCATGAAAGGACTTTTTAAAATGTACAAGCATAAATGAATGCAAATCTTTCTAAACAAGTAAGGGTGTGCACGTGTCAAGATACCCGAGGTTGATTGAAACATAAATATGCTAAGCATAGGAACTAGAGAAACGAAATCCACTTTCATCCCAAACGGTCTTACCGCGTTCTCCCTACTAGTCTCATATCTTCCCCTAGTGTGCATCTCAAAAGTTCCACGAAGGAACCGGAAAAAAATATAATTTTGGGCTACTCGACGTCTTGACAATGCATCCTCTCTCCTTAGGCTTTAACTTATAATGCCCTCCCTCAGTATATGATTAAACCTCTAGGTCTAAAGGTCTTTCCCAATGGTTGTAACGTAAGGGCAAAAAGGGTTGAGGGTAGGCTTAGAATTTAGAATTTGGCGGTATTCCTAATTAGTGAAGCAAAGGGTGATCAATCCTCAGCACCATAATCAAGCAATCGCCAAACAAAACAAACTAACTCCCCCAAGCTTATTCAAAGCTATAACCACAAGCATATATACAAAAATCGTAAACGCTTCTCCCCCAAGCTTAAAGGAAGCATTGTCCTCAATGCTTGAAAATGGGAAAAGAATCACATCAAAATATTTTTGATTTTTCTTATTTTCATATCTTTTTTTTTAATTTTCATTTCTTTCAAAGCAATTGTCCATGCCTCTTTAACTTAGGACGACTTTTACAATTTTGCATTTATTATGTCCTTGCCTCTTTTGACTATGGACGGATTTTTCCATCATTCATTAGCCATTATCTTTACAAATATCAGAACATAATTTTGCTTTCAAGAGAACCAAATATCCAAACTCTTCCACCACAAACTCCAACAATAATGATCAATTGCTTCACAAAAACCAAGAATGGAACTAAAAGAAACAAGAGGCTCAAAATTCTAAAGATGTGGCTTGAAAAAAAAAGAAAAGGCTCAAATGGTTAGCAAGAAGGCAAATGTAAACCCAAAAATCAAAAATAAGAAAACTATCCTAGAAAAGAAAAATTACCACCCCGAAAAGATGCCTTTGTCCTCCCTAGATGGCTCGGTCTCGAGTTTGAGAATTATGAGTCAAGATTCTAGATTAGGTCCGCAATAGTCAAGGATCCATGCCTCTCATGCAAATATATGTTGAAGGTTTGAAAAATAATGAACCTCACATGGATGTAGAAAAAACTCACTATTGGTGTCATTTCGGCTATAGGAAGCAACTACCAACATGCCACAAACAAGTAGAATCCGGTTTCATGGTCGCACTAGTTCTAACCAACTACCTTAGCATGCTTTATCCTAGAATCAACCAAGCATACTCTCAAACCGTGCACACCGTTACCATTTAAGAAGAAAAGCATTCAACTATACAAGTCCAAAAGTATTATTTCCAAAGCAAGAACAAAACAAAGATACATTGCAAATTTGCCTTGATAGAAACAAAAATCTTTTTGGGATACACTATAGAACATGGAAATGCATATACAAAGGTGCATGGCATATATGAATCAAAATCCCACCAAACATGATAGAAAATCCTCCCCCAAGCTTGAATGAGACATTACAGTCAAACATAAATCAAATAATCCATGGGAGGGGAAAATAAGGAGGTCAATCCAATCAATCCAACATATGTCCAACAAATGATCATCCACTTGAGAAAGAGCAAGGAAGGATATTACCGGATATTAGGTGGGTGTAAATACCCGCAAAAGACCCAATTAAACCTTTCAAAACTAATTTCCTCTTGAATTCAACCTTGCCTTCCATATGCTAGCAAAAATAGGAGTCAAACTTCCTTGATTCTTGATCCAAATCGAAGCACCCAAGTATATCAAGCCATATACCTAGAAAAAGGCACACAAACATTCCATCAGAGAAAATCTATTCAAAAAAGAAAAGAAAATGAAAGCAATAAAACACGGGTTACTTCCCAAAAAAGGCTTTCTTAAGATCCAAGCTTGACCGCTCTAGAAAATAATAATTCAACGCACGCAAGAGCTTGTCAAATGTACTACTACACATTTAATATGAGAGTAAGTATGCACATGAAAAAATAAAGGCATGCAACAAGCTTAGAGCACACCTATTGTGTTGAGAAGAGGTATGCCAAGAAGAAGAAGGAGAGAAGGGAAAAACAAAAATATAAGAAAAAGGAAGAGAAATAAAAGAAAAAGAAGAAGGCATACTCTTCTCAACAAAATATTTTTCGTTGGAGGTCCCACCATTATCCTCAAAGGTCACCATTATCCTCAAAGGTCATCAAATGAGGCACTTGGGTTACCAAAGGCTCTTCAAGAGAAGGAGATTTGAGAAAAGAAGGTAATGATATGGGATAGGAGGGAACAAGATCAAGCTTTATTGAAAATGAGGTGTAAGGTGAAGGAATAGGAATTGGTTTCTCACTTACACCATTAACCGTAGAAACATAAGCTCTCTCATCCAATGAACTCACATCCAAAGGGCTCTCCTACAACTCATCATCATTCAAATTAAGCTCATTCTCAATCACATCCTCCTCATTAACTTCACACCCTAAATGAGCTCTCAAAAGCTTCAAATCATCATCAAGGTTCAAAGGAAGCTCATCAAAGGGTTGAGGGTCGAACTTGGGAGGTAGCTTAAGATAAACATGAGAAGTGCAATCTCCCTCCAAAAAGGCCTCATTCAACTCGATGGTGGAAAATGTAGAAGAGAAAGGTGCATTAAAGGTGAAAGAGGAGGACAATGGTTTAAGATTTGAGATAGGAGTTGGAGACTCAAACTCACGAATCACTTCACTCTTATCTTCATAATCATCAAAAGTAGGCTCTACCTCCTCAACCTTATCATATGGAACCTCTTCTTCATCAAAATCATCAAACACTACTACAAAAATGGGATAAGGAACCACATCTAACTCACCATTAAAAATACTTCTTAGGTTTCTTAGATTAAAGAACCGTATATTTGAGAAATGTGGTTTCTTAGAAAAACTATAAGATACCACATAATAGAGATGTATGGTTTCTTAGATATAATAAAGAATTAATAAGATCAAAGACACCATACATTAGAGACATATGGTCTCTTAATATGGTGGTAGGTGTATATATACGTGGGTGGGTAGTATAATTTTTATTTTATTTTTCTTTATTGTTTTAAGGGGTTCCTTCTTCTCCTTCACTAAAACCCTCGTTATCAACGCCTAATGTTTAAACTATTCATTTGCTTCCCCTCATAGTCTCATTTCTATAATTTTATTTTTGTAGATCTAACTCCTTGCTCTTATAATTTTTCTAAAATCTCAAGGATACAGACTTATGAAGGATTATTAATCGAGAGATGACCTTGAAAACTTATTTTCTTTATAGCGAATTAGCGGTTTTCAGATCTGCTTCTTTGATGAACTCGGTGAGTTTTATTTCTCGGTTTTCAAAAATTTCTATTACTTTGCTTCGTAGTAGTATAGATCGTGCTACTTGATATTTGATTTTATGATATATTAATTAAACAAAATTGAAGATATGGAGAATCATTGTTGTTTTTACTATTGATCTGAATTAATTTTGTAGATCTATTGCTGATTTAGTTTTCTTTTTATTTCAGATGTTAAATGATAGAAATTGGCAAATTTGGATGAGCTTGATGACAAAGTATATATAAAGGAGGGGTTGTGGTATGATGATGACGGAAGCTAAAGACGGTGTCATTGTGTCAGCCATTTTCATATTGAGTTCATCTTCAAGAAAAATAAAAAACAGATCTAAGTTTTGTTATCATTTTGCTTGATGTTATTAGTTTATAATTTATTTACTGGTATATTTTTTGATGAGGGAGTTACAATACATTATATAATTAGTTTGTATTCTAGGCTTCTAGCTTTGAGCATTGAAAGTAAAGACGATAAAGAATCTTGAATATCAAATCTCATTCAATGGAATTTTTTTTTTTTCACATCTCAAAATTACATTTAATATTGATTATGTTTGATTTGAACTTAAAAACGTATATGGTATTATAAATGTAAAATATTACAATATACAATATTATAAATGTAAAACTACGTACATACAAAGGAAGTGTAAGAAACCATAGTTGTAACAACTTTGGTATCTTATTCTTTATCAAAGATACCATACTTCAAACAAAACAAGTTTCTTATCCTTCTATATGAAGTACCATAATTGAGACCTAAGAAACCATATATCTTTGAACTATGGTTTCTATGTTTGATCTAAGAAACCAAACTAAAATTATGGTTACTTATGCCAAGAGACCACTGAGATACAAACCATACTATTTGTGGTCTCTTAAGCCTATTTAGTATGGTTTCTTAGCCATTTTTTGTAGTAGTGAAAGCATAAGGCCTCGCCCTCAAAGCAACCATGGTTATTAATCAAAGGAGATGGGGTGGAAGAAAATTGGTTTGCAAAATTAAGGAATGGAGGAATGAAATCACAATCAAGGGAGGTGGGTGGGGGAATTGACTCACCAATTGGTTTTTCAACTCTCAAAACCTCTTGGTCCTCATCACCCTCAAACATCCAATCTCCCATGGAGACTACTTCATCCTCCTCATCCTCACTCTCTTTCTTCACATCTTCTTCACGCTTAAAAAATTGCAATGTCTCATCCTTCTTAACTTGAATTACCATTTCCTCAGCCAAAAATTTTAGTTTCTCTTCAACTCCATCTAAAAGCTCAAAGGAACAAAATTCAAATTTGGAAGGAGGTTAAAAATGCAAACTCTTTTTAGGAGCATCCATCTCTACACCCTTTTCCTCACCCATAGACTCTCTAACATTCTCCTCGCATACTTTGAAGCTCTCAGAACAATCATCGTCATCATCTTCCATATCTACCAATGTGGTAGAAATTTTATTTACATTCAATATTGATGACAATTGACTCTCCATCTCCTCATTCTTCCTAAAAACACCCTCATTACTCTCTTCCAACTTTCTCAACATTTCCATTTGACTTCTCACAATCTCCAAATATCTCATCTCATTTGGTTCTAAATTAGAATTCATCTCCAATTTTCTCAAATAACCACCAATTTGATTATAAGAAGACTCAAAGGTAGGATCTAAAGATTGGAAAGATGAAAAGCATTGAGGAGAATCATGGGGGAAAGAATAATGTGCAAGCATGCGAGGATCAACATTAGAGATATGAGTGGCATCATCAAATTGGGGAATGGGGGCACAAGTAGGCATGCAAGATTCATCATTTATGGAACATGGAATATCACAATTATCAATAGAAACATTTGAATAACCATAACCATGATCATAAGTATCTCTAGCAAACCATACATAAAAGTCCCAAGCATCATCAATCGACAATGCTCGAAATCTACCATGAAACATGCTTTCAATAATGTCTCTAGTTTGCTCATTCAACTCATGATAACAAATCTCGCAAGCCTCCCAAAGATCCCAACTATGGTAACTAATGATGTTCTCTAGTCTATTAAAGTACACCCAAAATGGTTCATTCTCAAATTGAGAAATCGAGGTATGTAGGCGTCGCTCGAAGTGCGCCTACGTTAAAGCATGTGTGAATATGCTTGGCACTCATAGGAAGTGGGAATTGACATAATACGATTAGCGACAAATAAAGTAGGGAGCCGCCAACAAGTTTTTAAGGAACTTGTAAACCGTTCACGGATCATTTAAGGCAACCACGAATAAAGGGACAACGATAGGCAACAACTATTGACCCGTGAAGGTTACACCCCATTCATAATCCATGAGATTACTAACTCCATATGGTTCAGAACCACGAAAGGAAGATCGGGGATGATGGTACGAAGTGAGTCATGGAGTCACATTCGCCCGTATTGGCCTCTACTCGATTCTTGTAGTGAAAAGTGATTTCTGCGATCTCAAAGGCATACAAACAAAATATTCAATTTGCTCCAAACTATTATTAAGCTAAATTAGTTTAATATTAATGCAACATATTATTCTAAAATATTGTGATCACTTGATTAAACAACAAGATCAAAAAGGAACCTAAACTGGTTGTCCAAATTATCTTATTAGTCGTGATTTTCAATTACATATTCCCTTTAAACATGCAATTTGGTAATCAATAACAATAATAGAATTAACATTAATATTGGAAGCAATTTAACAATAATAGCGTTAATCAAATCAAATATAAAATTAACCTAATCATGATACTAGCAATATTAACATAAAATAAGAGTAATTAAATGAATTAATTACTCACATTCCGCACGTTCCTTTAAATTGCCACATCATGAATAAACTGTTAGTAAATTCAATAAAAAATAGAAATCAAATAGAAATTAAATTAAATAAATGTAGATTTGATTTGGTCCAAACCCTCAGTTATGTGTACCTTTCACGCCTTGATTTAAATGACGGAACCTCGGTTAAGTATGGACTCCTTGGAGTGCTTAAGGGAAGAATGGTGTTATTAGGAGTATAGGTTTAATGCTTAGAATAAGAAAGAGAGAGAGAGAGAGAGAGAGAGAGAGAGAAGAATTTTGGTGTAAAAGAGAGGAAGAGAGAAGGATTTGATGATCAAGCTTGTTGATGATTGAAAAAGGGGAAATATGACCTCTATTTATAGAGAAAAAAGAAGGGTCAAAAAAACAAGATAAGATCCAAATTAAATCGAAATAAAACTCAATAGACAACAGTTTTTGCGGTTTTTGTTTTTATCATATCTTTTGATCCAGAAATCGGAATAAGATGAATAAGATATTGTTGCAAAGCTCTTGAAGTCCCCAATTTGAATCAGATTAAAATATTTTATATAATAAATGATATGACCGAAATAGTGAGACGGTGTCAGTTTTGGATAGAGTTTGACATTTTATTCATATATTTTCCATTATAGCTCGGAATTGATATTATAATATATCATTGGAAAGATAATTAGGACTTTAAAAAAAAGGAGTTTTATTCAATTTCAAACTCTTTAATCTTATCTTTTCAAAAAGGATAATTAGGATCTTTTAGAAACTTATAGAAGTTTCCAATTAATCCTTATTGGTTTAGGAATGGGATTAAATCATTTGGACCCTCGACATGATCATTGGGTCGTAGGTAAGGTGGGCTTAGGTTCGGTTTGGGCTCAGTTTAATATTTTAGCCATAACTTATTCGTTATAACTCGGATTTGGGCTTATAATATATCGTTGGAAATCTCTTTTAAAGCCCCATCCAACTATTCAATCATTGGACCAAGATTATGGACCAAAATAAACTGGATTAAACGTTTTTATAAAAAAGGACACGAAATGAATGATTTTAAAGGACACGAAATGAATTATTTTGGGTTTAAAGGCACGAAAAGAGCAAAATAAGTTATGGTTTGGGGAAATGGGCTAGTAATTGGGTTTTTTTATGAAATGGAAATATGGATTTAAGCACTCCAAGATTAAATACTCAACCCGACCAATAATGGCGGTGAAAGGTTGTTCATCATCGGGTTTGATTTTGGGAAGACATTTTTAGGTGTCTACAAGGTACTTTCCATTTTTTTTTCAAAACAAGAAAAATTCAAATATAAGAAAAGTATACACAAATACCTAGACTCAAGCAATCAAAAACACTCAAACATAGACACCGTACCTCGGCAACGACACCATTTTGACGAGGGGAAAAATAGGTCGTTATCTAATCTTCCCTCGGTCAAACTAAATTTATAAACACTTAACAAACCTAAATACGAGTATAGAGGCAAGTCAAGGGTCGAACCCAAAGGAACAGTAATGTTTAAGCACTTTCAATTATGCACGTAAGCTAGGTCAAAGACGGAGGTAAAAGTGAATACTAACAACTAACTGTAGACACCCATTTGTGTCTCCCAAAAACCAAACCCGGTGATGAGTACCTTTCACGTCGAATTATAATCGAATGAAGTGAAAGTGTGCAAAGTCTAGTGTTGCGGATAGTTTTAATTTCTCTTCTTTTCTCTCTATTTTTGAAAATCTATTTTAAGAAAGCAGCCAATCCAGTTTGGTTGGTCCATGATACGGGTCCGTTAATAGTATAGTTGGATAGGGCTTGAAAATAGCTTTCCAACAATATATTATAAGCCCAATTCCGATGACTAATGAGGAAGTTATGTCCGATTTACTAAACTGGGCCCGGTTTGAGCCTTATATGCGGCCCAATGATCTAGGGGAGGGCCTAATATGGATTTATCATTCCTAATGCAATTAGGAATGGTTTTAATCTTCTAGATCCTTCTAGAAGGTTCTTTTCATTCCTAATTCAATTAGCATTGATAAATTGACTGTTGTTGACTTTTTAGAGTTTTAATCAGAATAAAAGAATGTTTTTGAGGAAAATACGATTTTATCCTCCTGTACGGTTAATTTCTATCTGATTTTAGAAAACGCGTCAAAAATTTAATTAGCGCCAAACGCCAGTCATTAGCGCCTGGCGCTAGCGTTAGCGCCTGGCGCTAATGTCAGCGTCTAGCGCTAACCTCGTTTTTTCGCGTCAGAACTCTAGTTCGATTTTCTATCTTTTTGGCTTATTTTATCTATAAATAGCCTTCTAAAAACTCCATTTTCATTCATCTACAACCATAAATTCTTTCTCTCTATAAGCTAAAGCTTCTCTCTCTCTTTTCTAAACCTAACCTTTCTTACAAAATTCCGCATTCACGAGACCTAGATACACCTAGAATTATTCCAAGTTGCCTTCGCCCTAGACGTGAAAGAAAAAGGTACGAGGCATCCAAGTAAGTGCTTTAATTATTTACATTAATATTATAATATAAAAATCATGCTTAGGTTGTTGTTATGATTCCTAGTGTCATGTTAGGGCGTTTTGATCTTCCTAGTATCATGTCTAGGGTAACTTTAATATCAAGTATGATTAAAAGTATGATGTCTTTTATGTTCTTCCTAATATTTATGATTGTTAGTATCATATTAGGCTAAAGATTTGATCTTTATTGTTTAGTGACATGCTAGGGTTTGTTATTAATCTTGTTAGTATCATGCCTAGGATCTTGCTATTATTATGCTTTATTGTTAACATGATTATTTTGATGATGATTTATTATTATTATTATTATTATGATTATGTTGATTGATTATATTTTATTGTTATTGCTTGATCACGCCTTTTATGCATGTTTAAAGGGAATCGGTACTTCTAATCACGCTCAATAAGATAATTAATAATCTTGTTTAGGGTTAATGTGATTATAATTCAAGTGATCGCCAATAATA
Organism: Chenopodium album; assembly: GCF_948465745.1. Classification (NCBI taxonomy): domain Eukaryota; kingdom Viridiplantae; phylum Streptophyta; class Magnoliopsida; order Caryophyllales; family Amaranthaceae; genus Chenopodium; species Chenopodium album. Next base: position 64,021,781 of record NC_137834.1, on the reverse strand, counting down.
GTTTATTTGTGCATTAATATTCAACCAACATAGATAAACAGGTTTAGGGTAAACCTATTGATTGCATGTTAGTCAGAAAGCGCACATGAATACGATTAGAATAAAGTAGAGGCCTATCATTAGGGCAGGTTCAACCTCTTTTAGGTTGGATTTGTACCTTCATCCCCGAACTACCAGACATGGTTCCAGACCTATTGGAGTTAACGATCTCCTGGATCGTTAAGGGGTGTAACCTTCACCCTGTGAACAGTTTACAAGTTCCTAAAACTTGTTGGCGACTCTTTTTCTCTATCTTCTTTCCCTTTGGACGCCACCGTACTTTAGTGTATGATCACAGTGGGGTTCAAGTTAGTGGTAATTCTTGAAATATTCCCTACATTAACGATACAAGCAACCAAACAAATAAAACACTAGGAACGGGGATCAACAAGCTAAGTAATCATGTCAATTGCATCAACTTTGGAAGAGCATGCCAATCAAAGGTTGTAAGGACTAATGATAAGAGAAATCAATTGGAATCAAAGAGCTATCTCCTAATTGTTAAGCTAGGGTTCACTATGAATAATAAACTAAAGGAATCACAATCAAAACCAATTGATAAATTCCTAAATCAATTGTTCGTGTCATTAGCAATTACAATGCAATCTAGCATAATTCACAAGGCCTAATCGAATTACGCACATGCAAATCTTCATTAATAACTTTAATCTCAACAATCAATCAACACAATTCCCAAATTAATCACAATTAATCAATCATACAAGTTTCACCCAATTCCTAGCAAACAATAACTTAAATATCATCATCTATCAACAAACAACTAAAGAAATCAAGAATCAACAATATATCAAGAACAATTACACTAATCAAGCATCAAACACCAAAATTATATTAAACCAAACAAACATGAAATTAAACAGAGCAATAAGGTGAGATAGAGTTAAGAATGCTCATTGATAATAGAGAAGCTTTTGAACACAATTGTCACACTTGTATCTTCAATCTCTCAATCACCATTGAAATCCTTCACTTTCTCTCTCTAAAACTACTCCTAATCTAGGAAGTGAACCTCCTAATCTAACCTAATTCTCCTTAGAGGAGAGAGAAACTACTCTAACCTAAATAATTTCATGTGTAAAGAATAAAGAAGGTCGTACAATATATATATAAAAGGAGAAAATAAATGAAATCGCAAGTAAAACCAGAAACCCGCGCCCGCGGAGGAGAATAGCTGGAACAGAGCAGCCCAAGGCCGCGCCTGCGAGGTGCCCGTGGCTAGCAGACCCCGCGCCCGCGGCAGTTTTGCACGACCAACTTTGGAAGGTTGTAACTCACAATATAGGAATTCTATGAAGGCGTGCGACCTATGATTGGAAAGCTCTTCTAGTCTAGTTTCCAATTCAACTTGAATCACCTCAATCTAATTTGTAGAACTCGAGATATGGCGGAAACAATGAACAAAGTTCTTTTTTGATACTTTGCAAGCCTTCGTTTTCCTTTGTTTCTAACTCAAATTCAATTCCGAAAAGTGCATATCGATCCTAGTGGATGCTATTTTTAATTCCCATGCATATAGCCCGCGACATACCGACAAAACAAGACAAAGAAACGTAGAAGCGAGAGAAATAGCCAAGAAATGAATAAAATGATAAGAAAACAATTAAAAGCACGCATTTCTCTAAACTAACACAAAAACACGCAAATTAAGCATTGTTCTCTAAAAACACGTCATAAACGACTACAAAAAAAGCATAGAAATATAAAGAAAACATAGCCTAAAGGTGCCATAAATGGCATGGATCACTACCGAGAAATCATCCATGAACACTTCCATCTCGGCTTCAAGAATGTCCCCAAAGATACTCATCATGCACCTTTGAAAGGTTGCCGGGGAATTGCAAAGTCCGAACGACATCCTTATATATGCAAATGAGCCATATGGACAAGTAAAAGTTGTCTTCTCTTGGTCATCCGTGTTTATGGGGATTTGAAATAAACCAGAATAACCATCAATAAAGCAATAATAATTGTGCTTGGTTAGTCTCTCAAGAATTTGGTCGATAAAAAGGAGGGGAAAATGATCCTTGTTAGTGGATGCATTCAGACGTCTATAGTCTATGCACATCCTCCAACCGGTTACCGTTCTAGTTGAAATGAGATCACCATTCTCATTTTCAACTACGGTCATTCCTCCCTTTTTAGGGACCACATGAAGGGGGAAACTCATCTAGAACTCAAAATGGGCAAGATGATGCCGGCATCAAGGATTTTGGTGATTTTTTTCACCACCTCCCCCATTTGAGGATTGAGTTTCCTTTGCCTCTCAATGGAAGGCTTAGCACCCTCATCAAGTGTTATGTGGTGCATACATAAAGTGGGACTAATACCTTTGAGGTTATCAATGGTATAGCCTAAAGCACCTTGGTGGTTTCTCAAAACGCCACGTAACATTTGAGTTTGGCACAGGAATTCACAATTACCGGAAAAGTTTAATTAGGACCCAAAAACACATACCTTAGGTGTGATGGTAGAGGTTTTAACTCTACCATTGGAACACCATTACCTTTTCTTGAGGTAGCTATCTCCAATGTATCATGACCCGTGATTCCCATGCATACTTGCTCAATGCTTTCTTCCGTACTTCCTTCAAGCATCTCTTCATACAATGCCATCTCCTTGCTTTTCTCACCTAACTTTTCCTTGTTCAAAAGGACATTCTCAAGGGCATCGTTAGTAGTGAGTAAGTGCTCATGCATAGAAGTCCCAATAGAATCAATAGTATCAATCATCATACAATTATCAAGATTAGAGCTTGGATACTTCATGCTCTCATTCAAGTCAAATTCTATCACCTCATCTCCTACTTTTAGTGAAATTTTAGCACTTTTAACATCTATTAAAGCACCCGAAGTAGCAAGAAAAGATCTTCCTAGAATTATTAGAATGTTAACATCTTCATCCATCTCTAACACAACAAAATCCATAGGCATTACAAACTTTCCCACCCTTAGAGGAACATCCTCTACCTTACCCTTTGGCAATTTGATAGAACGATCGGCCAATTGTAGGGTAATATTGGTGGGTAGAAGTTCCCCTATCTCAAGTCTTTGATATACTGAATATGTCATAGGGCTAACACTAGCCCTAAGATCACATAAAGCATTATCAATTTGCATTTTATATATTGCACAAGGGATAGAAAAGTTACTGGGGTCTTTCAATTTCGGTGGCATTTTGTTCATGATAATTACACTACATTTCTTGGTGAGATTCACCGTTTCCACCAACTCACACTTTCTCCTTCCACTCAAAATGTCTTTTTAAAAACTTAGCATAGTTAGGCATTGTAGACACCCAAATGTGTCTCCCAAAAACCAAACCCAGTGATGAATATCTTTCACGTCAATGATTATCAAAAGAAGCAAAAGTGTGAAAAGTCTTGCGATACGGTCGTTTTAATAAAAAATACTTCTTTCTGTTTTAGAAAATATTCCTTTTCGTACCCTGTTTATGAAAAATGTCCAATCCAGTTTAGTTTGGTCCATGATATCGGTCCAATAATTATGGAGTTTTCTGGGGATTGAAAAGACCTTTCCAACGATATATTATAAGTCCAATTTCGATGAATAATGAGGAAGTTATGGCCAAAATACTAAACTGGGCCTAAACTGGATTTTACCTACGACCCAATGATCATGTGGAGGGCCCAAAGGTTTAATCTCATTCCTAAACTAATTAGGATTTATTAGAAGCTTCTATAATTTTCTAAAAGAGCTTAATTATCCTTTTTGAAAAGATAAGATCAAAGAATTCGAAATTGAATAAAACTTCTCTTTTTGAGAGTCCAATGAAAGAAGATCAGATATTATTTTTGTGACTCATAATCTTTATACAAATATTATATGGTTGTATAGATCTTGAAATTATCTTTTTAATGATATATTATAATATTAATTCCGAGCTATAACAAAAAAGATATGAAAGAAATACAAACTCTATCCAAAACTGACACCTTTCCCTTATTTCGGTCATATCTTTTATTCTAAAAAAGATTTTAATCTGATTCAAATAGGGTTAAAAAGTATACTTCAAGATCTTTCCAACGACATATTATATGACTTATTTGGACTTCTAGATCAAAAGATATGATAAAAACAAAATCCTTAAAAAACGATCGTAATGCCAAACGATAGCCTTGTCGCACGACGGCAGACTCTGTCGCCATGCGTGATTCCTGTCATTTTGCGCTGGATCTTGTCATTCGCGATAAGAGACAATTCTATTCCGATTCGAATTATAAATCTAATCTATCGTTTCATACTATTTTCTCTACAAATAGGGTCGTATTTCCCCGTTTTTAATCACCAACAATCATCTAATTCTACTCTTTTTTCTCTTAAGCTAGAAGCATATTCTTTCTCCCTCTTTCTAAGCCCTTTTACACCTTTTTACAAAGTACAATATTACGCATTCACAAGTTCTAGACACCTAGCCAAGTTCGAAGTTGCCTTCGCCCTAAACGTGAAAGGTTGATAATTTTTTAGGGTTTGGTCCCAAATCCCTATTTCAATTATTTCAATTAATTGTTTGATTTAATATTTTCCTTAAAGTTTCTAACACGTGTATTTTATTATTAGAAAGAGATACGAGGCATTGAAGTAAGTAATTTATTTACTTTTTTATTCTTTTGATATAGAAAGCATGTTTATATTATTTTAATTCCTAGTATCATGTTAGGATGCCTTTATTGCTTTCTAATATCATGTTTAGGTTGCTTTATTTCTATTTGTAGACACTTAAAAATGTCTCCCCAAAACCAAACCCGATAATGAACAACCTTTCACCACCATTATTGGTCGGGTTGAGTATTTAATCTTGGAGTGCTTAGATCCATATTTCCATTTCATAAACCAACCCAATTCCTAGCCCATTTCCCCAAACCATAACTTATTTTCCTCTTTTCGTGCATTTAAACCCAAAATAATTCATTTCGTGTCCTTTAAAATAATTCATTTCATGTCCTTTTTATAAAATCGTTTGTTTCTGTTTATTTTGGTCCATAATCTGGGTCTAATGATTGAATTTTTGGATGGGGCTTTAAAAGAGCTTTCCAATGATATGTTATAAGCCCAAATCCGAGTTATAACGAATAAGTTATGGCCAAAATATAAAACTGAGCTCAAACCGAACCTAATCCCACCTTACCTACGACCCAATGATCATGTGGAGGGTTTAAATTATTTAATCCCATTCCTAAACCAATTAGGATTAATTAGAAGCTTCTATAAGTTTCTAAAAGATCTTAATTTTCCTTTTTGAAAAGAGAAGATTAAAGAGTTTGAAATTGAATAAAACTTTTCTTTTTGAAAATCCTATTTCTATCCGAATTGAATGACATTCAAAGATAGACAGATATTATTTCCGGGCCTCAAAGTTTTTATTCAAATTTAATATGGTTGGATAGCCCATGAAATTATCTTTCCAATGATATATTATAATATCAATTCCGAGCTATAACGGAAAAGATATGAATAAAATGTCAAACTCTATCCAAAACTGACACCATCCCACTATTTCGTCCATATCTTTAATTCTCCAATTTATTTTAATCTGATTAAAATTGGGTTAGAAAGTAGATTTCAAGAGCTTTCCAACGATATCTTATTCATGTTATTCTAATTTCTGGATCAAAAGATATGATAAAAACAAAACTGCAAAACTGCAATCTATCGAGTTTTATTTCGATTTAATTCGGATCTTATCTTGTTTTTTTCGACCCTTCTTTTTTCTCTATAAATAGAGTTCATATCTCCCCTTTTTCAAGGATCAACAAGCTTGATCATCAAATAATTCTGTTTACTCTCTTTAGCCTAAACATTAGCCACCCAATTCTCTCAAAATACTTCCCCTAAGCACTTCAAAGAGTTCATACAATACCCAAAGTTCTATACTTTAACCAAGGCGTGAAAGGTATAATTAACTAAGGGTTTGGACCAAATCAAATCTACATTTATTTAATTTAATTTCCATTTGATTTATTTTTATTGAAGTTACTAACGGTTTATTCATGATGTAGCAATTCAAGGAAACGCGGAAAGTGAGTAATTGATTAATTTAATTACTCTTATCTTATTTTAATATTGCTAGCATCATGATTAGGTTATTTTATATTTGATTTGACTAACGTTATTATTGTTGAATTGCTTCCAATATTAATGTTTATTCAATTATTGTTATGATCACCGTATTGCATGTTTAAAGGGAATATGTAATTGAAAATCACGCCTAATAAGATAATTTGGACAACCGGTTTAGGTTCCTTTTTAATCTTGTTGTTTAATCAATTGATCACAATATTTAAGAATAATGTGTTGCATTAATATTAAACCAATTTAGCTAAATAATAGTTTGGAGCAAATTGAATATTTTGTTTGTATGCTTTTGAGATCGCAGGAATCACTTTTCACTATAAGAATCGAGTAGAGGCCAATACGGGCGAATGTGACTCCATGACTCACTTTGTACCATCATCCCCGATCCTCCTTTCATTGTTCCGAACCATATGGAGTTAGTAATCTCATGGATTACTAATGGGGTGTAACCTTCACGGGTCAATCGTTGTTGCCTATCGTTGTCCCTTTATTCGTGGTTGCCTTTTATGATCCATGAACGGTTTACAAGCTCCATAAAAACTTGTTGGCGGCTCCCTACTTTCCTTGTCCCTAATCGTATTATGTCAATTCCCACTTCCTATGAGTGCCAAGCATATTCACACATGCTTTAACGTAGGCGCACTTCGAGCGACGCCTACAATTTGGCAACTCCACTGGGGAGGATTCTTGGTTAGTTATCGATTATTTGAGTGATCAGTATTTAATTAAGATGAGTGGATGAGACTTGAAAGATTCTTGAATTGTATTCCTGCGATTTAATTGGCGTTGTCACATATGCATATGCTTTTTCGGTTACCTTTTTTTGCCACAATAGTACGTATTCTACGTATGTGGCTAGCTCGGGGGATTTAAGCTCTATCAACCCAAAAACGCTCATGGCAATAAGGGTTCATCCGAGTTTTTAAATCCACCCAAACCATGGAGTCGAGTTCGATTTCATCACGAACTGGCGGAGCCGCCCGTTGGCATACACCCTCAAGGGAGGCTGCCTTGCTAACGTGTCCAAACTCATAACCATGGTACCCTTTGACACCCTTTTAAGCTTGATCATAGTCGAACATAGAACTTGACTTTAGGTTGCGAACTTCATTGCCTCATTCGTGACAATGTGCTTATATGTGCATTTTTTGAATTTTTATTTATTTACTTTTTTTTTATTATCAAATCCTTTTTTTTATTATTATTATTAGAGTCGAGCCATAGATTTATTATTTTTTCTTAATTTTTGAGTCACCCGGATTTTTATTCCCGTATACTGCACAAGAGTCAACTTGTTTTATTCATATCCGGAGTTCTAGAAAGAGTTACGTGTCGTGCAACCTACGGATCTGTAGCCCCGAGTTTTATCTTTCATTTGGAATTGGTTTCGTCCCAATCAGAGTCATAGATTAGAAGTTATAACCGATATACTACAGCCTGTCCAATTTAGGTGTCTTTTTAGCGTCAACTTTCTTCTTTTTTTTAAATTTTTTTTTTGATTTTTCTTTTTATCTTTTCTCGTCAATCTAGTCTTAGCCAAGTCCTTTAATCCGTGCCAACTCGAATAACATAGGATTATATATTTTTATATCCATGAGTCCTAACTATTCTAGAATTCTAGTCCTCTTTCTAGTTTCTTGTGATTTTTTGTGCTAACCTTAACATGTGTTCTTTGATTCGATTGTTGTTGATCTTATTTATGACTAACGATTGCCAATGGACCGTTTTCATCTAGTAAATAACATAAAAATTAAAATTGGACAAAATTAATCAAGTTAGTTTGTCTTTTAGTCTTCCGTGCTATTTAGTCATTGGGTCCTTTGTTTTTCACAATGTCCTCATGTCTAGCCATGCGATCTTACCACGAGTCTTAATAAACTCACCTAACCACATATGTTGAGTAATTGCACACACTTTGTCTTCAAGTAATGCACTATATTATTTATGATCGTATACTAGGACCATGCATGCATCGTTTTTCGTCGTAGTAGGAATGAGTGGAGTATTTCCCATCAGTTTTCAAAATTGTTTCATACACTCTTCCTTTCCAATCCGAGTATTGAGTGAATGCATTAAGTGAGTTCATCCTTACACAGTATTTGAGTCTAAAATCACTAGGCAATAGTTGGAAGAATAAGGGGAACGTCACTCCTTCCTTCTTTCCTTCCAATCAAAGCATCAACAACAAGAAATTTTTTTTTTCACCAGGCGGCAAGAAGTTCCTCATAAACAGCCATGAAGACAATGCACGATGCATGCTTCTCACCAAGATTTCATGTTTTCTTCTTCTTTTGTTTCAAACCCTTTCCCCTAAAAAGTCTAGCATAGGTTCTCCTTATCCATGTGTCTGTGTCACATTTCTTACCTTCTTCATAAATGAGCATCTCTTTCTTACATTCGATCATGTGATTAGCAAAAACAAAAAAAAAATAAAAAAAAAATTTCGAACTGAACACAAGGTATACCAAGGATTTGAGGCACCTTTGCAACCCCGTCAGTCCCCGTTAACCGTTCAATCACATTACATTTCTTCATCAACCACTTTGAGCCTCGTCTAACGTTTGGCCTTCATTTCTTCAACCCACATTCACCCAACCCTGGGATTGGAAGATGTGTAATTGTATAACATTCAAAAAGCAAGTAAAAAAAAAAGCAGCAAAGCAACAATAAAACAATGTCTAAAAGCAAGTGTTCCAATGTCTTTGATATGAACACGTCTCAAATTACGTCTCCCATCGAGTGCTTGGTACCGTGCCTGAGAAACATGAATGCTAAGTGAGTGATGGACCGCATGATCTGAGATTGCCTACATTGATTCAAAAGAATAAAAAAAAAATTCAAAACAAAAAAAAATATATGAAAAATAAAACTTGCAAAGTCTAATACACAATTGCATATCTTGGGGGCTTCTATCGGGTCTTGAGACTTTTACCCCTTTCTTCCTTAAACCTTGAGCTTAACCACATTACAACCCTTGAAATACCTCTTTAAGGTGTACTACACTTGTGAAAGGTTCTGTTAGAGCTACGTTCGACCTGATTCCTAACGGAAACGTAGGCAACCTCACATCGAGGTGCGGCCACATTCACGTTTATATTCAGATCCATGCATGATCGAGTCAAAGAATATCCAATGCTTACCCCTACCCATTTAGAGTTAGACTAGGGAGCTTGAACCTACATCATTTAGCCTACCCAGCCTGAAGAGTCATCATCTTTGACTCTTCTCACATATATTTCCATCACCATAACCCTTGCAGCCAGCCTTAGTATCACATTCACACACTTCACTCACACATCCATATACATATAAATCATCCTTCCCTTTAAGAACCCTTTTATCATGGAATCTTCAATATTATGCATGTTTCATCGCCTTTCGGGACAACATTCATTACAAGAAACATTGTATACTTGCTTATCTTCCTGACCTGAGCAATATTCATTGTTTCATGTATTGCATAATGTGCTGAGCAACATTTATATATTAATGATTTTTAATCATACAAAGCATATCGTGCTTAGCTTCTTGACCTAAGCAACGTTCATTATGCAATAATCACTTCATCTGTATACGTGTTTAGCTTCCAGACCTAACTGACGTTCAAGATCGTTTCTTTACACCATATATGATGCTTAGCTCCATGACCTAAGTTCATTCATCGTGTCACATGATGTAATTGTCCTTAGCCTCCTGGCCTAAAACATGCATCATGCATACATTACTTTCAAGAAAAGTAATTCAATCCATGCGATTCATTTTGTCTTGCTCAACGAGGAAGTTAAAAACTTCTTTCCTTTTTTCGCGTCTTTTCTTTTGGGGAAGATTAAAAAAAACTTTTTCAAAATTTTCTCATCAAGAGAAGTTCGAAAATAAAAGTTCAGTTTTCAAATCTTTTTTTTTTTTTGGGAGAAAGTCGGTAACCTCCACTCATGACAAAAATTGACGGAAAATTTTGCTTTTGCATCTTCGTTTGCTTGTATTTGCACACAAACATATACACACACACACACTCACAAGTCATACACATGTCATGTCACATAAAGTCAAACTTGGTCAAGTCAGTGGTCAAGTCAATCACATATGTACGAGTCCATTGGCAAATTTATTTTTGCAGGTCTCATCTACAACCCACGTTCGGGGACAAGCGAACCATCTACAGCCCACGTCCGGGGACAAGCGGACCATCCACAGCCCACGTTCGGGGACAAGTGGACCATTTACAGCCCATGTTCGGGGACAAGCGACCATCTACATCCCACGTCCAGGGACAAGCGGACCATCTACAGCCCACGTCCGGGGACAAGAGGACCATCCACAGCCCACGTTCGGGGGCAAACGAACCATTTATAGCCCACGTTCGGGGACAAGCGAACCAACTACAGCCCACGTCCGGGGACAAGCAGATCATCTACAGCCCATATTCGGGGACAATCGAACCACCATCATTTCATGACGCAAGGTTCTCGATACACAGAGACTTGCAATCTCATCATCTGTCGACTTTCCTCAAGCATGGAAAGTATTATCCGGTGGATTTCTTCAAGCATAGAAAACCGCCAAATTCCTTTGTCGGTTTTCCTCAAGCATGGAATGAATTATCGGTGGATTTCTTCAAGCATAGAAAAACGCCAAAATCATATGTCGACTTTCCTCAAGCATGGAAAGTGTCATTCAGTAGGTTTCTTCAGGCTTAGAAAGCTACCAAACTCATCTGTCGGCTTTCCTCAAGCATGGAAAGCATTTCAACAAACGTCATCCAGTGGATTCCTTCAAGCATAGGAAAATACCAAACTCATTTGTCACCGATACACTGGTGTCAAATAAGCGTTCTATCCCTTTACTCTTTTATATGTGGAATTAACATTTTTTGCAGGTATCCGCGTATACAGAGTGATTTAGGATCGCAGAACGTCTTAAATAATTCTCCGTCCCTATCGACTACTTTGACTATCGTTTTCGATACTGGCGTTTCTACAAACTCAGTCAAAGTGGGGGCTTCTGTAGACACCTAAAAATGTCTCCCCAAAACCAAACCCGATGATGAACAACCTTTCACCGCCATTATTTGTCGGGTTGAGTATTTAATCTTGGAGTGCTTAAATACATATTTTCATTTCATAAACCAACCCAATTCCTAGCCCATTTCCCTAAACCATAACTTATTTTCCTCTTTTCGTGCCTTTAAACCCAAAATAATTCATTTCGTGTCCTTTAAAATCATTCATTTTGTGTCCTTTTTATAAAAACGTTTATTTATGTTTATTTTGATCCATAAACTGGGTCTAATGATTGAATATTTGTATGGGGCTTTAAAAGAGCTTTATAACGATATATTATAAGCCCAAATCCGAGTTATAACGAATAAGTTATGGCCAAAATATTAAACTAAGCCCACCTTACCTACGACCCAATGATCATGTGGAGGGTCCAAATTATTTAATCCCATTCCTAAAACAATTAGGATTAATTAGAAGCTTCTATAAGTTTCTAAAAGATCTTAATTATCCTCTTTGAAAAGAGAAGATTAAAGAGTTTGAAATTGAATAAAATTTTTCTTTTTGAAAATCCTATTTCTATCCGAATTGAAAGACATTCAAAGATAGATAGATATTATTTTTGAGCCTCATAGTTTTTATTCAAATTTTATATGGTTGGATAGCCCTTTAAATTATCTTTCCAATGTTATAATATAAATTCCGAGCTATAACGGAAAAGATATGAATAAAATGTCAAACTTTATCCAAAACTGACACCGTCCCACTATTTCGTCCATATCTTTTATTCTACAAAATATTTAAATCTGATTCTAATTGGGTTAGAAAGTAGATTTTAAGAGCTTTCCAATGATATCTTATTTATCTTATTCCGATTTTTGGATCAAAAGATATGATAAAAACAAAACTGCAAAACTGCAATCTATCGAGTTTTATTTCGATTTAATTCGGATCTTATCTTGTTTTTTTCGACCCTTCTTTTTTCTCTATAAATAGAGTTCACATCTCCCCTTTTTTCAAGGATCAACAAGCTTGATCATCAAATAATTCTCTTTACTCTCGTTAGCCTAAACACTAGCCACCCTATTCTCTTAAAATACTTCCCCTAAGCACTTCATCAAGGAGTTCATACAATACCCAAATCAAGGCGTGAAAGGTATAATTAACTGAGGGTTTGGACCAAATCAAATATACATTTATTTAATTTAATTTCCATTTGATTTATTTTTATTGAAGTTACTAACGGTTCATTCATGATGTAGCAATTCAAGGAAACGCGGAAAGTGAGTAATTGATTAATATAATTACTCTTATCTTATTTTAATATTTCTATCATCATGATTAGGTTATTTTATATTTTATTTGACTAACGTTATTATTGTTGAATTGCTTCCAATATTGATGTTTATTCTATTATTGTTATGATCATTATATTGCATGTTTAAAGGGAATAAGTAATTGAAAATCACGCCTAATAAGAAAATTTGGACAACTGGTTTAGGTTCCTTTTTAATCTTGTTTTTTAATCAAGTGATCACAATATTTTAGAATAATGTGTTGCATTAATATTCAAACCAATTTAGCTTAATAATAGTTTGGAGCGAATTGAATATTTTGTTTGTATGCCTTTGAGATCGCAGGAATCATTTTTCACTATAAGAATCGAGTAAAGGCTAATACGGGCGAATGTGACTCCATGACTCATTTCGTACCATCATCCCCGATCCTCCTTTCGTGGTTCCGAACCATATGGAGTTAGTAATCTCATGGATTATTAATGGGGTGTAACCTTCACGGGTCAATCGTTGTTGCCTATCGCTGTCCCTTTATTCGTGGTTGCCTTTTATGACCCGTGAACGGTTTAAAAGTTCCTTAAAAATTTGTTGGTGGCTCCCTACTTTCCTTGTCCCTAATTGTATTATGTCCATTCCCACTTCCTATGAGTGCCAAGCATATTCACACATGCTTTAACGTAGGCGCACTTCGAGCGACGCCTACACTATTCTTTCTAATATCATGTTAGTATCATGTTAGGGCTAAAGCTTTGATTTTTAATGTTTAGTGACATGCTAGGATTTGTTATATTAATCTTGTTAGTATCATGTATAGGATCTTGCTATTACTATTATGCTTTGAGAATATAATTATTGTGATGATGATGATTGTTGTGTTTATAATTCATATATTATTGTTTCTTGATATTATTATTACGCTTAATAAGATAATTAATAATCTTGTTTATGCCAGCCCCGTTTCTCAGGTTTTGGTGGCCCATGGCAAGGATTAAAAACAGGCCTCTAATCAACAAATAATAATGTTATTAAAAAAAATTTAAACTTCATACATAAACCCCTAACTGCTAAATCACCACCTCGCAATACCCTCCAACAGCAGCACCTCCCACCCAGCAGGCTAGCATCGAAAATACAAGAGAATAGAAACATTTTTAAAAATAAAATTAACCAAATATTATAAAATCACATATGAATAATGCCTGAAAATTAAAATTACAAATAACGATTATTGCCTCCATAACTTTTTAAGCCAACCAATCAGTGTCCCTTAATTCCCCAATTTTAAAATTCTTGAATGAAATAATTTAAAACAATTATACAGACTCATGAAAAATCAATGTAAATAAGAGAATTTGATGACTGATGGCTATGATGTGGAGAACATGCAAGGAGGATTATGTACAATTTTATTAATGTTAGTTGGAAATTAAAGAGTAAATATGATTTAATGAAAATTTTCATCTTCAATTTAACGGAATTCATTTGACTAAAAATTAAAAAGTGAGAGTACATTTTAGAAAAATTAAATTACCGAAAGAAGGGAGTTATTATTAATGACGGTTATTTTGAGGAATCGATCAAATTATTCACTTTGGAAAGTGAATTTTGGGCAGATAATCAGAAAGGTAGGAATTAAAAAATGGCTTTTGATATTCTTTGGTATTCTGACTTTACGTTAGCTTTGTTTTGCCTTTGTTTTTCTTTTTCTTGGACCTTATCTCATTACTTAATTTGGTCTTCTCAAGCAGGGGCCTAGGGCGGTTACCCCAGCTGCTTTGCCCTTGCTATGGGCCTGGTTCAAGGTAATATGATTATAATTCAGGTGATTGCCAATAATAGATTTGTTTGTGCATTAATATTCAACCAACATAGATTAAACAGGTTTAAGGTTAATATATTAATTGTATGTTAGTCAGGCAGCGCACATGAATACGAGAAGAATAAAGTAGTGGCCTATTATTAGGGCAGGTTCAATCTGTTTCAGGTTGAATTTTTACCTTCATCTCCGAATATCCAGTCATGGTTCCAGACCACTATGGAGTTAGCAATCACATGGATCGTGAAGGGGTGTAACCTTCACCCTGTGAACGGTTTACAAGTTCCTAAAACTTGTTGGCGACTCTTTTGCTCTAGCTTACGTCCCTTCGAACGCCACCATGCTTAAGTGTATGATCACAGTGGGGCTCAAGTGTGGGATGCTTGAAATATTCCCTACAAGCATTTGCACATCTAATTTGTTTCTAACCAATTTGTGGGGATATGGTAGTTTTTGCAATTGTTTTGTTTCTCTCTATTTTTCTCTTTTCTCATCACTCTATTTTTCTCTTTTCTCTTTACTTTTTTTTCAAAATCTTTCTCTTTTTCACACTCTCTTTGTTTTGCACATTATCTTTCTTTTTCTTTCTCATGATTTTTCTCTCCTTCTTACTCAAAATCACTCTCAAGGGGTGGCTCACTCAAGTTCACTTTCTCATTGCTTCTTGTAAAGACACTCTCTTCCAACACCTTCCTGCTTCTAGTTGATACGGGTCTCTTAGGATCTAGTCGTTGGGGTGGGAGTTTGGAAGTACTAGTACCTTCCGTTAAACCATTGGCCAATTGAGAAATTTGTGTTTAAAGCATTTTATTATGGGTCATGACTTCACTAAATTTCTTATCACTAGAGGCCATGAAAGTATTGAACATTTTGGTTTGACTCTCCATCATTTCCTCTAAGTTAGACCTACTAGGTGGTGCTTGTGCATAGTAGTTGTGTTGGGGAGCTCTATTACCTCTCACATTCAAATTGGAAGCATTTTGATTGGAAGAACCTCTATTGTTATTATTGTTCCAATTATTCCTATTATTAGAGTTCCTCCCTTGGTGATATTGGCCTTGATTCCCATAGTTCCCTTGGTTATTATGGTTATGGTTACCATAACCACCTTGTTAGTTGTAGTTACCTTGGGAATTTTGGTCCCCTTGGTTCCTATTTCACTATTGGATTTAGATATGGTAATCATAATCATTTCCTCTTTGGTTATAAGAATTTCCCCCTTGTTCTCTTTGATTAGGTAGTAAGTATCTTTGATTGTCATCCCTAGGTCTATTATCATAGGACAAGGCATTGACTTGTTCATTTTCATTCTCATTACCATCTTCATATTGGGATTGGGGTTGGAAAATCATAATTACAAGAAGAGGTGTCGTGGTCATATGACCCACAATTTTCACGCAATAAACACCCATTTAGCATGTTATTAGATGTAGAAGGAGAAGAGTTAGAATTCATACCTCTCACCTTAGATTGGGAGGGATGCTCTTGATGCAAAGTGGAGGTATCAAATTTTGCCTTGATGGATGTCATCTCCTTGCCAAGGTTGGTGATTTGAGATGTTAAATTATTAATGGTGTTGAGGTGATCGACGGAATAAACCGCACTTCCTCCTTTTCTTAGAGACTCTCTCTCTCCTTCTTGCCAATCCATGTGGTTCCTCACCACATCCTCAATTATTTCAATGACTTTCTCCTCTGTTTTGTTCATAATAGGGCCACCCGCTCTCGCATCCAAGCTAGTCTTTCCTTGTGGGCTTAAGCCTCCGTAGAAAATTTAAAGCACTTGGTTAGTCGGAATGCCATGATGAGGACACTCCCTTTGATATTCTTTATACCTTTCCCATGCCTTGTATATGGTTTCACTAACTTTTTGACAGAAACCTTGGATCAATGCCCTTGCCTCGGCTGTCTTCTTTTGAGAGTAAAATCTCCCTAAGAAAGTCGTGGTTACCTCGTCCCAAGTTCTGAAGGAGTTAGGTCTCACCTCCTTCTCAAGCCATTCAAGAGACCTTCATATCAAGGAAAAAGGAAATAGATTTAGTCTCACAAATTCTTGAGTGACCCCATTTACCTTGATCATGTTGCAATATTTTTCAAACTCGTTCAAATGTGCAAGAGGGCTCTCATGTTTAGCTCCACTAAATTACCTCCTTTTAATCAAATTTATCATTGTGGGCCGAATTTCAAAATCATTGGCTTGAGCAACGGGGGGAGCAATGCCACTTGAAGCTCTATAAGCTCCCGGAGTTCCCAACTCCTTCAAAGGTCTTTGAGGTGGTGGTTCCGTGTCACCCATTTGATCTTGTCGCTCCTCAAAATCGAACTCCCTAGTTGGAGAAGAAGTTAATGGCCTAGAACCAGCTCTCCTTCTCCTTATATAAGTTTGCTCAATCTTGGGATCGTAAGGCACCAAAATCCTGTTATGAGTTATGCACATACACTCTCAACAAATTTCAATTAGTAACAAGGCCACAAGTTTAGCCAAAAATAAACACACTCTTTTTGAATTTTGTTATTTTATGGTGAACTAGACTCAAGTAATCAATTAGCAATCAACACCATTTCCTGGCAACGACGCCATTTTAATGGACGTTAGAACGGTCACACATTCCACACTCAATCAAACACACTTATAAACAAACATCCTACAAACCAAGCATAATGATAAGTCAGAGTTTTGTCCACAAGGAACGGGATATGGTTGTTAAAGATCTTAATACTTAAGCTAAAGTCTATGGTGAATTGGGGTTCGTTAAGTAAACAAACAAACTATGGTTCTAATTTAATGGATTAAAGACACTAAGGAATAGGATCCACTCAACCAAGGCAATTAGGCAAACAGGAGTAAAATAAACAAGATATATCAAGAACTATATGTAAGATCAACCTCATACAATAGGAAAAAAACTCACACTACCAAACTTAGATTCCTCATTAGTTTAGAAATAGAAGATACATAATCAAATTGCAATAAGTAATGACATACGCAATTCACATTTCCATGTTAAACTAAGCATATCATGCTATCTAGCTCCTAAGTCAAGGGTAGTTAATCTGATCTTGAAGAACTAACAAGAAATCTCATACAATCAATTAAATTACAATACAAACATCAGTACTTGTCCCACATTTACATAACTAACCCAAAAGATTGAGCTTCACCCATCCAGTAGCAAGAAGACTACTCACAACTCATCTTAATCAACATGCATACAAGGATTAGGGTTCTAACTACTTTAATAATTGGGGAAAAATGGCTAACAATTGAATAAACTATCATCCAACAACAACTTATCAAGAACTAAAGAGATTCAAGTAACATGCAAATACCAAACAAAATTAGATATTAAGTAGAAGAATGTGGAAGAAATTACTAATTAAATTAAAGCTTGAAATGTTGAATACAATGTGCCAAACCTTGAGAATAATTCTTGAAACTCACTATTACAATGATTAATTTGATAAAAAAAAAAAAAAAAAAAAAAAAAAAAAAAAAAAAAAAACTAAGCTAAATTATCAAAATGGATTGTTTTAAACTAAGAGGGAATGATAAATACTATGCTACTTCTCTCTATCTCTAAAATGAACTTAAGGGGAAGTATTTATACTCCCCAAATTACATAGGTAAATCCGTCAAAATAAAGCAGATTTCCAGTGAGGAGAGCCCGCTCCTGGATCTTGCACACCCGCTCCTGCTGGCTTCAGAAGAAGGAAGATTCAAAATATTTGGGGAGGAGCGCCCGCTCCAAGGGCTCTGCATGCCCGCTCCCCTGCTCTTCAGCTTGTGGCAGAATCAATCTTCAAGGGGAGGAGCGCCCGCTCCAAGGAGGGTGCACGCCCGCTCCTCCCTATTTCAACCTGAGGAAAAAGACTCGGAGAATCTAAGAGCGCCTGATCCAGTAGAGCACATGCTCACTCCTCACAAGGTCTGATTTGGGCATATTGTGGCTTAAGTTGAGGAGCGCCTGCTCCAAGCGAGGCGTACGCCCGCTCCTCCTGGAGCGGGCTTTCCCTTTTTGTTTTCAAGCCAAGAATGCCATTACACCCAATTGATTTCTTGCCAAAATGAGTCTAACACCTGCAAAACATGGACAAACACAAGCAAAGAGGGGGCGAAGCCGAGATACAACATTTTTATTCAAAAACGGGTAAAAAAAAAGGGGAAAAGATTGCAAAACCAGATTTAAATTAACATAATATGTGGTCAAATAAACCACTTATCAAGGGTCTTGGCGATGATTAAGCCCAATGAAACTATTTAGCTGGAACTGCCACGGGCTTGGTAACCCGCGTGCAGTTAGGGGCCTCCAAGATGTTGGAGGGAGAAGCCAAATATTGTCTTTGTAATGGAGACTATGATTGATAAAAAAAATTCTAAATAAAATAAAAAAATCATTGTGGTTGTACAAATAGTGTTTTCTTTAGTACTAGTGGGAGATTTAGAGGTTAGGAGTTGTGGTGGAAAGATGTTACTGTGAAAATAGTCTCTTACTCTATTCATCATATATCTGCTAATGTGTGAGATGCTAATAATACTCCTACTTGGAGGGCAATTGGTATTTATGGGTGGCCGGAACAAGCAAATAAACATCACACTTGGTCCCTTATGACACAACTCAAAGGCATTAATGACCTCCCATGTGGTATGTTTGGTGAATTCAATTAAATTTTGAGCTTGTCCGAAAAGGAAGGTGGTGTTCAAGGAGTGAGAGACTTATGGATGCGATTCGAGAAGCAATTGATATGTGTGCACTTTGTGACCTTGGCTATATAGGGAGTATTTTTACATGGGAAAAGGAGAATTCACTAACAACTTTTGTTAGGGAGCGGCTTGACCAGTTTCTAGCGGATGAGAGGTGGTGTGCTTTATTCCTTAATGTTGAGGTATGTCACTTACCAATTCTAACACCCGTCCACGTACCAATTGTTTTATCCACTGAGAAGAGGCATGATGATGACTGGGGTAGCTCGGCTTTTAAATTTTAATATTTCTGGATGTCAAATGAGGGGTGTGGAAAAACTGTGAGTGGGGCTTGGTCTAACTTGGGCGGCCTTAGCTTGCGGCAAAGAATTGCAGTGTGTGGTGAGAGGTTAGCAAGCTGGGCAGCGTTAACTTTTGGCTCAATAAAGAAGAAAATTAAGAAGACAGAGAAGGCACTTAAGGCTCTTAAGGAGGGTGCGATGGACAGAGCAAAGCTTGAGCAGTGTCATTCCCTTTCGGAAGAGCGCAGCTTGATATTCTTTATTTACTTGAAGAGTCATATTGGTTTGCTTGTGCTCGAGCAAATGATTTGTGTGATGGGGATAAAAATACAAAATACTTTCATCACAAGGCTAGTCAACGCAAAGCTCGAAACAGAATTGTGGGTCTCTTTGACGACAATCGGGTTTGGATGAATAAAAAAGTAGACATTGAGAAATTGATTACGGCTTACTTCTCAAAGCTCTGCTACAAGCTCGCCCACTGGTTTTCAAGATGCTATGGAGGGACTGAGACATTGGTAACAGCAGAGATGAACTTAATCCTGGATAGAGAGCTAACGGGGGAAGAGGTAAAACAAGCGTTGTTCCAAATTCATCCACATAACGCTCCGGGCCTTGACAGTATGCACGCTTTAGGATTTTAGAAATTTTGGCATGTTTTTGGGTCAGATATTATTGCTTATGTTCAGAATTGGTGCAATGTGAATATGGATTTGGCTGATATAAATAACACTTGCATTGTGCATATTCCGAAATGTGACAAACCAACTCTGATTTCGGAATTTAGGCCAATTAGTTGTTGCAATGTTATTTATAAAATCATCTCTAAGGTGCTGGCGAATAAATTGAAAATTTTACTCGGAGATATTATTTCTCCAA
Organism: Chenopodium album; assembly: GCF_948465745.1. NCBI lineage: Eukaryota > Viridiplantae > Streptophyta > Magnoliopsida > Caryophyllales > Amaranthaceae > Chenopodium > Chenopodium album. The sequence continues at coordinate 64,001,660 of NC_137834.1, read as the reverse complement.
ATCATTTTGTTCCATAGAGACTCATTACTGATAATGCTATTGTGGCTTTTGAAATTTTTCATGCTATGAAGAGAGCTAGTGAAGGGAAGGATGGGAATGTTGCTCTAAAACTTGATATGAGAAAGGCATATGATAGGGTGGAGTGGGTTGTTTTACAGCAGGTGATGGTTAAATTGGGGTTCTCGAATGATTGGGTTAATCGTATTATGTATTGTCTTAAAAGCGTTTCTTTCGCTTTAAAGACTAATAGGCACATTTCGGGGTCTGTGGTTTCCTCTAGAGGATTACGCCAGAGTGATCCAATTTCTTTGTACTTATTTATGTTATGTGCGGATGCTTTTTCGACTTTGATTTCAAAGGCGGCCAATGGTAATTTGATTCATGGTGCTAGAATTTGCAAAAATGCACCCAGGGTGTCTCACTTATTCTTTGCAGATGATATTCTTCTTTTTCCTAGAGCAAATGTGCAAGAATGCTTGGTTATAGTTGATATTATCAGAAAATATGAAAGAGCTTCGGGTTAGAATGTCAATTTATGCAAGACTGAAGTTGTTTTTAGAATAAAGGTACGCTCGAGTAGGAGACAGGAAATCATTGGTATTTTGGGTGTTAGGGAATTTGAAAGACATGAAAAATACCTTGGGTGCCAACTATTATTGGGAGGTCAAAAAAAGAGATTTTTGCGGGATTAAAGGAGAGATTATGGGAAAAATTGCAGGGTTGGAAGGAAAATTTACTCTCTAAAACGGGAAAGGATGTGCTCATTAAAGCGGTGGCTCAGGCTATCCCAACTTATATGATGAGCATATTTAAACTTACCGATGGATTTATTAATGAAATTCATGCTATGCTTGCAAGATTTTGTTGGGGCTCTACGGAGACTACAAACAAAATGCATTGGCAACGGTGGGAGCTTTTGTGCCGCCCCAAAGCTCTCGGTGAATTGAGGTTTATGGATCTAAAATGTTTTAATCAAGATTTTTTGGAAAAACAAGTGTAGAGACTGCACCATGATCCGGGAACTCTGATTCACGCAATGCTAAAAGCTAAATATTTCAAGAATTGTGAAGTTCTCAAGGCTACATGTGGCTATGACCCAAGCTATGCTAGGAGGAGTATGTGGGGTGCTAGGGGACTGTTGGTAAGAGGGTCTTAAATGAAGGGTGGGGAATGGGAGTGCCATTAATGTTTCGAGTGAGGCTTGGTTGCCTGAAAATTCTTCTGCAATTGTGCCTACTCCTTGCGCTACAAGTGATTTGGGGTTAAGGGTAAGTGATCTAATCGACCATACTTATGGGGAATGGGAATTGGATATAATATCAAACAATTGCTATGATGATGATGATGCCAAGATTCTCACGATTCCCCTGTCTCCAAGCTGCCCCCCCCCCACCCGATAAAATGTATTGGTGGCCTTCAAAGGACGGGGCATACACAGTGAAGACGCGTTACTAGTTATGTAAAAGGGTTCCAAATGAGCATGACACTGACTTAGATGATGTGTGGAAGCTCATATGGTCTCTAGTATGTCCCCCAAAATTAAAGCACTTTTTGTGGAGAGCGTGTAAAGGTTTCCTTGCTATCAAGGAACGACTCTTTTATCGTCATGTTGTAGCTGAGAAAAAGTGTAGTTTCCATGCTCTTGAGGAAACCATACTTCACGCCACATTTGAATGCAAATATGATAAAGGAATAAACGCGTTGTCAATTGTCTATCCCTAGATCAAATACAATTTATACAACCTAAACAAACCTAATACGAGTATAAGGCAAGTTAAGGGTCGAACACAAAAGAGTGAGTAGGTACTAAGTATAGCCTAAGTCAAGCTACTTCGAATATTGTAGTGAGAAAATGGTTGGTACTATGGTAACAAAGCTAAATTGATAAAGTAATTTAAGAAGCTAAACACTAGGGATATAGGTTCCACATGCAAGTTCAATAATCATGCTAATTGATAGTTCATTCAACTGATTCAAGCATTGCAAAGAACAAACAATAGTAGAAATCAAAAGAATCCAAAATCCATCTCCTATAGGCCAAGCTAGGGGTCACTATGAATGGCTAATCAAGGAAAATCACAATTAAACTCAATCAATTAAAGCAATTCTCAAATTGATGGTTCATGTCATTAAGAATTGCAATGCAATCTAGATTAATGTTATAGGTTGATCACTCCTAATCTAATTAATCACATGCAAAACTATGTCAACCAATTTAATTGCAACAATTCAATCAATCAATGATCATCAACTAGCAAAAATCATCAATCAAGCATGCTTCCCCTTCTCCCTATCAACTAATCTACTCACTAATCAAGGTGTAACTCAAGAACAAATCACTAGAAATTGCATTGATCATTATTCTAAATCAAAATCAAGATAAAACAATATTAACTAAAATATCAAATTCAAATCCAAGGAAATCAAACAATCAAACATGAATCTAAGACAAACAAGTAAAGAGATGAACCAAAAGAATAGATTCTCACTAATATTAATGATCGAAGATGCAGAAATCCAAACTTGATTGAACCAATTTTGAAATACAAATCCAAATCCAAGAACTTCTCTCTAACTTCTCTCTCTAAAACTAAGCTAATGAAAATTATCTAAAAGTTGGTTTTCAAAAAGGAATTACAAGTGTATTTATAAGCAAAGAAGGAAAACGGGTTCCCTACGCCCTCTCTAAGAAATCCCGCGCCCGCGGAGAAATGGGTACGGAACCCATCACAAATTCCGTGGGCTGTCTAGGCAACATCCGCGCCCGAGGGTCTTTTAGCCCGAGCCCGCAAAAAAAGCCACCGCGCCCGCGGCAAGGGCGCGGCAAATGCCCTGCTCCCAAAGAGTAATCAGAGGCCCGTGGTCTCTCTAATCTAGAGCGCCCTCTCCAATCTTCTCGCGCCCGCGGGGAGTTCCTAGTCGATTTTTGCTGTTTTGGTGCAACATAGCCCGCGCCCGCGGCCTTCAGGACCCGCGCCCGCGGCATCTTGGCAAAAGCTGACGCCCTTTTCAAGGCCTCTCCAAGCCCTCTCTGAGCAGATTGCTTCCTCCTTGCTTAGTCAATATAGCTCATCTTGATCCCTTTGCAAAGACAACTCCTAGGTACCTACAAAAGCAAACAAAGAAAATGAATAAAAGGGAAAAAGAGCCAAATAAAAGGAAAACACGAAGAACACAAAGAAAGAAGGAAAAAGAGGAATTAAAGGAAAAAGGACCAAAAATAAGAGAATAAAATTAAACATGAAAAAGGGATGAAATCATCCTAAAAGACTACCCTAGAGTGCCATAAATGACACTCATCAAATTCTTCCAAGCTAGACTTTTGCTTATCCCGAGCAAAAAAAATGGCTAAAAAGGAAAAAGAAGGGCTTATTTAAAGTAAAAAGAAAAAGAGGGAGGTGAGAATATACACTAACTCACTTTCTTAGGAATCACGGTCACTAAAGACAAGCCATTTAAACCCATAGATCGCTCTAGAGGACGAGTGATGCTCTCGTAAAGGTTTCCTAGAGCTAACCTATAACTCTTGTTAAGCAAAACAAAAGAAGCACAAACGAGGCAAAATACAAGAATAAAGGGAAAAGTTTGAAAAACCAAATCAAAAATCTTTGTGAAATGGACTTTACAAAGTGACTATAATTCAATTGAATAACAACCTTTCTAAAGTTAATTATGGTATGCACGTTATAAGATACCTAAGGTTGATTGGAACATAAATATGCTAAGCATAGGAACTAGTTGTCACACTCCACTTTCATCCCAAATGGTCTTACCGCGTTCCCCCTACTAATCTCATATCTCCCCTTAGTGAGCATCTCATAGATTCCGCGAAGGAATCGGAAAAAGATCAAATTTTGGGCTACTCGACATCTTGACCACGCATCCCCTTTCCTTAGGCTATAACCCGTGATTCCCTCCACCGATGAATGACTCAACCCCTAGGTCAAAAGTTTTTCCCAAAGGTTGTAACGTAAGGCATAAAGGGTAAACGTAGGCTAAATTTAAAATTTGGTGGTTAACCTAAATTGTGAAGCAAAGATTGCGCATTTCTTTACACCATAACCAAGCAATCACCAAACAAAAATACCAACACCCCTAAGCTTATTCAAAGCAACAATCTACAAACATATAAACAAAAAGCGCAAACGCTTTCCCCCCAAGCTAAAAGAAGCATTGTTCTCAATGCACAAAAGGGGGAAAGATACTAACTTGAATATTTATGTTTTTCTTTTTTTTTTCTTGCATTTATCTCATTTTCAATTTTTTTTTGGATTTTCCTTCACTTGTTCAAAGCATTAGTCCTCGCCTCTTTTGACTTTGGACGGCTTTTATTTTCAAACTTGCATTTATTTTGTCCTTGCCTTTTTGAATTTGGACAACTTTTTACTAGTCATTTGCCATTATTCACAATGTATATACAACACAAACTTGCTCACAAATTTGAACCAAGATCCAAACTTATAGACCACAATCTCCAACAACAATGACCATTGCTTCAAAAAAACTAAAAAATGAAAATGAAATGAAACAAAAGGCTTAAGATCTAAAGATGTGGCTTGAAAAGAAGGGAAAAAGGCTCAAAGGGATAGCAAGTAGGCAAATGTATCCCAAAAACCAAAAGTATAAAGAAGGAGACTATCTTAGAAAAAGGAAAAATACCTCCCCGAAAAGATGCCCCTGTCCTCCCTAGGTGGTTCGGTCTTGGTCTTAGGAATCATACGTTAAGATTCTAGATTAGGTTTGCGAAAGTCAAGGATCCATGCCGCTCATGCAAGAATATGTTGAAAGCTTGAAAAAGTATGAATCTCACATGGTTGTAGCAAAATCTCACTAAGGTTGTCAAATCAAAGATAGGGAGCAACTACCAAACATGCCACAAACAAGTAGAATCCGGCTTCATGATCCCCCTAGTTCTAGACAACTACCTTGGCGTGATTTATCCTAGAATCAACCAAACGTATTCTCAAACCGTGCATACTATTACTACCTAGGAAGATTATTATTTAAAGGCAAGAGTCCATTTTTTATAAGTCCAATTCAAAATAGAAAGAGTGAAAAATAAAGATTCAAAAAGCTATGTACAAAACCAAGAACAAAAAGAAAAGAAAAGAAAAGAGAATAAAATTTGGAAAGCAAAGATAAAGGAAAAGTAGGAGAACAAAGAAAATGACAAAGATGCAATCATAACATGTATTTCCCAATCGACATACAAGCGGTCAAATGGCCACATCGCCAAAGACCCCAAACACACTAGGTGTTATAATCATACATCCTCGAACCGTTCAACTCCCCTAAAACTAATCCTATTCTAAGCAACTAAGAAAAGTTAAGGAATAAAAGTAAAAAGATAAAACAAGAAGGGTCTCACCAAGCGTCCAAGCTATGCTACAATAACCAAGGGGCAAGAACGACCTCCTTCAAGAAGCTCCGAAGACCAAAGCATAAGCTACGAGAAAGGTGAGAAAAAGAAAAGGACTATATACAAAATGAAATTTTTAGTAACTTCCAAACAAAAGCAAACAAAAGAAAGCTTACTTGAAAACTATATACAAAAACCTAAAGAAACCATCATCATCATCATCAAAAGAAACCTCAAAACATCATCAAAATCAAGACAACAAGACAAACATCATACCAACTAGACTACCAAGAGCGAAGCAAGAAAAATCCACCAAAGCCTTTTCAAACACATCCCCATGAGTCCAAGGTGCCTCCCCCAAAACCTACCCTAAAACATAACATCCTTTTTAATTCTCCCCCCCCCCCCCCCCCGGCCCCCCCTCACAAAATAAGGACATCGATCGCGATGCTAAAAAACATGCAAAGCTAAAGGGGAGGAAACAACAAAGGGAATCAAACAACAAAGGGGAGGACTATTGGCCACTAGGGCCGGCACCATCATCCCCCACATCCCAACCTCCGGTAAAACCGGGAGGAAACCCATAACGACCCTTGAAAAGGTCAAGTTGGGACGCGGACAATTGGTCAAAATGCTCGGGTTGCATACAGAGCTCGGAGTGAGTGGGTGAACATAGTAGTAGTCGGGGTCACCCCTATAATCACTCCCCTTCGAAACCCGGTAGTCATAATGACCGGACTCATCTGGGAAGTTGCGCCTTGGCTCATGGGGGTGTGACACCCCGGGCCAATAGGGGTACGTGGGGAGTTTGTCACCACCCCAAGATGGCACAGGCCCTTGTTGGGGCGGCACATATGGGTAGTTCACCCGAGGAGTGACCTCCCCCCTACGCACACTAGCGTCATATAGTGCGCTAGTTTGAAAAGACAAAGGTTGATGGTTGGAATACATACCTTGCATGCTCAATTGCATGCGCTCCATATGCTCTCGCATAGCCTCCATCTCACGGAGATAGGCATCTCCTTGGTAGTCATGTTGTTGATGTTGTTGTCTTCTTCTTCTTCTTTGCTGTTGTTGTTGTTGTTGTTCTTGTTGAAATTGTTGTTGTTGTTGTTGTTGAAATTGTTGTTGTTCTTCTCCTTCTCCTCCTTTTCCACCCTCATCATCATCATCATCATCACCCTAATTCATATAATCATCACCTTCACCCTCATTCCCATCATCATCATCCTCCTCCATACCATTGACGAGGGGAAAACTAGGTCGTTATCTAATCTTCCCTCGGTCAAAATAAATTTATAAACACTTAACAAACCCTAATACGAGTATAGAGGCAATTCAAGGGTCGAACCCAAAGGAACGGTAATGTTCAAGCACTTTCAATTATGCGCCTAAGCTAGGTCGAAGACGAAGGTAAGAGAGAATACTAACAACTAACAAAACAAGTAACTAAGGAAATAAAACACTAGGAACGGGGGTCAACAAATCATGTCAATTGCAACAACATGGGAAGAGCATGCCAATCAAAGGTTGTGAGGACTAATGATAAGAGAAATCAATAGGAATCAAAGAGCTATCTCATAATTGTTAAGCTAGGGTTCACTATGAATAACAAACTAAGAGAATCACAATCAAAACCAATTGATAATTGCAATTCCTAAATCAATTGTTCATTTCATTAGCAATTACAATGCAATCTAGCATAATTCTCAAGGCCAAATTGAATTACACACATGCAAACCTTCACTAATCACTTTAATCTCAACAATCAATCAACACAATCCCCAAATTAATCACAATTAATCAATCATACAAGTTTCACCCAATTCCTAGCTAAACAACTATTCAAGAATCATCATCTATCAACTAACAACTATGGAAATCAAGAATCAACAAAATACCAAGAACAATTACACTAATCAAGCATCAAACATCAAAATTAAACCAAACAAACATGAAATTAAACAAAGAAATAAGGTGAGATAGAGTTAAGAATGCTCATTCATAATAGAGAAGATCTTGAACACAATTGTCACACTTGCATCTTCAATCTCTCAATCACCATTGAAATTCCTCACTTTCTCTCTCTAAAACTACTCCTAATCTAGCCTAATCTAGAGAGAGAAGCTCTCAACCTAAGAGAGAGAAAACTATTCTAAAACTAAAGAATTACATGAATGAAGAATAAAGAAAACCAAAAACTATATAAACAAAAGGAGAAAAGAAGCTTAAAATAGTAAAAGACCCAGAAACCCGCGCCCGCGGAGAAATCGGCCGCGCCCGCAGAGGGGAACGGACACCCCTATAGCCGCGCCCACGGCCTAAGCCCGCGCCCGCGGGGCCAAGGCCCGCGCCCTCGGGGAGCCTTTGGGACAACCGCGGGTGCTTACTGCCCAAATACGACAGTTTTGGAGCTGTAGCAACCCCGCGCCCGCGGGTACTGTAGCCCGCGCCCGCGGCAGTTTTCCAAGGCCAACTTCAGAAGGCTGTAACTTCCGATCTAAGAATTGTATGAAGGCGTGCGACCTATCATTGGAAAGCTCTTCAAGTCTAGTTTCCAACCCATCTTGAATCACCCTAATCCGATCTGTAGAACTTGAGATATGACTAAAACAATGCACAAAGGTCCTATTTGATACTTTGCAATCCTTCGTTTTCCTTTGTTTCAAACTCAAATTCAATTCCGAAAAGTGCATATTGATCCTAGTGGGTGCTATTTTCAATTCCCATGCATATAGCCCGCAACTTACCTACAGAACAAGACAAAGAAACGGAGAAGCAAGAGAAATAGCCGAGAAATGAATAAAATGATAAGAAAGCCATTAAAAGCATACATTTCTCTAAACTAACACAAAAACACGCGAATCGAGCATTATTCTCTAAAAACACGACATAAACGACTACAAAGGAGCATAGAAATATAAAGAAAACATAGCCTAAAGGTGTCATAAATGGCACGGATCAACCATCATCAATTCTCCCATTGTCTTTAGGAATCCTCCAAACAATCCTAGCATCTCGAGTAATGGAGGTGGCGGCCGGGTTTGGGAGTAAACAATGGTGCTCATTACGCACTAGACAAGAATAAACATCGGCTCTCTTAGTTCTAGTAATGAAGCGCAAAGTGTTAAGTTGCTTTAAATCTAGATACATGTCTTCACTCCCTCCAACCGGAGTGCAAGACTTCAAGAACCTTTCTTGCTTGAAATGATACACCAATCTCATAATCAAACCTCCACAATGTATCTCACCCGTTTTCTTCCCATTAATGATTTCCTTGCAACAATCCATAAAAATGTACCCAAGATTCAACCTCGGCCCCAAATCCGGCTTTGTAGCCATCCAAAGAACTAAGATCTCCTCCCTCGAAAGTTTCCCAAGATCTTGCTTGTTAAACACGGCATAGCCAAGAACCCTATGAAGAATTCTAAGAGCCGGGTGAATAATCTTACTAGCAAGCGAATTCTTAGAGTCAAACACCCTCTTATGAGCAATGGTTCTCCACCATGCAACCTCATTGTAATCGGACTTGACAAGGGAAACCAAGGGCTCAAAGATATCGGCATTGGGATTGAAAGCAAGGGCTTTATTGAATTCGGCAAGGTTCATGGTATGCTTGACATTGAATAGTTGGAAAGAGATGATATAGTCGGTATCCCCCCCCCCCCCTATTATACTCAAAAGTAGAGAAAAACTCTGTGCAAGGTTCCAAATAGGTTCTCGGAGAAGACTTTACAAAACTATCCAAACAAAGGTTACAGAGTAGGATGTCGAGATCATAATCAACTCCTAAAGTGACCATATCATCGGGAAGATAGTTGCGGGTTGGTCTAAAATTCCGGGTTTTCATTTTGTTATAGATTGGAACTTGTTTGGACCGATTGTGAAATTTGAGAGGGGGTAAAGGAGGAGGTGGGGAATCATCTTGAGGAGTTTGGTTGTGAGGAGATTCGGTGTTTGAAGGTTGGCCATGGGAAGATTGGCCTTGGGAGGAATGGCCGGGGGATTGGTTAGAACGTTTCTTGCTACTCTTAACTTTTCTTACCAAATCCATAGTCACAAAGTTCAATCAACACAAGAAACTCTACAATCACCCAAAATCAATACCAACACTACCACCAATTCTTCAAACCACCTTACAATTCCACCCAAAACCACCACAAACTACAAAGTACCTGTTACAAGCAACACAACAACCAAAATCCAAAAGGCAACCAACAAAATTAACAATCCATTTCAAAAATAAGCTCAAATCACTCAAAACAATTCCAAAATCACCATACAAACAACAATAAACATCATAGTCATTATTAATCAAGGGAAATCAAAACCAATGTATAATAATGAATTGAAATTGACAAAAATAAAACAAAGGTTAGAAGTATACCAAGATTGAAGACTCAAACAAAGCTCAAAATTGCTTAAAGGACCCGAATTTCCCGAAAAACCACGAGAAAGAGACAAATGTTGATGAAAATGGAGTAATATGGAAAGTGTGATGGAAATTCGAGTGAAAACAGGGAGGAATTGTGTGAGAATGATGATTTGGGGGTTAGGGTTTGAAAGGAGGAAGAGAGAGAAAGGGGAAAAACAAGAGGAGAGTGAAAAATAAGAGAGGAGAGAGAGAGAGAGAGGAGCAATCCGGCCAAATAGAAACCCAGGTAGCCGCGCCCTCTCCCGCATTCACCGCGCCCGCGAAAAATCGCCCGCGCCCGCATGAAGACCGCGGGGCAACTGCGGGTTGAAACTACCAAAAAGGGTCGATTTTACCTACTAATGAGGTCGCGCCCTCTCCAAAGTTGTCGCGCTCGCGGGAAGCCCTCGGGGCAACCGCGGGGAGAAAGTGATCATTTTTTACGAAAAATAAGCCACTCCCTCTCCAATCTACCCTCGGTCTCTCTATGCCACCCGCGCCCGCGGGGAGACAGCGGGGCAACCGCGGGTTGAAACTGATCGGTTTTTGCCTTTTTTGCAAGGGCACCCGAGGCCTCTCCAAGCCCGCGGGGGTGCCATCTCCCCTGCATTCCCAAATCCTTCTTTTGCCATTCTTATCAAAAACCTTAAGTCCAAAGTTGATGATTGAAGGTAACCTACAAAACAAACCAAAAACAAAAGGAAAGATAAGAACAAAAATCAACAAAGAAAAATAAAAGAAAGGAATAAAAAAAAGAGAATAGAGGTGAAAATCCGGGTTTCCTCCTATAAGCGCTTTTGTTTAACGTTGTTAGCTCGACGTTTACCACCTATTCAAGGTGACTTGAAAAGAATCATTTTGTGAACAAGACCAACGAACACTCCATCAAAA